>NW_020874292.1:12815387-15215387 GCF_003935025.1 Abrus precatorius
CATTCGTCATGTTTATAAATTGATAAAGTCTATGTGTACCTACGTTACCAAGACTTTATGCAATATTAACTTATCACATATTGTCATTAATTAATTAGTTAATCACTTTAATAATAATGCAAGATGTATTTCTCTTCTAAACACTAATCTACAAATCAATCAACTAATTTAAATCTAAATTATTTTATTAAGAAATAATTTATAATGCTAATGTGTAGCGACTCTACCTTTATGCGTTATAAATTGTCAAAATCTATGTGTACCAACGTTACCTTAGGTTTTATATAATATAAATCTATCAAATAAAATTTTTAATATTTTTTATTAAATGAGTATCTTCTTTAATCAATTCAAATAAAATTATTATTTTTTATTTTCTTAAGTCATGTTTCAAATTTTGATAAATTAAATTACTATAATTTATTCATTTTATAAATTTTTATAATATCGATGTGTAATTTACATTGCCTTCGATAGTCTAATAAATTATAAGAAGTTTATGTATAGCTTACGCTATCTTAAATTTCTTTCAATATTAATCGTAATCAAAATTAAAATTCAAATACTCCATTTACGAATAAAATATTTCTTAATGATTTGCAGTATAATTGTGTGATCTTCCTTCACTTTCTGTGTTGTTTTCTCGTAGGGTACATGTATAACTGCATTATCTTGTATCTTAAACATTATAATTTTTACGAAAAATGATTTTAATTCTAAAATAAATTTTTCTTTTACTAAACTTAATTATAATCAACTAATTTCATAATTTTTAGATAGAACTACGTGGCTTTGAGTTCCCCATTGCATCCGGGGATACGTAGGAGCGGGAACCGTACCCGTCAAGTCAAAATATTTTTTAAAATAACCCGAATAATATTTCAATAAATAATATTTCTTCTTCTAAAATAAAATAATTAATGTTTAGGGGTTAAATAAATATTTTTCAAAATTAAAATAATTTTGTACAATTAATTTTAGGTAACCGTTTTTTAAACGAACGTTGTAGGGTGCTAATACCTTCCCTACACGTAAATGACTCCCGAACTCATTTTTTGGTTTCAAAGATCGTATTATATTTAAGTTTTTCCAAAGTTTTTCTTAAAAATAAACTTTGGTGGCGACTCCTCTGATATTTTGGAACGAGTTTGTCATCCGTCGTACCGTTGCGATTGCCCGGTTGCGACAGATACTCCAATTTTGTAGGTTGCCCTGACGACCGTAAGTCTACTTCAAGCTTTATTTTTATGATGGCGGGAGGAGCTGTATCTTGGAAAAGTGTCAAATAGATAGTTATAGCTACTTCTACTATGAAAACAAATTATGTCGCTTGTTGTGAGGCTACACGCTAGGCTATGTGACTAAAGAATTTGATTTCTGCCTTCCGCATTATTAACATTATATTTAGGCCACTTGTGATTTATTGCAACAATACTGCTGCTATACTTCTCTCTTAGAATAATAAGAGTTCTACTCGTTTGAAACACTTTGATCTAAAATATTTGTTTGTTAGAGAGAAAGTACTTGAGTTTTGACTCAAATTATGTACATTGCTACAAAGAACATGTTCACATATCCACTAACCAAAGGCTTAACCATTGGAGCTTTTTAGAATCATGTAGCTCATATGAGTCTAGTCAAGTCTTTTGATATTTTGGATTAGTGGGAGTTAAATTTTGTATTTGTTTGTTGACATTATTATCTAATTTCTTTATGAGATATATGTTTTGTTGACATCACTTTTATGACAATCTTTTTATACTTGGACCTTTGTGGAAATGATATTTATGTTTCCTTTATCTATATTGTGATTGGAATATAAGTTGCTTATAGTATGTAATGTATATCCCTATCAGATATAATTGTATACTATCGAGAACTTATTATTTCTTTGGTGATAATTAATAACTTGTTACGACAACATAATTTGTGGACTTAGTAATTTAATAATGCTATCCAAGTGGGAGAATGTTAGATTTTTTAACATTAATATTAATATTTTATATTAATTTATAGATTAGCATTATTAAATTATTATGGTTATATTGTTATTAATTATGACGTAAAATAAATGTGTATAATAATAATAATTATTATTATTATATAGATTTTGTAATTGGGCTCTTAGTGTGAATAGTAGTGTTGGACTATTCTATGTGTCTAGTGAGAGGTTCCTGCTCTCATCATATTAGGCTTATATAACTGTTGCCTTATTAGACAGTTACTAGTGTGGGATAATAGCAATCAGATAAGAAAGTAGTACACGCTCACTCAAAACAAGGATTGCTTATGACTCATGGGTTCTCATCAAGTACGCGTTTAACGCAATTATTCAATTATATATAGTTAGAATTGTATTGAGTTGTTATGATGTGTATTATATATAATTGTGTTATCTTTAATTTTATATTTAAAATTCCTCAGTTTGGTGATAAAATGCAAGTTTTCAGTTCAAAACCCCTTAAACACCCTTCAACTCACAATTTTCTTACTATAGTGAGCACCTCTCGCTACTGCGAGATATATCAAATAGTGGAATCCTTCTACTATTTGTCATTTTTGCTGTAACGAAAATTTTTTCACCATTTTTGCTGTAACGAGAATTTTTTCACTCTAGTAAAAATCTTCTTGCTCTAGCAAAATTTTTTCGTTCCAGCAAAAATTTTTCGCTCTAATAAAGGTATTAGTTAAGTTAACCTTGTGCACTGCAGTGAGAGAACTCTAAATTACTTTTTATGACACTTATTTATTTATACTCAAGTCACAAAATTTATTCTCCAGTAACCTTATATTAAAAAATAGTTTCTTAAATTACTTTATTCAAAAAAAAAGAAGAAAAAAAGCCAAGGTCGGTCGCGGTAACGGCTGGTGTGCCTCAAATTCAGTAGTAGCAAAAGGTTAGCCGTTAGCATTTTGGAGGCTCCACTTGTCAAAAATTTATTGGTACGTTGTTGTTTATCGGATGTTATCTGGTGTGAACTGAAACAATGTATCGTACGACTTTTAGGATAATCTGTCAAAATTATTGGTCGGTAAGATAAAGCTCCCTTTTCTTTCTCATTTATCGCTATTGTATAAAATTAAGAAATATAATTAATATTATAATTTTTATGAAAATTATTAATTAATAATTATACATTTAATATTTTATATTAATTAATTATAAAAGATGAAATTAAAATACATTTAAATTTTAATTATTATTATAAAACAAAACTTAAAATAAAAGAATGTTAAAATGTTAAATAAAAGAAAATAGAAACAATAATTTCTCTTACCAATAAACTTAAATTAATTATTTTTATTTTAAAAATTTGTATAGATTAATATATTTTATTTTAATGAATAATTCATTTTTTTTTCGATTTTAAAATCCCAACTTTATAAATTTAAACTTCTCATGATCAAATTCAGAGAAGCCTTTGGTTAAAATTCTAAATACATAATAAAAATTATTTAAGGTTTTGTTTCACCTTTTATCACGCTATCAAAAATAAAATGTTTAAATTTTATTTTATTATTAATAGCATAAAAAGTATGATAAAAAAACGAAAGAAATATACTTCAAAAAGTTCGTTATAATTATTCATATTTTAAAAACGCATATTTCATCTTTTAAAATACGACTCTAATTTTAATGATAAAATAAAAGATAATATAATGCCATAAAAATGAAATTAGTTATTATATTTGTGTTTTTTCTTTTAATTTTTTTTAAAGTTTTAGCTTCTTTATATTTATAATTATTTTTATATTTCTATTCTTTGTGGTTGACAGAAATAGATAGCCTACCAAGTACAGCCTGGATCAGAAACTCGCTAATTATGATAAATCAAATCACCCAATAAATAAGGGTTGCAGCATCCCTACCCTTTTGTGATGGGGTACAGATATATTATCGTTTAAATAAATAAAAACATTTTTTTTTTATAAAATATTCATTTACATATTATTATTATTCTATTAAATAAATTCATTTCTAAAGTATCAAATCAATTAATTGTTTAGCTAAATTAGTTATACTTTACACTTCAAAAAATAAGTTAGAAATACTAACAAAAAGATTAACGGTCAACTTTAACTTAATTAGTCCTTATTCTAAGTACTGAAAAGTCTTATAAATTTTCACAAAACTAAAGAGTCCATCTTCTCCTGAGTTACTTAAAGGTTAGGCTAAGAAGAGCTACCTTATTTTAAAAAGTATTAATTTGAAAAGAAATAAAATTATTTTGAAAATTTTACTATATTCATATTTTATTTTTTTATTTATATATTAAAAATCTTAATTAATATAAAAAAGAAAAAAAATTATTTTAAAAATTATTTTGATTTGACAAAGTTCAATTCTCGTTCCTACGTATCTCTAGAAAAATTAAAATTTTGTAATTCTATTTAAATATTATGAAATTGGTTGATTAAATTATGTTTAGTTAAAAAAAATTATTTTAAAATGAAAATTATTTTATAAGAATATAACATTTAGAATAGAAGATAACACACTTATACACTCATTATACAATAAGCAACATAAAATGAGAAAGAAAATCACAAAACTATATAATAAATCGTTGCAAAAAAAAGTACAGTAATTAAGGTGATGCATTTAAATTTATAAAAAAAATATTTGAATAAGTATTTTAATTCTAAATTTGATATCAAAGAAATCTAATATAGTTTAAGTTATACATAAATCTCTCAAAACTTATTCATGAATTGAAATCGATATAAATCGAACATCAATATCGCAAAATATTGTATAATAAAGAAGGAAAAATAAATTTAAATAATTAAATATTTTGGTCATTTAATTTATTAAAGTTAAAAATATGATTTAAATTTTTTAAATATAAAACTGATTTTATTTAATGAAAGGAGAAATATTTTAAAAAACAAATAAAAATATTTAAAATAATTAATAAAGACTAATTATTTAATTGAGAGAAATTTAAATATCATTTGATAAGTTTGTATTGCATGGAACTTAAGATAACGTTAGTAGTCTTAACGATTTAAAACGCTTCAAAGTAAAAATGTTACATCATAACGTTACAAATCATTGTATTAACATAATTATCAGCTTAATTTAATAAATCAATTAATATTTTGATAATTAAAAGAAAAATATCTAACAACTATATTTTGATGCGTTACATGTAAGTCTTATCAATTTATAATACATAATAACAAAAAAGCTACACATTAATGTTATAAATTGATGTAAATTATATATTATTTTTTATTTATTTACTATAAAATTAAATTGATAATGTAATTTGTTAATCATCAGCAATTTGAAATTATGAAATACAATAAAGGATAATAATGCTAAAGAACCAATAACATGAATAAATGATTAAGATACAAACAATAAAATAATATAAAAAATATGGTGAAAATAAATAATTTATACTATGATTAAATTAATTGTAATAATTAATTATTATTATTATTCCTGCAAAGGATACAATAGTTCACTGTAACTTCTGTTCTCGTGTACTACTATGACGTCCTCGTAGAATATTCCAGATTCTCCTTGTCCATAGGGGGAGGGTACCTGCAATGGCACTCCGACGGTCAAGTAAGTATTCGGTATAAAGTAATAAATGCTATTAAATATTCTCTAGTCTGCTTTACCTATCCTTCTTACTTTCCTTTTATATGCATAATATTGGGTTAATAGGCTTGATAAGTCACCCCTAAATTACCTTTTGATTAGTTTGATAATTAAATCTTCTTTATTTGATTAATAATCTTAATTAGCCTGTTAATCTATTTTGATGTGACTGAGGGGAGTGTGAGTATCGTCGGCCCAAGGTGAGGCCAAAAGGGTTAAGTACCTTCTGGCCTAAGACGAGGCCAAAAAGGTGTAGGTGTCCTTTGGCCTAAGATAAGGCCAAAAGGGTATTCAATTTTATGTTTAAGTGAAAATAATCGAGTTGTGTCTTATTCAGTACACTTGCCTCCCAAGCCCGAGGAAGTATGACGTAAGGGCTTTAATTAATATATTAACAGAAGTAAGGTTTCAACGAAATTAGGTGTTGGAGCTATGCCACCTTGGCGCCTTTTGTCTAGAGATGAGGCTGACGGGATATTAGGTACCTTTTGTCCAAGGATGAGGTTGAACGGGTGTTAGACACCTTTCATTTAAGCATAAGGCCGAATGAGTGTTAGGCGTCTTTCCTCCAAGGATGAGGTTGAAGTGGTGTTAGGTGTCATTCATCCAAGGATGAGGCCAAAGGGTGTTAGGCGCCTTTCATCCAAGGATGAGACCGAAAGGGTGTTAGGTGTCATTCATCCAAGTATGAAATAGACAAGTTTTATTTTCATGTTTACTTGTGTATTAATGGTAACTTTCAAAATAACGTTTAAAAATGAACATGTTAAACATGATTAGTATCCACGATATTTGTAATTTTTTAATGCCTCAGACCGAATACGTTATAGGCAGCAATCATTCGTTACTAGACAATAGCTGAGTGAGGTACGTGTCAGTGAACATTCAAACAGAATGGGTACTCGTAAATGTAAATTTTACCTTAACCGAGAGGGGTTGTTAGGAGAAAATAATCAAACTTTTAACCAAGCAAGGTACTTGGGAATATAGATACTAACCAAGATAGGTTATCCAGAAAAAGTAATTGAATCTTAATTGAGCAAGATATCCGAGAGATATTAATTCAACCTTAGCCGAGTGAGGACCTGGGAGGAAATATTGATTCAACCTTAGTCAAGTGAGGTACTCAAGAGGTAATATTTAATTCAACCTTAACCGAGTGAGGTACTCGAGAGGAAATTTTGATTCAACCTTAGTTGAGTGAGGTACTCGAGAGGGAATTTTGATTCAACCTTAGCCAGTGAGGTAAACCAATCTGCTAGTTGTCCTTGTTGGTGAGTATATGCCAGGTGTAGTGAAAACTAAGTAATTGAGCATTTAAATATGTGAATATGCGACAACAATGTAATATATGCATCACCGAATGGAAATGGAATCACATGATACTGGTTCACATATATGAAATTACCTTCTAAAGTAAAAGACTAAACTAGCAACCACCATTCATAGTCTAATGAATATCCTTGATAAAGTGAACTAATATTAACTACAACTGCTATAAAAAGAAATGAGCAACATGAAATTTCAAACATCAATTGCAGTATACAAAAAGTCAACAAAGGAAGAATATATTGTCAAATGAAACTTCACGTAGAAACAAGAAGGGCTGGGGAATATGTTGTACAGAAATAGTTCAAAAACACCAAGATGTGTCAATATTTCCTTTTAAATGTTTGTTTGTCCAAGTTGTCAAAGAGTTCAATTCCCTCAAGCAAAGTATCAAGTTTTGAGTCTTCTTAAAAAAAAATTGACAATAAGAGAGCTTTTGCCTCCACAAGTGAATCTTCCTGACTCCACTCAAATAGTCAGCATCCAAGTAGCTTCTAACCACTAGGATCTCTTACTAAAATCTAAAACTCTTCAACTTTAACATTGAAGTGTTCCAAACATTTAGAAATGAATTTCAATCCAACTATACCACATTAATCGCATTGCTCACCAGCTTCCAGAAACAAATCTTAACCCAAAAGCCAACCAGCTTCAAGCTTAACATCGGTTCAATCCTCCACTAAGCTACCTACCTCCCTCCCTCCCCTCTTCTACCTACCCCCTTTAATCTTCAAGGTTCCAAATACACAAAATTAAACCACCCCAAAAAGAAAAAAAAATAAAAATATAAAAATAGGACGAAAAGATAATGACAGCTTCCTTACATTTTCTTCCTATTCTGGTAAACATATGATAAAATGTCAGCAAGTAAAATGAAATCGTAAAAGGGTACCTCTGAGGAACAAGAGTTGCAGCCACACCGTTGTGCAGGCGGATCTCGGAGCTGTCGGCGGCAACCACCGAGGGAAGATTAGCATGAGTGGTCAAGAGAAGGTTCCGGTGGATCAAAAATCCAGTGCCAGAAACGCCATTGGAAGTTGCAGTGTTGGTGATTGTGGCCATGGCTTGGCCTTTTCCTGAGAAAATAGCAACTTTCATTCTTTCAGACTTGCTCACCCCTTTGCAGAAACACCATGATTCTCTCAGACTGAGACCACCCATGGCAATGTGTGTATTATTGGAGTAATGGGTATCTCCAAAGACTTCAACTTGGATCTAATCAGCGTGGCTTCTCAGTTCCAAGAACATGTGGTAACTAAACTAGTCAACAATGAAGAAGACACAAGTAATGTAGTAGAAACAGAAAAGTGCAAGTGCAATTTCAACTAGAGATTGGAGTAACTCTCTTCCCCCTTATCCTAGGACTTTCAATGTTGTCCTTGAACCTTGATGCTGATGAAATGGAACAAGAACATGGCTTTATTAAAGCTTGATAAGAAAGATATTATGCCAAAATATAACATACTCAGTCACACAGACCGCAAATACAAAAGTTGCACGTATTATTATTATTACTATTCCTAATGTTTGTTTAGGAAGAAAAAGAAAAAATGAATTTTTTTTAATCAGACTCAAGCGATTTTTCTTATGCTTTTATAAAAAATAGATTAATGATTTTTTATAGAAATAATTTTTATATAATTTAACATTAAATGTATAAAAAATATTTATTACACTTTTATATTTTTAATACAATTGATATGTTTTAATAAAATCTATCTTAATTTTTTATACTTAGGAAAATTAAATTTTTTATTTATAAAAATAAATATAAAAATTTTATTTTATTTCTATCACTCTTTTCTCTTATTTTCTTCTTCGCTATTTTATTTATCATCTTAACAAATTAAATTGTTGTTGGGTTTTCATTTTACAGGGAACAGAAATGAATAAACAGAGTAAAATAAAATGTTGAGACAACTATGCCTATGGAATTCCCATGTGGAAGGTGACTGTGCAAGTACAATCACGACTCAAACAGCATTCGTTATATCGGATTTGATTTAACTTCGTTGACTTTTATGGTTCATTCAGTAATCATATATTGCCCATAGGACTCCAACTCATCACTGGCTGATGATTATGAAAATAATCATTTAAAAGTAAATTCTTTTAATGATTAATGGTTCGATTCAGTCACTTTAAGATTATACTTAGTATTATGATTTATGGGACTTAATAACAATATTAACTTATTGGCTAATAATAACTCAGTAATTGATATCAATTTTTAATATTATTTTTTCTTCTGGATGAAAACAAGTTATTTAATATTTAGGACGTATATTACACTTTCTAATATTTTATTTTGGAAGGAAATCAGCAAATACTTTAATATCATTATTTTTTTCATCTAATACCATTTTATTTTTTATCATTATATTTTTTTTATACTTCAGATAAATAGTATCGTAATTTATAATATTAGATTTTAATATTTTATCGTTGGAAGCGTGTATTGTTTTTATGTTTTTTATACTTGTTGCAATTTTGTACTATATTTAATATTTTTAATTAATTCTTTATATTAGTTCAAAAAGTGTAAAAATTATATTTTAATTGACTAAAATTTAGATAATGAGAATTAGTATGAGAGGATTTAGATCCGCATCATGTATAAAAATAATGATAAACATTATTGGTATTGAATAAATATAAAAACATATATAAGATAGAAAGAAAAACTACGGAAGATCTAAATTATCGAAAGTTTTTATTATAATAAATATAAAATTAATTAAATAAAGCAAGGGAATTCAACAAAATAGGATATTATGTAAATATATAATTATAGTGTTTTGGGTGTAAGGAACAGGGTAACTGTGCAAAGCTCGATGACTCATTCTCTATTTTATTTGATAATGTAGAATAGTAGATGTTAAGAATATTCCCTACAATGAGAATTTTCGGCCATTTATGTGTTTTTTGTTGAGTAGGTGTTATATGGTAATCATCGTCTAAAATGTTTTATTACCTTTTTATATTTTTTATTACTTTTGTTTTCAAAGGTTGATCTCAAAACCATCTTAACAATAACAACACATCACAAGCCTAAATCAACCATGAAAATCTCTGTCAAAATAGAAATAACACCGAGAATATGTAGATACCTTCTTGTTACTATAATCATATTTTGAAATAACACATTATCGGACCTTGAGTTAAAATTTATACAATTGATACGCAAGGAATTCAAATTAATTTTTTTTTTTAATTTTCCAGTGAAACGTAAGCATGACAATTAAATTTAAATTTGTGTGTTGTTTGACCTCAACTAGACTTAGATAAAAAAAAAATATTCAAATTTAGCTAAATTTTGAGTATGAGTTTGGATTTTTCTTGACTTACAAAAGTAGGTGTAGATATAGTTCAAGGGATTTAACTAGTTGAAAATGTCTCAAAATTATATCAAATGTGAAATTTAGTAAAATAATATTTTTACTTTTTTAAAAAAACATAAATTTCTTTAATTCAAAATTTTTATAAAATAAATCAAGTTTACAAATTTTATACAATATAAATATTAATTACCTCATTACCTCACTGTATTATAATATAGAATATATGATTTAAAGCATTCATTATGAAAAAAATTTACATATATTATTTTTATGACAATATTATAAGAAATGGATAAATTTAATTTTTAAATAAAAATATTATTGAACGTGTTTTTTTTTTTATTAAGACACCTAATACAATTTGATCATAATTCATAAAAACTACATTCAGTCCTATTTATAAGGATCAACTATAAAAAAAAATTGTCCTAATTATAAGAAATAAAAATTTATTTTTAAATATATTAATTACTAAATTTCTTTTATACATTTAATTTATTATAAAGTTATATTAATGAAGTACTCACCTATTTCTTACATAAAAAACTGAATTATTTAATATGATGAACACTTTTAAAATAACATTAATATTTATAGTATATAATTAATTTTATTGATATTAGTGAATTAGTTGCTTTTTTCTAACAAATAGAACCGGAAATAGTATAATAGAGTTGAAACTTTACTCTCACTTTTTGTTTCCAACAACCTCTTCAAGCTATTAACTCAATCAAACTGACGATTTGTTGGCTTGGAAAAAATTGTAAAGCACAAAAAGTGAAAGGTTATCTTACCTAAATATTATAAATTCCCTATCCAATAACTAAAAATTTATTTAATAAACTTTTACTTAAATTATTATTTAAAGAATTAACAAAAGAGTGGAAAGAATAGGAATTGAGCAGTTATATTTAAGCCAAATAATAAAAAATTGAACGAATAAAAACTCTTATAATATTTCTCTAAACTTCGAAGTGAGAACCAAAATTAAAAGAGAAATCTTAGGGTTTGAAGATTTGAATAACCAAACTAAAATCTTGACAACAATACAACATTATATGTGTCTTTTATATTATTTTGTTTGTAAAATGGTCTTCTTGGTTGTGTATAGGCTTGAAAGGTTTGAAAAATGTATTTTTACCCATATAGACTTATTTTATTATGTATTGATAATTCCTAGCGAAAAAATTTTATATTTTATAATATCTGGAAAGAATATATATCAAAAATTGAAAATAGTATATATTTGAGTTTTAGATCACATCATTTTGACTTTTCATTTTTTGAAAAATAATTTATAGTAGCACATGTAATATTTTAAATGGGTTTCAATTATGAAGTGAGAGCCTTATTCTAAATTGATTATCTTACTTTTTTATAAAATCTTTTTTGATAATTTACCTCTTTAAAAAAATTTAATACTTTCTTTTATACGTAGAACAATCGTTATTATTAATTTTATGCGGAGAAATAATTAACTAATAATTTAGTTAAAAAAAATATTAATATCTTTTAATATTTAAAATATTAAAAGAATCACAACCATTAATTAAAAAAATATAAAATATTCTCTCAAATTTATAAATACAATAGCAATCACTCGTTATTGCTCCTTTTTCTTTTGTCAACTTGAACACTCGTTAATGTAACAACTCAGAGGGTTTTGGCTTAACAGCCTGTGCTTTAATCCAAAGTATTTTGCTTTCTATTTATGAAACAAGTGGCATATTATGCCTTTTTGCACATTTCAAAGCATTATCTCCTTTGCTACAAATGTTCTTCCTCCTCTCTACAAATTCAAATCCTTTGTTGTATTCTTTTTATAATTTTTTCTCATGTCTCGCTTGGTGAGCACGTTTCAAGCTGTTCTTTTGCACCCAAAAGCTACTCCATCATTTGCAACTCATTCATTGGCGATTCTGCATTTTTAATATCATTAGCACACTTTCATTAACCATTATTCCCCTGCTTTGCTTTACAATTTGTGAATATGAAATTAAGGATAAGAGTTTATTCTCATCCACTCTATTGTTTTATTTATTTGGAAAGGCTGATTTTGGATGAAAGAAAAATGTGAAAAACGGGTTTTGTGATTTTCTTTTCCTTTTTCTTCAATTGGATAATTTGTCTAATAGGGAGGGAGATGCAAGATAATGTGTGGGTCCCGCAGGCATGGTATTATTATTGCAAAAGTATATGTTGTTGTAATTTTTTATTCATCTAAATAATTAAATATTATTTATTTTATTTTTTCTTCTTGTTTTTATCTATCTTAACGACATATATTTTTAATTTTTTTTATTTTACATTTTTTAGGTCTAAGGAAATTAACAGTTAGTGGTCCTTCAACTAGCTAGTAGGCACACGTTCATTTGCCCTTGGAGTTAGTCATATTTAAAGCCTCTTTCAAGAGCAATAGTGCTTCTACGGTCTAGGCTGTCAAATCTACCATCTCCTTTAAGAAATTGATATGCGAAGTCAACGAAAATTGATAGTGGATATGTGTTTGACGGATTTAGATAACCCTCTAGTCAAGATTCATTTATTGGAATGAATTTAATTAAGGATGAATTCACATAATAAAATTTGAAGCTCACATAAACTAACAGGAATGGAGCGAAACAAGTTTGGAGAATTCAAGAGAAAATCATGACGACACAAGTTGTTTTTTAATTAACGATAGATGTCAAGTGATAAAAAATTTATAAATTGAATTCACTTAAATAATATTTATTTTATTTAAATTATTTGATATTTTCTTAAGTGAGTTTAAAAGAATTTAATTAACCTTAAACAAAGAGTATTGATTGAGAACTTTGTTATTTGCTTAAGCGAAATCAAATCTACTTAAGTAAATCTCAAAATTGCTTAAACAAACTTGATTCAGCTCAAGCAAAAATAGAATCGCTTTTTAGGTTGTGGAGTGATAATCTCTAACACATACTCCTTATCTTTCATAGGCTAAACTTGATCTTTCTTAGAATTTTTAGCATAATCTTCATTATATGCTCCTTCTTGCTCTTCTGATCCATCTCTTAGGCCCCCTCATTTAGCATTACTACATCATAATGTGAAAGTTTCATCTTAGTTAGGAAGGGCTATCTTCGAGTCATGAGACATTTACTACAAACTTTTCTGGTGTAGGCTATGCGAAAGTAGAAGTCTCTTCATGATGTTCATATAGAGTGAACTTATGGCCAAATTGTAAAACCCTTATTTTTATTTCCTTGTTTTTGAGAATAATAGAAATTCTAGTACAGGATTTTTCACTTAAGCGAGACAGATATTTTTGAACTAAGCTTTCTAGAGCGTTCTCGCTCAAGTGAGATAAGTCTCGCTCAAGCGAAAGAGGATAATATCGCCCTAACTATCCTCTTGCCCAGGCAAGAGTATAGCTCGCTCAAGCAAGAAGTAACTTGCCCAGGTGACTTCGCAGGAAAATTTGGTAGCTCTCTGGATCTATTCTCATACAAGCGAGAATACCTCTCGCCTAGGCGATGTAATGCTCCAGATTTTTGTAATAATGTGTTCATTAATATAAATTCGTGAGTTGTTATTTGGATGTGTATATATAGGTATATGTGGCGTTTGGATGCATGGTTTGATTTATGTGATGACATGAATGTGTGTTGTGTAGAATATGAGTATATGTGAGTATGTAAGTGTGTGATGATTTGAAATGTGAATATTGATTTGTGTATTGAACAGGATTAATTGGAAAAATAGCCTAATTGTGTGCTGCAGGGGCATTCTTGTTGTAGCGAGAAGATTCTGGCTATAACAAGAAGGTCATAAGCGAATGGTATGACTCTGTTGCGTTCTTATTGTAGCGAGAGGCTCCTTGCTGTAGTAAAAAGGCAATAGAGGAGGGTGCATTTTTTGGTGCAGTCTTACTGTAGCGAGAGGGTCTGCTGTAGCGAAATTCTGTAGAATCTAGAGTGTAATTTCCTCTGATATTTTCGCTGTAGCGAGAATATCGCGACCAGAAGGGTATTTGAGGGATTAGGGTTCGAGGAAATGTATTTTTCACATTTTATTTTCCTTCTTCTGCGATTCTCTTGACTCAAAATCCTATTTCACCGATTAAACTGCTTCCAAAATTGTTTGGGAGTTAGATTGAAGGTTGAAATCACGTTTGGAGCGTTTGGAGGTAAGTTTTATAGGTTAGGATTTTGATTTTTGTCCCTTTCTTTCATTTTCTCGATTTCTCATAGAGTTTTATGTGTTTAGGATGAAAATCCATGTGAGGAGCTATTTTACCGTTGATTTATTTTGTAGGTCTTCAATCCAAGGTAAGGAAGAACTCCATCCTATCTCATTGTACTTAGAATTTGTTTAATTTACTATGTATTGGAATGTGATGGAAATAAAACATAGAGAGATGTGTATTTGGATGAAATTGACTTGATTGTAACTGGGTGTAGTGGAAATTTTGTGTGGAACTTAGTGTTATTGGTATTGAGAAATGTTTGCATGATGGAGTGACTTGGTTGCAATAAGATTGTGATGAAAATGTGGTGTAATTGAGTGTAATATGATGAAATATGTGCAGACATGCCATTATTGACAATGAATAATATAAAATAAGTGAAAATGTGTGTGAATGACATGCTGAATGTGATTGAGTTTGAATTGATTGGAAACTATGATGGTTCAGCGATACACTGGAAGTGTGGAAGATAGGGGTGGTAGAAATACCTTGAGAAAAAGGAGGTGATGGTGACACCAACAGTGAGCGTAGGTGCACCACAGGCCACACACTCTTCCTGACTTGGTCTCTAACTAACACCTTTGCTTAAGGGGCTTAATACTGCACACGTTGTATCCGTGGAGCGGGAGCTATCTGGCGGCCATAAATGGTGTGAACTGAGTAAGTCCATGAGGTTGAGAGCATAAAAAAACTAGTGATCACAGCGCCATAGTGAGCGTGACTAACATGTAGTGAGCGCACGTGAGTGTTCCATGTAAATTGTTTGATGGTGTAGTGAGCGCATCGGTGTGTGAATGAGAATGGAATGATGAAATGATTACTTGTGTTTGTTGATAAATAATTTGAATTCTGTTAGAAAACGTATGGAATGGGTAAGGTGAGACTCTATACTTGTGTATATGTGTGTGATAGTGTAGTGTACTCACTTTTATATTTATTTTTCAGGTGCCCAAGACAATCAGCACCAAGCCAAATGAAGGGATGAATGAAATTACTATAGGACTTAAAAAGCTATTTTGAAAATTATGATGTATTTAGCTTAGTCCTGTAGCAATCATTTAATATAAACTTGTAATCTATCCTTATTTTTAAATACTTTATCGAACTATGTATTGGGAACCATTTGAATAAATTTTTTTATTATTCCCATTTTTGTGAAATGTATTTATTTGAAAATTAAATTAAGGTGTTGCAAGCGAGAATATCAAAAAAAGGCTGGAAAAACCATCATATGATTTTCTCACTCAAGCGAAAATGTACTCGCTCAAGCAAGAACTCGCTCGCTCAAGTGAGAACGCGTGGGTTTAAAGGGTATTTAAGGGAGTTCACGTTGAGAAATTTTATTTTTCACTAAAACCACCTCTCTCTCTCTCTCTTTCTTTCTCTGTTCTCTTTATTCTCTCCCTCATCCCTATAGAGAAAACCTCTAATAACTCTAGATCTCTCTCAAATCTAAACTCAAACGTCTATTCCATTGAATCTAAGGAGAATTCTAGTCCTTGAGTAGTGTTCTGGTCAAGAACAGAGTTTTTCTCTAGAGCCCACAAAGAACTAAGTTTAAGAGATCCATTTCTAGGTAAATGGAGTACCCAAACCCTAGATTTCTATTTATATACATATCTATATATATTGATTTTGAAAGAATTGAACCATCTCATTCCAAATAGAAAATCTATAAAGTTTTCTTGCAACTATATAGTGAAAATAGATTTTTGGTATAAAAAGAGTTTTTGATTTATTTAAAATCACTTAAAACATAGTTTATGGTTAAAATCACAAACGAGAATAAGTGTAAGAAGTTTTATAGACAAATTACTTTATAATATATATATATATATATATATATATATATATATACATGTATGTATAACTGATACTGTAAGTCATTATCTTTTTGAATAATATATGTGTTGAATGATAAAAAAAAAGTAGAAAATGTTAAACTTTAGAATAGAAGACTTTATTAAGATCAAGAGAGGTATTCTTCGGCAAATTATTTATGAATTGCGAGATTAGTCTGAGTTCGAAGGTGTTCAATTTTCAGTGTATTGTATTGGGCTTGTGATGATGTGTTTCCTATTTTATAACTATATGCATGATTTATTGATCTAGTTTGATTGATGAAAATTGTTTGGCTGTTTGAATGATGAAACGTGTTTTGCCATGTATATATGAACTAGACTAAGTTTAGGTGTATGAAGTATTAGACATGTTTTGTTTAATGAAATTATGAGAAAGAGATGAAAGAAAATATGTTATAAGTGAAAGATAAAGGAAAGAATTGGTGGGAATAATTGAGAATTGCTGAGAAGAATATGAGAAAAAGAAAAAGGAATAACCAATATGTGTGTCATAAAAACACTTATTAGTGCAATTATAATATGTGTTATAATACATTGACGGGTGAGATTATAACATATATGTTGTAATACATTGATTAGTGTGTTTGTAAGACATGTATTGGACAATATTGATTGATATAAATAGTGTGATTTTGATGTGCCAATGTTGAAATACCATATGGATAGTTCAAGGATATACTAGGGGTATAGGGTCTAGAGTTGATTATGAAAATCTGGAAGAATCAAAGTGGTAAATATTGCTCACTGATGTGTACACGATTAAAAGTAGGATGCATTTACAAGTCTCACATTCATTTCTTTTCTAAACTCCTACCTATACCTTTGCTAGGAAGGCCGTGAATGCCCATGTTGTATCTGTGTATGGTTTAGCTTACCGGTGACTATCCATGCTGTGTGAGTTCTTCGTAATTAGGGAAAGTGTGTTGGTAGCAATTTAGGGGCCCGATAGTACCTAGAATACTATTATAATGAAGTGTTCAAATTTGAAATGGATAAAGTATCACGAAATTATTGATTGGCTAATGATGTTTGGTTAAGTGTGGAGTAATGTGCATAAATGACTTTTGGTTGATTAAAATTGTATAAATAAATAAAGTGGTATGAGTTCAAGAATTGAAATTGATTGGGTTGATTACATAAGAAATGAAATATATATGGTAAAATGACAAATGATGTATATAAATAATTTTGTCTAGTTAAATTTGTTAAAAATGGAATCTGTATATTTTGTATATATTATATTAGAAAATGTTTCTACATTATTTTGATTATTTTATAAAATAAGAATTTTAGTGGAGCGAGAGATGCTCACCCTGACAAACATTTTCAAGTAAAAAAGAAATAAAGAAGCTCTATCCGTTAGGATCATACTCTCAAGGGATGATAGGAAAGGAAATGCTTATAGGATTTAAGTTTATAAGGAAAGCTGTAATAATATTGATTTGAGTTTATATTCAAAGTTATTTATAATATGTAATCATTGTAAATGATGATTCAAGGTTATATGTAATATTCAACAATTAATTGTTTGAATTTTAATTTATATCAACTTTAGTTAGAAATTTATTCTTCTAAAAAATAGTTTGTTTGTATCATGAATTCAATATATATATATATTATATATATATATTATATATATAAAATTTGAAATTCTAGCTTTCATTTTATCCATAAATTCAAACTATGAAAATACATTTTTATTTCATTATGAATGAGACTTTTATACCTACAAAGTTTTAAAATTTGTTGACTTTATCAGTTTATATTCATATGTTTGTGCAACTTTTCCAAATCTTTCAAATCCTTTACGAATTTCATGA
This sequence comes from Abrus precatorius, assembly GCF_003935025.1. NCBI lineage: Eukaryota > Viridiplantae > Streptophyta > Magnoliopsida > Fabales > Fabaceae > Abrus > Abrus precatorius. The sequence goes on from NW_020874292.1 coordinate 12,833,564, forward strand.
AGTTTACTTCAAAATACTATGTATTATTAGGGAAAATTATTTGAATTATACTAAGAATGTTACACAAACAAACCAATGATCCTTTCATACCTTCAATTTGTAAAAAAAGACTTGTAATAACAATTTCAAATATAAGTTAAAATAATAAATGATACAAGAGTTACTTGTAAAAAGAATAATTCAGTGCATGTACAACTAATATTTTGTTGCCATCTACTACTATATGTGAGTGAGATGGCGTGAGATAGGATTCCATTAGTATCATATCAACCATGGATGTCGAGGATAATGGTCATGCTCTAGATGTTGGTAATGAGGAGGGTTGAGAAGAAGGTCCATTAGGCTGCTCCAGTGGTTGGTGTAATAATTTTTTTTATGAAGTGTCCATTAATGGATTTCTTCAATTTGATTGTTGATTTGGAGCAGTCATGACACTTTGGGAAGCACATAGAGCAATGATAAGAGCTAAGAATCCTAAAGGTTTTGTGGTTGTTGCAAAAATAAAGGGGGTTAAAGATGATAAAAGGATAAATTTCTTCTAAAATAATTGTGGCTATGTTCATAATTAACTTCTCTATTATGTTGTAAATGAGATATGTTCAAGACATGCAAACATCTTAGGTATGAGTGGTAAAGACTATGTTGGTAAAGAGTAAGGATGTCCAAATTTGGGGCAAAGTGTTCAAACTTCTCCTCTTGAACCTCATTGACTTCTTAACACAATTGTCTTATATGATCTATTATGGATGCATAAGGTGTCAGCTACGGTTGCATCCATAAATCTTATATTTTCTTTCTATGTTGCTGGTATTAGCAAAACTCCCTTTCTGCTAAGGTCATGGGGTTACCTAATAGGTAGAAATAATGTCCCTTTCATAAACCACCAGCCTCTAAACCCAGGACTTTCTCTCTATCTTGTCTTAGGTCAATGGTTATGCATTTGCGTAAAATTCTTTGACTATTTCTTTATGAACTTGGTTAAGGAGATTTTTCAAGTACTACAATTTCCTTATGATTATTCCTTGCTTAGAGTCTTTATACTATCTTTCCTCTAAGACCACCTTGCACTTAGGTAATAATTATTCCCTTGGTTGCAAATCAAGAAATCTATGATATTTTGTGCTGATTTTGAACCTAAAACTAACCCATTAAGGTTGTAAAATTGTGGCAATGGTTAAGTTGGTGTTTGTGTTGACTATTGTTACTCATTAATAAGTTCCTCATTTTGTTGGGAACCTTAGCCAATTCATGTCTTTGTCTTTTTCTTTGAGGGATGGACTTCTTAGGTGTTATCCTAAAATAATTGCAACAAAATTTGCAATAATACAGAGAATGTTAGATACTTCATACTGAGAGAAGAGAGGAATGCATTTAGGAATTATCTTATAAAGCCTCAACAATTTGATACTATGTTAAATTCACTTAAGCGAATGAAGACTCGCTGAAGCGACTATTTACTTAAGCTATATTTAGTTTGCTTGAGCAAATTTATGTCAATCAACAAATATAGTTTTGTGTGAAATTTGCTTAAGCGGGCCTTTTACTGCTTAAGTGAATTTCAAAGAGTAATGCCCAAAATACAGGAAAACCACAACAATCTTAGATAATTCATATTATCTATTTTTATCATACTTATTATATTATACTAAGACAACAATTCTAAAATGAATTTTGAAAATTCATGACCTATTAGTAATGGTTTAAATCACAAAAATTTTTACATCACATATGTCAACAAAAAGATAAAGTAAACATAAGAAAGGGATAATGAGATAACATATTTAATGACTTTGTTGTGTTTGTGGGGAAGAAAATGATTGAGATTTGAGGTAAGAGGAGAGTTTATAGAATGTAAAGAAGAGTAATTTTTTCCTCTTTAATTTCACTTTTAAAATCTTTAACTATCACAATATTCACTTAAGCAAGTGATACCTCGCTTAAGTGAGTGTTACTTATGTATATTCACTTAAGCGAATTTTTGCTCCATATTTGTGCTTAAGCAAGAGTTGTTCACTTAAGAAAATAAAGAATCACTTCATCACCTCTAAGTTTAACTAACCAAAATTGTGAGATTTTGGTGTCAAAGATAAGTATAGTGACATATTATTGACGAAATATACTTTAAGGTCTTTTATTCTATGAAAAACTCATACAAAGCATCTTCTATTAAGCATAGGGTGAGGAAAGGATCTATTTGACAAACAAAATTAGAATCTCCTATGCAATTTTCATCTTACAACATCTTGAAACACATTTATTTTATTCATTTTCTTTCGATTCTTAAAACATTTATGTTAGCTTAAAGGTACAATAATATTTGCTATTTTGTTTTCATTTTAGATTAGTTGATAGAGGAATCATTACATTGGATATTTTATCTTCATTTTGTTAGAATATAGATCAAATTACTAGTCAAAATGTCACATGGAAGCCAAGATTGGGTTAAAGTTTAAAAGTCTTGAAGAAATATTAGAATTTTGGAGTGAATAAAGATAGTAGGTTTCAAAGTTAGAAAATAATACTTTAACAGGTGAAAGGTAGATGATGTGTTTATTGTAAAAAGGGATGCCAAAAGGAAGATAATAGATATGCATAAGTTACTAAGCACTAACCTAACACTAGAACTAATTAGCAAGAATAAGACTTGTTTACCATAATCACTTGTTACAACTTCTAAAAACAACACATATGCTTACTACACATTGTAAGATAACTTAAGTCGAATCTCACAAGATTGTGACAGAAGTCATCATTTCAACGGCATAGAGCTAAAGCTGACTATACTTCTTCAACCATTATCTTGAATCTTAAATGGAAAAATAACGTTTCACTAAAAATTGAATTCAAATAATAAATTCAAAGTACACTTAGATAACAATTTACATGTATTCACAACATTTCACAAAAGCATAATAATGTGCATTGTGACGTGTTTCACTAAATAACAAAATATACAACAAACTTAAAAAATAAAATATAGTCAATTGCCTAAGACATATCATTTCATTATTGATGAATTGAATATATATATATATATATATATATATATATATTCCCTTTATATTTTAGTACATAAACCATGTATAATTGAATTGATTAAGGCTACTTCTACTTTTTGAGTCTTGATTAGGCCTTAATTCAATTATTTTAACATAGCACATATATTGGCATTGTTTAGTATTTGGGTTATAACTTGAGCTATAGACTTCATTTTAATGTGATTATTGCTTTATACTTAAGAGATGGACCTAGAAGTCCCATGAGAAATAAAAGGATGGATCTTGACATTTTAGAGCCAGAATTGGGTCTAAATAAGAAGTTAAAGAGGCAAAATGAAAATTTTGACCAGTATACAGTGTTAAAGTTATATCTTGGTTTACAAATATTTGATTGGACTCATTCCATTAACGTTTGAAAGCTAACATCTAGAGCTTTAATTCACCTTGAGACAACAAATCCAAACAAATACAAATCCTAAAGTGAAATCAAGGAGCTAGTTACACATTCATCTTAAGAGATTAGGTATTTAACAATTAGGATATCTCTTTCCTTAAATTATGATATCTTTTTAAATTTCAAAATCGGTACAATTTGATTTTCTAGATTTTTATTAAGATTGCTTATTATTAGGATTAGAATTTTTAGTTATTTGATTATTTTTTAAAAAAAAATTAAACTTATTAAAGGGAGAAAGGAAAAGAACACACATATATAATTTTCTTTTATTTTTGTGTCTTTTTCCTTATTCCCTCAACTTTGGATTTTAGTGTTCTTCCATTTATAGAAGAGAAAGTTTCATTATCTAAATAAGGATCAAAGAAATGTAACATTCTTAAGAATCAGTTTTAACATTTATTTTCAATTCAAGTTTTCTACTATATTCTCTTTTATTTAATTCATGAATTAAATTTATTTGTTCTAATTATAATTGAGAAGTAATTGATTCATCATTATTTGTTTGAAGTATATGAGTCAATTTTAAGAAATCAGGGTTAATTAAGTAGTACAGAAATTAATATATTTTAATTGAATTCTAGAGATTTTTAAATTTTAATGATTTTGTGTTCACTTGGTTTGGATTTACGTTTTATTTGAATTCAAATTTTAACCACCAAATTAAAATATTATTAATTTTAGATTAAATGATCGAGTGTCATTACTTTTTTCTTGATTCTTGAATAAGGTGTTTAATTATTTCATTAATTTACTTTTTTTTTTTATGATACTTGAGAGATGACTTTGATGGCTTATCTCATATTACAATAATTAGTTATATTTTGAGTACTATGACCGTGAATTAATTACCAGGAGCAATCTTAAACTAACAAATACAAAACTACTTTATTTTACCAGTCCTAAGTAAAGTGTCGCAACCGGGCAATCGCAACGGTACGACGGATGACAAACTCGTTCCAAAATATCAGAGGAGTCGCCACCAAAGTTTATTTTTAAGAAAAACTTTGGAAAAACTTAAATATAATACGATCTTTGAAACCAAAAAATGAGTTCGGGAGTCATTTACGTGTAGGGAAGGTATTAGCACCCTACAACGTTCGTTTAAAAAACGGTTACCTAAAATTAATTGTACAAAATTATTTTAATTTTGAAAAATATTTATTTAACCCCTAAACATTAATTATTTTATTTTAGAAGAAGAAATATTATTTATTGAAATATTATTCGGGTTATTTTAAAAAATATTTTGACTTGACGGGTACGGTTCCCGCTCCTACGTATCCCCGGATGCAATGGGGAACTCAAAGCCACGTAGTTCTATCTAAAAATTATGAAATTAGTTGATTATAATTAAGTTTAGTAAAAGAAAAATTTATTTTAGAATTAAAATCATTTTTCGTAAAAATTATAATGTTTAAGATACAAGATAATGCAGTTATACATGTACCCTACGAGAAAACAACACAGAAAGTGAAGGAAGATCACACAATTATACTGCAAATCATTAAGAAATATTTTATTCGTAAATGGAGTATTTGAATTTTAATTTTGATTACGATTAATATTGAAAGAAATTTAAGATAGCGTAAGCTATACATAAACTTCTTATAATTTATTAGACTATCGAAGGCAATGTAAATTACACATCGATATTATAAAAATTTATAAAATGAATAAATTATAGTAATTTAATTTATCAAAATTTGAAACATGACTTAAGAAAATAAAAAATAATAATTTTATTTGAATTGATTAAAGAAGATACTCATTTAATAAAAAATATTAAAAATTTTATTTGATAGATTTATATTATATAAAACCTAAGGTAACGTTGGTACACATAGATTTTGACAATTTATAACGCATAAAGGTAGAGTCGCTACACATTAGCATTATAAATTATTTCTTAATAAAATAATTTAGATTTAAATTAGTTGATTGATTTGTAGATTAGTGTTTAGAAGAGAAATACATCTTGCATTATTATTAAAGTGATTAACTAATTAATTAATGACAATATGTGATAAGTTAATATTGCATAAAGTCTTGGTAACGTAGGTACACATAGACTTTATCAATTTATAATACATGACGATAGAGAAGTTATACGTTAGTATTATAAATTGATACAATTATATTATTATTTATTAATTAATTATAAAAAAATAAGTAATTTAGTATTCACAATATAAAATAAAATAATCATAAATATAAAATTAAATCGCATTAATATGATACAAATATACAATAAATAAAATAAAAGATAACAATCCTAAAAAATAAGATATAAATAATGAAATATAAAAAAGGAAATAATTTAAAAAAAATTAACTCAGATATGATATTGTAAAGTAAACGGTATCAAGAGATTTTAAATAAATAAAATAATTTAAACAAAGTTAACATAAAAAAAATAAAATAAATAATAAAAACTCATTCATTAAATAAATTAATAATTATCATAATAACAAATAATAATGATGATGAATAAATAAATAAAACTAAAACAATAAATTAGATGTTGAACTAAATAATGATAAAAATAAAATAAATAAAAAAATTTGGACAAAAAAAAATAAAAAAATAAAAAAGGATAAAATAGTCTCAAATTTTAAATTTTCAGATTTGAGAGGGAAGGACTTTAGGGTTAGGGGTGTGCTTTTCTCCAAGAAAAACAAAAAAAGGTTATGAAAGGGTGGAGGTGAGGTTAATGGAGGCCATGGTTTTGAGTGGTGAAAGTTATTGAGAGTAAAAGGAAAAGGAATGAGACAAGGTAGGGAAAGAGTTTTTTTTTTATGGTGAGTTTTGTGTTTGTGGATGATGATAGATGGAGGAATGGGTGGAGAGGTGGTGAGACATGGATATTTGAAATGGTGGTTTAAAATATATTTTTTTTATTTGAGATTGATTTGATATAGGAAATGTTTATTCAAAATATAAATATGTATGAATAAGAAAAATGTGTAAAATGTATGATGAAGCTTACTTGATATTCTTGAAAATTTTTGCTTGCCTCTTGTTCTTCCTCCTTTCCACTAACCTTTCTTTCTCTCTATTTTCTCTTTTTCTCTCCCCGTTTTAGAAGGCCTCCTCTCAAATTTTTTTTTAACCTCCTCTGATGTCTCTCCCTGCTTCATGGTCCTTTTTTCCTTTTATTGTTAGGGTTTTCACCAAAAGGCCCAAAATTCTGAATTTTTCCTTTTTTATGTATAAAGTAACATTGGTTCAAGAATTTAATTATTTGTCATATTCTATTTTCCTTTTAAAAATTAATTTTGAAATTTTCCTATTTTATTAAGACAAATTTATTTTTTTTTAAAACCTTTTGATTCCATTCTTCTTTTGTAATATTAAAATTCAGATTTTTTATTTTTTTATTTTTTCATTTTTATTTAAAAAAAATTAAATCAAAATTTTAGTGTTCACAGTTGCCCCTCTTTACTCAGTTTTTATCAAAAAATATGTATGAACAAGTTTCATATTAAAGTGATAAAAATTGAGTAAAGAAATGAACTAATTTTGGTTTAAAAATGATAAGATACATAAAAAAAAAGTCAACACTAGAAGCTATTAGAGAAACCATGATTTTTGATGGTTTGTGCTTAACAAATAATAACAAGAATTATGAGACAACATTATGCTTTGACTAAAAACTAAGATTGCCCGGCAGATAATGGACTTTAGCCAAAAATAAAAGTTGCACGTAAAGTAAATCAAGTTCTAAACTTTTGACAATAAAGTAAAAGGAACCAGTCAGGTTCTGCAGTTTTGACAAAGAAGTGAAATGTGCTAGTTAGATGCTGAGTTTTTTGAGAGAAAAGTAAAATGTGTCATTTAGGTTCCGGACTTTGATAGAAAAGTGAAAGGTGTCAGTCAAGTTCTGAGACTTTAACAAAAAAGTGAAATGTGCCAGACAGGTTCTGGGCTTTGATAGAAGAGTGAAATGTACCAGGCAGGTTCTAGGCTTTGAGAGAAAAGTAAAATGTGCCAGTCAGGTTCTTGGCTTTGACAGAAAATAAAATGTGCCAGTTAGGTTCTGGGCGTTGACAGAAAAGCAAAAAATGCCAGTCAGATTCTAGGCTTTGACAGAAAAGTAAAATGTGCCAGTCAGGTTCTTGGCTTTGACAGAAAATAAAATGTGTCAGTCAGGTTTTGGGCGTTGACAGAAAAGCGAAAAATGCCAGTCAGATTCTGGGCTTTGACAGAAAAGTAAAATGTGCCAATCAGGTTCTGGGCTTTGAGAGAATGCGAAAGATGCTGTCAAGTTTTAGGCTTCGATAAAAACATAAAGGGACCAGGACAAGAAAGGTAAAAACAAAGACAGAAAAATAAAAGGTTGATCATGTTCTGGATTGCAAAAGAAAATAAAAGGATAGTCATTCTCTGAACTTTAATAGTAAGAGTAAGACAGAAAAATAAAGACATCAATCAACTTCTGAATTTTGATGAAAACTAAAGAACTCAGTTAGATCATAGTCTTGGACTGCACATAAAGATTGTAAATTAGATAATGAATTTAAATTAAACTTCACAAGGTGATAATAGATAAAAACAAATGCATGCTAATGTAATGATGCGGTTGCATAAACTGGATGAATGTTAACACTTGGAATGAAATTTATTGAATGATGAGGTCCAACGCAATAATAAGACTTATTAAATCAAAACAAGCTTTGTCCTTTTTATTTTATTTTATTATTATTTTTTTATTTTTTTCGGGGATGATAATTCTTCCAACCTTATCGAAACATGCACATCAAGGTTCATGAATGAGTGACTTCTTTAGTCAGGATCAATTCTTTCATGAAATTTGAGCTAGGTAAGACATTAATCAAATTGGACTGCCATCTATTTTTGCATCGTCAAGAGGAGTCAACTTCTTCTGTCATGCTAAACTTATCAGGAGATTCATCGAACTTACTGTGTGAATTTTTAAGCTTCCAACTGTAATCATATTTTCTTATTACCCTTTTAATAATTTGCATGTTTCCTTTTAGTACATAATTATTGGAATGACAATAAAAATTCTATTGAAGAAGTTGAGTAAACAAAGTGGTGTATATAAGCTGAATGGAAGGTGACTAAAGACAAAGATAAATATTTTTGGAACAAAGGAATGACTGTAATAAAGAAATGGTGAATTTACAAAGAAGACTTATGACATGAGTAACGAAAAAATACATCAAAGGATCGAAATGACTATGAAAATAGTGAAATATTATACCGATTAAGTGACGTCTTCCAGATGAACAGTGCTAATCTCTCATGTAAATTGATCATCCATTAACAAAACTGCCAAAATGAAATTACCCCAGTAAGGTATTTTGAATCCATCTTTCGTTTGACTCAACTTTAACCTCTCAAAATTTGCCCCAGTTTAGTATTTTAGTCGATCATATTTCTTGATTTGAAGCCCTTTCTTGCGACTGAAGTTAGTGCCCCTCTGAACCGTCTTTTTAGGTTTTCAGTTCAGTGTAGTATTTATTTGACCTTAACTTTTGCCTGAGCCGCTCTTTCGAGTTTTCAGCTCACCAGGTCGCTCTAACTTTTGCCTAGGTCGCCCTTTCGGGTTTTCAACCTAGCGAGCTCTTTTCTCTTTTTTTTTTTAAAAAATTATTTTTTCCTCTTTTTTAATTATTATATATATATTTTTTAAGCATAGTATTTTTTTACAGCATCAGAATTGATGGGGTTTGGAAGATCTTGTCCATCCATGTTTGTGAGGATTAGAGCCCCTCCTGAGAAAGCCTTTTTCACCACATATGGTCCTTCATAATTCGGGGACCACTTGCCACGATAATCTTTATGCGTTGGCAAAATCTTTTTAAGTACCATATCTCCCTCACTGAATTCTCTCGGGCGAACCTTTTTATCGAAAGCCTTCTTCATCCTCCTCTGGTATAGTTGACCGTGACATAACGCATTCAACCGTTTTCCTTCAATGAGATTCAATTGATCAAAACGAGATTGCACCCATTCTGCTTCTTCCAATTTGGTCTCCATTATTATCCTTAAAGAGGGAATTTCGACTTCAATAGGAAGTACTGCTTCCATTCCATATACCAAAGAGTATGGAGTTGCCCCAGTTGAAGTACGAACCGAAGTTCGGTATCCATGCAAGGCAAATGGCAGCATTTCATGCCAATCCCTGTATGTCACTACCATCTTTTGGATGATCTTTTTAATATTTTCATTGGCTGCTTCAACTGCTCCATTCATTTTTGGGCGATAGGGAGAGGAATTATGATGTCGAATCTTGAAGTTGTCACACAATTCTTTCATCATTTTGTTGTTCAAATTAGTGCCATTGTCTGTTATCAACTTGCTTGGGAGGCCATACCGACAGATCAAATCCTTTTTAATGAATCTCACCACCACATTTCGGGTCACACTAGCATACGAGGCAGCCTCAACCCATTTTGTGAAATAGTCAATAGCAACTAAAATGAAGCGGTGACCATTAGAGGCTTTAGGCTCAATGGGTCCAATTACATCAATTCCCCATATTGAAAAAGGCCAGGGCGATGATAAGACATTCAAATTTGTTGGAGGAACATTAATATTGTCAGCATATGTCTGACATTTATGACATGTCTTTACATAACGAAAGCAATCAGCCTCCATTGTCAACCAGTAATATCCCGCTCGTAGAATCTTCTTTGCCATAGCATGTCCATTGGCATGAGTCCCAAATGAGCCCTCATGAATCTCTTCCATGATCTTTTGTGCCTCTGAAGCATCTACACATCTAAGAAGAACCATATCATGATTCCTTTTGTAGAGCACATCTCTGTTTAGAAAGAAACTCATTGCTAACCTCCTCAACGTCTTTTTGTCATTTTCAGCAGCATTTAATGGATATTCTTGGTGTTTGAGGAAATTTTTAATGTCATTATACCAAGGTTTACCATCAGATTCTTCTTCAACCATTTGACAATAGGCAGGATGATCAAGCTATTGCATCTTTATGAATGGCATGTCTTCCTTTTGACTTACTACAAACATTGATGACAAAGTGGCTAAAGCATCGGCTAATTGATTCTCCTCACGAGGAATATGTTGGAAAATAATTTCGTCAAAATACCCCACCAATTCCTTGATATAGGCTTGATAAGGGATCAATTTGGCATCTCGGGTTTCCCATTCACCTTTCAGCTAGTGAATAACCAAAGCTGAGTCACCATATACCTCGAGAATTTTAATCTTTGACTCTATAGCTGCTTGAATTCCCATAGCACATGCTTCATATTCAGCTACATTATTCGTACAATCAAATAATAATCTAGCTGTGACTGGGATATATTGCCTCTCTGGGAAAATCAGTATAGCACCAATCCCGTGTCCAAGTGCATTAGAAGCACCATCAAACATCATGACCCATTCGTCTTTTACTGAAGATTCTTTTCTCGTTAAACAGCGCCATTATATTTTCATCAGGAAATTCATACTGTATTGACTGGTAATTATTCACCAGTTGATGAGCTAGAAAATCTGCGAGAGCACTGCTTTTGATTGCCATACAAAATATCATATTCTGACAATAGGACCTGCCAACGAGCAATCCTTCCAGTAAGGGCTGGTTTCTCAAAGATGTATTTGATTAGGTCCATTTTTGACACCAACCAAGTCGTGTGACTCAACATATATTGCCTCAATCTACGAGCTGCCCAAGCCAAGGCACAACAAGTTCGCTCTAACAAAGAGTATCTAGCTTCATAATCGGTGAATTTTTTTGCTCAAGTAATAAATGGCGTGCTCTTTCCGACTCGATTCATCATGTTGACCTAAAACACATCCCATGGATCCTTCTAACACTGTCAAATACATAATGAGCGGCCTTCCTGACACTGGCGGCACTAGTATCGGGGGATTTTGTAAATATTGCTTTATCTTCTCAAAAGCTTCTTGACAATCTTCATTCCATTCCATCGGCTGATTTTTCCGTAGCAACTTAAAAATTGGTTCACAAGTGGCAGTTAGTTGGCATATGAATCGAGCAATATAATTCAGTCTCCCCAAAAATCCGCGAACCTCCTTTTCAGTGCGAGGAGGCGGCATTTCCATGATTGCTTTTGCCTTGTCAGGATCAACCTCTATTCCCTTTTGACTTACTATAAATCCCAACAATTTGCCTGATTTCACCCCAAAGGTACATTTGGCAGGGTTCAAGCGTAATTTGAATTTCCTCAACCGCTCAAACAACTTGTGTAAATTCATAACATGGTCTTCTTCGGTCCTTGATTTGGCAATCATATCATCCACATAGACTTCAACCTCCTTATGCATCATATCATGAAATAATGTCACCATCGCCCTTTGATATGTTGCCCCGGCATTTTTCAAACCGAAAGGCATGACCTTGTAGCAAAAGGTGCCCCAAGGTGTAATGAATGTGGTTTTCTCCATATCCTCTTCAGCCATTTTGATCTGATTATAACCCAAGTAACCATCCATAAAAGAGAAAAATGAATGTTGAGCTGTATTATCTACTAGCATATCAATGTGAGGCAATGGAAAATCATCTTTAGGGCTGGCTCTATTTAGATCCCGATAGTCAACACACATCCGAACCTTTCCATCTTTCTTGGGAACTGGTACAATGTTAGCAACCCATTGAGGGTATTTGGCCACAGCAAGAAAACCTGCATCAAATTGCTTCTTGACCTCCTCTCTAATCTTCAATGACATCTCAGGCTTCATTCTTCTTAATTTCTGCTTAACTGGGAAACACTCTGGTTTTAGTGGCAATTTATGCTCAACTATGTCAACATCTAGACCTGGCATATCTTGATAAGACCATGCAAAGACATCATTATAATCATGCAAGAGTTTAATCAACTTGTCGCGCTCTTGTTTTTTCATGAGGGTGCCTATTTTGATTTCTCTCTTATCATCTTCAGTCCCTAAATTAATGGTCTCAATGGGTTCATCATGAGGTTGGGTCTCTTTCACTTCTTGATCGACCAATCTTAGAAATTCTGAGGGTAAATCAACATCACTATCATCTTCGACAGCTTGATTAATGAGACAATCAAAATTAGTGGATGAGATATTAGCACTGTTACTTGCAGACATGTTACTTTCGAATCTGCATTGTGCGAGAGTTGAGACAAAAAGAAAATAAACGACAAGATTCAACTGATAAAGAAAAAGACACGAAAGATTACTGAGAATTGTATTTCATTTAAATATACTTAAAAGGAAACATGTGTCCCAATTTACAAAACAAACTGATATTTCAAATTACAAAAAGAAATCATATATCAGCGTTTTAAAAAAGTAATGATATCCTAAAGCTTTGGAACAAAACAATAGGGTTAAATTCAAGGATTACTTCGAATAGCTATTAAAAATCACAGGTAACTCGATGATCTCCCAATTGCCAACTTCTGTGTTCAGCAGACAAAGTTGGTATTTGCAACTTTTCTTACTAAAATTTGGGATGATCCTTGTGTAGGGGTGAAACCTGGTGGATAGGTAGGAGTGGGTTGTGCTGGAGGTGCTTGAGTAGGGGTCCCCTCTGTGGCTCTTCTTTCTAAAGACTTAAGTGTCTCTAGGATCTATGTCATCTGTTCTTTCAGCTGATTGACACCGTTCCTCAGTTCTTCATTAAGGTCCTGTAACTCATCCATGATCCTTGTTTGAGCGCGAGTTCTATAAGGATGCTTTAGAAAATATTTCCCCGTTATATTTGTTTAATTTTTTTTTTTTGGAGAGTGATGCAATAAAAAAACGATGCAGTAAAAAAGAAGTTAACACAATGAAGAACATGTTTAAAGAGAAAATTGAAAACTTGAAGAAGCATTATAGTTGTTGAACATCTTTAAGTTTTTCTTTTAAACAAGCATTAATGTGGGATCATCACCAAAATATAAAATTTTCTTAATTCAAGTGATATCATCTCATTGCTACTTGATCCCATATTAATTTTCATTTTTCTTAGATATTCAAAAACTTTGTGATCCTCAACATACAAATACAACAAAAAATAAATAAATAAATAAAAAATAGATGAAAAATCTTTTATCCGTTTCATTGACACAAGGTCTTAGTGGTAATAAGGATTAATGTTAATTCTAAATGAACTAATAACTCACAAGGCACTTATATCAATGAAACAAATATTTGATAATGTATGCAAGAACAATATGAATCATTTCCTTTTTAAATTCCCCTTGAATTTATTTATTTATTTATTTATTTTACTTTTCAATAAATTTAAATTGACACTTAAAAGGGTAATGCTTCATATGACAATGCAATGATGCAAGAAATTATGCAAATTGTCATCCTTAACCGTATTTCAAAACCAATTTTAAATTTATTACAAGTGTCACAAGGATGGCAATAAGCATGATATTCAAATAAATGATATGCAATGATAAATGAAATGATGATGATGTAAGAAAAATTAATTAAGAGAATCATGTGAATTACTAGTCCTTATATTATTCCAAAATATAAAAAAAAATATTCTCCTTTTTTATTTAAAAACTTTAAGGCACTAATAATTCACATAATTTCTAAAAGAATAAATAAGAAAAGAATACCCCCTTTTTGTGTCCTATTTCAGGTCACCTAAAGAGTCTAACTTAAAGATCTACAACTTTCTTTTACGTGTAAAAACTCACAAAAGGTGGCTTGTAATCCTAAAAGGTCACTAGAGCTAAGATCCAATCCTTGATGTTGACCACAACAGTAGGGAGTCTACTAGATGCGGGACATCAAGAAAAGGTCAAACTCTAGCTAGGGTTTTCACGATAGCCAAATAGGACGTGCATCCAAAATGACACCGCTACATAACCCCTCTAATCCTAAGCATACTCAGATCCGGGTATAGGGCCCCGCTCAAAGTGTGTGATAAATGTGTAAGTGGTAGTGTATGAGGGAGCATACAAACCTTATCAACTCAACAAAAATAAAAAGCTGCAAAAATTAAACAACACAAGAATACAAATTATCAATAGTCATCTATCTTAGGGTTAACAATAATATTAAGAAAAATATATACAACAAGGTTAAGAAAATATATGCACGAAATAAATACACGAATAAAAGAAACATAATACAATTAATTCAAATAATAAAGAAAAAGAAAGGGATTAAACAAATAGAAACAAAATAATACAAATTTGCACAATCAATTATCAAAGGCTTGACTCTCTAAAAATTGTCCCCAGTGGAGTCGCCATTTGTTGCAACCGGGCGATCGCAACGGTACGACGGATGACAAACTCGTTCCAAAATATCAGAGGAGTCGCCACCAAAGTTTATTTTTAAGAAAAACTTTGGAAAAACTTAAATATAATACGATCTTTGAAACCAAAAAATGAGTTCGGGAGTCATTTACGTGTAGGGAAGGTATTAGCCCCCTACAATGTTCGTTTAAAAAACGGTTACCTAAAATTAATTGTACAAAATTATTCTAATTTTGAAAAATATTTATTTAACCCCTAAACATTAATTATTTTATTTTAGAAGAAGAAATATTATTTATTGAAATATTATTCGGGTTATTTTAAAAAATATTTTGACTTGACGGGTACGGTTCCCGCTCCTACGTATCCCCGGATGCAATGGGAAACTCAAAGCCACGTAGTTCTATCTAAAAATTATGAAATTAGTTGATTATAATTAAGTTTAGTAAAAGAAAAATTTATTTTAGAATTAAAATCATTTTTCGTAAAAATTATAATGTTTAGGATACAAGATAATGCAGTTATACATGTACCCTACGAGAAAACAATACAGAAAGTGAAGGAAGATCACACAACTATACTGCAAATCATTAAGAAATATTTTATTCGTAAATGGAGTATTTGAATTTTAATTTTGATTACGATTAATATTGAAAGAAATTTAAGATAGCGTAAGTTATACATAAACTTCTTATAATTTATTAGACTATCGAAGGCAATGTAAATTACACATCGATATTATAAAAATTTATAAAATGAATAAATTATAGTAATTTAATTTATCAAAATTTGAAACATGACTTAAGAAAATAAAAAATAATAATTTTATTTGAATTGATTAAAGAAGATACTCATTTAATAAAAAATATTAAAAATTTTATTTGATAGATTTATATTATATAAAACCTAAGGTAACGTTGGTACACATAGATTTTGACAATTTATAACGCATAAAGGTAGAGTCGCTACACATTAGCATTATAAATTATTTCTTAATAAAATAATTTAGATTTAAATTAGTTGATTGATTTGTAGATTAGTATTTAGAAGAGAAATACATCTTGCATTATTATTAAAGTGATTAACTAATTAATTAATGACAATATGTGATAAGTTAATATTGCATAAAGTCTTGGTAACGTAGGTACACATAGACTCTATCAATTTATAATACATGACGATAGAGAAGCTATACGTTAGTATTATAAATTGATACAATTATATTATTATTTATTAATTAATTATAAAAAAAAATAAGTAATTTAGTATTCACAATATAAAATAAAATAATCATAAATATAAAATTAAATCGCATTAATATGATACAAATATACAATAAATAAAATAAAAGATAACAATCCAAAAAAATAAGATATAAATAATGAAATATAAAAAAGGAAATAATTTAAAAAAAATCAACTCAGATATGATATTGTAAAGTAAACGGTATCAAGAGATTTTAAATAAATAAAATAATTTAAACAAAGTTAACATAAAAAAAATAAAAAAAATAATAAAAACTCATTCATTTAATAAATTAATAATTATCATAATAACAAATAATAATGATGATGAATAAATAAATAAAACTAAAACAATAAATTATATGTTGAACTAAATAATGATAAAAATAAAATAAAATAAAAAAATTCGGACAAAAAAATAATAAAAAAATAAAAAAAGGATAAAATAGTCTCAAATTTTAAATTTTCAGATTTGAGAGGGAAGGACTTTAGGGTTAGGGGTGTGCTTTTCTCCAAGAAAAACAAAAAAAAGGTTATGAAAGGGTGGAGGTGAGGTTAATGGAGGCCATGGTTTTGAGTGGTGAAGGTTATTGAGAGCAAAAGGAAGAGGAATGAGACAAGGTAGGGAAAGAGTTTTTTTTTTTTATGGTGAGTTTTGTGTTTGTGGATGATGATAGATGGAGGAATGGGTGGAGAGGTGGTGAGACATGGATATTTGAAATGGTGGTTTAAAATATATATTTTTTATTTGAGATTGATTTGATATAGGAAATGTTTATTCAAAATATAAATATGTATGAATAAGAAAAATGTGTAAAATGTATGATGAAGCTTACTTGATATTCTTGAAAATTTTTGCTTGCCTCTTGTTCTTCCTCCTTTCCACTAACCTTTCTTTCTCTCTATTTTCTCTTTTTCTCTCCCCGTTTTAGAATGCCTCCTCTCAAAAATTTTTTAGCCTCCTCTGATGTCTCCCCCTGCTCCATGGTCCTTTTTTCCTTTTATTGTTAGGGTTTTCACCAAAAGGCCCAAAATTCTGAATTTTTCCTTTTTTATGTATAAAGTAACATTGGTTCAAGAATTTAATTATTTGTCATATTCTATTTTCCTTTTAAAAATTAATTTTGAAATTTTCCTATTTTATTAAGACAATTTTTATTTTTTTTAAAACCTTTTGATTCCATTCTTCTTTTGTAATATTAAAATTCAGATTTTTTATTTTTTTATTTTTTCATTTTTATTTAAAAAAAAAATTTAAATCAAAATTTTTGTGTTCACAGTATCCAATGACCTGAAGTTGATCAGACTTCGCATAGGTCAACATGTAATCTTTGGTTCCCTGCAAATATCTCAAGACCTTCTTCACGGCTTTCCAATGACCCAAACATGGGTTGCTCAAGTATTTGCCCAAAGCATTAACAACATAAGCAATATCGGGACGAGTGCATATACATCAAACTCCCAATAGCGGAAGTATATGAAACTTTCTCCATTTTAAACAACTCTCTATCATCATGAGGACACTAAAAATTAGAGAGTTTCTTACCCCTTTGAACAGGTTCAACACATGGAGAGCAAGAATTCATATTAAACCTCTTGAGGATCCTATCAATGTACCCTTTCTGAGACAGTCTAAGAGTAACACGAGACCTATCACAACATATCTGGATGCCTAGAATAACAGAAGCATCATCAAGGTCTTTCATATCAAAATGGCTACTCAACATATTCTTTGTCTTATTAAAAGATATCATCAACATGTATGACAAAGATGATAAAATTGCTCCTACTCATCTTCAAGTAAATGCATAGATCTCAAGCATTTTCCTTGAAGTCAATAGAAGTGACCACTTGGTCAAACTTCAAGTACCACTGTCTAGAAACTTACTTCAAACCATAAATGGATTTTATTATTCTAGAATTAAATTCAAGTTATAACAAAATTTGATTTATGTTAGTTCACACAAAATATTCAACAATTTATCTCCCACTTGGACAACATAAATCAAAGTATTTTATTATTCTAAATTAATCAACAATATATGGCCATAACAAGATGATAAAATAAACTAACATAAACTATAAACATTTTAACAATGTATAAAATCATACTCGAAGGAGTAGTGATATCATACATTATAAGATACTTATATCATGTGACTCAACAACTCTAGTAGTATAAGTCGGACAATAAAATCTAGAACCCCTGGAGTCTACACAATACCCTACCAAGAAACTGCTAATTGATTTTATGAACAATAAAAGATAGTAGGCTTTCTCCGTCTTATCAAATTCCTTAAGTTTATTGCCTAAAGGCACTATTAAGATTTCACAATTTTGCGACAAATCTTTGCCAAAAAATTTGTCACTAATTTATCTGCAACGGATTTTGTGACTAAACTTACTTAATACTACTCATCTCAAGAACATTGTCTATAATGAACTTCATAATTACTAGACATATTTTATTAGAATGAGCCCATTTAACATGTTTTACTATAACCGCAGCGAAAGATTCAGGTGTAGAAACTTTAGATTTATTCTCAATAAGGGCAACATTCACATTAGAAAATGGCAAGAAACAATTTAACAGAGTCAACTCAATCCTCATAATTGGTCCTGTTCAAAGTTTTCACCGAAGTGGGCATAGACACTGATATGGGAAACAACAAAGTTTAATATATGCAATTAGCTCAAGTGCAACAATAATATGCCCATCACAAAATTTCTTACTTACTATGATCCCGCCTAAGGGTCCCGGATCACAATAAATAAGAAAGACGAATACAATGCACAAAACTTCATGTCACAAGAATCCTAACACCGATAGGGTATCAGTACAAAATTGACATAAACAAAACACAATTGCATAGTATTTTCAAATCACATTAATAACAATACATCGATAGGATATAATTATTATTAATGCAATATATATAATTATATAATTTACACAAGTCACGTATAAATGGTCTCACGATAGGTGAGATGACATTTATACAGAATAATCATGCATTCAGAATTAATTTAAATATGTATATTATGCATGAAATCATAATTATACTAAAATTACATCAAATAATTTATATAAAACTATTTTTTTTAACATGTATGACATTTAAAAAGAGAGTGAATAGTATAAAAAAATGTCATAAATATCAAATATTAGTATAATCATGTATATAAAAAAATTGGATCATATTCCATCAATACAATAATTATTTAATTAATTTAAGCACAAGTTAATTAATTAAAAAATATTTACAGTGCCCAAAAAATTATGAAAATTGTCCAAAAAATTTAATATCAAAATAATCCTCCACTCGATGCTCTCTCAGCCACGCGAGGGGGCTTCATACACTTAAAAAAAAAAAAAACCCATCAGCTTCAAAACGGGTCCAACAAATTCAGAAACTCGACCTAATTCAATCTTGCATTCTAAAGTACCAATTCATATTGTTACAAAGGGTGTATTTTGAACAACAAAAGAGAGTTTCAAAGGCTAAAACCCGTGCAGCCATGTAGGATTCAAAGTAATTGAGAATTCAAGCAACCTAAACAGTTTCTTTCAACGAGTAGGGTCCACTACGTTCTTTGTGATGTGTACAACAAAAATAAGGCAATGACAAACGCAAAATGAAAGAAAAAATAAATTCTCAATCTAAAATTGAACAAAATAATGAATTAATTATTAGATTATGTTCGTGTTCAATTTATTAACAAAAACCCTTAATCAATTTTTAAATAAACCTTTGCCCTGATGAAAGAATTTGAAAGAAAACGATTTTAGGGTTCATAGTTTCCAAAAAATTAATAAACTGAGAAATTCTCTTAACATACCCGATGAAAATTAACAATTTTTGGATATGATATGAATATAAGAAGAAAAAAAAAACCTAAATTATTTTCCAAATCCATACATAAAATTATAGCATTTTGGTTGCTCAAGGTTGGAAAATTATGATGTGTATTAAGTTGGCTCTGATACCATTTGAGGAATTTTAAATATAAAATCAAAGATAACACAATTATATATAATACACATCATAACAACTCAATACAATTCCAACTATATATAATTGAATAATTGCGTTAAACGCGTACCTGATGAGAACCCACGAGTCATAAGCAATCCTGATGAGAACCCATGAGTCATAAGTAATCCTTGTTTTGAGTGAGCGTGTACTACTCTCTTATCTCTTATCTCTCACTTTCCCTTCATTCTCTTATCCTCTTCATTCTAAGAAACTTCTCAAGGCTGAACTTCTTCCAGATCCAAGTGAGAACCTCTACCTAGTGCGGATCTAAGTAAGTTTTAGGGCTTGGTTTTTCTATTTCATCCCTTCTTTTCTTTTGATTCCTCTTCTTAAAGGTTCCTATTTTCTAATAGTGCAGAGATCTAAACCTTTGAGCTTTATTTATTTCTCTGAAACTCTTGTCGACCAGGGGAGCTTACCCTAAAAAGTCTTTACTACTATTGGGTATTCTGATATTGTTCATAATCTTGCTTTAGCTAAGAATGATTGACATATGAACAAACCTTAGGGTAGAACCCATAATATGTTTGACTGAGTGGAATCTCCTTTGTTCTGTGAATGATAGGAAATGATATCTATTTGAAATGATGTGGTAGAATATAAAATGATGAGAAGATGTGATGTGTTAAAAATGTGCAATATGTGCTTAAATATTTGATTTAATATTGTGAGCTATTTGGTTTTGTTGTGAAAATATATATGACTGTATTACTGAGACTGGTTGATAATGCTGTGAAATAATATGTTGAAATGCGTAATATATATTGTTGTGTTGCTTTATGTGGATTTGCACCATTCTAGAGCTAAGTTATGTGTTTAGTGGTTAAACACATAATAATAAGAGCCGAGTTACATGTTTAGATAGTTAGATGTGTAATGATAAGAGTTGAGTTACATGTTTAGATAGTTAGACGTGTAATGATAGGAGTCGAGTTGTGCTTTGTTTGGATCCAAACACTGGGATGGGTCGCTCCCAAATTGAAAAATAATTTGATGTATTAAATGGGTTGAGAATAGGTTGAACATACTGTATTAATTGGCTGAGATTGTTGTGTTATTTTATTGAGCATTGATGTATTAAATTGTATGTACATAAACCAATTTTATATTAATTTGCTAGTTATGATTGTTGTTGTGTAAGCTCACCCTTACATTTTATTTGTGTTGGTGTGTGTTGCTATAACCGTATTGTGGTACACGAGTAGATGTGACAGGTGGTGTGTCTGCAGGAATTTTATATATAAAATTAAAGATAACACAATTATATATAATACACATCATAACAACTCAATACAATTCCAACTATATATAATTGAATAATTGCGTTAAACGCGTACCTGATGAGAACCCACGAGTCATAAGCAATCCTGATGAGAACCCATGAATCATAAGTAATCCTTGTTTTGAGTGAGCGTGTACTACTCTCTTATCTGATTGCTATTATCCCACACTAGTAACTGTTTAATGGGGCAACAGTTATATAAGCCTAATCAGATGAGGGCAAGAACCTCTCACTGGGCATATAGAATAGTCTAACCCATCACAGACTATTCATCCTAAAAGCTCAATTACAAAATCTATATAATAATTATTATTATTATTATACACATTTATTTTATGTCATAATTAATAACAATATAACCATAATAATTTAATAATGCTAATCCACAAATTAATATAAATATTAATATTAATGTTAAAAAATCTAACAGTGTCTACTCCTCATGTTAGAAGGTCTGACAAAGGGACATATGGAGTTTAGCATGCTTTTGGGAAAGTTGTAGACCTACTTATTTTGTTAGTCTAGGCTCTTGGTGGCGTGTCTAGACTGTTTAGGCATGATCTTGAGACATGTAATTTTGTTTATAATCTGTATTTAAACACTATATTGAGTAAACCTTATGTAAATATTATTATAGAATGATTATGTATGTACATGTTTAGGATTGTATAATGATGTCTCGGAGTTCCCTTCCATTATTAAAACCATTAGCTTTTACTTTTCGGTAATTTTATGGAGTAAGTCTCAGATCTTTCTAAAATGTAGAAATTTTATACATGGGTGAATTGCATTAGTATGTCATGGACACTTCCTAAAAATTGGTCATGACACTGTAACTCTATAAATTGCTCCATATAATCCTCTACCTATCTCTTCCGTGAAGCCTCGAGTTGATTTCTCAAGTTCATCAAAGGAAAATGAACTTAAAGAACATTCTTCTGTAAATCACATATCCTCACATGAAGACAACAACTTTGTATATCTATAAACTTGGCGCCTATAAGTAATCCAAAGGGACACTGCAAAAACCAAACTTAATAAATGAAATGCTACCCAAAGTAAAAGCTACAATCATTATTAGATTTCTCTTAGAGAGAGAAGTACTTATCTTGGAGAGAGAGATTACATATAAAATTTTTAATTACACAAGTATAAGACTGATTTTAACTGACACTTGTGTGTCGTATTTTTATTTTACAAGATTGTGAACACATGGCAGCAAAAAAAGTGCTAGTTTTTATTCATCTGATATTGTTATTTTTATATTTAAAAAACATGTGTCGTCATTTATTAGACCGATACTAAGAATAAAAAAAATAAATAATATGGGTTAGCCATATTTTTTACGACACTTATTTATTCTTACCTACACAAAATTTGTTTTCTAATAACCCTGTATTGAGAAATAGTTTCTCAAATTACCCCATTTAGGCAAAAAAGCTATCGACCTATGTTCTCTTCTTTGATGCGAGCACTCTTGCGGTGAGGTTGAGAAAGAAATTTTTTATGGAAAGAGATTTGAGGCTGTAGAGAGGAGGATAAATTTTTTAGTTAAAATATAATATTTTTAAAGTAAAATTAATATATTCATATAAATTTAGTGTATTAATTATTTTATTATTATTATAAATAATATATAAATTTTTAATTTAAAATTAAAAAATATATTTTTCTTTTCTTAAAAAAATATCTTTTAAAGTTTTTTATTTTAAAAATAAAAAAATATACTCTTACTTTTCTTCCTCTCTACAAACCTTTTTAAAGCATTCTTTGAATTGTTTGATAATTAATGAACTTTGATCTGTGACTGAATTTATATTGTATTTAGGTTAGACTATTTTATTTAAAAATAGCTTATATTAATTTTTTAAAAAAGTATATTTATTTTTAAAAAAAATTAAATTTTGAGTTATTTAATTTTTTAAACAAATTAATGAGATAATAATAATAATAATAATTTATTTGAATGTTTAAATTTATTGATTTATTTACAAATTTAGGTTTATAAATCTGTTTAAAGGTATATTTTTAAAAAATTTTTAAAAATAATTTGTTACAAAATAAACTTTCAAATAAATTTACTGATTGTTGGCAAGTATATCAATTAAAATTTAATAAAATAGATTCTTAAATTGAGTTCATAATATTGTCTCATATTGATTATTTTTAATTACTAAGATAATTATGATTTAATTGTTAGAAGTTAAGGAATGCGTAAGAAAAATTTATAAGAAATTAAAGTAAAAAAATTATCAAGTGAAAATAGAATAAAGTAACTATTAACATAAAACTATTCGAGATAAAACTAGAATTTTTGAATTTATTTTTATATCTCTTTATATTCACTTTTAGTTTAACCTCAATTTTATTTTTCTATGATATCCAATTATTTATAGTAAATCTTATAACATCCAATAGTTGTGTAATATTAGTATTCTTTTTTCTAAATTATTATTCTCAGTGGTCATGCAAGACAAAAAGAAAGAAAAAATATAAAGATTTTATGAGTTTCTTAATTTAATAATCAATTAAACGAGAAAAATTAAGTTTGATTTACTCAATTCTTTGTCTCTTTTTTATCCTATAGTTTCATTAACTACATATGATACAATCACTTACAAAGACAATTAATTACGCTATGTTAAGAGTATTCAATAAGAAAACAAGGGGGAAAAAAATTATAAAGAAATTCATATTCATTCGAAAGTAATGCAAACGAAGAGAATCTAAAAGAGAAAGAGAGTGTGAATACCCAATTTTATCCGGGTCCCTTTCAAAAATGAATTTTAAAATAAAAAATAAAATATAATAATTTGATTTTTTAAAGAGGTTAAGAAAATAGATAAAAAACTAATTTAAAATTTCAATTCAAAATTTCAATTTTTAAAATATAAAATCAGATTTAGAAATGGTCAAAGTAGTTAGTAGATTTTTAGGAGAATGGATGAGAAGGAAAAAACTAATTACTGGTTATCGAAAAACAAGGGAGCCTTTATTAAAAAAATAGGATCTAAGGTTTTAGAAAATGCCTATAAATAGGAAGGTTAAGTCTTTAGAGAGAGGAGACTTTTAGGTGGATACCTTTTATTTTTTATGAAGACACTTTGAGAGTATAGAGAGAAAAAGAGAGAGAATTCAAGAGAGAGATCTCGAGAAACGAAAAGAAAGATGAGATTCAAGAGAGAGAGCTCAAGAAACGAAGAGAAAGAGAAAAGAGCTATTAGAAATCAACTAAAAGCTAAAGCATAGTCCTAAAGATCAATTAGAAAAAACATATATAGAAGGTTGAAGGAAAAGTTTACTCAAAAACTCTGAGTCATTACAAATGATTCAACAAAAAAAGAATCCACTTCTCTTTATCTTTCGGTAAGAATTATTATTTCCTTTTTCTTTTTGTTGTTCATTCTTTCTTTTACTCATCTTATCTCTATGTGTTTTCTCTTTTCTTTGTATTAAAATTTTTTCCTTTTGCAAACCCTAGTTTATCTAACCTAAAAACTTTTCCTTTTTTTATAAACCTACAAAATTTCTAATTTTCTTTTTAACTGTAAAATTTTCTTTTTTGTGAATCCTATTTTTTTTCTAACATGGAAAATTTGTTTGTTTTGTAAAAAAAAAAAAAAAAAAAAAGCCTAATTTTTTCTACCCAAAAAATTATTCTGTTTGCAAAACCCTAAAGAATATAATTTTTCTATAAAAACATGTTTTCAATGATAAACCCTCTTTCTTTTTTGCAAACCTAAAATACCTTAATGTTCTTTTAACCCTAAAAGTTCTATTTGCAAACCCTAAAAACAAAAAGCTAACCTTTTCTAATCTTAAAAAATATCTTTTTACAAATCTTAAAAACTCAGCCTTTCTTAATGCTAAAATTATTTCTTTTGTTCAATTTTTCCATCAAGATATATGCATGTTTTTTTGTGTTCTAAACAAAAAGGATGAATTTATTTCTTAAAAAATATAAAAATTAGTATTAAAAAATATTTTAAATCCATGCAATGGCCAAACAATTTTGATAGAGTGGTGGATCTACCTTCAACGTTGTTTGGATCGTAAGAGTTTATTGAGTAGCCGTATGCTAACTTAAACTCTGTGCAGGAGTGGATTTACTTAAAAAATAATAACAAAAAAAAATTAAGTTTTTCACAAAAAAAAGAAAAAAAATCTTTGAAACTTATTTTAACGCCCCATATTTTGATAATATAAATTGTCGATGTTTATATGTGTGAGAATGAGTATTGGAATGTGCACTCAAGTGCGTAATAATGATGTTTATGTGTATTAAGTATATGGATGTGTGTATTTATGTGTGCATGACTGGATTGGGCTAGAAATAGGCTAAGTGCTGGTGTAGAGCATTCTCGCTATAGCTAGAGATGTTTCGTTGTAGCGAAAGGACCTTAGGTGAAAGGCATGCGTTTGTTGCCTTCTTGCTGTAGCGAGAATATCTTGCTATAGCGACAATTTGGGGTGCATTTCTGGGTGCAGTCTCGCTGTAGCGAGAGGGTCTCGCCGTAGCGAGAGGGTCTCGCCGTAGCGAGAGGGTCTCGCCGTAGCGAGATTTTGCAGAAAGCAGGATGCAGTTTCGTCGGAGATTTTTGCTGTGGCGACAGAGGATGTCGCTGCAGTGAGAGATGCCTCGCTGTAGTGAGAGTGTCGCGATCTGAGGGGTTTTAAAAGGGGGTTTAGGGATTTGATTTTCATTTCTCAAATTCCTTTCTAAATCTCTTCAATCCTCTCGACCTAAAGCCCTATTCTACCGATTAATTGCCTCCAAAGCTATTCAGGAGCTTGATTGAAGGTTGAATCCGTGTGAGGAATGCTTGGAAGTGAGTTTTAATGGTTAGGGTTTCCATTTTTCAACCCTTTTCTCTATTTTTCGGTGTCCTTGGGTTCTCATGGAGTTCTTCCATGTGTTTTAGGCCGAAATCTGTGTGAAGAATACTCCCGTTGTCAAATCCGAGTGTGGGTCGTCAATTTAAGGTAAGGAGGGACTCTACCCTACTTTTTTTGTGTGTAATTCGTTGTTACTTTGTGGAAAATTGCAATGTGGCTGAGTTGGAGGGTAAAAAACGTGTAGAGAATGAAAGTTGATTGTGAAATGTGATGAGGGCTATGTGCCATGACGTGTGAATATCGTGTGTGAGGACGAGAGAATATGTATTGGATTGGAAATTGCTGTGTACGGTGACGTGTAAATGAATGTTAGCTACATGCCGTGAACTACTAGTGGATGTAAGCTATATGCCGTGCAATACAAATGAAAATGGGCTAGGTGCCGTGTATTATGGATAATTGTAGGCTATGTGTTGTGTACTGTGACATCAATGTGGACCTAGTGTCGTATATTGCGAATGAAATGTGGATTGGGTGTCGTGTGAGGCATGAGTGTTGCATGCGTGTAATGGGACGTGCTAACGCTGATATAATGTGCTGTAATGGGACGTGCTAACACCGGTATGATGTGCTGTAAAAAGGGTGTGCTAACGTCGGTATAATAGGCTGTGAATGGGGCGTGTAAGCGCTGATGTAATATGTTGTGGGTCATGCATATGAAATGTTGTTGGTGCCGTAAGAGTATGGATGTTTAATTGAAATAAACTATGTTGGAATGTGGCTGGCAAGTATATATATATATATATATATATATATATATATATATATATATATACATATATCTGTTTAAATGTATTTTTAAAATGATTTGAAGGTGAGACTCTATGATTGATTGTTGTGGTTTGGTAGTATAGAGTACTTACCCTTACATTCATTTTTCAAGTAATCAAGACGATCAGCACCGGACTCAGTGAAGGGGCGGATGAAACTGCTATAGGACTTAGGATTTTAATTTGAAAACTGTTGTATTTGAATAAGTCATGTAGCAACTATTAATGAAATTTGTAAACCCTTGCATTATTTGAAATATTGATGGATTTGGATTTAAAAATGGAAATTTAATTATTTTTGAATTTTTGAAAATTTCTATTTATTTGAAAAAAAATTTAAGGTGTTACACTTATCCAAAACACAATTTTCGAAAAAAGAACTACGTGTCAACTTTAATTCTTCTGTTGCATAAGGAAGATACGTAGGAGCGGAAACCTGACCAGTCAAGTCCAAATTTTTTTTATTTTTTTTCAAGTCTAAATTATTTTTAAGAAAATTTTAAACTAAGAGTAAGTCAAAGTAATTCTAAAAAAAATGAAATTATTGTGTTTATTTCAAAAAAATAAAAAATATCAAGATAAAATATTTTAAGATTGTTTTCTTTAATACAAAAATAAAAAAGGAAGAGTATTCTATAAATAATCCTTTATCTCAATTTAAATTAATTTTTTTAATTATAATTCTTTAGTTAAAAATAAAAAATGAACTTTTAGCTTAAGAAAAATAAAAAAAAATAAGTTAGATTTTATTTAAATTTATTTAATATGAAAATAAAAAATGAATAATATTTTATAAATAATCTATTTTCTAATTCTAATTAATTTTTTCAGTTCTTTATTTAAAAAATATATAAAAAAATGAAAAAATAAAGTTAGATCTATTTAAATTTATTAGAAAAAAGAATAATATTTTTATATATAATTCATTCCTTTAATTCAAATTTTTTAATTGTATTTATTTATAAAAAATATAAAATTAAAACTTAAAAGAAATTGTAAAAAATTAGAAAGAAGGCTAAAAAATAATAACAAATTTGAAAATAATAAAAAGAATATTAATAGTTTTCCTTTAGAGTGAAATAAATATTTTTAAATAAAATAATTTTTGCATAATTAATTAGAATGGTAACCATTTTAATTAACGGACGTCGTAAAGTGTTAATACCTTCCTTACACGTAAACAACTCCCTAGCCCAAATCTAGTTTTGAAGATTTTTTTAAAAAGAATTTTCTAATGTTTTCTTTAATAAACTTTGGTGGCGATTCCTTGTCATCTTCGTCCCATCGTGACCTCAATTGCGACAGAGAGGTAAGAGTTCTTGTTTCCAAAAAGCACTCTTGATCAATTGTTTAAACTCTGAAAATGTATAATTTATTTTTTACCAATGATCTCCACTTACAAACGACTCAAAAAGTCAATTAGGAAAAGTGTTTGTATCAAGTGTGTGAGGCCTTTTATATAGGGTGTAGAATTCAATAAAGGATAATGACTTGGCCTTTAAAATATATATTTTTTCACATGACTTATCAATAAAGAAAAATGTAATATATGTTGTCAAATTCAAAGTTTGAATTCTCTCACATGTCTTTTGAAAATTTCTAAATCAGTTACACTAGGAAAAAAAATGGTTGTACATACCTTTATTTGAGATTTTATTTTACTTTGGTAAACACACCAAATTTTTGATGTAGAGGGAGAGTAAAGGATTGTTGTATCCATAGGGGTTGCTAAATACTCATGTAATTTCTAATATCCTAATTAAAATAATAAATTCCTATGTATTTAGAAATGTATAACTAATTTTGAATTGATTTTTAGTTGGTTGAGTTCATTGAAAGTAACATGCAAAACACAATTAAAAGTGAATTAAACTAATATAATTAGATTAGGGATTGAATTTCATCACTCATTCCCCTCATACTTTGGCAATTACACACATTGTACATGTTCCATAGTTATATATTCACTCTTTTTATATTCTCTTGTTTTGATTCCTCGCACCTAAGTTTCTAAGAGTACTTCCCTGAATAATAATTCCTTATCAATTTAACAAACACTCCAGCATTACAATCAAGAGTTTTTTAAGTAAGCATACAACACATCAAAATTTATTCCTAGAGTTCCAACACATTGCGTGAGTTTCATTCAGACAAGGTTTCAAGATAGTTTTCCAACTCACTCTAGATTCCTAAATCATGAATCATTCCCTGTAAGGTAGAATCAAATATTACTAATAGAATGAAATCACCATAACTTATAGAAATGAACAATTATATTAAAAATACAAAAGTATTTAGAGTATGAAGATGACATCCAATTCTAATAGAAGTTTAGCTGCTCATGGCGTACATCAAAATAAGGAAAAGAAAGGAAAAATGTTAGAAATTAGTTTCCCAATGATCTTCATCTCTCTCCTAAGCCTCTTCCACTGTTTTACACTTCAAAATTAGGTCATCAAATGTGGGCCCTCCTTTCTCGAGCAAAGTTTTCTTTTTGTGAATTCTCACTCAGGCTAATAAGGGAGTTTTGCTCAAGTAAGAGTCAAACAGAAATCATCACTTGAGTGAGACTTGATCATAATAGATATTTAGCTTCTTTTTTCCTTCAATAGTCATCAAGCCTTACCCTAAAGAAAATGCACAAGAGAAATGGATCAAATATTTCTTCTTCTTAGACAAACAAAATAATAAATGTTGAATTTAAATGACTTCAAATTAAAAGGATGCTAAAATTTAAATTGCTTGAAATTGAAAGAAATTAAATTGCAAACTAAATGAAAGAAAGTAAATAAGTGTTCAAATATACATTGTAAACTACTAAAAATTGACACTTATCATCTAACATCCTTAATTTCTTATTCAGAATACATAAAATTTTATAACGAATGAAGAAAATTTAAAATGGGTTCTATATATGTATTTTAGCTTAGAGATTTGAATGAAAAGGGAAAATTAAATTTACTTTATCTTAATCTATGAAAACTCAAAGGTATTTAAAAATTTGAAAGTAATAATTTCAAAACATTAAGATTAAAAATGGAAATTAGAATTTACATCTCCATGATTTATCTAATTTATAGTATATACATATAAGTTCAAAACATTAACTATATTGTCTTTCAACAGAGTAAATTTCTATCTAAAACTTAATGTAACTAAAATTAAATGGGCAACGAATAATAGTACAAACACTCAAACAATGATTATAAGATTACTGGGTATTATAAATTTTTAAATTGATATCAAAAGTTTTACATATCTTTATCAATTTAAAATTAAAGCTGATTAAAAATATTACAATATTTAGAATAATCAAATTCTAACAGAGTAGTCTTTCCTACAACATCATTGAAGATATAATCTTAGAATGAATCAACCTTCCCTTTTTTTTTTCAATTTCATTTTCTAGAAAATAATTCGTAAATGTGAGTATTTCCGCCCCCACTGATTCCTTTATTAATAAATCATTCAAAATAACACAGGAAACGTAAATTATTGTCAAATATAGTAAATAGTATTAGTTCCAATGTTACATTAACAAAATCACAGTAGTAACAATCGTATCATTCATTCTTTAAATCACATAATATGCACACTGAGATAATATCGATTCATATATCATATTAACAAATGTTACAACAGATCAAATAGATTATCAATCATATCTTCATTACTTTAAAATAAACATTAGGTTCATATCATTTCAAACATTATCACACCAAGCAGTGCGTCATAATACATGCATAACCATATTAATTAATGCATTACAATGCATGCATTATAATTACACCTGTCGATATATTACAATACTTGTATTATAATCATATCAATCAATCTGTTATGATTCACCTATTACAAACACACATCTTATAATTTCATAGTCATTGCCCTTGGGATCCCTTGAGGTCTTTTATAAGTATAGATAGCTGCTTGTTAATGTAACATCCTTATTTATATATTTATTGTTATAACATTCTATGCTAGTTGTACGTGTGAATTGTTTGAATTTAGAGGAGTTTAATTGGTTTAAACTATAGGATATCTCACTGTAGTGAGATAGATAATCCGAAATCAAGCTCTTTGGAGCCTTCTCGTTGTAGCAAAAAAGTGTCGCTGTAGTGAGAAGTGGATAAGAATGATCCAACAGCACTTTCGCTGTAGCCAGGATTCTCGCTATATTGAGGATCTCTCATTGTAGCTAGAATGACAGACAATAAAGAAAAATATTGTTTGATTTTTTTGTTGCAGTGAGAGACAACTTGTTGTAGTGAGAATTTCTTGTTGTAACGAGAAACAACTCCTTGTAACTAGAATGTCGCGAGTTAAGGAGTATTTAAGAGTTTTCAACATAGAAAATATAGATTACAATCCAAGTTTTGACCTTCTCTCCACTTTTTCTGATCTCTCATCCTCTTCTCTCATAAAACCTCCCCTAAACTTTAATTTTCCTTCAAATCCGTGCTTAGAAGTTCAACCAATTGACTCAAAGTAAGTTCTTGGAGCTTAGTTCTCTAATTTTATTTTATTTTATTTTTCTATTTTTTACTTCTCAAAATGCTCTGTTTTGTCATACTTAGTAAAATCTTAGTTCTTTCACTAAAATCATTCGTAAATCTCCTTTCAAAACTTCATTTCATGGTAAGGATAGCTCTATTTTATCATTTTAAGCATAGTATTTCGTACTCATGAGAATACTTTTGTATATTTCCTTGTATCTAAATATATGATTGAATGATATGTAGGTATTATGAAAAGTTATAATGATATATATTTGGTTGATTTGAGAAGATTGTACTGTATGTTTGTTGTATATGATAAGGAGTTAGTTCGAAAATGTTTTGAGCAGGTATGATTCTTTAGTTGAATGATATTGGATTGTGGTGAAAGGTCAATGAAGTATGTTTGGCTAATCTTAGGTGTTAGTATTATATTCTTGTAGTATACGTGTTTTGGACTTGGTCTGAAAGTACTTTACAAAGCACGATCTCTTATCTGAGTAATGAGTTTGACACGAAAAAGAGTATGGAATGAGTTCAAGGTGATAAAAGGAACTAATATGAATAATTACAGGGATACATTAGGGGTATAGAGTTTGGAAATGATGTGTAAATTTAGGAGAAACGTAGGATAATGAGTGACATTCGCATATGTGTACACACATTTTCTGAGAGCGAATACATCACATGGCCTTACGCTTGTTTCCTAACTAGACTCTCGACTATACCTTTGCTAAGGGGCTTGTTATTATATACATAGTATTTGTGTACATGGGCTAATCGACAACTATTTACCTAGCTATGTAAGACCTCAAGAAGTGTTGGAGACATCAAATGTCTGTAATCACAATGCAATGAGAGAGCGTATTTGACAGAGAGCGTGATAAAATATGTATATAATTGTATATGAATTGTTGATACATTGTTTTGGGGTTGTTGTAGCAATATTTTCCTGAATTCCATGATTATATGTATATTATGAATAGTAACAATGATATTATGTTGTTTAATGAAAAGATAAGTGCTCATCCTTACTAAACATTTCAGGGAACAAGGATGACAATATCACAAAGACAGATTAGACTAGTAGATTATTCTATACATTGTATATTAAATTATGTATTTAGGGAGCATTAGCATTTCGTGTATATTAATTTTAATATAGACTATGATGATAGGCCCAGTAATGTATGGACTGTAGAGATAAATTTAAGTTATAATGTTCCTTTTTGGTTTCCATGTAAATAGTTACGTTCATCACAACTTTAATCTTTATATCTATCGAGGAATAGTTAAGTGTAACATCATCATTCTTTTATCTAAAAATAAAGAAATTTTTATAGCGAAAGGGAAAAATAAATTTTTTTTATTGTGTTATATAGATTTAAGACTTGAATAAAAAAAAAACTTACATTCCATTTTTGCGAAATCTTACATAATTTAAAAGTAATTAAAACACTCAAAAGGAATGGTTTCAAGATTTTAAAGTGATGAATAAATAGTTTGATATTAAACTATTATTTTGTTCATATATCACATACATAGAATTCTAAATCACCACTAAAAGCATTTCCAAATTATTCATTACAACAAAATTTACCAAAGTATAATAAATTCTAAAGTTTGACATCAAAGAAATATTTATATAACTTGGTCAATATAAAATATAATTAAGATGAAATATTATAATCTATCCAATTATTTTATTCCCTATATAGCAGTCTTCCTTCTAATACCACTCGTTTATGATCTTAGAACGGACCAAACCTTTTTATCTCTTCACTTTCATTACCTGAAAATATGAGTAAGGGTGAGTATCTCCCGCTCTACTAAATCTCTTTGCTCGACATAAAATTTATAGAATATAGAAAATATTAGCTAATACATTTCTAACACACATAAATTAACAATAACACTCAAAACACACAAATCATTATCATCATAGAGTACACACACAACAACTAATCAATCATTTTTACAAATATTTGTGACATGCATTCTTAAACTACTCTGTACGCCGTAATGCATTTAGTATACCATGTTAATCAATGTATCATAATACATGTGTCTTAATCGCACTCGTCGATACATTATAACACATATATCATAACTACATCAATCGACATGTTACAATGCATACATTATAATCATATGAGTACTACAATAATCCATATTTATCATACATTCACATTCATTGCACTTTCATATTCATTGTCCCTGAGATCCCTTGAGGACTTCATAGCATAGATAGCTGCTGGTTAGCCACAACAACATGGGTACACGTGTACCGACCTGACCTTTTTTAGTAAAGGTATAGTCAAGAGTCTCGCAGGAAATAAGTCTGTGGCCTGTGAATGCTTTCATTTTCAGCAATTCATTGTGCACCCATTTATACTTAGCATTCACCACCCTCATTTCCCTAAGATTTCCCTAATCTTCTCTAGACTCTGTACCCCGATTGATGTGTTTCTTGAGAAGATCTTCAAGAAAGACCAAAGAATTGGATCTCCAAGAGGTAGACAAGCCATGATATATGCTTCAAATCATGTATTCCAACAAAAAGAAGGAAGAAAATTGCAAATGGAAAGCAAGAAGATGGAATTATAATGCAGCACACCACTCCAAAGGATTGGAGATAAGCACCAATGCACTCACCACATGGAAGAATCCATGATAAGAGTATGGTTCTAAAATTTTCAATGAGAAAATTCAGAGAAAACTCACTCACTCAAGATGAGACTATGCTGAAAAATGTATCAAATGAATCTAAAATCTGAAAATTACAAAGAAGTTTAGCCTATATATAGGCAAGCTAACTCAAGGCCCAAAATGGTCTCTAGTGGACCTGAAAACAAGGAAAAGAAAGGGGATGGGGATTTGGGCTGAATACATGCTCTGAAACATGGCTCAATACAAGCCCAAAGAAAAATACGAAAGACTCCACCCCAAAGCCCAATGGGCTTCCCGAGCCCATGGCCAAAATACAAGGCCCAAAACAAACTATTCTAAGCATGAATAGTGCAAGTACAAAAGTATATATATGTGTGATCCGATGACTCCTAGGATCACATCACCAATGTATCTCTGTAGCTATCTATACTTACTATCAACATTTCTCAACTATTCTCATTCTTTTCCATATCCTTTTCATAGATAAATGTGTCATAATACGTGAGTCTTGATCATATAATTTAATGTATTACAATATATGTATTATGAGTACACCTTTTGATGTACCATAATACCTATATCATAATCACATCCATCAATCTATTCTAGCTCACGCATTATAATAACGTTTCTCACAATTTCATCATCATGTCAAATCATTTCATTTCATACATAAAACTCTTTCTTCTTTTGAGAACAATACAACACTTTTCATAATAACCTAATTTCAACATACCTCAGTCATCAACAAACATTCATCTAACATAGAAGATTCTCAAACAATTTCACACCCCATAGATCAATACAATGTGCAGGAGGTCAGACACCTCCAGACTCAGTCCAATCGTATAACCCAACATACACACTTTCTCAGTAATAACAAAGTGGTTTTTCCTAAAGTTCAATATCACTTGTTCATACATAAATAATAGTAAAATCTAAAAAAATTCCCTAGAAGCTTAGTTACTCATCTTTTCACTATAAAATCTTATCTAAATGATCTTTAGATTAAATTATTAGTTCCTCATACCAAAAATCATCTTTAGTAATACAATTTAGAGAATCATTGGGGTTTTATTACCCAAAACAAAATACTGAAGCTAGGGCTCAAAAAAGGGTTTTCGTGTCAAACTCTCTATCTTACACATTAGATTTTTAAGAAAACCTTAGTATTTTAGAATCCCAATAGAAACTTAACATTTTCGAACCAAAATACCAAGACGGAGATAGGGTTTGGGATCAATTCCCCTTACCTGAAAATGGGTCTCTCAGATCGAGCTTTGCTAGAGATCTAAGGGAGAGGCACAACGTCCTGGTAGAGGATATCGTCTTAGGGGTTAAGGTTTCCTTGAGTATCACAAAGTACAAACCTTTAGATCAGATAAAGTGGAGAAATAAGAACGAAGTTGAATAATCAAACTTAAAGAAACTTATTTGGATCTGAATGGTTGAACTCCCAAGCCCAGATTCGAAGGAAGATTAAAGTTTAGAGGAGGATTTATGAGAAGAGAAGGTGGAAGGTCAGAGATAATAGGAGAGAGATCAGGATTTTGGATTGTAATCCAAGTTTCCTAGGTTGAATGCCTTTAAATACCCCTTAACTTGTGATATTCTCCCTATAGCGAGAAATTCTTGCTAAACGAGCCCTCCTTTCGCTACAACGAAAAAACTAGACAGAATTTCCTTTTGCTGTCTGTCATTCTAGTTACAACAAGAGAATCCTCGCTACAGTAAGAGAGCATCAGAATGCTTGATTCTGGACATATCTTTCTCGCTATAGCGACCTAAAACTCATTTTTCTATGCAAGGACCACAAAGTTGAGGGTGTTACATTAAGCCTCCAAAAGTTGTAAATAATGTCTTTACTTTCCATGACCACGACCTTCTTGGGAGACCTACTCAGTATATTTTTGAGCGATTTTCAAGTATAGAGGTTGTGGCTGATTTAAGAGATCTATACCTTGGGGAGGATGATGACTTGACTCCTAAGGATCTTACAGAGATAAAGGGTTGACATAGCGATGATGACTAGAACTGAGCCTCAGTGTATGGATATGGATATAGATTGCTTTTAGGACTTAGTTATTTTGATATTGTAAATATTATATTGTATATATATGTGAATAAAATTTTGTACATGTATGTTTCAGTAATGTGTAATTATTAAGTCATGGTTTATCTTTTCACATTTTAATCCCTTTGTTAATTTTGTGAATGGATTTATTTGCGGCAAAGTTTTAAATTTCTTCAATATTTTATATTGTCTTTTTAATTAAAATTTATTTTATTTCCTCCATTTCTGCATAAATTATAATGTATTTTGAGAAGTCAAAATTTAGGGTGTCATAGTTAGCCGCAATAACATGGATACAACGTGTGCCGACCCGACCCTTTTTAGCAAAGGTATAGTCAAGAAATGAGTGTGTGTCCTGTGATGCCTTTCACTTTCACTTTGATAACATAAACAACTTTAATTTTTCATGTACACTCATTCACATCAATCCTCTATTCATAAATTTTTACTAATAAAATATTTTATCATCTAAGAGCAGTCAAACACTTTTTTTTTTATTAATAACATGAATTCACCAATTTCAACATACATTAACTATATATCATTCTAACATAGATAAATCATCCATCAATTTTACATCATACAAATTATTAAGATGTGTCGAAGATCGAACACTTTTGGACTCAAACCAATCACGCTATTTAACATATATTGAACTAAGCCACAGATACATTGCTAGAGATCACACTCTCTCAATTTTTTTTATACAAATAGTCTATCCTAGAGTTTAACATCGTCTACCATATATTGTTCGAAGTCATAATTTAACATTAACTATAAATATATTAATATTAAAAACATAAACTTCCTTAAAAACTTGGGTTTTCATGCTAAAAAATCCCATTCTTAGTACTGAAATCTTAATAAATATCGGGGCTTTACCATTCAAGGCAAGAATATTGAAATTTTTAAGTCAAAACACAAAATAAGAGTTAGGGTTTGGGATTAACTTTCCTTATTTAGAAGTAGGTATCTAAGACTACTTTTTTTACGAGATCTACAAAGAAATGAAAAGTTATGATAGGAGATGTTATCGAAGGACCAAGATTTTTCTTGGGATCAGAAGGAATAAGTGTTCAAGCTCAAATCTGGAAAATATTCAAAGTTTGGGAAAATTTTCTTTGGGAAGGGAAGGTGAGAGAACAGGGAGAAATGAGAGGGAAGCTTTTGGCTTCAAAAATGAAGTTTCTAAGATAGAAGTTCTTTAAATATTTCTTAAATTTGTGACTTTCTTACTACAGTAAGCAACTCTTGCTACAGTGAAAAAACTAGACAATAATTTTTCTTTATTATCTGTCATTCTAACTACAGCGAGAATCCTTGCTACACCGAGATTTTCTCTCTTGTTACAGTGAAAGAGCTGTTGGATCATCCTTACCCACTTCTAGCTACAGCAAGAACACTCCAGAGGGCCTAGACCATA
Organism: Abrus precatorius; assembly: GCF_003935025.1. Lineage (NCBI taxonomy): Eukaryota > Viridiplantae > Streptophyta > Magnoliopsida > Fabales > Fabaceae > Abrus > Abrus precatorius. The sequence continues at coordinate 12,871,110 of NW_020874292.1, forward strand.
ATGCTCTTTCTCTCTATAGCGAGAAATTTTGCATCAAAATTTCTATTTTCCAAAAACAAGTTAAATAAATTGAGAGTGTTACATATCAACCCTCCAACAAGGTCGTACATAGTCACGAAGCACTCTCAAACTAATTGTTAAACAATATTGTGCTTCCTATTGTGCGTGACTTGCTTTCTATCAAATTTTCTTCAATTATAACCCAAATGCATCTTCAATTCACAAGTAATCTTCTCATGCTATATATTGTAACAAATGATAACAAAATCAGTATAATATATTAAATATAGGTCAAGTATATGAAAATAGTTATAACAATATTCTAAAATATAGGCTATGCTTGGTCAATAAGCTAGTAAAGCTATTTGTTAAATACAAACTGAAATGAGCTAGTAACTTTTGAAAGTTAGCTTTTTAAAAGTTATCTAAAGAAGATTTTAACTTTCAAAAGTTAGCTATTACTATTTTTATTACATTCTTACCATTCATTTTTTTTTAAAACAGACAACTTATCATTCACATTAAAATTCAGTATGTTACTCTTATTTTTATTTTGTTTTCTTTATCTTTATAATAGTTTTTTTCTTTTTTCTTTTTTCTTTTTTATTATTAATAATTAATAATATATTTTTTATACAAATAAATTAATTAAAAAATAATACTTTAAAAATTAAGACTATATATTATAAAAATAAAATGTTTAAATCAATTCATGTAATTTTTGATATAATATGTTAAAATTAATAATTTTAAAAATAAATTTAAGTTATTATTTATATTAATAATATTATTTTTATTAATAAGATAAATTAAAATCAGTTATATCTAATTTTAATATTATATAAATATGATATTATATGTTTTTTTAAGGCATTAAGCATAAATTAACCAATTCCACACTTAATTTGTCAAACTATTTAATTTCATAAGTTACTTATACTGTGATAAGCTTTCAGTTACAAGCCATAGACTTATCATTTACAAACTAGATGATCAAGGCAAAAAAAATAAATAAATTATATCAAGTAAGTCGATAAAGTTTTAGCTATAAAAGAAATTTAATCTTAACATGTTCACATATAATAATAATAATAATAATAATAATAATAATAATAATAATAATTATTATTATTATTATTATTATTATTTTACATTACATATTTATTTTATTTAAAAATTTTAAATTTGATGATTTAAAAATACAAATTTAAAGTTTTATATTTATTAATTTATTTATTAATAAAATTTTAACTCATTTAAACTATTTTATTATGAAATAAGCCATAAAATAAATATGTTATCCATCCCAACTTGTGACCATGGAGTTAGAAAAACATCAGTTGTTTAATAGCATTCAGTCCATCTTTGATAATTATTTTATTTTCTGAAAAATAATCATTTTAAATTTTTTAAAGAAATTGATAAAAAATAATTATTTCTTGAAATAAATCATATCAAATATACATTAAGATTAAAGTTAAATGACAATAGTTTAACATTATTTAAGTGCATCTTTAGATTTCCTTTTCAATTAATTCACTCAAACAAAATTCATTTTATTAATTTAAGTTATAATTTTTACGTTAAAATATAGTTTAATTTAATTTTTAGCAGTATTACCCACGTTAAGACTCAGTCAGTACTTACAAGATACTACTCTGGTACTTCAAAATTGAAGGGCCATATAGCAGTATCTCTCCCATATAAATCAATAAAAAAATAACCATGTATATAAATAAGAATTACATTATAATGATTTAAATGAGCACATAGTTTAGCTAGCACTGATGAAGGATATCTCATTTGAATTGAAAGCATGTTACAATATGCATAAAAGATCGATCGTTCACATTTGAATCAATTTGACAATACACGTCGTAAATAAACCAAATTTGCAGTACATAGAAACTCACGAGGGCATATTGTTTTTCCAAACGGAGATTAGTTAAATACGAATTTTTAATCATTAATATGTTTTTTAATTATTAAAAGAGATACATTCCTTTGTATTTAAGATGTATTTTAAAGGTATATATAAAATTAAAAAATAGCATATAATGTGACATATCACCAGAGAACTGATTTTTAATTCATTCGTATAACGTAAACTACGTGCACGCTTCTGATTGACAAGCACATGTGTCCTTCGTCCTCGTCACTTTCTCTAACGTGCACATGTTGTTGCCCCATTGTGTGCTTGTCCTTTTCTAGTTCTTCACCTTGATATGGCTTTGGTGGAGGCTCCTCATGCCTGCTTGCGCATGTATTACTCATGGCTTAAGTGAACAATCCAGACCTTTCAACATCAAAATTGTCTATGGCATTTATATTCTTCTTCCCCCACCATTCCCCAACCCAATGATATAAAATTTTCGAAATAATGCATATCTTGTGTAAAACACCCACTTTTCATTTTGATACTCGCTTTGTCTTTCTATTTTGTTGTCCTTCACTTCCTCCTATATTTTTGTAAAAGCCTCCTGTAAACTACATGTATCAGGTTCTTTGCAGAGAAAGGCACTTACTTTTCAACTTCTCAATACGAGAAATGGCTAGATTTATGACCCAATTTTTCATTTTTTCTCTTTTACCCTTTTCTCGCAATGACTTGAACAAGAAAAAGGAGCCTGGTGTGTGTAGACATACATAGTGCACTTTTGTTTTAGCTTAGCTTTGATGGTGGCCAGATAGTTCAAGAGCATATCAATGATGTTGAAATTTTGAAAAGTTATGATTGTCCTTGATTTGATCCAAAGGAAAGAAGAAAAGGGTGGTCATTCATGTATGATTGTGGGGAATGGTCTTATACCTATTAGAATCTTAGGTAATTAGACAAGAGTTGTTGTCACAGTTGCAAGGGCCACAACAAACTTCCTTTTAAGTATCAAATTGGACCCACTGAAGATATAAAATTAACATCTACGCTTTAGTTGGTAACTCTTAAACAGCTTAATCAATGAGTTTGACCAAAAAGCAATTCACTCCAATGTTACAATATATATAATTAGTTATCCTCATTACTTACCCGCGCGTGTAAATATATAAATATGGCCAAGCTTGTCTATTTTATTTTTAATTAAAACCCGATATCCATATTTTCTTCACTTTTGAATTGGTCCTTTAGAAACAGGTAAGCTATCAATTCTGAAAGACAATTCCAGTGTTATATGGTTAGTGTAAGGACAAGTATTCCCTCCTTTAGTTCCCATATTAAGTTTTGTCCGGTTCTCAATCAGAGGGCGCCACAATGCGGTATGGACACTTTCCTTTACTTAAACTTCTAAAAGAAACGAATGATCATTGTGTAAACATACTTCTACCTTTCTCTGGCATCATAACCAACTAAGAACCCCACCATTTCCACTTGGTGAAATGTCGTGCCTTCATTGGCTGAGAAAACTAATACTTTAGACAAAACTTGAATAAAGCTGTTTATATGCTTGTAATGTTGTTCTCAAATAAAAATTTGACATGTGTATTATTCTTTCATCATCTCATCTTCCTTTTTAACGTTTTCATTGTTGAGAGGTAAAAATATAATACATGCCATATTCATTTTTTCTTTTTTATAAAGAAGGACACTCCATATATCTAAAAATTTAAGTATCTAAGACCTTGTCTTAATACTTTAGGAACCAAGTGTAAGATATGTATCCTTAGTCCTTAGTTGAAATATAAGAGCACCAGAAAGTTGGTAAAACAAGGCTGCTCAGCACTGTCATCATGACCTTTATTTCCATCTTTTGTTCCTAGTGCTTTACCCAAATAAGCCACTTACGAATTTACACACTAGGGTTAGGGTTAGTCATGATCATCAAGCACTGACTCAAACATATATATAGAGCTAGAGCTATCTCGAGTAATCATCATCCAACTATCCGATTTCCTGGGTATATATATTTCGGGTTCCAACTTCCAATCAGTTTACTGTTTCGCCCAAAATACACACACACACACACACTCAGTCAAACATAGAGATTGAGTTTATTAGGGTTCTTACAATCAAGCATGAAGAAGAGACAAGTGGTGGTGAAAAGGGATGTGGCCAATACTACATCATCAGTGATGAGGAACATTCGATATGGGGAGTGCCAGAAGAATCATGCAGCAAATATTGGAGGGTATGCTGTGGATGGTTGCAGGGAGTTCATGGCAAGTACAGGGGAGGGAACTAGTGGGGCACTTACTTGTGCTGCTTGTGGCTGCCATCGGAACTTTCACAGAAAGGAAGTGCAAACTGAGGTTGTCTGTGAGTACTCTCCTCCTAATTCTGCTCGCTAAAGAAAAAGGAAGAAATAGAAATTACAAAAATAGAGTGCAGAGTTTGTGTATCAAATTAGTTGACTGATTGGATTTTTCTTTCTTTTGTGTTCTTGTAAGCGTGGATGATTGATTGACTGCCAATAGGGATATTTATTATTCTTGTGAAGAAAAATTTGTTGAGGGCTTGTGTTTTGGAATATTATAAATCCAGGTTTTCTATTCTTCTTTTCCCCAGCTTCTATTCTCTTTCTTCTTCTTCCTCTTCTGTTATTTTTTCATCTTTGTAACATTCTTCCTAAGGTAGGTTAAGAATCTCAGATAATTAAAGGTTAATAACGAGAAAGTATTTGATTAATCGGTTGAGGAACTAAGAAGTGGAAAATATATATACTCACAGTATAGAACTTTTAACCTATGTAGTAGCTATTTGATTTTTTATATTAATTATTTGGATCTTAAAGATATGTTTCGAGTTGGGAATAAAAGCCTAATTCCCGTATTGGTCATTGTATTGCAGTTAATTCATAAGTCAGGTGTCCAATTTTGAATATACAATCAAACTTGATTACCCTTTACATACATATATAGACTTACAGAAGTATAATTTCCAGTGAAACAACCTGTTCATGAATAGTGTAATAGTAGAGATATGGTTTACTGATTCCCGTTTATGATATATACATGTGTGCGTGAGCGTGCACTAAAAGGTGCATATATTTTATCAGTTGTTCAATTAGCTAGTGCTTGACCACTTCAAATATTATTTATGAATGTTCATTGTTCTATTCTTTCCATGCTTCCTCTCCCACTCCCGAGTGAGACAACTAAACAAAATTATTTAGCACTTAGAAGCACAGAAAATCGAGGGAAAAAAATGTTGGATGGTTTCTCAACGCCACCCTGTTTCTACATCATCAATTACAGTATAAATGTTTTATATGAAGCATAGTTGTGTAAAATTATCGATTCTGCTTAGAAAGCCAAAAGATATAAACTGCGTATTCTTCTTTGTCATGTCTTCAAGGCAAGAAAACAGGTTAGTGCCTACGTGTTGAAAATAAATTATCTTTGTCCCAATCATTTACTGTTTGAAATATTATATAATTCCTTAAGGCCCACTTGTATCCAATCATGTCAAGGATATGCCATAAAAATATTTCATTTGATATATTAATATATTAATTAAAGTTGACTAAAGGTAATTAGTATTGTTGTGGAGGTGACCACCCCTCTTTTGGGGTATAGTCAGTGGAATTGGTCATACACCACAAGGAAATTGTTTCAATAAAGGTAGAAAAATAAAGCAAAATCCAAGTAGCTTTAACAAGTTGGAAGTGGCACCTGCGCTTCCTAGCTTTTGCCTTGAGATGTATGGGCTCTTTAGTTGTTTATTATTGTTTGTAATGAACGAAAAATATGTATGTATCTTGTCTTTGAACGAATTTATCACCTTGATATGAGTGTAAATTAGCAATCTACTTCTTCCCATAAGATCTGAATGTTTATTTTATTGCTATATATACTAGTTAACTAGTAATCTGTAAGGAAAATATATTAATAAAAAAAAAAATGTACTTGATTAAGTGATCGACACAATCAGAATTTAGATTGTTATTGAAGTACGGAAACATTCTTAGTAACATTTTCCCCCTTCCTTTACAGAACTATATATCGGGGCTCTTCAAAAATAAAGTTATGGATGATAAATTGAAATTTGATATCATGCTTCGGAAGTATCATAAAAGGCAAAAGGTATTGATATGTTGTATCAAGTTTCCAGGCGCATTCTATTATTATAGGTGGATCAAATACCTATTGTCCAAACGCTTCTGAATAGAAAATTTACTAAAGGCCGATAAACCACTCAATATGGTGCCTAATATTGTTTCTTTTTAAGTTATGGATTCAAGGGGAGTACTTTTAGAGGGCCATCAATGTTTTTGATATAAAATAAAAATTCCCAATTTGGAATAGCCAATTAAATATGGCAGACATAACCAATCACTATGTTAGTCACACAAGCTTCATAAGGGTAATGTAGGAATCGTCAAATGTGCAAAAGAATAAGGATTTAATCATGCATGTGAGCCCCCTAATTAGGTATAGATGGATGGTTGGCCTTAAAATATGTCTACGCTTTGTCGGGGATAGATGAGAGTGCATGTCCTTGTTTGTCTTGCTCATCCTCACTTTCTGTAAATTTGGCTAATATTCTACAATGCAAGCTCATGAAAAGCATAAAAATCCCTTTGAGTCAAGCTCTACCATCTCCACTATTTCTATAATGTATCATGAGGGATGAAATAATGCCAACCAAAAGTGATTGAGTCCAGTCGCAGCTTCTTTTTTCTTTTTAATTTTTCACTTGTCTAATCATTGGCGTGATCTTGCTACTAGCTTTAGATGAAAATCAATGTGACAGCTGAACTTTGATGGTACTATATATTACTGGACTCTTCAAAATTGTGGGTGAGGTTCAAATTCAATCCCTTTCAAGCAGTCTTTCAAATATAACAAACTCAGTGAGATGATACAATGGTAATAAAAGATGAAAATGGATTTAACTGGAAGGTTGTAGAGTTTGTCTAATATTTTTCTTACATAAAGAAATTCGATCTTTCATATTCCCACTCACAATGATCTCATGCAAAATGAAGTACTAATGGTGATGATGATGATGAGATTGGTTATATGTTGCTATGCCATGCAAATGCAATCCTAAAAACATCACATGACTTCTGTATTTTACTAAATTTGAATTGACCCATGCATAGTTTGGATAATCTATGACAATTAAAAGATCAATTTTCTATTGCGTTCTAGCAATTTCTCACCCAACACATTGTTTTTCTAAAAGAAAGAGTTCAATAAATCAGTGCAACTATAAGAAAGTAGTTATCATTTCGTGTCATTTATACAAGTGTTTTTCATCAGTTTAATCTCATCGTCTTTTCATTCAATACACACGCATAACACTTGGAAGTTAGAACATAAAGTCCAAGTTTATAAGCATGAATGATATATAAATTATTTTTAAATTTGTAAAAATTTATTTACTCAGTTATATTTAGTCATTTTTATATTTGTTAACTTGATATTACAATAAGAATTATCATTGAATGTTATATGATTAATGAGATCTAGACAAATGAAAAAGTGATAAATTTAAATTGTCTAAAACTTGGTGCTTAAAACATAAACTTCAAGTTCATAAACATTTGTGTTAAATCACCTTTAGTATAACTATATTATAAAATTTAAATATAGATGACTTAGTACTTATTAAAAATATTTTAAAAAATTGAAAATTTGTCTGTATTTGATATTTTATTCCCACTTAATATAAAGATATTCTGGGTGATGATTTTTATAATGAAAATTAAATGAGGCAGAGAGAAAGTTTCGAGATAAAAATATATAAATATATAATTTCATTATTAAGAATGAAAAAAAATGTTAAGAACGAATTTTCAAAATTTATTTAAAAATGAATTAAGTAATTATTCTCCCGTAATTAACTAGTAAAATTGACATATCACATAGTGAAACAATGAGGAATTGAAAAGAAAATAAGGGAGAATGGATAGATTTTGTTTACATAACATAAAATTAAAATGAAAAGATGAAGAATTATTATATATTATAATAGATTTTTAATTATTTATGATAATATTTAACGGTTAAAATTTATTCTTTTTACATAAAAAAATTCATTTAATATATATGAATTTGCGTGCGTGACTGTGTTGTTTTGTATTCTTTCAAGCAAAATATGTCTAATGGCAGTATTTAGAGCTGATTTTAAATATTTATAAATAATAATTTTTATTAAAAATAAAATGTATAATATTTTTAATATAATAATGTTTTTCATTTTTATAATAAAAATATTATTTTTAATTACTTAAAATGAAAACCTTTAACTAAAGCTAACATTTTTCTTGTTTAATCGAATATATGATTTAATTATATTTCTTTCTTTGCAAACGAAAAGGGCTATCAGAAAAGGATGACAGATTGGAAGGAACTCGGCAAACAACCGCTTCGCTTACCTAACCTAACGAATAATCAACCATCATACTCACAAACTATTATATATATATCTACACTCTTACATTTTCACTCACCAATCTAAACTACGATAGGAAACAAAAATCGCAAATAAGAGAGTTTGATTAATCAATTTAATCAGCTAACTATAAATGATTTAATTACCATGTAAGTTTATTTGAATATATAAATTGTTAATTTTTTTATACTCATTATTATGCTAACAATACACTTACTTATTATTCATATAAATGAATTTATTCATTTATTTAATATATAAATTATCAATTTGATCATTTAATATCATAATTATTTTTATAATATATAACTATTTTTCATTTGTCTTTACAAATTACTTATCTGTTTTTTCTAAAAAATGGAATATATATATTAAAATTTTTTTTGATGTATAAAAAAATAGTTCATTGTTTAGAGGTGTTTGAAGGCTGGATGAAGGTTTTAAAATCAACTTAAAAATCTAAAATCATAATTAAATGTATAAAAAATAAAAAATATAAAAACATATTATTTCGTGTCTTTTTATATTATCTATTAATTCAACAGCTTATTTTACTGAATATTTTTAATTTAATAAGTTTGTATAACAGCTTTCAACTAAAAATTAATTTTCAACTAATATATTAACTATTTTGTGGCACAAATCCTGGACATACAATTATAATTTATGAATGATCATTTAAAATAAAAATATAATTATTATAAAGATAAATATCTAGGAATCCTCATGATCCATGAATAATACAAGTCATAATATTAACTAGAACTGTGTTATGAGTGTTACCTAGCTAAGGTACCTTGGTTGGTTCCCTTATCTCTAGGGCAAATTGGCACATGATCCTTCCCCTCTTGCGTCACATGGGTCTGCTCACAGAGGCAACAAGTACAGAGAGTTGTGTTGGTGATAATCATATAGTGGTTGGATTCAGCAGGCGACGCGTGAAATACACGTCGGTGCTGAATGTGTCATGTTTGCATTGCGACAAGAGGAATTAAACAGAACCACCGCTGTCCTCCATAGAACTCCCCTCCATCCCCCTAATTTGCATACAGAATCAATATGCTAGAGATTATAAGCTATACCAACAGCACTTATATATCTCATTGACATTCATAATTGAGTAAGTATTGTATTAACCATAATTGCAAGTAATTGTTCCACTGTTAATTAATATTGATGTATTTTCTCTCCAATACTTGATGAGTACTTTGGTGGCAATGCTTATTGTATAGAGGGATCCATTAAAATTAAGTAGATTAAGTTTGAGTCAGATTATACATTACTTTTTCTTGTGACAACATTTTGGCAAGTCAAAACGTAGTTCCACAATATATGGAACAGGCGCTTTGTTTATGTTGACCAACGAAGAATCACTAATATAGTGATAAATCTAACAGTTATATTATTTGATACTATCGTATGTTCTAAAAATTGATACGATTGTGATATTATGTATTATAATTTTTGTCTTTCACTTAATTTTTATTTACATAAATCTTAAAAATATACTATAAATATAACAGAAACATCTAAATATATTTACTTTTAATGGTCCATGAACCATTTTCTTAAATATAAACCAAAGTCATAAAAACCTGTTGGTGTGAACCAAAAACCAAACAGCTAATCATATCACTTATAAACTTCCCCAAAAATTACATTCGTACAATTCGTAAAATTTTATTTGCAGAAATTGTCTAAATAGTAGATCCCACATTGAGACCAAATAAATAAAAATAAAAATAATAATAGTAGTAGTAGTTCCCAGCCACGCCAAAGTAACTTGAGTACAATGAAATGTAGTCATTAAAAGTACGGCTAATCTGCCCAGCTACCATTTGCGAACTTGATCAAATTAGTGGTTTATAGATATATCCTAATCTTTTTCATCTACCTTACACTACATATACTCCAAAGGGTGCAACAAACGTAAAAGGTAGATCGATTCCAAATTTTAGTTATTATCGTTTCTTACTTAGGATTATGAATAAAGCATTAAAATGCAAAGGAAAAATTGATAATGTTGGTAATAGATTGTATCCTTGTTGAACCAGAGAAATCAAAAGAGGGGAAATCCCTGGGAAACGTCGTTCTAAGTAGTGTCAAAAGTAAAACAGATGTCCCTATACTTCTTCCTTTTTGGTCAATGGATCTCGCTTGTGTTATGGATGACCCATATCAGACTACAAGGACTAGGAACTAGAAATAGCCCAACCCAAAAGTTGATGACATAGCCTAAACTGATTGAAAATAAATGGTGTTTTTTTTTGTTTTTTTTTAATTAGCAAAAAAGGAGATGATGTCCGTTAACTTCGTGGTCATGCGCATGCGTTACTCAAAAGCAATATTTAAAGATGAGGTATAATCATAATAATAATAATAATACACTTTTTTTTATCACATTTTTAAAATATTTTTTTAATTGATTAATTTTTAAAAATTAAATAAATTTTTTAAATATAAATTTACAAGTGTTTTTTTTTAATGAAAAACTACCCAATAATAAAAAAAAAATATTGAAGAGTGTATTAAAAAAATTATTGGTATGCCAAAAGTTTCTAAAAAAAACTTCAAACTATTCTTTTGTAGTTTCTTATCTTGTTAAAGGTAAAACGAAAAAGACACATAGACCTACCATTTCTTTGGTAAAAAATGGTTTTTAAAAAGAAAAGAATGAGAAGTAGGCATGGAAATAGGCTAGGTTATGTCAAGCTTTGCATAAAATGGTTTGACCTATTTAATAATTTTAAAACCTAAGTCTGATATTACCTATCATAGACTTTTTATTAAGCCTAGTCTGACATTTTTTAAAAACTTGATTTGACTTATTAGCTTTTTTAATGGCCTACTTCATATTGAAACATTTAATAGGTCATTAACCTTCCTTGTAAATAGGTTTTTCAACTATTTAAATAGGTATGTTGTTTTTAAAAGTTATAAGGCTTATATCTAAATAAATTATCAAAAAAATGATTCAACACTTTAAATATGTATAATAAAATTACATATTTCTATTTATCAGTTTTAAATCACAGACGAAATAGTGCAATATAAATCAGTGTTATGCATATAAGATATGCAAAAGACTCTCGCAATTAAGTCTCTTTCTCTTAGAGGGTATGTAGTAGAGACTTTCTTCTAACGAAAAAGATTATGATTTTTAATTTAAAATTTTATTATTTTAAAATTTAATTAATTTAATATATTATTATATTATAATTTTTATATAAAATTATTTAATATATTATTATAAATTTTAAATAGGCCATTCTAATAAGTCTAATAGGTTTTTTCTTAAACTCAAGCCTGACTTATTTAATTAATTAAGTTTTTAAAAAGTCTAAATTAAACTTATTAATTAAATAGGCTTGGCCAAGCTAGACTTTAAAAAGGTTAAGTCGTGGCCCCAAGTAGACGGCCTGCTATTTCCTATTTCCCTTCCTAATGAGAAGTATGGATGTTAGAATCGGACTGGTTGGTTCAACTAAAAAACCAGTGAACTAGTATGATGGCTGGTCCAAATGGACCAGGGAACTATATACGTGAAAAATCAGTCAAAAACTATTAAAAATGACCCAAAATCGGTAAAAATTGACAGTTCTTTTGTTATAATTATTTTTTTCCTTTGTGAACTTGGACAAAATCTACCAAGAAAATCATTGAAAACGATATCATTTCCTCATTCTTCCTATTCTATGTGAGACTCTGAAACCACAAAATGCAAAACAAATTTGTGAAAGTGAGACATTGGGACCTTGTTGGAAGTAGAGTGATGTTGCTTTGATCCCAATTGAAAATCATTAACAGAACTTCCTGTGTTGGTTGCTACTACTTTTGTTCCACTTCTAGTGGCTCTTTTTTGTGTTATTTGCTACTGCAGCACTACTCCTTTCTAGTGGCCTAATGGACACTGTTGCAGTTTCACTCCATTCTAGTGATCTCTTTCTATTTCTAGTGAACATCTGCCTTTGTCCTTTTTGCGGTTTTGCTTGATTAGCAAGATTCTCTTCTAATGTCAAATGCTCAGGTTTGTTAATGACTCTATTGATCAACACTTCATTTTATTGATTATGATTTATCTAATGACAACTGGTTTGCTTTATTTATTCATATTTTTTTTGTGGTTTGATATGGACTTTATTAGTCTGCTCTTCTGATTTGCTGCTATTATTTGTAATTTGTTACTTAATTACAAGTTTTTAATTCTTCATGTCCTACTTAACTTTTACGATCACACTAGTTTTCTATAGGTGTAATAGAATGCTTGGATTCATGAATGTATGCAAGTCATGCTTTCCTCCGAATTCTTATATTTTATTAGTCAATCTATTTGTTAGGTGGAAAACCAAAAATGTAACTCCCTAAATTCTTAATACTTCAAAGTTAGCTATCAAATATATCGATGTCCATAAATTGTAAATGAATATTACATGGGAACTTGAGAATTGAAATAACCTTAGAAAAATTTATCGAAACAAAATTGATTAAAGCAGAAATTGGGTAATGTGAGTAGAGATTAAATACCAAAAAAAAATATTGATGATCTAAATTAGAATTATAGGAATTATATGAAGTCTCTTAGAACGAAAAATAAAAATATATATAATTACAAAATTTGACCAAAATATCCCTAAAAGGACTTAGAATGGTGGCTCATTTTGGACAAGCAAATGAATAAAATAAAATATGAAAATTTTATGGTAGTTGGGGCATAGGAAGAGCTTTCTTGATGTGCTAAAAAGGATCCCAAAAGGCAAGAAAAAATTGCCCAAAATTCCTTGAAAAGAGCCAAAAATTCACGTGAAAATGGGTAGGAAAATGTTTAGAAACTTTGGCAACAAGGTATGCAAATAATTAGGAACTAGTACACCTAATCATGCTTAAGAGATAAGCTTAGTACAAGTTAATTATGGCTTAATCTCAATTGGATAGGTATATTCCATGAGAACTAATTAAGTCAAGGGTGTAATGATTAAGGAATTTTGCTAAATTATTAGGAATTTTATTAATGATTGAATTTAGTTCTAACCCAAAGAAGTGTAACATCCCCATTTTTGTATTTATTATAATTGCATTTTATGCTAAATATGCACGCAATTGGATGTTGCAATTTATTCTCGCTATAGTGAGAATAAGGCGGTGGAATCAAGCTCTCTGGAGCGTTCTTGCTGCAGCGAAAAGTGGATAAGACTGCCCAAACCACCCCTTTACTACAGCAAGAGGTTTTTCCTGCAGCGAGAAATTTTGAATGGAGCAAAAATATCAAAAAAGCAGAGGAAAAACTTCATTTGATCTTTTCGCTGTAGCGAGAGCATCACGAGGCTGAGGGGTATTTAAGAGTTTTTCAACATGAAAACTTCATCTTTCACCTCCATTCACGTTCTCACCCAAAACTCTCTGAACTCTCACTTAATTCCCTCAGATTAAACCCCTTCAAACTCTAATTGTTCTTTGAATCTAAGGTTGTAAGTTTGTTCTAAGCAATTATAAGTAAATTTCTCTAAGTTTAACTCTATATTCACTGTTGGTTTCTCTTCATTTTATATTTCTGAAAGGTATCTTATGATATTTAAGAAAATCTCGATTCTAAGACATTAAACTTCATCAATCTTTTTTTAAATTTTCATTTCAAGGTAAGGGGAGCTATGCTCAAACACTAGGTTTTATTTATATGTGTAGTGATCTTGAAAGAATTGAGTTGTTATATTCCGGATATTAAATCTATAAAGTTTCACTGAAAGTATAGGGTGAGAATGGATTTTTAGTATAAGAGAGAATTTTAATTTATTTGAAATTGCTTAAAACTGAGTTTATAGTAAAAATAGTAAGCAAGAATGATTTTAAGAAGTTTAGAGACAAGTTATTCAAATTATAGATGCATAATTAATGTTGGAAGTTATCACTTCTTTGAATAGTATGTGTGTTAAATGATAAAAAGGTAGAAAATGTTAAACTTTAGGCTAGAAGACATATTTAAGATCAAGAGAATATGATCTCTAACTATATATTTCTGATTTGTACGATTGGGCTGAGTCTGAGAATGTTTGACCTTCAGCATATTGTGATGAATTGTATGATAATATGTTATTGTCTTGTGAATGTGCTGAAACAAAAGATTTGATAGTTGTGCGAGATTAGTGTGCCTATATAAGAATTACTAATGCATGAAATTGGAAAGTGTCCACGAAAGGTGTTGAAAATGAAATTTGTGGAACCTATGAAAATATTGAGAAAGTATGAAATTGATTGATTACAAAAAGATAATTTATGAAATTGAGAGTAATGTATGAAATTATGCATGTAGACTGAAAGTCGTGTATGTTATTAAATAAAAAGGAAAGTATGTGATTTGAATGATTGATCAATATGCATGGAGAAAAAGAAAAAAGAATACTAATACATGTGTTACGAAAATACCGATTGGTAAGATTATAATATTTGTGTTGTAATACATCGACGGGTCAGATTATAACACACAGGTTGTAATACATCGATTAGTGTGATTGTAACACTTGTATTAGGATGATATTATTATTGATATGCCACTGTTGAGATATGATAATGGAAAATTCAGAGATACACTTGGAGTATAGGGTCTGGAGCAGATTATGGAAATTTGGAGAAAATAAAAGTGGTAAATGTTGTTCACTGATGTGTACATAAGTAAAAGTGGGATGCATTTACAGGTCTTACACTCATTTCTTAATTGAACTCTTAACTATATATTTGCTATGAGGGTCATGAACGCACACGTTGTATCCGTATGTGGTTTGGCTGACCAGCGACTATCCATGCTGGCATAAGTCCTTCATACTTAGTAAGAATATATTGGCAATGATTTAGGGGCCCATGAGTACCTAGAGTACAGTTAATTGATGAAATGTTTAGATTTGAAATGGATAAGTGGCACAAAATTATGAACTAGATAATGATCTTTGGTTAAATGTGGAGAAACATGTGTAGGAGTGATGTTATTTGATTACAATTGTATAAATGAACAAATGAATAAAGCGGTATGATTTTAGGAATTAAAATTGATTGGATTGATTAAATGAGAAATGAATTATGTATGAATAATGGATGAATGGAGTAGATGGATAATTTTGTCTGATAAGAATTTGTTAAGAATAGAATGATTCTATTTTATTGCATGTTGTATTAAAATGTATTATTCTGATAATATTATAAAAAGAGAATTTAGTTAGGTGAGAAAAGCTCACCCTTACAACCATTTTCAGGTAAAGAAGAAATAAGTAAAGATGGATCTGTCCTAAGATCATGCTCGCAATGGATTATAGGAAGGGAACCGCTCTGTTAGGATTTAATTTATTTAGATATTGATTAAATTTCTACTTAGAGTTGATTACAATATGTAATTATTTTAAATGTTGATTTTGAAACTTATATATTTTGAGAAATTGGGTTGTGGATAATGATTCAAAGTACATGTACAATTTTTAGTAATTGATTGTTGATATCAAATTTAGCTTTACTCAAAGTGTAAATTTTAAATTTGTTCATTTTCATGGGTTCAAATTTGTAACATCCTATTTTTTTAATTTATTAATTTTGTATTTCGTGTGAATTGTTAATACATGATGTTTGAAATTAGGAGAGTTTTAGGTGTGTGAGTTTCAGGATTTCTCATTGTAGCAAAAAGTAAGCGTCCAAAATCAGGCTCTTTGACGCTCCTTTGCTGTAGGGAGGTGTCAGGCCTGTGATTTATTATTGAGTAATCTATAATATTTTATACTTGTTAAATGTTAATTGAAGGATTATTTGGTATTGGAATAGATTTAGATGGAGTTTGAAATTATTTAAAAAACAAAAAAAATGAACAGTACCGTATGAACAGTGTCAGATGAACAGTAAAACTGCCTATGGACAGTGCAAACCACGTATGAACAGTGAAAACCGCGTATGTACAGTGACTGCTGACGTCACATACACGTACAGTGCGTGTATAATACACGTGCACAGTATTTCTGGCGTGAATAGTGCCCTGAACAGTGTTTCCGGCATGAACAGTAAGGCGATGAACAGTTCGTTTCTCTTCTCCTCCTCTTTCTCATAGAAGTTCATGGTGTTCTTAGGAGAAACTTCATTCTAAAGCCGAATCTTCGGTGAATCTTGCATTAAAACAAGTAATATTCGGTAGATCTAGTGTGAATCATCTTTCTGAGGTCAGGAGAGTTTACTTTAACCTATGAACTACGTTTTGAACGGTTTAATATGCTATTTCAAGATGTTTTAATATGATTTTGTTAGATCTATTGAATAAAAGCTATTTTCTAAGCTGTAACTGCTGTTAATTGATTTAAAATGCTGAGATTTTGGCTGATCTACTATAAACTTGCCTTAATTGAGCTGTTAAAATAATTTTGGCGGTGTGCATCATGTTAAGATATGTTTTGCATCATTATAGAGCCGAGTTACATGTTTAGGTGGGTAGACATGTAATGGTAAGTTCATGCTGAGCTGTGCTGTCTGGATCCAGATACCGGAATGGGTCGCTCCCGGACCGGCTCGGTTCCTTCTGGATTACTTAGGCTGTGAAACTAGTTGGAGACCGTTTTCATGATGTGCATTAGATGGGCTGGAAATGCATGGGATTATTGCTGTGAGAAATATTTGGCTCTATATATATGATTTTATTTTAAGTTTGGTAAGCTCACCCTTGCATTTTTTCTATGTTGTTGTGTGCGTGTGTACTGCGATGATCGTACGGTGGTACGTGAGCAGATGTAGCAGGTGTTGCATCTACTTCACAGGCTGAGGGACCAGTGAAGAAATGTTAGAAGCTGGGGTCGAGTAATATTTCATCAAAGTCTTTTTTTTCCTTATATTTTGAGACTTCATGTAGAGGGAGCTACGTAGTATAATTTTGGGTATTTTGAATATTATGAACTAAATGTAATATTGTGTTGTTTTATTGGATATTTGTTGTAAGAAACTCTGTTTTATTTTGAATAAGAAGAGAATTTTATACTTATATTCTCTATACTTTATTTATTTTAAATAAGTTTGTGATGTAGAAACAATGTTCTCGGTTCCTTATAAAAGGGGTCGTAACATTTTAGTGGTATCAGAGCATGGTCTAGGTAAACCTACGGGGTGAGGTTGTTAGACGTTAGTTGTGCATATTAGACATGTGAATTTTAGCTGTGAATCATATATCATAATTTCTAATTATCAGGTTGTGAGGGAACGAGCTTGATCACCTCGGTTCTCAGACACGACAGATGTAGGAAATTTTGGTATATGATACTGGGGTGAGCTATAGGTGAGTCATACTGTGTGAATAAGAGGCTGTTGAGCTAAGTTGTAAATGATTGCTGAGATAAGTGTGTTCGCTATGCTGTGTGAATGCTGATATGATGTTATCCTCAGTGCTAACTGATTAAATTGTTATGATATACTAAATATGAATATATCACTGTAAGTTGAATCTGTGAATATAGTTATGTGATGGTATTGCTGAATGTATTAAACGTTAGTAAACTAAGCTAGTCTATATATTAGGATGGCTAAACCAAAAGATCTGCTACAAACCCTCCTCCTCCTGCTGACGTGAACCAAATGGCTCATGCCATGGAGGCCATGGCAGCCACTGTTAGGCAGAGTCTAGATATGATTCAGCAGCAGCAAGCTGCAAACCAAGCCACTGCTGCAGCACAGGCAGCAGCAGCTACTGCCTCAGCTGCACCTCCTTTTGAATACCATGGGTTGTCAGAGTTCAGGAAGAATGATCCTCCTCAATTCACGGGGGTGGATGGACCAGATGCTGCTGAACTCTGGATTAGGGAGATTGAGAAGATCTTCTTAACTATGGGTTGCGCCGAGGAGAGGAAGGTGTTATATGCTACTTATATGCTGACAGGGGATGCAGAGATGTGGTGGCACGGAGCTCATGCTATGCTGGAGGCCCAAGGTGAAGTCATCACTTGGGCTGTATTTAAAAGTAGTTTTCTGGGAAAGTTTTTCCCTTCCCATGTTCGTGCTACCAAAGAGCGGGAGTTTCTAAACTTGGTGCAAGGAAACTCATCAGTTTATGAGTATGCAATATAGTTTGAGCGGCTTTACAGATTTTATTCTCACCCGACCTCGGAGGAGTGGAGATGTCAGAGGTTTTCAGACGGGCTGAGAACTGACATAAAGAGGATTTTAATCCCACTAAGGATCACAGAATTTGCTGACTTGGTGGATCAAGCCACCATTATAGAGAGTCTTAATGCAGAGGATGTTGGTGGAGTTGGGAAGGCTCCATCTAGTAGAGCTGCTAGTAGCTATGGTAATGGAAGTAAGGGTGCTAAGAAGGGCCCCTACAGTCGGTCGCTACGCCAACAACAATCTCGACCATCTCAGTCGAGAGGATCGGCAGCATCAACCCCGGTGCCAATAGGGACTGCTACTTCTACATTTCAGCCTAGGGGAGCAACTTCTTCTGCTCCTAGAGCCTCAGTGCTGCAGATTGTCAGATGTTTCAGGTGTGGTGGGCCACACTACTTGAGCCAGTGCCCACAAGCTGATGTCAGGGTTTGCTTCTCGTGCCAGCAGCCAGGGCATCTTGCTAGGGACTGTCCTACGCCTAGTGGGGCAGTTTCATCTTCTGCTAGCGCCTTGCACGCTGTTAGGCCTAAAGCGACTAGGACTCCAACGACAACCAGATTGAGAGCAGAGGGACGTGTATTCACTACTTCTGCATCAGAGGCAGCTCAGGCAACGGATCTCGTTCAGGGGACAGCGTAGTGGCAGGTACTTCTCTTTCTGTATTGTTTGATTCTGGAGCCACACACTTTTTTATTGCGGACATTTGTGTAAGAACCTTATGGTTACCAGTGAACGATGTAGGATGTGAATTGGTAGTATCGACACCTACTTTAAGTTTGATTAAGACTTCGACGGTTTGTGTTAGGTGCCCCATAGTAATTGAGGGACGAAAGTACAAAGTAAACCTTATTTGTATCCCGATGTCAGGGTTAGATGTAATCCTGGGTATGGATTGGCTAACTGCCAATCGTGTGCTAATTGATTGTGGCCAGAGGTGTTTAATCTTTCCTGAGCAACAAGGCTGTGTGGAATTAATTTCTACTCGCCAGGTAGAAACATCCTTAGGTGAGGGAGTATCTTGTTTTGTTTTGTTGGGAGTTATGAATGTAGAAGTGGAGCAAAGCCTTCAGTCAATACCAGTAGTACGAGAGTTTCCTGAGATTTTTCCAGAGGATATTCCTGGAATACCTCCACGTAGAGAGGTGGAGTTTTCTATAGATTTGATTCCTGGAGCTGAGCCAGTGTCTGTAGCACCTTACAGAATGGCGCCGAAAGAATTGATGGAGCTTAAGGAGCAGATCGAGGATCTAATGTGGAAACAGATGATTAGGCCGAGTGTATCACCTTGGGGAGCACCAGTTCTCTTAGTGAAAAAGAAGGACGGCAGTTCTAGATTATGTGTTGATTATCGTAAGTTAAATAAGTTGACAATTAAGAATAAGTACCCGTTGCCGCGAATCGATGATTTGATGGACCAGCTGAGAGGTGCTAAGGTATTCTCTAAGATTGATTTGAAGTCTGGGTACCATCAGATCCGAGTGAAGGATGAAGATATTCCTAAGACTGCTTTTCGCACTAGATATGGCCACTATGAATATATAGTGATGCCTTTTGGAGTCACAAATGCTCCAGCTGTGTTTATGGACTACATGAATCAGATCTTTAGACCTTTCCTGGATCAATTTATGGTAGTCTTTATTGATGATGTTTTGATTTATTTTAGTTCGTCAGAGGAACATGCAGAGCATTTGAGGACTGTACTTAGTATTTTAAGGGAAAAACAATTGTATGCTAAACTGTCTAAGTGTGAGTTTTGGCTAGAGGAAGTGAAGTTCCTTGGCCATGTTATATCCGCTAAGGGAATTGCAGTTGATCCTTCCAAAGTTGAAGCGGTGTTGCAGTGGGAAAGGCCTAAGATAGCTACAGAGATTCGTAGTTTTGTGGGCCTAGCAGGCTACTACCGGAGATTTATAAAGGGATTTGCGAAGATAGCTGCACCATTAACACGGTTAACTCGCCGTGATCAACCCTTTGTATGGACTGAGGAATGTGAACAAAGCTTTAATGAGTTGAAGCAGAGACTAACTTCCTCGCCAGTGCTGATTCTCCCTGATACTAGTCGACCATTTGAGGTGTACTGTGATGCTTCCCATCAGGGATTGGGATATGTGTTAATGCAAGATAAGAGAGTGGTAGCTTATGCATCTCGCCAATTGCAAACTCATGAGCGAAATTACCCGATTCATGATCTTGAGTTAGCTGCTGTAGTCTTTGCTCTGAAGGTGTGGCGGCACTATCTTTATGGAGCTCAGTTTGATGTATATAGTGATCACAAGAGTCTGAAGTATTTATTTGATCAACGAGAGTTAAATATGAGGCAGAGACGTTGGGTGGAATTCCTTAAGGATTATGATTTTCAGCTCCAATACCATCTAGGAAAAGCTAACGTGGTGGCCGATGCATTAAGTAGGAATGTGGTTCAGGCATTCTTCTTAAGAGTTAGTGAAACTCTTTTGGTAGAACAATTTTGAGACCTGAACATACATGTAGACTTATCACCTGAAAAGATTAGTTGCAGCCGAATTGTGGTGACTAATAATTTCTTACAGGAAATTAAAGACAAACAACTGTGGGATCCGATGTTATGTTGGATTGTATTTCTCTTAGGGACAGATAAAGCAAAGGGTTTTAGTAAAGGTGCTGATGGTATTCTCAAATGCCAAGGTCGAGTTTGTGTCCCTAGAGATACTGAATTAAAGAAAGCAATTCTATAAGAAGGACATAAGGGTAATCTCAACATTCATCCTGGTGTTACCAAGATGTATCAAGATCTAAAGCAGATGTTTTGGTGGCCAGGCATGAAGCGAGAGATAGCTGAATTTGTTAAAGCTTGTTTGACTTGCCAGAAGGCAAAGGCGGAGCACCAAAGCCCTCCAGGAGAGTTGCAGACAATGGAAATTTCAGAGTGGAAGTGGGACCATGTGACTATAGACTTTGTGTCCCATCTACCTAGAACAGTTAAAAATCATGATGCCGTGTGGGTCATAGTTGATAGGCTAACCAAGAGTGCGCATTTCTTGCCAATTAACATGACCTTTAGCTTGGAGAAATTAGCAGAATTGTACATTAGAGAGATTGTCAGGTTACATAGAGTACCTTCTAGTATTATCTCTGATAGGGATCCTCGATTCACTTCCCAGTTTTGGCAGAGTTTCCAAGAAGCTATGGGCACACAGTTGAGGTTGAGTTCTGCATATCATCCGCAGACAGATGGTCAATCTGAGCGTACTATTCAGACCTTAGAGGATTTATTGCGGACTTGTATTGTAGAGCAGAAGAGTAATTGGGAGGATATGCTTCCTTTGGTAGAATTCACTTATAATAATAGCTACCATTCGAGTATAGATATGGCACCATTTGAAGCTCTATATGGTAGAAGGTGTAGAACCCCTATCTGTTGGTTCCAAGATCGAGTACATTTGATGGTTGGGCCTGAAATGCTGCAAGAAACTAAGTAGAAAGTTGAACTTATTAGAGAAAAGCTTAGAGCTACCCAGAGTCGACAGAAATCTAATACTGACCGACGCAGAAGATCCCTAGAATTTGAGGTTGGTGATCACGTATTCCTGAGAGTATCACGCACTACAGGTGATGAATCCACATTTTACTACATTTTTATACATCATTTATTACTTTTTATAGAAAAGAATAGACTTAGATAGTGTAAATAAGATGAATATTCCAATTAGGCTAAATAATATAGGTTTCTTAGGTTTTTGTTAATTTACATGAATTTAGATAGTTTATTTTACATATTTTGATCATTTGAATAATATGGCAGGAATCCCTAAGCTTATTTTGAAGAATTATTGGATTTTGAGGAATTTGGGGTGAAAGTAACTACTTTCAAAATTGATAGTGACAACTACAGCAAGCCACTTCCAGCAACAGGTGTGGGGCGAGCCTTAAGAGCTAAGAAGTTAACACCTAAGTTCATAGGACCGTATTAGATATTACATCGTAGAGGACCAGTAGCCTATGAATTAGCGTTACCACCTCAGTTGTCAGGACTACATAATGTTTTCCATGTGTCGCAGCTAAGAAAGTATGTTTCTGATTCGTCTCATGTAATTGAGCCTGATGTTGTGGAGTTACGAGATGATTTGTCTGTGGAGGTCCCAGCTGCTCGTAAATTATAGAGGTCCCAGCTGCTCGTAAACTAAGAATGAGAGAGTTGTACCCTCATCTTTTCTCTGAGCGATGAAATTTTTTAGGACAAAAATTTATTTTCGGGAGGAGAATTGTCAGGCCTATGATTTATTATTGAGTAATCTATAATATTTTATACTTGTTAAATGTTAATTGAAGGATTATTTGGTATTGGAATAGATTTAGATGAAGTTTGAAATTATTTTAAAAAAAAATGAACAATACCGTATGAACAGTGTCAGATGAATAGTAAAACCGCCTATGAACAGTGCAAATTGCGTACAAACCGTTTATGAACAGTGCAAACCGCGTATGAACAGTGAAAACCGCGTATGTACAGTGACTGCTGACGTCATCAGTGACATCATGGCTGACGTCACATATGCGTACAGTGCGTGTACAGTACGCGTGCACAGTATTTCCGGCATGAATAGTGCCCTGAACAGTGTTTCCGGCATGAACAGTAAGGCGATGAATAGTGTTTCCGGCGATGAACAGTAATTCTGGCGGTGAACAGTAAATTTCAAAAATTTTCTATAAAAAGGGGGCTTCACACGAAATTTTCATTTCTTCACCCCTATCCAAGGTTCTCAAAGGTTCTAAGGCCAAATACCACCATTTCTCTCATACTAAACCTTCCTAAACTTAAATTTCTCATCATATCTGAGATTCTACGTCTATTTTGAAGAATTTGAAGTAAGTTTCTTTAAGTTTGAAGCTAGATTTACCGTTCGTTTCTCTTCTCCTCCTCTTTCTCATAGAAGTTCATGGTGTTCTTAGGAGAAACTTCATTCTAAAGCCGAATCTTCGGTGAATCTTGCATTAAAACAAGTAATATTCGGTAGATCTAGTGTGAATCATCTTTCTGAGGTAAGGGGAGTTTACTTTAACCTATGAACTACGTTTTGAACGGTTTAATATGTTATTTCAAGATGTTTTAATATAATTTTGTTAGATCTATTGAATAAAAGCTATTTTCTAAGCTGTAACTGCTGTTAATTGATTTAAAATGCTGAGATTTTGGCTGATCTACTATAAACTTACCTTAATTGAGCTATTAAAATAATTTTGGCGGTGTGCATCATGCTAAGATATGTTTTGCATCATTATAGAGCCGAGTTACATGTTTAGGTGGGTAGACATGTAACGGTAAGTTCATGCTGAGCTGTTGTGCTGTGCTGTCTGGATCCAGATACCGGAATGGGTTGCTCCCGGACCGGCTCGGCTCCTTCTGGATTACTTAGGCTGTGAAACCAGTTGGAAACCATTTTCATGATGTGCATTAGATGGGCTGGAAATGCATAGGATTATTGCTGTGAGAAATATTTTGCTCTATATATATGATTTTATTTTATGTTTGGTAAGCTCACCCTTGCATTTTTTCTATGTTGTTGTGTGCGTGTGTACTGCGATGATCGTACGGTGGTACGTGAGCAGATGTTGCATCTACTTCACAGGCTGAGGGGCCAGTGAAGAAATGTTAGAAGCTGGGGTCGAGTAATATTTCATCAAAGTCTTTTTTTTTCCTTATATTTTGAGACTTCATGTAGAGGGAGCTACGTAGTATAATTTTGGGTATTTTGAATATTATGAACTAAATGTAATATTGTGTTGTTTTATTGGATATTTGTTGTAAGAAACTCTGTTTTATTTTGAATGAGAAGAGAATTTTATACTTATATTCTCTATACTTTATTTATTTTAAATAAGTTTGTGTTGTAGAAACAATGTTCTCGGTTCCTTATAAAAGGAGTCGTGACAGGAGGAGCTCTCGCTATAGCTAGAATGACAGACAGCAAAGTGAAATTTTATTTAATTTTTTCATTGCAACGAGAATCTCTCACTATAGTGAGAATTGGCTTGTTGTAGTGAGAATGTCACGAGTTAAGAGGTATTTAAGGGTTTTCAAGTTGAGAAACTTGGATTATAATCCAAGTTACGACCCTCTTCATTCTCTTTGACCTCTCCTCATTTTCTCAGAAAATTCTCTTTATTTGATTAAAACTAGAAGTATATTTATATATCATCATCTATATTTGTTTAATTTCTCTTTATTTTTTTGATAAATTCTTTGTTTAATTATAGGAACTTGAAAGTGCAAATGCTCCTGAAGAAAATACTTTGATTCCTAATAATACTCAATCATTAACTATTCAGTCTATAGCAAGTTCTACTACATTTCGTAGGAAAATTGATATTGCATGGGAGCATTATACATAAAAAAAGGAAGAAAAAATAATGTGTATTTCACTTGGGATCGACATATAGAAGAGAAGGCATAATAGGATGGAACAACATCTTGCAAACGTATCTGGTCAAATAAGCTCGTACTATCACGACCCTTTTTTTGTAAAGAATTAATGACATCCTGCATTACTACTCCTAATTCAAATTCGAGATGATACATGTATAGTATGAAAAATATAATTTTCAAAAATTAACTTCAACGTCTCAACAATAGAGTAATAGAGCCCCAAGAGCATTTTTATATAATCCCAAAAATTATGTAAGTATATTTTTTTTACAACAATTGCTCTATATGGATCTCAAAATACAAATTTATAAATAATATTTACATTCTTTAAAAACTGTAGCTAAGCAGTCCAGATCTATCACTAAGACCTAGACTAAAAAAAATTAAAGCTACAATTTTCCCCAAAAGTATGTCAGATTTTTCATTCCTCAGCCAAGCCTTCCAACATGAGAAGTAGCTAAAACACCTGTCACATTTGCTCACGTACCACCGTACGATTATTACAACACACCCACACACCAACACAGACAATATGCAAGGGTAAGCTTATGAAATAACCATCATAAACATAATGAGCAGAATGCGAACACAAACATTTATACAACTTATTATTTCAATAGTTTTCGACACCTAACACATCAATACAACCTATTACCAACTCATTTAAATGCAAATTGTAACAACTCAGCTCCAACTAGCGTCACAGTCTTAGTAATTTAGAAGGAACTAACAACTTTCTGGTCTAGGAGCAACCCATCTCAATACATAAATCCAGATAAAGCATGACTTAACTCAGCCTGTTTCCTAATCATTACATTTCTACGCCCTCAACTCGGCATGTTTTCCAATCACTACATGCCTACACCCTCAACTCAGCATGTTTTTCAATCACTACATGCCTACACCTTTAAATATGTGACTCAGCCCCAGTATGGCAACCTATCATACAATTGCAACACAATCATATAGTAAGCATTTCACACATCATTTCATAACACTTATTAATCAGTCTCAACAATACAAGCATATATATGTTCACAACAAAACCAAGCATCTTGTAGTACTAATCAAGTATTTCAACACATATTAAACATTTTTAGCACATATTACATCTTCTCTACATGTTATGTTCTACCGTGGCATTTCAAACATTCATCTCAAACAGGGATTATTTCTTACCATTCACAAAACAACAGAGATTCTACTCAGTCAAAATACTTTGGGTTCTACCCTAAGGTTTGTTTATACGTCAATCATTCTTAGAGAAAGTAAGATTATGAACGATATCCTAATACCTAAGTAAGTAAAAAGACATTCTAGGGTAAGCTCCCCTTACCTAGAATGGGTTTCAAAGATTGTACTTCTCATGAGTCTCAAAGAGATAGATTCAACGTTCGAATATGGAATAGGCTAGAAAGATTCAGATCTACATAGAATGACATGGTAGAAAACTCTTGAGAAAGAGAAAACAAAGAACAAGAAATGTAGATGGAGAACTGGGCTCCAGAAACTCACCTAGATCTTGATGAGATAAATGTTCTCACTTGGATTCAAAAGAAGCCTAACTTTGGGAAGGTTTTCTCTGAGGAGGGAGGGTGGAAGAACAGAGAGAAAGTGAGAGGGAAGGATGTTGCTATACTAGATAATGAATCTTTCTTGTTATTTGTTATTTTTGTTGCAGCGATAATTTTCTCGCTCCAGCGAGAGTGTTAGTTGGATCAACCTTATCCACTCCTTGCTGCAATGAGAATTTCTCACTGCAGCAAGAGTCCTCCAGAGAGCCTAATTCTAGACAACTTGTCTCGGCGAGACATCCTGAAATTTACACCAATTTAACCTTACTCAAGCTAAATAACATGCATCAATTTTTCACCTAATAATTATATAGTTCACATATGTAAAAATTCAAGCAACTTCATACTCCATTCAATCTCATAACATCATATAACAAAACACACACACAAAAATTATATATATATATGTATATATATATATATAAGATAATTACAATACCATTTTAAAGGAATACTAAATATACTTATAATATAGACCTGACACATGCAAAAAAGTCCCTCATGATGTTCATCATTGAATGCTAGATTCATTGAAAAATATCCAAGAAAAGATGTAAAATGATGATTTGAGTGAAACATATGATGATCAAGTTGTTGAAGAGGAAGTCTAAGAAATTCAAACTTGCTCACCAAAGATGCAATTAACTTCTCAGAATAAAGGAAAAAGGAAAGCTAATGTTGAAATCAGTAGTCTTTAAGAACAACTCCTAGATCCCGACCAACTTCAAAAGTTTATTATCTAGCAAGGAGGCAATACATAAAGTTAAGTTAGCAATTGCGAGATGGTTTTTTTATGCTTGCATTCCATTTAATGTAATACAATCACCATACTTTCAACCTGCTTTAGATGCAATAATTGATATTGGACCTGGTTTTAAAGGTCTATCTTATCATGAATAAGAGTTAACTTATTGAGATTGCAAAAAGTGTCAATTACGAGTAAAAGGTCATTGATCTAATTGGGCTAAGAGTGGATGTACAATATTGACTGATGGATGAAGTGATCAAAGGCAAAGAACTTTGATAAACTTCCTAGTTTATTGCCTTATAGGTAAAACATTTATGAAACATTACTTCTGTTATTAATAATGCAAATAACTTTTTAGTTAAAATATTTGTGGGAAACTTTTTGGTTTTTTCTTGTTTTGATTCATGTTTTATTAATAATGAACAATTTATTGTCCTATAGGGATTACATTTCACTAGTGGAAAAAAGGCTTTTTACTTCAGTTAAAAGAGGCTTTTTACATCGGTTCCGTATCCGATGTAGATATAGGTGATGTAAAAAGTTCAAGACTTTTTACATCAGTTGTTAAAAACAAATGTAGAAAGTGATGTAAAAAGAGTCACTTCCTACATCAGTTGTTTATAATAACCAATGTAAAAAATGTTCTTAATGTTCATCTTCGTCAATGGCGTCAGTATTTCTCTTCTCTGAGAGTTTTAACATTCGCGTCAATATTATCAATATATTTTCTTAAGTTAAATTAAAATCCATAAACGTCAGTGTTTATGGTGTTTGTCGTGTTCTTTAAGTTTTTCATGTTCATCGTGTTTGCCGTGTTAATTCTGTTTATTGTGTTTGTTGTGTTCATCGTGTTCTTTGTATTTCATTATTGTTTTTCTTTGTTTGAATCTAAAACATAAAGAACATGCAATGTTCATCAAATCGTTTAATAAGGAAAAAGAAGCAATAGAAAGTGAAACAACAAAAAAATGAAACGAATTAAAATAATTGATGTACCTGGAAAACCATTGCATGTTCGTTGTCCACCTAGCTAATAGAACAGAAGTTTCAGAAACTTAAGAAAAATTTGTGTTTAAGTCTCCAATTTATGCTATTTCGCTAGCGCATATCTGAAAATTTAAAATTTGAATTGATTCTATATTGGTTCTCAGAAACAACCAATGTAGAAAAGTTCGCATAAATTTTAAAAATACCACCGCATTTTTTTACATCGGTTATTTTTACAACTGATATAGCAAGTACTTTTCACATTGGTTCTTTTGACAACCAATGTAGAAAAATTTGCTTAAATTTCAAAAATGCCACTGCATCTTTTTCTTCCTCATTTAACAAAAAACTGATGTAAAATTCTGTTGTAAAAAGTGTTTTTTTGTACTAGAATTTGTGAAATTTGGTGATGCATTTGATATTATGAAGGATGCTAGAACATTTTGCAATTTTTTCTTTCTAGTTATTGATTTGGTTGGACCTGAAAAAATGTTGTTCACATGGTAATTGGTAATGCAGCTAATTATGTAGTTGCTGGCAGATTGATACAGAAAAAATATGAAACCATTTTTTGGTCTTCTTGTGCCGCTTACATTTGAATTTTCTTTAAGAGATATTGATAGTGTAACATTCTTGTTTTTATATCAATTAAAATGACATGGTTATGATAAATATGCATGTGAAAGTATGTTAAGAGAATTTTAAAGTGTTAGAACTGTAAGTCTCGTTGTAACGAGATAATTCTCGTTGTAGCAAGAGAAAGGCGATGAAAATGGAATATTTTAGAGCATTCTCGTTGTAGCGAGAGATCCCTCGCTGTAGCGAAAAGTGCAGAAAACAGAGTGCAATTTGTCTAATATTTTTGCTATGGCAAGAGAGCCTCGTTGTAGCGACAGTCTCTTGCTGTAGCAAGAAAGGTTTACTAGAGCGAGGATGTCGCGATTATGAGGATATTTAAGGGTTTTTATTCATGAAAACTTCATTTCTTCACATCCAGACTTCATTTTCTCTAAACTTTCTCTACATTTTCTCAGATAAAACCTCTCTAAACACCAATTATTCTCCTATTACGTTCATTCTAAGCGATTCTAGGTAAGTTTCCTTAAGTTTAAACGTGTTTTTACCATTCATTTTCTTTGAATCTTGTTCTTAAGAAATAAATTTGTGTTATCTAGGTAGAATTACTATTTTAGGACGTTCTTCATCATCAATCTCCATTTAGATCTTCATTGTAAGGTAAAAGGAGCTTTATTCTATCATTGTATGATGTAAGTTATATGTTGAGTTCATGAGAGCATGTTTATGTAGCAATTTTGATGAGATATGTATGAGAAATGAGTATTAATGAAGAAATATTGCTAATATAATATGTTTGATGATTTGGTTAACTGATTATACTGTGTAAATATGAAATATATGATGAAACAACATAATATTATAGTTGAAAAAGTTTAATGAATGTATTGGATGTGATATGATCTTATTGCTGAGATATGTCTGAAATGATGAGTCATCAATGGTTTGTTGAATGATAGGATTATTGAGATCATGAGTCAGTGATGAAAATATGGAATTAGTCTGGAAGTGCTATTAAGCACGATTTTATGATTGGATTGTGGAATGAATATGAGTACTGAATGGATTGGTGTAAATAGTTACATAGATACACTGGGGGTATAAAGTTCAGAAATGATAAGAAAATCTCGGGAAAATGTAGGGTGGTGAGCAACATTCGCGATTGTGCACATATTATTATTGATTGTGAATTTGTCATATGCTCTCACACTCGTTTCCTGACTAGACTCCTGACTATGTCTTTGCTAAGGAGCTCGTGATTGCATATGTTGTATCCATATTGCATGAGCTAACCGGCGACTATTTACATGATTGAGTAAGACCTTGAGAATTGTGAAAGGTATCGAATGACTGTGATCACAATGCACTGAAAGTTCGTATTTGGAATGGAATGATAAGAATATAATGCAATTGTGTGAATTTGTATGTTAGGAAGAGAATAATTAACATGTGGTATAAAGTGATGATTTTTGCATATTTATAATTATTGTGATAAGTGATATGGTGCAATGGTGTTATATTTGAAAGATAGAATAGTTGCTTACCCTTACACCATCCTGCAGGTAGTAAAGATAACAACACATTCTGTGTGGATTGATGTAGTGGATGTTTATGCTAGTAGAAGATTAAATTATGTATTTAGGGAATATAGAAGCATTGTACATTTACATTTTAGAGCATAGTTTGGAAATGATGAGGAGTACACATTATAAGTAGTTCATAATTATACAGTTCCTTTTGATTTCCTGACCAATGGTCAAATTCATCAGTTTCTCACTTTTTATCTATACTAGGGAATAAAAAGGCCTTCTTGGATCATGAATAATATATTTACGTATCATAATCACGATTTTTTAGGAAAACCTAATAGTTATACATTTGAGAGATTCCTTAGTATAAAAATGGGGCAAATTCTAGTGACGCCTATCTTGGAGAGGATGATGAATTAACCACTAAGGACTTGGCAGAAAATTGAGAGTTGACATAATATAAATGATTAGTTTCAGGTCCTCAGTATGTGGGAAGAGGTATGAACTGCTGTAAAATTTGATATATTTTGAATAATGATATGTAAATATTACTTTGTAATATACATCATCTAGTTTATTGTTTTCTTAAATTTGTCATATATCCAAATTAACTGTGATGAAAAGTTTTTATCTCTGGAAACTTTGATTAGTTGTTAAAGGAAAAGTTTGATTATTCTTTCTAAATTTTATAAACTTAATAAAATTAAGATGGAGAAATGTAGGATGTTACAGGTAGCATGCCCTATATTTTTTTATCTTGCCTTAAAGGCCTCAAAGGTTACTAACATCCTTATTTTATTCAAAAGGATAAGAAAATAATTTCATAATTAAAAAGGAATAATTAATTTAAATGCATGGCTAGTCGAGTATAATATGTAGAATTATAAAACGTTTCATTTATTTTACTTAAACTTATAAAAATTTAGAGAACGAATCCATGGAAATTAAACAAATTAAAAAAAAAAACATGAAATAACACTAATAGATATATTGTTCTAAAGAGGTTATCATGGGTTGACCTTAGCAAAATATACATCAAAATACATTAGGACTATTTTACAACATGTACAAAATACAAAATATAATAAGTACTAATGAACAGCCTATCCACCAAAAGACTGAAGAGATACTAGTTATCCTCGTGCCATCCTTCTATTTCTGCAATGTTGTCAGAATCGAGATCTTCATCCAACCCAAGGTATTGATCACCTGAATCTGTAGTAATCTGTGTGCCAATAATTCACTTAAAAGTCCATCTAGATAGTCTTCTGATATAGTCATGGTTGTGATATGTAAACAAATAGGTCATGGCTGCTAAAGTTCTCACAATACTAGGGAATATATACACACAGAGGGTATGATGTATTCTACTTACAGGAAAATCAAAAGGGATACTATAATATAGTTCCATCTCTATCATAATGATATTCCTAGGCACATCATCAATATGTATAACAATTCTAAAGTAGCATAGTCTTTGATATTCATTAAATACATAGTTAAGTCTATTATGTACAAAACTATCTACAAGCCTAATTATCTCTCTGGGAGCAGTCATCTTGGTCCCCTGAAATATTTATATTAGGATGAGTCTCTATTCATATTACCAAGCATACATTCACAATTAGTCACATGATATAACGATGGTAATACAGTCATCAATCATATTACAAATTCATACTCATATACATGCAATAATCTTTAAATATTTAGCTTATTACTCTTCGTCTCTCTTTTAATACTTAGAGTCCTCATTATGCACTTTCACTGCTCTTGGGATCCCTCGAGGTCTTCCTTATCATAGATAGTCATTGGATAGCTGCAACTACACGGATACAACGTGTGCCAACCTGGCCCCTTTTAACAAAAGCATGGTCATGAGTATTAGTCAGGAAATAAGTATGAGGCTTGGGTGCTCTTACTCTTATTTGTTTTGCACAATTCAAGAAGATCATCCATCACTATCATTTCCCCAAGATTTTTTAATCATATCCATCTTTCACACCCCTAGTGTACCTCTGAACTATCCATACTCGTCATTATCACATTCCTTTTTATTTTACTTTAGTTTATTATTACATCATATATCAATTAATCATTACTAAGAGTTGGTCCCCTTGGACTCAGTCCACCACATACACGCATATACACTCAAATCAAGGATCATACACTTTATCAAACACCACAAAACATGCTTCAAACATAACAAAAACATGTTCTCATCCAACATATACTCAAAATTATGCATTTCATTACAGCATTTTCATGAATACAAACATACCACTTTCTTAGTAACAAGAGAGAGCTCTCCTTACCTTGAAATGGAAGTTTATTAAAGGGATTTTGCTCAAAAAGTTGAGTTCTTCCGAAATATCATAAGAGATTCTATTTAGAGGAGGAAAAACAAGAAAATAACCAAAGAAATAGAAAACCAAGCTTCAAGAACTTACCAAAAAGCAAAAGAAAATGAACTCTCAAGCTTGGATCAAAGAAAAGTTTAAGCTTTTCAAGGATTTGCTGAGAAAATGAAAAGAGAAGTAAAAGAAAACATAGAAGGGTCGTGACTTGTATTATAATCCAAGTTTCTCAACTTGCAAATCCTAAATACCCTTCAACTTGCGACATTCTCACTATTGTGAGCAATTCTCGCTACTGCGAAAAATAAGACAAAATTGCACTTTGCTGTCTGTCATTCTAGTTACAGCAAGAGCTCCTCGTTACAGCAAGAGGGCTCTAAAATGCCTGATTATGGATGCTGATTTCTCGCTGTAACGAGAAATCCTATAACTCACACATCTAAAACTATTCTAATTTCAAGCAACCTATATGAGCAACTATTATACAAAACAAAACTAATAAATAATAAAAAAAAATAGGGTGTTATAGTTAATATTTTTGCATACAATCATATGGTATTTTTATCTTAGTTTAGAAAAAGAGAAGGTTGGAAGGAAATTGTTGGTCTTGGAGTGACTCGGTTTGGTATGACTTTCATTACACTAAAAAATATTTATGATCACAAACATGATTTACAAGCTTTAGTTGTAAAACTTTTTTTTTATTTACTTGTCATTTGATAAGTTGTTTGAAATTGGGTATAGTTGGAAGGTGTTTTAATTTGAATTGATAAATGTTTGACAGAGTTTTGGTGCAAGGAGTCTCGCTCAAGCGAGACTGAGCCCACAGAACTACATGATTTCAGGGCAATCTTGCTCGAGCAGATGAGTCTCGCTCAAGCAAGAACAGGATAGACTTGGCCCATTGTCCTATAATCCAAGCGACAGGTGATCTCACTCAAGCGAGAGAGATTTTGTAACACCCCGGATTTTGTAATATAGTTTGTTTATTAAAATAAATGTTTACGTGGACATTGATGTGTCGCGTATTTATTATATATGTACATATATGTATGAAGCGAATGGATTGGATTGACTAGACTGGATAGATTGAATATATATATATATATGTGTGTGTGTGTGTGTGTGTGTGTGTATACAGGCTAAGTGTGGATGTTGCTACAGGGCATTCTCGCTGTAGTGAAAGGGCCCTGAGCGTGGGCATGAAACTGTGCCGTTCTCACTGTAGCGAGAAGGCACTGCGAGAAAGGGGTGAAACTGTCGCCTTGTTGCTGTAGTGAGAGAGTATCATTGTAGCGAGATTCTGCAGAAAGTAGGATGCAGTTTTCTCTAATATTTTTGATGTAGCGAGAGTGTCGTGACCAGAGAAGATTTAAAAGGGCTAGGGCATGGGAAACTCATTTTTCCCTTTTCTCTCTTCAAGGTCCCTTCGATTCTCTTGACCCAAAATCTTATTTCTCCGATTAAATTGCCTCCAAGCCGTTTGAGAGCAAAGTTGAAGGTTGAAATTTTGTAGGGAACGCTTGGAGGTAAATTTTAATGGTTAGGGTTTCAATTTTTCATCTTCATTCTCTTATTTCTTGGTTTTCCTTGGTTCTCACGAGAAGTTTTCGTGTATTTAGGACTAAGTTCGTGTGGGAAGCCTTCTTATTGCCAATTTTGTGTGTGGATCTTCATTTGAGGTGAGAGGGTCTCTACCCTATCTTATTTTGCTTGAAAACTTGTTTAATTACTATGTTTTGTAATGTGATTGAGATAGATAATGTGTGGTGGGTATGATTGTGATGATTTGAAAGTGATTTGAGTGGATTTTTATAAAGAATTGATGTTGAAGGTGATGAGTGGAATAATTGAGCCCAACATAGGTGAATAGGTGTGTTTGCATGTCCTTGAATGATGTAAATGGATGGAAATGAGTATAGATGGCATGTTGAAATGTTATGTGTATGAAATGGACATGTGTGTTGTGTGTGGTATATGAATATGGGCCATTGGGCCGTATACTGTGAATGAATGTGAGCCTATATGCCGTGTAATGTTAATAACTATGGATAATTGTGCCGTGTGTTGTGGATGACTAATGTGTGTGATTAAAATATGTGTGAATAGGGTATGTTGAATGTCGTTATAATGATGTTGTGAATGGTTCAGCGATACACTGGAGGTATGGAAGATGAGGACGGTAGAAATACCTTGGGGAAGAGAGAGTAGTGGTGACACCAACAATGAGCGTGGGTGCACCACGGGCCACACACTCTCCTCCTGACTAGACCTCTGACCACTACCTTTGTTGAGTGATCCGTGACTGTCCACGCGGTATTCATGAGGGGGGTGACCGACGACCATTCATGGTGTGAAATTGTAATCACAATGCCACAGTGAGCGTTGTTAGGTATGGTAAGCAAATGTGTGTGAAATGTCAGTGCAGTGAGTGCATCGATTGTGTTTTGAATTGGAATAAATGATGAATGATGATTGTCATTGAGATTGAGATACTTACATCGTGGTTACATGATTTAAAAAATGTTAGTAAATGTGTAGTATTTGAGGTGAGTCTCTATATTTATGCGTGTTGAATAGTATGGAGTACTCACCTTTACATTTATTTTTCAAGTGACCAAGACGATCAGTACCGGATTCAGTGAAGAAAGAATGAACTGTTATAAGACTTAGATTGTATTTTTAAAATCATTATGTAATTAAATTGGTCCTGTAGCAGTCTTTGATATAAATTTGTAATCCTTTATTGTTTTGAACTGTTTTATGAAACCCTGTGATGAGATCTTTTATTTAAATTAAAATTTTATTACTCCCATTTTGTGAAATTATTATTGAGATAATAAATTTAAGGTGTTACAATTTTGGTATTAGAGCAGTTCATCCAAACCGGATTGGGGTAAGAGGTTGAAGCGTCCAAGCTGAGTGTTGATTTGTTTTGCTTACCTGAATTATAAATGTTGTCATCGACCTAATGGTTTGAATTGTGGTTTGCTGAATTTTTATAGCTTAGAGTAAACATGACTGGTAGAGGTAGAGGAGCTAGGATAATAATGACCTCATGGAGCGCATGGCTCAAATTCTAGAGACCTTGGTGCATAAACATGACTGCCGTCACTAGGCATGATCCTCCAAAGTTTGAGGGAGGATTCAACCCTGAGGGAGCCCAAAGGTGGTTGGCGGATGTAGAGAAAGTCTTCAATGCGATGGGGTGCCATGAGGAACACAAGGTGAACTACGCCACCTACCTGCTGTGTGGGGAGGCAGAAGACTGGTGGAGGTTTGCCGATCAGACATTGCCATAAGAAGGTGACTACATTCAATGGGAGACCTTTAAGGCAATCTTCCTGGGGAACTATTTTTCTCAGGATTTGAGGAAGTAGAAGGCCTATGAATTCCTTGAGCTGAAGGAAGGAAGCATGATAGTGGGGAATATGCAGTAGAGTTCCAAAAGCTGATAAAGTACTGACTTCACTACCAACATGGGGATGGTGAGGAGGACTTGTGTGCTCAGTTTGAGCAAGGGCTGAGGCCAGACATCCGAGCTGTAGCTAATGTGTTCCAGCTTACAAACTTGTCCACTTTGGTGAGCAAGAGTAGAATCTTCAAAGCTAACTTAAGGGGGAAGACAGTGGACACTAGGGGAGTCGGCCCAGTGAGGCAAGATAAAAGACCCCCTAGATTCTCCAAGGGGCCGTATTCGGGTTCTAGTCATTCACATTCCAGAGGGACTTCACCTCAGGAGAGGAGCAGTGGTACTGGCTCTGGCTTAGGCTCAGTAACAGGCTCTTTTAAAGGACCACTTAAATGCTTCAAATGTGGAGGACCACACATGGTGAAGGATTACCCACAGCCACAAACTACTTGTAATATCTGTGGGAAGTCGGGGCACACTGCCAGTGTGTGTTAGGTTGCTAGGAGGGGTGGCAGTTCAAGTACAGCTTAGAGACCAAAATCAAGAGGGAGCACGGGGCCGAGTACAGGGCCAAAGCTAAGCATTCCTGGTAGGGTCATTGCTGTGAGCAGGGCAGAGACTTCACAGTCAAAGGAGCTGATCCGAGGTAAATGTGTAATTAAGGGCAGATTGCTAGATGTGCTATTTGACTCGGGTGTTACGCACTCTTTTGTTTTTTAGGATTGTGTGAAGAGTCTGAGTCTGCATGTGACTGATTTGCCATGTAATGTTGTGGTGACTACTCCTATGGATAAGCCAATTGTGATGTCGTGGAAGTGCTTGGGATGCTCTATAAGATTCTAAAGTATTTAAAACTTCAAAGGAATAAATTCGAGACT
Source organism: Abrus precatorius (assembly GCF_003935025.1). Taxonomy (NCBI): domain Eukaryota; kingdom Viridiplantae; phylum Streptophyta; class Magnoliopsida; order Fabales; family Fabaceae; genus Abrus; species Abrus precatorius. The sequence goes on from NW_020874292.1 coordinate 12,908,016, forward strand.
TTAAAGTAATAAATAAAACTTAAATTTACATCTAGCACATTATCTGTTCATGTGGTCTACATGTAAGTTCATAATATCATTAAAAACATCTCCAACCAAAACACTATAAATTCTAAAACTTGACATTAAAGAAATATTTACATAACTTAGTCAACATAAAATGTAATTAGGATAAAATATTCTAATTTCTCAAACTATTTTAGTTTCTACAGAACAGTCTTCATTCCAATACCACTGGATTATGATCATAGAACGGACCAACCATCTTTATCTCTTCACTTTCATTACCTGAAAATATTAGTAAGGGTGAGTATCTCTCACCCTACTAAATCTCTTTGGTCGACATAAAATTTATATAATACAAAAAATATTGGTTAATACATTTCTAACACACATCAATTAACAATAACACTCAAAACACACAAATCAGCATCAGAGCAGAGCACATGTAACATCCTTATTTCATTCAAGATAATAAGAATATAATTTTGGAAATAATAAGAAAATTTTGTTACATTTATTTATCGTTTGAATATAACGAGTGGAATCATAAAATATTTCACTCATTTCGCTCAAACTTATAAGAACTTAAATGACAAAGTAATAATAATTAAACAACTTTTAAGAGGAAATATTAAAATAACTTAGACATACTATAACACCTTAAATTTAATTTCCATAAATAAGAAATTTCGCAAATTTTTGAGATAATAAAATTTTCATTTTTAATTCAAGTTTCATTAACCATTTCAAATAAAGGAAGGGGTTACAAATTATATCAAACAGTTGTTATAAGACTTACTCAAATACAACGGTTTTCTAAAATAATATCCTAAGTCCTATAGCAATTCCATCCACCCCTTCACTGAGTCCGATGCTGATCGTCTCGATTACCTGAAAAATGAATGTAAGGGTGAGTATTCTACATTACCCAAAAACACACAATCAACGTAGAGTCTCACTTCCAGCACACTTCCAATACATTAAACAAATACAATCACAGGCAGGATTCCATATCCATAGGTACAGTACACAAAACTCGTGCATACACACACACCAACCACACTCATTGTGGCACTGTGATCACAGATTTACACCATGAATGGTCATCGGTTACACCCACCTCAAGAATACTACGTGGGCAGTCACAAGTCGCTCAGCAAAGATAGCGGTCAGAGGTCTAGTCAGGAAGAGAGTGTGTGGCTCGTGGTGCACCTATTCTGCGGTCAGTGTCACCACTACTCCCATATCCCCAGTGTATCGTTGAACAATTCACAGTACATTACAACGGCGCTAACACGCCTATTCACACATATTTCATTCACGCATGCAGTAATCATGCTTACACACGGCACACAGCCCACAATTATCGTTCACATTACACGGCCCTTGGGCCCACATTTTCACAATATTCATTCAAATATATGGCACAAGTGCCCATACTCATTCTATCATACAACATTTACATACAATCCACATCCATCAATTTCAGATCAACACACATCATGTTCACATATCACAGCACATGGCCCACATTATATTTCTCAACAATTTCCTACCCACTAACTCAACCACAACACAATATTCAGCAAAATAACAATAATTCATGCACAAAAGAGTAGGATAGAGTCCCCCTTACCTTGGATTGAAGATCCACATCCGAACTCAACTACGGAAATACTCCCCACACGACTTTCGGCCTAAACACATGGAAGAATTCCATGAGAACCCTGAAAATCACCAATAATAGAGAAAAGGAAGGAAAACGAAAACCCTAACCATTTAAAACTCACCTCCAAGCGTTCCCCACACAAATCTGAGCTCCAATCTCGCTCCCGAACGGCTTTGGAGGCAATTAATTGGTGGAATAGGGCTTTGGGCATGAGAGGATCAAAGGGAGAAGGAGAAATAACTCTCCCCAAACCCTAACCCCCTTTAGATCATTTTCTGGTCGCGACACTCTCACTACAGCGAGATATTCTCGCTGCAGCAAAGAGATTCTCACTGCAGCGAGGTCTCCTTGCTACAGCAACATGCCCTCTCGCTACAGCAACATGCCCTCTCGCTATAGCGAGAAGGTGACAGTTCTGGTCCTTCCTCCCATAGCCCTCTCACTACAGCGAGAATTCTCTCACTGTAGCGAGAACAGCCCAGTATCATGCCCTACATTTAGGCACTTAGCCCATTTTCAACGTATCCAGTCATACGTACACATATACACATACATATTCACAACATATATCTAAAAATACACACATGAATATATATTTAGATTTATATAATTATCAATAATTAATATTACAAAAATTCAGGGCGTTGCACATACATTATTCTCATAATATACAAGATGTTGACATTTGTAAATATATACATTGAAATACATTAGGACTCTTTTACAACATTTATAAGATACAAAATATAATAAGTTCTAATGAGCACCCTATCCATCAAAGGACCAAAGAGACACTAGTCATCCACGTGTCATCCCTCTATCATAGCTATATTGTCAGAGTCGAGATCATCATCTGATCTGAGATATACATCATCAAGAGGAGCATCCACCACCTTCATTTCCCCAAGACTTCTCAGTCGTTCCTATCTTACACACTCTCATTTGATGATGTATCTATATACTTAGAGTAAAACTATATACATCATCAAGCATCACATACATACTTCAAACATAATACAACATATTCTTATCCAGCATATACTCAACATCACAAATTTTCATAACACAAACAAAGCATTTTCTTAGTAATAAGATAGAGATCTCTTTACCTTAAAAGACAAGTTTAGTGATGAGAAAGTAAGAAAAGGATGGTTGGTCTCTACACCTTACAGAAAGAGTATTCTTTGAGTAAAAAGGAAACAGATAATATAAGAGTGAAAACGAGGAGTTCGAGCTTTTAGATACTCACTGATGAACCCACAATTTATAGATATTTTGTCTAGCTTTTTATAGAATTTTAATAGAAAAATGGACTTAGAAATTGTAAATAGTATAAAAATCTCATTTAGGTCAAATATTATAGCTTTCTTAATTTTTATCTTATTTCCACTAATTTTTGTGAATATATTTTGCAATTTTGATCAGTTGAATAATTGTACAGAAAATTCTAGACAAATTTCATGAATTTTTGGCTCTTGGGGAAAACATGAACTGGGAGAAATCACTCTCAGGTACCAAAGTGATCACTCCAGGGAGCTGATTCGAAAGGATAGGGCAGAGCAACCACTTTCAAAAGCAGTAGTGATCACTCCAGAGCTATAAAGAACCACAGTGCCTATGCGTAATCACTCTCGTGAGTGATAGTGATCACTCTAGAAAGCCTCTGGATGAAAGACCTTGCACATAACCACTTTCAGAAGTGAAAGTAGTCACTCCAATGAAGACTAAACTAGAACACTCTGCGCATGTTCACTCTCATAAGTGAGAGTAACTACGCGCACCTAAAGTAACTACTATTATACATAAGAGTGATCACTATGAAGTGGCATCAAACTTAATATATATAGATTTTGGGAATTAAGTTGCAGAGCTTTTTACACCCTTTAAGATTTCTTACCAATTTAGGAACGCTTGCAGAGCCTAGGTCATCCTTGAGTGACAACCAAGGAACGAATCTAGGGTTTGATTTCCATTTTCTTGTTAATTCTTCTTTAATATCTTTATTAATGTCATTTCCTTCTCTTTATTTTCATTTGATAATTGTAAGACCTATCCTTATGGAGGGCTAAACTCTTTTGTAATCCCTAAAGAGTTCATTTAGACTCTTGAATTCCTGGTATTTGAATGTCAATATTGTTTTTTTTCTTCCATGAATTTCTTCTTCCCAAACTCTTGAATTAAATTAATGGTTGAATGAGGGGAGCATTACGTAATGAACCCTAATTCGTTTTAATGAAATTCTAAATTTGAATTGCTTAATTCTTGTTTAATTCTAAGATTGCTGCTTAATTCATATGAAAATATAAAGTTGATTTTCGCTTGTTAAATTAACCTAATTCTGGGAGGAGAGGAAGAGTATTAAAATCTTGAGAGGATTGAGGATAGAGTCCATATGAATGAACTAGGGATTACTACTTTCTATTGATTAAACATTATAATTCTGTTTCTTGTCCTTCATATTAATTTTAGAATCACACAAAACCCCCATTTTTAATCTCTTTTGTAATTAATATTCTTAACATGTTTGATGCATATTCTCATCCATTGTCGTTAGAGTCGACCTAGGTTAGCACCCTAGTATTACATTAATTTTTGTTTATATTTCGATGAGGATTCGCAACAAATATTTATTCATCACTCACCGATAATTCCGTAGAGTTGAAGCTTGAGCTCAAATTTGGTAAAGTTTTAGAGTTTTTAAGGCTTTTCTCTGTATTATGGAAGAGAAAGTTCAGAGGAAATGATAGAGAAAATTAGGTTTTGAAATGAAATGAAATTTTCATGTTAGAAATCTCTTAAATATCCCTCAGCCTTGCGCACTCTCTCTTGAGCAAGGAATAGCTCGCTTAAGTGACGCACTGCTCGCTTGGGCAAGATATCTCACCTGAGCTGGAGAAGTAGATGGTGGAGCATCTTTGTACACCAATGGCTCTGTATCTATTGCTGTGCATCGTGATAGAATGGTAATTATTTAATTCCTTCATTAAAAATTTACACTTGTAATATTATGCACACTGAGCAACTTAAGTGTGTTCCCACAACATTTGATATAATGGGAAAGACAAAACAAAAAATAGAAAACAAAAGCTGGATAATGGGTTATTGACAAAGCCAAAAACATTATTGTATATACCTTTCTACATACTACTTTTCATAAATTTTAGCCTCACTTTTATTATAAATTATGACTACTATGTTATTTAATATTTTAGGATGAGTTTATTCGACATCGAACTGAAGTCCATGCACATGACAATGATGATCATGGTGAAGAGTGTGCCTCAAGTGACCATTCTGTAGTTGCTAACAATGCCATTTTTTTAGAAGATATTGGAGGAAAAAACAAGAAAGGTCATGTGTATAAGTTAGGACAATTAGGTGAAAAGTTTGTGATTTCATCCTCTCCTTGTATGTAGTCTGATCCTAGTTCTAGTGTTAACTATCACCAAATCATTGCCAACCTTAATGCAAAATTAGCAACAAAGTACACACACATTGATACTATGTAGTCTGAATTATAGAGGACCAATTCAAAACTACAGAAGACCGAGGACATTCTTCAACAAGTTGTTAAACACTTAGAAATTCAACTAGTACTCAAGTGGATGATTCTCATATTAGTGGTGATGATGTTGGTTCAACTAATGATAACATTGATCCACTTTTATGATTTTGGACTTTTTTTTTTATTTGTTATGTCAATGATTGTTCCCTTTATATTTTTGAGCTATGCTTCAGTTATGGAGTTAAATATATATTATTATGGATTTTATAATTATTTTACTTCTTCAGATGTATTTTTTATCATGTTTGTAGTTTTGGACTATTAGCAGATTTTGCTAAATATCACATCTTATATAGGCATGTTTTGTTAAACAAATAGGTCTTGACAAAAAAAAAAGTTAAATAATTCATTAGAATTAGCCACCAAATTAGCGACTGATTTTGCTACCAAATGCTTATTCCAGCTTAGCCACCAAAAGTACAACCAAATAAGGTAGACGCAAAACTGCAACTGAATTAGCTACCAAAATGATAGTAGCATAATACAACCAAATAGCAATCGGCAATCGAAATCAGAAAAGGGTGTTATAATTAGCAACTGAAATAGGTGGTCACAATTAGCAACCGAACTAGCAACCAAGAAAGTGGTGGCTATATAGCGACCAAATTGTTTTAGTTGCTAAATTTAAATTTCTACAACTGAATACATTTTTTAGTCGCTAAAGGTGTTTGCAACCAATATATTAGCCACTGAGCATAATCAGTGGCTAAAAAAATTTGCAACCAAATGTTGTATTTTAGCCACCAATTTTGTCAGTTGTTAAATGCATTTTTTTCTTGTTGTGCAAGGAACAATTCTTATCTCTTTCTTTGTTCTTTCTTCTTCCTTTCTCAAAGAAAACCTCCTTCAACCCCAAATCTCTCTTAGATTTGAACTTAAACGTCTTTTCCACTTAAATCCAAGTAAGTCTGAGAGTTTAACTCTTCCATCTCACTCCTATTTCTCTGTTCTCTCTTTTCATAATAGTACTCTACTCTGTGATGTTAGGAAGAACTCTAGTTTTTTGGGTGGTACCTCCAGTCAAAAGGTGAGCTTTCCTATAAGATCTAACAAAGAAAGTTTCTGAAACCAGGTAAGGGGAATTAATCCTAAACCCTAAGTTCTATTTTTATGCTTTAACTTTTAAAACCTATAATATCCCATTTTGAATAGTAGATCTAAAGTATTTTCTTGAGAAAGTATAATGTTAAAAATAGACTTTTGGCATGAAAACCTATGGTTTGATTTAAGAATCACCTAAAATAGAATTTTATAATAACAAGTATAAATTAAAAATGTTTTAAGAAGTTTTCATAGGTAAGTTACTCATTATATTTATATATATGTTGATAAATGTAGATTTTACTAGGTTTTTAAGTAGTTTTATAGGTTATTTTTTTATAGAAAATGTAATTTGGAAAGTGAAAACTGCACAAAAATATATAAATATTTAATAAAGTAAATTGTTGTCTTTAGTAATTCAAATTGTGTGAATTTAATAGAATTTTAATGTAATTTTGTTAGTTTTGCAGGACATTCTAAGCTAAGAGTCTTGAGGATAAGGATTGAAGAAGAGAAAATAGAAGAGAGTGGAAGATTTGAGCTTAAAAAGTCAAGAATCAAGTGATATGTGTTGAGCGTTGCAACTTTGGGTGCATAAAGTAACAACTTTAGAGGTTTTTAGAAGTGTAAAAGCTTAAAGTGAACACTTTAAGTGTTCAAAGTTAACACTTTGAAGAAAAAAATTTATGAAGATTATGTGCGTAGCAACTTTATGTATTGAAAGTTATCACTCCAACAACAAAATATATGAAGAGGCTTGCACGTAGCAGCTTTGGGCACTGAAAATGTCTACGCGCAAACGCACAGTTGCGCGTAGCAACTTTAGGTATTGAAAGTGGTAACGCACAAGGCAAAATCACATGAAAGACTTGCGCATAGCAACTTTACCCACTAAAAGTACCTATGTGCAATAACAAAATTTGATACACTACTTTCAAGTGTCAACTTTGGGCGTTTAAAGTTCCTACTTCAACCTTAGAAGCTTCTAGAAGGTCTTCTATGTTACAACTTTCAGTGATTAAAGTGTCAACATGGAAGGTGTGAAAATTATAAAAAGTCAGAAACTCAGATATTTTGGATCTTTTCTCATTTTTTCATTTCCACACCTTAGAAGAGTTAAAGAGGGAGATTAGGGACAACTGCCAAGCTCTGGACCTTGAGGAATCAAGTGGGGATTGGATTTATGAAAAAACTTTGTATCTCCTCTTCTCCTACTCTTTCTTTCTCTTTTTTTTTAAGAACATGTTTTGATTTCTTTTTGTTAAGAATTGATGGATCCGATTTTGATATTGTAAATTGATTGTGGATCTAGATTTTAAGACTTTGATTGTATTGAACATTTAATTCTATCCTTAATGCAATTCTTGGATTAGCTATTCAATTTAATTGAACTTAGAGAAATTTTCATCAATGGAAGTTAAGTTAATTTCTCATATCTGAATTGAATGTCAAGGTTATGGATATCTTAGAGATAAGAATTCGTGATCTTGTGATCTCTTAATTTCTAATGCTTGATGCAATGTTTGATTGATTTACACCTAAGGAATTAGGGTAGTTAATTGAATATTAGGATCAATGAGTCAAGGAATTAAACTTTGATTAATCTAGTGAAATTGATCATCAATCAATTAAGGAACTTAGAGTTTAAATCTACTTCAATTTTGCAATTGATAAAGAGGTGAAATCAATCCTAACTCCATTCACACATCATTTCATTTCTAAATTCGTAGCTTTGTTTTGCTATAATTTTCTGATTTTCACACTTTATTACTTTTGTTCTCTAATGATTCAAAACATCTCTAATATTCATTTATCTCAATTAGTTATTGATTTGTAAAGTAGTAATTGATAGAACTAATCCTTAAGGACGATACTCGGGACTCAAATGAATTCTAAATTTTATTACTTGCTACAACTACCTAATACACTTGCTAGTTAGTGTTCTCTCAGCTTTGTGACATATGTATTGCTAATATTCTGAATTATTATTTTTGAAAAATATATATGTTGAATGATGAAAAAGTAGAAAAGGTTAAACTTTAGGATAGAAGACTTTATCAATACCGAGAGAGTATGTTCTCCAGCGATATGCTTATAGATTGTGTGATTAGTCTGAGTCCGAAGGTGTTTGACCTTCGACACTTTATATTGAATTGTATTACGACAGGTTTCTTTATTCGACCAATATGTGCTTAGATAATATCTTTGATTGTTATGAAATGTTGATGATGTATGATTGATTGATTTAGAATAATTAAAATATTTTCTTTCGGTATATGTGATGTGGACTAAGTTCGAGTATGCTGTAATTTTGACATGACTCAATGAATTGAATGTAGAGAAAGAGATAAAGGAAACTTAATTAATAGTAAAAGTGATTAATGAAATTTGATGTCAATACTTGAGAAAAAATGAGAAAAAGAAAATGAATAACTAATACGTGTGTCGTAGAAACACATATGTTGTGACATATTGATTAGTGTGATTATAGCACATGTATTAGGAGAATATTGATTGGTGTAAACAGTATGGTTTTAGTGTACCACTATTGAGTTTTCGTATGGATAGTTCAAAGATACACAAGGGTATAGAGTCCAGAGGAAATTTGGAAAATCTAAGAAAAATGAGAGTGATGAATGCTAATAGCTGATGTGTACACAATTGATAGTAAAAGCATTCACAGGCCTCACACTCATTTCTTAACTAGACTCTTGACTATACCTTTACTATGAATGTTGTATAACGCACACGTTGTATCCGTGTGTGGTGGCTAATTGATCGCGAGAGTCACGCTCGGACAAATTATTAAAAACCGAATTGCATAAAAATTATGTAGTAAGAGGTGCAATTTGAGTCGTATCCCAATGATGATAATGTTTTATGATTATAAATTTAGATGGGGTTTGATTTATAAAATAATGCTAATTAGAATAAAAAGTTAACAAGAATTTAAAACTCTAATACAAGAATTTAGAAGAACTATGATCATTCTATCACCGGATTCCAAGAAGATGCATCAGCCAATAAATAAGTGATTAACATTAAATTTGAATGAAACCTCAATTCAAATTAAGCATTCACATGAAAACCTTCATACATTTGATTAACACACAATCGCTCAATGTTCAAAAACCACTAGAACCTAATCAATTTGTATTAATTTAATTTACCACTGCCATTAATCTTAGATTTCAAACCTGAAAATCTAATTCACTTTCCTTCAAAAATTAATTACATACATCAATTGAATAATATGCAATCAAACAGCTACACGATTATCAATCCAAACAAATAACTTCAATTCGAAATCATAATTAGCAAAAGGGAAAGAAGGAAGAGATGAAACTGAATTTGTTGTTGAATGAATTACGAAACCGATCCTCAAGAATGTCGCAGCCCTTTTTCAATCCTTGGATTAGATGAAAGTCTAAGCCTCCATTTATAGAGGAAAATGAAAGGTAAAAACGTGAGACAAGAGAAGAGACAAAAACCCTAAAACTTGTATTTTCCTAAAGAAAAACAACCAACCCTTTTTCAACCTACTACCTTAATTTAAATACAGGCCTTTTAAGGGTCAAAATGTAAAAACTAATTAATAATTATTCAATTATATTAATCCTCTACTCAATAGCTGTCTCTGGAATCCTTATTTGTTCAAGTTTGAATTTTGGAGGGAAAATTATGCTTGTAATTGCTGCCCAGTATCCATGTTGAATTCAAGAAGATATTGTGTGGTATTTTTGGCCATAAAGATCTATCCGATTCAAGTTCTAATATGAAGAGAAATTGTAGCCCTGGATCTTAGCTTCAAAACACAACTAGAATGGGCTCAAACAGACATATGTGGACTAAGATATGGCCCAAATACTGCACCAAGGTCAGAAACTGCGAGTGCATATTTCTAACTTTTCCAGGCCCAGTTTCAACATCTTATCATCAGAATTGGTTTCTGACCTCTCATAGGAATTGTGCACCTTTCTCTTGGCTTCCTACAAATCAAGAATCATAATGAAATGAGCTCTACAACTTAAGATATGGCCCAAAAACCAAAACAGTATCAGAATTTGCCTAATGCTGGAAAAATTAAATAAAGCCCAAATAAAATTCAAACATCATAAAATGATCCAATTCAAACCAATTAGGTACAAAAGAGGATTAATGGGTTAGGAATGAGAGGAAATAAGATTGTAAAAATTCCAATTGATCACTGATCGGAAACTATCCATACTGGCGTAAGTTCTTCATAACTAGTAGTTTCCTGATCCTTTTATAAATCTCAGAGTTAAAACCTATAAGATCCTATATAAAATGACATACCTTATTATTATTCTAAAGTATATTAAGGAAGGTTGACAATAAGAGTAGAATATCCTTATTTTTTGACAACTATTAATTTTATGACTTTCAAGATCATAAATAAGGATATTTAAATTTTCAAGTTAAAAGCTAACTTCTTTTTTCCTTCCCGCTTTTGTATGTTTAGATGCAGTTTTAGATTTCGTAATTTTCTAAGGGGGGTCATTCAACTTGGAACCACTAGGGACTTTGTTTACTAGCCTATGAGACACGGGTTCTTTATTTGAAAAACTATTATTATGGTGGGTGTTTCTATTATTGACAAATTTTGGACCCTAACTCAAATCATAGGTTGAATTACCTAGGATATCAAATCTAGAACTTGAAAAAAGTTCTCTCCTTTTACCATTGTTTCTAGAATTACCAAAAAGTTAGGAGAAACTTGATTTCTATTGCTTTTTAGCTAATATCTAGGGACTAAACTGATCATTCTCTTATACAGACTCACCTCCTTGATAATTTATAACCATATTCTTAATTATCTCAAAATTACTAATAATTCTTTCCTCTTTACCTACTAGATTTTTATTTAGGGAGGCCGCTTGCTCTAGATCTATTTGATTATGCCTAATGGTATCTGTATAGTGTTCTTGTCTATACCCATATTTACCACATTTAAAACATATCAGGTGTCCTTTATAGTCTATTTTGAATTCCTGACCTAGGACTTTAAAGGTTGGGACCAACTTCCTTCTCAGGTCTATTTTGATACATGTTCTAGAAAATTTGCCCATGGATAATAAGGAAGTATAGGGGTCAACTTTCAACATTAGGTAATTGAAACAAACTAATAGATTTAGGTAATTGAAACTAATAGATTTGCCTAGTAGTTTAACTATAAGGGTGAACTTCCAGGGAAAGCATCGTACCTTATAATCCTTTAAAGGGATCTTAAGATCATGATAAATATTTTGATATTTATTAGTTATTTCTTCATTATCCTAAGTCTCAGAGGTAATATTAAAATCATCTAACACAGAGTTTACAATTTCTTCATCATTAAGTACTAGATCTAAATCTTTTGACTCTAGAAGTTTAACTTTATAAGAGAAAGTCTCAAAGATAGAAGGGTTAGATAACACTTGGTTTTTTCTGATCTACAGATAGTTGCTCTTCTTGTATGTACTAGTTCTGCGCTTCCATTGAGTTCCCATAACCCATCTTTACCTTCTCTGTGCTCTGATCCATCAGGTCTAACTCTTTTGTTGAACACTTTTGTGCCTCATGTCGCTCTATCCCTTCAAAGTCCTTTGGATTGCAGGTTGAAAGCCAGCACTCTCAATCTTGATGCTCTTTCACTAGCCTCCAAACTGTTATTGCTCTTTGATTCCTTCAGAGCAGCTAGGATGAGAAACCCTACTAGTTCCTCCTTTACCCTCTTTCTTGAAATGAGAAAGGTTTCTTAGAGCCTTAAGAAAATCCTAACCCAAAAAAAGTGTATAATTCTTTAATTACATTGATGTATTGCACGCGTGATGCTAAGTATTGCTAAAAGATTGAACATATATTTTATTTCTATTCTAATCTTGTTTGCTTAAATTATCTTAAAGTAAATTTATTCTTACTTAATTCCATTTTTATTATTTATTCCTTTGGAATCTTGAGTTTTTTTTTTTTAGGGTTTTCAAATTTTGGCTTCCTAGTGATAACTACTAGTTTAGTATTGTTACACATTACATAAAAAACTACTCGAGTGTAAAGACAAGTGGTACTAGGTCTCTAAGAGTAAACATGACAATAAAAATGGGAAGTTAATTTCTTGTAACTATTGATCTTAACTTTATTTTGTATTTCTAACTAAGTGATAAAGAAATGTCTTCTTCATTAAGGTCAATAGCTTTGAGACTCCAAATTGATGGGCTTACTCAACACAAGGAGTGATTCTTCAAAGAACAAGTGATGAGCTATATGAAATGATTGATCAATTGAAGAGAATAAGATTTATTTGTGAAAATCCTTTACAAAGAGCTATAGAAACTTATGAATCCTTGGAGAGAGAAAAAGAATAGAAGACAAGATAAAAAGAAAAGAACAAACGTTAAAGGAGTAAGGAAAGGGAGGTAAAGAGTTAAGATAAAGATCTCATCCTTTCAATGTAGAAATAACCTTAAGGTCTACCTTGAATGGAAAACAAATATAAAACAAATATTTTCATACTATAATTATAATAAGAAAAAGAAGTTGAAGGTGATTGCCTTTGTAACACCTCAATTTTAATTTCAATTTAATAATAATTTTACAAATTAGAATAACCAATTTTTCATAAAATACTTCAAAATAAGGGAAGGGTTACAAATTAATATCACTGAGATATACTTCGGCTCCACCACACTTTCGGTTTCCATTGAGAACATAACCATAAAAGCCTTGGCATTTACCGTGTTCTCCCACACTCCCTGGCCCATAAGCCTTGGAACCTCTGCCATTGTCGCACCGAATATCATAGTCTTCTCCCTACAGTTCAGCAGCACATGGTTGACAGTAAGCTAATCCATTCCCAGAATTACATCCAATTGAGAAAGAGGTAAGCAAATCAAGTCCACCTCAAACTCCCTACCATGTACCATCATTGCGCACCCCAAACACACCCATGACGTCACAACTGGCTTACCCGTAGGGGTAGTCACCACAACATTACATGGCAATTTAGTCACATGCAAATTCAGATTCTTCACACAATCCACAGATACAAAGGAGTGCGTAGCACCCGAGTCAAACAACACATCAAGTAGTTTCCCTTTAATTATACATTTATAATCAGGCAAACAAAACAATCAGCACTTATCTTAGACACTTCAGCCCGATACCCCGGTCCGGTTTGGATGAACTGCTCTGATACCAAAATGTAACACCTTAATTTTAATTTCAATTTAATAATAATTTCACAAATTAGAATAACCAATTTTTCATAAAATATTTCGAAACAAGGGAAGGGTTACAAATTAATATCAAATGACTGATACAAGACCAGTTCAGTTACAACAATTTCAAAATAAAAACTAAGTCCTATAGCAGTTCATCCATCCCTTCACTGAGTCCGGTGCTGATAGTCTTGATTATTTGAAAAATTAGTGTAAGGGTGAATACTCTACACTACCTAAAAACACACAATCAAAGTAGAGTCTCACCTCCAGAACATTTCCAATACATTAAACAAACACAATCACAAGCAGTATTATCACACAGCTCATGCCAATTTAACACCGATGCACTCACAGCATCGACAGCATTTCACATTCATAAGTACAATATATAAATCCATGCATATGCACGTTAGTCACACTCACTGTGGCACTGTAATCACAAATTTTCACTATGAATGGTCGCCGGTTACCCCTGCCTCACGGATACCACGTGGGCAGTCACGGGTCGCTCAGCAAAGATAGAAGTCAGAGGTCTAGTCAAGAAGAGAATGTGTGGCCCGTGGTGCACCCATTTCGCAGTCGGTGTCACCACCACTCCCTCTTCCCCTAGGTATTTCTACCGTTCTTATCTTTCACATCCTCAGTGTATTGCTGAACCATTCACAATACATTACAACGACACTAACACGCCCATTCACACATATTTCATTCATGCATGCAATAGTCATGCTTACACACGGTACACAACCCATATGGCACTCAAATATATGACACTAGGCCCACATTCATTTCACATTACACGACACATAGCCCATATTTATTGACAATATCATTAATTCACATTTCAATGGCATTCCATCACACACAATCACCCTCACAGGGTCCAATTATTCTATCACACTGATGAAACGATTTTTACTACTCGTCATGCAAAAGATTGTCGTTAATCCTCATCAAATATGCAAAGAAATGAATGCAGTACTAGGGTGTTATCCTAGGTCGTCTCCAAGGAATTTTTGGTTAGGAACATACATCGAACAAGTGTAAACATGTATTTAAAAGCAAGTAAATTGGGGGGAGGTTTGTCAATTTCCAGATTTTAATCAAGAGCAAAGTGTAAATTTAATGAAATTCAATCAATTAAAATGAGTAATCCCTAGTCAAGCAATGAGTTCTATCATTATTCTTTCTAATGATTCAATATTCCCCTTTCTTTCCCTTGAATTAAGTTAATCTAACAAGCGAAGACTAACTTTAACATCCCAATTAAAATTAAGCATCTTAATGGGCTCCAATCTCTATCCCAAAGATTAAGCAACCTCAAGGATTAATCAAAATTAAGCAATTTTGAATTAGAATTTCATTAAGTAAATTAAGGTTCATTAAGCAATGTTCCCTTCATGCAAATTCCATTTCATTCAGAGATTGGGGTTAATAAATTCAAGGAAAGAAAGATTTGTATTGCAATTAATCCCAAGAATTCAAGATTCATGTGCATTGACTAGGAATTACAAGAAAGTTTAGCCCTCCATATGGATGGGCTTCACAAATGAGAGAAAGAAATGCAAGAACGTAAACATCATTAATGTAAACTTAACAAAAATCAAAGGAGAAATTGGAAATTAAAACCTATAGAGGACCCTTGGCTGTCACCCAAGACTCCAATGTCGTAAGCAATTATCCCAATTTGACAAAGGAAAAATGTGTAAAATGTCAAAAGTCCCGTACCCTAATTCCTAAAATCTATTTATAGTGGATGACATGTCACCAAAGTGTCCACTTTGGGCCTTCAAAGTGTCCACGCGCAGGATGGAAGGAATGCCGCTTCTCTGGAGTTGCTACTATTTGTGCTGAAAGTAGCTACTTTGGATGGGCGTAGCTACTATGAGAGCCCATAGTAACCACGCGCAGGAAGGCTTCAAAATCAGCATCCAGGAGCTTCTGAAGTTGCCACTTTTGGTCTTCAAAGTAACTACTTTGGATGCGCGTAGCTACCATGAGAGCCCATAGTAACCACGCGCATCATGCTTCAAAATTGGCGTCCCTGGAGCTTCTGGAGTTGCCACTTTTGCTCCTCAAAGTGACTACTTTGGGACCTTTAATGCCCAGGCTTGCTGTACTTGCTACTTTTACTCCTTAAAGTGGCTACTTTGTGGGCAACTTTCATCCAAGGACCAAGATTTCTCAAATTTAACTTGGGCATTTTGCAAAATCATCAAGATAATTAAAATTGCAATCTATATCTATGTAATTAAATGCAAATTAACCAAAAATTAATAAACCTATGATATTTATTCAAAATGTGATTTCTATATTATTTTCACTATCTAAGTCTATTTTTTCTATCAAGAAGCACAAAAAAGGCAACTAAAAATATAATAAAAAGTGGATTCATCACAACCCCAAACTTAAACTTTTGCTTGTCCTCAAGCAAATCAAAATTCAAGCAAAACAAATGAAGAGGGTTGGATTTATCCAAATTTTTTTTTTTTTTTTTTAAGAGATTTTCATTCCAACTTCATGCTTTAATTAGCATTTCCAACATCTTCACAACCAAAGACTCATTCAACAGAGGAATCATATTCATGTCAAATATTCCATGCAAAGTCCCACTAAATTGAAACAAAAGAATCAAGCAAGGTTTCATGTGACTCTCATAATGCAAAGAAACTATCCATCTCACAAGGTGGTGTTTCACTCATCACTCAACAACATTTCAGGCTAAGTGTTTTCCCTCAATCCATGCATTTAGCCTCACCCTACCATAGGCTTGCCCATATTCTCAATCTCCTTTGCCTAGATACAACGAACCACCTATCATGAGGGCTTTGTTGGTCACAAATAGGATTAGGATAGGCTCAAATTTTAACCAAGGAGGGTGACAAGATCAAGTGGGTACTCAAGAGGAGGGAGTTCTTTTGAGTGATTTAGTACAACAACTAGAGTGGAATGCCTTAAATGATGTAGCTTAAGAGGTTCAAGCATTCTTTCACCACACATTTTTTTTTTTAATTTGCCTTATGTGGAAATCCTTTTTCAACTCAAAAGCCTTGCTATGTTTTTCTTTCTTTCTTTTCTCCTTTTTCATTCATTCATTCATATTTATATGATGTCATGGACTTTGACAATCATTCTTTTCTTCTTCTTTTTCTTTTTGACATGTATTATTAACATGTATGCTGTCCACCACCCCAAACTTAAGATGTTGCTTGTCCTCAAGCAACTACACTCATAATCGGCACCCCAAACTTAGGTGCTTGCACTAAATCTTGAGGCAACTCAAAAGAAATGCCTCTCTTAAGGAAGGGAAATTATTGGTGCAGACTAAGTTTGGTGAAAGTAAGACATGGGGAACAAGGGAAATGAGGTGCAAGGGTGGGGGGTATGTGCAAAGAAGGCCTCAATCATCTAGATGGAAAATTGCACAATGCATATTCAATTAAGAAACAAGGCAAGTTCTAGAGGATGAATGCAATAATACATGTAATATGCACACAGGAAAAAGAAGTAAGAGGCCCAATTCACTACCATGGTAAAGGTGACAAGAACTTGCAATAATGTGAGCACAATTCACTCGGCAAGAAAATATGTTCAAAATGTTAGGAACGGAAATATGTACAAAAATGAGAATGAGTATGGGTTGGATGGGAAATGCAATCAGAGCATAAGAGAAAAATTATAAAATAGGACTAGATTAAAAAGAAAATAGAAGGCATGAAATGAGAAAAAGTAAGCGAGAAATAAATTCAAAACAGGGACAAAGAGTTCACCCCCCCTTTTTATAGATGATGTATTCAAAGTTCCTTCTAGGATTACTTGACATTATCTGCAGAGAGGAAAGAATATGTGAATGGATAGTGCAGGGAAATTGGGTCAACCCTCCATGGTAACACACAACAGCAAGCAATCAAACCAGGGGCTGCAAAATAATTTGATACCATCCTAAGTAATTTGTGTGCAAAAAGGTGTATAGTGCTACATATGACTCAGAGGGCAAGCAATGTCAATCATGGTACATAGCCTACAAACACATTCCATTCCATAAAAAGAGGTATTCTGTGGGCAAAGCATAGAGCTCAAATGGTACAGACAGGAACAATTAAGCACAGAGAATGGTGTGGCATACGTTCACTATGTATAGCAATCCAATGTATAGCAGAATATGGCTTCTAAGCTCAAGGACCATAATGCAACAATTAGTGAAATTAGAGGCACGAAAAGCATGTTCAGCACCCAGAAAGATCAACAATCATGGTTAATTATGTAATGTGCATGAGGATCAAGTGCAGCAAAAGTAAAATGGCATGGAATTGAAAAGCAAAACAGCAAAATGGAGGGGCCAAAACTAAATGGAAATAGGCACGAACCAAATTTAGGCATTAACACACATGAACAAGAAGTTTAAAAGCACTATTGGCATGTTTAGAGCATAAAAATGAGGGAGGGGAGCATAACAAAAACAACAAATGAGAGTTTTGGCAAAGAGAGAATGGGCGTGGCCACTATTGGGGCCAAAAGTGGGAACGCTCACTTGAATGGGATTAATACGCTCCTTTGGGTGTAATTTAGTGACCTCTCCCTCTCTAATTCAAGTAAGAATGCTCAATTATACAAGAATTACACCTCAATTTCAAGAAAAAACAAGTAAAATTGAAAAGCCCCAAATTGGGGAATCTATGAACCCTAACCATAAATGGAGAGAAATTGAGAGAATTACCTTGTTTGAAGCCTTGGGTGTGGTGAGGGAAGGTGCGTTTTGGGCTTAGGAGTGAGTGGGTGTGAGTGAAAATGGTGCGTGTTGGGTGGTGGGCGGTGTGAATGCGTCGTGAATGGGAGGAGTGTGTGTGAAATAGTGAGCGTGTTCACTTTGAAGGGAATTAGTGCCTACTATGGGTTGGGCCAAAGGGGAATAGTGCAAATGGTGTACGTGCCTATTCTAAACAAGTAACGTGGAGCACCTAAAAAGCTAAAATTTGGTTCCAAAGTGCGCGTAGCCACTTTCATCCAATAAAGTGACAACTACAGCGAGGGTGTGAGGCATGCCATTTGCGCGTGGCTACTTTGAAGCTCCAAAGTGGGAACTCCAGAGAGGCATCTTTTGTGGAGATTTGCGCGTGGCTACTTTGGTTCTCCAAAGTGGGAACTCCAGAGAAGGCTACAATGCAAAATGATTTGCGCGTGGCTACTTTGAAGCTCCAAAGTGGGAACTCCAGAGAGGCATCTTTGCAAAGAGAATTGCGCATGGTTACTTTGAGAGCCCATAGTAACCACGCGCATCATGATTGAGCTCATGGGAACCAAAGTGGTCACTCCCACTCTTAAAAGTGGGAACTACAGAGAAGGAGTTGCTTACCTTGAGCCAAAGTAGTCACTATAGTCTACGAGAGTGGCCACTTTCATGAAGGATGAATTGCACCTAGCAAGAATGAGTGCCCAAAGTGGTTACTGCTGCCACAATCCCTGCAAAAATTCTAAGTCCACAGAAAATTATTCACACAAAATTGAATTGTATCTACAAATGAAAACAAATAAAAACAAAAACTCAATTGAAAGAATGCAAAGGGAAAGAACAAAATTCTTTATTCACGTGTGAGTTGCCTCTCACAGAGCGCTTCTTTAACGTCACTAGCTTGACATGCGAAGTGATTTACTCATGATAGGGGTCTTGGTCGAAGGAATTGATGGGGGAGTACACATCCACCTCTTCAATCTCCTCCAAGGGAACTGAGTTCTCCAAAAAAAATGCTTCAAGCGATGTCCATTCACTGGAATGCAGCCTTCCAGTCATGAACTTGAGACATGAGTTGAATAGAAGCATCTTTTGACCTACACAGGACTCTCCTCTACCTATCAATTTATCATGATACTGCTTGGTTCTCTCCTTGTAGGTTCTTGAGTCTTCATATGCTCCTAAGTTCAGCACTTCTAGTTCTTGGAGTTGTGGCTTCCTTTTCCTCTTCCTCTTTCTCTTTCTTTTCCTCTGAAGCTGCTTCACTAGTTTAGTCCCCTCTGTCAACAGAATTTTGTGCATGCACAAGAGAGGGCTAATATCTGGAATGTCAGCTAAAGTCCATCCAATAGCTCTCTTGTGCCTTTTAATTACTTCCAACAATAGCTCCTCTTGATCGCCTTCAAGCTTGGTGGAAATAATGACCGGGAGCTTCTCATAATGTTTTGGTAGGGGCTTCAACTCCAATGTGGGAGGTTGCTCCACAGAAGGAAGTGATTTGGCACTTTCATTTGACAAAGTCTCTGCAATATTCAAACCAAAGGCGTTAGATTCAACTGTACTTGTACTCAATACATCACATTCCAACCCTATGGAATTTTCAGGTTCATCAATGTTGAAAGTAGTAGAATTTGCATTCAAATAATCAGAAATCTCAGCACAAATGTCACACAGAGAAGAGCTATTACACGATTCACAATTGAAAGTATCTATACAATCAGAAAAATTAAGGAGAGGGTCTCCTCCTAGAAATTCAGACAAACTATCATCTATTAATTCATCAATATGGTTAATGTGGAAAACAGAGTGTTCTTCATTTGGGTGCTTCATGGCATCCAGTATGTTAAAGCGGACAACACTGTCTCCAAACTCCATAGTAAGTGATCCTGCATGCACATCAATCTTTGTTCTCGCAGTCTTTAAGAACGGTCTTCCCAAAATGATTGGTGCAACACTATCCATTGACTCTTTCATGTCAAGGATGTAAAAATCAGCTGGAAAAATGAGGTCATTCACCCTCACTAACACATCTTCCACAAGTCCAGCTGGATGTGCTGTGCTCCTATTTGCTAGCTGGATGATGACACCTGTGGGCTGCAATGGTCCAAGAGACAAAGATGTGAAGATAGATAAAGGCATAACATTAATAGATGCACCTAAATCAAGCATGGCATTATCTATCCTATTGTTGCCTATAATGCAGGGAATAGTAAACGTCCCTGGATCTTTGCATTTCTCAGGCATGGAAGTTTTCTTCCTCTCAAAAAGAGCTGATACATTCCTCCCCATGTTCACTCTTTCATTACCTTTTAGCCGCCTTTTATGAGTACACAAGTCCTTAAGGAATTTGGCGTACTTTGGGATTTGCTTGATAGCATCTAACAAGGGGATATTGACTTCAACTTTTCTGAAAGTATCCAGAATTTCTTTATCAACCTCTTCTTGCTTCTTGCTGGGCTGAACCATTCTTTGAGGGAAGGGAATAGGAATGGACCTTTCCTCTTTGTCCACCACTTTTGGTTGATATGGTGTGAGCATAGGTGCAGGCTGCTCTTGACTCTTAATCTCTCCTCCTTCACCTTCTGCAGCTAAAGTGCGACTAAGATCCTTCTTCTTAGGCATTTTTGGCTCTTGCATCACCTTACCAGATCTCAAGGTAATGGCACTCACATTCTTTGGGTTTGTTACAGTTTGTGCAGGGAGATTGCCTGAACCTTGAGATTGAAGTTGATTTAGGGATGAAGCAAGTTGACCTATTTGATTCTCCAAGGTCTTGATACTTGCTTGAGTTTGTTGTTGGAAGGCCTGACTCTGTTGCTGGAAATTGAGATTACTCATGGTGAGTTGCTTCACAAGGTCTTCCAAAGATGACTCACTCTTTTGAGGTGCAGGAGCTAGTGAAGGGGATGTTTGATGGTGTTGTTGAGATGAAGATGATGGATGGTGATGTTGTTGGGCTGAATATGGCTTGCTTTGTCCAGCTTGATGCGGTTGGAAATGGTTGTTGGATGGTTGGCTAGAGCCTTGATGCTGTGCATTTCCTTCCCACCTTAAGTTAGGATGGTTCCTCCAACCGGGATTATATCTATTGGAAGATAAATCCCAGTTTTGTTGTTGCTGCGGCTGCTGAAAAGGGAATTTATTAGCATAAATATTAGCAGCGTAAGCTTGAGGATTACCTTCCGAAGATTCAGTTTCTTGCAATGTGGGGCAACTATTAGTGAAGTGATCCGTAGATGAACAAATCCCACAGAGCATTGCTGGAATGTATGGAGGTGGAGGTGTATATGCAGCAGAATTCTTTTGGATGGATGCCAACTGTTTTACCATACAAGCCAACTCATCTAGCTTATGCTCCAGCTTGTGTGAATCTGAAGTTTGAATCTCATTGACACTCCTGGACATGAGAGAATTTTGCCTTGTAGCAAATTGTTGAGAGTTAGCTGCCATATTTTCAATGAGGTTTCTAGCGGCAGCAGGAGTCTTGTCAACTAGGGCTCCCCCACTAGCTGCGTCGATCATGCTCCTATCCATTGGGTGTAAGCCCTCATAGAAGTATTGGATTAGGAGCTGGTCACTTATCTGATGATGGGGGCAGCTAGCACAAAGTCTCTTGAAACGCTCCCAATATTCATACAAACTTTCCCTTTCCAACTGCCTAATACCACATATTTCCTTTCTTATTGAGGCAGCTCTTGAGGCAGGGAAAAAATTTTCTAGGAACAATCTCTTAAGGGTGTCCCAACTTGTAATAGAGCCAGGTGGAAGATAATACAACCAGTCTTTAGCCAAATCCATAAGAGAGAATGGAAATGCCTTCAATTTGACATGCTCCTCCAGAACTCCTTGAGGTCTCATAGTGGAACATACAATGTGAAACTCTTTCAGGTGTTTGTGAGGGTCTTCAGCTGCAAAACCATGGAATTTAGGTAGAAGGTGAATTAATCCAGTTTTCAAAACAAAAGGGGCATCCACATCTGGATATTGGATGCACAATGTTTGGTATGTGACATCCGGTGCAGCTAGCTCCTTAAGAGTCCTCTCATCACCTGCCATTGCTCCAAAACTAGAGTCAAGTGAAAATGTAGAAGAGTAAACAGAAATTGGTGTCACAGATTGCAAAGATGCAGTAGGAGATGATGGTTCAGAGTGTTCAGAGTGATCCCTATGTGTCCTAATATCAATCTCCTGGTCTAATGGATACAAATCTCCAGGGTTTGATCGGGTCATGCACTAGATATCAACTAACTAAATTGAAAGCAAATTGAGTAAATGAAATAACAAGAACAATTTAAAATTTCTCTGCAGAATTATGCAGCAAAAAGTGCAGAAAAAACAGAGAAATATGCAGCAAAATGAGTGCAGAAAATTGAAAGTGAGTGATTGAGAATTTTCAGCACTTGAATGAAGGAAATGATGCAGAAAATCTTGCAATAACAATGCAGAAACAGACCATAAAATTCGTATGACTATCAACACAATACAAAAACTCAGAATGAAACAAACGTACTAACATGCAAAACACAAAAACAGAGCACCAATCATGTTCAACATAAGTTCAGCACCAAAAAAAAATTCCCCGGCAACGGCGCCAATTTGATGAAACGATTTTTACTACTCGTCATGCAAAAGATTGTCGTTAATCCTCATCAAATATGCAAAGAAATGAATGCAGTACTAGGGTGTTATCCTAGGTCGTCTCCAAGGAATTTTTGGTTAGGAACATACATCGAACAAGTGTAAACATGTATTTTAAAGCAAGTAAATTGGGGGGAGGTTTGTCAATTTCCAGATTTTAATCAAGAGCAAAGTGTAAATTTAATGAAATTCAATCAATTAAAATGAGTAATCCCTAGTCAAGCAATGAGTTCTATCATTATTCTTTCTAATGATTCAATATTCCCCTTTCTTTCCCTTGAATTAAGTTAATCTAACAAGCGAAGACTAACTTTAACATCCCAATTAAAATTAAGCATCTTAATGGGCTCCAATCTCTATCCCAAAGATTAAGCAACCTCAAGGATTAATCAAAATTAAGCAATTTTGAATTAGAATTTCATTAAGTAAATTAGGGTTCATTAAGCAATGTTCCCTTCATGCAAATTCCATTTCATTCAGAGATTGGGGTTAATAAATTCAAGGAAAGAAAGATTTGTATTGCAATTAATCCCAAGAATTCAAGATTCATGTGCATTGACTAGGAATTACAAGAAAGTTTAGCCCTCCATATGGATGGGCTTCACAAATGAGAGAAAGAAATGCAAGAACGTAAACATCATTAATGTAAACTTAACAAAAATCAAAGGAGAAATTGGAAATTAAAACCTATAGAGGACCCTTGGCTGTCACCCAAGACTCCAATGTCGTAAGCAATTATCCCAATTTGGCAAAGGAAAAATGTGTAAAATGTCAAAAGTCCCGTACCCTAATTCCTAAAATCTATTTATAGTGGATGACATGTCACCAAAGTGTCCACTTTTGCCTTTGAAAGTGTCCACTTTGGGCCTTCAAAGTGTCCACGCGCAGGATGGAAGGAATGCCGCTTCTCTGGAGTTGCTACTATTTGTGCTGAAAGTAGCTACTTTGGATGGGCGTAGCTACTATGAGAGCCCATAGTAACCACGCGCAGGAAGGCTTCAAAATCAGCATCCAGGAGCTTCTGAAGTTGCCACTTTTGGTCTTCAAAGTAACTACTTTGGATGCGCGTAGCTACCATGAGAGCCCATAGTAACCACGCGCATCATGCTTCAAAATTGGCGTCCCTGGAGCTTCTTGAGTTGCCACTTTTGCTCCTCAAAGTGACTACTTTGGGACCTTTAATGCCCAGGCTTGCTATACTTGCTACTTTTACTCCTTAAAGTGGCTACTTTGTGGGCAACTTTCATCCAAGGACCAAGATTTCTCAAATTTAACTTGGGCATTCTGCAAAATCATCAAGATAATTAAAATTGCAATCTATATCTATGTAATTAAATGCAAATTAACCAAAAATTAATAAACCTATGATATTTATTCAAAATGTGATTTCTATATTATTTTCACTATCTAAGTCTATTTTTTCTATCAAGAAGCACAAAAAAGGCAACTAAAAATATAATAAAAAGTGGATTCATCACACACATCACATTGCATGTCAATTTCCATCAAACACACAAGAATTTCAATACATTGAGATAGGGTAAAGTCCCCCCTTACCTTAGATCAAAGTCCCACACTCGGATTCAACCACCGACGTGTTCTCTACACAGATTTCGGCCTAAAACACATGGAAGAACTCCATGAGAATCCAAGGAAACCCAGAAACAGAGAAAAGGGGATGAGAAACGAAACCCTAATCATTAAAACTCACCTCCAAGCGTTCTCCACGCGGATTTAACCTTCAATCAAGCTCTTGAACGGCTTTGGCAGCAATTAATCGGTGAAATAGGGCTTTGGGTATAAGAGGATCCAAGGAATTTTGAAGGGAGAGGGAGAAATAACTCTCCCCGAACCCTAACCCCCTTTAAATCTTTTCTGGTCGCGACACTCTCGCTGCAGCGAGAAGGGGACCTCGCTGCAGCAAAAATATCAGACAAAACTGCACCTTGGTTTCTACAAAATCTCGCTACAGCGAGACTGCACCTAGAAATGGTCTCAAAATTGTCGCTCTGTCGCTACAGCGAGACGTCTCTCGCTACAGCGAAAAGGCGACAATTCTGGTCCTTCCTCCTAGGGCCCTCTCGCTACATCGAGAATAGCCCAGTATCACGCCTTACACTTAGGTACTTAGCCCATCTTAGCCCTATCCGGTCATGCATACACATAAATACACACATCCATGTACTTAATACACATAAACATCATTATCAAATAAATTAACATACATATGAATATATATACATATATATAATAATAATAATTAATATTACCAAAATTTGGGGCGTTATAGCCCTCGAATTCTCGTATTATGCATTGATTTGTTAGACAATTATAAAAAGAGAAGGTAAGATATACAGGTATCAACTTATTAGCACTTAGTAAGAAATGAAAGCTTTAATGAGAAGGAGGTTTGTGCTTCCTATTACTATAGGGAGCTACATAACAAGTTACAAAGACTCACCTAAGGTTTCTTTATAAAAGTGACAAATAATAGTTACACCTTGCTTCGAATACCATGACAATTTGATAGGAATATGCTTCATGATGTTCATTCCAATAAAGTTTCCTTTGTTGTAAATTTCTATAAAATAAAAATCATACATTTGTCACATAAAGAAGATTGTATAGATAAATTAAAAATTGAGAATAAGGAAAAAAGACATGAGAAACAAGAAGTAAAACATAAGGAGCATGAGAATAGAAACATAAAAAGAAATAAAAAAAAAGATAAAAAAGGAAAGAAATGAAAACATCTTCATAAAGAAAGAGGGGCATGGAGAATGATGTAAACGCTAAGTAATATTTTTATGTTTCTACATATAAGAGTTTGTGTTTAAAACTATAAAAAAAATTCATTTAATCTCTAATATGTTTTGTAAGCCTTCAAGGATTTATTTCCTCAAGTGATGCCAAGTGGATTACTATTAATGTAAGACATTAAGCTCCAAATAGTTTTCTGTCAAATGCTTAATTACCGAATAAGCATTTTATAGAGAAGCAATCCTTAAGAAAAAAAAAATCAAAGACAAATGGATGAGGTATTGCAAAAGGTTGGGTTTGAAAAAGTCTTAATCCATCTGTTATACCAATTTTGTTAGTTCCCAATAAGGATGACTAATAAAGAATACATACTAATTATAGAACTATCAATAACATTATCATCAAGTATAGATAACATTAACACTATATGTCTTTTGTAAGATAGATTTTAAGAGTGAATATCATCAAATTAGAATAAAGTAATATAATGAATGAAAAATTGAATTTGAAAATAATTTTGGTTTTAAGAATGAATGGTGTTCTTGTTAAGGATACAATGGTCTTCAATGATCTCTTCTTCTGTCTTGTAGCGTGACGTCTTCACATATTCCAGATTCTTCTTTTATATAATATGGAGAAAGTACCTGAAAAAGGCACTCTGATGATAAAGTCAAGTGTCAGTTTAGATAATAAATGTTATTTAATACTAATTAGTCAACTTTTTTACCTATACCTCTTACTTTCCTTTTATAGGCAAGATATTAGGCTAATGGGCTTCATGACTCAGCCCTGACTTTAGCCTTCTAATTACATAAGTAATCAAGTAGTGATTATCTATTTTAGTCTCTTTAATCATCTTTTTTAATCTGACTGGAGGTATGTCTGTCTTTTAGGCCGAAGAGGTATTCGAATTTCTTTTTCTGTCGTAGTGACCGAATAATGTCCTATTTAGTACAAATGGTAATCATATTTTGATCAACTAACCCTCCTAGTACTTTAATGACACCTATAAACCATGTCTTACATAATTTTATTGGTAGATTTATGATTGCCTATTTTGATGACATCATTATATCAAAATAAAAGTTTAAGAGTAGTTTTACATTAGTTGGGAGAACAATTACAAGTGTTCTAAGAAAAGATAATGTGCACATAATTACCTTTGTATTTAAGTTATAGAGAAAGTGAGTCTTTTCTGGAAGTTCTTAAATTTAATCTTTGTTAGATTTCATTAAGAATTTTTTACACTTTTGCAAAAATCCTTCTTAGAGCTTATCACATCATGTGTGTGGTGTCTTTATCTTTTCTTTTAGTTCATATTTTTTTACTTTATTTATGCAGTTACTTGAGTTTAAATCTTATTATATTTATGTCACTTTGATTGAAATTATATCTCTTTTCTTCGTTGAATTCTAATTTATATAGCTTGTAAATTTTTTAAGAAAAATTTAAAATTTGAGCTTTAATAACTTGGACTGTATTATATAGAGTCTACACAATTATTATGCTACTATATTTAGTCTAATTACAATTTAATAACACTCCAAATTTTGTTTCACATAATCTTCTTACTTTTACAATTTAGTCTATATTAGGCATTATGCATCCGTATTTTCTAATATCTATTATAGTTTAGTGATTTATATATTAGTGTTGTCCTTTATTAAAGAATGAACGTGTTTATGATTGAAAAAATATAAAGAAAAAGAGAACTTATATGTAAAAGATAGATCCATAAAAACTTATATTTTATGCTCCAACTTTTGTAAAAATGTATATTACAGTATTGGTTATATGTCAACTTTAAAAACTTTAGAGTTTTAAGTTTGTTTTTAATTTTTAAATTTGTGTTTTTAAGCGTTTTCAAGACTATTGTATTTCAATATTTGGATTAAATTTTAATATTTTATTATCATTGTATTTTAATATTTCAATATTCTAATTTACACAATCTAATTAAAAAAATTGTATATGTTAATGAGAATAATATATTATAAATTTTCATCAATGTATTGCAAACTTATGTTAACTTATTTATGATGCTATTAATTTAAGCTCTTCTACGCTTTCTATAATAGTCTTAAAACACCTTATGCTCTTATTTTGACTTTCAGCATTTGTGGATCCTCTACTTTTTACCACTGTTAAAAACTAGCAAATTTTGAAGCTCATAAGCTTTTAAAAATAAATAGTTAATAATCAGTTTGAAAGTTCACACAATTTAAAAAAATAAAAATAAAAATTATTAGTAAGAAAAGAAATTAATTTGAACTCCTTTTTTTTAAAAGTATTGTCCACTCTTTCTATCTCCGTTACGATTGCACATAAACTTGTGCGAGACTTGAATGTTCACAAGTTTATTCTAGACTTGTGTGAAATTAAAGCTTAGATAAAAATTTAGAATTACAAAAAGATCTAGTTTTAGATAAATTCGTGGGTATGCACACCAAAGAACAATAAAATAGAAATGAAAACAATAATTGTTAGAGTAATCGGAAGAAAGAATTACAAGAAAACATATCAAGCCAAGAAGGTACCCAAAGTCAATATACAATTAGAATGATAAATTGAGGTAAATCTATTAAATTAAAAAATATTAAAAGTGTACGTTAACAAATAAATTAACAAAATTTAATTTTTATAACATCTTTAATTCTATTAAATTTAACTATTAATAAAATTTGATTTTATTATTCTCTTTTTCTCTTCTCTTTCTTCATTCCTATAAAATTTATTTATTTCATATTATGAAATATTTTTTATAAATTATTATAAAAAAATGTGTGTGTGTGTATATATACTTGTTATTATTTTATATATAGTAAAATAGTGTAATAAAGAAAGAGTTTTGTTATGTTTTTCTATTTATTTTTAACAGATTGTTTATTATTTTATAAAATAAATATAAACAAAAAGTAATAGAAAAATGAGAAAAAGTAAGATAATTTAATGAAAAGAAAGTAAAAGAATGTGGAATTATTCTGAATGGATTAACGAAGGAGACACATCTAACAAGTGAATGTGATGATGATGAGAGTGAGTCTGGGGACAGAGATTGGGAAACATTGATCGACGAAGGAAAGGAGAAGGGAAAGAGAGTGCAACAAATAAAGAGAAATGTGAAGGGAATGCAATATGCAGGTGCATGGGGAATTGGGGATTTGGTGAATTGGTGACAGCGTATCGTGCGCACTGCTGTCCTTTTTTTGGCCTATCTTTGAGGTCATGTGCCTTTGCACTCCTTGCACATGCCTTACCCTTTCAATTATACAATCCCTCTTCCTCAATACCCCACTCTTAACCACCTCCCCATGTGACTCTCTCTCTTTGCAATTATTGCTTCTATCCTCTCTCTCTCTCTCTCTCTCTCTCTTCTTTCTCCTTAACACCACCAATCATAAATCATGTCTTTTCCTCCACTTCCCACCCCTCTTTAACACATTCTTCTCAAACCATCAAATGCTCTTGTTTTGTTGCCTCGTTCCCATTATCATTTTTCATTCCATGACGATTATTTATTGTTATGTAACTTGCATTCATAGAAAATAAAAAATTTGTATTTTTTTATTTATTTTCAGCCGTGCAAAAAGAGGTTATGATTACAAATATAACACGGAAAAAATATTCTCTGATGCATGATATGTTGATTTACTCATTATATAAACAATATTTAATTCAAATCAGCACTTGTTTTAAGTACTTATAATAGAGGGGAGAAAAGGAATTGTCAATCGATTGTCATGAATGCTTTCTTTTTCTGTCATTATTTAGTAGATCGATTGACATGAATCCTATAAGTTGGCAAGTGGTAATGGAATTATTTTTTAATACTTTTTATCAGTTTATAAATATTGCTGTAGAAATAATACTTCCCACTTACAAAACTTATATATTTTATATTCGTAAGAAAATTGTATAATATATTATTACATTATTAGTACAATTTTAAAATATTAATACTAATAATTTACTTTTGTTAAAAAATATACAAACAAAAATGAACTAATTAATATTTTTTAATGTGTATTGCAATTTTCAAGCATTATCTACTGCATCAACAGCCATTAAATAAAATTAGATTATTGAATGGTGCACAAATAGGGGATAAGATGGAAGCTATCAGAGGTACAAGAAGTTCACGTTATCATGAAAACAGGTGCATGTAATAAATACAATGCAATATAATAAATAATACACTGTGGAATCCCAAACTCCAATTATCCAATCTGTTGGATTAATAGTTGAAAGCCAACCGCATCTATTTATAGCCCATACAACTTCCGCATCTGAATCAAACCAAACGCACCAAACCATTTAGGCCCCTTAAACTAGAGGTCCCTCACACTTTCCCCACACCCCTTATTGTGTTCTTTTTCTTTCCCACAAAGAGGTCTTAGACCCTTTTGTTTAGTGCAATGGCCATGGCTAAGCTTGTCTTTGTTCTGCTTCTGGCACTCCTTGGCATTTCCATGATCACAACTCAGGTTAGTCCCCTCCTTAATCAACCCATTATTACCACTTAACATGTTACATGTACTTGCCATTGTTGTTTACTCCAAGTCTTAAGAAAAGAGCCTTCCTTTAAATTAAACTCTTACCATATGTTTTCAGGTTATGGCAAAGGATGCTGCTCAGTATCACTTGGACAGTGTGAGTATCTCTTCACTGTGTTTTCAGCATTTTTCACCCTCCCTCTTTAGCATTTTGCAATGTTGAATAGCTTGACTAAGTTTTGTTTTCTCATTATTTTCAGGGGAATTATGGACCTGGGAGTCTAAAGAGCTCTCGTGAGTAATTGTACTCGATATTGCATAATGAGTTGTATTTGTTCATCATGAACACTGAAAGCTCCTGCAGATTTACCAAATGATCAATGTTTTCTACTTGAATAAATCTTCAAAATAGTCCTAAAAATTATAGGATCAGGCATTTTAGTGTTTAGGATTTAAAAAAAAATTATTAGTCTTTTCCATACTAAAAAACTGAAGCAAATATCATTTTGTGAAGTTAAGGACTAACAGAAAAATCTTAAAATTTTGGGATTAAAATATCTTGCTCATGTTATTTCGATGACTAATGTGAGGTTTACTCTTTTCAACTCATTCGCTTTGAATTATGTGAATATGGTCTAATGTTAGATATATGTTTCTGGATTTGGTTTGATCAGAGTGCCCAACTCAATGTTCGAGAAGATGTAGCCAGACACAATACCACAAGCCATGCATGTTCTTCTGTCAAAAATGCTGTGCCAAGTGCCTGTGTGTTCCTCCTGGCTACTATGGAAACAAAGCTGTGTGCCCCTGCTACAACAACTGGAAGACCAAGCGTGGAGGACCCAAATGCCCTTGAAATTAAACTTGGTTTCCTCTCAAATTTAAAATTCCTCAAAGAAGTGGAACTATGGTCACTACTATTTTTTGGGTAGCTCGTATATGATTGGGTAATCACTAAGACTATAACCATCTTGTTTTCTTCAATGAAATTAATTAAATCATTAATTTCATTAAAGAGAACCATATATGTTACTCCCTCTGCTAAACAAGTATGAGAGGGATCTGCATCTAATTAGTCGATTGTCATTGTCCTTTCTTGAGTATTATATATAATGAACTTATTTTATAATTTTAGTTTGTTATAATGCATTAAGATATGTCTTGTAGTCAAGAGGATCTATAGATCCGACCTTATTTTAATTCTTGTATCTCGTGATTCTCTTCAGTTCCCAATACAAAGAATCTGGCATCTGCATCAGAAGCAGGGGCCATAGTGCATCAGTGATACTTATAAATATTAAATATTGGACTATAAAATATTTATAAACATATAAAACATACATGAAAAGAATAAAATAATCGTATCTCCTAACTTGAACTTATAATGATCATTAAAAGAAATTAGTCTGGTCTTTTAAGTGGTCAACAGCATGAAACTTGTCCTTCAATTATAACCTTTTTTTTTTTTTAATCTTAAATGATACAACTGATACCAGTAAATATAAATAGCAACTTTAGAATATTTTAATGGCAGAACATTATCATTTGAAGACCCATTTACATAACAGCGTTACAAAACCAAATCAATATTCTGAAAACTTCTCAAATATCGATGTGGAGGTAACTTAACTATCTCTTTCCATTATTGGTCAATTCTCCATCTCTTGTCGTAGGCCACGAAATTATAATTTTCTCTTGTTAGAGCGCATTTGAGCAACAATTCAATTTCCTTTTATAAGATATAAAAGAAACAATTCAATTCTTTTTTATAAGAAATAAAAGAATAAATTATCAAGATTAAGAAAAGTAATTAATTTTATTATATTTTTTATAAATATAAATTTTATTTTAAAAATATTAATGATATTAAATGGTATAATTAGTAATTTATATATTTAATGATATTGATAAAAGAAGAGTATAAAAAAAAATTAACAATTAATACATCTTGAATCTATAATTTATTTTTATAATAAAGATATGAAAATATTTTATTTTATTTATTATAAAAAGTACTGGAGGGAGTAAATTATAATTACACAAAATTTTATACTATAAAACTTGACAAAAATTTAAAAAATAATAAATCATATGAATAAATTATTATAACAAATTAAAAGAACATAAAAAGATAAACTATTTTACATGCACATTTTTTGTGTCGTTGAGGGAGGGGGAGAGAAATGTGGGAATTTCATAGACCCAGGATTGTGTCCTGTAAGACAATTTTTTCTTTTCTTTTTTATTTCTTTTGGTCTTTGTTTTTTGGTCAACTCTTTACTCCTTGTCAACGGCATTTTTTTTTTTCGTTTAAACCAAAGTGCAGGCTTTCTTAAAATAGGCTACAGATTAAATAATTAAACTGTGGGCTATAATGAAGAATAATGGGCTTCTGTCATTAAGTGCCGCTCAAGTGAGCCCATGAATTTTGACGGAAGACAAAAGAGTGAGCCCATGAAAAAGAGTGGCTGATCAAAATAATAATGAATAAAAAAGTGAATTTATTGGCTTCGTGCAAAGATAAGAAACCTTAAAAAAGAGAGGCACATAGTTATTATCATTATATTTTTTTTTGTAGCGGTATTATCATTTTTGCCCTGTCGAGATCACACTTTCTTACCAAATACGCGAATGGGAATTTTATCATTATGACCATCTTTTGCCTGAAAAAAGTTAATTAAAAATTATAATTATAAGTTAACTTGTAATTTTCAGTAAAAAGTTTATAGTTTGTAATTTTTAGTATACTAAATTAAAAGTATTTGATAAAATTAATTGTATAATTGATTAAAATATATTAATGATCAAAGAAAGAGTTAAAGATATTTTTATGTCAGTATAACCTGTTTAAATATATTAAATAAAAAAATATTAAAAGATAGTTTCAAATACGTTAAATTTTATCTATAATATTTTTATAAATTAACTTTTAAAATATATTTTTATATTCAACAATTCTATTAATTTTTTTATAAAAAAAGTTATAAACTTATAAATAAATTATAAAATAGTATTACCAAATACAAGAGAGAGAAAAATCATCTATATTTTCAATTACAAAAAATGATATTTATATAAAAATAAAAAATATATATATAAATTTAATGTAATTTAACATTTCATACTCAAGTGATAAAGTCTCAATATAAATTTATTATTTTACATTTTTGTATTAAATAAAATTATAAATCATTTAAGCGGATACTTTTTTATGAATAAAATTAGAAATTCTGACTTTATATACAATTAGAAAAATCTTCAATACACTTAAAGAATTACGTTGTAATAAAAATATAAAATTAATTTTCATATTTATAATTTTTTTAATTATTTTTTATATAAAACTTTTTTTATCATAGATATAATTTTTATGTAATTTTTTTATTTATAAAAACCCATCTTTAAGATAAGAAATCTCAGGAAAGAAAAGTATCTTGACATCGTGTCGGTTGACACTACACAACCTATCAGCTTGTGTTTGGATGAAAACAAGTTCCCTCTAATATATTTTGTTTTGTTCTGCTCACAAAAGTTAAAAAAACAAAAAATTAATAGCAAAAAGTTAAATAGAAGTGGTCCATCAGTTTATTCTGGAGACTGTATCGGAAAGAAAATAGAATGGTAGCTCCTACTATTCCTTAATTTTCTATTTTCTAATTACCCAAAAAAATGAGGGAGAAAATGATGTACCCCTAAAGCATACAGCATACTTTATCATCCATTATAACAATACACATTAAGTTGGTGTCTAAAGTAAAAAGAATAAGGTTCTTTCCCTACTCATGTGGTTACTTTACAGGTGTCTTATTCATTTGCTGCATTAACCTACTGCAATAAAAACCACGGGTAATTATTTAAAGCACATCTTCAAAGCCTTTTTTCTTGTTACTTTTTATTTATCTCTTTTTTAAGTGGAAAATTAGTCCACATACCTAATAACACCTAGTTATTTCGTAGTGAAATACAAATTTATCAAAACCCTCAAAAGAAAAGTCTCATTCACTCTGCGGCGTTGGCAAGTTGCCAACTATCAC
The DNA here is from genome assembly GCF_003935025.1 of Abrus precatorius. Classification (NCBI taxonomy): domain Eukaryota; kingdom Viridiplantae; phylum Streptophyta; class Magnoliopsida; order Fabales; family Fabaceae; genus Abrus; species Abrus precatorius. The sequence goes on from NW_020874292.1 coordinate 12,942,168, forward strand.
TAGTCAATCTATGGTTAATTTCTTCATAGTAAGATTATCTTCCACCATCTTAGTGCAAATCAAGATTTTGACTTTCTGCAGAAAATTGTTGGACCCAACACCCTCTTTCAAATTTTAAAAGTTATTAATTCCCAAATTGGTGGCAGGAAACTTAATTGCCTTTTTTCTTCATGTCAAAATTATATATAAGGTGTCATGTTATATCAATAAATTTTATGTAATACTTTTAGAGTACTGATAAATGATTAATAAAAAAAATTAAGAATCACAATAAAAATTTTGTGAAAAATATGTTAATAACTATTTAATAAAAAATTGTTTTTTTAATTGTTTGACCTTTGTCCTAGCCTAACATTTGCCTAATAATAAAGTCAGAAACGTACAGAAAGAGGGTTCCCTTAATTACTCATTGTGAGCGACCGAAACTGAGAATATAAATATTTTAAGAAGTAAATAGTATCGTATATTTATTTATTGGGTATTTGAATTCCGCAAGAAAGGTTGAGAATAGAACAATAAATGAATGTGTGATCACATTAACATTTGGCACACGTTGGGCCTGCGTCGCTAACAAAACACAAACCTTTGTCCACAAAGTTTCTTCCTTTTTATCCTCTGTTGTCCGAATTCGAGACTCAGCACAGTGATGAAGTGAGAGCGGCAGTATCAACCTCATCGCTCAGGTACCCTTTTATAGCTCAAAAAATTATTGTCTACCCAGATGCCAACTCCTCTTTAATTTTCCTCGTTTTGTTTAGTCCAAACATTTTCATGTGTTTCGTGTGATTTGCATCTCATAAGTTTGTTTTCTGAAATGCTGAATGCTGAAACTGAGAACTTTCTTTTTCTGGGTGTTTGTTTGTTGCTAGTTTTGAAAAGGTTCAACCCAGGTTGAATTTCAAGGCCTTTTGGTTGATGGTTGATACTATATCTCGTCAATGGCACATATAAGTGTGGATTTTTCCTCTGCTTTGTATGTGGCTAGTCATTGTACATGAAAATTGTTGGGATCTTTATCTCCAACACTCTTGAAGGTTGAGACCCATAAAAGGGCTGGTTATGGTCTTTCGTGTTTGAGGGATTCGAGCCATGGATGCAGAAGATTGAGGAGGGTTTATTGTTAAAACCATAACCTCCATCAAGGTCCTTGCTTTGTGTGTTTGTGGAAATATCATACCCTGTGAGGTTCTCTATATATTTTCTTTTGCTGTCTTGTTTCATTTGTTAAATTCCCTGGAAGATTGCTTACATTGGACCTTGCTTGACCTCCAACAATGTCAGAGAAGATCATGGTTCACTCGAGGTTTATATTTTGTGTGATGCTCATTTCTATGTTCCTTTTGGTCCTGTCTTCCCTTTTCCTACTCCAGTTTAGCAGTCATTCTTTGATACCTAGATCAGTTTTAGAGCTTATTCTTGTCAATAATTCGTCACTTTACTTCATGCCCAATTTGAAGAGAGAACAAATTATACTCCCTCCCTACCCTTCTGAGGATTTAAAATTTCAATCTCAAAAAACCAGAGAATCTGACTGTAAAGTTTCCAATTCAAACCAGAAAATAAGTCATGCAGGGCAGCAGATGAATATGGTATCCAACCCAACTCGGGCTCTATTGAGAGTATTCATGTATGACTTGCCTCCAGAATTCCATTTTGGATTATTGGGTTGGAAGGGAAGCATGAATCAAACGTGGCCAGAGGTGGATAACCCCAAACATATTCCACGCTATCCAGGTGGACTGAACTTGCAGCACAGTTTGGAATACTGGCTCACCCTTGATCTTCTGTCATCAAACAATGCAAAGTTTGGCGAACCTTGCACCGCAATTAGAGTTCAGGATTCAAGTCAAGCAGATGTAATATTTGTGCCGTTTTTCTCATCTCTCAGTTACAATCGGCATTCTAAGCTTCATGGAGAGGAAAAGGTTAGTGTTAACAAAATGTTGCAAGACAGATTGGTACAATTCTTAATGGGTCAGAAAGAATGGCAGCGTTCAGGGGGGAAGGATCATCTAATTGTAGCTCACCATCCTAACAGCTTGCTGGATGCCAGAAAAAAGTTAGGTTCAGCTATGCTTGTGCTTGCAGATTTTGGAAGGTATCCTGTTGAATTAGCAAATATCAACAAAGATATAATAGCCCCCTACAGGCACCTAGTAGGAACTATACCAAGAGCAGAATCAGCCTCATATGAAGATCGTACCACCCTGGTGTATTTCCAGGGGGCAATATACAGGAAAGATGTGAGTTTCTACCATACTCATGTTATCTGTTTAATGCATTTTTACTTTATTATGAAAAAATTCTCACATTGACTTGTTTTTATGATAACTCATCTATGACTAAATTGGTTATTGATTCTGCTCAAGGTTAGCAAAATGTCTGTGTTCCATTTTGAGTATTGGCATGATCTTAAGGTGATTTAGCTTAACTTGTTGATGGGTGGAATTCAGAATTAACTACTACTTCCTGATTTGACATTTTTATTTGTTTATTGCCTTAGATAGTGCCATGTATTAAATTTAAGTGCACCTCTCTACAGATGTTGAGTGTTATAATTTTTTTTAACTTCAAAAGGCAGTCAAGTGGTAAATAGCAGTGTTACTGAGCTGAGTCTAGATGCATTAATTGATTATATAATCATGTGGAAGTTTAATCAGCACAGGTAGGACCATTATAGCTTGTTCACAAGCCTTCAATGCTGATGTGGTGCAAGAGAATATTGCATTTTCATGCTGCCAAATATAAGAAACCACTCTAATGGTTTCTGGACGATTTTATCAATTTTTTTCTTTTGACATATACGAATGTATTGGGCACATGATTTAGGACCTATTCATCGGAATATAAAACACATCCTGCTAAGATTGATTTCTGAGAATCATTGCAATGATGTAATTTCTGCTGTTTTTCCGTCAATGCCTCTTCCCTTATCAAATTTGTTGTATTAATTCTAGAGGTGCCAGATGAGTCTTCATTTTAATTGGTTAAATTATCATGTTGAAATTCTAGGGAGGAGCTATTCGCCAAGAACTGTTCTACCTCCTTAAAGATGAGAAAGATGTGCATTTTGCATTTGGGAGCATAGGAGGAAATGGTATTAATCAGGCAAGCCAGGGCATGGCCTTGTCGAAATTCTGCCTCAACATTGCTGGAGATACCCCATCCTCTAATCGCCTCTTTGATGCCATAGTAAGCCACTGTGTTCCTGTGATCATTAGTGACGAAATTGAGCTACCGTTTGAGGATGTCTTGGACTACTCAGACTTTTCCTTATTTGTCCGTGCCTCTGACGCCATAAAGAAAGGCTACTTGCTGAATCTCCTTCGGTCAATCAAGCGCAAGGAGTGGACCAAGATGTGGGAAAGATTGAAGGAGATTACACATCACTTTGAATATCAATATCCATCCCAACCTGGGGATGCAGTGAATATGATTTGGCAGCAAGTTGCAAGAAAGATGTCTTCAATGCGGTTCAATTTGCATAGGAAAAACAGGTACCGAAGATCTCAGCTTGTTAAGACTAACTGAAATGCTGAGATTCTGTTACATTGGAATCTTTTGTCCTTGATCACATTCACCATGTCAATGGGAGAGAGACAAACCTAGTCTCGTTTGTCACTGCTAAGCTTCCTACCCTTCACTGTTTTTGTTTTGGCTGAATAGCTTATCTTATTGAAGGAAAAAAAGCTCCTTTTTTTTTTCTGTTTTTTAATGTCTAAGTATACCTCATTATTTATCCTCTTATTGAATCTGGGCATGTGAATTTTAGGAAAAACTATGGAAAGAATCCCTTAATTGATATTTTCCACTTCTCGCGACCTATTCTTGATATGGATGATCACAATTTGCATTATCTTTGCGAAATACAAAGAAGCAAATTCTCCCCGGTAGAATAGGGTGAAAATGTTGGAGATACTTCTGCTTCTCACGAGAGAACTGGATCTTAATTTTACTAAATGCAAGCATGGATTAGGACAGTAACGGAGTGAAATTTACCTAAATAAATAATAAGATGATTATGTATTCTGAATCACTTTTACATATCCAAAACTTCAAACATACTTTGATTATTGTGCTAATTTGTTGGGTTGATTTAAATTAAAATTGATTTTGATTCTTAACTCACATTTGAGTAAATGTGATAACCTACAAAATACTTTTAAATTGAAGTTTCTAAATATAAATTGTATTAGTTTAACTTGATTTTCAAATAAAAATAATTTTACGAAATAATTTTTTTAATTTAAGTTTATAAATACTCAAACAAACATTTTAAAAGTCATTAGTATCTGTATTATGCTGGAAAAAGGGTCAACTAATTGGTCAGGGACACACATGTACAAGTGTTCAATATATATATATATATATAGAGAGAGAGAGAGAGAGAGACTATATTCTGTATTTGATAGCTAACAATATCATGAAACTATCTAGCTATTCTTGAACACCTATGATTTCTTTACACGATAAGAAATGATGATGCTTACTCAGATGAGTTTTAGCTGCAATTCTTCACCTGATATACAGACTCAACACAACTATAAAAAGAGAGGGGGGGGAAGAAAAACATAGAAAGCCAACCAACCTCGTCTAGAAACGGGTAACAAAGCATAGAACAATTATGTTTATCTTCACAACAGGAAACTCATTTCAGTCACTTGGCATTTCTTAGCATAGTTAGAAGGACAAAGCCACAGAATGTTAACATCTGTTGTGAATTGGGTCTGACCCTTTTCGAACTGTCCTTTTGTTTGATTGATTAGGATCAAATGTCACCATTGAAGGAGCAGGTGCCAGATCCAGCTTTGATTGCAAGTCCTCCACTGTCACTGCCTTAAGGATATGAGATATTTGAGCAAGTGGTAATTGCTTGTTATCCCATCTCAAAGCAAGATTTCTGCTTCTCTGGCCAGAAACCATGCATGGTTGAGAAGCTAAAACACAAACACAAACCAAAATAAAGATCCCTCTCAAAGTTAAGAAACTCATGTCTTTTGGTATGGATAATTTTGAGGAACAAAAAAAACTTTCTCAGTTTGAAACAAAGAAGAGTGAGTAGGTGATGTGTCTGAGACTGTGACTCTTACTTCTTAATGCTCACAGCTGCAACAAGAATAATCCTGCAGTTTATCTTCTATGGGATTTGGAAGTCTAAAAGCAAAAAGCATAAGAAACCCGGAACATGTAGGGAAGTTTTAGATTCACCTCAATCATAAGCATGCCATAGAGGCAATATATAAGGCTGTTTTAGAAGACTGACACAGGTTTGAATAAAAAGTTAATTGGAACAATATCCTTGAGAAGCCAAGTATCTTTTCACTCAGTTTCCCTACATCCCTATCATTGTCTTCCTCTTTTTTACCAAACACTGACCCAACCAGGGACCCGAAACACACTTTTAGTCTGCCACGTTATCAAACCATGCTGACGTGTCCTTGTATCATATCCTGAACACATGTATGCCAATCAGATAAACGATTCTCTGCATATTTTTGAATTGAGCCAGTAGCCTTCTGCGTTTATGTTTATTTAATTGTTAAATATAGGTACAGTTCTTATATATTTTTTATTTTACTTATATATCTGCACATTAAAGAGGGTGACATTTCAGGTTGGTGCAAGTTGCTTAAGTAAAATTTTAACTGAATAATAATACTAAAAATACTTAAAAAAATACATTTTGGTTATCCTTATTTTTGTCGGAAAAATCCTGTTCTTTTATGTTCCATGAAAATTCAGAAGAAACTATAATTATTAATATTGAAATAAATGTAAATACAAAACTTTAAAATGCAAATCCAAATATGCTGTCAATCACTAATGTTTGAAAATGCGTGGGATGGTCACATTCAATTGATTTTGTTCCAAAACGAAGAAAAACCTTTTCTTCCACCATTAAACCAGTTAACCCAATATCTGTTTTGGTTAAAAATATATATAAAAAAAACACACACACACAAAAAAAAAAGAAAAAAGAACGAACTAATAAACATTTATAGTGCTTAGTTATTCTTGTAAGAGGCGTCCCCCAAATTAGACTCTTAGAATGGTGACATGACAACCAAAACTAAAAATCGGAGTGGGTGACTCATTTAGAATGCTAATGCAACAGAGACAAGAAAGTCATTAAAAGTAGAGAATTTTGGAAGAAGGTGGGGAATAGCATCAACTACTGAAAAAAACAAGCCAACCAATAACAGGCTTTCATGTTCCACCACTTTCTTTATGCTAACAACAGTCTTTAGAATTCCAAGCTCTTCACTCCATGCAATAAAAATCCTAGTCTTGGTTTAATGTGTTCAATGGATTTCCTTTATGCTTTTCTTACCTCTCTTTCGTATTGCCTAGACTTCAAAAATAAAATAAAATAAAATAAAAATACCCCCAAAGTGTGGTTGCCTCTAAAATCTATAAATAAATAAGGGTGCCTTTACCCTTAATTTAATACGAAGTTCAACATTTCACTAAAAAAATTCAAGAAATGGATCCTTATTTATGCACTTTAGAAACAAGTTAACTTTAAAAGGTCATTGCATTATTAAGATTACTCAATCGCTCCGTTCAAAGTTTTAAAAGAAAACGCTTATTAGCCTCTAAATCCAGTCTTTATGCTTTCCTTTATTTTCTCTCGATTATTCATGACGACTACATTCAACTCTTCTAGCTTGTATTCTCTATCTCTCACCCTTTTTATATCTTTAATTAATAAATTTATGTGGTTCCAATAAATAAATTATTTCACGTGTTTAATTAAGTAATAACCATGAAAGAGTAAAGAAATTTAAGGGGGTGAATTGAGGAGGATGGGAAAAATCTTGCTATAAGAATATGGCCAAAGACTAAGATATTCTTTGTGACCTACCACTTTAGAGCTGTATTAAAGTAAAAGAAATATCTGACCGTTTTTTCAAGGATAAAAGCAAAAGATGTGTATGAAGTGTTGCTTTCCAAAACAATAGTTCCTCGGCGAATACAGCTTTCAAGATTCATCGACTGTACAATGGTTTAGTTACTGAATCATATTATTAGCTCGAACCAAATGATTCTGGCTTGTCAAATAAATGGATAGCTTATAATGGCACATGTTAATCACTTTACATTGGAAAATCAATTATTTAGTTATCTTAGGAGAAAACTTAAGCCTTATTTACATGTGTTATCAGTGTTGTTTACCGATTAAAATTAGATTTTTATTTTAATAAAATATTTATATTTAATGTCATTACATATTATCAAGATAAAACTTTAATTTTAATGAGTGAATAGTAGTAAGAGAACTTAAATTTTGTTCATTATCTTAAAATACTATAACAGTCTTCTGAATATATTTTTTAATACATTTTTTTAATTAATAATTTTTGTAAATATCAAAATAATCTTTGAAAAGTAATCAATTCTAACTTTTAAGAAATAATTAAAAAATATGTTTAAAGGTGTACTGTTAGAATTTTTTATAGTGCATGTCATTGCAAAACGAATTTTTGAAAAATAATCAATTCTCACAGCGGTTTAGTTGGATAAAAGTAGAATATGATAAGAGCATGATAAAATTTTATCGTATTTAATGTTTAATGCAATATGATATAAATATGCAAAAATTTGACAAAATTACTCTTTTATTTATATTTACTAAATTTATTTTTTATAAGTTATTTATTTTTAATTTATTAAAAATATATAAATAATTTAAAATATTTTTTAATTTTAAAAATATATAAAAATAATTTATATATATAGAGAGAGAACGAGTACAAGAGAGAAAAAGAGATAAGAGAGAAAAAAGAAGTAATAGAATAAATTAAGAGTATTTTAAGAAAATTTCTATCCTTTCATTCTTCTTCTGTTAATATAACCATATTTTCGTAATAGTAATTACACTAATCTAATAAAATATGATAGATAACATAATAATTAATCTTATCTTTGTAATTTAACAAAGACTTGATTAAAATGGAATATGATAATTAACCTATCTTATCAATTCTTATCCTGACCATGCAATAGAGTTGCTCCTTGGGGTCCAAAACAAACTTAAACAAGCTAAAAATATAGAATATAAGAAGCACAGTACTCTCTCCCATTACTCACCCCTCTTCCCTCGGACAAAAAAAGGGTACAAGCCTCCCTCCAAACTACCAACTACACACAAAAATAAATGCATCTAAAGAGACATTGTTTGAAATAGTTTGTTAAAGAAAAGGGAGAATAAAAAATTCTTTTTCATTTTAAATTCAAAAAATTACTCCTTGATCTTTTTTTATAAAATTTAAGATTTTGTTGTAGTCTTTAATATACATTTTTTAATAAAATTTTAGCAACATTTATTACTTTTTCACATATTTATTCTTTGTGGATATTAAACATTTATAACTTCTTAACAATTACTATAATAAAAAATAACTTTAAATAAAGATATACTTAAAATATTGTAATTATATTTTAAAATATAACATATTAGCTAATCTCATTAACTTTTCTTAATCTATGTAATTTAATTAAAATAATCTTACAAATAAGACCAAAAGAATATATATTAATTATGATGGTAAATAAGTAATTAATATATTAAATTTATATTAATTTATTATTTCATATCTTTTATTTTAAAAAAATTAAATTAAAAAATACGTATTTAAAATAAAATATTTGTCATTTTTTCTCTCTTTTCTTCCAAAACCCTTGTTCCCAAAGAGCCGATTAACTTTTGAATATAATGTCACAATGAATGATCTCCCGGAAAGCAAAATGGGAAGTAATAAAACCGCTCGATATTTACCTAATACTTGAAATCATAATCTTTCAAGGGCAAACGCAGAAAAATATAAATTCAAACATAGCAAATACTTGACTCTCTTGTTCAAAAGCGGATTGCATAGCCAGCAAATAAAGTTCAAGTGAAGACGGTAGAGGCAATATCATAAAAATGGTACATACAAAAAATATAAACGTAGAGTATGGTTTACACTTCCATGAACAACCAAAAACAATGTCCATCACGAACAATGAAATGCTAACAGAAGAGAGAAAAAAACAAAAGAAAACTGAACAAAATTTGGAACTCGAATGTACCATCATCAAGCATGCTGCATGCCTAATTGAAGAAAAAATTATAATAAATAATTCACTATCTATAATAGTAATATTGTAACATTTAACTTACATTAAAGAATACATGTTTTGTAAATATTAAGTAGTTGCAAACAAAAAATTATTGTCCTTAATTCATATAACATTTTATTTTTAATTATTTTTTTTAATATTCTCTCTTAATTAAAAATTCTCAAAAATTCTTCTACACTCCAAGACTTTCTCTCAATCTTCTAAAATCTTCAAATTTGAGTTATTTAGTAAAAATATTCGCAATAGAATCTTGAGTCTTTACAAAAATTAGCTCTACTTCATTTTTGACAATGTATTCTCTAATGAAATGATATCTCACATCTATATGCTTAATTTGCTCATGAAATATCAGGTTTTTAGCAAGCCCTTGTGCGGATTTATTAGTAATGTGAATTTTAGTACTATGCTTCTGATTTGAACAAATTTCCTTCAACAATCTTCTAAGTCAAATAGCATGACATGTGCAAGAGGTTGCAGCAATAGACTCAGCCTCACAAGTAGAAAGTGTGACAATAGGTTGTTTTTTAGAATTTCAAGAAAAACCACAATCACCTATGAACAACAAAAATCCAGTAGTTCTTTCTCTATCATCAACATCACCTGCAAAATCACTATCACAGAATATTACAAGCTTGAAGTCATTATAAAGAGAATAAAATAATCCAAAATCAATTGTACCTTTCAAATAACAAATAATTCTCTTTATAGATTTTAAGTGAGTAAAGGTGGGTGCTTCCATGAAATGACTCACAACTCCAACTGCATACAAAATATTAAGCCTTGTACTTGTTAAGTACCTCAAGCTTCCCACTAAGTCTCGTCAAGCATGTGTCAAGGATCCCGTGCAAAAGAGACGAGATCAGATGTATCTTGAGTCAAAGCCAAGATAAAAACGGTTCCCTTTTACGATGCTTGAGATCTCCTTTTCATAGGGTTTGAAAACTCTAAAGACTCTTGATAATAGGGCTTCTTGCAGATGAGCACGGTTATGCAAGGCCTTGAGCACGACCGTGCATGGGCTCGAAGCACCTTCGTGCTTGTTGAATGGGTCTGGGCGTGCTGACTACTGTGAAGCTCTAATCTTCCATCAATTTGGGCCCAGAATCCACCAAAAATCTACTTGCGGCCTCTTTATATCAAACTGCACAATTAATATATAAATTAGTGTAAAATTCAAATAAAATAAAGGTCAAATATGAAAATATGAACTGTAAAATATGGCCTAATTATAGACTTATCAACCCCCCATACTTATCTGTTTGCTTGTCCTCAAGCAAAGTACTGGTTAAGAGTAACATAATAACTTAAAACATAATACTACACATGGAATCTAAAACAACAGAGATAAAGAGAGCAACAAGAGTAATATCAATGAGCATAAGCAATTAAAAGGATTCTCAATTAGAATCTTATATTTTCATACTTTTCACTCAAACATCAAACTGAGGTACTCTACTTTCCTCTCTCACTAAGGGACAAAATAAGATATCACTCAATTCTCCTAAAGAAGAGTGTACTACCATAGACTTGACTATAAATCGACTCTTCACTAAATAAATTAAATGCAAGTCAAAATCATAAGGTCTTTTTCAGGTTATAATGTGGCCAAGGAGTTATAATAATTGAGGTGAGATAAATGAAAGGAAAGGGATATACAAAAGAGTAATAAATTATAAAAATTATAAACATCCCTAAGTTTACAAATGAAGCTCTTAAAGTAATTTTTATATTTTTGTATGTGAATAATATCTTTACTCTTCTCTCCTTTCAATCATATATAATCCTTTTTTTTTTCTTTTCTTTCATTTTCTTTTTGCACATGAGAGACATAGAGGAGAATTAATCAAACAATTCAACAACTCAATTGCTCCATTCATAAACTCAAGGTCATCAAAATATTTTTATAAATTTAATGCAAGGGACCAAGAAAATCAATAAAGCTCAAAGTAGGCAACTAGTTGTATCTCAAACATGCTAAAGACCAAGAATAAAAATCCTATTATACCTCAATCATATTAAAAACATGCAATTAAAAAGAGAAGTCTTAAGTCGGTTCCAAGTCAAGTTCTAAAGCGCAAATCCTAAGGAGATAATCACACAAAACAATGAAGAAAGAGGTACAATTAATTAAATTAAGATAGAAATCCTCTTTAAGGCTCAAAACTCACATTTGTGGGCTAAAGTTTAATGTAGAGCATAAAAGTAAGGAACTTAGCTAATTATTAGTTTCCAAATGAAAGTATAATGCTAATAATAATCACTCAACATGCTCTTCTATCTGGAAAAATTGGATTCCATGAGGGAAAAAGTTTTAAATTATCATAAAAAAAAATAGCATAGACACTTTACTCAAGAACATGCAATAACAATTATATAATCAGGAACTACTCCCCTATACTTAAAGCAAAACATTGTCCTTAATGTTTGAAAGCAATCAAATTAAAAGCATGCAAAGAGGGCAATTGAATAAAAAGGAAAGAGATTCCCTGATAATTCTTGGCGCGACAGCTTTGGGTGAGGGAGCACAACCATGCTGAAATTGTAAGCACGCCCATGCTTATGATGTAAAGTTTCTCTCAACACTGCGACTGAATGCACGACCGTATATGGGATGAACATGGACGTGCTTTTAGATCAGAGCTCAAAAGTGTGTGCGAGAACAATTAACTCCATTCTTGCAATCTTTCAATATGCTTATTCTTTATTCTAAAAATAAAATAACAATAGCAAAATTAAAATAAACAAAAAGAAATAAAATTTAAATAGAATAAAAGACACAGGTTGCCTCTTGGGAGCGCTTATTTAACGTCACGAGCCTGACGTTCCTATTAAATCAAGGTGGGAAGAAGGCATAAGTCTCAGAGGTCCATTGATATGTAATTGTCTCCCCAGCAGCTTTGTCTCCCTAACACCTATTACATCAGAAAAATTATTCATAAGATGGGAATTAGAATAAAGAGAAAAAAAATTTAAGCTCTAAATCAGGAGGCTTATTAATGGATAGTTTAAGCTATTGTCTTTTTTTCTTCTTATATTGTTTCCTCCTTGGCATTCTTCTCGTAGTTCCATGCTTCACATAAATTGGAGGAGGAGAAGCAACATTCACAATGCTCACAAAGTGACAAGACTCTTGGTTAGAAGAGTACTTGAAAGAATTGAAAACTTAAAATACAACTTCCTCATCATTTAGCCTTAGTGTGAGCTTCCCTTCTTGTACATCTATGATGGCCCTAGCAGTGGCCAAGAACGGTCTCCCTAGTATGATGGGGACATTATCATCTTCCTCCATGTCAAGTACCACAAAGTCAGCAAGAAATATAAACTCCCCAACTTTTACAAGTACGTTCTCCATTATGCCTTTGGAGTATGTGATCGACTTATCTGCCAGCTAAAGTGATATGGAGGTCAGCTTAGGTTTATGCATTCCAAGCTTCCTAAAAACAGAATAAGGCATAAGACTAATACTTGCTCCTAAATCACATAAAGCCTTATCAATATGAGTTTTTCCAATTGTGCAAGGAATAGTAAAACTCCCTGGGTCCTTAAGCTTAGGTGGAAGCATTTTAAGAACTATAGCTGAGCACTCTTGGGTGGTTTCACAATTTCATGTGCTCTCAACTTTCTTTTATTGGTCAAAATCTCCTTTAAAAATTTAACATATTTAGGCATTTTGGAGATAACATCAATAAAAGGCATATTGATGTGCACTTTGCCCAATAAGTCTAAGAAATTGTGGAACTCTTCATCATCAGGAGGGTGACCTTGCAGCCGTTGTGGAAAAGGTATCTTAGGCTCATAGGGCCTTATTTGAACAAGAGGCTCTTCGTTCTTTTCTTTTTCAGGCTCCTGGCTTAAAGCACGGTCTTGCTCATAGTGATGCATGGTCGTGCTTTGATCACTGTCATGGGCGTGCCCATCAATAAGCACGGGTATGCAAGTAGAATCAGCATGGGTGTGCTTCTCTATAAGCATGGACGAGCATGTGCCTCTGTTCTGCAATTCTTCTAGTTTCTTCTCACTTCTAAGGGTGATGACATTGCATTGCTCCCTTGGATTAGGTTCGAGCTGAGATGGCAGTGTTCTCATCACTCTTTGACTTAGAAGGTTCGTAATTTACTCCAATTGTGCACTCATCTTAGAAGAGTTTGCTTGTATTTCAGATTTAACCTCTGCGAACCTCTTATCAGTTCTCTCAATATGTTGGTTCAACTTGAATTCAAGCTTTGTCATCCTCTTATCAGAGTAGTGCACATATTGCATCATTTGTTCTTGAAAATTAGACTGAGATCTAAGAGCTTCTTTTCCTTCAGGTCTTGCTCCTTGACTTTGCATATGAGGAGGGCGATAAACACTTGAATTTTAACTTCTAAAGTCATTCCCCCAAGAGTTAGGAGGATTACTCCTTCACCCCGAATTGTGATTGTCCATGAAATTTGCCTTCTCTTGCTTAAATTCTGGGCTTGCAGGAGCTCTTACAGGTTAGTCTTGAGTCTTCATTAAAGATTCTAGTTGCTTTGCAAGGCCTGCCATTTGGTTCATTAGTGGATTGTTGCTCTCTACTTGGTAGACCGAAGCGGTCTCTTTCCTTTTGATGTCATAAGAGTTAGCAGTGTGCCACTAAAAGCTAGAAGATGTCATCTCATCTATTAGTTTGTATGCATCATCTGGATCTTTTCTTATGAGGGACCCTCCTGCTGCGGCATCAATTGTAGCCCTGGTAGTGATTGACAGGCCACTGTAAAAGATTTGCACCTGTCTCCAAGTCAGAAAATCATGATGAGGACATCTCCTCAAAAGCTCTCCAAATTGCTCTCATGCCTCAAATAAGGATTCTGCTTCATGTTGTTGGAAGCAACATATCTCTTTCATAAGCTTAGAGGACCTTGATAGAGGAAAGTACTTTCCCAAGAATTGTTAAGTGAGATCCTCCCAAGTTATGATGGAATTGGCTGGGAGTGAGGAAAACCATGCATTCACCCTTTCAGATACTGAGAAGGGAAAAAGTCAGAGTTGAATAGCATCGTTGGAGACTCCATTGTACTTAATGTTATCCGTCAATCGGAGAAATTTTGTCATATGCAGATTGGGGTCTTCACTAGGCATGCTCCCAAACTGTATAGAGTTCTGAACCATGGTTATGAGTGTTGGTTTCAACTCGAAATTGTTTACCTCCACATTTGGTGTCGCGATGCTTCCAGGAGTGCCTCTAGCAGTAGGTGTCATGTAATCTTGGATCGATCTTCTTCCCTCTTCTTTTCTTTGTCTACGAACTGTTCTTTCAATCTCCGGATTAAATAAATAAACTGTAGAGCACTTAGAACGAGTGAGCATACATTAAAAGAAATTATGAAAAAAAATTAAAATAAAATAAAAACAAAAATTATAAAATATATAAAAAAATTTAAATTAAATTCCCGAAATATCATCCCACAAGGATTATTTTCCAATTACTAAGAATTTCCTAATTCAATTGTTTAAGCTTCAAAGATATGAGATTAATTAAAACAATAATTTATAAAATTAATTATAAACTAAGAGCAAGGAATACAATGCACGTCTTGGTTAAACTTATCGAAGAAGAACCTAGGGCATATGAGTTTTCTCATTCAATCAATGATGTTATTCTTCTGTTTAACTCTAAATTTGATTTCCTTGTGATTACCAATCATTCATACGAATACTATTAATATTCAATGGTCATGCAATATTAATATTCTTTTCTCTAAATTAACATCTCCAATGGTCATGCAAGACATCAATTTAAGAAAGCTTAAGAAACCTATGAACTTGTTAATTTAATAACGATTAGAAGAGAAAGATTAGTTTAGTCCACCTAATCCTTTGTCTCATTTTACCCTATAGATCTATTAATTAATAGAGGTACGGTCGCCTGATAATATAATTAATTAGGATTAAGAGAGAAGTACAATAGGATAAAATCTAATCACGAAACGGAAATCAAATTTAGATTCAAACGTCAAAACTTTATAAATTCATGAACAATAGTTTCCATAGCCCTAGCTATGGACTTAGTTACTCATGCTAAAGAAAAGAACTAAAACAATCATAAACAAAGTCATAATCAAAAGAAATATCAAACTAGAGTATGAGATATGTTCCCGGTCTTCAAGTACGATCGCTTGAAGTTCCAAGTCTCGCCAAACATTTGCCAAGGATCCCGTGCAAGAGAGATGAGATTAGATGTATTCTCGAGACAAAGCCAAGATAAAAACGGTTCCCTTTTACGATGCTTGAGATCTCCTTTTAATAGGGTTTGCAAAACCCTAAAGACTCTTGATAATAAGGCTTTTCGCAGATAAGCACGACTGTGCAAGGTCTTTAGCACGACCGTGCATGGGCTCCAAGCACCTCCCGTGCTTGTTGAATGGGTCTGGACGTGCTGACTGCTGCGAAGCTCTAATCTTCCATCAATTTGCGCCCAGAATGAACCAAAAATCCACTTGCGGCGTCTTTATACCAAACTGCACAATTAATATATAAATTAGTGTAAAATCTAAATAAAATAAAAGTCAAATATGAATATATGGGCTGTAAATGAGGACCTAATTACAGACTTATCAGTAAATACCATCTTTAAAATAAATTAAAATGGTACCTTTTTCGTGAATTTGCACCTTAGAAGAATCTCCAAAGGAAACATGTCACAAGCAATTGAACATGTATTAACCAAATCTTATTATGTAGAAAATTGTAAAAAGGCAGTGAAACAAAATTACAAATTTGAGATTACAAAGGTATATGGAATGTAGTTAGGGACTACTTTACCAAATTTTCAGTTACAACTTGATTAGGTTATGAACACTTAAGTATTTTGATTAGTTGATAATCAATTTCAGTAATTTGACCAAAAATCAATCCCTTGATTCAACAATCCTAGTGCTTAATCTGACTACCTAATCCCTTAAATGTAATTCAATTAAACATTGCATTAAGTATTGAAAATTATAGAATTACAAAATTATTAACACTTATCCCTAAGTTACCAACAATCTTGGCAATTAATTCAAATCCAAAAAACTAACTCAATTTCCATTGATGAAAGCTTCTGTAGGTTCAATTCAATTGAATGATTAATCTAATAATTGCATTAATGACAGAATTAATTGTTCAATCCAACCCAAAACTCAAGGTTCAGATACAAAACCAAGTCATAACATCAAATTCGGATCCATAGATCCTTAATAAAAGAAGTTTAGAAGCACATTACAAATGGAAGAGACAAAGAAAGAGAAGAAGGAGAAGAGCAAAAGAACATCTTCATGATTCCAATCCTCAATCTGATTCCTTAGTATTCAGAACTTGAAAGTTGCACCAAATCTCTTTCCCTGACTCTCTTAAGGTATAAGAATGAATGAAAAACAAAAAATGACAAAAGATCCCAAAATTATGAGCTTAGAAAGTATTTATAGTATTTCTCACCTTTCTGACATAGTTACTATTTACAAGAAAAGTAGCCACTCAGAAGGTTTGTGTTGAGGTTTCAAGTCTAGACAATCACTATTTTCATAAATAGTAGAAATGCAGAGGTGAAATACTGCATAAGACTTGCGCGTTGCCACTATTTATGCAGAAAGTAGGCACGCGCAAGTTCTCTCCTAAATCTCTTCTTTGGAACACCACTATTTATGAAAATAGTAGCAACACAAAGGTTGTTTTACATGTTGGTCATGCATGTAACACCCCTAATTTTGTAATATTAATTATTGTTAATTATATAAATCTAAATATATATCTAAATATATATATATATATATATATATATATGCGTGTGTATTTTTAGATATATGTTGTGAATATGTATATATATATATATATGTGTGTGTGTGTGTGTGTGTGTGTGTTTATGTGTGTGTGTGTGTATGAATGACTGGTTGGGCTGAAAATGGGCTAAATGCCTAAGTGCAGGGCATGATACTAGGTTGTTCTCGCTACAGCGAGAGAGAGGGCCCTGGGAGGAAGGACCAGAACTGTCACCTTCTCGCTGTAGCGAGAGAATGACAGTTTGGGGTGCATTTCTGAGTGTAGTCTCGTGTAGCGAGATTTTGTAGAAATCAGAGTGCAATTTCGTCTGAGATTTTCGCTGTGGCGACAGAGGGCGTCGCTGCAATGAGAATATCTCGTTGTAGCAAGAGTGTCGCGACCAAAAAAAGATTTAAAGGGGGTTTAGGGTTTAAGAAATTATTTCTCAAAAATCCCTTCGAATCCCTAGACACAGAACCCTTTTCCACTGATTAAATTGCCTCCAAAGCCATTCGAGAGCTTGATTGAATGTTGAATCCATGTGGGGAACGCTTGGAGGTGAGTTTTAATGGTTAGGGTTCCGTTTCTCATCCCCTTTTCTCTTTTTCTGGGTTTCCTTGGATTCTCATGGAGTTCTTCCATGTGTTTTTGGCCGAAATCTGTGTAGAGAGCACGTCCGTGGTTGAATCTGAGTGTGGGTCTTCAATCCAAGGTAAGGGGGGACTCTACCCTATCTCAATGTATTATAATTCTTGTGTCTTTTGTTGATTAATGCAATGTGGCTGAGATAGGAAGTAGAAATGGTGTGTTTGATGGAAATTGGTGTGCATTATGATGTGTGCTGGAATAGTTAGGCCCTGTGGGAAAAATTGTGTGTGATGGAATGCCATTGATAGATGAATTAATGAATATTGTGAACAAATATGGGCCCGAGGGCCGTGTAATATAGATGAATATTGGCTATGTGTCGTGTAATGTAAAATGAATGTGGGCCTAGTACCGTGTGTAAGCATGATTATTGCATGCGTGAATGGAATATATGTGTGAATGAGCGTGTTAGCGCTGTTGTAATGTGCTGTGAATGGTTCAGCGATACACTGAGGGTGTGGAAGATGAGGACGGTAGAAATACCTTGGGGAAGGGAGAGTGGTGGTGACACCGACTGTGGAACGGGTGCACCACGGGCCACACACTCTCTTCCTGACTAGACCTCTGACCATTACCTTTGCTGAGCGACCCGTGACTGCCCACGTGGTATCCGTGAGACGAGGGTAACCGGCGACCATTCATAGTGAAAATTTGTGATCACAGTGCCACAGTAAGTGTGACTGGTGTGCGTATGCACGAGTTTGTGTATTGTACTTATATATGTGAAATGTTATATGTGATTGTATTTGTCTAATAGATTGGAAATGTGCTGGATGTGAGACTCTATGTTGACTATATGTTTTGGGTAGTGTAGAGTGCTCACCCTTACATTCATTTTTTAGGTAATCAAGACGATCAACATCGGACTCAGCGAAGGAATGGATAAACTGCTATTTGACTTAGATTTTATTTTGAAATTGTTGTAATCGAACTAGTCCTGTAGCAGTTATCTAATATTAATTTGTAACCCTTCACTTATTTTGAAATCTTTTATGAAAATTTGGTTATCCGATTTGCAAAATTATTATTTAATTGAAATTAAATTTAAGATGCTACAATGCGGGTTACCACTATTGGCAAGGAAAGTAGCCACTTGCAGCTTCATCTCTTTACCCAGACTTGCGCGTGGCTACTATTTGTGAAAATAGTGAACACACATAACTTCATTCTTCTGCGTTACTACCTTTTTATGTAGAAAATATTGACGCCTAACTTTCTTCTTTATCACAGGTTCTAGAACAATCACTATTTATGAAAATAGTGATAATGCCATGTAAAAGTAGTCACTTTTCTTGCAAATAGTAGCTACGCCCAACACTTATCCTTTATTTTTCCACTCTGTGTCTAGAGTTGCCACTTTTGTCCAATTTCTCTTCTGAAAACCTTATCCTCAAGACTCTTAGCTTAGAACTTCCTACAAAACTTATTTCAATCAGCAACATTTCACAAAGGATCTACAAAAAAATCAAAACAATTTGAATTATTTCATAAGAACTGAATTAAATTAAATACTTCACATTTTTATGGGATTTTTGGCTTTCTCATATTACTTTGTTATCAGAAACATGCTATAAAGTTGACTAAAATACTAATAAAATATGGATTTATCAAAACATTTCCTTTCACCTTATCATTAAACTCTACAGACTTTTTCTTGTAATCGCACATGTTATTACTAACTTCATTGTCAAGATACTATAAGCATTTGTCACCTTTCTCTTTATTGTTAGGTTCTAGTAATAATGTTGTCTCTTCATCTTCTTATTTCTTCCAATAAGGTTGGCCTTATCTTTAGCATTTGTTCTACACTCCAAAGAGTAATGACTATATTTGTGGCAATTGAAACATTTAACATTAGATTTATCATACCTCTTTTCATTTGTCCTACCAAAATTGCCTTTGTCACTTCTTCTTCCATGACCTCTGGTGGGTTGATAATTATCTTTATAATTGTGAGAATTATCATGATCTCATTTTCCTCCTCTTCTTCCTCTTCCTTGACCACAACCATGTCCTATTGCACGTTCACGTTCACGTCCTTGTTATTTTTTTTCTCCTCCACTTTCTTTCAAAGAGACTTTAGTTTTAAGGACTTACTGCAAAGACTCTTCTTGTCTTTGATTATATTTAGTTTTATAGGCTTGAAGTGAACCCATCAACAGACATCGAGTCTAAATCTTTTGACTCATCCTTCAATAATAGTCAAACTTTGTGGTTAATGAGCGAAGTATTTTTTCTACTAAGCGAACATCTTTCACCTTTTCTCCATATCGTTTCATTTACTTTATAATAACCATTACTCTATTACCAAAATTTAAAATAGGCTTAGATTCCTTCATACGCAATGATTCAAACTCCTTTCATAGAGTTTGTAAACGCACCTTTTTGACCTTGTCAACCCCTTCAAGATTTGTTGTCAAAATCTCTTAAGCTTCTTTAGAGGTGGTTGCATTAGACACTACCTCAAACATGGCTTAATCTAAGCCTTGATGGATAAATGCAAGTGCTTGTTGATCTTTTTTCTTTTGTTTCATCAAAGTGTCTTTCTCATTTTGTGACAAAATAGCCTAATCTTGAGGCTTATTATAACATTTCTTTACAATCTCCCTAGCATCTTGAGATCCTAGTAAGACCTTCATGCATTGACACCAATTTTTATAATTTCTTCTAGTGAGACGTGAAAATTGAAATAAATTTAGGGCATTATTTGTCATTTCTCAACTCTCAAAGTGTTTCTCTGAATTCTCAAGATTGAACTAAGCTCTTGATATCACTTTGTTAGAAATAAAAGAGAAGAATTATAATAATAGGAGAATTTTATTATATTATCACTCACCAAATAAATGAGTATAATTCACTATTTATAATAGTGATATTACAACCTTTAACTTACATCGAAGAATAATTGCTCTATAAATCTCAAGTTGTCCTTAACTAAAGAATTATGATCTTTAACTCATAATAATTTACATTTACTCACAACTTTTTAACTTTGTAACATTTTATTTTTAATTATTATTTTGAACACAGTCATGTCATTTTTGAACTTTAGTGAGCATGCTAATAGTACCACATTCTAATAATGTCTTTGAAGATGGAAATTATTGATTAATTTCCCATAGCTTTATGTCTCCAAGATGTTCATAAGAGAAGTTTATATCAAGAAATGGCATACAAGTCTTGCATTTGAATAGCAGTTTATAAATTAGGCTGGTTTGCAATGAATGTCCCTCACCAATAGTGAGCTCATAAGTCATAATAATAAAAGACCAAAGCTCATAAGTTTTAAAACATGTTAGATGAATTTATTCTATCTTCAAAATAGATTAAGGATGTCATATAAAATGTAAATTTTGTATATTATTTTTATCAATGAAGAACACTTCCAGTCAACATTGACTTCCCAATTTGCAGTTGCATATGTTGTATTGTGCTAATGATAAACCTGTTTACAAGAGAGAGAAAGAGAGAGAGAAAGAGTATAAATATAACGAGAAAGGTACATCCTGAGAACAAGAAACAAAACTGTCAGATTTCATTCTGCTATACAACTGATCAACCAACTACAATTTCCAATTTCTAAGGTCCATGTATTAGGGGTAACACTCCACAATGCTTTGGGATATTAATCAATGAAAAAAAGGTCCTCATACTGATGGCTAGACTGAAGTTATTAATTGTGTCCTAAAGCAATATTTGCACTCCTTTGTCCATGACAAACCATCTCAATAGACCAAGTTTCTCGCTTTAGTTGAATGATGTTACAACACTTCTATTCACTTTGGCACATGCCTCGCTCTTTATGAAGTCATCTATGACAAACCTCCACCCACTATTTCACATTACATACAAGGCTTCCCCAACGTGAATGTTGTATATTTCCTCTTATCGACCTATGCATCCATCCATGCCACCTTGCTTCGACAACCGTCTAAAGCACAAGCCAACATGAAACATTTTACTGATGCTAAGAGAAGGAATGTCTAGTACTCGGTCGGAGATTGAATCTATGTGAAGCTCAAACTATTTTGTCAACTTTTTGCCTCTGGCACCTCCCACTATTAACTATCTAAGCGATTCTATGGTCCTTTCCAAGTCATTGAACGTTTTGGGACTATTGCCTATAAACTACTATTATCCCCACCTCCAAAATCCACCCTGTTTCATTGTTCAATATCGAAACCCCACCAAGTCCTTTTATCCAATTGTCTAACTAGTCTCCCACCACTAAGCAATTAACAATCAACCATTTGCGATTCCATCCTCGATTCTAAATGGGACAACTCCACTAACCCTCCTACTAAGATAGTGCTAGTTCAATGACTTGGTCTCCCCCTTAATGACACCATTAGGAAAAAGTGGGACCTTATTGTGCTTCCTTTCACTTTAAGGACAAGGTAATGGCCATAGAAGAAGGTGATGATAGGAACTCTGGTCAAGTCACAAAGTTTGATACAACTGCTATGTCTTTTATTTTTAACTTTTTGGTTATCTTTTTTTATTATGCTTTTTATTTATCTTCTATTAGTAAGAATAATTATGGTATAAGTACATGGATTTAAAGAAATAAAAAAAATGAATTTGCATATTAATTTTCTCTTAATTAATAATTTAAAGGTTTTCTTATCCTCGAAATCAAAGTATATTTTTCCATGTTCTGTCACTCTTTCTTCCAACAATACAAGAATATCTTGATCTATAATTTTTACTTTTTTTTTTCAGAATTTAATACAAGAACTAACTTGCAAAATAAAAATCACTTATATTATTAACAATAATAAATTATATGTCCTTATTGTTTTTCATTGGTTTCCCTTAAGAACTTTCTTACAAATTTTAAAACTTTGATTGTTGTTTATTAGTTTTTCATATTATATCAATGCCATGTTGTCGATTAGTCCATCGATGATGCACCAAAACTTCGTAGGTCCACCCCAAGCGGAGCCATGAATGAAAAGTTTAGCTTCAAGTATGCCACGTACTTCTGTTAACATAAAACTTTTATGTTTTAGTAATCTAAAATATTTTAAGGACTTGAAGAAAAAATAAAAACTTTGAAAACATGCTATTATTAGTCAAAATTTTAACTCATCTGTCCACCACACTGCTCACTACTTATGATAGACAACACCTATTAGTTATATGTCTAGACATAAAAACTAAAATAAAAAATTAATTTTTTTAGTTTGTATTAAAATTATTTGCTAAATTTATTCATTTATCTTTTATTAATAATTTTTTATCCTTAAATAAATCAATAAAATAAATATTTTATATAAATAAAAATATATTAAAAAAATAAATATGTATATTATTTTAAAATTTAGGTTAATAAATAAATAAATTTATTTTTCTTAAGACAGGTTAATAAAAATATAAAAAATATAACAAAGCTTGCGATAAGAAATAAATAAATTATGAAATAGAGCCAGAGGAGCTATACAGGCCACACTATGCAAGATTTCAATTGGGCCCAAAAGGAAAACAAAAAAAAAAAAAGCAACTCCATAGAGTGAAAATTAGAAATACACCGCGCCACAACCACACACGACCCCACGTCTCACCCGGAACCCACACATTACAAGTGTTAGTGTCCCCCCAACTCTGAAGCCACGACCCTCAATCATAATCCAGGGTTTTAGAATTCACGCAAAACCCTAGTCTTCCACCCATGGCTGAAGAGGCCGCACCGGAGGTCATTGATCCCAACACTCCCGTCGCCACCGTTGACATGGACGTCGAGTCTGCCGAAAACGGCGCCGATCCCAACCCGAAGCGTGCCAGGGAGGAAGAGGATTCCCACGACGACGACGTTTCGAAGAAGCAGAAGGTCGATGACGACAAGTCAGTGGAAGAACAACGATTAGAGAAACTGGAGCAAACCGAAGAAGAAAAATTAAAGGAAGAAGAAGGGAAGGAAGAGTGTGATTCTGTGAAGTTGGGACCCAAGAGCTTTGGGTCTTCCACGGAGATGTTCAATTACTTCTACAACTTTCTTCATGCTTGGCCTCAATATCTCAATGTTAACAAGGTGCGTTTCATTTCTATTAATGCCCAGCGTGATTCCTTTTAATTAATTGAATTTGTTACTTTGTTTAATAGTTTCTAGGACGTCACGCGGATTGATATTTGATTCTCTATTATTATGATTTCATAAACTAATAATGTCCAGAAAACAAACCCTTCCATTATATATAGTCCCGCCACTTTTGACATGTATTTACTTTTTCCATCTAAGCATTGTTGACATGTGGTAACCCTTGTGGTGTTTCCTGGCTTCTGTTTCTGTTGATGTTGTTCTTGTTGTGTTTACTGGGTATATTTGTTGGCATTTCTGGAATATTCAACTGCAAGCAAGGCCTTTCTACTCTTATGGATAGCATTGTGCACATGTTGTGTTTATGTTGGTTTTTCATTGATTTGACTTACCCTTGCACTGGTTTCGCTGATAGCTATTGGTTCTTAAGTTGTGTCTTCTGGAGCCTCAAAGTTTTCTCTCTAGTTTCAAGAAACTGAAGCAGTTTTGAATACAGAGTGATATTGCCGTGGCTGTATAATTTGGGTCCCCTATTCAGTTTAGCTTCCATGTGCAATATGCATGCCTTGTTGCAAGCAAAACATGCACTAGCCATCTTCGGAGTTACTATAAGTAATGTAGGCCCTGTTTGATAACTGTTTTTAAAAACAATTTCTAATTTTGAAAAAGAATAAAACAAATAAATTATTTGATGATGTGTTTCTTAATCACTCTATTAACAACTTTGTAATGTTTTTTTTATTCTTGTTTTAAAAAGAGACTAAAATATGGAGAACCTGACTCCGTTTTCTTCTCCCCCTACTTCTATACAAACCTGACTCCGTTTTCTTCTCCCCCTACTTCTATACAAACTGTAACTATATTGTACTCACATCAGTTTTTAATTTGTTTTACAAAACAATTCTCTAAAATAATTTTATTAAACAATTTAAAGAAAAAACTTGAACAAAATCAAACGGGTCAGTTTCCTTAAGACCTTAACTGTTTTAATGCATGGGTTTTCAATTCACATTTTGGTTCCACCAACTTAGATCTGACAACTCAATTTCACTGCATATTGAATGTCACGATTGAAGCATTGAACTGTATGAAACACATTGCTTGGGGCCACTAAATCTTTAAATTGGGATTTAACACAGTTCTGTTTTAGTATGTTGTTCTCACTTCTTGGTTAATATATCATGGTGTTGCAGTAGCTACAACCTGTGTTGACTTCTTACTGAATCCTTGTTGACATGTTTTGTGTGTCAGTATGAATATATCATGTTGTTGGAATTGCTTAAGAAAGGCCATGCAGAGCCTGAAAAAAAGATTGGTGGAGATATTCGTGCTTTCCAAATCCGCAAGCATCCTACCTTCAAAAGCATGTGCTTTTTCCTCATCAGGGAGGATGGCTCTGTTGATGATTTTAGCTTCAGAAAGTGTGTGGATCATATTCTTCCCTTACCAGAAGAGATGCATTTGAAATCTGATGCGAACAGGGCATTAAGTGGTGGTGGAGGAAAGCATTATGGAGGAAAGGGTGGCAGAGGGAAGAGTGGAAGAGGAGGCGGGCATGGTCATGGGAAAGGTGGAAGGTGGAGACATTAAATACAGTAGTTGCTGCAGGTATGAGTTTTATTCTGAGATTTAAAATGTTTTTTGTATATTTGGTTGGCATGTTTCCAGCTAATAACTTTATAATTCAGATTTTGATGTTATTTATAATTTGTGAACTATTTGGGTTATACCATGACTCATTTTGATTATGGCTTGAAACGAACTGAGCCAAACTTAGCTATAATGAATTAGTTTGTCTTGCATGATAAGAAATGGTTTTGTTTAAAACTTGACTCGAACTTTGAATAGCTTGAACTTGGCTCGAATCAAGTTCATAAATTGTTTGGTAGAGCTCTTTGAATCACATGAACCAAATGTCAAAATGAGACTATGAAACAAATGAATTAAGTTAGTTTATGTATTTGGTTCATTAGATTGGTTAGAAACTCAATTCAACTAATTGATTTTACTATTGCAAATATAAATAAATGTTGTGTTAAGATATATGTTGATCAAACTAGTTCATGAACTAAATGAGTTGAGTACTACTTGGATCAAGTTCGGTCAATTTTAAGCTTTGGTTTAGTTTATTTGATTCATGAACCAAGTTCATTGTGATAATAATGAGTAGAGTCTTGAACTACTCTTAGCTAATTTGGCTGAGACGTATTAGTAGACTTTTAAGTTTCAATCTTGTACAATTTTGGCATTGTTATAACACCTTACTTTGGTGTTGAACTTCTACAATGTCAACGAAATGATTGGTGGTTTAAAATTGAACTTCTACAATTTTAGTCTTTCGAACTGCAAATATAGATATTTTAATAGTTAATTTTACAAAAAATTTACTTTAATCTTTGTCTTTGCAAAATGACTTCTTAATTTTTTTATTATATTATATGATAATTAAAGATGCTTAGTAAACTTCACAGAGTATTTTATACTTTTAGATTAATTGTCGTGATTCCTTTAAATTTTAAAAAGTTAGAGAGTATTAATATCTTTTTTAACTAAATTACTGATTCTATTATAAAAAATAGTTTAAGAGAGGATACTAAACTCTATATGATTTTATGTAGTAAAAGTAATGAATAAAGGTTTAAAATAAGTGATTTTTTTTTAAATTATAGACTAAAATAAGATTTTTATATAATTAGAAACTAAAGTAATTCTTATAAGATTAATTTACTTTCTTTTTAAAAAAATGTGTTTAAATTGACAATGATATAAGTTTCATGTCAATACTAATTATGCAAAAGAATTTGTTAAAAACTTAGAATAAACTTAAATTAATGGGTTATATATTAAATGAATAAATTTATTTTGATAAATGAATAGTAGACACATCTATAACACAAATTTTATAATATTCAAAAGTATAAAACAACTTAACAATTAATATATTTAAAAAAGTATTTCTTATTAATATTTTAGAGGACAACCAAATATTGATAGTTATTTTTTTATAAATAAGAATATAAATAATATTATCATTTACTAAATCAAATATTATAATATGTTATAGTGAAATTAAAATGTGAGATAGTTGATACATGTGTTAAATTTAAATGATTATATTATTTAATAACTTTTTATACAATATAAAATTAATCAATTTAATTTAAATCATCTTATATTATCTTTTATTTTATATATATATATATATATATATATATATTAAATTTTATGTAATTTAAAGATTTATAAATACATTATTCAAAATTTAATATTTATTTATATTTTAAAAATATATTATCTATTAAAATAAAGTAACGCGACAAAGTATTTAATAATTTTATTTTTTAATGAAAATTTATAAAGTTAATTTACTGAATAAAAAATTTTAATTGATTAATCTTTTATTTTATAAAAAATAATTAAATAACATAAATGTACAAATTTAACGCTTAATTTCAATAAATTCTAATTAATATTCATTTACTCTTTATTTTTAAGTTGTTATTTATTTATTCTTCAATTTTTTCCCTGCATAGCTCTTTTGTTAGGATCTATTGATCTTTGGTGAGTTAAAAAATTATTAAAGAAGCATAACGATAATAAATCTTAAATAAAAATATTATATCAAAATATAATATTGAGAGCCACCCACCTCTCATGGGAGTCTTCTCTCCCTACATCGTAGGGTTCTCTGCCCATTTTTGGTGGGCTTCTTTCTCTCTTAGATGGGAGCTTCTCTCTTTGGTGACAGTCTTTTCTTTTTCTCCTTCACATTCTTTCTTCTACCTTCACGTACTTCCTTGCTTCATTTTCTTATCTTTGTCTTTGATTTTTCTTGCCTCTGCTCACCTTTCCTTTCTTATGTGTTTCATTTCTTCCTCTGCTCACTCCCTTTATTCCTCCCACCATGCACCTCCCTCGCCTTAGCATCTTTGTCTCCTCTTCTCCTCATGTTCAGCTCTTTTGTCTTTGGCTTTTTGTTTTTCATATCTTTGATTTTCAGTTCTCATGTGGCAAATTAAGGGCCTAAATCATACTTGAATGCATTTGAAACACAACCTAAAGAAGAACTGCTTAGGTCAAGAAAACAAAAACAATGTAAAGAAGAAAATGAGTTAACACTTATATTTTAGAGAAGATAGTCAGAGCTCTAAAGCTGTGATTTTTTCTTTTGTTTTTGTTAATTAGTTTGACATTTTTTGCTAGAATGTTTTAATTTGTAATGTTTTATTATGTAGCAGTAAAATATCCTTTTAGGATGGTTTGATTACTCTTGAGAGTACCGTTAGCTTCTGGTTAATTCTAAACTCATGATTATAGACCAAAAAAAAAAAGATAAAAAACTCACACATAGAAACACTCTTTCTTCGCAACACCTTCCTTCCAGCTAACCAAAGAACTAAACTTCATGTTTTAACAACAATTACCACCACCTTATGCATTCGATTACCATAAGAGCAATAAAAAACCCAACCAGCCATTGACTAGTAGTACTTAGCCACCACCATAACATAACCCTGATGTTACTTGTGACCCAACCACATCAAGCAAAATTGCTGCAGTGACGACATGGGTCATCAACCATCGCTCTGATATTGCCGCTTCCGGTTCGTTCATCATGTGTGTATCTTTGAAACATTGAATCACTATCAAACTAGAGCCATACTGCATCGTCACCTTGTTCTCCTAACTTGTACCCCGCTGCCATGAGAATCATCATCCTCCAACCACCATTGTGAATCCCCCTCCACATGCTAGTTAATGAAAAGAATTTGTGGATTGATGTTTAAAAATTAAACTATCAATATGAAATAAAAATAAAAGTAAAGCAATTTTTTTTAAATAATTAAAATACTAATTTTTTTTAAAATTAAAATTTAGCTAAATAAATTTAAAACTTTATAAATTAAAAATTTAAAGGATTTTATAAGATATAAATAAGAGTTTGAAGAGGAAATAATTATATATATATATTATCTTTTACTTTGAGAGAAATTTGATATTCTGATTGGTAAATTTTTGCTAGGAAGTTTAATTTAATTGCTTCATCTGTAAAGATGTTGAGTTAAAAAAGTAAAAATTTTAGAACTTAAAATAAAATATAACAGTGGTTTTATTTTGCTTAACTAGGGTTGACTTAAAAAAATACTTGATCAGAGTTTTACAAAAATAATTTTCCTATCTAGGGTGGGGAATGACAAGTGACAAGAGTGTCGTCCAAAATAGTTAAACACTAAAATAAAGAATTGTCTAAAATAAAGACGATGTTTGTATTTTTGTGACACGTGTGTATCGTAAAAATAGAAAAAAAATTTAAAAAGATTCAAAATTCATCCATAGTTAAGGGAAGATAGAGAACATATGGCTAAATCGATCTTAGAGAGTCGGACAAGTGGTGTCAGTGTAATAAGAGACAACACTCTTTTAATTGGTTCATTTAGCAATAAGCCAAATGATTACACAGCGCGACTACCTTTTTCTTCTTTCTCCTCCTTCTCCGTTGGTCTTCTTTACAATTTTCCCTTTAGTTGTGTTGCTGACAAAAAAAAAACAACATATTACAGATTTTGGTATTCAATTTTTCTGGTTAAATCATTTTTGTGACATTGTAAAAGGTAAAAGAAATAATAATGTAAATATATTTTAACTTAAATGTGCTTTTTGTTTGGACCGCATGTATCTAATGTTGAAATGTTAGTCCAAGTGAGGCTTTTGTGGCGAGGAGACGCCGTGTTCTTGACATTACAAAAAATATAAAGCAGGAAAGGAGAGATTCCTAGACCAAGCTTGATGGAGGTGCATTTTTTTAATTTTATTTTTTATAGAATATATATTATATAGATTTAGTGCTTGTATAAATTAAAATATCAGCTTAATTTTTTTTAGAAATTGAATGATATAGTTTTTATTGTTTATAATTTGTTGGTTTAAAGGATGCATTAATTTAAAATTAACTGAATTAAATTTAATAATTATAAACATTAAATAATAAAATAAATTGTTATTGAAAAACATGTTAATGAAAAAAAAAATGAAATGCAGTAGAAATAATAAATATTTAATGTAGGAGAAATAATAAATTTTGTATTTCGATGGTAGATTAACAAATTTAAAAAATATTTGTGAAACAATAATATTAAACGTAGTAGAAATAATTTTTAATTGTTATTGAAAAGGAGTAAATAGGATATTTTATAAAAAAATTATTGATAAAAAACTACATATACAGTTATATAATAAGAAATGTAAAATATGAAAAATAATATAATAATTATAGATAGATAAAAAAAGATTATCTTCATAAAAAAATAATTATAAAAACATAACAATTTTTTCATCAGATTTATTTAAAATATTACATATTTAAAATTAAATTTATAATTTTTAAGAAACAAAGTTATTATTGAATAAGAATTATTAAATTAAAAATAAAAATTAATCATCATAGTTTAAAATTTTATTTTAGATGACATCATCTTCATTGTATAGTAAGATTTTAAATTTAAGCTCCAGAAATAGTTCATTATTGCATTATCAATTTATTTACGTATTCGAGTATATTTAGAATGGATGTAACCTGGTTTTAAAGGTGAGAATTTAAAAGTGAGGAGGAGTCATTTTATACTTGCTAGCAATGGAGGAGGAGTTAATTTCAACATATTCTATCTTAATAATCTTTTTCTCCCATTTGAGAGTTATTCTCTCATTTCCTTCATACATTATACCATTTAAATATAATATAATCACAATTTTATTCATGTTACATTCAAAATAATTGGTTATCATAAATTAATTTATAATACAATGATTTTATATTTATTATTAAAACAATTAAATCAAAAATTAATTTGTAATTACAAAAATTTAAACTACTAATTTTTACATTACATTTTATATTTACTATTTTCAAACATAACATTTTATAAAATCTATAACCCTTTATTTAGGTCTCAGCACTTATTACGAAAAATTTTCATTATATATTCCAACTTTAATTTAAAGAATAGTATTCAAATAATTTATAACCAATTACATATTATTAGAAATAATTAAGTTATCAACAACTTAAGATATACATCCTGCTTTTACACACAAAAAATATTTTATCTACAAATAATAAATAATTTTTAATATAAAAAATCAAATAAAATAATTAAAATTGTAACACTCAGAATATATATATATATTATTTATTCTTAAATAAATAAGTTATTTAATATAAAATAAACTTATGAATTATATTATGCTAATGAAAAAAAAATATAAATATAAAGTTTAACCTAACCTGGATTTCTCTCTTCCACCACTTTCATGGTTGTCATTGTAAATTTTGTTAGGTGTTTATAAGGTCCAAAATTAGACAAAAGAATATATCAACATTTTTATCTAGTGAAAGAAATGGAGAACTGGAAGTCACACGAAAATGGTCCCTATTTGGACAACATTTGAGTCGTCTTTGAGATGGATGACATTAAAATCAGCCCTGACCCAGAGGACACAAAAATTGTCCCAATTATGGACTACACAAGTTTCGTTGCATAACATGTATCATCTGCAAGTTAGTTTTGTCCCTATGTAAGTTGACACAGTGCAAAATTGTCATGTCATTGTAAGTGTCAATACTAAAATAGACTACACTTGCAAATTTTTAATATAAAATAATAAATATTGTTCAAAGAAAGGACGACACTCTTACCACTTGTCATTCGGCACCTTAGATAGGATAATTATTTTTACTTTATCCTATTTAAGTAATTTTTTTAAAAACTAACTCTAATAAGGCAAAAAAAGCTTATAACGGTAAGATCAACTTTACCTTTTTTTTTTAATTTGAAGAATTAAAAAACACTAAAATAACTTACTCTTCGTTTTTATTTTTGAATAAATTTACATAGTTAATATTCAATTCTTTCAAAACATATCTCTTAACTAAAAATAATTGCATTTTAAAAATACTATAAACAAAACGGATGTTACACTAAGTAAATGTATCGGAAGTAAATGTTTTACATTACAGAGTTCTTTCGTATTAAAGGGATATAATTATTCAATTAATTTCTTCAAATGTAAAACATTAAATTATGAACTGAGGATTCACATCATGATCTTTAAAACTGAAATTTAATAGTGATTATAGAGAATTAGTTGATGCGTCCGTTACGTTACACATCACCATGGAAATAAAAAGTTCAATTCCATTTCCTTGGGTTTCAGTTGAATCTTGAAATTAAACGCAGAAATTAATTAGCCGTATGAAATATGATCGGAAAAAAAAGGATTAAGTAGCCGTATTTTATCTACTTTTCTCCAATGTTAGTAATAATTGGGATGCAGTCAATCAACATTTTAGAGCAATTCGTTTGATAATTATTTTTTTAAGGAAAATGATTAACTAATAAAAAAAGGTTTTATTTTAAAGCATAATTTTTATTATTATTAATATATTTTTACTGTAATTTTCAAAAAATTATATTTTTACATTATTCTTAAGATAGTGATGAACAGAACCCTACATAATTGGATGCATACTTAATATGTGGCTAGTGGATATACTATGTCAGTAATTCCCAAGTTCCAACTATATTGGATATCAAGCTGAGTGATACATGTAGAAGGATCTTTCTGATTTTTAATTACTACTTACAATGAGGGTAGGGTTAGGTTGAAGAATCTTATCTATCATTAGATTAGAGTTTCAATCATATATATTAGTGGATAATAATTATTAATTCTCAATATCTCTCTCTTAGAAAGTGATAAAAACGAGGGCTGCACCAATTAATAAACAATTACTGTTATTGAGATTTCCGAGTGAAATATTAATGAATCTTAAAAAATACCAATTTTAATTTTTTTAAAAACATTGTTCATTTTAATACAAAATTATTTGTTTAATTTCTTTTTCATTTGTCCATTATGAAGGTAACATATGGATTAAAGAAAATAACTAATACATGCATTGGGCAGCGTTTAAAAATTAAAGATAAATTTATAATTTAAATGTGAATAATTAATATTTTTTTAATATTTTAAATGAAAATATAAATAAAAATAAAATTCTCTTTGAAAAGTAGGCAGATTTAAAAATAGAAAGAAGTATATACTTATATATAAACATAAATATTTTTTTTTCTTAAATTATCAATTTATATAGATGAAAAATGAAATTTAACAAATGTGAATAATTAATTACGTAGTATTATAGAATTAAATTATGTAATGAATAGGGTATCCTGGTAATTGAATTCATCTTGTAACTTACAGTAGCGCACACGTTAAACAATAAAACATGCGGCGCTCGCATTCTCCAAATGATAATTACCTCACTACTTGAATAAATTCATCATAAAATTTCTTCTTTGGGATATATATTGCCAATTTCTTTGGTGATTTCACACTAAGCTGTCAAAGTAGACATGGAGAGTCAGCAAAACTCGTTTTGGAAGTCTAACTACGAAATTTATGAAAATCCATTTGCACAAACGTGCCAATTCTCTTCATATGATTGTTACAGGTAAAACAACTAGTGCCACTTCTTACCTTTAATTTTCTGTAACAAGTCATTTGGGAAGGTTTCAAATTTCTCATTATAACATCTTTTCTCCAGGGATTATGCTAATGATTGGTATAGTTGGTCATACGAATTTCCCATGCAGTATAACAATCATGATGCTATTCCTTTTATGGAGAACAATTATCCTGACATTTTATATGAAACTATGCCAACTGAACCAACACCACTAAACATACAAGGTTATCAATTAATTTATATGAGTTTCTTTATCGTTAAGTCTTCATGGTACATATTATTTATTGCATTTGCCCTTTTTTGATATAGTTTATTTAAATTTGTATTGCAGACTATGACTCTGTGTGGAACGAACTTGATCCGGGGCTTGATTCAGATACACCCGCATTTTCATTTTGCAACAATGGAGAAACTGTGAAGGAAATGAGGGAAGATTTGAAGAGTAAGCCATGCAGAGAAGACAAAAGCATGAGTCCCATAACGTTATCAAGGAACACCGTTTCTCAATACTTTTACATGCCCATATCACAAGCAGCAAAAGAGCTTAATGTGGGCCTCACACATTTGAAAAAGAGATGCAGGGAGTTAGGAATTCAGAGGTGGCCACACAGGAAGCTAATGAGCCTTCAAACCCTCATAAAGAATATTCAAGTACGTTCTTACTGTGTCAATTACCAATAGACAATGCCTAACAATTGGAATATGATTTATATATGTCGATTATAGACTTGAAGCTTTTATTATTATTATTATTATTATTATTATTTTCATTTGGCTTGGTCATGCAGGACCAAGGAGTGGAGGGACATGAAAGTTGTGAAAAAATAAGGAATGCAATTGAGATATTGGAGAAAGAAAAGAAGATGGTGGAGGAAATGCCAGATTTGCAACTTGAAGATAATACAAGAAGGCTTAGACAAGCTTGTTTTAAGGCTAACTACAAGAAGAGGAAACTCATGAGCGTTAGGGTGATGGAACCCCAGTCTTCTTCTCTCGATGTATTGACACACAAGGGGTGATGAATCAAGTTATTATCATGAAGCATATAACAAGATATATATTAAATATCTTTTGCTTGATACTCATTAAGTAGTTCTTTGGTGCTTCAAGCTAGTTTACATATGGTGTTTATTTTCTTTTTCCAATTTGAGCCAAAGGAAATATCACAGTCATTACTTTGCTGAGCATTTTGCTATATTTACTAATTATTACGAAGCTTGGCAATAAGTCCGGTAACTGTGGAGGGGAAATTAATATGGATTTTCAGTTGATGTTATAATCATTGACATTCTTTAAAAAGATCCAGTGGAAGGCAAGTCATATGAATCTAGAATTTGGCAATTGATTCTTTTACCGATTGTTGCTGTTTCAATCACTATTCAATGTGGAATACTTAGCTGAGGGCTTTTTCTTTTTTCTGTGAATCTTCAATTTTGTCCATAAAATTCAATTTTAAAATACTGAGAATTGTAATATGATTTACTATTATAAAATTTTTAGAAATTAAGCAAGTACACAAATAAATCTCGATATATGCATGAAATAATATCAAAATTATTTAAAAATATTGATATATTTAGTTATTAATAATATGAAGTTAATAAAATTTGTTATAGTACAAAATAAAAGTTGATTTCAAAAATATATAAAAAATTAACAAAAAGAAAGATAATTAAGATATATTAAAATATAAAATAATCAAATACACCTAAAATAATAGAAATAAAATTTTCCTTTTTATAAAAGTTAAAAAAATAACTTTCTCTTAAACAACAAATTGAAATAATTCAATAACAAAATAATTATATTTATTCTAATAAATATATAAATTATTAAAAATAAATAAAAAATAACAAATTTTTATGACTTTTTTTTAACTAATGTCTTAAAATTCTGATAAACTAACTGAACACATTTTTTCTTCTCTATAGGGCATAGGCTGGATATTTTCTTTTTATGCCTGATCTCAGCACTCACATTTTTTTTTTCAGTTTTTGGTTTTTCTCTCTCACTTACCTCATGTTATTCACAACTACATCTATCTTATATATATATATATATATATATATATATATAACCTTCAAATTTGACATAAGAAGTTACTAAAAGGGCAATGAAAAAGTTAATCTATCTATCTCATAATAATATTATATATGCGATTAGCAGATTGCCAATAAGCTCACACGTAATCATATGAAAGACGTTTAAATTTAAAGCAATGTTAGTAATATATTTTTTATTATTAATTAAAATTTATTAAAAATTAAAATATAAAAAATTAATTTAAAAGAGATTCACATAATTTTTGTAATTGTTAATAAATTTTAACTAATAATAAAATATATTATAAAAAAATATAATAAAGAGTATGTTACTAATATTTTTTAAAAATTTATAAACATCTAACAAAATTCTCCTGTAATTTAAAGAAAGTAAAAATCTACTTCAAGAGATTATATAGGACACATGTTTTGGGTTTCTTTTCTTTTCTTCTTATCTTTCCAATATATCACTTTTTTCTCTTTATTTTGTTTTATTATTTCAATTTCTTTTAAATACACAAATAAAAAATTAATAAATGGAATTCAGAAAAATGTTGCAGATGATAGAATGATAGAAACAATACTGTAGATTGCAGTATGAAACGGAGAGAGCAGAACTGGTGTTTGAAATTGATCTCCGTTACAATGCAGTTCGTAAGCCCACTTCATTTTTTATTTTATTTTCAAACAAATCTTCTTATTTCTCCAATTTCCCCCATTTTGTATCTTTCGAATATACAATTTCTTGTTTGAATCATTGTTATTGTTAAAATAGCATAAACCAAAAAGGATTTAATAAGCAAAATTTGTAGTAAAAAAGAAACAGCATAGCTAATTTCTTTTTAGTCCAAAGAGGATTATGATATAAGTTTACGTAGACGTGTGATAATAACCGATGATGATAGATGAGATAATCAAAATAGTAATTTGAACCATGCTTATTTTTTATAATTTGTATTACGATTAATATTTTCGTTGCTATAACGTGCTTTTGTTACCTGAAAATAGTATTAACCTGCGTGTATTCATGCGAATCATGAATTAACAATCTTTTTCTTATAGAAATTTTTTTTCTAAATCATGTGTCACTGCCATATATTTTTTCAAAATTAATTTTTTAATTTTTGTTATCAAAAGAAGCCAATAAAAAATATTCACACAATAACATGAATGTATAAATTATACTACTATTCACCTGTCTTATAAAGTTTTATAAATATTAATTTAACTATATTACCTAGTAATTAATGCACAACAAAATTTTTCTTTTCCAAAATAAATAAAGAAAATATTTTTTATTTTAAAAAACTCAAATAACTTTTACAGTTCACACAACCATTATTAATAGCAGTATATAAATAGTTTGTGATTTGCAAATTAATAAGGATATTACTTTAGCCATAATATGTGTAAGACTCTAACTGTCATGTGCATGTGAATTATTCTACATTTTATTCATAAAATTTAAATATTTTTTAAAAAATTTATTTCAAAATAAAAAAATATTTTTTAAAATCTTAATAGTGATGTATAAATGGTTGTGTCTGTTATGTTGTCTTATCTTGAGGATTCCGTTTTAAGGATAAAGTTAGTTTTAAGTTAGACTTATCTTTAGATTTTTGTTTCCTTTATGTCTATTTAAAGACTTGTTTATTCTTCAGTGAAACATTCATTCTCCACTTTGTTGAGTCTTACTTCTATCTTTACAAATTGGTATAGAAACTCCGTAGGACCTTATATATAAAAAGTAACCATCTTTGAATGATTCACAAAATGAGTGAGGATAAGAATTTTATGACACCTGTCATACCACACTTAGATGGTCACTATAATTATTCTCGTAACGTTGCTCGCAACGAGATGAGTATACTTAAATAAATGTTTATAAGAAATAAAATATTTTTTAAATAACTACTTTTAGATTACCATTGCTTGTTGTTTTTCTCTTTCTTTTTTCTTTTCAAATAGCCTTGTTGTCTTTTTTTAAAAAAAATAAAATTATTTTGCTTGTGAAGGATGAAACTACTACATGGTTCTTGCACTCTGTTACATATTGATATTTTCATATGGATGGTGTAATTTGTAAAGTGCAATGGATTGAGGGTAGGAATGATATTCCTATGATTGATAAGGCTAATAATGTTGATGAATTATAAATGTATTATTTTTTATATTAAATTATTTACATAAATTTGTGTTACGTTTTATATTTATAAGACTAACTTTATCTAATTTATATTTGGATTACAATGAAGACTAAAAACACATGTTTTGCTTTATCTACGTAGGTTATATATTAATTTTGGGTTTTGTTAATCTCAACATTCAACTTTAAAAGTGTAGGATAAACAGCTAATAATATTATTATTTTACTAAAAAAAATATTTATTATATTTTTATAACTTCAATATAATAATTGTGTACTTTTTTTAATAAAAATTTTCTATTTGTAGTTATTTAAACTCAACTCTAAAAACTGAGGTTAACAAAACCTATTAATTTTTAAGATAAAAAAAATAATATGTTTTGGTTTAAGAGATGTCAATAACACTAAAAACAATTATCATTGGTGATAACTAAAATCATGTAGAAAGAGGAGAAGACTAAATTGGGAATCATACAAAATCCAAAAAGTGCAAAACAAAGAAACAATGTTAATCAAGCATTCTTTTTACTGCTTAAGAAGCTTTGGAGAATAACCTCTCACTACATAAATTGATAGAAACTTGCATTCTGTTAGAATTAATGGAGATTTCCTTACAACAAATAATCCCCATAAAACAGAAGAAAAACTAGAATAAAAATGCACTGAAACCTAAGTCTAATTTATTTTTTATTTGCACAATTATTGATAGCTCCTAACCACAACACTTCCAATGTGAATTTAAATTCACAAGTAAGGGGAGGATCTAACCTTGGTTGTGGCTCATGTTTTTCAGTTTATTCTTTCTAATTTGAAATAACAAGATATATTTTAATATGTTTTTATTTTTTGATTCATTCCTTTGTTTATATATAATTATTTTTTATATATTTTATAATTTTTCTTAAAGAAATTAATACTATTTTTCTGTATAATTTCATTATAAAATTATAATTTATCATATTTTTTTATTTAATTTGTTAAAAGACCAGACCGATGCTGGGCTATAATCTTGGGTGTTTTACGGACAAACTCTATTTAAGTAACAAGGATCCCACACATGTTAATGATAAAAACAGTAACATTATACTCAGATACAGTTTCTCATTTCTGCAAGCAATGGCAGAATTAGGTGAGCTTCCCGCTTACCCTACCAATTCACAAGAATAATATCCAAATTGTTTGTTGAAAATTCGACTTATAGAATCACCTTATTTGTCATTCACCATTCTCCAATATGCTTAACCCTTATTCCTCAAAATAGGAGTGTTTCACACCAATAGATTTCAATTTTCAAGTTCCAACATTAACTAATTCATGACTTGATCACACCAAAATAATAATAATAAGATGATGACTTCAGCTGAGGCATGTGGTCGTAGCTTACAAAGCTATACTCTAACAGAAGATATGGGTAGTTGCAGTAGGTTTGAATCAGTAATAGTTGGTTTATCAATCGATCTACTTCCCTCTGTTTCCCATGGCATATATTCTCATTCCATGTTTTGAAAATTCATAATTTCTATAAAAAAACAAACCCAAGAGTTCACAGCCTTACTAGACTCAGACTCTTACTTAAAGAGATCACTACTTGCTAGCTAGATAAACATGAAGTTTGATTTAGTGCTAGTTATTATAATAGCCATAATTTTTGGAGTTGGGTTTGGAGGGTGCGAATACAAGATTGTGCAGTTCATTTTTGGAGACTCCCTCTCGGATGTTGGAAATAACAGGTACCTCTCCAAAAGCCTTGCTCAGGCAAGTTTACCTTGGTATGGTATTGATTTGGGCAATGGACTACCTAATGGGAGGTTCTCTAATGGTCGCACAGTTGCTGATATAATAGGTATATCTTTCATTTTCTAAGACTAAATCAAATTAATTTGCAAGTGTAAGTGTCATTCACTTTATTTTCTGACTTTTTAGACCCACTTTCACCTTAATCTTTCTGCTAACATTAAAGACTAAAATAATTTTTTTTTTTTTTTGAGTTAGCGATTATAGAAAAATCTGAGACTAAAAGTTCGTGTGGTTCTGCGTTTGTGTGTCTTGGATCACGTTATTGTTTACGCTGTTCAGAGTAGTGTTTAAAATTTGGATCCACTTTCACTGAATTTAACGCATATCCAAAACATATATTAACCCAAACAATGCTTACAATCTGGGACTGAGACGAGAGTTTAATCCACTTTTTAACATGCAGATAATTTGTTGGCAGTGACAAGAATAACTTATTTTATATAAGCTATTTTTAACTGTAGCCGAAAGAGAAAAAGTTGTTCCTTTCTTTAATTTAGTGTCGATTTAGTTGTGGTTGTCCCAGGTTTCTACCGGGTTGAGAAATTTGTATATACTTAAGAAAGTTTGTTTTGATATTAAGAAATTAAAGCACTTTCTATTGTTTCACTCTATAATCATATTGATATTCACATCTTCAGGTGACAATATGGGCCTTCCAAGGCCTCCAGCATTCCTGGACCCATCTTTAACTGAAGATGTTATATTGGAAAA
Organism: Abrus precatorius; assembly: GCF_003935025.1. Taxonomy (NCBI): domain Eukaryota; kingdom Viridiplantae; phylum Streptophyta; class Magnoliopsida; order Fabales; family Fabaceae; genus Abrus; species Abrus precatorius. Next base: position 12,981,959 of record NW_020874292.1, read on the forward strand.
TGGAGTGAATTTTGCTTCTGGGGGTGGTGGAATATTGAATGAAACTGGCAGTTACTTTGTAAGTTGCTTGCTATGTGTAGATTTTCATCTTATTTTGGCATATGGCCCATTAATAAGCATAGTATAGACCAAGAAAGGCACTGATATATATATATTATGAATGAAAAACCATTCCTCTTGCAGATTCAAAGGTTTTCGCTCTACAAACAAATTGAGCTGTTTCAAGGGACACAAGCACTGATTAGAAGCAAAATTGGAAAAGAGGAGGCAGAAAAGTTTTTTCAGGGAGCACGTTACGTTGTTGCTTTAGGCAGCAATGATTTCATCAACAACTACTTGATGCCTGTTTACAGTGATTCATGGACATATAATGATGATACATTCATGAACTACTTGATCGGAACTCTACAAGAACAATTGAAGGTTTATAGATTAATTTACTCTAACATAATCATTTTTTCTCTGTTTAATTTTTAGCTTCTAACAATATTTTCAATTTTGCATTTATACTATTTAGCTTTTGCATAGCCTAGGAGCAAGGCAGTTGATGGTGTTTGGGCTGGGCCCAATGGGCTGTATTCCCCTGCAAAGGGTGCTTAGTACATCTGGTGATTGTCAAGATAGAACAAACAAGTTGGCTGTTAGCTTTAATAAAGCTGCAAGCAACTTAATAGATGACTTGGGAAAGCAACTTCCTAATTCAAGCTACAGATTTGGAGATGCATATGACGTTGTTAATGATGTGATTAGCAATCCAAACAAATATGGTAAGTAAATATATCTATATCCATCTATCATTGTTTTCCTCATTCACTTGATGCATAGACCATTATTTCAAACCCAAACCATTAGCGATCATAAACATTCAGCAATTTGGTACATTTATTAGTTGTTTGGTATCTTATCTTTACTACTGGGAAAAAGATAAACCATTTACTAACGAAAAAATATAAAACATTAGAATTATCTTGGTTAGATAGACTTTTTATTTAATGAAATTATATCTCAATTTTTAATTCAAATAAAATTGTTTTATAATATTTGCCTAGTAGTATAGCGAATTAGTATTCTTAATTAAACAAAATTTGATGGTAGGATTCGAAAACTCAGACTCGCCTTGTTGCTCGTTCGGGAATATTAGACCAGCTCTTACATGTATACCTGCATCAAAACTATGCAAAGATAGAAGCAAATATGTTTTCTGGGATGAGTACCATCCATCAGACAGAGCTAATGAACTGGTTGCTAATGAGCTCATCAAGAAATTTAGATTTTTGCGTGTTGATCAAACAAATGCTCCTTCACCATCACCTGTTGTTGCTCCATCTCCACACAATTAATCATGCAACTCAATTTTTTATTGCTCAATGTTGTAATTGCTTTTGTAATGAAAGCGAGTTTTCTTTCCCTTTTCACTAGTCTGTTATGATACTGATTCTTTTTTTGTTACAGTTTTACCTTGTCTTGATAATCCATCTCACATTATTTCTTGTAATTATAGTACCATGAATTTTCTAATATTTACTATACAAATCTGCCATTAGGTATTCAACCTAAGAACATGTTGTGCCAGTAATAAGAATTTTTTTCTCAAATAAGATTTTGAATAAAATTTTATGCATGATAAAACTAAATTTAAGAGCAGTTAGTTCCCTTAAGTGGTACATCCAATTTGACTCGTATTAGATTTTTTTTTTTTTTTTTACGAGACTAGTATTGGTTTGATCTAAATAACTTTTGCATCCGGAAATCTACGATAGAAAAAGATAGAAAAAAAAAATCACAAATTGAACTTTTGTTTCCTTTTTTTGTCGGTTTTTTTTTTTTTTCTATTTCTGTTTGGTCATGCTATTTTTACTTTTGTCCAATGTTCAGGATTGAAAAAATGGGCTTGGATCCGATCCAAGCTACTGCATGGTTTGTTGATAACATATTATACCCAATTAAACATACAATGTCTTTACAAAGATAAATAAATAAATAAATAAATAATATATCATTCATTGACGTTTGATATCAAACTTCAATTTTTACATCACTAAATAATTTTTTTATAAAATATGAAATTAATTTTTTAATTATTTGTTTAAAGGTTCTTGTCAAGTAGACAATTATTATAACTACGATGGCAATAGAAAAAAATAATAAAAATGACAAATAAAAAATAAAAAAAAAGAAATAAAGAGATTAGAGGAATCATCGTTATAATTTTTAAAAAATTTTGAAAAACTTTAAAAAAAGTATTGTCTACGTAATTAAATCCAAGTTCAAGAATCTGATTACAAGTGAAGAAAGTATTAACATCATATTATATTTGTAAAAATAGTTATTTTGAATTATACAAAAATTTAAATTTTATTTCATTTTTATATTTGATATTTTATTTATTTAGTAAAAGAATGGAGGAAAATAGGTTTTAAAATAATTAGGCATGAGATTTTGATCCATGCTTTTATGTATTTTTCAATGCATTGGGAGAAATTAGGGCTATATATATAGTTTTGTGAATGATATACTAATCTATACATCACTATGTTTAATTGTTGAATAATTTTAAAAAAATTAATTTAATTTTTTCTAATATAAAATTTTATGTAATTCATGTGTATTAGGTGTGACATCTTTAATTTCTCATAGAAAACACACACACTCATATATATATATATATATATATATATATATATATATATAATTTCTGATGAGGTAGATGAAATAAAATGAATTTATTATAAAACATGTTATATGAAAACTTGATAGAATTAAAACTTTCCTATCAATAAATCTATTCATGAAATTGTGAAAAATTTAAAAATATCAATATGTAAACTATACCTTTAATAATTACATTTACACTAGAACCAATATACATAGCTGAATTTCATTTATATGCAAAGTTTAATATTTACAAATAGTCAGCAAAATACAATAGGTCTTAGAATACATAATTACAATATCAAAATAAATTGAGTCTTAAGAGCAGTCCTTATCCATACCACAATACTAGTCATTATCATTGTGCCAACCCTCTATCTCAGCTAGCTCCTTTGGAGTTAGGTCTTCACTCTCTTCAAGATCTCCAGACTCAACCTCGACTTCAACGTCCGTTACTCGCTCAACAGTAAACTGGATTGGTCTCCAAAGGAGATTGTGATCAATAAAGGTATATAAATAATTTGCAGCTGCTAGAGTCCTAACTGTCCCTTTATAAACATAAATGCTAAAGGTATGGAAGATCATATTATTTACAAGATAATCTAATGGTACACTATAATCTAAATTCATTCTAAAGTAAAAACATTACTTTGTTCATTATTATGGTCTACAACTAATTTAAAATAACAAAACCATTGACATTTCATAAATACATAATTCAGTCTTCAATTTACAAGGTAATCTACTAGTTTAATTACTCTTTCAAAATTAGGTCATCCTTATTCCGTGAAATGTTTAGTAAGGATGAACATATATTTCACCATTAAACACAATGCAATTACATTAATACAAATCACAACATAACTTTATTTATGAATTAAAAGGAAATGTTGCCACCTCATATACACAGAAAATTTCCACAAAATCATACACACTTATTTACAAATCACTACACTTTTGTCTCTTAAATACGCACTTTTTTGTGTACTATGATCATAGATATTTGATGCTTCTAGTACTTCATGAAGTCTTACACAAATAGGTAAATAGTTGTCGGTTAGCCATTACACATGGATACAACGTATACAATAACGGGCCCCTTAGCAAAGGTATAATCAGGAGTCTAGTCAGGAAACGAATGAGGCCATGTGACGCATTTGCTCTCAGGAAAAGTGTGTACACATACGCGAATTTTGTTCACTACCCTATGTTTTCTCCAAATTTCCTAATCATCTTCAAACTCTATACTCCCAATGCATCTTTGTAACTATTTACACTAGTTCTTTTAATCAATTTGTACTTATCTCATACTCTTATCATATCAATCTCATCATTCAGCTAAAATGATCGTGCTTAGTAAATACTTTCAGGTTAAGTCTATGCAATACATTTACCACAAGAATACATCACAATCATCTCAAATTAATCAAATACATACATCATTACAGTTCACAACACTTACATATCATTTAATCATATATTTACATTCAAGGAACATATAATGGTACTCTCATGAACATAAATGTTTGCTATGTTGTAATGACGAAAAAAGAGCTCTCCTTACCTTGAAATGAAGTTCCAAAAAGGAATTTGTGGAGAATAAATAAGTAAACAAATAAGTCACAGCTGCTAGAGTTCTAACGGTACCAAGGAATATATATACACAGAGGGTGTGATGTATTCTATTTACAGGAAAATCAAAAGGAATACTATAATATAGCTCCATCTCCATCATAATGATATTCCTAGGCTCATCGTCAACATGTACAACAATTCTAAAGTAGCATAATTTTTTATTCATTAAATACATAGTTGAGTATATTATATACAGAATTATCTACAAGCCTAATTCTTTCCTAAGGCTCTGTCATCCTGATTTTCTGAAAATATTAGTAAGGATGAGCACCTATCTTATCATTTAAACATAATATTACTTTAAAGACTAACATGACAGCACAATCATGGTCATGGAACATAAGAAATCATAATAACATGAATCTCAAAGCAATATATCAAACATACATATATTTCAATACAATCATTATGTTCCTCTCTTTCGGATACGCACACCCAATATACTATGATCACAATTATACGATGCCTCCAACAGTTCTTGAGGTCTTACACAACTAGGTAAGCCAATGCATACAGATACAACATATATAATAACAGACTCCTTAGCAAAGGTATAGTCAAGAGTCTAGTCAGGAAACGAGTGTGAGGCCATTTGGCGCATTTGCTCTTAGAAAGAATGTGTATACATGCGCGAATGTCGCTCACCACCCTACGCTTCTTCCAGATTTCCTATCATCTCCAGACTCTATACCCCTAGTGTATCTCTGTAACTATTTGCACTAGATCCATTTAGCTTTTTACACTTATCTCATACTTCCTTTTGCACTAAATTTGTCACTCAAGTAAAAGATCGTGCTTAGTAAAGCATTTACAAACTAAGTTCCAAATAAATATATTACTCGAACATATCATTAACACCCAAAATCAACCAATCATACTTTTCACAACAATCCAATGTCAATCAATCATAAGAATCATACAAGAACACATGCATAAAGTACTCTTATGGTTACAAAATATTTATTGTACTTAAAATCACAAAATAGTGCTCTCTTTACCTTGAAATGAAATTTTGAAAAAAGGTTTATGAAGGATTTTGGTGAAAGAACCAAGATCTTCCTAGATATGATAAAAGAGAACATTTTGAGAAAGGAGAAACTTAGAATACAACAAAAAAGAAACAACAAAACTCCAAGAACTTACTTGGAGTTGATTAGTGAAGTTTCTGAGCTTGAATTCAAAAGCGAGTTGAGGTTTTGGAGAGATTTTCAGAAAAGAGGGGGTTAGAGGTCAAGAGATCAGGGGAGAGCTCGAAACATGGATTATAATCCGAGTTTTCTAACTTGAAAACCCTTAAATACCCCTTGACTCACGGCATTCTCACTATAGCGAGCCTTTCTCTCGCTACAGTAAAAAAATAGACAAAATTGCACTTTGCTGTCTGTCATTCTAGCTACTGTGAGAGTCCTCGCTACAGTGAGAGCTTAGAGAGCCTAATTTCTGGACGCTTTTTCTCGCCACAGCGAGAGATATCTCGCTAGAGCGAGATATCCTGCAACTTACATCATTTAAACTCTCTAAAATTCAAATAACCTCACAAATACAACCAATATTCAATGCTATAATAATAAATATAAAAACGAGGATGTTAGACAAGATAAAATATTAGTATTATATTTCAATCAATTTTAAATTCTCTTATTATTATCATTATTATTACAATTACAATTTAAAATTTAAAAAGGTGAAATATTCCTATTAAAGTATATGATTATGAAAATAAAATAAGAATTAAAAAAAAGTGATATATAAATAAATAAAAGATAAAAAAAACTCAAAATTTACTTAAGCACACAGAGGAAGTCACAACAAGCTTAGCTGTTGGGGTAGATACAACAACATCATATGGTAGAAGAGATATAGACAACCCAAGGCAACTCACACAATTCATAGAAATGAAAGAATATGTAGCACCAAAATCGAACAATGCATCAAGGAGTCTATCTTTAATGATGCATATACCTCTGATAAGATCGTTTGACTTAGATGCCTCTGACCCACTCATGGAAAATACTTTGCCTTGTACATTCGATTTTGCCTCATTGCTTCCTTGGGATGCAGGCCTATTGCTCCCACTTCTCTAAGGAGTAAACCAACAAGTGTTTGCGAAATGACCCATCTTTCCGTAAATATTACACTTTGATGGTGGTTATGGGTAATTCCTCACAATGTGAGGTCCTCCGCAGCGAAAACATCTGATTGACCCCTTTGAAAGGGTAGAACCACCGCTGTTGCCTCCACGAGACATAGTCCCACTTGCTTGAGACTGACTAGCACTAGAGTATGACCCCCTCTAGAACCTTGGAGGTCTCCGGTCTTGCCTCACTGGTCCTCCAACTCTAGTGTCCACAGATTTGCCTTTAGAGTTGGCCTAAAAAATTATGTACTTACTCACTAAAGTTGGCAGATCCGTTAGTTGGAATGCACTGACCTTAGTCCGAATCTGAGGCCTCAATCCATTCTCAAACTGGGCACACAAATCTTTGTCACTATCCTCGTGTTAAAAATATGGCCAGTACTTCATGAGTTCATGGAATTTTGCAGTGTATTCCCCTACAGACATGCTTCCTTGCTTCAGCTCAAAGAATTCTATGGCCTTTTGTTTCTTTAAATCTCTTGGGAAGTAATTTCCTAAGAAACTCACCTTAAATGTCTCCCATTGTACGTATCCTTCTCATATGGTAAGGTTTGGCTGACAAATCTCCACCAATCCTCTACTTCACCACTCAACAAATAGGTAGTGTAAGTCACCTTGTGCTTTTCGTGACAGCCCATCGCATTGAAAATTTTATCAATATCTGCTACCCACCTCTGAGCTCTTTCAGGGTCAAATTTTCGCTCAAATTTTGGAGGGTTATGCTTGGTGAACGATGACAATCCACGATATTCAGCTGGCTAAGCATCCTGGTTATGCACCAAGGTCTCCAGGACTTGTGTCATACGTCCCAAGATTTCATTTGCAGCTCTGGTAGGTCTACCTCTACCAGCCATAATTCTAATCTCAAGAAAGACCAAATAAGCATATCAGCTCATATCTCGCGTATTACATATTTAATTCTAACAATGCAAATATTACAATTCAGACAAATCAAACAATCCATAACCAATAAACAATACCTAGCAAAGAATCACTTCATATTCCTGTAGAATAGGAATATATGAGCACACAACACAAACGAACTAGTCCCACACTGTCAGGCTGGTTTGGAAGAACTGTTCTGATACCAATTTGTAACATCCTAAATCTTTAAACTTTAAAAGCTGTTTATTCCATTTATACAACCTAATATATTGTATAAATATTTCATATATGGAAAATATTGTAAGTATAAATAGATAAAATACCTATTTGTAATTAAGGTTGTTTACAAGGTTTGCCAACACAGAAATTATTAAAAAAATAGCAATAAATATAAATTATAATTACCCAAAATAAATTTTTACAACATTGATACAAAACATGTAGTAATACATGTTTCATATAAATATTTACAAACTGTTTGATAAAACAAGTGGGACTAAAAATAATATGTACATAACAAAAAATAATTACATCTCAAAGGCAATTTAAGTCACAGAGCAACCCCAAAATATATTCCAACATTGAGAACCTAGCACTAGTCGATTCCATGCCAGCTTTCTATCTCTGCCAGGTCTTCAGAATCAAGATCGTCATCTGATCCAAGATAAAGTTCTCCTGGATCAACTGTGACTTTAGTACCAGTAACTCGTTCAAAAGTCCATCTGAATGGTCTTCTGAGATGGTCATGATCGTGATAAGTAAACAAATAAGTCACGGGTGCTAGAGTTTTAACGATATTAGGGAATATATATACACAAAGGATCTGATGTATTCTATTTATAGGGAAATCAAAAGGAATACTATAATATAGTTTCACTCCATCATAATGATATTCCTAGGCTCATCGTCAACGTGTACTGCAATCCTAAAGTAGCATAATTTTTTATATTCATTAAATACATAGTTGAGTCTATATATACAAAACTATCTATAAGCCTAATTCCTGAGACTTTATCATCTTGATTTTTTGAAAATAATAGTAAGGATGAGCACCTATCTTATCATTTAAACATAATATTACTTTAAAAACTAACATAACAGCACAATCATGATAACATGAATCTCAAAGCAATATATCAAACATACATATATTTCAATACAATCATTATGTTCCTCTCTTTCGGATACACACACCCAATACATTGTGATCACAATTATACGATGCCTCCAGCAGTTCTTGAGGTCTTACACAACTAGGTAAATAGTCACCGGTTAACCCATGCATACAGATACAACATATACAATAACAAACCCCTTAGCAAATGTATAGTCAGGAGTCTAGTCAAGAAACGAGTGTGAGGCCATGTGGTGCATTCGCTCTCAGAAAGAATGTGTACACATGCACGAATGTCGCTCACTACCCTATGTTTCTTTCAGATTTCCTATCGTCTCCGGACTCTATACCCCCTGTGTATCTTTGTAACTATTCACACTAGATCCATTCAACTTTTTACACTTATCTCATACTTCCTTTTGCACTAAATTTGTCACTCAAGTAAAAGATCGTGCTTAGTAAAGCATTTACAAACTAAGTTCCAAATAAATATATTACTTGAACATATCATTAACACCCAAAATTAACCAATCATACTTTTCATAACACATGCATAAAATCACAAAATAGATCTCTCCTTATCTTGAAATGAAGTTTTGAAAGAAAGTTTATGAAGGATTTTGGTGAAAGAATTAAGATCTTCCTAGATATCAGAAAAGAAGTCATTATTATGAAAGAATGAAATATTAGTATTATATTTCAATCAATTTTAAATTCTCTTATTATTATCATTATTATTACAATTATAATTTAAAATTTAAAAAGGTGAAATATTCCTATTAAAATATATAAAAATGAAAATAAAATAAGAATTAAAAAAGTGATATATAAATAAATAAAAGATAAAAAAAAACTCAAAATCTACTTCGGTGCTAGAATGTCCCATTCCTTTCAACATATGTAGATATTGCATGAAGCTTTTAACACATAAATCACATAAATCTAAAGTTTAGATTAGATGCTGAAAGACATTTCACTTTTGTAGGTTGCATGTGTAGGCTCGATGGCATGGATTAGAACTAAAGAAAAAAGGTCTTTAGGATGAAAATATAGAAAAGCAATTAGAGGTTCCTTATTTTTTAACACAATAATTTTTTTTACTTCAATCTTTGGATTGAAAGGACAAAAAATGATATGATTCAACATGAAACCTTTTTTATTGTAGCTGATAACATCAAAGCCCACAAATTGATATGTATTTGAACCTTAGAATGCGCGCAAACACACAAAGATTAGGATTATATAACATGCATATGTGGATAAAAAAAATGACAGCTTCTAATCTTTGTGGACATTACAATTACCGGGACATTACAAGAATGACTTATGTCCAAGATCGAAAAGAAAAAGAAAAAGAAAACATTGATAATGAAATAACGTTGTAAGTCTTAGCTACAAAGTAAAAGCATAGGCTGTAATACCTTAATTTTAATTTTCAATTTAATAAGGATTTCACAAATTCGAATAATCAATTTTTATAAAAATACTTCAAAATAAGGGAAGAGTTACAAATTAATATTAAATGACTGCTACAAGACTAATTCAGTTACAATAACTTCAAAATAAAAGCTAAGTCCTATAACAGTCCATCCATCCCTTCACTGAGTCTGATATTGATCGTCTTGATTACTTGAAAATCGAATATAAGGGTGAGTACTCTACACTACCCAAAAACACGCAATCAACGTAGAGTCTCACCTCCAGCACATTTCTAACTCATTAAACAAACACAATCACAAGTAGTATTTCACATCCATAAGTACAAAATACAAATCCACGCATACGCACACCAGCCACCTCACTATAGTACTATGATCACAGATTCTCACCATGAATACCTGCCGGTTACTCCCACCTTACGGATACCACGTGGGCAGTGACGGGTCGCTCAGCAAAGGTAATGGTCAGAGGTCTAGTAATAAAGAGAGTGTGTGGCCTGTGGTGCACCTGTTTCGCAGTCGGTGTCACCACCACTCTCTCCTCTCCAAGGTATTCCTACTGTCCTCATCTTCCACACTCCCAGTGTATCGCTGAACCATTCACAGCACATTACAATGGCGTTAATACGCCCATTCACACATATATTCCATTCATGCATGCAATAATCATGCTTACACACAGCACACAGCCCACATTGCATTCAAATACACGGCACTAGGCCCACATTCATTTCACATTATACGGCACATAGCCAATATTCATCTATATTACACCACATTTACATACAATCTACATCCATCAAGTTCAAGTCAACACACATAATGTTCACATATCACGGCACATGGCCTACATTACATTTCTCAGCAATTTCCTACCCACTAACTCAGCCACAACACAATATCAAGCAAAATAACAATTCATGCACAAAAGAGTAGGATAGAGTCCCCCTTTATCTCAGATTGAAGACCCACACTTAGATTTGACCACAAACGTGCTCCTTACACAGATTTCAGCCCAAAACACATGGAAGAATTTCATGAGAACTCCAAGAAATCGAGAAACAAAGAAATGGGGATGAGAAACGGAACTCTAACCATTAAAACTCACCTCCAAGCGTTTCCCACACGGATTCAACCTTCAATCAAGCTCTCGAACGACTTTAGAGGTAATTAATCGATAGAATAGGGCTTTGGAAACGAGAGGATCAAAGAAATTTCGAAGGGAGAGGGAGAAATAACTCTCCCCAAACTCTAACCCCCTTTAAATCCTTCTCTGGTCGCGACACTCTAGCTACAAAGAGATATTCTCCCTTCGCTGCAGCGACATGCCCTCTCGCTGCAGCAAAAAAATCAGAGAAAACTGCATTCTGATTTCTACATAATCTCGCTACAGCGAGACTGCACCCAGAATTGCAGCCCAAACTATTTCTCTGTCGCTACACCGAGAAGGCAACAGTTCTGGTCCTTCCTCCCAAGGCCCTCTCGCTACAGCGAGAATAGCCCAGCGTTACGCCCCGCACTTAGGCACTTAGCCCATTTTCAGCCTATCAAGTCATACATACACATATATACACACATCCATGTACTTAATACACATAAAATATTATTTTCAAATAAATCAACACACATATGAATATATATATATATATATATATATATATATATAAGAATAATAATAATTAATATTACCAAAATTTTGGGCGTTACATAGGCTAATGAAAATAAAGGAAGGCCCCAAGAAATTTATGAGTGGGGAAGAGGCTCCTAGTCCTTCTGTCGATTATTCCTTTATCTTTGTCTCCGTGAGTCTAAAATTAGAAAAAAAGAAAAAAATAGTTTAAAAAAATATCTCATCTAATCCCAATTTGTCAATTTATATATAGCCTTGCACATTTTACAATTTGTCTATTTTCTCTTTTTTTTCCCTTTTTTTGTTACAATTTTCTTTTGTTTGTTAGCTTTTAATTTGTTATAGCCATTAAAACACATTTTAGATTATTTAATTTTATTTTAGTAGTTATATATATTTTTACTACTAAAAATATTAAAAATATAATTATTTTCTCCTCTTTACTTATTTTCTTATGCAACACAAAGGTTTTTCAAACTTTATATTTATCACAATAAAAAAAGAGTAAAGAAAGGAATCAATTTTGTTAAAGCGACCTTCTTCTATTGGCAATGAAAATTGAAAAGAAAAAGAAAAATGTCTTTATTTGTAGACAATTTCATCTGTAGACGATAAATGAAAAGAAAAATAAAAGTGTCTCCTTATATAGACGTTAAATGAAATGAAAAATAAAATTTTCTATACTTGTAGGCGATAAATAAAAGGAAAAGTAAAAGTGTCTCATTTAAAAGCAGTAAATGAAAGAAAACTAAAAGTTGATCTTCATCCAACTACTATCATTAATAAAGTTTTGAATAATTTCCATTCTATCTTTGATTTAAAGATTAATACTAATAAATTTTCTCTAACATTTTATAAAAAATACTAACCCCTCCTTAATTTAGGCTATTAGTGATTGTTTGAGCATTCACTTTTCTAGTCAATTTGGTAGGTAATTGGGGTATTCCTATTAATTATCATAAATCTTCTAAGCAACATTTTCTTTCCTCATTGATAAAATTAGGAAAAAAAATTCTTTGTCCTTAGCTAGCAGAGTTATTTTAGCTCAATCATGTCTCATGAGTATACCTGCCTATGTAATTTTAACCCTTTTAATTTCCATTATTGTGTGTGATGAGATTAATAACATATGTAAATAATTAATCTAAGGCTCCTTGAGTGGTAGAAAGTGTTACCTTATTGGGTAATAGAAAATATGTAAACCTAAGGTAGATGGTGGCTTAGGTTTTAAAGTTGATCAAATGTTTAACAAAGTTTATTTCATGAAGTTGTGTTGGAGGTTAATCACCTCTCCTAATAACCTTTGGGTCCAAGTTCTTAGTAAAAGATATAAATTTTTTCTTGGTCAAGATTTGGGTGCTGAGAAAAACCAGGGGCTATCTCACATTTGGAAAAGTCTAATTTCTATTTGGCCAATGTTCTCCTAAGGGCTAAGCTGGGGTATAGAGGGTTTAGGGAGTGATTTATTCATTAAGTTTTGAGTTGACAACTGGATTTTTAATATTAATAACCTATCTAGTTACTTTATCCATCCTATTTTTAATGAGGATTTAGATATTCTTGAGACTCTATTTTTTGTTAGGGGAGAATAGGACTGATGTAAAATACTTCCATGCTTCTTGATCATATCTGTAAATCTATTGCCCAAATTAATCCCTCTGTCATATCTAGAGGTTAAGATTCAGTGTTTTGGAGGTTATCTAATAATGGTGTTTTTATTTTCCATTAGGTCTAGTTATCAATTGATTTTCAACCCCTCCTATAAGTCATCCCCTAGCCATCTTGTGTTCAAAGAAGTTGGAAGTGGAAAGGCTCTCTTGAGATTGCAATGTTTCTATAGAAAATTTCTTATGGTAAATTGCTAATTAATGAGGAAAGGTGTAGGAGAGGACATGACAAATTACTTTTTTTGCTTTAGGTGTGGGGAGAGACACTTGAAACTATTAGGCATGTGCTTTGTGATTGTTTTTATGCTAGACATGTTTGGGATCACTTGATTTTACATAACTAATGGGTTTATTTTTTCAGTAATGGTTCACAAAGTTGCTTTAGAATTTATCTAATCACTACTTTAGTAAGTTTCTTGCGTGGAATGGTCTATTTAGTGTATTATTTGGCAATTGTAGAAAGATAAAAATGCTTTTATTTTTCAAAACTCTTCTGTCCAATCTAAAGTATTAGCCCTAAAAGTCTTATGTGATACTGAATATTTTACATTCTGGTGCCAGAATAGTTCTACTTCTCTTCAAAAGTTGGTTAATGATTAAAAATTCATATTAAATGGACTTCTTCCTCTTTAGACAACTTAAATTGAATGTTGATGACTCATACTCTTATTCCTATGGAGTTGTTGCTTGTGGGGGCCTTATTCGAGTAATCAAGGCTAGTTTGTAGCTTGTTTCTATAGTAATCTTTCCTCTTGTTCTTCTTTACTATAGAGTTTTAGAGAATTTACATAGGAGTGCAATTGGTTATACAGAGGAATTTATAGACCATTTAGATTGAAAGTAATTCAAAAGAAACATTGACTTTATTTTTAGAGATTTAGCATAACTCTCACCCTTTATTTTTACTAATTTATAATATTAAAGACATGTTAAAATCTATTACGTTTGTTAGATTTACCCACATTTGTAGAAAACTAATAAATATACTGAAAAATTAGCTAAAATAGGGTTAAAAGTTTTTTTTTACCTTTCACTTGTTTTAACGAAGATGCATCCTCCATGTACTTTTGTTTGAGTTTGGATGACTTTGGTATTTGGACTTCTAGGGCTATTGTCTAATTTTTCTTGTTTTTCTTTTATGGGGCTTTTAGCTATATTGAATAGCAAATAAAAAAATTTTAAAATAATACAAAAAATTAAATAATAAAAAATTCAAATCAAATTGTAAAATATTATTTATTTGGTTTTAGTTTGATATTATATTCAATTCAAATTAAACTAAATTGTATAGTATTTATAAGTTCAGTTAAAAACTTTTTTTTAAAAAATAACAAAATTATGAGTCCTAACACCCATTACCGAAATCCTGTAACTTATTACTAACCGATTGAATTAAAAGTATTTTGTAAAACTAGTCGTACAATTAATTAATGTATTAAATGACTAAAGAAAAGTTATTATTGTTATTTTGTAAATTTTAACTATTTAAAAAGTTAAGAATAAAAATAAAATTAAACTTAACTTTTACTAATTAATTGAATGTTACTTTTAATGTAACTTTTCATAAGTTAACATTTAAAAATTATTATTTTTTGTTCATAAAAACTTCTACCAGCTTGCAGAATAACAAAACCGTATGCATTTTAAATAAACCGTAAATTTATATTACCATTCGCACTCTAATTTCATGTCAGACAAAAGGATGGTGAGTTTAACTTCAATTAATTGTCTCATTTCACGCCCCTAATATTTCTTAGCTCTTAAGTCTGTTGCGTCACATAAAACAACAATAATTAATTCTTCTAATACGAAAGCATGCAAATATCGGAGTAAATATCTGCGTATATCTCTTAATTAATTACAGAGAGTTCATGGTAATCACTTACTTGTTGGGAAAAGAAAATAAAAGAACTCACAAATTTAGCACCATCATCATTGGCAAGTTTTGAACTCTCCAAACCCTGCCTGAGTTTCGTGGAAACTGATTTGCTAGCTTTTGTTTTAGATAGCGTATCAAGCACTACAAAACACAGCACTCTAGATTTTAATAATCAAATAAACCAATGAGGAACTGTAATGTGGGTATGTTTTATTATTAATCGCACGTGGGATATAGTCATATGGCAAAGAAATCACGAGAATCTAAATTAGAATCTTATATATGGAAGCTTTATACACGCATCATTGTGTTCTAAGTTAATTTATTAAACTTCAATCTCCATATTAAGGAATAAATAGTTTTCATCTTATTTCCTTTAGTACTCAAATCCTTCTTACTTCATACGCTACAATGAATATTAATATATCGGCCTCAAACTTTTCTAAGAGAAGATCATTGAGGAAAGACCCGTGGCACAAGGGAAAGCTGTGGACTAAGTCTATTCCAACAACTTTATATTTCACTTTCTCCACTGAACACTAAAGCATATTTGTATTATATGTATGAGATATTTCACTAGTCTTTTGTGGCCAACTGACATGATTACACAAAATAAGTAATTAATATTGATTCATTCTGAGCTCTCTTTCTACGAAATTGGTTATGAATGCACCAAGCAACGTGCAGTGTGTCGACAATTGGGTTTTCACTTTTATATTTCCATATCTTTTAATACCAAAAGAAGGGCTATAAAGGCTATTTGTCGGTTTAATGCCACATGTATCTCCGTCCTCAAAGACAACTTCTTGTGTTAATCTTAATTTATTCAACGACTTATTAAAATACATGTGAAAGAGTGAAGCCTAAAAAACATAGGTGGAAAATTTTTGTCCCGTCGAATGACATGTCTTCTCAGAATCGAGAACTTTATTTAAAGCTTAGTTGTGATTATTCTTGCCGTTGACATTAACTCAGGGAATTGTTTTCTCACCTTTCCGTATATTATTTCAATCAACTTCCGCTGTGCTGATGTAATTCGTGTTATGTGCTTGAATTGGTGTACCACAAAAAAATTGTTAAAATCAGCTTATTTTATATTCTAATGAGTTATTTTTTAATTTTAAAGTATATTATATTTGAGTATACTCAACGTTAATCGAAACAAAGGGTTAACTAGAGTTGCATTGATACAAAATCTGTTTTTTGATAAAACAAAGATGAACAAAAAAAATAAATTGTTACGCAGTAATTGGTTGGATCTCATACATGAGAATAAGAAAAACGTACAACACTACTTTCGAGCTTTGGAGAAATATGTAGAAGTACACAGCCCTAAAAGGTTAGGTTTCATCTTCACATATGTCAAAAGTCGTTAGAGAAACTTTAATTACGTGTATGATAATTTTAATTATTTGGCTTTAAACATATCTTTGTTGGAACACACAAGTTATGAGGTTTTTTTTAATAAAAAATGTAGATACAATTTTTAATTGTTTTTGTGTTATTTTTTATTTAAAATTAAAATTTTATCTTGATATAATATGATAATTTTAATAAATAATATTTATTGAAATGAGACCCTAACTAAAAGAAGTGCACAAAATACGTTAAAAAAACTATATAAGTTTTATCATTTTCTTGAGCCACCATTTAATTACCATAACAAAGATTTAGTTCTATTTTGTGTGATATTAAAAACCCAACCAAAGACACTAATAAAATACTTTTATTTACCAATAAGAAAAATTATTAAATATTAAAATAATTTTTATTAGTATAGTCTTTGTCTAGCATAAAATAAATTGTTATTGTAAAATTAAAAGTTTATTTGAACAAGTAATACATTATATTTACATTTTATATATTAATAGTATATACTTACGTTTTTACTAAAAAGAATTATTAATAGTATAATATACAGCTTAGTGTATTAACTGAATTATTTTTCTTAGGCTAGGTTCAAACACAAAGCACTGAGTTCCATGAGATAATTCTCCCCTATGTTCACTAAGTGAAATGAGAAAAGGTTAATGGAATGAGAAAGGATTAATGGAGTAAAATGATAAACGTACTAATTAATTTACAGACAGTTAACAGAAATTTGTATTTCATTAAAATTGAGTGTATTTTACTTTTATTTTATTTTATTTTTTGTATAAAATCTTAAAATGATACTTTTTTTAATAAATATAAAGAGAAGTAGATTTTAGTTTCAGATGCAACGATTATGAATTATTTTTGTTTGTTTATCACAAAGTTCTCAAATAGCTCACGTATAATAATCTAAGATGTCTCAATTAATTGTAAGGATGGAAATGGGCCGATAGGTCTTAATTTAATTCAACTTATTTCTGAAACCTAGTTCATGTTTGAAATATTTATTTAACATTTTTTTTTTGGTTAAGATCTGATTTAACATGTTAAAATCCTGATCCAACCCTATCTACAAATCATTTAAAGGTCTAAGTTTTTCTACAATCGATCCAATAGATATTAACCTTTAAATATGTCAACAAGAATACAGTTTAAATTTATTACTACAAAAATGTAATTCAATAATAATATACTATTTGTGATTACTCAAATAGGTTAGTTCATCATGCTTAAGAGACTTTTCAATGGCCTAAAAAGCCTTATTTTTATAACTAAAGGTATATTTCAATAAATAGTTTAATTAAAAATATATTTAACAAATTTTAATTAAATGAGAGTTTATTCAGTTTACTATTAAGTTGATTAAAATATTTTAAAAAGATCCTATTTAAATAAGTTTATCTATAGAGTTTATTATTTTTTTAAAATCATAAAAAGGTCGCCAGCTACTTTTTATACGTCCAACTACATAAGTTTTTCAAATTACTCTCCCTGAATAGATGTGATCTTCTAAAATGTCCTTTACATTGATTTTTAAAAAGTTTCATTTTAACTTATTTAGTATTTTTTTTATTTTTTACATTTCAGCAATTTTGCTTTGTCTACATTTTTATCCTTAAAATAAATATTTATTTATTTATTATAGTAATGATGACTCCAAAACCACACACACAAAAAATTGTTAATATAATAGATAAAAAATTTAATTAAAATTTAATTAATAACTTTTTAAAAAATTTAAATTTCTTAATTCATAAAAAAAAAATTAATGTCAAATGACACGGAATGAAAGTAATAAGTTGCTTAGGTTTAGTCGAGCCTAGGTAATATATTACCATATTTCTTTTATAATAATTCAAGCCAATTCATATAATTTAGGGAAAGAGACATTATGTAGACATTTTATTACTATATTATTTTTATATGAATAAGTTATGAGTTCCTCATTCTTTGTATAGGTGTCGTTAAATTAAAATATTCCTTTTATAAATAATATAAGTATACTTATATTATTATTTTTATTTTAATAAATTAACAAACTAAATATTTTGTTCATATTAAATACCACTAATTTTAAATATAAAATATTTAAAATTAATAAATACATTATAAAAATTTTAATTCAAAATTTTAATTAAATTAAAAAGTAAATGGTCAATACAAAAAAGTTCTGACATAATGAAGAAAATAGAATAACTCCAAAAAAATTAATATTTAAAATAATTCTTAAAAATATTCTCTTTTAAGAGTGAAAACTTAAATTTATTACGCAGGGGTAGATTGTTGTTGATAATTTTTTTTCTTATCTTTATTAGGGATCAGGATCTTTTACGGTTATTCTAAGTGCAAGAACTATTGTTCTTTGAATTAGTTTTTATATTAAAATAACAAATGAAAAGGGGTGTTAAAAGAAGTGTATCTCTCGTTCAGTTTCAAATTGAACTGCAGGAGATTCGGTTCCACAAAATAATGTCCATAAAGTTTATCCTTGGGTGGCTTCCTCCTCTGGTTTTGCAACCCAATATATATCCCTCATATTTTCGATGTTGTTTCTCTGATATTGACGATTTTATCAGTTATCAAATAAGCAGTGGTACCATTTTGGTAGGTTAGTGTAAATGAAAGTGTAATAAGGAGCATTTTAATAAACACAAGGGTCTGAGTTCTGACATTAATCATACTGAACACTTTGAATTCAGTTTACTTAGTCCTTTTGCTTTCTTGCCATACATATAACTGCTTATGTCTACTAATTTGTTAAACAATATATATGTTACTTATGACTGGGTCGACATCATAAGATTGTAATACGCTAACCTCATAGGGTACTAACGATAAACACACAACATTTGTACGCATATTATGGATTATGGCTATGGTGCTCTTGGAGTGTGACGACCATTAGCCCCAGAAGGTGGGTAGTCGTTGAGTTCCAAGCCCATCCTCGCAGCCATAATTGGCTCCTCCCTGTGCCACTTTATCCCAGTGATAACCTGCATATGCATCATTTGTGACAAGCATTAGGCAAATTAAATAATTGATTAATTAGCAATATAACTTAGGGCATCAAATTTGTATATACCTTGTGCTTGTGAAGGTTGTCTAGTGCAAGATGAACTTGGGCATCTTGCATAAGGCTTTTAGTTCCTGTTAATGAAAATAATCAAGAAGATGAGCAACAAGAACTACATCTCTCCACAGGAATAAATTTGGAAATATATATGGTAGTAGATTTTAAGTACTTGTAATTGGGACTGCTGTATAGCATGCAAGATGAGAAAGTCCTAAAATAATCACAAAGGGGAGGAGAAAGAGAGTTCCTTTCATTCTTGTAATGGACTTCTAACGTCAAGCTCCTGGTTTTGTGTGTTACTTCACATGCACTGGTTCTCAATTTATATGTAGATGTAGACTAGATTTTTCTAGAATTTTATTTTTAGTATCTAAAGTGGATATATTATGGAGGGGATTAATGCGTTTCTACTCTTTGCAAAGCTTTCATCAGCTAATATTGGGGTGAGGGGGCCGGGACTATACTGTTCGGTGGACATGAAATTATAAAATATTTTAATTCAAAATGGTAACAAAAAGATGGAGCACACAATGAAAGTGGATGATGACCAAAAAATGTTGGTGTACCGTGGCAAAACCCAAGTCAAGGTTTAGTGGACATATGTAGAGCCATGAACCTTAAGGATATTCCATTTGTAAATAGTGATGGAACAGAAAGAAGAGGTGCACTTCCAAGAAACTAACAAAAGGAACAAGCACTTCAAATTTGCGCCTCATTAATTCCACTGCTATATAACGAAAGAATAAGGGAAACAGATAAGAAGCACAAAATGTGGTAGTGACTTCGCCGAGTTTAGAAGCAAAGCTAGATTTTTATCAAGTGAAAATACTTTAAATAATGTGTTTTTTTCTTAGGTTAATGCATGCTGTGTGCTTTCTAATTTTTTTTCCACTCACTATTGTGTGGGCCCATGTCTGAAAACGGTGTTAAAGTGTAAAATGTATATTGCTCTGCCTGTAGATGCTTGTTATTAAAGAAATTCAATTTATATAATTATTTTTAAAAACATTTGAGAAAAAGAAAAGAGAATAAAATAATTATACAATTAAGAGCGAACAGAATAAAAGTAATATTATAAAATATTATTATATAAATAATATATCTGACACATTAATTATAGGTGATGGTGGAAGTCAGATGTGGATCCACTCTAATTAACGTAAAAATTGGACGTACAATTTCATTTTTGTTTAAACGAAAATAGATTGGCTTAAGCAAAAATATAAAAAATGACTAAATTTGTGCATTTGAGGAGATGAAGACTAAGTGTGAAAAAAAGAGAGAGATAGATATAAGGTGGGGTGAGAGTGGAAAGAAGAAGAGAGAAATTGAGGATAAGATAGAGAGAATAGAGAGTTGAGATAGAAAAAAAACAAGTTTGATACGAGACAAAAAAGAAGATTGAATATGAAAGTTGAGGAGAGAGTATTAGACATGAAAACAAGAAGAAGAAAAGAGAAAATTGAGAGAGAAAACGTAAATTTCGCTTAAAACAAAAAAAAATTATTTAAACTAATTTTGTATAAAAAACTTTTTTATCATTGCTGTATTTTTGTTTAAAAAAATATAAAATTGAACGTCCAATTATACGTTAACTGAAATAGATTCGCATCCGTGGAAGTCATGACTCAATCAATGTGTGAAAAACCTTGAACATTCAAGCTCACCTGGCATGCATGTTATTGCGAGTGGGAACAGTACTTTTTCTCCATTACCAAATACGACAATTTAGCTCTCTCTAATCATAAGTCTATTCAAGCCAATTTTTTTCTCAGGTTAAACGTTGAAACTACAATTTAAGAAGCACGGATATAAACAATACAGACACATACATCGAAAATACTAACACTATTGTGCTGATCTATCGCGTAATCCTATACCGTACATGATTTCTAGGATATACTCAAATTAAGTGTTAAAATAATATCTTTAGTAGAAAAAAATAAATAAATAGATACACTTAAATTTTCATTTTAAAAAATTAAAAAATTTATAATTTATAAATATATTAACGCAAAAATATAAATATTAAGCTAAAATAAAGCTATCACTATTTTACAAATAAACCTTATTCACTATATACACAATGAATGTAAAAAAAGTATATGTTTAATCCCGTAGCTTACTTTTAGGTCTCAGATTAATTTGTTATTATTTGCAATTTGAGTTTTTGAATTTTATTGTGTTACAATTTGGTTTTAATCATTAGAAACTACTTTTTTTAACCATTATGAAAATAAATAAGTTGACGAAATCAATTAGCAACATTACAAGAAAAAGAAAAGGAGATAACGAATTACATAATAATAATAATAATAATAATAATAATAATAATAATAGACAAAATTTAGACCTAACATTAAGATACAGAATTAAACATAAGAAATATCTATATATACTATGTATAATTAATAACTTTGAGAAAGATTTAAATTTAAAATATTTACAATTTATTGTATTAACTAAGAATAATTTAAAATTAATTAATATAACCAAATTTATAATTTTCCAAATTATATACAATTTAATTTTGTGAAACTTTTTGTAAAGTTTAATTTTGATACAATATCAGTGTAACTATTTTTATATTGTTAATCAATTAAATTATACAATATACAAATTTTAAATTAATTATTATTAAATTTAATAATTATCATTAATGTGATAATTTACAATTAAATGACATCATAAAAATTGTATTGTTATTATATTTTATTTATTTTGTATAATAATTAGATATATAGTTTTTAACATTACACACGTACTAAATTTTTTTAAAAAATTTTCTATGTCATTTTAAAAAATTTATTGTTATTTTTTATTAACCCTGTTAATTATATTTTGTTAACTTTTTTAAAGTTTTAAATAAAATTATTTCGTCCAAAATGTGCTTTCCCCTAACTTTCTTTTCAACTTTTGAATTCGTTCTGTAAATAATTTTTGTCTAACTTAATTATCTAAACTACTAAATTAATATACTATTTTAAGGGTGTGAATATCTTTTTAAAGTTTATGAAAAAAAAAATAATGCATTAGGCCATTGAGGTATGCATAAAGAATCACTGTGGAAACCTCCAATTGGTGAACAGTAAATGAAGGGGAAAAAATAGATAGATCAATTGGTAGAAGTAAAAGGAGGCCGATAAAATATATTATTAAAAAATGTAAAGATATATTTGTTTAAAGACATAATTTACAGTAATATTATGGCATGATATTTAATTTATTCATGTAACTAAATGGGAAAACACTGGCTTTTTGTATATTCCTTTTATGTTAGAATTTTCTTAATTAATTATGTAATTTTTATTATGCAATGAGTATTATAAAATTATTATTTTTTATTAGATCTTGAATTACGTTATTCTCAAAAACACAATACATGGTTCTCATACAATTAAGAATTTAGAGAGCACTAACATGAATCCATTGTTTCTTGATGTTATCTCTTTCTTTGATGTCGTTTTGTATCTTCCCCTTCGCTTCCTTTCTCTTTTAGCTCTTCTCGAATGGTTGAGAGAAAGTTCTTTTCTTGCGTTTACTGTGAGTACACTTAGATAGTGATAGAAAATAGAGAATGTCGTAACCCCTATTTGATAACCGCTCTTTTATTTATCTGAAAGGAGAGGAGAGAGTTTTCTTATAATGTATTTATAATTATACTCTTTATGACTCTATATTTTATATTTAACCACCATCACATTAAATCATTAATTAAAGTCATATTATAAGTTACATAAGCCACAATAATATATGATTATTAAAATAATCTAACAATCTTCCACTTGACCTATGTGACGACTTGAAGATTCAATGAGCTGTAAGTGCGCATATCATTGATAACATCAAGTTATCATCTTTTAATGATTTAAGTTAATCGGATCATGGTGGTCACAAGTCATTTAACGACATGATTCCTTCCAAGTATCACAGAATCAACTCAAATCAAAATAGCTTTAATCAGTCATACTACATACTGTAACTCTGATGTGTTTTTAACACTCAACCTATTATCAAACTCAAACCATACATGTACATTAACACAATTCAGATAACAAGTAAACAAGCAGAAACAATACTTTTATTGAATTTCTAAAAATATCTGCAATAACATGAGCAAAACAATCTATACACATATCTGTGAATCACACAATCATGCTAACAAGGACTTGTCTATAATGCCCATTCTACCAACATGGCCAGAAAATGTTTTAGGGGACAATTCCTTAGTTAACGGATCCGCTATCATTAAATCAGTACCAATATGCTCAATAGACACTTTCTGTTTCTGAACTTCTTCTTTCATTGATAAGTATTTTAAGTCCATATGTTTTGCTCCCTTTGAATACTTGTCATTCTTAGAGAAGAAGACAGCTGTAGAATTGTCACAGTACATTCTTAGCAGCTTTTCTATATTATCAACAACACCAAGCCCTAAGACAAAGTTCTGCAGCTACAAAGCATGAATAGTGGCCTCAAAGCATGCCATAAATTCTGCTTCCATAGTAGACATAGCAATAATGGATTCCTTTCCACTCTTTCATGAAATCGCACCTCCAGTCAACAAAAAGATGTAGCCAAAGGTTGATTTCCTTGAGTCTACACATTCAGCATAGTCTGAATCCGAGTAGTCAACCACTTCTAGGCGACTAGATCTCCTATAAATAAGCATGTAGTCTTTGGTGCCTTGTAAATACCTAAGGACTTTCTTTACAGCCTTCTAGTGGTCCATTCTGGGATTACTTTGATATCGGCCTAAAATTCTAACAACAAAACTGATATCAGGCCGAGTGCATGTTTGAGCATACATTAAACTCTCGACCACTGATACATAGGGAATATATTCCATTGCTTTCCGCTTCAACTCATTCTTGGGACACTGCATTTCACAAAACTTGTCTCCCGTTTGAATTGGAACCACCCCTGATGAGCACTTTTCCATTTTGAATCTCTCTAATACTTTATTGATGTATCCTTTCTGAGACAATCCCAGCAATCCTTGTGATCTATTATGGAATATTTCTATTCCAATCACACAGGAGGCCTAACCCATATCTTTCATCTCAAAGTTCTTAGATAGAAACTTCTTTACATCATGCAACAACCCAACATCATTAGTAGCAAGAAGAATGTCATCAACATACAGGACTAAAATGATGAACTTGCTCCCACTGACCTTCATATAGATACATTGGTCAACAGTATTATCTACAAAATCATATGACATGATGGTATCATTGAACTTAAGATACCATTATCTAGAAGCCTGTTTCAACCCATATGTTAATTTTTTAACTTACACACTAGACTTTCTTTACCTGCGGTCAAGATGCTATCTGGCTGATCCATATAAACTTCCTCTTCCAAGTCACCATTCAGAAAGGCAGTCTTTATATCCATTTGGTGAAACTCTAAGTCATAATGAGCCACTAAAGCCATAACAATTCTTAAAGAGTCATTTTTTAAAACTGGAGAAAAAGTCTCTTTATAGTCTATGCCATCCTTTTGAGTGTATCCTTTAGCAACAAGTCTAGCCTTGTATCTCTCAACGTTGCCTTTTGAGTCATGTTTGGTCTTAAAGACCTACTTGCAACCGACTCATTGTGAACCTTCAGACAACTCGACTAGATCCCATACCTTGTTGTCACTCATTGATTTTAACTCTTCTTTCATGGCATTCAACCACTTTTCAGAATTGTAACATTCCATGGCTTGCTTAAATGAGACTGGATCTTCATCAATACTCAAGTTACATTCATGCTCAAGTGAGTAAACCACATAATCATTTGAAATGGCAGGTCTTTTCTACTTTATAGACCTCCTCAACATTAACTCTTATGGTTCACATTCCTCTTGCTCGTTTGTGACTTGCGTATTGTTAGCTGGTTCATCCTCTATATATTGTTCTTGTGGGTTTGGAACATTAACTTGTTGTCTATTTATGTTGTGTGACCGTGATACAACAAGGGAAACAACAACTTGAGAAGAGACACAAACTATAGGAGATTTTGCATGTGTCTCTATAATTTCTACCTTTTGTGTTTCACCACTCACACTAAACTGACCATTTTCAATGAACCTTGCATTTTCAGACTCAATTATTCTCATATTATGGTTTAAACAGTAGAATCTGTACCCCTTTGATTTCTCAAGATAGCCGATGAAATAACCATTAATGGTTCTAGCATCAAGCCTCTTTTCATGTAGATTATACACTCTTACTTCGTAAATGGACTTGGATATTGTCCACTTTCATCATATTTCCTATAATATTCACCACCTCTATCTGACCTCACAACCTTTACCTTTCTATCTAGTTGTCTTTCCACCTCATCAATGAACACCTATAAGACAGCCACTGATTAAGATTTTTCATGCAACACATACAGATAACAATAACGTGAGTAGTCATCAATAAAGGTAATAAAATATCTTTCACCACCCCAAGATGGGATGTCAAACGGACCACAAATATCAGTGTGTATCAACTCTAAGAGTTGACTGCTTCTTGTGGCTGAATTCTTTTATGTGTGTTTAGTTTATTTTCATTTAATACAATCCACACATACATCCAGTCAACAAAATCCAACTAAGGTAAAATTTCACTTTTCATTAACCTCATCATCCTTTCTTTAGATATGTGACCTAACCTTTGATGCCACAAGAAAGCAGAGCATTCATTACACACATTCAAATTACTACTAACAACATTCTCAACATAAAACAGAGATTTAGCAAATTTAACATTAAAATTGAAACGATATAAATCATCAATTAATGTACTAGATCTAAAATAGTACGAGTGTTTATATAAAGAAAAGGTACCGTTTCCAATCTTAAAATTAAAACCAAATTTGTCCAACTTTGCAACAAAAACTAAATTTCTAGCACATTCAAGAACATAAAGACACTTTTCTAAATCTATGCAATAACCAGTATGCAAGATCAATCTGTAAGTCCCTATTCCTTCTATCCGTACCTTCATTTTGTTTCTCATGTACAAGAAAGTTTTAGTTCTGCTTATGGGCTGGATCAAAAGAAATCTCTGCATTACATGTGTCACATGAGTAGTTGCACCAGAATCTAACCACCAAGTGTTTTTAGGTACCTCAAAAAGATTTGATTCAAAGCATACTGAAACATAATATATACCTTTCCTTTCCAACTAAACCTTTCTCTTCGGACAATTTTTCTTGAAGTGGTCAACCTTCTTGCAGAAGAAGCATCTCTAGCCCTTCTGGATTCGGCCTTCACGAACCTTTAATAAGACCTTATCCTTCTTATCCTTTTTACCTGGCTTAGCCTTGCTACTACTATCCCCTTCATGAAATGTGAGATGGACAGAGTGTTCTTTCACCTTCTTTAACCTTCATTCCTCCTGAACCAGCATGGCCTTAATCTACTGTATGTTCCATTTATCGTTAATGGTATTGTAATTCACCTAGAACTGACCAAACTCAGGAGGAAGTGAGTTCAAAATGAATTGTACTAGAAGGAATTCCTTTACCTCCATGTCCATTGATTTCAACTTTGCCGCTTGATTGATCATGTCAGTCACATGGTCATGAATGGGCCGTGACAAACCAAACTTCTTAGTAGTCAGCTTAGTCAATAGGGTACCTGAAATGGACTTGTCAGTAATGTCCGATTGTGCATACTCTTTTACCTTTGCCATAAATTCCCTAGCATTTTCAGTCTTTGGCATCGATGGCTTCACATTTTCAGCTATAGTCATTGTAACACCTTAATTTTAATTTCAATTAAATCAAAATTTCACAAATTTGGAATAAAAATAAATTTCATTTCAAATAAGGTTCTCAACCCTTAGTTTCATCAAATATTTCGAAATAAGGAAATGGGTTACAATTTTTATCAAGTCACTACTATAGAACCCATTCAAATACATTAGTTTCAAATTAAAATCCTAAGTCTTATAGCAGTTCCATCCACTCCTTCATTGAGTCCGGTGCTGATCGTCTTGATTACCTGAAAAATGAATGTAAGGATGAGTACTCTACACTACCCAAAACACACAATCAACGTAGAGTGTCACCTCCAGAGCATTTTCAATATATTAAACAAACACAATCACAGGCAGCAATTCACATCCATAAGTATAAAACACAAATCTATGCATACGCATACCAGCCACACTCACTATAGCACTATGATCACAGATTTACACCATGAATGGTCGCCGATTACCCCCGCCTCACGGATACCACGTGAGCAGTCACGGGTCGCTCGGTAAAGGTAGTGGTCAAAGGTCTAGTCAGGAAGAGAGTGTATGATCCATGGTGCACCCACTCCATAGTCGGTGTCACCACCATTTCCTCTTCCTCAAGGTATTTCTACCGTTCTCAATCTTCCACACCCCCAGTATATCGCTGAACCATTCACAGCACATTACGACGGCGCTAATACACCCTAATCACACACATTCAGTACACGGCACTTAGCCCACATTTAACGGTACATAGCCCGCATTTCACAATTGCATGACACAAGGCCCATATTTCATTTTCATAGCACATGGCACATAGCCTACACTTAATCATATTACACGGCCCTCGGGCCCACATTTCACAATATTCATTCACAATGCTCAGCATACAAGTCCTCATCCTATCATACAACATTTAGCAAATAAATCACATGCCACGACATATAGCCTACATCATATTTCACAGCAATTTTCTATCCTCTACTTGGCCATACCACAATATTCCACAAAATACAGCAAATCACACATACAAGAGTGGGGTAGAGTGCCCCCTTACCTTGGATTGAAGACCCATACTCGCATTCGACCATAGACGTGCTCCCTACACAGATTTCGGCCTAAAACACATGGAAGAATTCCATGAGAACCCAAGGAAACCCAGAAACAGAGAAAAAGGGATGAGAAACGGAACCCTAACCATTAAAACTTACCTCCAAGCGTTCCCCACACGGATTCAACCTTCAATCAAGCTCCCGATCGATTTTGGAGACAATTTAATCGATGTGGAATAAGGTTTGGGAGTGAGAGAATCGAAGGGATTCCGAAGGGAAAGGGAGAAATAACCCTCCCCAAACTATGACCCCCTTTAAATCCTTTTCTGGTCGCGACACTCTTGCTATAGCGAAAAAACCAGAGAAAACTGCCCTCTGGTTGCAACACTCTTGCTGTAGCGACACGCCCTCTCGCTACAGCGAAAAAACTAGAGAAAACTGCACTCTGGTTTCTATAGAATCTCGCTACAGCGAGACTGCACCCAGAAATGCACCACAAACTGTCGCTCTGTCGCTGCAGTGAGACGTCTCTCGCTGCAGCGAAAAGGTGACAATTTTCCTTTTTCCTCCCAGGGTCCTCTCACTACAGCGAGAACAGCTCAGTATTACACCCTGCACTCAGTCCAACTAGTCCAATCCAAACAAGCATACATCCACACATATATATATATATATATATATATATATATATATATTCATTACACATTAAACACAACTTCACAACATTCATTTACACTTGTACACACATATATATGCATTTATATTTATATAAATAACAATAATCAATATTACAAAATTTGGGGCGTTACAGTCATTTTCAGCAAGCTCAAGCTCAGCCTGTTCAACCTTTCCCAAGCTTCACGAAGAGTCTTTTCCTCTTCAGTACTAGTCTTTGTGATAGCTCCAGGCTCTTGTTCCATAATGATTGCTAGGTCTAAGTCCATAACACCTAGTTGGAATCGAACTTGTTCAGCTCAATCATCATAATTAAGCCCATTAAACTTGACTACGCCCTTGCTCATGCCATATATATTCATAGGGACTGAAATATTTAATACATGCTTAAACATTTATGCTTTGAATAAACTTAATAGATTCACACAGCTAACCATTATCAATTATGCATCTAAGTTTACCTTTGGATAACGCCTAAATACATAATTTATCTATAATGATGCTAATAAACAACTTTGATCGACAACCAGTCACTCAAACCAATATGCAAGTCATCTTTGGATATACAAACATATTATGAAGTGTTTACACGTCTCCTTAATATCATTAATCATATGCAACAATTTACCTTTGGGCGATCTCCTAGCGTTATAATTAATGAGCTAAATTGTTCACCCTTTATGTTACCATATAACATTAAACAATTTTGAACAATTTACAACATACAATAAAATCTTAAAGAACTTTTAAAGCTAGGCCACTTTGGCGACTAACAAGCTACTCTTAAAATTAAGCACTAAATTGTGAAGTTCTCATTATGGTAATGTAATTTAGAATTAATTAACTTGAGAATAATTACTTTTGTGAGTAAAATTCACTTTGATGAAATTCTAAAATTATCTATATATTTTATGAATTATATTCCTTATTCTATCGTAAAATTACTATGCACGATCGTACTTTTACTTAATGCATGGTTGTGCTTTGATGAAGCAAGGTCATGCTCATTTCTGATGCATGCCCATGCTTCCTGAAGCATGGCCATGCTTCTTGATGCATGGCCGTGCTTGTAATATGCAAGGTCGTGCTTCCATATGTAAGGTTGTGCTTTATTAAAGCATGGTCGTGCTTGTTCCTGATGCGTGGCCTTGCTCCCTTATGCATGACCCTGCTCACTGATATATGGCTTGCTCATATTACAGATTCAAAATCCAATGTTTCTAACTTCCAAAACCTTAGGATTTTCAATTATTGAATCCAAAACAATTATTTAACATCAAAATTATGTCAATCCATCACATAAAATACTTAGGGTTCATGTAATTTGGGGAAAACTTTAATGGAGAACCAATCTCTTATGGAGAATCAACGAAATTCGCAACCTTGCTCTTATACCAACTATTAGAATTTTCTTAATCCATTATGTAATTTTCATTATGCAATGACTATTATGAAATTACCATTTCCTATTATATCTTGAATTATGTTGTTCTCACAACAAATATATGGCTCTCATACAATTAAGGGTTTAGAGAGCACTAACCTAAATCCATTGTTCTTTGATGTTACATCTCTCTTTGATGTCGTTGATCCCTTTGTATCTTCCCCTTCTTTTCCTTCCTCTTTTCACTCCTCTCGGATGGTTGAGAGAAAGTTCTTTTCTTGCGTTTACTGTGAGCACACTTAGAGACTGTGAAAGTGATAGAAAATAAAGAATGTCGTAACCTCTATTTGGTAACCGCTTTTTTATTTATCTGAAGGAGAGGAGAGGGTTTCCTTATAATTGTATTTACAATTATACCCTCTATGACTCTATATTTTATATTTAACTACTATCACTTTCAATCAGTAATTAGAGTCATGCTATAAGTTATATAGGCCACAATAATAAGATTATTAAAATAATCTAACATTTTAAGCTAACACTAGCCCTAACAAATCATCATCAGTACAATATATAAGAGTTTAGGTATAATTAAACCCCTAGTGGTATTGATAAAAGTCCCTTTTTTTAGGCGAACAAAACCGTATTAATTTAATAAGATGGAGACTTTCAAACATAATAAAAAGTTTAAAATGTATTATTCATTAATTTTTTAAAAAAAATATGTTTTTAAGAAATTATTTTATATAAGAACTTTCTTGTAGCTTATTTGGTTATATCAAATATTTTATGGTTTAACAAATGGCTTTTAGTATTAATTATAAAAATATAATCTTATTGTAATTTTTATTATTGTTCTACAATTTAAAAATCTGAAATGGACTGCAAATAAAGTATGATTTTACCATTGCTAATAAAAATTAAAAAAACCTAAGTATTAGGGGCGTTCATGGATTGTATTTTTAATAAACTAATCTAGATCTATTTAAAATCTAATTATATGGATTGAATTATAAACCAATCCATTTTAATTTTTCTAAAACAGATTTAGATTTGGTTTTAAAATTTGGATTTGGTTTAAAATAGGTTTTAAACCGTTTTTACATATCAGTTGAAGTTTAAACTATTTTATTTTATTTTTTTATTGGTTCAAAAATAGTTTTAAAATTTAAATTTAATTTTAAATTTAATTTTTGTTGAAACTAATTTTAACTTTAGTTTTATGTTGAATTAATTTTAAATCTAATTTTAAATTTAATTTTTAACGCAAAATTGATTTTTAATATATTTGTGAATTATATTTTTAAAGTAAAACTAATTTTTTTATACAAAATGTTACATTAAATTAGTGCATTTCACAAAGATTTTAATAATATTTATTAATATATTATATTTTATAGAAGTATATAAAATATTTATTATTATTTTTAACTTATTTTTAATAAACAGAGTTTATAGTAAAAATTTAAATTAAAATCTATAAAAATAAAAATGAATAATATAAATAATAATAAACTTTTTATGTTATAATATTTTAAAAATTAAAAAAACATAAATATAAAAATAACAGTGGTAATTAATTTAAAAATATTTGTTATATTTTAATATCTTTAATTATTTTAAATATTTAATTTTAATTATAAGAATTAAGATTAATAAAAAAAATATTAGTGGCAAAATATAGTTACAATAAAATTTTGTAAACTAATATAACGCTAAAATTTAATAAATAAAGATATAAGGTTGCTTCATACATATGGATTTAGATAACAAAAAAAAATTTGGTTTTACAAATAAATTTAGACACTAAACTAGTTACACAAATATAATTAATAAAAAAATTGATTTAATATGGATCTAGAATTTTAAAACCAATTTGACATTGATTATGAATTGGGTTTATAAAATTGGATTTTTTAAACACTCCTAAAAAGTATCATAAATTTTACCAGTTTCTAGCTAACCTTTAGAATAATATATTTTAATTAATGTTCCATGTTTTTTCTTCCAAGTGCATGCTCTTTTGGCTGTCCATTCAAGAAGTAGACACATTAATTTGGCATTAATCATCCTACTATAAAGTTAAAGTGCTTGAGTGTTTGACTCTATGAACGATAGTTCTACCGAATGGTGGATCATTTCGTTAATAAATTTGAATTATGATGTTGAACAATAGCATTTAATTAACCAGACATTAAAGGATAGATATTCTTCAAAGTCATTACAAGAAAGGTATAACCCTAATTCCACAGATAAAAAAATAATGTAAATGCATTGGAATTGTGGATTGAAATTTAAATCTCAAATGGTGCTAATTGGCTAAAAGAAAGTTAATAGAGCATGCAAGAAAGAAAAAGGCTAAGTACCAGACCCAATTATCTAATTATTTTACTTTTAACCTTTAGAAAAACATCATAGTCAACTTCGAAGAAATTCAGGGTTCTCTTCACAAATACTAGCAAAGCTTAGTGGAATTTCCTCAAATTCACACTTGCTTCTAGAAAAAGAAAACAACAAACCTGTAGGAGCTAAATTTAATGCTTTATGCCGTTTATTTTTGGAAAGCTAAATAATAATCAACTTCTGAGAAATTCCTAGTGAACACCGACATGAGGAAAATGAAATTATTTTGATCATATACATTTATTTAAAAGAGAAAAAAAAAAAGGTTAACCAAAACATAGCTATAAATGAAACCCATGCATCAGTTATGCTTATCTACTTGCTTGTTAATTAAACCTGATTATGTGGTGTTGCTTTAATCATGTGTTAGAGAAATTTATATCAAACATACCAGGAAAGAGAATATGAAATTTGTGGATACGAATTCTTACTATATATTATTGATAAGGAATGGAAGATTTATATACAATTCCAATGTCCCACGTCAGTTATATTAGTTGTACATAAAAATCAACCCATACCGATATAACAACTAACAAAACATATAAATTACACTTTAACATTTTCCTTTAATTTAAATACTTAATGACATTAATCCTAACTTGTTTCTAAAGTCACAAAATCTTTAGAGTTGGAGCTACCCATGTCTACTTGATCTCGTAAGAAATGGAACTTAGCCTGTGTATGCTTACTTCTCTCAGGCACCACTATATTCTTTACTAAATTGTCATTATGCTAGAAAGAAGAACAATTTCACTTTTACTTAAAAAGTATTTTGAACTATTTTAATATGTCGTGCTATGTAAGTGAGTCACGTTTTAGAAAATAATTAAATAATCGTTAGCTAAAATATAGTTTGGAGAGTGATTAACTGGAGTTTGCTCTTAACCTCTCTCTAAAGTGAATATTTTGGAGTAGTTTCACGTGGAATCACTCTCCAAAATATACTTCTAAAAAGGTTTTACGTGAATTGCTCTTCAAAGTTAAGTTTTGAGAAAAGTTCTTTTAACCACTCTTTAAAATTATGAAAAAATTTGACAAATTTTTTGATAATTTCAAATTTTAAGAATTTTCATTACACTTGATAAACTAATTAATATCATAATAAATTATTATAAATAGTTGAAAACATTTCAGTATATCAAATATACCTAATAAATCAACAGAATAGTACATATGACAATGAAATATTAAATAAAATTGGGAACAATTCAATATCCCAAAATAATTAATAGAATAGTACAAAAGAGGACAAAATTAATATAATTACATTGATAAACCACATTGAATAATAAAAAACATCTTATATACTTGCAAATGTGTATAGATTGTACTCATAAAAAAATTTCTAAAAATTTATTTACTTAATATGTCCTTTAAAAATATATATTACAAATATACACATCATTCCTTTTGAATTTGGTGAATTCTATTATCAACAATAGTTGAGAAGTAGAACTCTAGAAAACACCAAAACATAACAAAATACACAAAGTCAAGTTAAATGAAAAATGAGGTAGAATTAAAATAAAACAAATACAAATTATTAAATGTATAGGGTTTGGACTCTTTATGTTAACTAGGATCATTGTTTATTCATAGTGTAAAGTGTCTCTAATAGAGAGATACACATAATATCCATATTCATCATTATTTGTTTGCTTAAGAAACTTTGTGGAAGAAAAAAATATAAAAATATGAATTAACGAAAAGTTATAGATACTATAATAACTAACAATTTAAAAGGTTATTTGAAAAATATATTTGTACAATGACCTATCTAATTTGATGCATTTTTATCGTAGAGACCTAAACTTGCCTTTCTGTTTGATAAGTGATAAGGGTACTAACAAAATAAATCAAAGAAATATACTACAATTGAAGCACATTCATATATATATTAGAGTATTGATAAAGATGCTTACTTCTTAAATAGGTTGTACATATGTGTTCAGTTCTTAAGTTGTCAGTGAAGTCAGGTGGGATTGGGCTTCTCGTCCAGCTCATACAAATAAAAACATACTTGCTTGATCAGTGCCATGTAAGTAGATTTCACACAGATACTCAGGCAAGAGAAGCTCGCTCAGACAAGGAGTCACAAGAAAAATGGGTAGCTCTCTAGACCTAATCTTGCTCAGGCAAAATGTCTCTTGTTTAAGTGAGAATAGCATAAATTTGTGTGGTTTTATTGTTTATTTTTCTAGTCCAAGCGAGAGCAAGACTCGCTTAAGTTAAAACGCGTGAATCTATAGGGGTATTTAAGGAATTTTAGTGCAGAAAAATCTTTATTTCTCACTAGACAGTCTTTCTCTCTCTCATTTTCTCTATGTTCTCACACCTTTTATCCCTTAGGGAAAACCTTCTCAAGGCCAAACTTCTTCCTAATCCAAGTAAGAAGCTTCATTTAGTGCGGATCTAGTGAGGAGATCTGAGCTTTCGAGTGTTGTTTCTTTCTTTGAAATTCATGTGGAGTTTGATCTAAGGAAACCCATTCCAGGTATGGAAGTTTACCTTAGATGACCTTTATTATCCTTTAACTAATGAAGTATCACATATGAATCTTATTCTAGCTGAGAGTAGGTTGATATATGAACAAACCTTAGGTTAGAACCCAGAATATGTATAATTAAGTGAATTTTCTGTTGTTTGATGAATGTTTGAAATGCTGTGATAGAGCATGATATACTGAGAATCTATGATATATGTGCTAAGGATGTTTAATATATGCTGAAATATTTGATTAAAGTTGTGAGTTGTTTGGTTTTATTGTGAGAATATATATATATATATATATATATATATATATATAATTGATAGCTTCAAAAAGAAGATCTTGTTTTTTTGTTAAAACATTGATTTCTGGAGTTTCATCACTATCAGAAGAGGAAATTTGATCATCCTGCTGGATTTGGTTAATATCTTCACTGAATTCTTTCGCAGAATCTTCTTTAAAAGATTTAATAAAAAGGTTATTAATTTACTCTTTTATGGAAGGATCAAGGTTGAGATTTCTAATCTTCTTCTTAAGCTTGCAATATTTCAAAATAAAATTAATCAAATAATGCCTTAGTCGACGAGCCATGTGAACTAGAGCCAGTATTGCTGTCTCCATTAATTGGTATCGGGTTTCGGCATTTTGAAGTGTTCGGCTGATAAAATATATCGGTGCTGGTTCAGGTATTTCATGTAACAATACTGAGCTAATGACAGCTTCTGATACAGCCAAATAGACAATCATATCTTGTTCAGGTTTCAATTTTGTTAAAATAGGAGGAGCTGCCAACATGTTTTTATATTGGAGGAAAGTAGCCTCACACTCATGTGTCCAAGCAAATTTTTGCGATTTTTTAACGAGATTGATGAAAGGCTGAGATCTTTCTGTCATTGTAGGTAGGAATCTGGCAAGGGCAGCAATTCGGCCAGCTAATCTTTGAACTTCTTTTATATTCCAAGGACTTATCATCTCGATAATGGCCTGACATTTGTCCAGGTTTGCCTGAATCACCCTTTCAGAAAGCATGAACCCTAGGAATTTTCTTCCGGCTACTCCAAAAGTACATTTTTCTGGATTAAACCTTATTCTATACCGCCTTGCCTCACTGAATATTTTCTTTAGATGGGCGATATGTTTATCAAGGGAGATGGATTTGACTACCATATCATCGACATAAACTTCCATGCACTTCCTAATTTGTTTTTCAAAGATTTTGTTCATGAGTCTCTAATATGTTGCCCCTGCATTTTTAAGACCGAAGGACATTATTTTGTAGCAAAAATTCGTCGAGTCTATGATAAATGTCATTTTCTCTTCATTTAGGGGATGCATCCGAATCTAGTTATACCTTGAGTATGCGTCTAAAAAACTAAGTACTTTATGGCCGGCAGCACCGTCGACTAAATTGTCAATGTTAGGAAGAGGGTAGGCAACCTTAGGACATGCTTTGTTTAAATCAGTAAAATCAGTGCACATTCTCCACTTTCCATTTGCCTTTTTTACCATCACCACGTTGGCCAACCAGGTCAAGTATCTTACTTCTCGGATAAAACCAGCTTGTAATAATTTAGACTTTTCTTCCTAGACTGCTCGTGCTCGGTCTCCCCCAACCTTCCTTTTTTTCTGTACAATTGGTTTTGAGCCCTTGTATACAGATAGACGGTGACACAAAAAGTCGGGGTCTATTCCTGGCATATCAAAGGTCGACCATGCAAATAAATCGGCATTTTGTGTTAACACATTTTGAAAGGCTTGCTGCTCTTCCTCAGACAACCCGGTTCCCAAATAAGTGACCTGGTCGGATTTCTTTCCTAGCTGAAAAGGCTACTTGTCTTCACTAGGTTCAACTTGAAACCCCTCATCAATTCTTGGATCCAGCTCTATATCCAAATCTGTTCCTGGCCGCGGGGATACAATGTTAACATCTCATCTATATCCTTGGAATGATTTCAAACGTAAGCTTGCAAAATAACATTCTTTGGCTGTCTTTTGATCAGCATGAATGGTAACGATTCAACCTTTGTCATATGGAAATTTCATAGCCATGTGAGGTATTAAGAGATGGACGGTCGAATAGTATATTATACGAAGTATTTGCATGTACAACCAGATAAGTGACTTTGATGCATTTTCCTTCGTGTTCTGATCCGAATGAGGTATATAGGTCGATACAGCCACGGGTCTCTACTCGTTCTCCAGAAAAACCGACAAGTGGTTCATGGTACTCCTTCAATTCCTCTTCTGGTATTCCAAGTTGCTTGAAGGTATTCCAATACAAGATATCGGATGAACTCCCTTGATCAATTAGAGTCTTTCGGACCGTGCAGTTAAGAATGTCCACGCTTATAACCATGGGATCGTCTTGAACCGGATCTACTCCTTGGAAATCCTCATCAATAAATGTGATGGGGAATTTGGATTCTACTACCCAGTGATATGTGGTTGACAAAGCAGACTTGTCTCAAATATCTCTTTCTAGCCAAGTTGATAGATCCTCCTCCTGCAAATTCACCTACTATAGTGTTAATAACTCGATGAAGGTATTTCTCATTGTCATCATAATGCTTGACAGGGGCTCTCTTTACCTACTACGCTGTCGTTCAGATTTTTTATCATTATATTTTCTTAATGGTTCGGGGTAATGGTCTCTTCTCCTTTCAGAGTGACTAGGGGGGTGTCTGCACAAACCCTTGCAGGTGCCCTGCTTTAATTAAATCCTCAATATGATCTTTTAGGGTTGTACACTTCTCAGTGGTATGTCCTCTATTTCTGTGGTATCAACAGGACTTAGACTTGTTTGCTCGAGGAGGGGTATTGGCTCGCCTAGGAACAGTTAATATCTCTGTTGCCAATGCTTGGTCGAGCACCCTTGACCAGTTAGTATTGAGGGTTGTGTAAGTAGGGTAGTTGGGTCCTCTAGGTGGCCTTTCTACATGATTTCTTTGGTCTTTGTTTTCTTGCCTAGCTTTAAAATATTCTCTTTTGTCTTTAGAATGTTCCTGTTAAGGAAACTTTGATCTTCAGAATATCCTCCTTTTGTGAGATAGGATCACGTCCTCTTGAATACTATGAATCTTCCTTTGTCTGGTGTGGGGAGTGTACCTGCAAAAGGTAATCCGATGATAAAGTCAGATCTCGGTTTAAGTAATAAATGTTATTTTATATTCAAAAATTAACCATTTACCTATATCTCCTACCTTTCTTTTATAGGCAATATTATGAGTTATTGGGCTTTGTGAATAGCCTTGACTTTGGCCCTGTGATTAAGTAAATAATAATTTAATTATTTACCAAAATTAATTTAATCTTTCTTTAATCTGACTGACGGGGTCTTTGTACTTTTGAGGCCAAAGAGATATTCGTCCTATTGAGACTGAAAGGGTATTCATACTCCTTCTTTTATTTTTAAGGCCGACTAGTGTTCTATCCAATACAATACAATATATATATATATATATATATATATATATATATATATATATATATTACAAATTAATTCTTTAAAATAGCTTTCTAATAGTTTAAATACAGTTATCTGCTCAATTAATTAATTAAACAGAAGTTAATTCCAGTAAACAAATTTAATTCTCTTTGCCAACAATACGTAGTGGAATAATTATATAAAGAAAAAGAGGATTTATGGTCAATGATTCTCAATATAATGAAACATGTTTTTGGCAAAACAATGGGCCGAACCCCCGAAATGCTAAGAAAGTAAGCTACAATACAACCAATGATGCCCTACAAACGAAGATTCTTTGTAAAATAACGAATATTAAAGGCTAAAGATTCTTTGTTTTGGTTGTAATGGAAGAAAACGAAGAAAAAAAAAAAAGAAAGATATTATATTTTTGTTATTTCTGATGCTTACATTTGAAAAAAAAATAACTACCCTCCCCTTAGGCATGAAATGGGTGGGAAGAAGTCCTTTTTTGTCCTTTTCATTTATATATTTATAAAAAAAATATTTAAAATAATAAAATTTAATATTCTTATAGTTATATTTAGTTTTTAATTGCTATAAAGTATTATTTTTCTCTTTCTGTTCCATTTATCCAAATATGTGTAAATAATTTTTTTCTTCTTTTTACAATATTGTTTTCGGTCCAAGTGAGTGTTTTAGGATTTTTTTTTATTTTTTTTTTCTTTCTTTTGGTAACGAGTAATGTTTTAGGATTGGGGTGAGCAGCTACGGAGACAGGCTCAGTATATTTATTTCAGTAGTCCAGTTGTTTATGGATAAATAGTGTGAAGGCGTTGAGGTTTGCCAAGCAAGAGGATTAAATTATAAGAATGTAAGTTATATTCATTCTTATATTATTTATTTAGTAATATTTTGTTAGATATTTAATTATAAACTCAACCATTCAATTAAAATTTTGAATCATATAAATTGTATATATAAAATTTAAAAATTAATTCAAAATTAATTGATACTTTATTTATATACATTAAAATTAATATAATATATATTTGAAAATAATCTTATATGTGTTTAATTTTGACAAATTTTGACATAAATAATTTAGGTAATATATAAATCTAATTTAATGATAAAATTGATGAAAAATATTATTTATATTAAATTATTAATGATATAACGATTAATATAATTCACACTATTCTAATTTGATTCTTATAATATATATAACTTTTCAGAGCCTTAAGCTTATTTAGTACTACTCCTAATTAGAAAGTAGGATAACATTGATATAAAACAATCCAAATCTATTTATAAATTAATTATATTGATTGGATCATAAAATTATTTTTTTTTTCTATTAACTAATCTATTCCTTTTATTTAAAAGAGAAATACTAGCAACATTATATTTGTAATATATTTTTTAGTATTAATTAAAATTTATTAAAAATTATAAAAATTATGTGAATCTCACTTTTTTCAATTAAGATTTTTTTTTATATACTTTTTAAATTTTTAATAAATTTTAGCCAATAATAAAGAGTATATTAATATATATATATATATATATATAAAAGACTATGCAACATATAAAATTCAAGATATCAATATAATGTATATTTTCATAGATGTTTCTTTATTGCTTCTTAATTTACATTTTAGCTGTTTACAACATTTTCTTTACCACTTTTTAGTAGGCCAATATGAAAATTCAATCGATCAAAGTAAAATTAATTTTGAAAAATTAGATTATTTTTATTAAATTGATTTTCTAGTCCAATATATATTTTTTATTGGATTGTGTATTTGTATATTTTTTTTGTATTTAAATGTAATTGAATTGATTTTTTAAAATTTTTTAAATGTAATTGTTGAAGGAATTAATAGAGTTTTTTTTATAATTATGTTGTAATAAAATAATATAGATTCAATAATATATTTATATATATAAATTAGAATTAAATAATTGAATTAATTTTATTTTTATTTGAATGCAGTTGATTTTTATTTTTTTTTGTGTTTAGATGTAATTGTTGTATAATAAACTTATTTTTTTGTAATCATGTTTTAATAAAATAATATGGATTCAATAATAAATATATTAAAATTAAATAATTGAATTTTTTTATTGTTTTGTGTCTAAATTATAGTTAATAATTTTAGATGTTTGAATGTTAAATAAAAAATTTGTCTTGTTTAAATAAATATAAAATTATTATTAAGAAATTATATATTTAGATAGTTTATAACAATTAAAATATGAAATAAGAATTTTTTTTCATAAAATAATATTAATAAGAAATATAAATATAATATATTACTATTTTTGAATTGTAGATTAAATAATATGATTATTATTATTATTAAATTTTTAAATTAATGATAATTATAGTTAACATAACTTACAAATTATAAATACAATTTTACTACCATGAGGGCTGAGAAGATCAATTTTATTTATAATTTGACATAAAATTTATATTTAAAAAGTTATAATAATTGTAATTAAAAATATTATAAAAAATTGTGTATACATTTGACCTGTAATATAAAAAAAAATTACGATTGAGTGAATAAATTTTTTTATGAAGTTGTCAATAAAATTGTATCATTGATATGTAATTACAATTTTTTTACTTTTAGTAGATACTTTAAATAAATTTAACATTTGTATTTATTAATTTTTTATTTGTATTTTTATTATTATTTAAATGTAGGTGAATTTATTTGTTTTCCTTTTGAATGAAATTGTTGAAGGAATTCATAGAAATCTTTTTGTAATTATGTTGTAATAAAATAACGTAAATTCAATAATAAATATATTAGAATTAAATAACTGAATTAATTAATCTTTATTTAAATGTAGTTGACTTTTTATGTGTTTACGTGTACTTGTTATATAAATAAACTTATTTTTTGTAATTATGCTCTAATAAAATAATATGGATTCAATAATAAATATATTAAAATTAAATAATTGAGATTTTTGTTTATTTAAATGTAATTGAATTTATTTTTTCTGTATTTAAATGTAACTGTCGTTGAAATAAATGGATTTTTATATTTAATTATGTTCTAATAAAATAATTTACATTCAATAATAAATATGTTATAATTAAATCAG
Source organism: Abrus precatorius (assembly GCF_003935025.1). Taxonomy (NCBI): domain Eukaryota; kingdom Viridiplantae; phylum Streptophyta; class Magnoliopsida; order Fabales; family Fabaceae; genus Abrus; species Abrus precatorius. The sequence continues at coordinate 13,023,722 of NW_020874292.1, forward strand.
CATAAATTTGTGTTAAATAAATTGATCAATGATATTTTTATTATGTTTGTGTTTAAAATATAATTAATAATTTTATATGTCTCAATATTAAATAAAAAATTAGATTATTTAAATACATATATAATTGTTATTTATAAATTATATATATTTTAGATAGTTTATTACTATTAAAAAACATGATTATTAATTTTAAATTAATAATAATTATATTTAATATTACTTACAAATTATAAATACAATTTTATTACTACGAGGTTGAGAAGATTAATTTTATTTTTAATTTGATATAAAATTTATATTTAAAAATTTATAATAATTATATTTTTAAATATTATTAAAAATTGGGTATATATTTGAGAGGTCCATTTTTTAGAGAATTTTTTTATAACTATATTAGTTTGTTTGAGTAAAATAGATTAGTAATAAATTATGTAAACCTTTATTAGATTTTTAAATAAATTATAAATTTTGTAGTATTTATTAAAAATATAATTAAAAAATATGGTTTTGTAGTGATAAAAAAAATTACAATAAATTTTTGATATAAATTTTTGATATGACGAGAAAGATTACTATTATTACGATTTATTAATTAATTGTAGTTAAAAAAAAAATTCAAACGACTTCATTAGATTATTGTTATTGTGATTTATTAATTAATTGTAATAAAAAAATTAAATGACTTCATCTTCTAGATAGAAAATGATCATTAATCTTGGATTAAAGGATCTTTCATTAGTTGTTGCACTTTCAAAGCAATCATGTATCTAAGCACATTTAGGAAGACTTAATTTATTCTAACTAGTTTGAAAGGCAATTTGGTTGAGATACTTCCTCTTTTAGAGCTAGTAGGATTTGTTGGAATTGCACATTTGTCTTAGTTTTTACTAAACTTTATATTGATCATTGTACTAGTAGAGAGATAGAGGCCAAATAACAAATATACATGTAATTCAACTGCCTCATGAAGAGTGTATAATCACTATATAAGATATTTCTATTTTTTTGGGGTTGAAGATAGATGGAAGAGTATTGATAGCTCCTATTGGAGGTGACTGTGCACAGATGGTTGAGAATAACCTTGGAGTTCTATCAAAGCATGATGCCTTTGTGAGTGGTTTTGTGAAAATGAGTTGGTTTGACCAATATTTTACCCACACCGCAATGCATGATTAAAGTCCTCTCCAAATCACTCATTTTGCTAATGCTTACATAGTGTGATTGTTAAAAGAGTTTATGTTGAGCGATCACTCTAGCAACAAGGTTTCAGTGAAATACTTAATTCTACTTCAGGATTTTGATGTTACTAGATAATATAGTTAGTGGTAAATAGTTTTGCAAGTTTTGTATTGAGAGCTCTACATGGCCATCAACATTAACAGGATTGGTGTGGGAGGCCTTATTGCATTAGTTGTTATGTGGGCATGCAATAGTTATCTCCTAGTAATCTTGTACATACACGAGCTCGTCTTTTGTATGCTACAATGTATTGTACGCATTATTTTTTGCATTGGTTGGTTTATTTATTATGGTTAACTATTTTTTTTCTCATATAATGGTTATTTTTGTAATATTTTTTGCTGCTGGTTATCAAACTAGGGTTATAGGAAAGGAAAAAGGACCTTTATTATTATAAATATATATTTGATCACCTGAGCTGTGAAGAGGTATTATTTTAATTTTGTTATGTATAATGTTTTTATTATTGATGTTTGTTATTTATTTTAATATTGATAAGGGTTAGTATTTGTTGATGAAATGCAAATTATACGGCAACTATATGTAGTTCAATTGATTAATTTTTTGCTTGCAGTATGTTGTGAGGGCATGGAGTTGTAAAAGGCTGCAATGCCACTTATATGTTTTCAAGTATGTAAGTGACACCAACTTGATCGAGTTAGGTATCAATTTGGTATGATCCATATCAACTAGATTAAGTACATGACTTGACTATTCAAGAGAAAAAATCAAAGAACTAGTAAGACAAGTTTAAGGATGTATTACAAATATAAAACAGTAGGAGAGATTGGGTCATGACTAATGATCTGCTTATCAATTTGCTTAGTTTTAACTCTAATTATATGCAGTGGTTTAGAGCTCACATTAGACGTTGGATAATTAGGGATGCAATTATTGCATTATTACTCGTAAGTATTATACATTGAAAATGATTCTTTAGAAAAAAAAATTAATACTCTTATTGTTACATTATTCCAAAGTGATGATGGTCTTGAAAAAGTCTACTACCTCACGAGTGAGGGGCAACATGCATTTATTTGAGAGGAGATGAGAGATTTGTGCTAATCTATACTTTTATTAAAGAATAACTTAGATCCCATTACAAAACATGTTTGTTCATCTAAGCCTCTGGTGCAGAGTGAGAATTTTGTGGATCCAGTCATTCAAATAGGTTAGCCTATTGTGCATAGGGAAGGGAGGAAATTACATTGTCAGCACATCGAGATACAAGCAATAAAGTGGTCTTTTTCTTTTTTGTTTGAGTGTCCATATGAGTTGTTTTATGTATTCTCACATTTTTCCTTCCAGTCATGGCAGACTAGACCACCTACCTATTTTCAATGTTACACTGAACGCACTTGGTCCAAATTTGGCAAGTCCAAGTATGTATGATACAACATTCATGCTTGAAATTAATTAACCTTGACATTACTCCAGATATTCCACTTTTGAAGGTGTGTTGAAACTGTCATAATAGAGTAAGAGATTGACTTAGAGAGTGTATTTTGACACCACATAAGGAGCATAAGAAGAACCATTGCCAAAATTGAGATTTATTTTTCTTATTTTGTATATATTTCATATTTTATAATTATGTTGAATTTCTTATAATTGTTTAGTGAGAGGTATTTTAGCTAAAAATTTAGATTTAAAATTAGTATTAAAGTTAAAATTCTATTAACCATGAGTCAAATCAAAATTTAAATTTAGTTTTGCACTAAATCTGAGAAGTTTTTTTAATTATATTTTTAAAATAAAAATGTTAATAACATACTCTCTAACACTTTTTATTAAATAAATTTTTTTAAAAAAACATTATTACAAAATATGTGTTAAAAGATTTGTTAGTGTGTCTCAAAGGCGATCACCATATAACTACACTCACTGGCTTACTGTTTTATTTATTGTGGCAAGTTTCAATACCTACCACCGCATGGCCAATAAAGTATTCATCTACGTCATGTTTGCTAATGGATCTAAAGTAATTATTAGACCATAATGCATGTAATCTCCGTAAGGTGCTTTTAGCCCAGACAGTAACAGACATTAACGGTCAATATTGGGCCTGGCATTTCACGGCCTATTTCATTAGTTTTAGCGCCAACAACTTCTAAATGTGTTTTTAAATTAAGAATGATATAAGAATAAAAAGTTATAATCTATTTCCCTTTATTAACTGATTAAATGGAATAAATTATTTTTTGTTTCATTAAAACACTTCCAAATAATTAAGACAAATTTTTATTTCATATATTTCACGTTATTGCATTTTAATTAACTCCATCTCCTTTCATCAATTTACAGATAACCGTAAATAAATAAATATTATAGAAATACTAAAAGTTTATTTCACTTTAAGCATAAAGAATTAGTTTTAATGGCAAGAAATTAGGGTGTTAATTCAATAAGCATGATCAAACGGTCTAAGAAAAAAAATATTGTATTCAACTTTTATTAGTGAACGACCATCCTGTGGAATTTTGAGAGAAGAAATATTCATTAAATTAGACGAATTTGAGAAATCTGATAAATCGAATTGAATCAATTAAATTACTTTAATTCTTTCACTTAATTAGATATTCATTTTAGAATTTAAAATTTGATATTAGTTTTAGGATTTTATTTTTTTATTTCTTAAATAAATATATTCTAATTAATATTCTGTGGTGGTGGTCAAGTTACTCTAATAGCAACTTTTGTGAAAGTTGCTTCACTTAATAATTAATTTTAAACATTAAATTTTATAATTTAATAATTGAATAATTTGATATTAATATGTTGATCATATACACTAAATTTTAGATGAATCGAAAATTTGTAGATATAAAATTTTACATTCAATATTTACTTATATTTAAAAATATATATTAAATATTAAAATAAAATTGTATGATGAATTATCAATTAAGAATAATAACTGAATTGATAAAATATAATATTTATAAAAAGTTATTAAATAAAGTAACTCTAACATAAATTATTTATAAGTTTATGCATTTTTATAACATATTTATGAATCTTTTTAATAATTTTTTGTATTAAAACATATAAGTTACCAACAAGATGATCCGACATGATTCACATGAAGCAACCTGTTCTGCATCTAGTTTAGATAAAGTTTATTGTAAAAATTATCTAAATTCAAACGAAATTAAACCAGTAAGTTTTAATTATTTCTAATTTTCCCCCTTCTAAAATCATATACCCCATGACTAAGCGTTACAAATTAGGTTAAAAAAATCTTACAGTTAATAAAATGATTAAAAACGGTCTTATAAAAGCGAGGGAAATAGTGAATAAACTCTCCTTCTATGACACTTTCTTTCTTTCTTTTTGGACCTTTTTGGGCGAAGATATAATTATAATATTATTAAACAATACCTTTTGGGAGTTTTCCTACGCAAGAAAAAACCAAAAAGGGAAGAATGAGTCAACAGGGAAATCAGAATCATAAATGGCATTGAGTTTGATTCACACACATGAAATTGCATAGTTTGAACGTTGCGTTTTGTTATTCTCTATAGTTAATTAAATTAATGGCATATACTAATATTCAAAGTTGAATGCGTCCATCCCCATCAAAGTTTTGGCAGATTCATATGTTAATATATTGTTAAGTGAGGCTCAACCGCCCACGCGGCCGCCCCCAGCATTATCAAAAGCAACTTTAATCACACAAAGTTACTGCTGAGTTAGACGTTTTAGTGTTAATCTTAGTTTAATTAAATTAAATTCTCTCTCAATTAGCATTAATTAAAAACTAATACAAAACTGGTTGACCTCTTGCACCGAAAGATTCCAAACTCCATGCTCCCACTCCCACTGTACCTTTATTTTGCCCCTTACGTGTACCATTTACCTGTTTTTCTTCCTATTATAATTTCCACTACGAGGGACACGTGTCTCTATTGTGGAGTGCAGTTTGCTAAAGCAACATAGCGGTTACAGGAGCTACATGGATGTCTACCACGTGTCCTGATCTAGGACACGTGTCGTTAACCCAGTTAAGCTTTCACAAATGTCTACTGCGAAAGGGGACCAGTTGAAAAACAATGGAGCCGATGTGGCAGGAAAAGAAAGGCACATCAAACTTTTGCTTTTCGATCCTTTCTCTTTAGATTAGCATTACTTGAATACTTTATTAGCCTTTGATATAGTTCTTTCTATATAGTCACGTCAATCTTTTTGGTCCTCTGTGCTTTCTTTTCATTAATCTTCTTACGTGTATTTTATCAGACTTTCTTTTTCTTTTTTTCTTCTCCTCGCGAGACTAATCCTTTTGCGTTGCATAACTCGTGTCCGTGGAGTTGTTAAGAGTCAATATGAGCTCTTCTTGCTCAACAGCAAGTTTCGGAGAAAGACACGGAATATTTTAAGTAAAAAATTGAATAAACATGCCTTTGTGGTCTTGTTGTACAAATTAAATCAGAAAAAAGCAATTCAATCTGGTTGAAGCACCTCATACACTCCTAATTAAGGCAGTTTATTATTTTTAAAATTTTAACTTCATATATTTACTAACAAGTATCTTCGGCAATGTATGAATATTTTTAATTTAAACATTTTTTAAAATACAAACAAAATATATTTAAGATTATAAAAGAAACATAGATAATTCCTTTAAATAAATAAAATAACTAATTTGAAAAGAAAAGGTTTGAAAAAAAAACACTCAATTCTAGAGTAAAGAAAAAGAAATTCAAAATGAAAAAATATAAAATATAATGTAAAGTAATTAAAGTTGAAATTAAAAAGACGGAAGAAAATTTTTAATGTAATATAAAAAATAATTAATAATTTAATAATTATGTGTGTGCTTATGTCAGAGAGAGACATAAAGTGGTGAACCCACGTGTTAAAAGGAAAAAAAAGTAAAATAGAATATATCACAAGGAAAAATGAGAATTCAAGTTTATAATATAAAAATATCATCTCTTTCAAATGAAAAAAATATTAAAAACCGCTACATAATAGATATCTTTTAACAATTACCATTGTAAAATGGATATTTTTTATGGTACATCCTCTAGTCTAATTACTTTTCTTTTATTGAAAAAGAGATAAATTATAGGTTTACAATGGGTATGAAATTTGACGTAGTGTTATTATAAACTTTAAAATTAACCTCCTATCGTTAGTAATTTACCTATATTTTATTATTATTTACTATTAGTTCTTGAAAATAATACCTGTAAAAAAAAATAAATTTAAAGTTCTTTATTCTTGGTTTATCACATTTTGACTATCATAAGAAGAAGAAGGGAAATAATTTTAGATAAATGTAACAAAATATGTCACTAGAAAGGAGTTAACATATAACACTTACAAATTTTTTATAACTTGCAATCTTAATCATTTTGATGATGTTTATATTTCAAAATTTTCAAACTTATCCAATTCTTAATAGTTTCCGAGCATTTACTTGCTTGACTTGCATTTAGACATTTTTTTGGAAGTTAACATCAAATACATTTAACATTTTATCAATTCAAATATCTTCAATAACTTTTTAGTAGAAATAAGTATCTTAAAAAAAGGTTTAAGGGCATGAGACTAAGGCTTTCTTTTTTAAAAGAAAAACTTATTTCACTCTATCGTTATTTTCTAGATTATTTGCTTTGCACTTATAAGGTACTTAACTTGTAAAAATGTAATTCATTGTTTCAAAAAGGGAATGACCTCTTTAAGAAACTTATTTTTAAAATGATTTTATGAAAGATATTTTTAAATCATAAGACTTTCAATTCACAAGATCTAATAGATCTAATGTTAGAGAAAAATAAGGAATGATTAAGAAAATAAAATAATATATATATATATATATATATATATATATATATATATTGATATATCCTAAAAACATAAGTTTAAGTCTAATATTTAACCAATTAATTAAAAGTTTTCAAATAATAGTATGCTATCTTACCACAAAAATTTACATGACCAAAGTATCTTTTGGGTAGCTCTAGAAAAAAATAAATTTAATGTCAGTCTAAAGTTATACAATAAAAGCTTTTTAATAATTGTTAAATAAGAAAAATCTATCTTAAATATTGAATAGAAAATTTAGAACTCTTAAAAAATAAGAATGTTTGTTTGAAGTAGATGAAAATTAAATTCTTTATCTATAGTATTAATAACTCTTCAACACTCTTTTCAAAACTCATGCCAAAAACATATTTTTTAAATGACAGTTACATTCCTTAGATTTAGACTTTATAGATAAGAATTTTTGTTTTAAATTTGACAAATAATCATTTTTGTTGAACATCTTAATAGTACCAACTCAAAGAGATTTTGATTTTGTATATGAAAAAAACTTGTTGGAACATAAATGATTAACACTCAAATTTTAATTAATAACAGCACATTAAGATTTGAATGAAAGACTAAAAAATTGATATGTATTTTAAGTTTGTAGTAAAAACTCTTGTAAATTTTTTTAAAATGACGTGTTTGTTAAAATCTATGGTCACAAGGTCACAACTTTGATAAGTTTAAGCACCAACAAATTAGTACATGAAAGAGTCCTCATGCTCCTTGAAAAAGTCCTAATGCTCCTTTAAAGAACTCTATGTATAGAGAAATTTGTTTGTTGAGGACTAAGTTCTTATTTCAAAAGAAGATATGATAAGATGATCATTCATCAACTTGCTGCAAAAATCTTATAACTTCTAAGCCTTTACTTAGAATTCATGCTGTAATGCTTCTTAATTATATTTGATCTAAACAAGTTTTTATGTTGACTATTTAACAAGCTTTTCCTTGTTCATCTTTGAATGACTTGAGATATGTTCTTGATAGTGGTTCTTAATTTTGCAATTAACTTTTTAAAGTTTATTAAATAATATATTGATAATTTTTGTAAATATATCTATCAATTCTTTTGTTTAAATATAAGCTTAGTTATTTTTTTATCTTTTGATCTTATATTTGTGAAAAAATTGATTTCTTTATGTGCATATTATTATGTTTTAGACTTTAGACAATCGATGTTGCTTTAGATAAACTATTCTAACATTGATACTCAAGTTTAACATTATTTGTGGTTACCATTCAATTGTGTCAGAAGTTAATAAAAATTCACAAGACCAATTAAGTCAAAGCATTATTGTGTGATAAAAAAGAAAATAATATTTTTAATATAATTTGTTAATCATTAAAGTAAAATATAGAACCTTTAATTTAAGAGGAGTTTTGAACTTAATAATAAATACTTTCTTTCTTTTAAGTATCTTATGCCATGGCATGACTCAAGCTTTTCTTAAGAATAATCATAGATCATACCACAACCTTATCATATTGGTAATAAAAATACAGCAACATATAATGGAACAAGAAGTTGTAAGCATTTCAATTCACTAACAAGCTATAAATGGTATTATTTAGGTTCTACAAAAGAGATGAACACTCGTTTTTTTCAAGCAAATGGACAAAGTCTCATTTCTTTTGACAAAAATATTTATTATTGAAGTTGATCATAGAGAATTTCGTAAGTGAAAATTTATCATATTAAAACAATTTGATAACGAGATTTATGTTCTTAATTTTGTCAAAGTTTATTGATATTGTTTATTTAAGTTGTTGGATGCTTTCATTTTTTTTATTTAATTTTTAAAATAATGTATGTTTTGTCATAAATTTTAGCACAATCTTACTTTCATTTCTTGTTGAGTGAAGTTTTAATTTTACAACAACAAGGTTCAATTATCTAAATATGTCTAACAACGAAACTTAATATTTATTTATTTTGTAGAATAATAAGTCCTATTTCTAATACTAAGCATATGTCGATACTCTATCAACATATATTTAAATCTTATGACTAAGATTTTTTGTGTTTTTATGGACCATTTTACTTTTCTAAAATGCTAACAACTTCCTACGTAATCACAATAAAATAAATAGACTATCCTATTTTCATGAGATTGCACTAAAATCAATGACAAAAACTTATGCAAGGGAAACCAATTCCACGTACTAGTATAAGCTCACTAAGATAACACTATATAAAGAGTGTGAAAAGCCAAGTTATCTAGTGTAGTGAGGGGATTTGAACAACGTATGAAGGATTGATTTATAATTTTAATAAAATAACATACATAACTTTTTAAATCTAGTTATTTTAAATTAAAGATTATAACCTCTATTATATCTAAGGTTTGTAATATGACTTGTGTGTTGGAACACTTCATTTGACGTTGTATATCTTAAACATCACTTTAAAAATATTTTCCTATACGAAATTATATATAATAACAAAATGTGCATTAAATGGGGTTGGTACGTAAATTTAAAATTAATGTTTTTAAATATAAAATTTGTAAAATTGAAAAAAGATGGTTGAAATCTCTCTATTCCTACCCAAAAATTTAGTTTTTGTATATCTTATCAAAAATTGGTAAAACTTTTCAACTTCTATTTTTTTTTTATGTTGCCTTGCCAGTGAAATAATTATTTTCAAAAGGTAAGGACTAGTGATTTTGAATTTTATTTTTTGATATTTACTCCAAGTTAACTAATTTTTAGCAACATACAATTATTAGAGAATGGTAGAAAGATTCACCATAGCAATGAAAAGTTTCTCTAGCTAAATTATTGTTAGTGATGATGAGAATTTGAAATTGATTGAAGTTTTCAAGAAAATGACAAAGTTAAAAGTTTAATCTTATAGAAAAAGAATAATTATCACTTAAAATATGTGACATTTCGTGCTGTTGAAAAAATGTATAGATGTAAGCAAATTAGTTATATCATATACAATTAAACAATGAATAAGATATTTATAATGAAATTGGTTAAATGATCAAATTTCTCATGAGTAAACTTATTATTTTTAAGTTACAAATTATAATAAAACTCTCAATAGATAAAACACTTCTAATTAGAGTTAGGAAAAAACCTAGTTATTTAACTAAAAAACTTTCAATTTATATAGTAATATATTAACCTATTATTTAGACGTAATGACCAATTTAAGTTTTATAACACTAATTTTAATAATTAAAATAACTAATTGTAAGTATTTTATTTTTAACTTTTTATTAGACACCATTATGTATAAATAAAAATGTCTATAAGATAAACTAAAATAATTTGTTCTTAACATTAAATTTACAAATTTTATATCGATCTTTTCATGGGTGGATAAATTTTTAAATCAATTGAAAATGCAAAATTTTAAACAATCTGATATTGAAATCAATTTTTTTTTAAAGGGTTAAAGTCTAATAGAGTAAAGTGAAAAGTTTAAAAAAAGAGAAAGAGAAGAAGAAAACAAAAAGTAAAAGGAATACAAGATGAAGAGACCTTAGAGAGTGAAAAAAAAAATAATGGATTCAATACAAGATGAGATGACATCCTTACATAATAATCACACTTACCACTTGGTGAAATTGCTTATGGAAAAGAGAATCTTAAAAAACAAGTAAATATTTAGGATGAAACATAAGAGTAATTCCATATCTTTGAGGTACAACTCCAAATTAGATAGAAACTATGTGTCTAAATTAAAAAAGAACTTATCTAACTTAATATAATTTCGAGGTAGTGGTATAAAAAGTTTAAAACTTGTTTTGAGATTGCTAAGTTTACTGTCATCTATATATAATTGTGAAGGAGAAATATGTTGAGTATTGAGTTTACATGGATTAAAAAAGTTTAAAAATCAAATAAATTATAGGAATAAACAACTATATTAATTATAACTTACTGTGTATGATTCCTTTTGTTTATCAAAATCAATTTTATAAAGAGTAGAAATAAATTTGAAAGAAGTAAAAATTTTACTTTTCAAAAATTATAGTATAAGTAGTTTTTTAAAGTAATCTAATTTAATAAATACAAGAGAAAATAATGTGCAAAACACAAATCAATTATATGGACAAAATGTAATTGTTGAAGTTTGATGTTAAAAGCATTTTCCTTGATATTGAGAAACTATTTTTATGTCTTTTAGTATAAATTTTAGATAAAAATGTTTTTACATTGTTACATTTAAATAATTTATAATTACTTTCTAAAATAAAGTATTTTTAATACTTTTAACTAAAAACAAAATACATTTTACTTTACATACAATTTCTTAAAAAAATGTATATATAAATGTCGAATCAAATTTTCAAAGTTTAAATAAATAGACCCTGATTTTGAAATGTGGTCCCCTAATGAGCATTGAAACATAAGCATATGTTGTTGGAAATCACAGCCGGGAAAGTTAGGAATTAGGATTGATCTACTACTTTGTATGCAATAAGCCATTTACAAATATATAACAACCGGTTACTAGGTATAAATTAGTTATAATGGTATCAATTCTTTTAGACAGCAAACATTAAATTTAAATTTGTAGGGCTTGGATACTTATTCTGTGTTTGTGGCATCATTCTTTTCATTATAAAAATAAAAAATAGATTCAAAAGTAACGCATTACTTATATTAATAAACTAAAAGGGTTTTGGTTGGGGCAAATAAAGCTTGAAGTTAGACAATGAGACATAAGTTGAGGCTATTTTCCTTAACACCATATATTCTTTTCAGAGTGAATTATTGCAAGAATCCATTTTGTTTTCATGCAAAATAATGAACGACACAAAAATATGATTACGCTTCTTTCAATATCATGGAATATTATTATTCCTTCCCTAACAGAGTGACAACCTATTGGTTTAAACCCAACCTTCTTTTTCCTGTTTCCTTCAAACTGCCAAGTGCCAACCCTATTAATGTGACCCGCAGTATTGAATCAGCACATTACCACACTCTATTTTCTATTTTCTTCTTCAATTTTATTTAAATATAAGTTAAATAACTAAAAGGCATCAAAACAGAACATAGGAATGAAAAAGAGACAGCATGCAAGCACCTTTTTCTTTCTATTATTTTTACCTTTAATTTTTTTTTCTGTTTTCATCGCATTTTATTTTATTTTTCAAGTAGCGTTATTTTGTTGGACAATATTATCAACACGATGGCCAATCACATTGAGCCACGGTAGAAACAATTCCGGTACCCTCGATGAAGTTGAAAGCAAACTAGCTGACGTGGCAACAAGTGGGGTGCACAGAAAGAGTGTGCAACGCAGAGAATCAAACATTTGAAAAGAAAATCTATTACAAGCCACAAAAACTTGTGGCCAAGAATCGAAACCCCATGGTGACGTGGCACCTGGCTCTGGTTTAAACGGATCAAAATCCAATTCGTCGTGCCTCCATTGCCAACTTAGATCAAAACCCAAACCTCAAAAAAACCGAACACTGAAACATTTGCAGCAACGAATTAAACAACCCGCCCTAACTGCAGCCCCTCGCAACCGTAACCATAACAACCATCTCGCGCGTTTCCAGTCGTGTTGTTTCTGTTTCGATCCCCAGAAAATGCAGGAAACTAAGGACCCTGCAATTAAGCTCTTCGGCCAGAAGATTCCTTTCCCCGGTGAAGCAGAGGTTCCTGCCATTGCCGGCGGCCAAACTGTCTCGCCGGCAGCGATGGATGTGGACAAAGAGATAGAGGAAGAAGAGGAAGACGTTGGAGAGTCAGAATCTGAAGAAGAGAAAGACCAAGGAGATAAGGTACAGTTGGTAATATGATTAAGGACACAAGGAACGGTTTTTTGTTATACGTTTGAAACTTTTTTTTTCTAGTGTTTTTTTCTCCTCGTGTCAAAATTTCCCTCTTTTGAAAATCCTTTCCTGTATTTCGTTTTTACTTAAACTTTTGCAATTTTCTTTTTTATTCAAGTTGTTTTGCGAATGCAAAACTGCTATGTACTCTCCTTTTTTTTTTTTGTTTGAAAATAGTACTTCATATGTTCTCCGATTGCGAATTTAGGATAATATTTCAGTTTTTGTGTCTAGGATCTGGAATTTAAGAAACAGAGTGTTCAAAGCAGAGTTGATTAAGATAAAAGTAAAGTTTTGCATTAAGTGGCAAAAACTAGCTAATTTCTGTTTTTGTGACTCCTTCCCTTGCTTAGGAAGGGAAATACAATGTTTCTATTTGTAAATTTCTTTTTTAAGTTTCAGTTGATTTTTTCCCCATTTTAGTATTGATTAAACTATATGCTCAAGAATTTCACCCAAAGATACATGAGGAGCCTGGGTATTTATTTTAACATCAATTAATTTTAATCTTTAAATAAACAGACTGGTCCTCCTTAAAGAGGTGTATTTCTGTCAACACTGTCCACCCACTCATACTTCTACTCAAATATTTTTGCTTATTATCTATTATTCCATTTGAAAAAACTTTAATTTTCATTTTTATACTTTTATCAACGATGCAAAAAATATATTTTTCTCTTCGAATATTCAGCTCCTTGGGTTAGTTCCAGAGTCTAAATTTTCTTAACCTTGGGAATTGTTGCTTTTCATTTACCGTATTCTAGAATACGTTTATGTCGTGGAACAAGTTTCAATTGGCAATTTCATCAGACTTGCTCGAAATCGAATTACATACTTTTCAGTATCTGAAATCAGATTCTAACATGATTATCCGTCTTTCAATTTTTATTTAAGATAAAAAATGAAGCAGCAGATATTTGAAATTTCTTCCACGTTCATCTTGATCTAGCGGTTGTTGTTATCCCATTTGGAATTATGGACTAACAAATTCACCGTATGTATATTTGGTGTTGTTATTTGAAATTAATTAAGAAAAACATTGTGTCAAATTATTAGGATCCACGAGCTGAAAAAGTTACTGAGAAAAAGAAAGAGGCTGATCCTCCTCCAAATGGTGCAGAGACAAAGAAGACTTCAGAGGGTATTCAGAACCCAAAGACACCATCCATAGACGAAGAGACTGCAAAGTCAAAAAACGGCAAGTCAGAGAATGAGCAAAGTGATGCAACCAACAACAATGAGAACAACACCAAAACACTGAAGAAGCCAGATAAAATACTCCCATGTCCACGCTGCAACAGCATGGACACAAAGTTCTGTTACTACAACAACTACAACATTAACCAGCCTCGTTATTTCTGCAAAGCGTGTCAAAGATACTGGACCGCGGGTGGAACCATGAGGAACGTGCCTGTTGGGGCAGGAAGAAGAAAGAACAAGAACTCTGCCTCGCATTATCGCCACATTACAATCTCTGAGGCCCTTCAAGCCGCTAGAATTGATGCCCCTAATGGGACTCATTTACCCACTTTGAAAACCAATGGAAGAGTCCTCAGCTTTGGCTTAGACCCACCAATTTGCGATTCCATGGCATCGGTCCTTAATCTAGCAGAGAAAAAAGTTCTTAATGCCACGCGGAACGGGTTTCATACTGCTGAAGATCAGAGAGTTCACAAAAACGGAGAAAATAATGGCGATGACTGCTCAAGTGTGTCTTCCATTACGGTTTCAAATTCCATTGAAGAAAGTGGCAAAAACGGGTCACAGGAATCCTTGTTACAGAATAATAATAATAATAATTTCGCTCCTCATGTCTCGTGCATTTCTAGTGTTCCTTGGCCTTATCCTTGGAATTCTGCAGTTCCTTCGCCTCCAGCTATGTGTCCTCCCGGGTTTCCTATGTCATTCTACCCTGCATTTTGGAACTGTGGGGTGCCAGGGAATTGGAATATTCCGTGGTTTCCCTCGCATCCTTCAGTTCCAAACCCTAGGTCTCCAACCTCTGCTCCAAATTCTCCCACCCTAGGGAAACACTCCAGAGATGATGACTTTACTAAAGAAGAGCATTTGCATAAGGAAGAAAGGCAGAGAAATGGGAGCATTTTGGTCCCTAAAACTCTGAGAATTGATGACCCTAGTGAAGCTGCAAAGAGTTCTATATGGGCAACACTAGGGATCAAGAATGAATGTGTGAGCGGAGGCGGCATGTTTAAGGCATTCCAATCAAAGAAAGATGAAAAAGGCCATGTTGTTGAAACATCTCCAGTGTTGAGGGCGAACCCTGCAGCCTTGTCTCGATCCCTTAATTTTCATGAGAATTCTTGACTTAGCAACCCTTTGAGACATGGGTTTGAGACGGTGACCATCTTTCAGCAGTGGCCAATTTGGTTTAGCCTCATTAAGTTTGAGATGAAGTGAAGGTTGGTAGTCTCCAATTTCCTCGACATAGGGTAGGGGGAACTAATCTACTAGGAGGTTTTAGTGGGATGGTGGCAACCAATTTTTGTCTTTCATGTGACACTATGAACAGTTAGCTTTATTTTTTTTACATGCTTAGTTTGCTGAGTTTGAGTTCATGTACATATATAAATATATGTGAAAATACTTGCTAGAGATGGAAAAAGATATTTACCATGTATAAAAACTCAAGGGTACTGTATTTTGTTATGAAAAGGGAAAACGGGACTTTTCCTTTGGTTAACGTGTTTTTGGTTCTTCGTGGAAAAATCAACGCATTTTGTGGATAGTTTGCCATCCCTCTGAATCTGAATATCAGTAGAGGTATCTACTTTTTCAAAAGGTGAGAAAAAGAGACAAGTTCAGAACCAGAATATAAACCACATACACTTGTCAGAGTCATATATCTTGTCGCCTTTTCAAATGCAATAATTTATTAAATTAATCTCTAAAATTGTAACTATCAGTTAATTAAACCATTAAAATATTCAATATTATTTTAATACTTAAATTTATTAAATATGAATTATTTGAAAATAAAAAATTAAATTGATTAGTATTTATAATTTGATAGAGATATATTATTCTGAAAGAATGATTAAATTTCTGAAAATATAATACTAGGAAGTTATTCTCACGGGTGAAGGGTAGAATAGTGGGGCTACAGGGGAATTGAAGATATTTTATTTAGACCCTCTTTGGATAAACTTGCATCTAAAATATGACAGCTAGCTGTACTTTTTCTCGCTCAAGGATCTAGCAACTAGAATAAAAGCTGGACCGCTAGAATTTGCCTTCCTTTTCCTCTTTTTAACCCTCTATTTCTTTCTGTGTTTTAAATTTGGCTACACTATATCATATAACCAGCTAAAGACAAGTACAGGGATGAAAAAAGAAGCATATTCCTCTTCTTGTTACAGTGTTACGAGGAGAAAGATTAAGATAAAGTTAAGCATATGAGATAACATTCAAGCGGATACATTCTTGACGACCCTGATTCACTTAATTTTATGATATTAATTCATCATAAAAGATAAGAAATTTTCAATATAACAGTGACAAAATCCTGGAAAACTTGCTCGCTTCTCTTGGGTAAGGACTTGATTGGAAATTGACAAATTTTTTTATATATTATGATATTACCTTTTATACAAATTTTAAAAAAGCATAGATTATTTTTTTCATAATGTCTCACACAATCAGTTTTATATAAAAGAATTTGATAATTTCTATTACATAACTAAAAATGTTGTTTTGACATTAAAAATAGTTATGAAAGAATTATCTGATAATTATTCTCTCCTTAGTTGAAAGTGAAATAAAATATGTTGTATATTATCACTGGAATTATCCCTATACCGCACTTTGCGGTGGATACATCAAAATCAGTCCAATATGTGCACTCGATCAATCACGCACAAGAAAACACAGATATTTTCTCAGCTTCAATCTAATACAGGCCACACCTTGTGAATAAGATGAGTTGGGATGGGACCCTTTGATACAAAAAAAAGACACATTGGCAATATCCTCTTCCTCTTGGCATTGCATCCTTTGTTACTTTTGGCTTTTCTTCTCTTTTCCTTTTTGCCCTTTCCCTCTTCTTAAAGAAAGCAACCATTGATTTCTTTTCCTCCATATATCTATGCCAAGTTTCAATTATTATCACAATTAAAACCATATAGACACCTCATTGGAAGTAAGCATCATCATTTATTCCTTCCCATCTCTAATAATAATAATAATAAAAAGCTTACTATAAATTCACATATCTATACCTTCTCCCTAATTGCCAACTACTGTACCCACAATTTAAGATATTCGGTATTTTTCATTTCCAATATTCTCAGACTCTAAAATGAAAAGGACACTTGTATTTTCTCCATTTTTTATTAAATTCCCTAACATTTTGGCAGCCAATAGCCACATATCCATTACTCATACCACTCGAAGAGTCCTCTGATCAAACTAGCAGCCAATATATTAGAGAGGTTAAAAGTAGTAATTCTGCCAAAATTCAATCGCCAAAATTTTAGTTACTAATAATGGGTTTTCCCAGTTTTAAACACCAAAGTGAATTTTTGGTAACTCATTGTTCAAGTGTGATAAATTATGGCAAAAATTGATTACCGTGAAGAAAGTTCTTCATGCTTTAAAATCACCCATTTGCAAATGTTCAATGCAATTGGCCCCACGAATTTTCTTCTATTGGCTAAAAGTGCCTAATACTCTTTATTATAAGGTTTGACAAATACAGTTGTTAAGCCATTTTCACCTCTCTTTTAGTCATCTGAAATATAATTAAAATGAAAAGAGTAAAGCAGAATCACTTAAGACTACGGGACACGGTTTAGGAAGTGTAGCCACTTATAAAGCTGACTTACTAGAAAAGCAATTCTAGAATCGTTGCTTGATGCTCTTATCCCTCTTTTCTAATCCATTGTCAACTTCAATGGATTGGGAGTCAGCTTCCCACTAAAACTTTATGCTAAATCTATAAGTTAAATTAATTTGAATATAACATGTAGTGGATGAACCACAATATTTTTACATTGAATGTGCTAGGTACCCATATGTATCTACTTACTAATTGATGCAAATTGATTTTCATCTTCTTTACCAGAGGGTTCATACCACATTGACACTTTAAGTCAACCATTCATGTGAAGCATCTCTCTCCCCCTTAAAATTCCAACTATGATGTATAACAAGTTTGGATGAGTGTTAAAAGTCTTTACAATTACATTTAAAGATGTAAACATGATTTAATATTTTTGTAAAATGTTTGATAATTTTATATCAAACTTTACTATAATATATTTTATTATAATTTTTTTAATATAAATTATTTTACTTGAAACTCACTTTTAATTGAAATCGATTTCATAAAATTAAGTTAATTCAAAAATAATTTTCCAAATCCCCAACCAAACACACTTACTAGATTACAACATTATGATTCTTTTCCATTAATAACCCATTACGATTTAACTCTATTAGTAAGAAACTCAAAATCTTACTAGTTCTAAATCATGACATTGATTAAGTCAAATATATATTGTCTTGCGCTGATACATAGCAATTGCCCATGACCAAAATGTCAGGAATGTCACTCAAAAGGAAGCGTGTCAAAAAAGAAGAAAAATTTAGTTGGAAATGCATATTGAAGAAAGTGTGGACTTCAAGCACTAGTTGTTGACAAAAAGTCAATAAAGAAGAACGCAAGGCAATCCTTTTTTTAGGCCTCACTATGGGGCAGAGTGATTTGTTTTCTAATCAAGACAAAAGCAGCACATTGATACTAAAGCAAAAGGTTGAACACAATAAAAAACTATTAGGAATAGTAAAAGAAAAGGCATTTATTGAGACAAGGTTGGTAACCAAGCCAGATGGTAAGATATCACGTTCCATGTATTTTTATGCGAGTTACCCGCAACGATATCAAATTTTATCTTTGAAAAATAAATTGACCTTATATTCAGATTTTAGATAAGCACACAACAGGAATTATGAGTTTTTGACTAAACAAAATTGTAACATTTAAAATTATTCTCCAAAAATATTAAAATAACTATTTTATTTGTTCGTGGTAATAAGGACTCTTACAGAGAAGAAGATTTTAAAAAAAGGTAGAGACTAGGAAATTTATAATGCTATGACTTCAGTTTTGGATGATGAATTTTTCAAAACAATCTATATATATATATATAAACTTTGACGCTGTAAAATAGAAATATTTTGCTTGTCCACTTATTGATGATAATGAAGTTGTTGAAAAAGATAAGTGAATATCTGATGACTTCAAATGTTCATTGGAGCATATTGTTATTATCCTTCAAATTCTACATCTATAAAAAAGGCATGTATGCTTCCACTTTTTAATACCATTGTATTTTACATATGGTAGACTAGAAAATAATTTACAATACTTGTCTCAAATAAATTCTAAAAACAAAAAACTGTTTTTTGAACTATTAGAAGGACATATTTTTTTGGTGTTCTCTTGTAATTAAGATATATTTTTGGAGATACGTGTATAAATAAATAAATAAATAAAAGATAAAAGTAATAATATATAACATTATATATAGAATTAAGTTTTTAACTATACAAAATTTCAAATAACAAAATTAATCTTAAAAATACGAAGAAAACTTATTTTAATACAACAACACTGACTCTTAATCAACATTTAATATAAATATAAGAATACTTTTAGCATGACTATTCAATTTTTGTCATATCAAATATTATTTTAGAAGTGTATGATAAGAAATGCTTGCCTAACAACTCCAAAATTGCATTTATTTCATACATTGCTAAACTCTTCTAATCACATTACAAGTGTGTTTCACCAATTGGTAAGTACTCAATTTAAAATAATTATTAAAAATATCTCCTCTAACATTGAAAAAGTAGAACATTTCGTTGCTTTTAAGTCCATTGTGAGATATATACTCATTTCAGTTCTTTGCAATTAAACATGTCCAAAAAACAAATGGAACCTAAATACAAGAGTGTATAAACTTCAATTCCATCGAAAAATCACAAAGACACAAACAAAATGTTCATGTAGTGTAATTAATTAGCAACATTTTTATTGGATTTGAGACAAAAAAAACTCTTCATTGAGTAATGTTAAATTACAAAATGAATGTTGATGCAGATAAACAAATACACGTGAAATTAGAGAACATGTCTGTATGGGTAAAATAAAAAGAGATGAGTCATTAAGAATACAAACTTTATAGTTGCAGCAGTCAACTATTCCTTCTCTTATCTCCAATTTTAACAACTTCAATAAATTGTAGAGTGGATATGATATAGTGAAACATTCCTTAGAATAACTATTTTATACTTTTTCTTTTGCTTTAAATAAAAGGACACATAGCTAATGTATACATGATTTTTGAGCAATACAACTTTCCTACTCATTCCTTTTAATGTCTCTTATGTCTATCTTTAATCATTAACAAATCTTAAGATAGTATTCGAGAGCGTCTAGCTTTTTGCCTGTACAACTCTGATGGCACGAGGTGACAGTTCTAGCAACAACAATGGCGATAGTTATATAGATCTATCACAAGATCCTTCTAGTTTGTATTATGTTCACGTAGGGGATGGACCTTCATCTGTAGTGGTCACCCCTATGCTAAATGGCTCAAACTATCATGCGTGAGCTCGTTGCATGAGACATGCCTTGGGTGCTAAGAACAAATTTAATTTCATTAATGGGAGTATACCAATTCCTAATAGTTTTGATTCAAGTTAAAAGGCTTGGAGTTGTTGCAACATGATCATTCATTCATGGATTGTAAACTCAGTGGTTGAGTCCATTGGCCAGAGCATAGTATTTTTGGACAATGTTGTTGATGTATGGAACAATTTGAAGGAGAGATTCTCAAGGAGGCCTTATTATAATTTCTAAGCTTTAAACAAGAAATTTATGACCTAAGGCAAGGTTCCTTTTCTATCATTGAATCTTACTCTAAATTAAAAAAGCTTTGGGAAGAACTTGAAACATATATGTCTATTACATATTGTGCTTATCTGGTTAAATATACCTATGCTGTAATGAGGAATGCTAGACTTCCATAGTCTTAATTATGCTATAAGATTTTTAACTGGTTTGAATGAGAATTTTTCAATAATGAAATTTCATATTCTACTAATAGATTCACTTCCTAGCATGAATTGAATCTTTTCTATGATTATCCAACATGAAAGACAAGGAAATTTTGTTGTTAGTGATAACTCAAAGGCTCTTATAAATGTTATTGACTATAAGAGGCCACAAGGAAGAGGAAAAGGCTTTGTGCAAAACTTTGGATCAAAGAGAATGTATACTTATTGTGGAAGGACACGACACACAATAGAGACTTGCTATAGAAAAATGGATTTCCTCTTCACTTTCGGAAAGAAAATTCCTCAATGGCAAACAATGCTTGCAATGATACTACAAATTTGAAGGAAGATCTCTTGGCAAATGGAGACATGCATATTGGTCCTCCTAACTTTACTCAAGCAATATGAGAAGTTACTCAATCTGATTCAAGATTATAGCATTAATCAGCAATCTACTACTATAGCTAACCAGGTTAGCACAATCACTTGGTTTGATCATTCACCAACTAAAAAACACAAATTAGGTAAAATTAATATCTCATTTCCCTTTAATAGTTTCTCTCTTAGATCATAGATTCGGGTACTAATGATCATATATGTGCTTAATTAAAGAATTTTCAAACCTTAATGAAATTAAATAAATTAGCATAATGTTACCTAATGGCCAGTTCTCAATTGCAAAAGATGATAGAATTATTACATTCTCCCTTGATTTTTTTATTATAGATGTTTTGTATGTACCTAATTTTTCCTTAAATTTGACTTTAGTGTCAAAGTTATCTTTCACTTTAAACGGTGCTGCTCATTTAATAATTCAATTTATTTATTCAGGATTAGAAATCTAAAAAGATAATTGGTTCTGCTAAAAGCTTTGAATGGCTATATCACTTAGTGTTTAATGCCAAGCATGCCTCTTATTCCAATATTCAAATAGCTAAGACACAAATTCTACCTCAAGATGGCTTATGATACTTTAGATTAGGACACTTGTCCATTTTCAGAATAGTTTCTATGAATTCATAATTTCTTGTTATTATTGTTGATCCAAAGGCGGTTTGTGATGTATGTCATTATGCAAGACACAAGAATTTTCCATATCATACTAGTTTTAATAAAGTTATTTCACCTTATGAATTGGTTCATTTTAACATTTGGGGACCTTTATCAACACATTCTATCCATGGTCTTTTTTATTTTATAAGTGTTGCTGATGATTTTATTCTTTTTATATGGATTATTTTGTTAAAATCTAAAGCATAAGTGAGGCAACATGTACAAAACTTTATCAAGTTAATTGAAAATCAACATAATGTAAGAATTAAAGCTATAAGGATGGATATTGATCTTAAATTTATTATGCCACAATTTTATGTCTCAAAAGGTATAACATATCAAACAAGTTATATGAAATTTTCACAACAAAATGGAAGGATTGAAAGGAAGCACAAACACGTTCTCAACGTGGGGAGAGCACTCTTTTTTTAATCAAAACTACCAAAAACTTTTTGATCGTATGCCATTCTTCATGCTACTTACATAATAAATAGAGTACCCAATACACTCTTACAAAACAAATCACCTTATTTTTTTTACTATATAAACATACACCTAAATTGCAAGATTTAAAGATTTAGTTTCTTATGCTATACATCCACACTTCATGCACACACAAAAAAAGTTACACTTAGAGCTAGGAAATGCATTTTTCTTGGTTATAAACATGGTGTAAAAGGAGTTGTTCAATTGTATCTCAATGATATTTTATTTTTAGAAATGTCACTCATCATGAACATATACCATCATATAAGCCCTCCTCACCAAAATGATGTTCCGCCATTCATAACTGAGCCTACACCATATATCATTCCTCCAACAGATCCTACAACACCGTCTAACACCCACACATAACCTGCAAATCCTAAAACCCCTAACCCAGTACCTATCTTGACTTCTATTGCTCCAAACATGACAAAAATAACTTCTAAACATACAAGGAAATCACACAGGTAGAGAGACATCCACAAAAATATCTTAGTGACTATGTGTGTAGCCTTTCAAGCAATTCAACAAATGCAATTACCTCAGGTATTTCCTATCCCATTTCATCTTTTCATTCTTTTCAAAATTTTCACCTTCACATTATGCTTATTCACTAGCAATTATACACACTCGTAAACCACATATGTACATGGAAGCTAGCAAACATGAATGCTGGAATAATGCCATGAAATTTGAATTAGAAGCTCTTGAAAGGAATGGTACATGGATAATAGTTGATTTACCAAAAAATGTGAATCCAATTAGTAATAGGTGGGTCCACAAAATGAAATATAGAGCAAATGGATTTATAAATGTAAGATTAGGTTAGTGGCCAAGGGCTACCATTAAATGGAAGGTCTAGACTTCTTAGAAACATTTTCATCAATTGCCTAGCTTACCAGAGTAAGGACCTTGCTGGCTTTGGCTTCTGTTTACAATTGGCATCTATGTCAACTCAATGTCAACAATGTCTTTTTGCATGGAGACTTACATGAAGACGTCTACATAGTTGTTCCACAAGGTGTCAAATGCTCAAAACCCAATCAAGTCTGCAGTTACTCAGATCTTTGTATGGTATCAAGTAGGCAAGCAAAAAATGGCATAAAAATTTCACTTTGTTATTGATAAGCCAAGGTTATCAACAATCCAATGCAAATCATTCTTTGTTCACATTCCAGAATGTCGTAATCGGGTAGTCACGATGATACGGTGAAAACGTGTTAAGAAAAATATATTTTAAGAATAAAAACGTTTTCTTAAAAATCAAAGAAGTCGCTACCAAAGTTTATTTTAAGAAAACCTTAAAAAATATTTAAAAAATGATCTTTGAAACAAAAAAAAGAGCTCGAGAGTCGTTTACATGTAATGAATGTATTAGTACCCTACAACATCCGTTTAAAAAATGATTACTTTAAATTAATTGTGTAAATTTATTTTAATTTTAAAAAATATTTATTTAACCCCTAAACAAAAGTGCTAATATGTTTATTTTTTAAGGAAGATAAATTATTTATTGAAATGTTAATTGATATCTTAAAAGAAAAAAAAATATTTGAAAATTATTTTAACTTGACGAGTTTGATTCTCGCTCCTACGTATTCTTAGGTGCAATGGAGAACTCTTAGCCACGTAATTCTATCTAAAAATTTTGAAGTTGGTCTATTAGAATTAAATTTAGGGAAAGAAAGTTTATCTTGAGACTAAAATTATTTTCATAAGATTAGAATATTTAGGATACAAGATAATGCGGTTATACATATATTACAAGAAATAATACGGAAGGTGAAGGAAGATCACACAACTACATTGTAAATCACTGAAAATATTTTTATTTGTAAATGAAATATTTGAATGTATATTTAAATTATGATTAATATTGAAAGAGAATTTAAGATAGCGTAAGTTATACATAAATCCCTTATAATTTTTGGACAATCGAAAGTAATGTAAATCAGACATCGATGTTGTAAAAATATTTATAATAAAATGAAGAAATAATTAGTTATTTAAATTATCAAATTTGAAATATGACTTAAGAAGAATTAAAATATGAAATTAATTATGTTTAATGAAAGGAATAAATATATTTAAATTGATTAAAGAAGATTATTTAATAAAAAGATTAAAATTTTATTTGATAAATTTATATTGCATAGGACCCAAGGTAACGTTAGTACAAAATAGACTTAACGATTTAAAGCGTATAAAGGTAGATATGCCACACAATAATGTTATAAATCATTTCATTAATATTATTAAAATATTCTAATTAAAATAAAATAAATGAGTTATTAATTTTATAATAAAGAAATATTTTTAATTAGAGGATATATTTTAATTAAATAAAAATAATCATAAAACTGATTAATTTTAGAAGTTAGATTTAATTTTTATATAGTTTGATGGTATATAAAACATAAGGTAACGTTAGTACACATAGGTTTTGATAATTTATAACACATAAAGGTAGAGTCATTACACATTAGCATAATAAATTGTTGCATTATAAAATAATTTTAATTTAAAAATTGATTAGTAAATTAATAAGCATAAGAGGAATATATCTTGATTGATTACTGAGATAAATTTTTAATTAATTAGAGGCTACATATAATAAATTAATATTGTCTAAAGTCAAGTTAACGTAGGTACATGTAAACTTTATCAATTTATAACACATAACAGTAGAGAAGTTATATGTTAATGATATAAATTGATGCAAACATGTATTATTTATTTATTTAACAAAATAAAAAAATATAATTCAATAAACATGAAATTAAATTACACTAACATTATCAGATTATGCAATACAATAAAATCATAAATAAATAATTAAAATGAAAATCAAGAAATTACATAAAAAATAAATAATCAAGTGAGACTAAATACATTATAACTATAAGAATAAAAATTTCATGATGTAAGAATCAAATTTAATCATTTATTATTATTATCACTATCCTTTACGGTTAATCAATAAATGACCTTAAAATGATTAAATTTAAAAAATAAAAATAATAGGTAAAATACATATAAATATACGTGTGTATATATATATATATATATATATATATATATATTAAAAAGTGTAAAAAATAAAAAATAAAATAACACAAATTAAATAACAGAATAAAAATTTAAAAAAAGAAAGTCAACAAAAATTATAATAATTTTAGACCAAAGTGTAAAGAAAAATAAATAAATAAATAAAATCAAAATAGTCCAAATTTTATTTTATGTGCCGTTAAGTCCAAAAGTGATTTTTGTAAAACAAAAAAAGTAAAATTGTAAAGAAAAAGTAACAAACTGACAAAGAAAAAAGAAAAGAAAGAAAGAATAAAAAAAGAAGAAAATGGAAATGGACTTTGATTGATGCACGGCATCAGATTGCGTGCTACTATTAGGTTGTCATATGCTCATACCTCAGCATTCTTTTGTATTGAAGAATACACATTTTGTTAATATTATGCTTATCTTTTTCATATATTTTTAATGGAAAAATGAAGTTAGAAATTGTAAATACCATAAAAATCTCATTTATGTCAATTATCACAACTTTCTTAATTTTTGCTCAATTTACATTAATTTTTGTAGATATCTTTTTCAATTTTGCTCACTTGAATAATTATGCAGGAATATCTAGACAAAATCTATGGATATTAGGCTCTTGGGAAGGAATGGAGTGAAAGTAACTACTTTCAATGCCCAAAGTAACCACTACAGCAAGCCATGTCCAAGGGCAAGATGAAGCTAACTACTTCTAACAGTGAAAGTCGTCACTACAGAGTTAGAAATGAGATGCAAAGTTGTATGTGTTCATTATCGTTAATAATAGTAAACACTACAGAGAGTCTCCAGTGCATAAAGGTTGTGCGTGTTTACTATCGCTGGTCATAGTAAACACGTGTATTCATATCTAGAACCACGAAGTTGTGCGTGTTCACTATTGCTAGCCAAAGTAGTTACACACACTGCGCGTAAACATTTTTGACAGTGATAGTAACTACTTTGGGGAGCATAACTTTACTATAAATAGGATTTTTACCTTTTTAGATAGGGGATTATTACCATGCTTGTACCTTTCCTTTTTATATACATTTTACAGAGCTTAGGTTAGACCTTGGGTGACAGCCAAGGGTTCCAAATTAGGGTTTATTTCTACTTCTTGCTTTCTTCTTCATTATTACTTTGATTTACTTGAGTTTCATTAGATTTTATCTCTTGTAATGTTGAAACACATCTTTATGAAGGGCTAAATTTTGCTATTAATATCTAGTGAAGTTCATATGAGTTCTTGAAATCCTAGGTTTAATGTTAATATGAATTCCTTCAAGATTAAATAGAGGTTGTTGCTTAATCAAACTCAATTTCGATTTAACAAGGGTTCAAAACTTGGTTTATTTAATTCTGGGTTTAATCCTAAGGGTTAGGAATTGGAATTCATGTGATTTGCTTAATTTTGCATGGGAATTTAGCATTGATTGACGCTTATTCTAATTAACTTAATTTGGTTGAAGTATTTAATTCTAAAAGAATTTATGATGGTACTAATATTAACAAACTAGGGGTTAATGCATTCCATTAATTCAATTTCTCAAATTAATTCCTTGCTTGAATGCTTTTGAATTTAAAAACAACAAACCCCTTTTGTTTATTTTTTGAACTTGGTGCTCACAATATGTTTGATGTATGGTTCTATACCTGATGTTTACAAGAGAATGACCTAAGTTAGTACCCTGGTACAACATTGAAATACTTCCTTAGGTTGGAAGTAGCACACTCTAATTTAGAAATTTCAATGTCAAAGAAAGTATTGTTTGGATTTGCTGCATGAGCTCATGTCCAAGCTTATCAAAACTCCACTTGATAATTCAATTAAATTGCACTATGATGAAAGAAAGACATATGAAGATGTTGCATCTTATAGAAAATTAATTGGAAAACTACTTTACTTAAACACCACTAGACCCAACATCACATTTGCTACTTAACAACTCAGTTAATTCCTAAACAAGCCTACTGTCACACACTATAATGCTGCTTGCAGAGTAGTTAGATACCTCAAAAATAGTCTTGGTTGAGGCTTATTTTTCTTAAGGAAATTAGAAATCCAGGTCCTAGATATTTTTTTTTTATTATTATGTAGATTAGGCTGGTTGCCTTGACTCTAGAAAGTTTATTTCAAGATATTGCTTCTTCTTAGGTTACTCTTAGATTTCTTGGAGAGCCAAGAAGTAGCAAATAGTCTCTAAATTGTCCATGTAAGAATTAATATAATTCTAAATAGATCAATAATCTGCTAGGCATTTATATCATTAAAACAAATATGTGATGATCATGATAATGCAAGAACAATATGAATTATTATCCTTTTAGAATCTCTTTGAAAATTATTACTTACTTTTCTATAAATCTGAATTGATACTTAGAAGAATAATGTTTCATCTGATAATGTAATGATGCAAGAAATATACAAATCATCATCCTTAACCTTATCTCAAAATCAATTTCAAAGTTATAATAAGTGTTACAGGGATGACAATAAGTATGATCATTGGATAAATGATATGTAAAATGACAATGATGTAAGGAAAATTAAAATAGAGAATTATGTGAATCAATAGCCTTTAACATTGTTTCAAACTCTAATAAAATCTTTTTTATTTTAGAAACTTTAAGGTGTTAATAATTGACATGATTTATAAAAGAAGATATAAGGAAAAATACTCTTTTTGTGTCCTATTTTGAGACACTTATAGGTTTAACCTAAGGATCTAAGACTTCCTTTTATGTATGTGTAAAGACTCAACAAAGGTAGCTTGTAATCCTAGGCCACTAGAGCTAAGATGTAATTCCTAATGTTGACCACAACAGTAGGGAATCTATTAGATGTGGGACATTAAAAAAAGGTTAAACTCTAGTTAAGATGTTTTCACGATAATTAAATAGGACGTGCATCCAAAATAACGCAGTTACATAATTCCTATAATCTTAAGCATACTCAGACCCAAGTATAGAGCCTTGTTCATAGTATGTGATGAATGTGTAAGTAGAAGTGTGTGAGAGAGCACAAAAATAGCACCAAGGACCATTCTTTTATACATGAAAAAGGGAAGCACATAAAAAATTTGTTTGGTTTAGTATTGTATGAATAAATGAGCATCAAAATAGAAAGGAGGGGGACTTTAAAGGGGAAAAAAAGAAATAAAAAGTGGATAAGAAGATGAACGGAAGAGTGTGAGAAAAAAAAACAATAGAGAAAGGGAAAGATTAGAAGAAGAAAAAAAGAGAGAATAGAGAACATTATAGAAGAACAAACAACAACAAAAAAAGGAAAAAGAAAAGGGATTGGAGGGTCTTCTTCTCCAATTTTGCAAACTCTACTACTAAGAATAGTTAGCCAACAAATCTAAGTTTTCAATATCATATGACATGTCTCTATCACCATGATCTTTTCATTACTATTAAAGTTATAGCTACAAAGCTAACTTCTTTTCTAAATTAATTTTGTAAAGGTACGAAAACTTTGTAGGTCTTTCCTTTTTATTTCTTCTATTTTAGTCTTATTTTAATAATATAATAATAAACATAATAAATATATATTTTAGTGAAGTATGATTTTTATTTCTTATCATTGTAAATAATAATAAAATAGTAAAAAGATTAGTTAAATGAGATAGAAATAATGTTAAAAGTTAAAACTTTTACTATAATTTGCATGATATTTTTATTTTTACTATTTTATTTAATTATATACTTATCTTATTTATCTATAGTGCTTTTATTTTTGTCAATGTATTATTTGTATACAAAGTGAACATAATTTGTTGAAAATTCATGCATTATTTCTTTATTTTATTATTAGTCAATTATATTTTCTTTTAAAATTACATAATAATAAATAAATAAGATATTTACATCAATTTATAATATAATGTATATCTTCTTTATCGTTATGCATTATAAATTGATAAGACATATGTGTACTTACATTAACTTAAATTTTATTTTATATAAATTTATCATTTTATAAATTTAATTAATTAAGTAACTATTTTATTTATTAACTAAATATATTTTATTATTATTAATTAATTAAAAAATTAAATCAAAATTATTTACTAATGTAATAATTAATAATTGTTTAACAACTCTACCTTTACGTGTTTACCTACGTTGTCTTAAGCCTCACATAATATATAAATATTTTCAAAACATTAAAGTGAATTTTGTTTATTAGACACCAGTTTTATTAACTAAAATATATTATTTTAAATATTTTCTTTCTTCAATTATAAATAATACAAGTTTATCTTAAATTAAAGCATAAATTCATTTTTAAATTAAGTAAATAATTAATATATTAATTTCTTAACCAAGTTAAAGTCATATTAATGTAGCGATTGATAAATGTCATTATGTAGTGTCTCTATCTTTGTGTATTATAAATCATTAAGACCTTTGTATACCAACCTTACCTTAGATGAGTGTAATAAAAATTTGTTAAATTATATTTTAATTTATCTTAATAAACAATTCTTCACCAACCAATCTAATTTTTTTTCTCTTTAAATATTTCTCCTTTCATTAAATATAATTAATTTTATATTAAAAATATTAAATTATGTTTCTAACTTTAATAAAATTAAACAACCAAATATTTAACTACTTAAATTTATTTCTCTATTTTATTATCTAATATTTTGCTGTACTAATATGCAATTTATATCACGAATAAATCTCAAAAGTTACAAATTTATTTCTATAAAGAAAGGACAAAACTAATTTTGAAAACAATTTTTTTAAAAATTTTATAAATTTCAAACTAATAAATTAATTTTAAAATTTTTATATTAGAACTACGTTACTTTAACTTTGATAAATTTCATGAACCAATCAACAATTTTTAAATTAATTTTTTTCTTTCCTTTAATATCAATCAATATTTTTAATATATAAATAAAAATGATAAAATATATATAGTAAATTTTTGAATTTAAAGTTAAATAAATATTTTTAAAATTCTAATAAATTTACACAATTATTTTGCTAATATTAATATCTTCATGTTGATACACGATTCCGAGCCCATTTTTAGTTTCATAAATCCTTCTTCAAACACATGTGCCATGATACATGGCACAAACGAACATCTATGAAAAGTTAGTGTCTGTTGAAGTTTCCTCTGCAACCGCTCATTTGTTAAATTTGATTTCGACATATAGTTTCCATTTCCAACTTTTACCCTTGAAGAGTAGTATTTATCAAGATTTGTGATTGTGTTGTATTCCGAAGTCATGTGATGAGTGCAACCAGAGTCTACTAGCCAAGCATAAGTTCTAAATAGTTATATAGCACATGATCAAACTGTTATCTATTTCTGCATTTTATGTCTGGTCTGAACCAGCAAACTTTGTCTGTGTTTTGTCTTTTTTGCACTTTGGATAAAGGTGAAAATCTCTACTTCTTTCCCACTTTTTGTTCCAACTTGGGTAGTAAGGTTTTCAAATTATAGACTATTTTAGTTGAATTTTCTTAAATGTCTAGATTTTCTCTGTTGTATAAACATTAAATAGACCTCGTGTCAATTGGAGAAGGATATGCTTCATACATTTGAATAGTCCCACGTAAAAGTAAAACTCAGATGCAAGTACTTTAGTTGATGAAATGAGGAATAGAGTCATCTTGCAATACATTTTTTTTTCTTTTTTTTTTTCAGTTATTTCAGAAATATAAAGAAGATCAATATAATTTAAAGCATGTTAGGGAAATGAAACTCACTCAGGGAATCAAGTAAGCGAGTGCATCAATAGAAGAAGGTGTGCATTGTTTCATGTCAAGTAGTCATATTATTCCGTCATATATATTCAAGTGGCAGTTCATTAAATAGCTTTTGAAATGTTAGATTCGTAGTTTAGCAAGTCTACATGCCAGAGTTTGATAAATCCTTGATTGCAGTATATTTAGACTTCTTTTGAAGTGAATTACGTTTGAAAATAAACCATATTAATTAAGTGTAAATATTAGTCATTAATTGTAATTTCTTATAGAAACCTTGTATTAATCGTTTGTGGATTCATAGAATATTTCACGTAAATACTTGTCATTTTGGTTGAAATTGTGTATCAAATTCACTCAAGACATGCAGCAAAGAGAAAAAGAAAGTTATGGATTGACGAATGTTAAAATGATGGAAAGTAATTGTTAGAACATTGACCGTAAGGTTGAAAAAGAAACTCTTTAGACACCATGCGTTTGAACATTTACCTTTCAGTATTTCGATGTTCACCTTAAAACAATGTACATTAAAAAGTTCCAATCGCAGTTTCTGAACATTGCCCAGAACACAATAGATCTTCTGCCTGATCTATTGAGTTAAACTGTATATTATTTTTATTTTGAGTTTCTCGCCTTCTCCCAATAGATCTACCTAGACCATTGTTTGAAAATGAACATCAGTTCTAAAATTCTACTTCTGGGCCTTGCGACATTGCCGTGTACAATGAGAACAACTACCCTAGTGTAAGCGTTACATTATTAATTATGTATTATGTTGTTTTTTGTCTACCTTTTTAGTTAATTGCAAGCATTTTTTCATATAAGTAGTTTGTCTTTTACCAGTCATATTGTTAGTTTTTGCTGCTAAAAAGATGGGAACTATACTAACTAATGAACTTCTAACACGAAATCCATATGCAAGCTTTTTCTCCATCTACGAGGCCAATGATTGGAGTTCAAATAGTCATCCAGTATGTTAACTGTATATATTGTACAATACTTGTTAGGATTGTAGTTTGCCACGTATAAATATTTCAGATTTTTCCATGGTCTTGTATATTGGGGGTAGAGTTTTGGAATATGATTTGGTGATCCAAGTTTCTCGCCTCAACTAGGCTAAGAGTGATCAATAGTTGGGCCCAAATATTTTACAACCTAAAACCACAACTGCATGGCCCATCAGATTGGGATTATGTTAATTAAATAATTAATCAAACTGTAACCATGCTAGTAATAGTACCTATTCTTTATACATTATCTTAATAATAAAAATTATATTAGAGAAAATGTGTGAAAAAGATATTGCAAATACTTACATCAAAAGAACAGGAGTGCTCTCTTTTATTTAACCAAATATTTTTTTGTATATTTTAGTTTTACTGATGATTATAAACATGTCAGTTTAGATAAAGTTAAATTTTTAAAAATTATAACAAAAATATTAAAGAAATTAAGATTTTTTTATGTTTGTTAAATTTTACATATATAAATTTAAAATATAAAATTTTAAATTTTAATATCAATAAAATTAATCATTCATGTAAGTTAGATTTTGATTATAGTTTTAATGATATTTTTTATCATTTTTTATTCAATTTATATTATTTTAAAAAATATATCTTTAAATAGGACACTTGCTAAGCCAATTCTAAAAGTGAAGCAGAATTAAAACTCAAATAATTTTTTTACGAGTTGCTGCTAGAAGATTGCAGTGAATTGACCCGTTTTGATATTCTTACTTCCTCACCTGAAGACGCAAGTGAATCCACCCAGTTCTAAATTTTGCTTTGGGTCAAGTGTCATGTGCCTGCATACCTCTAGATAAGGCTATTGCTGTTGTTGTTAATCCATTTGAATCGTGTGGAAAATGAAAGTAAATTTACGTACAAGGAAATATCTTGGTATTAGAAATTTGATTTTTAAAGTATCTTGTTTAGTTGCTAAATAATAGGCTTGAAATAAGTAACAATATAAAAACCATTTTAGTTCCTCTGTACACGAAAATAGATGGATCATAGCAATCATGCCCAAACTCTCAAAATTCATCCACTCAGGATCACAGGAGAAGGACACAGGCTTAGCATGTCATTGGATACAAACTTAGTTGCCACTAAATGTTTGAATGATGGTGTTGTGCCACGGGTCTGAGAGGTGCTGCAAGAGGTTATCAAATGGTCCTTGCCCTGTCACGTTGTGTTGAACAATAAATCCCAAGAATGCCAACATCGCCAATCTCCCTACATAAATTGCAAAATCACAAGGTTAGATAAACAATTTCACCCAGAAAGCAAAAAGGCCCTTGTGCTGTGCAATTGTAGCTAGAGATAACAAAAAGATGTACCATTTGCAAGCTCCTTCTCTTTGGCCTCCAAAGTTGGTGTAAAGTTTAAGGGGTTAAATATGCCACCAGGGTATCCACACTCATGCGGGGCTAAGCTGTATTGCTTGAAGATGGGATCCTGGTTGACACAGCCGGGGTTCTTAATGTCTTGCCATCTTCGGATTTCCACATAATGGAACAAAATGAACTCAATCACAAAGAGGGTTGAGGATGATGCAAAGTACTCGGATTTCCCAGCATCATACCATTTAGGCACATTTATGATTCCAATTTTGGTGAAAACCTCAGGAAGCAACATCCCTGCGACACCCAACATGGCCCAACGTCCATTCACAAGCTCAGCTTGGATATACCACTTCAAGTTCTCCGGGTCCTCAGCAAGCCCCAGAGGATCAAACCCATTGTCACCAGGAAGACTAATAACACCACAAAACACACATTTTAACACGTTAACAATTATAACCAACACATATATTAACACTCAATTTGAAGAATAGACACGTAAACATACTAGAAAATAAATTTTAAACTATGTTATTTATGTTCATTGCGCGTACCATTTAAAAGAGAGTAATTAATATTTAGACTATAGTACTATTTTGTTTAATTAAACTCTATCCTCCTACATGTGACGTTTATTTTTAATCTGATCTTAAAATCAAATTTTCAAATTGAACCTCAGACATGAAATTATTATTAATTCAACCCCTTGTCATTTCATATAAAGAGTAAAATTGAAAACATATAGACCAAAATTCGGTATCCATACGACGTGGCATACTAAACTAGAATCAACTATATGTAATAATCAGTTTATAAACTTTATTAGTCTAAGAAAAGTATAAACAAAAATAAAAGTATGAGTTAAGAACATGTGGATATATTACGTACCTGCCATCGAGGTAAGCTGGGGAGGGCAAGCCAGGTAGCCACTCTCCTTTCTTGGCTTGAACCTTGAAAGAGGCAGAAGGAGGACACCCCATTGGCCTAAAAGTCACTTCCCTGTTGAGTTTACCGGAAGAGCCGGTGAGGAACCTTGATTTTGAAGCACATGGCCGAAAAATGGCGGCGGAAGCTTGGGTGGTGACGGTGGCCATGCTGAGCAGCTAGTGACACTGGCAGTGGCAGTGGCTCAGGAAGATGTATGTGATAATATTGTTTCGTGCATGCCTTAGGCTTATTTCATATGTATTATTTCCTTTTGGAGCCTTTCTTGTGGTTCTTGTCACCTGTTTGTGTTGCACCGTTGGTTCGTGCGATATTTGAGATCCAACGGTTAAGCAACGTTTTTGGCTTATCCTTTTATCTCAGCGTTATATCCTTAGATCCATTTCTTCAACGTTGTTGGCCGAGAGAAGATTTTGTGGGGTCACCAAATGCTACGTTGCAGGGTGGATGAGAGGGGTGGAAATATCGTCATCACCCAATTACTGTTAGACACCTGGCTAGCTTACCGTTTCATTCGATTCTAGCTAAGATATCCACACTTAACTATATGTCAAGTTATTTTCTTTTCGAATGTGTAAGAAAAATGTACTCATTGTTATTTAATTCAAAATGCATTGTAATCTTACTTAACTTTCACCATCTATGATTGTCAGATCAATGTTGTTCTTTTGGATCCAAATGATACTTACAGATATGGAACTTTTAACTTATTATTAGTGTATTGTATTTGAATTTACAATTACTTAGTTGTAATGTTTAGGTTGAATTTGCATTTTTAATATAATTTAAATATGCACTGCATTAAAAGAATTATATTATTTAATTAATAAATTCAAAAGGTCACACAGCCAGGTATATAAAAACAAAATGTACTATTGGAATATCATTAGCATAAAATTAAATACAACCATTATATTTGTTTAAAGTACGCTCTTTGTTATTTTAACTGTTTTATGTTATCAATAATTACATTTGAATTGAAAATTTTAATTAATTTACTTATATAAATACTATTTATCTAAGAAAATATATTTTTTTTACTATTAAAGGGGCTAAAAAAGCTTTAAAAAAAAAGAACTATACAATAAAATTAGAAGAACAGACTCCGCCCGAATCAAGACTCAAAAAAGGATTAAAGAGAGGTACTCTTCTCAAAACAAATGTTGTGCTTAGGGAGATCTAATCTCATTTTGGCAAGCAAATCAACACAATTATTCCCCTCTCTAAGACTATGTCTAAACTTGACAAACGGAATGGATTTTAACATACTCCTAATTTCAAAAATAACATTAAACATTGGGTGATTACAACAATGGATATTCAAAACTAATTGTAAAGCCTCCTTAGAGTCAGTTTCTATCCAAACAAGCTGGACATTCTTCTGGACCACTAATTGCAGTCCAAATAAAAGATCCCACAATTCAATAGCTAGGGAGAGCAGAAACTTAAACCCCTGTAAAATCCAGCTATCATTTGATCATGGCTATCTCTAATTAGACAGTCACATCTAGCAATTTTGTGAACCTGGGAGACAGTACCATTCATTTTCAGCTTTAGGTAACCAGTAAGGGGAGGAGACCATCTATCTTAAGAACGAATATCCATCGGATCAACACTTGTTTTGAATTTATCCCTGTAACAGGAAATCAAATACTCAAAGTCATGACAAATTCTTTGATTAAGAACACTGGGAGTAGCAACAGAAGAGTTGAAGATAACATTATTCCTTTCCTTCCATAGGTGCCAAACAATAATACCAAAAATTCTGCTCTAACATGGACTTGGGATTAGATAGATTATGAAATAGCCAATCAGACGAACCCATACTAAAAAAAGATGTCCAATTATTAGATAAAATGTAATAATCCCAGACTTTTTTTGGCAAACCAACAATCTCTAAGAATGTACATAATTGACTCAAGAGCAGCATTACATCTAGAGCAAAGGGGAGAATTACTCATACCTTTTTTGCATCTTTTCTTATTTATTAATAACCTGCCATGAGACACTTTCCATAAAAAGAGAACAATTATGAGAGGTTCATCCCATTTTCATATTATTTTAAAAATATTCTTACTCAGGACAGAATGCTTATCAATATTATTAAATAGGGAATAAGTAGTTTTTATAGAAAATAAACCATTACTCGATAGGTTCCAAAACATAAGGTCCTGACCTCTACTAACATTTGGGGACTTGACCTGAGCTATACCATCACAAATGAAAGGAGGAAACATCTTCCTGATCTTGGACCAATCCCAACTGCCTTGGGTAGAGAAGAGGGCCACATGGATATCATGGTCCTCCTCCGGGATAGAACACAGAGCATACAAAAGTAGGTTCTAGATATATGGAATCCAATTGTTCCCAAAAAACTTGGTAGATAATCCATCACTGACCACCCAACACAACCCTTTAGAAAAGATATTCCAGTCAGCAATTAAATTTTTCCACAGATAGGAGGGCTTATTGCCTAAACTAGGTTTCTTCCCTACACAAAATCTATATTTGTGATATATTACCTGGGCCCATAACTCATTAGGGGACTTAATCAATCTCCAAAGTAATTTCATCATGTATGCTCTATTAAGCAACGAAAGATCCCTGAAGCCCAGACCCTCTTCACTCTTGGGCTTACAAATTTTATCTCATTTAATTAAGTGACATTTCCTCTTTCCTAAAAATTCCCAGAAAAAATTCTTACATATACTATTAATTTTCTTATAAACAATGTTAGGAATGATCATAGTTTTCATAAGGTAGGAGGGGATACTCATTAGGCAAGATTTGGCAAGGGTGACCCTCCTAGCAAAGGATAAAGTATTTATTTTCCATAAAGTAAGCTTCTTTCTAAGTTTATCAATAATGAAAGCAAAATCTTTTCTACCTAGTTTTTTATTACTAATAGGAATATCAAGGTAGTTACCAAAGTTAGACAAACTTCTAATACCTAAACAATTACTAATATTCTAAATAAGAGCAGGGTCAGTATTGTTAAAAAAAAATAATCTTTTCTACCCTTTACTAAAATTATGTCATCAATGTGAATACCAATTTTTGCCTCTCCCGGATTGCCTCCAAATTTTTTTAAAAAGTAAAAATAAAATAATAAAATATTTTTACAAAAAAGTAGAAATTTTTTGAAAAAAGAGATTTGGCTCCTAGAAACAGAAATCCTGCATCAGGCAAGCCTAAACTCCAATATCAAAACCAACTCCATACATGAGAAAGGAAAAGTTCAGAAATTTGTCTCTATATAAAATCCTAAAAATAACCAGTATAAAAACACAAGAAAGAAATCCAAAAATAGGGCTTTCAGAAATAAAAAATTTTAAGAGCGGCAAAATCTTTAAAAAAAAATGAAGAGCTTTTGGAGAGGAAGAAAAAGAGGCACAAAGTTTTCAGAAAAGAGAGCAAGGATTTAGAGTTTTGCAAAAAGAGGGAAAATCAAGAATAAGAAGGAGAATACCAAAAAAATCAAAGATAAAAGAAGAGAAATTACACCGTGAATAAAATCTTCATTTTCTATTCTTCTTCAGACTTGAAGTTATATCTTAGTAGAGAATGAAATTGCAAGGTATATTTTTTTAGAAACAAAGCTCTTGTTTTTGCTTGCCTGCTAGTTTAGAATGTTGTAATAAGAAGTATAAGACTTCTTAAATGATAAAATACAAATTTGTAGATCAACTTTTGCTATTACGTAACCCTTTTTTCATTTTTTTTTCTTTTTATTTAACAATTATTTTATTGTTTTAATAAAGTTAATTTGAGTTGAAATGAAAGAAGGCAAAAGTTGGGACGTATGACAACATCTGTTGTCGTGCGTCAATCACATTCCATTCCTTTTTTTTTTTAGTTTGTTACTTCTTTATAATTTTTTTAAATTATTTTACTTCACAAAAATCATTCGAAACTTACAGTACACAAACAAAAGCTTAGTCATTTTGATTTTATTTATTTATTTATTTTCTTTACACTTTGATCTAAAAGTATAATTATTTTTTGTTTTATTTTATTTTATTATTTATTTATTTATTTATTTTTATTCTGTTATTTAATTTGTGTCATTTCATTATTATTATTATTATTATTTACTTTTATTATTTGTTACATTTATATATATATATATATATATATATATATATATATGGATCTTACTTATTATTTATTTATTTATTTATTTTTAATTTATTTTTGAAATCATTTATTGAATAACCTAAAGGATAGTGATAATAATAGTAAATGATCAAATTTGATTCGTATATCATAAAATTTTTATTTTTATCTTTATAATGTATTTAGTTTCGCTTAATTATTTATTTTTATGTAATTTTTTTAGTTTTTATTTTTATTATTTATTTATGATTTTGTTGTATTGCATAATCTCATAATGGGGGTGTAATTTAATTGCATGATTGTTGAATTTTTTTTTATTAAATAATAAAATAATTACGTCAATTTATAACACTAACGTATATCTTTTCTATCATCATATATTATAAATTGATAAAGTCTATGTGTACCTACGTTACGAAGACTTTATGTAATATTAATTTATCATATATTATCTTTAATTAATTAGTTAACCACTTTAATAATAAATTAATATATATTTTTCTTTTAATTACTAACTTAGGAATCAATCAACTAATTTAAATCTAAATTGTTTTATTAACAAAACAATTTATAATGCTAATGTGTAGTGACTATACCTTTATGCATTATAAATTGTCAAAAATCTAGGTGTATTAATGTTACCTTAGGTTTTATATAATATAAATCTAACAAATGAAATGTTTAATCTTTTTATTAAATAAGTATCTTCTTTAATCAATTCAAATAAATTTATTTTTACTAAAATAAAATTAATTTTATATTTTAAAATTTGTTGAATCATATTTATAATTTTGATAAATTAAATAACCAATCATTTATCTATTTTTATTATACAAATTTTTGTAACATCGATGTGTAATTTACATTACTTTCGATTTGTCCAAAAATTATAAGAGATTAATGTGTAGCTTATACTATCTCAAATTCTCTTTCAACCTTAATCATAATTTAAATCTAAATTCAAATATTTCATTTACAAATAAAAATACTTTTTAACGACTTGCAATATAGTTATGTGATCTTCCTTCACCTTCTGTATTGTTTCTCGTAGGGTACATGTATAACTGCGTTATCTTATATCTTAAATATTATAATTTTATGAAAATAATTTTAATATCAAAATAAATTTTCTTAGTCAACTAACTTCGTATTTTTTAGATAAAACTATGTGGTTTTGAGTTTTCTATTACACCAAGGGATACGTAGGAGCGGGAATCGGACACGTCAAGTCAAAATAATCTTTTAAAATAATTTTTTAAGGTATCCATCCACATTTTAATAAATAATTTGTCTTCTTTTAAAATAAATATTTTTTAAAATTAAAATAAATTTGCACAATTAATTAAGGTAACCAATTTTAAAATGGACATTGTAGGTTGCTAATACCTTCCTTACACGTAAATGACTCCCGAACTCATTTTTGGTTTTAAAGATCATATTATTTTAAAAAAAAATTCCAAGGTTTTTTTAAAAATAAACTTTGGTGGCGACTCCTCTTATATTTTTGAAAATATTTTTGCCCTACTGTTGCAACCGCCTGGTTGCGACAATCAGTAAAAAATAAGTGAGAAATTTTTTGGCCATGTTTACTGAAAGAAAACGGAATCCATTTCAGATTAGCAATCATATCTTGAATTAAATAGCCCAATCTTTCTAAACAAAGCACAAAAATATAGGGGGAAATGGAGTCCCCCTGCCTAATACCTCTTTCAGGTTTGAAGGTATAGGTAATACTGTTATTCCAATTATTGAACATAAAAGTAAAGGATATATATTGATAAATCAGATTCACAAAATCAGCCCTCAAGCCAATTTTTTGGAGAGTATTAATAATAAAATCCCATCTAAGTCTATCATAGGCTTTCTCTAAATCAATTTTAATAATCATATAATCATTCCTACTTTTTAACTTTGCAGTTGAATGCAATAGTTCCTAAAGGATTAGGGCATTATCTATGCCTTGTCTCCTTGGAATAAAGCTAGTTTGATTTGTAGACACCAAATTGGTTAGGATTTCCTTAATTCTATTGGCCAATAATTTTGTAACTATTTTATAACTCACATTGCATAGGGATATAGGTATGAAATTTTTAATATGTTCAAGGTTTTTTATTTTAGGAATAAGGGTAATAGCAGTATCATTCACTGTAGCTATATTTTTTGGATTATTGAAAATATCTTGAACAAAATTAAAGATGAAGGATGCCAATAAATTCCACTGAATTTTAAAGAAAATTGCATGCAACCCATTTGGGCCAGGGGATTTGTAGTTCCCTATGCTAAATAAGGAAGCTTTTACTTCTTCCATGGACAAACTAGAGTACAACTCAGTTAAGTAGAGTGAGATTCAGGGACAGAGTTCAGTAAAGTGAGATTCAGGGACAGAGTATAAATTTCTAAAAAAATCTAGGGCCATAGATTGTAATTTAAAGGAATCAAACTCCTAATCACCCTTGTCATTTTTAAGGGCTTCTATCAAATTCTTATGTCTCTTAATGATAGCAGCCTTATGAAAAAAAAAATTGTTATTCCTATCTCCTAACCTAATCCAATTAGATCTAAAATGATGATATGAATATATTTCTTCATGGTCCAATATTTGTTGATACTCTTGCCAAAGAGAGGTCATAAGATTGGAGAGGAAAGTGTTACTTCCTAAATCTAATTTTTTAGAAATTCCATTAATTCTATTGAAAATGTGCTTTTTCCTATGAAAAATATTTCCAAAAGTAGACTTATTTCATTCAGTAATATTAGTTTTAAATCTAGCTAAATTTCCATTCCAAGAGTTTGAGGGAATCCAGAAAGCCTTGACCTGATTATGAAAATCCTCATGGGCAATCTAGGGAGCAAGGAATTTAAAGCATCTACCACCCTCATAGGTATTATCTTTCTCTCTAACTTTAAGTCAAAGGTCATGATGATCAGACTTCAATAAAGGAATATTAATAAGAGAGCTAGAATAAAAGAAGAGACGCCAAGATTCATTAGCTACAACCTTATCTATCCTTTCTTTCAAGTTACCTTTCTGCCAAGTATAAGGGCTACCTTTAAACCCTATATCCTGGAGACCACAGACAATTAAGCACTTTGTAAAACCCTAAATTTGGATAAAGTTAGCAGGATTGCCACCCACTTTCTTTGTTTCAAATAGAATAGAGTTGAAATCCCCTGCAACACACTAAGTGATATCTATATTTGAGCTAAAATCCATTAGCTTATCCCAACAGTTCACTCTCTGCTTTTCATGAGGACTAACATAGGCAGAGGACAAGATCCAGTCCGCCTTGCCTTGACAACTAATTTTTAAATGAATGAAATGTCTAATTCTTTTAATAACAGTAGCCTTAATTTTCTTAGAGTTCTAGCAACACCAAATGCCACCAGAAAACCCAATAGAATCCACCTTTACTGATTCATCTAAGTTTATTTTTTTAATAACTCTATCAGCTTTCTCTAAATTGATCCTAGGTTCAAATAAAACTATGAAGTCTAATTTGTAAATATCAATTAATTCATTTATCAACCTCGAAAATGTCTTTCCTCCAACACCCCTATAATTCCAAAATAGACAGTTCATAAAAACCTAAACTAAAGGGTAAGAGCATCCTTAGGCTATTGAGTTAGGCTCTTATCATTATCTAATGATTGCATATCCACCAAATTGGTAGGACTCTCCTTGATTGGTGAGTTCTCCTCTTTAGTGAGTCTATTATAAGGAGGTTTATTAGGATAGGCACTGTCAAACATGTGTTGGGAATTTCAATGGAAGTCAGGATTAAGTCCAATTATGTTCTGGGCATAGGTACAATACTCACTATTATGCAGTAAACTTTTTTGAATTCTACTCATTAAGAGCAGGGTGTCTTGATTATCATGGCTATCTCTCTGTTGGTTAGTCAAATTATTACAAAAATTCCTCGAAATTTCTTTCTCAATAATATTCTCCTTATCCCTTTCTAACTTCCTAGGTTTAGGTGGCTGTTTATTCTTAGTCATTTTCTTATGAGAAATAACCCTAAATTCATTATTATTTTTCTATTCCAATTTAATAGGGGATACATTATGGGGACTCACTTTTTAGGAACCATAAGATACGGGAGCATGTTGTGATTCAGGGGGTGAACCTTGACTCATATCCTAGACAAAGTCACTTAAAATGTCAAAATGAGAACCTGATTGAATCTCTTTCCTTTTCCCATTATTAACAACATTATTGTTTGACTATACATGACATGGTTTCTTCCTAAAGTGTTTTTTTGCTAACATCCAAGGACCAAATTGGTCTATATCTTTAGCATTACTCCTAACCTGACTATCCTGATTTTGATTCCTATCTTCTTCTCTTGCATTT
Organism: Abrus precatorius; assembly: GCF_003935025.1. Taxonomy (NCBI): domain Eukaryota; kingdom Viridiplantae; phylum Streptophyta; class Magnoliopsida; order Fabales; family Fabaceae; genus Abrus; species Abrus precatorius. The sequence goes on from NW_020874292.1 coordinate 13,066,743, forward strand.
CAAACATTCCCTAGGTCCCTTCTATTTTAGAGTCACAACTCATCATCATATGATTATTTTCAGTAGTAATTTCAATACAGGTTTTTTGCCTATGCCCATAACTTCCACAATTAAAGCAAATTAAATGCAAACTTTCATATTCGACTTTAAATTCTTGGCCAAGAACCCTAAAAGATAGAATAAGAGTTTTCCTAAGATCTATCTCTATACATATTTGGGCAAATATAAATATACCTCATTTTATGATAAGTTTTTATAATTTTTTCTGTTAAGATTTAGTTTTTGAAATGTTAAGATGTTAGGATTTAGTTCTTGTCGCCAACATCACTATGACATTTTTTAATCTTTTAATATTTTATAATTTAAAACTAATATTTATAAATAAATTTTTAAATATATTTTAAATATTTATAGAAAAGTTCTTCTTTAACCTTTTCTTCTCTTTCAATTATTCTAAGCATTATGATCTTGATGAGGATAGTTTGAGAGGTGTTGCTTTGATGTACTTCTTGTTCACAGTGTATGCCATTGTGGTCATGATTTTAAATGTTGGTGTATTTGGAGTGTTGGCGAGTTACTAGAGCATGAGGTTTAGGGAGGTGATGAATATGTGTGAATACAACTTATTTGCCATTTTTTTGGTGAAATTATTTCACCACAACACCAATAAAAACAACATAAACATTGTGATTTTCAAGCTGTAATCAAAGAATGTCCTAACATGATTCTTAATTTTTAAACATAAACTTGGTGGATTTCTTATCTACACAAGAAGATCCAAAAGCCATTAAACCCCAAAATGTTCCATAGGCTTACGCTGATGGACAAAAACATAAAAGGAACACTTCAAATATCACAATTTATCGTATGCATAACCTAAAATTGCATATGCAACTTATGTCACTGCCACAGATGTGTGCTCTTCCTTAGCTGGAAATGAAGTGAAATGTAAATGATTTTTTAGCATTCAAGTTGTTGTCCAGGAGTAGGTGATGACAAATGCATGTCGGTCCTCTCTGTCACAATCGATGGATCTTCTAAAAAATATAATAGAACTCCAAGAAACCAATTCTCTTTCATACATTTCACCAAACATCTTTCGAGCATCATTTAAACAACACAATTTTCCAGACTTTCTAAGCATCAACTCATAGACTATACTCAACACCTTCACCTCAACCCTACCATAAACCCCTCTCATCTACAAATTCCCTTCTCATTGCCTTCATGTTGCACCTTATGTTGATTCTAAATTCGTTGCTTGCCCTTAAAAAAGCCGACATGGAAGCCAAGTTCAAACAAGTGTTTCTCAAAGAGAAGAAAAACCTTTAATACATGGGGTTATAATATTAGTATCTATGTGTTTGGTTAGTAGAGCAATTTAACTACTTTCCCTGATCCATTACAAAGAGATGAAGGATAAAGATTTGATCGCCCTCCATTTGTTCACCTACAACATCCTCATTATTGTTGCTTTGCAAGCATGACAAGGTGGGATTCAAGGAAGAGGAAGTACAAAAGAGAAAGGGGCTAGGTTTTAGAAATTTTTCTATAAATATTTAAAATATATTCAGGAACTTATTTATAAATATTAATTTTAAATAATAAAATATTAAATAAATTAAATAATGCAATGATGTGATAATAATGAGCTAGTTCAATACATAATAGAAGAGAGGTTGACAATAAAAATTAAATTTTAACATCTAACATTTTAGAGATTAAATTATAATAAAAGATTGTAAGAACTTATCATAAAATAGACTATATTCATAGAACCAACGTGTATTTAAATTTTTAATAATTAAGTTTTTATTTTTATAAATATTTATTGAAATTTTTTTCCAAACTATTCTTAATAAATTTTTCTATAATTTAAACATTTTTTGTTGATATTTAAACTTAGACAGGTTGAATTTAAAATAAAATAATAAATTAAAAAAATTAATTTGTACTAAAAATTTTAGTTTTTAAATTTATTAGAGACTGCTAACAGATACTGTCCCTATTGCTATTTGATATTCTTATGGGAATAAAATTATTTTGTAACTTTGTCAATTTTTATCCTACTGTTAACCAACGAAAAGATTGAAGCATGAAACTAACTTTATTACATTGGCCTTGTTGATTAAATATGCATGTGCACGTATAAAATCACATGAAAGCATAAAATTTAAGCTTTCTAATTTATATTTATTTATTAAACTTTTACTTTTTTTCTATCTTTTAAGATATAATATTATAGTTTTATGCTAATTTAAATATTATATAACTTAAATTTTTATATAATTTTATTTTTCTTGTAAAGAAAATTTGATTATGTTATTTCTCTTTTACCAGAATAAAATGATAAGCTCATCCTCGGGAACTAATATTTTTATTTTTTGGTAAACAGAACTTAAATTATTTATTTGGGTTATTTCTATCATTAGTCCAAAGTCAGAAAACACAACGCAGTGGGCCTATGCCCAATTTAAACAAAGGACAGTTTGACACTTAATGCAAACCCGCAAGATTGCACAGCCCAAAGGATATCTTGGACTTTAGAACCATTTGGCATTCAGTTCCCTATAAACCAATATCTGCCACCCATAACACAAATATTATCTCTTCTAATTAATTCTGGAAAATAGACAATTATTAACAAACTGAAGCTATTGATTATACTGTCATCAGATAAAAAATAATTTAATTGTGATCAATTATTGCCAACGGTTATTATACCTCTTTTATATTATTGTTCAAACATATATTAGCACATTTTTTAAAATATTAAAATTTTCACATACTTTTATTACAATAAATCCTCTTGATGATGTTTTGTGAAAAGTCTTTTTCTCTCAACTACGATAACTGTGTTGTGATTTTCTTGCAAATCATGAATATTTTAAATTTTAAATTGGACAGTATGTTTAGAGTTTTTCCACACCCTGGTCTAATATTCTGTCATCAATCACATGACCAGGGGCAATTGTAAGGGGCAGCTTGCTGAGGTAGAGAAACACTAGGAAAACTTACGGGCAACGTAATTTTATTCCTTACATGTCATAGATTGACTTTTACACTCACTCAGCTACAAAGTTGAAGACAATGACTTGATATAGAAGCAAAACAACATGCTTTTCATTTTCAATTTGTGGACGACACAACAAGAACCACACCATAAACGAAACTGGCGGGTGGTAACGCCTAAACATCCACCTCTGCCACCTAAACTACTCTGCCTTTTACAAATGCAAAGCAGAACACAATTCCTCACAACACAATTCAAATGGCTGGGACCATCTTAAAATAAGCCCCTTTCATTTGCTCCTAAAACTCACCAGCGACTCACTCCTATATGATATTTCTTGATTTTTCAGTTATATACCAACACTTGTAACAAATACAATAATTTTAGCTACTAAATTAAGCTCTCAATGACTAAGTGTAAAGGGTTTAATTTATATGTTTCTCTTAAAGGTATTGGTGGCCAGAGAAGGTTTGACCAAAGGACCAGCCCGCAGGTGCAACATTGTAAGAGACCACGGTGCGTCCATCACTAGTAGTAACCTTAAAGGACAGGCTTTGACCATTAAGGTAAGTATTGCTTTGCCAGTTCTGACCCCAGTTCCTTGACATTGGTTGCCAATTAGTTCTTGAACCTTTGATGGAAACTGCGTGAACATCACCAGCACCACCAACGTTGGTAATTAGAACTAGGTTGAAGTATGAATGGCCATTGATTGTGAATCTGATGCCCCCTCTCTTTTGGCAAGGGACCCTATGTTATCAAAGTAAGAGCAAAAGAGAGATTCAAATGTTAGGACACAAAAAGGTATCAAGATAAAAAGGGTGCGGTCACTTTGTCACTGGAACATAATCCTAGTCACAAAATCACTCGAACATGAACGTCACGACTGGAGAATATATTCAATATGTATATTCTACGTAAGTGAGTTTAAAACTTCTTCACTTATTTATCATTTAATATTTTTTATAAAGACTAATCACTCCGATTAATTTGAAAGCTTTTATTAAATAAATTAATTTTATAGAACTTTATATAAAAATAAAAGTATACTTCATTATATGTTATATTTTCACAGGTAATATATACTTTTAAAATATAAAAAATATTAAATTTTGAATAATATATTTATAAATGTTTAAATTACATGAAATTTGATAAACATAATTATAAAGATGATATAAAATATTTCAATTGTTAAATTTATTAATCTCATATTATATAAATAGTTATCAAGTGTGTAAGTATGCAAGTTTAATGTTGATGTTTAGGGATGTAAATCGTTCCATTTATCAAAATTCTTTCACAAAAGCGAACAAGAAAATGTACGTAAGAATTATAGAATAATATGCACTGCTGATTTTATTTATAACTGTATAATTTCTTGTGAACAATATTACACGGCAAGAAAATCCTTAAAACCCTTAATTGGAAAAAGGGAAAAGATTCCGGGACTATGCTTCAGAATCAGACACAGGTTTAGTGCTTAGACGTTTCAAAAACGACAATTACCAGATTTTGTTTTATTAGGCATCAGATGAGTCGAGCAGTGCAGACATTTAGAAAAATTCCAAAAAACATTGTCAACCAGAGTATGTCGAGATGTCTCAAAGTTGAGTATTTTAGAAGAAAAGGAAATATTTAATTTAATTATTTTAAAATAAAATAATAAATGAATACGAATTTAAAATGTTAATTTATTATTATTATTATTTAATTTAAATAAAATAAAATATTTAGCTTCCCATTTTTTCTAAAAAACTTAATTTTGAACATAATTTAAGATAAAAAGGAAAATCAATTACCTTCGGTAAGCCACGGGTACTATTCCAGCTCTGTATTGAGCTATTTGTTGGAAGACAGGTTGGGAAAGATCAAAATGGTGAAGGGGAGGGTTGCACCATCCACCTGCATTATTTGGGAGTGCATTGTTTGGTGGACAGAAATTGGTTGCAGTGACCACAATTGAACTTGGAAGGCACCACCTTTTGTCATTAACACACTTAATCTCAAAACATGCCCCACAGCTTAACCCATTGTTGAACAAAGCTGTGCTCAAAGCAGCAGTGTTTGTACCATACCCTTGGCTATACAAGTTCCCATATCCACATGCTCCACCTGCAACAAAGCATGGTTAAGAAATTAATAAAATACATTGTTTATATTTTCTTATAAAATTATTCATTTTTAATTCCTAATGACATATGTTAACATTTTCTAAATATAACCTTTTTGTATTTAGAAAATGTCATCAAAATGATACGAAAATCAAAGTGTGAATAAATCTTGCAACAATTATGGGCAGTGTAAGTGGCATATGCTATTACGAAGTGTTACTAACCCATAGTGCCAGAGGCGTCACCCCCTCCATAAAAGGTTGCATGAGCATTAATCCAACCATAACCAGCCGCAGAGACATATGAGCCAAGCGAGAGAAATCCCACAAAGAGAAGCCCCAAAAGCGCCATTTTTCCCAGTCTTCTCAGATATCTTAGTGATGAAAAGAGTAATACCTTAGTAGAGATAGAGAAAGAAAAGAGAGAGTAGTATGAGTTGTGAGGAAAAGCAGAGGAGCATAGGTTGAGAATAAATACAAGTTGTGAGGGAGCAAAGAGGGTTCTTGCTTAACCAACGTCATGCCAACTAACTGACACAGTTGTGAGGTGTGGGGACCCAAAACCGCCAAGTGCAGCTATTTCATTTTTTTAAGCAGGGACAAGGTACTATTCCTCAAACCACGTGGTTTTAAATTCCTTTTGCGTGTGTTTTGGTATTTGCTACCAAAACCATGTCTCAAAATTCAAATAATTAGGCTATGCTGAATTGCTGGTGTCTAAGTAAAAACCGTCGTTGCAACTAGTAAGCAACGAGCCAAAGTCAGTTTCCTTTGAATCAGTTTCCAATTTACAAATAGCAAATTACTCAGCATCAACTACATAGTTCTGTTTTCGCATTAACTGAATTTGGTCAATTTCTCACCTCTGTGAGTGAACATAGACTATATTTTCTGAAACATTGTAGATTGAATGTGAATGAACCCTATGAACCTAAAATGGACAACCATACACGGAAGTCAGTGTATATATTTGGCATATATAAAATAACAGATTGTATAATTTCCAAGATAAATAATCAAACAAAAGATTCTTAACCAACGGTTTAAAGTTAAATTACTAGAACCGAGAAAACGGACATCACTTTTTCATATTCGAGGCAAAGATATTTTACTTCACGCCAACCCAAAGTGCTCTTAAAATAGAATTTATTAATGCATGAGTGTTGATGTTTTACGTAATCCGAATTATATTATCTAATTGTTATTGTCACCTATTCCCATAGAGTTTTACCAGAAGCTAGGACACCAAGTCAGCATAGCAAATTTAACTGTGCTGTAAACTAATACTAATTAAAGCACCCATTAATATTCTCACCAAACATTGCTCCGTCCACAACCACAAGCATATTCAAAGTTTAAAGCCAATTAATGGGTTTTGCAGTTTTACTTTCACATTGTGTCGCGAGCTTGAATTTCAGTCATGTTTTATTATGGAAAGGAAAATGCTAATTAGTACCCTAAACAATTTTTAAAAAATATCGTAAAGCATAATTATTCTGATGATTTTTAATGTATTAATGTGTCATTTTTATTAAAAAATAATATTAATTCTTTAACAAGTACCCTTATAAAAATCTTTTATTAAAATGCGGAAAAATCACAACAATCACTTCAGAACTCAATCAATGTTGTTCACTGAGTTTTACGACTTCCATGAAACCATTCCACGCTTTCAGACATATAAAATTAAATGAAAGGGACGAGGAGAAGTCTCATAGGGCGACGCAGCACGTGGGTGATGCAGTGAGTGATAATCTTGTTCGGTCATGCCGTGAAGTTACGTTCGGAAAAAGAAAATAAAAATACATACCCTACTCATTTATTACTCATATTTCATTCATCCTAGTTGGACATTGGTTCTATAAATGCTGAATTCACTCCATGCAAGGGGTTAAAGTTGCAGCATGTCATGTCAAAAATATTCTTAATTAATTATAATTGAATAAATCAATATTATTTATTATTTGTTATTCCTAAAAGAGAGCGACACTCAATAAAAAAGAATTTAAAATGCAAAAGCAATTCCTTAGCATGTGACTGGTATTTTCTTGTTATATTGTATACGTATCCTACTTTCCACTTTCGCCTTTTTAGCTTCCCATTGAAAACTTTATTTGATCTTTTTGGTATTCTCTTCTGATGAGTTCATCAGTACCGCTGTGTTTCCGGCCACTCTTGTTTGTTATGTCTCATTCAATTTATCGATACCGAACAATATTAGTATACAATTTTTCCGTCAATAGCTTGGTCGCTAATCTTCTTAGGTGTAAAGGTATAAAAGGTAACATAGTTTGAAAATATTAAAATAAATGTTAATGAGATAAAGTATGTTACTTATACATTACACATATAATTTGAAAATTATTTTTTTATGACTAAAAAGAGTTGTTCACAAAAGGCTCAGGAACTTCCGCGAGAGAGTTAGAATGAAAATAATCGTATCTTCTGGTTCAATGTGAGAGACCAAAGAATAAAATTTTCCTCGTTGATGGTAGGAGCTAGAATTACTAATCCTGGTGCTAGGTTTGGGGAAAATTAATAGATACATAATGATAATCATATTAAGATATTCTATAAGGATTGTGGGAGTGTCATTTTACACTAATGTATGTTGGACTTAGGAGGTAAATAATTTCATCATAGACGAATTAATACAAGTAAACATTATACTGAAAATTATATATTTCTTGTAGACAAAATCTTAATCTACTTAAGATGAGTTTATTTACTTTATGAGATAATTTATACAAATATAAATTAACATTTGAATGAGTTCTACTCAGACGATAAGCAAATAGTTAAATTTGTCGCTCAATAATTTAATTTGTTTAGATAATTAATTCATAGGTAGAGCTTCAATTTAGAATATAGTTTAAAGATTCAATTTTGCCGCCTTGATCTCCCAAAAAAGTTGAATTGAATAATAGAAAAGTAAATTCGTTATATTAACTTTAAATTCGAGAACCATTATGTGGAACGATGTGTTACTATATATATAATTATTCATGTGTTTTATTTAATAACTTAATTAAACTTTTGAGATGATATAGACTGAGAGCAATAGAACCGTGAAAGAGTTTCCGAATTAATTCCAATAGCCGAATGAGATAGCATAAGATCCTTTTTCTATTGATTTTCCTTAGCACTAAGGTAGGGGATGGTAATGGTATAAGGTGGAAGGGTAAGAAAAAGAACGTAACTGAGCGTGACGTGAGTGAGGGAAGGGGTAGTAGAAAAGGTGTGAGGTAGCTAACGAGAGAAACAGGAACACATAGTGACGTTTATGAACGTGTTGGGCTATACTATAGAGGTAGAAAGGAAGTTAAAGGTGGTGGGTATATGGGGAGTGCACGTAGCAGCACATGCACTTGGGTCTCTCTCCTTTGTACGTATCAGATTCAGATACATGGTGTGGTTGCATGCTAGCTGTTCGCCAAAAGCCTGGATTACAAAACAAAAGAAGATGTTGATATTTCTGAGTACTTCCAAATAATAAAAACAAGGTCCACACCAAAATTGGAGATGCGGGGTATCGATCCCCGTACCTCTCGCATGCTAAGCGAGCGCTCTACCATCTGAGCTACATCCCCAACTCTTGATTAGAAGCTTTTCAAATTTATTTTAATATATTATCTGTTTATCACTTTAATTGCATGCATATTATTAGTGATAAACAAATACGTAACAATAATATATTCTTTTATTTTTTGTCCAAAATTGAAGGTATAGTTAATTCAGTATTTTAAATGAAGAGTGTCTATTATCGCTCTAATATAAATAATTTTTTATTAAAAAACTAGCTTTTTATTGTTATTCAAATTAATAAAGAAATCATGTAATATTTAATTAAGTAAAAGGATAATAAACATATTAAAATTTGTTTCTATTTAACATATACTTTATGATTATAAATAAATCCATGTATTTTTCTTTATTTTAACCACTCACTATTTGATCATTAATTTTTCTATCATTTTTAGAATTGATTTCAAATATTAAAACTTATGATATTATGTCAATTCCAAATTTTAACTTTTAAAGCATAAAAAATCTATTGTTTCTTATTAAAATTGGAATTGATATAAATAAATATTCTAATTACTAAAGATTCAAATGTTCTTTAAATATTGTACTATAATTGTACAAAAGGCTCATATTCTTGTACCAAAAGACGAAGCACATATCTTGGACTTTGAATCAGTGAATAATATGCATTAGGCATATTTGGACCAAAGTTCTATCAAGATTTGGGCTAAGTTTCTCCGACAATTGTGATATATAGAGAGTAACAAAATAGAAAGAAAGAGAGAGCCCACCAAAAATACACATGAGAGAGAGAGAGGAATAAGAGCAAAGTTTGTTGCTAATAAAGGGTCCACGATTTCATGGATCTGTGTTTGATAACATGGCCATTGCCCATTGCCCATTGCCCAGCTCCTAATGGGATACAGATATTCCCATATCAGTTATGGGCTTTAAAAAATTATTCCTTGGTACTTTATATTCTTAGGAATGTAATATTGCTTTATTTTACTCTTGCTAAGCGCTGGGAAACTTGTATTACCTTGAAACTTAGCCCATGAATGACACTTTCATTTGAATTTTAAAAATTATTTGAGAAATTTCATAGTTTTTTTTTTTTTGTAGTTTGCTAAACTTGCACTTGACAAAAAAAAAAAGATTATAATTTGTCCATGCACAAATCCTAACTATGCTAAATGAAAGGAGATTTTTTTGTTTGACATTCGGGTTGGTATGCTAATAGGTATTAAACCCTCGTTTTGGATCTTATAAGTTATATTTTTTCTCTCTTCTTTTTCCCAGTTTCTGTAGTTCTAGTCTTCTCTAGTGAAAAATCAGGATATGGCTCATGTTGGGAGCAAAATTTGCTTGTTCCTTTAACATCCTAGCTATTTCTTTTTGCCTGTACCTGGTGATGGGTCAAAATACATTGAGTCGTTTCTATGATATAGAAGCACAACTTTTCCTAAGGGCTTTGATTGAACAATAGAGTTTTGTAGAATTAAACTTACATTGCATTTTAGCGTCCTCTCTAGACGTATTAAATGAATAAATTCTAACTAATTTAGCCTTAATTTATGTGTGCTAAAGTTAAAAAGTTTATTTTGTAAAAAATTCATAGGACCAAAAACTTATTAAATTAAGTGGGCTAGGGTCATATATTTAATAAATATTTTTAAAGTCAGAATAGAAACATAAAAATTAACAATAAAAAGCAATGTTAACAAAATTTATTAAATTATCTGTTATCAAAATATTTAAAATGATTTATTTAAATGAAATTTTATTTATTAAAAAAATATAACACGATCATCATAAAAATTGTAGATATGTGATATTTAATATTGTAAAATTCATGAATGTAGAAAAATAACTTGTAAACTTATTAAAAATTAATAAATATTTATATATTTAAATTATGTTTCATCTTTTATATATATATATATATATATATATATATGGACATAAATCAAAGGAAGCTTGTTACGTATAAAGCTTAAAAAAAATAGATTCTTTAGTAAGTTATGTTGAGTAGTTTGTGGGTTATAATCTTCCCTATCATTTCAATAAGCCATAGGAGGAGGTCTTTTCGAAAAGCTTGAATGCGTTTTTAATATCTTTTCCAAATGTTGACATTGCTTAGGCTTAGTGACTTATCATGCATGTAACTTGTCCAACTAATTATGATGTTTGTTTGTAATATATTTTTTTTAAAAAAAACCTTGACATCTATGAGTGTTAGAGGCTATGGTAACAAAGAATGAATGTGGAGATGGAAAGACACCATTTTATTTTATTTTATTTTTCATGTAGAGCAAAATAATATGTCAAAAAAGTGTGTCCCAGTGAAGCCGTGTTTGTTTTTTCATACTCCATTCTATATATTAACTCTAATATTGGTTGTGGTATTGTTTGTCTTTATTATTATAGTGAGAACACTTATTTTCTTTCTCCATTCCCATATACAAGAAATTCGAGTCTATTGAACAACTTTGTGGAACGTGTGTTGTTAACTTTTTATTTTGTATTGATTTTGAGAAAAAAATATATATATGTGATGTGTAACACCCCTATTTTTGTTATTTATTAATTTTGTATTTTGTGTGAATTGTTAATGCATCTTGTTTGAAATTAAGAGAGTTTTAGGTGTGTGTAAGTTGCAGGATTTCTCGCTGCAGTGAGAAATGAGCGTCCAAAATCAGACTCTCTAATGAATCTCTTGCTATAGCAAGGACCCTTTCGCAGTAGCTAAAATGACAGACATCAAGGGAGAAATATGTCTGATTTTTTCGCTACAGTGAAAGAAAGGCTCGCTATAGCAAAAATGTCGCGAGTTGCGGGGTATTTAAGGGTTTCTAATTTAATAAACTTGGATTATAATTTAAGTTACGACCCCTCTTCATTCCCTCTGACCTCTCTCCTCCTTTTCTCAAAAAATCCTTGAAAAGCTCCAATCTTTCTTTGATCCAAGCTTGGGAGTTCACTCTCCTTGCTATTGCTAAAATCTTAAAGTTTGGTTCTCCATTCTTTTGGTTATTTTGTTGTTTTTCCTCCTCTAAATAGGATCTCTTATGATATTTAGGAAGAACCCAGCTTTTTGAGTAAGATCTCTCAAAAATCCTTCACTAAACTTCCACTTCAAGGTAAGAAAAGTTCTAACTTGTTACCAAGAACGTAGTATATTTGTGTTCATAAAAATGTTGTGATGTATAGATTGTGAATATATATTTGATTGAAGCATATTTTTGTGGTGTTTAATGATGTGCATGATCTTTGTTTTGAATGTATATGCATGTACGTTGTGAACTGAGTCCGAGGGAGACCAACTCTCGGCAATGATTGATTGATATATGATGTAGTAATGAACTTGAATAAAATAGATAAATGAAGTGATGAATAATATGATAGTATACAAATAATCAGTTCAGGATATAATAAATAATGAGTTTGGACCATAATGGCTAATAAGAAGAGTATATCCATAATGAAAAATATAGAAATGAGATGGAAAATATGGAAAGAGAAATGAATTATGAGGAAGGAACATGATAAGGACAAGTATAGATAATTTAGAGACACACTTGGGGTATGAAAGATGGAACCGATTGAGAAATCTTGAAAAATGAGGATGGTGGATGCTCTTCTTGAATTGCACGTAACAAATGAGAATAAGAGCACCACAGGCCTCACACTTGCTTCCTAACTTAAACTCATGACCATGCTTTTGGTAAAAGAGGCTGGGTTGACATACGTTATATCCATGTAACTGCGGCTATCCAACAACTATCTAAGAAAGACCTTAAGGGATCCTAGGGCAATGAAAGTGTGAAATGAGAATTTCAAGTGTTAATAAACAGGGAATATAATAAGCTGAGTAATTAATGATTGTTGTTTTTATATAAATATGATCTTATGGCCTAATGGTTTGTTGTATTGCCTTCGTTTGTATTATTGACCTAATTGTGATGTATGTTTGGGAATAAAAACAGAGGCTCATCTTTACATAACTTTTCAAGGAACCAGTATGACAACACACAGAGAGAACATTAGGCTTACAAATAGCTCTGTATAGTGTAGGTTAAATTATGTATTTAATAAATATCAGAAGATATGTTATTTTAAGTTGACTATGCATGTCGATGATGTACCTAGGAATACTATTATGTTGAAAATGGAATTATACTATAGTATGCCCTTAGATTTTCCTACAAATAATAGGATACACCACACCCTATGTATGTATCTTTACCAAGGCATGGTTAGAACTCCAACAATGGTGACTTACCTGTTCACATATTATGATCATGATTTCCTTGGGAGGCCGACTCGAGTCATCTTCGAGCGAGTTTTAGGTGTGGAAGTTACTACAGACTCTAGAGATCTCTATCTCGAGTCAGACGAGGATCTTGATTTTGAAGACGCATTGATATAGAGATGGCATAGGGACGACTAGTATCGTCTTCAGTCTCATGGTTGATAGACTGCTCATTAGGACTTATTATATTTTGTATATTGTAAATGTTGTAAATGAGTCTTAATGTATTTTGGTGTGATACTTTGCAAATGTCAACCCCTTATAAATTTGTGAAAACAATGTATATTAATGTTATTTCATGTTTCTTCTTAATTTGTTTAATTTCCATTATCTTGTTATCTAAATTTTATAAGTATGAGTAAATTAAATAAAGGTTTTGTATTTTCACACTTTATATATTGTGAATAAATGGACTTAATTTAAATTTTTCCCTCTAAATTTCAAAACTATTTTTCATACTACATTAAATAAAAATAAAGATGTTACATAATGAGAGAGATATTTTGTTTGTTGTGTTGATTTAGTTTAGGAAAGTAAAAAATAATAAATTTTTAGTACATAAATCTTCTCTATACATCTTTAAATTTGATTGATTTTTCACTGTGACATACATGTTTCTGATTCATAATTTTTTGTTTGCAATGATGCATTTTTTTATGATAATTATATATATGATTACTTTTGCTCTTCAAATTTGTCTTTCTATTTACCTTTGCCTTTGTCTTTGTGTTCCTATTCATCTTTCTCTTCCTCTACATCTTTATGAATGTTATTCTCTACATCTTCATCTATGTCTTTGTCTTCCTCTTCATCATTGTGTTCATAATGTTCTTTCTCTTCCTTTATGAAATTTTACCGGTTAGTTATGAACAAAAAATTATTTTCAATGCAAACTAAACATGTATATTTACATTTTCAAATTTTATTAGTAATGTCGAATACAAGTTACTTATTACACTTTATTTTCTTAAGGTTAGATATTAGTTATTCATATACCAATTTAGATCAATAGTCACAAGTCATCCTCCACTTTACTTATTGAAAAGCTCCTTTATTAAAAAGATAAAGAGAATGCTAAAATTACTCTAAACTTATAAACTATCACAAGGGTACTTACAATTTCATCCTCTTTTTTTTAATTTTATTATTACAATTTTACTTTTCTTTTCTATTTTAATTATAAAAGAAAGAATTAATGTTTGTTGTAATTTTTTATTTTTTATTATTTTTAACTATAAAATTTATTAGTATATCTTTATGATCAATGAATTAAAAAATATATTCTTAAATGATAATACGTAAAATGGTAGCCATTGTAAATAAAAATACTAAATTATTTTTCTTGTAAACTTTTAAATAAGTAAAAAAAATTATCCAATAACTAATATTTATGCATTATAATCTTTCTAATATATACTTAAAGATATTTAATTAAAAATCAGAGTATATAATAAATTGATAATATTAAATATTATAATTTAACAAAAATTATTATTATTATTTTACATTTTAATTATACATTAAAAATTTAATTTTAAAAACTTATTAAAAAAATAAATTTATAGAATAATAATTTATATTAATGATATTTTAAAATATAAAAATAATTTAAAAATTAGTCTCACGGTGGCTACTTCACTTCATGTGCCACAGCTACAATCTGACTAGAACATATTCGTTGTCAATTTAAAGATGACAAGCAAAATCTTTTGTAACGTTATTTGAAAAAGTTATTGTGACGCTTTTATGTATGTTTATTTTTATTTAAATATATTTTCTTAAATAAAATATAAATTTTTTAAAACTTATTCATTTTTAAACTTTAAAATTTACAAAATTATATATTTACCATCTTTAGAAAGGAATTGAATTTTTTTTATTAAATATAAAGACTAAAAATAAATAAAATTTAAATGAAAACAAATTTTTAAAAAATTTCTATTTTTAAAAAAATTGAAAACACAAAAGACTTTTGTACTATGTGTCTTTTATGTTTCTGTTCTACATTTTACTTATAATTAAAACTAAGTTTAAATTTTATGTTTAGGAAGAAAGGGAAAGGGAAAGAGGGGTTAGTGAAGTTTAACCCTTATTTAGAAGTTAATTAATTAAGAGAGGAAGAGTTAGGAGTTTTTTTTTTTTTAAAAATCCCTCAAAACCTCTCTCACACTCTCGTGTGTTCCTTCATGACTAAGATTCTAATTTTGTTTTTAAAATATGTTAGTTTTTAAAGTAATTTTTTTAATATTCTTGTTTAAGCGAGAGGCATTATCGTCTGAGCGACAATGAGTTCAAAGAGGTCCTTATTTTCTTGTGATTCCTCATCTGAGTAAAAGGTCAGTTGGGGGATATTATCCTCTATCGCTTGAGTGAGACCTATCTCGCTTGAGCAAGCATGCCCGATAATGCTTGGTCTAGAAAACTTTATTTCGCTTGAACGAGAAATCTTGCACTAAAATTCTTATTTTTCCAAAATCAAAGGTAATAAAATTAAGGGCATTACATGATCCATCCTCCAAATTTTCGTTACAACCATACACTAACTCTACTTCGAGGAGTGTTTCTTTCCACTCAAGGCACAATCTCTAAAACGTCCCCGTTATTATTATTAACAGTTTCATCTCAATTATTATGTTATTATGTTCAACTTAGAGAATATAATAAATTTAACCTATTCAGTAAATATAAGTGAAGGCATATATCCCTCACATAATGCACATATACATATATACAAAGTTGTTGTTCAACAGTATATAATATAATACAAACCTCCTACCTTTCCTAGGTTATTCAAGTATTTTACAAACTAAAGGAAAATGAAGGTTAGGCAAAAAGATCCTAAGCACTCATAATTTACATACACCTCATTTTCGACTATTTTTGTTTCTTTTCAAGCAAATCACTCTCTTCTAGTCATCTAATCCATGGAAGAGGATCAACATGAAGGCCCAGGTAAGCTACTGCACAATAAATAGGGTAGGGAATCTCAACTCTAACAGGACTCTGTATAATTATGGGAGCAATACGGGATTGTTAATGGTAGTAATAGTTAGTATCACACAACCCGTAAAGATAATAGTTTGATTAGCATTATTATGGCTCCACGTTCCTGATCTCATTTTGCTCAGGAATGGGGATACTCCCAGCACTCATTCTGCATCCATAACATAATTAATAGACACAAACAAAGAAAGGGTGAGTAAATCATTCATAAATTATTTCATAAGGCAATACTAATTGTTGAATAAAGATAACCACTACATAACGTATAAATAAACGTATCATAGTATTTTATCTGTATTATTTCTTTCCTCCATGGAGTAATTAATTATTCATTTAATTTTCTGGATTGAAGATTGCGAGTTTTGTGCCTGCAATCCAAATAGTGCCATAGGTACAACATTCCAAATAGGGAACCGAGCAATCCGTGCTCAAATTCTATTATGGTCACTCATAGCGGCTCACACTCTAACCAATATTGGTATGCTCTAGTGCCTATCAGGATAGTTTAGCATATTTCCCACTACCTGGGACACAAATTAGCTAGGTTTAGTCTCTTGCTAGGACTTGGGTACCTTACTATCCCCTATGGTAAAACTAACACTATTTGCCTCTCGCCTGTACCTGGCGTTTTCAACCACTGTCCCTATGAATTGTTTCATAATCACAAAATGAATTCGAGCCATTAATCTGCCCATTGGATACACACTATCATAATCATTTATCCCTTAGAACAAGATAATCATTCATTTTATGGACATGGCTATTTTCAGAATTTTCCAAATTTCATCATAACTAATTTAATTTAAATCCAAAAATCATGAAATCACCTAGGTTTTCTTTCTTTAAGTGTCTAATTTTCAAAAAAAATACACACAAATAATTTTTATACAGAAAGTAATTCTTAATTAGTTTCTTTCTACTGCTCACATGATGTCACTTTTAAAATCTAGTAAATTGTAAAATTTGTAATAAATTCAATTCTCTTCCAAAATACATGAGACTAGTGATATTAATCTCAGTATTATGTCTATTTCAAAGAAAAATACTTTCAAATTCAAATTGTTTACATACATTAATCCATGCCTTAATTTATCAATACATGTCACAGGTTAGGATAATTCTGCAACTGCATATTAAAAAAATCATAAGTTATTCAATTTACCACCAAAATTCATGAAATCAGTGGCATTCTTTCACTTTACTTATATAGTTTCACATAAAAATACAAGTAGAAATTTATCACTTTCATATCTCAGAAATAGTCCTAATTAGTTTTTGTTGTTCACATTAATTCACTTCTCAGAATTAGTTAAATATAAAAATCATAAATATTTTATTTTAAGTCCAAAATTAATCAAACTAGTGAAGATATTTTTCCTATAGCATCTATTTTCATGCAAAAATATGAATAAAATAATGCCATATATATCCTTAAAAATGAAATCAAATTTCTTAGCAATATGCACAAACCATTAGTTTCATATAATAGCAACTTTAGAAAATCATAAGTATTTTGTTTTAACTCAACTTTAATTAAACTTAGTGAGTATGGTTTCCTTATGAAGTATAGTTTTGTAAAAAAATATAAATAAAATCACATTATGCATGAATTTTAAGAAGAAAGGAAGTTAAAGTGAGCTATTCTCAGAAATCATTTACACATCATAATATTCAGAAATTCATATCTATTTTGTTTCAAATCCAAATAAAGTGAAACCAGTGATAAAAGTTTCAATAATAAGTATATTTTCATATAAAAAAATAAATATAAAATAACACCACAAACAGATATCAAAACGAAATTGAATCAAGACATACTGATCCTAGAATATTTTTTTCATGTAGTAGAACTTAGAAAAATCATAACTAATACAATTTAAATCCAAATAAAGTAAAACTAGTGGGAAAAGTTTCAAAATTTAACTACCTACATGAATAAAATACTAACAACAATTTTTGCAAAGGTTTTCTCATATGTTACATTATTTGCAGTTTAGTCTTTTTACTTTATGTTAATTGCAATTAGGTCCTTTCTCCAAAACTTTAAGAAGTCAGGTTGTCCAGCACATTTTTCCCTTGCCTCTAAGCCATTGTCCAGGTCTCAATATGGTCAAAAACATTCCTTTGGTCCTACTACTCATATGATTAATTATTTTAAACTTTTTGGAAGTCTATTTATGGTCCAATCATAGTATTTTCTCATTTAAAGGTCCAATCCTTCAAATTCAATTCCATGTCTTAGTCAAATTCATATGATTCTTATACTTCAAAGGTTCCAAAAATTTTCCAAGAGTCCATAGTTTATCTTAGTAATTTTTTTTATCATTTTCCTTTTACCCTTTCATTCAAATCTTTAAAAATACATTTAAAATATTATTTCAAGTCAAGATAAATCTAAAATATCACGAATATTATAATAATACAAGCTAATATCTTAGGAAAATTTATTTGATTTTTAAAAATTTAAAAAAATAAAAATCAACACAAAAGCAATTATAACTATCTCAAAACTGTAAATCTTCTTAAAAATTTACGAAAATTCCTTTTTATGTTCTACCAAAGCCTAATCACGAAATTTTTACTAATTTTAGAGTATTTATGCCATATAAAACTCAAACAAAAACTTAAAACTCAGATCATGCATCAAAAGAATATTTACAGAAATAGTAAACAATTTCTGACAGAAAACTGATTATAAATGGAAAACTTTAACAAAACCCTCAATCAATTTCAAGGCATGGATTCACATATAATCAGCATAATAATATCATAACAATAACACATAACAAGCAAAGTCATCAATAAAATTCTCTCAAAATACCCATTTACAGTTGGTTAAGATTTTTCTGCAGAATTTTCTGTTTTCGCTGTTCTTAACATTTTTCTTGGATTTTCTTATACAAGTAAATTTTGTTTTTACATATCAATTAGACTCACGAAATTTTCATTCAATATAAAGGGTTAAGGGTTCCCCTTGACTCAAAATTAATTAGCAAAAGTATTCTCCAAATTTATGAACTATACTCCCCTCCTTTACTTGATTTTGTCTTTGCTTTTTTGGGTGAGGTTGCAAAGGTGTTTTGATCTCCTCTTCCTCTTCTTTTTCTTGGTCTGGTTTGAGCCTCTTTACTACCCTTCCAAGTCAGCTTTGAGTTTGTCCAAAAAGGTCCTCAAATGTTGAAGTTCTTTTGCTAAATTTGGTGGTGGGGTTATTTGGTATTTTTGGAGTTTTTTCTACTTTGTTGGCTTGGAGAGCGACATGGCTGAGTGGTGGGGTTTATTTTTGGCATGTGTTGGATGTGATTAGGTGTGTAGAAGAGTTTGGTTTGGCTGGATTTAGGAATTTTGGCTAAGTCTTCAAATTTGCTCCATTTACACATGAATTTAGGCCTTGTATTTGGGGAATGCTTTTTTTTTCTTGGTTTTTATGGGACAAAGAATTCACGAACATTTAGAGAGTTAAAGTGGAGTAACTTTGCTGTTGGAGGCTTCACGAACATTTAGTTGGCCTAAGTTTTCCTTGTTAGTTTGCCTTTAGTTCCTGGTTTCTAGTTTTAGATTTTTCCCCTCACATAACACTATTTTTGGCTGAGTTTGGTTGGGTTTGGTTGGCATTTAGTTAGGCTCCTTGGTTACGGATTGAACCATTGACCCTATGTCATCATCAAGGAATTTTAGTAAATCTTTTCCCACATCAAGCACTAATCTCTTTTTAACGTATAATTAGATGGGTAATCATTCAAATAAAAAATAAATGAGAACTCGTTGCTTTTTGTTTCCCTATAATTGGAGCCACCAAGCTCTATCCTTTATTAAACCGAACTAAATTTTTTGGTTCCAAGTCAAAAAAATTAAAACAAAAAATTGGACCGGATCCAATAAGAATGAAATCTTTTTATATGCTAGTTTTTCCATTTATTCCTTTCTGCATCAGTCGTGATCTTACAAACTCAAGTCTTCTTTTTCTTTGGCTTCCTTCACTTCAACTGATACTTTACCCAATTATTGACAAATTTATTCTATTTTTCGTGCCAAAACCATGCCAATTGGGTTGGGTAAGATAGGATTACAAAATTGGAAGTTTTTATCCATTTGCCTGGCCCTTTTCACACCACTTTCAGTGCTGAATTTGCAAAAATTGGTTTGAATTTTCTATTTGAGGTTTAGATCTGGTTCTTGAATGAATGCAACCTCGTTTGGCCTAATAATTTGCCATAAAAATTTCAGAATTTTTTATTATCATTTTCTTATCCAACTTGGGTCTTCATTTTAGGCCTATTCTATGAGTATTTTGGTCTTTTTGGCCAATGTTGTAACTTATTTTTAATTTTCTATTTTTATTCTCCTCAATTAATTATAAATTTTGTAATACATAATTAAGATGGTATAAAATTATAAAAACAAAATTTTTAGGTAATTATTCTTATTAAAAGTAGATTACACTGTAATTCGTTACCCAATTTTTCCTTAATTTGTCTATTTTTCAGGTAAATTTGACTAAGTGTGTTTATATATATATATATATATATATATATATATATATGATCTAATTCTAATTTATTTATATTGATACAATTAGTAATTAACTTAGAAGTAAGGAAATTTTAGGCTGTGACAATCTCATTATCTTTTGATGAAGCATATTAGTCCTTCTCCATTTTGTTTTCTTTAGGCAGCCTAAATCCATGATGTGTAGGGTGCCCTCTTCTTCCAAGAACTTGTTGCAGAATTCAACCACCATTTCTTCCTAACTTTTAGTGGAATAAGGGTACAACTTGGTATACTATGTAAATGCTCATCTAGTGAGTGATTTCGAGAACTCTTTTAATGAAAGCACTTTGTCACTTATATATACTCCCAAGTCATCCAAGAAGGTTATCACACATTCTTTTACACTACTCAATCTGTCGAACTTTCAAAATGTAGGTGCCTGATATCTCACTAGGTAAGACATAAGGGCTATTTCTGAAACCAATGGTGGTTCTACGTCCTCGAGTGTGTTGTACTTATCTCTGTGGCCTTGTAAGAGTCATTGTAGCTGTAACACCCTAAAATTTTAAATCCATATCATGTACATCTTATTCTTAACAATTTGAAATAAACCATCAATTTCAAGATATAATAAACTTATTATAGCAAATTAGTGAAATTTTCTTTTAAATATACATATATAGATAAGAATTTCAAACTTTGCAATGCTAATATAACAACAATAATAAATTAAAGAAAGAATAAATAAATAAATATCACAACTAACATTTCGTGTTTTCTATGGAAAATCTAAATATACATTACATATATCAAATATAAAAGTTTACAAACTGTTTGTTAAAATATATAGGACTTAAAAACATATTTACATAACCAAAATAATTACAACATATAGGCATGTCCAAGTCCCAAAGCAGTCTTCCCCATAACCAAATATTGAAGACAGGTCCTATTCATCACCCACATCCCAACTCTCTATCTCACCTAAATCTTTCAAATCCAGATCATCATCTGATCCCAGGTAACAGTCGTCTGAATCAACTGTGACTTCTGTACCAGTAACGCACTCAAATGTCCATCTGGACGGTCTTCTGAGGTGGTCATGGTCATGATAGGTAAATAGATAAGTGGGGGCTGTTGGAGTTCTAACAGTACCTTTATACATATAGATACATAGAATCTGATGTATTCTATTTCTAGGAAAATCAAAAAGAATACTACAAAAAAAAATCCATCTCTAACATGACTAAGTTCTAGGTTCATCTTCTACAAGAACAACAAATTTAAAATAACATACTCTTTGATATTTATTAAATACAAAATTAACCCTATTATATACTGATCTATCTATTAATCTAACTCTTTCCTGAGGCTCCATCATCCTGTTTTCTTGAAAATATTTGTAAGAATGAGTATCTATTCTATCTTTTTCCAAACATTATATCACAAAATCATAATTTATAGTATAAATGCAACATATTCATTTTCACACTAAATTCACATTGCAAACATATTCACATACACATATCATTCACAATTTATTATATATTATTCATTCTCTCATTCCAATACGCACTCCTAGTGCACTGTGATCATAGAAATTGATGCCTCTAACAATTCTTGAGGTCTTACTCAATTAGGTAAATAGTTGCCGGTTAGCCCATGCACACAAATACAACGTATACAATAATTGGGCCCCTTAGTAAAGGTATAGTCAGGAGTCTAGTTAGGAAACGAGTGTGAGGCTATGTGACACATTTGCTCTTAGAAAGAGTGTGTACATATATGCGAATGTCGCTCACTATCCTATGTTTTCTCAAGATTTTTATCGTCTCCAGACTCTATACCCCTAGTGTATCTCTGTAACTATTCACACTAGATCCAATCCATATTCGACTCTTAAGTCATTCTTAGAGTTACCCTTTTTTCCATTCATAAGATCGTGCTTAGTAAAGCACTTCTAGCCTAAGTCCATTCCATTCAAACCTCCTTTTATTATACTTACAATTACTAAATCCTTTAGATCAGTATTACATATTATCATATCATTTCACCCAGGCATATTCCATAAAATCACATAATAATCACTCAGCAAGTTTAATCATATTTCAAATTAAGTACTCATCATATAAAGCATATAAGCATTTATCAACCATTTAATCTAAACAACCAATCAGTCCAAATAATCAAACAAGTATCTTTTCATTCATTATTTACGCAATAGATATCTCAATTACATATTCTCACAAAATGTTCATGTAACAGTGCTCTAATTAGCACAAAATAAATACTGTAATATAATGATAAAATAGAGCCCTCTTTACCTCAAAGATGAGTTTACAAGAAGATATTGAAAAGGATCAAGATCAACTATGGAAGTTCTCCTTAATACCAAGAGATATCTATAAGAACAAAAAAATGCAATAAATAATCAGAGAAAACGAAATTTAATCCGAAGAAATTTACTTGGAGTCGTTTAGATTCAATATCAAAGCTTGGATTTGAAGAGAAATCAGAGTTTCTGAGGCTTTTCTCTAGAGAATAGAAGAGAGAGTTCAAAGAATATGAGAAGGGAACGTGAGTTTAGAATGAAATAAAATTTTCATGTTGAAAATCTCTTAAATACCTCTCAGGCCCGCGTGCTCTCGCTTGAGCGACAGACATTTCGCTTGAGCAACGGATATCTCGCTTGAGCGAGATATGCAAACAGTGGTCTTGCCCACTATTTTCTGATATGCTTGCTTGAGCGAGTTCCATCTTGCCTGAACTAGATGTCATCTAGAGAGCATGATATTTCTCTTGTGAGTCCTCGCCTGAGCAAGATCACTCTCGCCTGGGTGAGGTGACAGTTGGGCTGAATTTATCTTATCTTACTTGAACGAGAATCATCTCGCTTGAGCGAGATAGCCTTACAACATTGTATTCCTGCATGCTCAGTCTCGCCTAGGCGAGATTTACCTTGCCTAAGCGAGATCTTCTGCTCCAAAATTCTTCCAAAAATTTTCTATACTCTCTTCTAAATGCATTCTAATATTACTTAATATTAAATAAAACATAAACTACCAAAAATTAAAAAGAGGGTGTTACAATAGCTCTCTTTATGTCATTATCGCATCCATCTGCATTGATGTGTTCCTTGTTTGAAATGTTGCATTGAATTTCTTGAAGGGGAGATTACTTATTTATCTTCATCTAAGTCACCAATTATGTCAAGCTTTGTTAGTTAGCAAGTATCAAATCAAGAACAGATGTTGGGGTTAATATTGAAGGTATGTGGGGGGGGGGGGTGTTGAGAATGGTGTTTCAAGTTGGCCTAGGAGTCGATTTCTTCTCCATTGTTGTTTGGTCCTTGTAGTAGGGTACCTTGGTGTAATGTTTTGTTCTGTCATTCTTTCTTCACAAGCTCTATACCTCTATAATGGAGTTGCCAATTGTTTAAGAATGAAATTTAAGGAAAGAGATTCGTAAACTTAAGAAGTATAAAGAGAAGAAAGATGGGACAAATAAGTGAATAAGGAATATTATTGCTTAAAAGCATGTGTTGGCTTAGTATATCTCTACATAAATGATCCTATTTATTTTCATAATTTGTGAATATAAACAAACTTCACATTTATTATGCAAATATAAGATAAAAGCACTTTTGGTCTGGTAAAAGCAATGTGTTTCATATTTTAACTAAAACATGTTATTCTGCAAGTGAAGTGAATATTCCTTCTTAGATGGCTAAAACATCTATTTTGCTTCATATTGTTGAAGCTTATGCTCTTATCTTTACATAAGGCCACATGCTATTATCCACTCTGAAGGTCTTGAATAAGGTACCTTTTGACAAACGCCTTTGATCATGTTTTACTTATCCTTTTTTATGGATATGCGCTACTGCCCACAATGTTTCAAGTATATATCACCTTTGTGTTACACGTTTAACATGATGTATGTGCACTTTGTCTTTTTTATTTGGACTTTTCTTTGCTTTTGTTCTATGGTGAGACTTTGATAATTGCTAATTGATTGAGTCAATCCCAATTTTGACCCAGAAGGATTATTTGGGTCCCCATTCGAAACATACCCCATATCTTTATAAACATCCATTGGGTATAGGTTCTGCTACTTCATTTCTACTTAGGGTGGTAGGGTCCTTCTTATGCAACTCTTTTGCATCATTGGGGACATATTCTTGCTTTCCCTTCCCTTAAAGAAAAATTTGGATAAATCTTACTCATTAGGTGTAGTTTTGACCATTTAGTTTATAGCATATGATGGTTGTTGTTAGTTAAACTACTAATGCTTAGTACTCCAACTGCTAATTTTGGCTTTAGGTTTGTGGTTGAGTTGTTCTCTTCAACAATGGAAGAATAATTTTCTTGCTTGAATCGGACTTGTTATGATACCATATGAAATATTAAGAAAGAAATTATTTTATTTTATTTATTATTGGTTACATGAAAAAATTAAATAAAAGGATACATGAATAAGAAAGAGAATCAAATTCTTTCTTTAAAATAGAAAAAAATAATCAACAAAATTATAACTCATAAATATATGTACAAATATTTATAAAATACATAATTACAAAAATATATATATGTTAATAATTGCAAAACAATCACTTAATAATTGACTAATTCTATGCTTAATTACAACATCCAACACTACCCATATAGAGAGGGATTAAATATCATTCAAAATTACATCATCTATAATTTTGTTAAATATAATTTTAGTTAACTATTTGTTGAACTTTAATTAAACACTACATTGATTATATGTATCAAATTTTGTAAAAAAAAAACAAAAAGATAAACATGAGAACATAATCCTTATTTTCATATATTTTAAAATTAGACATTATATTAATTTTAACATACATGAATGAGGTATCAAATAACTTTAGATTAATCTAAACTTTTACTCATAATTTATATGATAAGAATATTTAATCTGACAAGTGATTTTAGAATAAAATTATTAATAAAAATTATTAAATGATGTAATTTGTTTTATATATATTACACCAATGTAATATATTACAAAATTTTACTTAAAGAAAATCATCACTTAAACTAATCACTCATTATATTTAAAGTAATATTTGAAAAGTAATTTTATTTGTATTTTAACTTCATAAGGCAGTCTAAGTATTGACTTTTATTTTTATAAGTATTCTAATAATGATAATTATTTGTCAAGGACATGAATGACTCTTGTCAATAAAAGGTTTTTCTAATTTTTACAAGGTATTTAAAATTAAAAAAAATGATATTTTTAGAAATTTTATAAAATTTAAAAGTTGTCAATTAGTGTAGACAAAGATTCAGTGAAACAACTTAAAAGTATGGCAAATTTTGAAAATAATAAAAATTTACCACAAAAAATTACTGACGACAAATTTTTAGTTAAAAAATTATCGATAGTGACTTTTAAAATTTTTTCATGTTTCTGTAATTTTTTTCAAAATCTCATTTTTTAGTATTTATTATATATAAAAAAATGCCTCAATAAGAGTGTTTGATGTACATTTTATATTAAATTTTAGGCGTCAAATTATTTGATTTAACTACATAAATATATTTTGATTTGATTTAATTTGAATCAATATAATATAATATCAAATCTAACCAATTCAATACAAGTGAGTTTAGTTAGAATAGATTATTTAATTTTTATACTTTTTTTATTTATTCAGAGTACAGTAAATAAACAAATAATACTAGAACGAGTTTAAATTGATTTAAATTAAATTTATAAATATATTAAAATAAGAAGATGTATTATTAGAAAATTTTATTTTTAAGAATAAATTTATAAAAAAATAAGCATTGTAATATCATAAAACTATAAATATATAATTATGAGTTAAAGATTAATTTTATGAATAATTTCAAAATTAGACCCAAAAATTAATTTAAATCAATAAAATAAATTCATTTGTTTATAACTTTTTGTTGTTAATTTGCTGAATAATTTAGTTTAATTTTTATAATTTATATTAAATTTAATAGATTCATAAACATCCTACTTATCGAAAGAAAGGATAACGATGGATTTTTTTTTTTCAAAAAAAGAAACATTTCATTCAATCAAAAGTGAAGACTGTGACAAAGGTAAACACATTCTTTGTCACTGGTTGAAGTAGTGCTAGTTACAACCCTATGATTTAAAGTATTAATATATGTTTAATTTAAAGTTAAATAAAATAACTTCAAATTATTAAATATAGTAAAATTAACTTTAAAATAAAACAAGTATTATTTGTTTTTATCCCAAAGCTTTTGATCAGCCGAAATCATATCAGATCATCGGAACACTGAATTTGAAGTGTAACAGTGAAATTAATATCCTTTTGTAATCTAGAATCTATATTACTTTTTATATCCCTCATTAAGTGTTGCATATATCCGTAGCAATAATAATCAATGATGCCAACTTTTAAATCATAGATGAAATAAAAAGTGGCTGTGGACCCGACAAGGCCCGGGTTTCCCGATATTCGTAGAGACAAAGGTCAGTTGTCGTATGTGTAGCTCTTGTGGATGTGGCTACGCAGTAAGAATAGGATACGACTTGGAACTGACTCAGCACTTGTTGGCTGTTGCGTCTACTCGAAACCGCGTGCTTGGTATACTACAAATGCTATCGTTGGTGTCAGATAAAACTTTGTATATAGTTTTTAATATTGAAAATAAAGTATTAATTATCAAAATAAAGATTTAATTTTAGTTATTTTAACATGTGTTAGAAATTTCACGGTACCCAGAAGCAGGAAAGCAATCTAGCCAAGCGGATCCATGTTTTAGATTCATTGAACTTTGCTTAATACATTTGGATCTTAAATATAGTTATTGTCATGAAATAAGGAAAAAACATAAAACTGAATAATAAATTATAGATAACATTATAATTACTAATATATAACATTTGCTTTTTATCTTTCTCTCTCAAATCATTGCAAAAACAATGGTGACTGTAATCCAAATCAATTCTTCTCCAAGTTGCCTTATCCATAAGCATAACCTTGACAGTACAACACAGCTAGAAATTGAAAATTAGATTCGCAGTGCAGTAATGCACATGCTCTGCACCATCTGTGACACAGGACATGGAACCTACGTTGATAATTTTTTAAAATTCATATTGGATATAGTTTCACATTGATATCTTACTAAAGGATGGAAATGATTGAGCACAAATATAACTATATACGAGTAAACCGGATTGCATGACAGACCTACACAATATTTATTCATTTTATTTAAAAAAATTGGAATATTGAATGAAAAGTATTAAGTATTATTTTATTTTATAATTATTAACATAATTATTGTGGATTATTTTTTTAATATAGTATTTAGAAATTATATATACTGAAATATAATATTTTTTTAAAGTTACAAATAATATAAGATTTAAAAATTACTAGTAATAATTTTTTGTGTAAGTAAAAAATTTAAAGATAAAAAAAATGATGAAATCTCAAAAATTACGATAACAATTTTTAAAAAATATTAAAAAATTAAAAGTTGCCGATAGTAAATTTTAAAATAATAATAAAATATTTTTAAAAATAAAAAATAATCAAAAGTCACGATTAACAATTTTTGTAAAAGTGGTCAGAAGTCATTGATAATTTTTAAAAAAATTATATTTATATAATTTTGGCAAAAATTTCATATTTCTGTAATTTTAAAAAAAATCATATAAAAATAGTCAATTATTATATTAATAATATTATAATAAATTTCTTTGAATTTTCATTATTCTACATACACCTCAAGTAAAGTTTTTCACTTTAGTTACGTATTGTTTTTTCATTTTTTTTTTAAATCATATAATTTGCTATTCAAAGCTCTCTGTGTTTTTTTTTTTTTACTATTTAATAGGACTAAAAGTTGAAATAGAGAAAATTAAGAATCTAGCCTAGAGTGAACAGTCCCTAAATAATTTAACCTCAAAAAAGGAGTCAAAGAAAGGAGGGGTTTTCTCAAAAACACATAAAGATAATCTAAGTTTAGGTCCTATCTTGACCAACTAATTAGCACTTTGATTAACTTTCCTAAAAATATGATTAAATCTAATAAATTGTATACATCTAAGCAACTTCTTAATTTCATTAATAACATAAAAAAGAGGATGACAACTACTCTATACATTAAGAACTAAAGAAATAGTTTCTTTTGAGTCACTTTCAATCCAAATAAGCTGAATGTTTTTAAAAATGACCCTCAATAAATACCCCAGAGTTCAATAGTTAAAGGGGAGCAAGAATTTGAAGAAACCAGCTATGAATCTTCTAAGATTATAATGAATCAATCATCCGCAGCTAGCTAAAACCAAGAATTGAGAAATAAGACCATTTATATTAGTTTTTAACTGCCTGTCTAGAGGGGGCTGCCATTGCACTTGCCTCTGCACATCCTAAGTATCAAGAGTATTTCTCAGGTTTCTCCTGCAACAAAAAAGAAAGTAATCAACATCATAGAACATTTTACTTAACAAAACTTGATTATTCAAAAGGTTATTCTAAAAGATAACAGAAGTTCTATTCTTCCACAAATTTCAGCTGACTATACCAAATAAAATGTTCCAAAGGGGATATAGGGGAAAGTTCAACTTAGTAAGATTGGAAACCAGCCAATTGGACAATCCAAAGCTGAAAAAAGGAACTCAGAGATCAGGGGGCAAGATCTATTTCCATATATACTTGGCTACCCAGCAATTCCTAAGGACATGTATAATAGATTCATTATCTTCCACACATCTTGAGCGCAAATGAGAGGTAGTCATATTACAGTTAAACCACTTCTCGTTGGTTAAGAGTTGTCCATGGATAATTTTTCTAAGAAGACAACTATTCTAGGGGGTACCTCCCAGTCCCCAAACCAACTTTAAAAGATTCTTGATGTCAGAATTGGCTGAAGTATGATAAAAATCAAATTATAAACTGATTTAATTGAAAAAAAATCTCATTATTGGATAGTTTTCAGAAAATATGATCCTGACCACTAGCTAGCATAGGGGAACTAACATTAGCAATTAAATCATAGATAGTCCTAAGGAGTAATGTCTAATTTTGACCCAATCCTAATTGCTCTACTGGGTAAACAAGACCACATGCTCATTTAACTATTTCTCACGAATAGGATAGGTAGCAAGACTAGATAAAACTTTATTCTTGAGAATCTAACTATCTTCCCAAAACCTAGCTATTATTCCTATAATTCAATCAAGACCATTATTAAAATAACTTTCGACAAAAATTATACTTTTCCATAAAGAGGAAGTATTATTATTATTACCAATAGTAGGATTTTTTTTTCCTAAAGGGAATTTGTATTTACTGCTTAGGACCTTAGTCCAAAGCTTATTTAGGGAAGTGATTGACCTCTAGCAAAGCATGATAATGAAAGTTTGGTTTACAAGATTAATGTCCCTGAACCCCAATCTTCCTTGACTCTTGGGTTTATAAATTTTATCCCATCCAATTAGGTGACATTTCCTATTATTTAAGGATCCTCAAATAAACTTTTTACAGATAGTATTAATCTCTTTACAAATAATTTTAGGGATAATCATTGCTTGCATGCAATAAGTAGAGATATTCATGATGCAAGACTGAACAAAGGTGATTCTACCCGCAATGGTTAAAGAATTCATTTTCTAAACAGAAAGTTTCTTTTTAATTTTCAATTATAAAAGCAAAATCCTGCCTAATAGGAGTGGTATAACTTATAGGAAAACTTAAGTATTTACCAAACTGGACAGAATTCGTAACTCCTAAGGATAAACTTGTTTTTTTATATTAGCTACATATGCCTTTTTTTCATTCTAAAATCTTATAATTTGCTACCTAGAACTCATTTTCTATGAGGTATCTAAATTGAGTAAATTAACTTTAGGAGATAAATCCCATTCAACATCTATCTTTTGTATTCACAAAATTTAAATTCAATAGTTACTTAAATAAAAATACATTTTTAAAACTAATAGTAGAGTTTAAGTATATAATTTTTTATTAAATAGTTATTTTCACATGTGTAAATATAATAAAATGGAATCTTATTATATTAACTTTCAAGATTAATAAATATGTCTTTTAATTGTGAGCTTAAGTAAACCTATGATTATAGATGAAAAATTTATAAACATAATATTAATTACTAATAATTTACTATTTATAAATAAATAATATTAATTAATATATAAATAAGTGAAAATAAATATTTTTTAATTAAAAAATTATCATCTTATTATGACTTTTGTTTTTGTGAAAATGATAATTATGTTATTTATCTCATTATTTTATTTTTACTTTCATTAATCTTACTTAAAATATATAGCTTTAATATTGTATATTTATTAGCCTCTTGTTATTTTTATTTAATACTGTAAATATTAAAATAAAGTAAAGCCATAACAAATTGTGATAAATGTTAATTATTCAATGGTTATAAAATAATATCAATAATAAAATATAAAATTAATAAAATATTACTTAAAATGAATAATATCTCAATAATTTAACATCAATTATAGTAAAATAATAAATAAATTTGATTACAATAATTTAATAAGTGATTTAACATCTTAAAAAATCTAAAAAATAAATCCCAAATAAAAATAAAAATTTAAAATATTTTACTATTAATATATTTAAATTAAATTCTTTCACATTAAAATAAGTTGGTTGACTTTTATATAGTAAATTTGAATGGAGAGCGAGTAAGGTATGTACTTTCATCAAACGTAATTATGCGTCTTTTTTGTACTGACTTACATATTTTGATTTTTATTATATCATATTAAATTAATACTAGTTTTATTTATTTAAAGATTAATTATTTTTAAATTTTTAGATTATTTGATACTCAAGATAAATGATATATTTATAATGAAAATTTCTCATCGATAAATTTAATATATATATTAATAGTAATTTTTTGTATATATAAATTTTGAGTTTTTTTTTAACTCTTTTTAATAAGATTTATTTTACTTATAAAATATATATATATATATATATATATATATATTATCTTCTTGCTTATATTTATAAATATTTATAAGTATATTAATCAACAATATTTTTATAGAGATCCGTGGTATCATTCTTCTGTAATCCACGTCAGTGCCACGGCGAAAGCTGTACTTGATATATGTATGTAGGGCCCACATTCATTTTATCATTTATCAAGTTGAGATCTGAATATATCATCTCATCTTTGTGGCTGTTCTGTATACGCTCTCTTATAGATTGGACTACAACTAGGTTAAGGGTTGTTATTTCAAGTAAAAAATAATATACATATCATCTAAGGCTCTTACAAAATTAAATTAATATCAATATAGATTATTATATTTTATAGTGTTATTTTGAGTTTAAATTTTGATTAACATATATGTGTGTTAAATATTTGGAATTTTTTAAACTTTCATAACAATTTTATTATATTTGAACAAAATGATTTTTTAGTAAAAAATTATTGAGTTTTAAAAAATATTAAAATAAGTAATTTAAATTGAAAAGTTTACAATGTATTAAAATTACTTTTAGCAGTGTTTACAGAAAGAGAAAATAAGTACTCTTAATAATTAACATGCTCATGGACTGACCCGTGAACTAAACCTTCTTCTTATGTTGGGATACGCCTTGTGACCAGCAAAAAAGAAGATAAAGTTATTAAAATGCAACTCACGAATTTTAAGATGAGCATTTTTAATTAATTAATTACTTTTATATAGTAAACTTATTGTAACTGTGTATAAACTTTATTTTTCAATTTTTTTAGAATTGTAATTTTTTATTAAATTATTATAATTGATAATTAATGTTTATAGTGGTCAATATTTTTAAATTTAAGTATATAATATTTATTAAAATTTTAGTGGTTTTGAAAAAAATAAAAGGTAAAGTGATATTTTATTTTTAATTAATATATTTATGTAATATTTATTAAAGCTAAATAAAAATTTATGGTTTTATTTTATAAATTTATCATTTTAGTTTTTAAATTATTAAATTTAAAATATTTATTAAAATTAAAAATTATCTTTTCTTTTAAAACTCAACTTTTAAATATATTGGCACTCTTTTCATAGAGGAAGAGACCTAAAAGGCTAAAAACCATTTGCTATGACAAGCCTTCAAATAATGTGTCTGGCCTTGAATGGAAGCAGAAGTTATTGTCTTCATTTTGCACATTTTAATTAAATTCCCATCTACTTCTTGTCCTTATTCCTCAGCTATCCAAAATAAAAAGAAAGTTTAGTATTTTTAACCTGTTTCTAAAGGTATATGATAAAAAAAATTATATATAATAAATTATTAAAAATAATAAGTTTTTTATAAAAGTTAATAAATTAATAATATTAAATACTATAACTTTTAATAAAAATTTATTATTTTTTAATATGTATTATTAAACATACGTTAAAATATTCGAAGAAAATATATGTTAGTAAAAGTTTAATTTATATTTGTTGTTATGTGTTAATGTGATTTATTTGTTATAAAAGTGCCAGAATCACTTTTCTTAACAATGCGACAAGAAGCCTTGTTTCATATACGTAATGAAGGGTTTATTTCATTTGATATGTGAAAATTTTAAATATTGAAAATTTTAAATATATTAATATTTAAAAATAAATAATTTTGTGTTTGTAAGTAAATGAAGTACTTCATAAGTATTATCATGAAATTATTTTGGGACAATTTAAATACAATCTTTTGAGTACTTTTGATATTGTTTACAAATGAAAATTAGAATTTGACCTTTATAACTTACAACATTGAATATAGATCTTTTATATCAAATAAAATTTTAAATTTTGATTAAAAATAGTATAAAAAACACGTTAAAATTTTGTACATTATATTACTCCCTGTTTGACTAGAAAAGTCCACACACATTGGCTGCTAAGCATTTACACAATGGTGGTACTCCACCGACGAAGCAAGATGCATACCAATGGATGCAGGAATTCAAATAATACTATAATTAGCTTAAAGCTTCTTTCAGATGGCTTATTTAGTTCTATTAAGTGTGCGTTAATATATTTTCCAGGACTCACTGTACCTCTTGCAGTTCTTGATCAACGCTTCAAAATCAAAGATACATAAAGAAAAAGGCACCCCCTTTCATAAAATATTCCATTCTCAGGGAATAACTTCTAATTACACCAACAAAATACCCCCAAATCCATATGTAACTACGGATCACAGGATTGAGGAAGCATCTTCGTTTTCAAAATAAGATTTTTATAGCATTCAACATAATTTTTCTCAGTAATTTTCTTTCCTCGCTCTCACTTCTCACAATGAAGGAACTCTGGCTAACAATTCTTAATATTGAGTAAAAATAATTTTAAGATGGTATTGAGAATCAAATACAAAATCTGGCATATTGTAGCTTGTGATGTTACTATAGGAAAAGGAGAGGGTTCGGATGCAGAACAAATTCCCAGCAACAAAAGCTAAATTGCAGGGCTCAATTCCAACCAATAAAAAAAAGTTACAAGCCCCCATCAAACCCCTACACAAAAAATACATAATTTACAGCAAAAAATTACAATAAAAAATAAAAATTTAAACTACCATAGGAAAAAAAAATGGAATGGAGCAGCCTTTCTCCATTATAATCTTCATTCTATATGGCAAGATAAATCAATAAATGCCATACTTGCTAGTTTAAAGTATCATATCAGTATATAAAGTCCTTCATAAGCCCCACTGCTATATACTTGCCATGCTCCAGACGCCAGAACAATCATGGCTTTTTTTCAAAACCAAATCCTTCAATTTCCCTTGCATTTTTTGATACAGTAACGGAGAAGAATTAACCGATATATCACCAATAGAGGCCAAAATTTTCAACTCGGATTCATCCAAACCCATTGCTGGGCCTAAACTACATCTTTCATTCCCATGCTTCGCTAATGCGTCCTTAAATTTCTTGATCTGAAGAATAATAACATACCCACACAAAATTAAAATTTGATAAAAGACTAAATAACCAAACGAGAACCGTGTGCATAAGATTCTTACAGTGGCATTGGTACAGCTGAAGCTACAAACTCGACCCTCCGCACCTCTATAGAACCTGAAGAACGGTAACACGTGAATGTGCAAACCGTGACACATGGTTTTCAGCTCCTCATAATTGACTTTAAGAAAGATTGCAGATGGGTACAGCTCCGCTATTTGACAGATCTGGTCACATGGAACAGACATGGTCAAATATTGTAACCACAAAAAACATTAACAAACTTAGTAAAACCTAGAATTATTTTGGACTTTCGGTAATAATACCTTGGGATGAAGGGCTTTGCAGCCTCCACAACCAGGTGAATAGAAATCCACAACAACCAATGAATCACCAGCGTTGAGTAAAGAATGGACCAGTTCCTCGGCTGACTGGATCTCAATCATGTTAGGCTTCAGGTTCTTCTTCCACCACTGCAAAGCCCTGCTAACACAAATTGTTGCTTGTGCCTGAAATAAAAATAGAATAAATTTACAACTTCAGAACAACGACAAAATCTTATTCTTCTGTATGAGTTTAACTTTATGGATCATATATATCCACTCTGTCCTCTGTACTTGGCCAAAAACTAAATTATTCAAAATTTTATTTATCATAAGTTCTTTTCGCATGTTCCTTCAATATTTTTTTTATCTCCCTCTGCTCTTTTTCACATGTCAAAATAGAATGACTGTAAAGAAAAAAAAATAAAAGCTGGGAAACAAAAAATTTAAATGCCCAGAAAGCACAAGGTTGCAACATACATGGACAGAGACATTGTTTGAGGTTTTGGAATCGCAATACCCTGAGCCTTTTTCTTCAAGGGCCATCGATTTTCCCATGAAATCAGTGCTCAAAACAGAACAAGTCATTGATTTTGCTTTGACAATTTTCGAGGGGCAAAGCCCCCAAACCCCTTTGGTTTTAGAGCCAAGCATGATCTCATTCAACTCAGGAACACAGAAACTCTTCAAGGAACATGCCATATTAATCTTCAGTAATTTTAGCTTAAGGATCAAACCCAGGTTTTCTTTATCTTCTTTTTTCTGTTTCGGAATCAAAACAATGGGTGGAGTAGCAAAAATTCCAGCTTTGCAAAGACGCCAAGAATTTTTAAAGGCTTTTGAAACAAAAAGGAAACAAAAGCGGTATAAAGCTATTCAGTGAATAAAAAGCGCAAGCTTCAACAGACAAAAAGTGCTATTTTCCTGTGAATGGTTTGATGAGACTCATGAGAGAAAGCAATGGTGCTTCCAAACTTATAACAGAGAAATGGAAATGTGGTTGGTGGGGTCTTTTCTGAGTAATATTGTCCCTTTTATTGTTAAAAGTAAGGAATTGAAATTAATTATAATATTATATTAATAACAGTACCATTTATCCATTTTCATTTTGGAAAAGAAAAATGACTGGAAACGAAAGTTATCCACATCCACGTTATCTTTTGCATTTATTAAGGATAATTAACACCTAACTTGAGCAATGGCTGCATTTTTTCCTGTTGAGTTGTCCCACGTCATGTCACATGCGTTTCCCTTTTAAATAAATGAAAAAATTACGAGTGTGGCAGACTCTTTTTGTTTTTTTAACTAAATGTATAATTTTAATTTTTTTAAAATTAGTATAACGTAAAAAAGTTACTTAAAAATTACTTTTTTGTCTGATTTTTTTTACCACACGTCTTGCATACTAATTTTTATTTATTTTCTTAACCAAATATTGCTCTTTCAATTTTATATTAGCTCACCTGTCAGCATAAATATGACAAAATAAAGGTAATAATTATTTAAAATAAGTATTACATTAATTTAAGTGATACTTGACAGTATTTTTGCTGCAAAAGTACCAACTTAAAAAAAAATAGTAATTTAAAATGGACGATTAAAAAGAAACGAAGTCATATGTGTAAATTTCGATGACTGTCTGTATACTATGCTGAGGTAAAAACGCTATCAACTCATCCGGGATAATACTGCTGCGTATTGTGACACTTGGCATGTTTGGTAATAGGCGCTGTGTTTTTTTACTCTCTTCACCTTCTGCTTCTTGCACTTTTTGTCAATATCTAAGCTTTTGCAATTGCAGTTTACTTTAAGTAATTTTAGTATAGATTTTTGTGTATTGTAATATTGTGAGAAGAAACATTGGGTAATAGTAATTTTATAAATTATTAAACTTTTTTTTATTTATGATAAATTAAAATAATGGTTTTATATATTATTATTTCACGTGGTTGTGTTAAACTAAAATTGTAATTTTGTGGCTACTAGAAGTTAGTGAAGAATTTAAATGAATTATCTTTATTTTTTATAATTTTTTAATATATGATATTTATTTGGTAATTTTAAATAAGAACCAATTGAACTTAGGATTTATTATTTATTGTAGTTGTTAAATATATGATTTTAGTATATTTTAAAATATTTTTTTATGAAAAAAATTTGAATCCTTAGACTCAAATTGAATAATTAGTTTTTTTTTTAGAAAAAATGGTAATTACAGTAAATTTAAAAATTTAGTTATTTATCCAAAAAAATTAATTTCAATTTTGTTGAAGATTAATTAATAGTAAATTTAAATTATAAAAAATAAAGTAAAATTAAATAATTATCAATGTAGATGAATTAAATATAGATGAATTTAATTTATGATATTTGTAAGTGACATAAACTTGAAATAAATATATGTTAATGTTTAGGAAATTGTAATTTACAAGTAATAAAGATAATAATTCACATAAATCTAGTAAGATATATTTGAAAAAATTTATCAATAGGAATATTGTATTAGGAATTGAAAGAAATAATAATAATTTAATAATTTTTAGTAAAAATATGTGATAATAATTTGAATTGACATAATTTTAAATAAATAATTAATATTGTACTTTAATCGTTGGAGTTATTGAAATTAGGAATTTATAAATATAAAATTACATAAAAAATTAAAAAATAAATAATTGAGTTATTAATATAACATTTCTAAAAGAAGAAGATTAGGTAATTAAAAAATAAGATTAGGATATGTAAAAATTAAATTTTAATTGTAATATTAAATGTTAGTAAAAAATTAATTGTAATAAGTTTAGTTGATATAATGTGCATAAAAATTAGAATTAAATTTTGAATTATTTGACTTATTAAAACTAGTAATTCTAAAATAATATTAACAATTATTGTAGTTAAATTTTTATTTTAGTATTTATAGGATAAAATATTGTGTTATGACGCATGTCAATATACTAATTAATATTAGTCTCTAACTAACGGTGACACTCTTAACCTTCAAATGATGATATCAGTATCAGTTTATTCCGAACGATATTCTTCTGCGCTTGCCAATCATAAGTTTTTTTTTTTTTACATTTTTAATGGATATAAAATAAGTGTAAAGTGTATATTGTATTTAATTTACATAATTCACTAAAAATTCTTATTCTATTTATTTTATGTTTGTATATTGTATGTAATAAACCATCTATTATATTGATATTTACAACTTACTCGATTTAAGGACAAAGATGATTAATATAGAGTGATGAAATTACATACTAAAATTCTTACAAACTTCCTAATTCTTGATAGTGAAAACTAAGAAAGACAATTTATATAGATAAAGTTTCTATTTGCTTACAAGGTGTAGTTGATATAGTAAATAATGAATATTAAGATAAAGGGAAAGACATATTAATATCTAGAAAGTAGCTTACAAAGAACCTTAAAAAAGAAAGATTGTAAGGTTATGTTTTTATACATTAATGCAGTAATTTCAAGAATATTTTTCTTAAGAATATTTTTCTTAAGAAACATTGAAGAAGTGTTATACTAGTAGAAAAAAGATGAAAAATGTGTCTTTCATCATTGAAAAAGTAGTATAGGTTACTACTAATGAAGAATGTTGGGAAAACTTTTTTTTTCACTAAGGTGGAGATTTACTAAACTTATGAGAAGGTATGGTGAAAATGTCATTAATCAAATAATTATATATAGAATACATTCTATACACTCTGATTTAACTACGTTATAGTCACTGTATAGGAGTTCAATAATATAACAAATATGAAATTTGAAAAGTTTCAAGGCTCTTTAGAGACAAATGAGTTATTATTGAATAAAAGAAGTGTTAAAAAGCCTATAAACCAAGCATAGACCTCTCTTATACCACTCTAATGAGGGACACTAACACAAATGCGATAATGAATAACACAGTAGAATTAAATCTTCCAACTTATAAGAATCTACGAATAACAACAAATATTACAACAATTAAAAAATAACAAAATAGAAAGAAGGTATAAAGTTGTTTAAAGTAGAAAATTCCTTCAATGTGAAAGGTAAAAACCACATGTCATTCATATTAAAGAAATAGTTCTACTATGATTAAACATGGGTACAAGAGAGTTACAAATAAGTTTACAAACTATGCTTACAACCAACTAATTAACTCCAACAACAAAGCTTACAAAACTAAGAACCAAGAAGATGAAAATACTCAAAATATATAGCTATAGTGTGAACACTATCAATTGTACCAAATATCAATTTTAAACGATCCAACTGTTTAAAGCAAAGAACTACACATTATGAATCTTCTCTCAAATTTTTAACATGATCTAACAGTTAACAACTTTGAAAATGTAGATTTACCAAGACTAGTTTAAATTTATGCAAAAATGACTCTCTCTTCTTCTCTCACAAAGGTGACTGCTCTCCCACGTAATGAAATCTCTCTACTTGGTACTTAAGCCCCCGTTATTGGATGAAGAACATGATTTCACCTCTCTCTCGTACACTCACATAACCTTAATGACTCATCTCTAATTTTATAATTGAAATAAAATGAGTTTTCTCATTTTGAGTCCTTTTTTCCACATAAGAATGAATGAGTCCAATACTAAACAATGAGGCATACCAGGCATTTTTGTTCCAATTAGTGCTAAATAGAAAGAAACTATATGAAATTGATGATTGATAATAAATTAGT
Organism: Abrus precatorius; assembly: GCF_003935025.1. Classification (NCBI taxonomy): domain Eukaryota; kingdom Viridiplantae; phylum Streptophyta; class Magnoliopsida; order Fabales; family Fabaceae; genus Abrus; species Abrus precatorius. Next base: position 13,106,204 of record NW_020874292.1, read on the forward strand.
CTTTAATTTAGTAAAGAACCATGTGTCCTACAATAAAAGCAAGCATATAAAGATTAGATTTCATTTATGTGAATAATGGAAAGATGAAACTTGTTTACTATCCAATAGAGTTACAAATTATGATATGTTCACTAAATCATTTATGGGTGATATATTGAAAAGTTAAAAAAAGATTTATGTGTGATGACATTAAAGTATTTAAATTAAAAAGTGGTATTGTAGTAATTCAAATAAGAAAGAAAATTAGTAATTGATAAAGCTAGTGAGTTGTTGCATAGTTTTGTTTTTAAAGAAATAGAAGTTGTAAGTATTCTTTTTCTAAGATTTTGTAATGGATATAAAATGAGTAAAAAATGTGTAGTGTTCAATTCAGATTTATTTTATATTTTTTTTGGTTCTCTTTACTTGTGTAGAGACATTGTGTGTGATACAAACATTCATCACAATCATTAAAAAATCTTAAATAAAGTTTAGAGATAATAAACCCTTACTTGTATTCTGGAGCTTTTATTTATGCTTTACATGTCATTGACGAACACTAATTCTATTTTAGTTTAGATATGTCATTATTAACAAAAATCTTTGAATTTTATTTTGTGTTTTCATTTTTATTTATTTATTTGTTATATTACGACATTGATGAACATTATGCATTTTTCATTTACAAACTTAAAGAAAAGCACAAATTTATTTGCAATCTTCTTACATTATCAAAGATTTATTTGCATTTTTGGATATAATGAATATTAATCTTGTTTAGTTTAAATACGTCATTGATAAATATCTCAAACTTTATTCTTTATATTCATTTTTGTTAACTCTTTTGATATGACATTGATAAATATTGTGTTTTTTTTTATAAATTTAACATAAAATATAAATATTCTTATATTTTTGAGCTTCTATTTGTAATTTTAAATACGATAAACAAAAATTTCAATAATAATACATAAAAAATTTACACTTTTTAATCATCTTTAACTGATATAAAATATCTTTTTCAGATTAATTATAAAATTAATTTAAAATGTTTTCAATGTATAACCGATATAAAATGTTTTTAACTGATTTGTTAGTGCGTATGTCAAAAAGTAATTCGATCATTATTGATTGCAAATCTCCTTGGAATTCGTTAATTCTTTTTGTATGTTTCATAGTGTCATGTGATAGAAACTCAAAGTAGCTAAGGGTACTGAAAGCAGCTAGTTGAAGATGAGCTTTTAATTACATTTTATACAGTTGTAATATTAATTGATTTGGCATTTACTCTATAAATCGGTCTAAGTAGTTGTGAAATTAGTGCTTTAAACTAATGACAAGGTTTCAATTAGTAATTACATGATACGCAGGCTGAAAAGAAGCTGTAATATATATATATATATATATATACACACATTCTAAATCAAACTTTATTATGAAATAACATAACACAATAAATAAAATACTACTGTCCAATCAAAATAATCAATTAATAGAATAAGATAAACGACCCGTAGATGTGGACCCAAATCCTTCAACATCATTGATGTCTTCAACATATATGTATCATTTTCGTTGAACAATAAGAAGTGAGTAACAATATCCATTTAGCTTTTTACATATTAATAAATTTATCGGATATTTATGACTATAAAAGTAAAATATTCATTATGCTGGCGTATAGAACCAAACAAGTACAAGTGATATTTTGTTACTGGGTGAATACATTTATAATTGAGTCTTAAATTATAAAACTTATGTGCTGGTTTATAAGTTTTGTTGGTGCTGTTAAATAATTCAAAAATAAAATTTTATATTATTCGATGTTCTTAAAATAAAATTCTAGTTTTAATTAGAAAATAGCACCAATATTTAATAATATTTATTAAACAGGATCTAAATTTCCCAATGGTCTCCAACGTTTAACATTCTTAAGCATTTGCACGAGTTATCCTAAAATATTCCGACTATTTTTGTTATGCAGAAGATTCATCTTATTAAGGCAGAGGTTAAGAGCATTGAAGTCACTTATATTTCTTGGTGTCGCTGATGCATGCAAGAATAAGAAAAGAAAAAAGAAAATCTCAAAATGAAATTGATATTTAACATAAGTAAATGAACATATATTTATCTTTAATTTAACATCCCTTCAAATGATTTAAAAAAATATATTTATTTATTCAATTTAATAATGCATTTATTCTAGTAAAGTACTTTCCCAAAATATATACTTTATTTTAATTTATGAAATTAATAAGTATTTTATTGTATTATTTTTTAATGAATATTATGGTATAAGTAAATATTAATTATTGGAAAATATGTTTATAAATGTTTAAATTATGTTATTATTACTAGTGCTTAAGTTAGTTTAACACTTGGTATTAATGAATTTTAAACTTTCATACAATAAACAAGTAGCCAATTAAGTGATTATTAGCTATTATTTTGATAATAATTTTTCACTTATAAGTGACAACAATTTGAGACATTAAATAAATAAATCTGGATATAATATAGTCAACATACCAACGTGCAGCAGTATACAACTTAAGCACAATTTTAGCCTTGGATATGTATTTTGAATGATTAAAATTAATTAAAGTATAAAAATAATAATTGAGTAACAACAAAATAGTTGAGAGTAAGGATGAAAATAAGTCAGGTTAAACTTTACTTTAAATAGACCTGACTTATAATATAATTATTAAGTCTGAATCTGGTCTGTTACTTATTATAAAGGCTTTATTTTCAGTTGGACCTAACCTATTTAAGTGCTCTGTCCTAACCTGAAGTCTATTAACAAAGTCTATTATAAAAAATATCTTAATATTAATAAAAATATAAATATTTTATAATCAAATTAGTTTACATTTTTTTACTTTTCATCTTTGTTATTGATAATAATTGTAATAATTTTTATATAAATAATTTGTTAAATAATTTATTTAAACACTAATTATAAATATTTTATATTAAATAAATTTTTATTTTTATTTTTCTTGATTTATTTTTAATTATTTAAGTATTAAAGATTTTAGTTTTTTTAGAATCATATTTTATTTGTTTAAAGATATCTTATATTTAATAAATAAAATCATAATAAACATATAAAATTGATCACAAAAAATAGCATTTACATAATTTATTGAGTTAGTTGAAAGAAAATTATTATATTTTAAAAATAAATAATTTAAATTTAATGTAATATATATATATATATTTATATATATATAATAACAATAATAATAACTATTAAATTAAAAAAATAAAAAATATTTAATTTTATTTATTTTATAAATTTGTTATTTTAAATTAATAAATACACATAAAATTAACTATATTATAACATTAATGTGATATAAAAAAATATTACTAATATAATAAATTAAAACATATACTTATATATAAAATATAAATTGATAAATTATCTAATAATTTAATTTTTTATTTATGTAAATATTTACAAATTATTAAATTTTAAATGTATGTTAATAATTATAATTAAAGTATTAAAGATTTTAATTATTTTTTTATGATAATTAAATTTTATTTGTGTAAAAGACATCTTATATTCAATAAATAAAATCACAGTAAACACATAAAATTGATAACAAAAAATAATACTAATTTGTTAAATCAGCTAAAAAAATTATTATATTTAAAAAAGTAAATAAATAGTCATTATAAAAATTATAAATAAAAAATATTTATATTATAAAATTCAAGGATACAGAAAAATAATATATGAATATAGTAAGAATTAATAAAATTTATATTTAAATTAAAATAACTTATATTTCTAAACTTTTATTTTAATAAAAAATTATATGATAAAACTTAACATAAAAATTTAAACTCAATGCAATATATATATATATATATATATATATATATATATAATATGACAATAATAATAATAATTAAATTAAAAAATAATTACAAAAAAATTAATTTTATTAATTTTATTAATTTTTTATTTTAAATTAATAAATATATGTAAAATTAACTACAGTATAACTTTAATACAATATAAAAAATATTACTGCCACAATACATTAAAACATATATATATATATATATATATATATATATATTATAAATTAATAAGTTAATTAATAATTTAATTTTTTATTTATAATTTTTTATATAAATATTTATTAATTATTAAATTTTAAATGTATATTAACAACTATGTTTTTTAAGAAAAAATCTATTTAGATCTATGTCAAATTTGTGAAAAATAATTATTTAAAATTTGACATATTTATATTTAGGTATGTTACTGTATGCTATAGATTTGATATTTAAAATTTTTTTATAGGTATTTTACTAAAAAAATATATATTAATAAAAATAAAATACATATTAAGTTATAAAAAGTATATATTATTATATATAATTTATTTAAATTATATTATTTATATTATTTACTATATAATTCTATTATATATATATATATATTGTATATGAAATTTTTATTTTATTTTTTTTATCATTTTTTAATAAAAGTTTAGTTTTAAATAAAATATAATTTATATTTAAAAAATTTCTATTTATTATAAGAAAAAAATTAAACATAATATATTAATATAATAATTAAATATTATTAATAATAAAATTAAGAATATAAAAATATATTAATATAATATTATTATTTCTTTTCTAAATTTTATTTTGTTCAGTTTTAATTATATTTCATTGCTGTTTAAAGATTTAATCACTCTTTAACTTATTTAAATATAACAAATATAATAATTTATTATTAAATAAATTTATTATTTAAAAAGTGTAATCGTGTATAAATATTTTTAATTTTTAATAAAATATAATTTTTATTATTATAATTATAAATAAAAAAATTATAACATAATATATTAATTTAATATAGCAGAATTAAAAATATATTATTAAATAATTTTATTATTTAAACATGTTTTAACAGCTTTTTTTTTAAATTTTATATATATATATAAGGTTTTGGGAGAAAAAATCTCTGTTAGTCCTATCAAACCCAAACTTGAAGAAGTATCTTCTTCATCCTCCCAACCACAATTAGAAAAACCTCTGTTTAAACCTTTTAAGATTAGTGCCAAAGCTAAGCAAAAAATCTTAGAACTCAGGCAAAGAGAAAAAGTCAAGGTGAATGAGGAAAACCAGAATGAGTTGCTTAGTAAAATTACTAGCCTCCTTACTACTATTCCCGACACTCCTCAACTTTCTGAGGAATCTAGTGCTAAACCCAGGACTAGGTCTCTTGCCAAAACTATCAATGCCATTTCCAAGACTGATTCAGAACATTGTTCTGAAACAGATTCTATCTTAGCTATCAATCCAATCAATAATTGGAAAAATTCCTCCAAGCTTTATTATAATAGAGCTACTGCTCCTGATCTTATTTTAGAAGAAAAACATGATTTTATTCAAAGTTTTAATTCTAATGATATTTATATTTGGAATATCGATGGATTATCTGAATATAATATCATTGCCAAACTTCAAAATATGTCGGTTGTCGCTATGGGCTATTTTACTAATCAAAATATGCCTGAAGACACTATTGTCTATATTCTTGTTGCCGGTTTTACTGGCCAACTCAAAGGTTGGTGGGATAATTATCTCACTGAAGCTGATAGAGATAACATCCTCTCTGCAGTTAAAATTGATGATAAGGGGAAAACCATTGTTAGTGACAATGAGCGTCTCCCTGATGCTGTGTATACATTATTATACACAATATCCCAACATTTCCTAGGTGATCCTTCTCTTTGGAGGGAAAGATCAGGTGAGTTACTTTCAAAACTCAAATGTGATTCCTTGGAACATTTCAAGTGGTATAAAGATACCTTTATGTCTAGGGTCCTTACTAGGGAAGATTGTAACCAAGCTTATTGGAAAGAAAAATATTTTGATGGTCTTCCTAAAGCATTCGGAGATCTTATTAGAAGTAAACTCCGAAGTCATTCTCCTACTGGAGAAATTAATTATGATAATTATGATTATGGACAGCTTACTGCTATTATTATCCATAGTGGTATTAAAGCTTGCCAGAAAGATAAACTCCAAAAACAACTTGCTAAAGAAAATGCTCTGAGCAAGAAAGAATTAGGTTCATTCTGCGAACAGTTTGGTCTTCCATCCTGCTCTCCTAAAAAGAAGAAACATGCCCCTAAGAAAGAGGCTGTAGAACCTTACAAAAAGCCCTACAAACGCAGGTACAATAGAAAACCCAGTCCTAAGAAACAAGGGGATAATGTCATCCCCACCAATATTCCCAAAAAACCCAGAACAGGCATAACCTGTTACAATTGTGGTAAACCTGGCCATATTAGTAAATACTGCAGGTTAAAAAAGAAAATTAGTAGTCTTAATTTGGATCCTTCTTTAGAAGACCAGATTAACCATCTTTTGGCTAATTCCTCTAGTGAAGACGCTGATAAAAAATCTGAAGAGGATGTTAACCAAATTCATAATGACGACCAAGCCTCTTCTTCTGACAGTGACGAAACTCCAGAAATCAATGTTTTGACAAAAGAACAAGATCTTCTTTTTGAAGCTATAAGCTCTATTTCGGATCATCAAGATAGAAAAGAATTTTTAAATAAATTCAAAGAGGTTTTAGAAAATAAACCTAAACCTAAAGAATATTTTACTTCAAACAAATTTGACATTACAAATATTTTCAAAAGATTAGAAAAGAATTCTAGTATTAAACCAACCACTATACAAGATCTTTAGATTGGGATAAATAATCTTAAAAAAGAGATCAGAGAAATCAAAGATCAACAACAAATTCATCAAGTTATTCTTTCTCAGTTAGATAATGATTCTGACATTGAGAAAGTAGAACTTCCTGAAGATAATGATTCTGAAAAGGTTGATTCTGATAACCCAGAAGAAACCTTTATGTGTTTGATCAACAAGGTCAAAATACAAAAATTTTATATTAATATCAGAATCGTTATTGATGATTTTGTTCTTGATACTTTGGCCCTCTTTGATACAGGTGCTGATTCAAACTGTATTTTAGAAGGATTAATTCCTACAAAATATTTTGAAAAAACCTCTGAAAAACTCAGCACTGCTAGTGGTTCAAAGCTGAAAATTAACTACAAACTTTCTAAAGCCGTGATTGAAAATCAAGGGCTTAAGATTGAGACAAATTTTCTTCTTGTAAAAAATTTAAAAAATGAAGTTATTTTGGGAACACCTTTTATAAAAGCTCTTTTCCCTCTACAAATTTCGAAAGATGGTATTTCCACTCGTCATTTAGGAAAACAAGTAATTTTCAAATTTTCTAACAAACCATTTACAAAAAATATTAATTCTATTCAAAACAAAATTAATCAAATTAATTTTCTAAAAGAAGAAGTTTCTTTTGCCAACATTGAAAAACAATTACAAGGTCCTTCTCTCCAGAAGAAAATCCAATCCCTTTTAAGAAACATCCAAACTTCTATATGTTCTGACCTACCCAGCGCCTTCTGGAATAGAAAAAAACATATTGTCAGTCTTCCTTATGAGTCAGGTTTTAAGGATAGCCAGATTCCTACTAAAGCTAGACCAATACAGATGAATGAAGAACTCCTTCATTATTGTCAGAAAGAGATTACAGATCTCCTAGACAAAAATCTTATTAGGAAAAGCAAGAGTCCTTGGTCTTGCTCTGCTTTTTATGTTAATAAACCTGCTGAGATTGAGAGGGGTACTCCCAGACTTGTCATCAATTACAAACCCCTCAATCAAGCTCTTCAATGGATTAGGCATCCTATCCCCAATAAAAAGGATCTTCTTAACAGACTTAATTCTGCTAAGATCTTTTCAAAATTCGATATGAAATCGAGATTTTGGCAAATCCAAATTTGCGAAAATGATAGGTACAAAACTGCCTTTACTGTTCCCTTTGGGCATTACGAATGGAATGTTATGCCCTTTGGTCTAAAAAATGCTCCTTCTGAATTTCAAAAAATCATGAATGACATTTTCAATCCTTACTCAAAATTTGTCATTGTCTACATTGACGATGTTTTAATTTTTTCCCAATCCATTGATCAACATTTTAAACATATAAATGTTTTTATCAATGTTATTAAACAAAACGGTCTTGCCGTTTCAAAATCAAAAATTAGTCTCTTTCAAACCAATATCAGATTCCTTGGACATAATATCCACCAAGGTACCATTATCCCTATCAGTAGGTCCATTGAATTTGCTGATAAATTTCCTGACAAGATTCTTGATAAAACCCAATTACAGAGATTTTTGGGATGCCTCAATTACGTAGGGGATTTCATCCCCCACCTAAATAACATCATCAAGCCTTTACATGATAGGCTTGAAAGAATCCTCCCCCTTGGACTGATGTCCATACTAATGTCATCAAAGAAATCAAAATCAAAGTTAGGAAGATAAACTGCCTATATCTTCCCATTCCTCAAGCCTTCAAAATTGTTGAAACTGATGCCTCAGACATAGGTTATGGAGGTATCCTTAAACAAAAAATCGAGTCTCATGAGCATATCATTGCATACACTTCAAAACATTGGAATTCTGCACAACAGAATTATTCTACTGTTAAAAAGGAAGTTTTGGCAATAGTTTATGCGTTTCAAAATTTCAATCTGATTTATTAAATCAAAAATTTTTAATTAGAGTAGACTGTAAGTCTGCCAAAGAAATCTTACAAAAGGATGTTAAAAATCTTGCCTCAAAACAAATTTTTGCAAGATGGCAAGCAATCTTAAGTGTTTTTGATTTTGACATAGAATATCTCAAAGGCACTTCAAACTCCCTTCCTGATTATCTTACCCGTGAATATTTACAGGATAAGTAAGATGCCTAGAAAGGCAGTTACCCCTTCTAGGGGAGGAACCACCAGAGGCGGCAAAGTCAGATTAGCTCTGACTCTAAACAAATCAAAACCACAATCTGCTTCAGCAGATTCAAAAACCTCTTCTTCTGGGTCATCTACCCCCATTGAGTCATCGACTCAAAAGGCAATCCAAATTGTTGAGTCATCAACTCAGCAATCTGGAACTCCAAAAGAATCTTCCAAAAAGACTGATTCTGTTGTCAAAACCACCAAACAAACTAAAGCAGATTATGCTCTCCCAATTAGTACGCTTCTAGCTGTCCAACAAGGAAGCTTGAGTAGCCTACCAAATAAATCATGGGCAGACATTGCCTCTGAAGAAGATATGGAATTAGATTTAGCTAGCCTAAACACTATACTCCAGACCTTCAACCAAACCCAGAAAACAATAGCCAATAAAACAGAAGGGACCCTTGACCTTCAAAAGGGAAAACAAAAAACTTCAAATCCAAGCCATTATGTAGCCAAAGGAAAATTCTCCTCAGTCATACAAATGGAACCTGAATTTTGGGACAAAAACCCATACAAGGCAATTACCAAGGTTTTCCCACCAGGATTTCATTTCAGACCATATCAGGCTAATAAAACCAGGCAGTTTTATGAGTTTATCTTAGTGGATTCAGATTCTGTTTCCATTAAACATTACAAAGACCACAAAGATCCGTCAGTTACAACCCATTCAACAATCCAGATCCTGAAAGTCTTAACTCCAAAGGCTTTTGGAAAAAATTTAAATTCTTATAAAAAGTTTTCCCAACCATTTGATCCAGTAGGTTATAATTATTGGGATTACATTGACGCATGGACAAGAACTTTCTGGTTCCAAAATAAACTTAACCGACATTCTTGGTTAATATATTTTAAAAAGAATCAGAATTATGACTTTCCAAATTGGTTCCTCCAATGGTGGGATTATTTTAGGCCAATTGAAGAAATCCTTCCCACACCTGTCAAAGAAGGATATAAAATTTTCAAAGGCAGGTATCTGCGAGAATCAAGAATTCCAGCAGATCTTAAATACTTCTCTGACTTTGCCCTAGCATGGGTATTCTCATGGCAATACAGATATGGCAAGACAGAAAATGAAGACACTCTCCCTTTGTTGCACAGGTATTCCTTTGTAAAGTGGTGGAACCAATTCAATGCGGAACATGCCGGACCAGAAGGAGTTGCTGAATATTTTGGGAAAAATCCCAAACTTTTAAATCTAGCAGACCCAGCAACATTCCAATTCCTTAATCAGAAATCCAAAATTGCAGCATTCTTATCAGGATGCGATACCAAAGAAAAAATGAAGAAAAATCTTCAAGATGTTCTCCTACTATTGCAAAACCAAGAAGAAGGAGAATCTTCTAACCAAGATGCCAATATTGAAGAAAATCAAAATGAAGATGATTGTTTCGGTATTGACATCCATGATCTTTAGAAACCGGTACTATAGTGAATAGTTCCAGTCATGAACCGGAACTGTAGTAATAGTACTTTAAATTTTCTATATAAGGAGGCCTCGACGATATTGTGAGGTACCCTTTCATTTAGCAACATAAGAGAGATTTAAGAGAGAGAAGCTCTGAGAGAAAAACTTCTTGTAAGCCTTCTTCTTCTTTGAGATCTTTCAATAAAATTTGCTGTTTCAAATTATTTTCTTCTCTTCTCCCGCTTAGCCGGTCCTGTTCGGACTACCGTCGCTCCGGCTTTCTTCTCTTCTCCCTCCACTAGATCTGTGTTGGTTATACCACCGTTCTAGTTTCTTTATGTGTTAACGGTTTTACATACTGCACTTTTATTTTCTGCATATCATTTAGTAGTCCTGCTACTGCCTACTTTCCTTTCAGTCTTCTTCTGACAGTGACGAAACTCCAGAAATCAATGTTTTGACAAAAGAACAAGATCTTCTTTTTGAAGCTATAAGCTCTATTTCGGATCATCAAGATAGAAAAGAATTTTTAAATAAATTCAAAGAGGTTTTAGAAAATAAACCTAAACCTAAAGAATATTTTACTTCAAACAAATTTGACATTACAAATATTTTCAAAAGATTAGAAAAGAATTCTAGTATTATATATATATATATATATATATATATATATAAGTGAATTGTCAGATTTAATAAATTTTTATAAATAGTTTAAATTTAATTTATTTATTTAAATATACATTAAAAAAGTTTAAATTTTATTTATTTATTAAAAGGTCATGTCAGGTTAAACCAAGTCACTCTGCAGCCCTATCAGCCGGCCTAACGTGTATTTATCCCTATATGAGAGTTGTAACCTTTTACTCATGTCTAAGTTGGTCTTTGGCGGCAAAAGAGAAAGGTCTGGTTTGAGTGGGCTGAAGTGTGTTTGGCAAAAAGGGTTGAGAGGAACTGATCAGATTGAAGGCCTCTTCTCTGAGTAAGTGTTGTGAATTCATTGATTGTGTTTGCATTGGAAGATTCTCTGCTATCTGCTGTTGGATAAGACAGGATTCGTGCGGTGCGGTGGGTGACGCCAATGGAAAGTAGAAGAAACCCTGGTTTAGGTACCCACCGAATTGCCAACATGTAAAAGAAAAAACTTGTGTGTGTAATCAATAACGGATAACTGCATAAGTAGGAGTGCTATAATTGCCCATCAAAATGATTGGACCCCACCATTTGGAAATATATTCTCTCGGATCTCATCCTTTTAAATTATATAAATATATAATTTAATTTAATTAAATACTATAGTTTTACATATTTTAATGGTTAAATTTTAAACTCTACCCAACGTCACACTTAAGAGATCTCAAATCAGATAATTTAAAGTGACTACTACGTATTTTTAAAAAATTATAAAAACTTACAGACTAAAAATATATAATTTTTTTAATTAAGAAATTGAATCTTTTGAAAATGTGTATCAATTCTGGTACATAAAAGATTAAAAATTAAATGATTTTTATTGTATATCACTAAAATTGTGTGTATTATGTAACACTCTAATTTTTTTTTTTTGTATTTTCTTGTTTTTAAAATTGAAAAGTTTTTTAAAAAAAATTGAGAGAAAATTCTTTTAAGTCTAGAAAAATATTTTTTTTAACTTAAGCAAATTTTTTTTGCTTAAGCAAGAATGGATCAAATGTTTTCATCTATACTCTCGCTCAAGCAAAAATTGGCAAAAGAAATGGATAACTCTCTGCTATATTTTTGCTCAAGCGAAAATACTCTCACTTGAGCAAAAATATCAGTAGAAAAGTAATAATTTTTGTTTGATTTTGTTGCGCAAGCAATAATGGCCTTGTTCAAGTGAGAATTCGTGAGTTTTAAAAGGTATTTAAGGGATTTTAACTCTAAAACTTGTATTGTGAGCCAGGGAACCTCTCATTCACTTCTTTCTCTATTCTCTCACTTTCCTTCCTCAGAGAAAACCTTCTTGAATCTTGAATATCTTCCGAATCTGAGCTCTAACGTCCTTTGCACTTGATCCCAAGTAAGTTTTGAATATGACTTCTATTTCTCTGTTTTCTTCTTTCTTAAAAGTACTCTACTTTGTAATATATAAGAAGAACTTGGTCTTTGCACAACATCTCTTTGAAAATGTTGCACTTCCCTCTGAATCCTAAGGAGATCTTGGTCATAGAGACACCAACTCTCATCCCCTTGATTGTGAGAGACCTATTTCTAGGTAAAGGGAGTTAATCCTTAACCCTAAGTACTATTTGTATGTTTAACATGAAAAACTCAAAACACTCTATTTTGAATAGTAGATCTGAAGTATTTTCTTGAAAGTATAATGTTAGAAGAAATTTTGGCATGAAAATCCATGGTTGGATTTAAGAATTACCTAAAACAGAGCTGAATAATAACAACTACAAATGAATAATATTTTAAGAATTTTTCATTGGCAAGTTACTCAATATAGTCATATCTGTATGTACTGCTAATATTATTAATGTGTGATCAAAAAGTAAAAAAAGTTAAATTTTAGGATAAAATACTTTATTAAGATCGAGAGAATGTGATCTCTAGCAATAGACATAAGAATTGCACGATTGGTTGGAGTCCAAAGGTGTCCAACCTTCGGCGCATTGTATTAAAGTGTGTGATGATATGTCTCTTTGTTTCACCAATATGTGCTTGAATGAGATTTGGATCGTCATGAGAAGTTGAGAATGTATAAATGTTGATTTAGAATGATTAAAATGTTTTCCTTCAATATATGTGATGTAGACTAAGCTCAGATATGCTGTAATTTAGACATAATTCAATGAAATGAATGAGAAAAAAGAGATAAATGAGATTGATGTGAATTGCTGAGAAACTATAAGTAAAAGACAAGGAATGACTAATACGTGTGTCATAAATATACTAATTGGTGTGATTAAAATATGTGTTATAATATATTGACGGATGAAATTATAACACATGTTGTAATACATTAATTAGTATGATTGTAACACAAGTATTAGGACAATATTGATTGATGTACATAGTATGATTTTGGTGTGCCACTATTGAGATATCGTATGGATAGTTTAGGGATATACTGGGGTATAGGGTCTAGAGTTGATTATAGAAATCTGACGAAATAAAAGTGGTAAATATTGTTCACAATTAAAAGTGGGATGCATTTACATGCTTCACATTCATTTATTGTCTGAACCCCTAACTATACCTTTGCTATAAAGGTTGTGAACACACATGTTGTATCTGTGTGTGGTTTGACTAACTAGCGATTATCCATACTGCGTAAGTCCTTCGTAACTAGAGAGAGCATGTTGGCAACAATTTAGGATTCGAGAGTACCTAGAGTACTATGAATTGATAAAATGTTTAGATTTGAAATAGATAAAGTGGCATGAAGTTATGGATTGGATAATGATGTTTGGTTAAGTGTGGAGTAATGTGCATAAATGACTTTTGTTTGATTAAAATTGTATAAATAAATAAAGTGATATGAGTTCAGGAATTAAAATTGATTGGGTTGATTAAATAAGAAATAGAATGTGTATGGTTAAATAATGAATAATGTATATAGATAATTTTTATTTGGTTAAATTTGTTAAGTATGGAATATTTCTATTTTGTTACATGTTGTATTCGAAAATATTTCTACATTATGTTGATTATTTTATAAAATAAGAATGTTAGTAGGGTGAGGGATGCTCACACTTACAAACTTTTCAAGTAATGAAGATATAAAAGAAGATTGATCTATTTTATGATCATACTTGCAAGAGATGGTAGGAAAGGAATTGCTCTGTAGGATTTAACTTATTGAAAAAATTGTAATAATAATAGTTGAGTTTTCATTCAAAGTTATTTATAATATGTAATTATTTTAAACGATGATTCAAAGTACATGTGTAATATTTATTAATTAATCGTTAATATAGAATTTTAGCTTTTTTTTAGTTGTAAATTTATAATCTCAAAATTACATCCTTAATTCTATTACAAACGAGATTTATATATAAGAAGTTTTAAATTTTGCTTATTTTTATTGATTCAGATTTTACAATAGACGAAAATCTTCTCAATATTTATTTATTTATTTACTTATTTTTAATTACATCGTATTGATATTTGTATATTTAAAATAGAAAAATATTTAAATAAAAAAAGAATGTGACATATTGAACATGTAGTTTTAATTTAGGTAATAATTTAAAATAAAAATAAAAATATGTAAAAGTGAATTAAAGGAAAAGAAGTATGAATTTAGTATAAGATATATTCTCGTTGTTAAGAATGATATTTTATTTATTATACAAAATATATTAGAGATAATTTTTTAAAATTGATAAAAAATACAAATAAATTGTTTAAATCAACACTTAATTAGTTAACATATTAAAATTAAAATTTGGATATTAATAAATAGATAATTTGTTATTTGTTAAATTTAAATAAATAAAATACTTAAATGTACAATAAGTTGCATTGGAAAAATTATATTGAAAAAATTATGCACTCTTCACACTGAATACTCAAAGTTTGACACATAAAATTTGATTATTAAATTAATAAATTATAATATATATATATATATATATATATATATATATATATATTTGGTGTTAAACTTGAATACTTATGGCACTTAAAAATTCATAGAATGTAAGACTAACTAATTCAACTATTAGTTTAAAAGTTGTTATTTATTATATCAATTTTTTAACAAAACAAAATTATTTAGTATAATAATATTTGATTCCTTATTTCATTAACTGAGCAAGCAAATAGCAAGGTAAGTGGCTTTAAAGTTCTTTATTTCACAACACATTATATCATATTCTCTCTACTAAATGGAAAGCCTTGTATGGATGCATTTTGCCTTCATCTAGTCTCAGACTCATCTCATTTCCCTTTGTAACCACTTCACCCATCTTTTTCTTTCATTCTTCACAAATCGAAAGGCAAAAGGGGAAGGTTGGCTCCTAATATTCATCATCCTTGTAAAGAATGAGGTACACTCTATTAGAGAAATTTTGGAAAGCATTTGATGAGTAAGTCGTACTCGCCTTGCATCTTTCATGAGATCTCACTTTCATTCCTGGACACATCTCCATCTCTCTTCATTCAAAAGGACTTTTGATGCGTTTAAACAAGGAGGGACAACACACCATTCTTTACTTCATCTCTCTCTTTTTTGGAAAAAGACTCTCAACACAAATAAGGAAGAGTCTATTTTATTTGGAAGTGTGCTAGGCTTGTCTTGCATGTGGTTTTAAAGAGTATCCCTTTCAGTTTTGAGTGTGTTACATATTGAATTAGTGATGTGAAGGGTAGCATTTCCTTGCTGCATGTGAAGGAAGTTGAGTGGATGTTGATTTATTGAAAAGGTGGTTGTTGAGTGAACAAATATGTGTTGCGTGAAGGGTATAGTTTTATGTGGGATTGAATATGTGCATGACAAAACTCTCTTCCTTATAGTGTGTTCTTAATTTGACATGTTTGATGTGGAAAAATGTTGTTGAGTGTGCTTGTCTTATGTAAGAAGTATATGTTGTATAGTTGGTTGTACATGGACCTTGAAAAGACGTGAGATGATGTATTAGAAATAAGTGTCTCAATTTAGGTTCACCTTAGCTAAATATGTAAAATAAAAAGAAAGAAGAGTTAGTGGACCACTTGAAATTGGTCTTGGACACTCTGAGTAAGAAATTAAAAAAGAATCACATTATTATTACAAAACTAAAATATAATGTAATAACATAAAGAGGGAGAGAGTAAACAAGAGTTGCATGACTCTTAACTATAATAAGTAACTAGCAAAAAAACTATGAGAGATTACACAAAATAAAGGGCTAATGTGAATAAGTGAAAATAAAAAGGGAAAAAAAGATGATAAGCTCTAAAGGTTTTTTTTTTTTTTTTTAAATAGAATAGGTTTCCATATGATATATAAAAGGAATCGATAAGAGTAAATAAAAAGAGAGAATATATTTTAATGAACTAAAGTTATGTCACTAATAGTCAACCAACCTTATTCCATTGAGTATATTAGTGTCAACATACGATAATTTAAGGAATAAAATTAGAGATTCAAGTACTTTGGCTGAGGCAAATAAAGGAGAAAATTATGTGAGGAGGGACCACCATGAATTAAGAGATGAAGTGAAGTGAAGTAAGACAAACCTTAAAATGAAAATTTTATGTGTGGCCTTGATAAAGAGGCAGGCATGAGAAAGAATGTGCTTACTATGTTGATTTGGAAAGTTTGATAATGCGGATTGAAAAAACTAATAATGGTAGTATACAATCTTGCATCATAATCATGAAAGAGGAAAAGTTAGTCAAGGCTATAGTTGGAACAGCTGTGAGATGCTCGTGTTAGGTTCATGACAAAACTTAAGGGTGGCTGGTGTGTAAAAACCGATTACTGGGCAAGTGCACCCATTGTCAGAGTAATATTGCAAAAAATAGAGTACTAAGTGTCATATCCACATGGACTGTTACTAAGAATTGCTTCCTTGATTACCCAATTTTTAATGAATATGAGCAAGAGATTATGTTGTTAAACTAAGAAAATAACAAATTAAAAGGAACAAATTTCTATGAAAATAAAACCTAGAAAAGTATGACTAAGTGTATTCAAGAGAAATAAGTGAGTATCTAGATTGTAAATCCTCCTAAACGTCCAAATAACTGGAATTTTCCTTCAACTACTTAGTTCTAGTCCCTTGTTGCTGCAGGAATTCCTGAAATAAACCACTACCTTTCTCAAGGATAATGGTTCTTAACTTTCGGTTGATTAATCGGAGTCTCTTCCTTAATTAATTTCCCTAGGTTGCATTAAGTTCATTATGAATTCCATAATTAGGATTATTCCTAATACAGAAAACTCATGTATTTCTATCTCTAGAAATACATTCAAGTCCTTTTAATTGAGCAATGGTAAATTTATGCAGGATTTTTACTCAAAATTAAACAAGAAAATAAGATAGGAGACAATTAATACTACTCAATTAAACTTAAGAGAAGAGAACATGAAATAACATTAAGAAGAATTCCAGAAGATTTGGTCAAATAGTATTCATTACGTCTAAATACTCAAAGAAAAATTAAAACCTAAACATGTCGAAACTACAATTACAAAAGAAAGAAATTAAAGAGCTTGATTCCTTTCTCCAGCCGTCACTGACTCTTTCTTTCCCAAAAACAGCGTCCCCTAGGTTTCTGTGCCAGGTTTTCTTTTATATCAGTGGTCCCAGGGCTTATCTTGTCGCAGAAGTTCAATTCTGACGTAAGTTAAAAGTACATGCTCATGTACACGGCTATGTACTTTGGCCATGTACATCTCTGGTCTCTAAAAATTACTCTTCATAGCTTTTCTGAGAAGTACACGCTCATGTACTTTGACTGTGTACATCTCTGGTTTAGACGATGTACTTCAATTGATGCGACCAGCTAGATACACACCCATATACACGGGCGTGTACTTGCCTGTGTATATCTCTGGTTCTGATTTTGTGCTTAATTGATGTAACTAGTAAGTTACATGCTCAGATACACGGCCATGTATTTGCCCGTGTATATCTTTAGTTCTGATTTTTGCTTCAATTCCCACTATTCTTTAAAGCTTTCACTTCTTGATCCTTTTCTTTCCTAAAATATGAACAAAATGGACTTAATAATAAATTCTGTAAATGAATAACTCAAAAATCTCAATTATCATTCATGAATTACATTATAAAACCAAGTGTGGAATGGATTTATCAGTGGCAAAAGGGATGAACCAATGGTATAGAGTAACTCAATGTGGTCGGGTCATGTCGTCGACAAACCTTTGCTAATCTTGATGTGGACACCTATTAATGAGATCATGGTAGGTTCGTTCCTGAATGACACTTTTGAGGCATATGTGATTGGTAAATGTTTTAAAATTGAAGATGTTATGGGGGGTGGTAATTAGTAAGGAATGGAGCCCTCCAATCGCCTTGGACATGAGATTGGTGTGGTTGGTAAAGTGACACTGGGATCCCTATGCATTACATACAAATATTAAATAAGAATGAATTCCATAATTAAATTTGCATCACGGATCGTTAGCATTCATTTTGTGATTTTATTCCTGGATTCACTTTGAGAAAGTGTTGATGTTGTGGGACTTAACCAAATTGATGATCTTTTCTAGTTATTGATAAGTCTGTAATTAGGCTCTCTTTTACAGCTATTTATTTATATTTGACCTTTGTTTTTATTGGGTTTTACACTAATTTATTTATTAGTTGTGTAATTTGATATAAAGAGGCCACAAGTAGATTTCGGTTCATTTTAGGCTCAAATGAATGGGTTTAAAAGCCTCACAACAATATGCACGCCCAATGAAGCACGGGGGTGCTTCGACAATATGCATGACCGTGCCGCACCATCATGCATGGCCGTGCTTGTTTGCGTTAGCCAAACTTGTCTAGTTTAAAGGAGTTCTAATTCTATAAATAAAGAGGGGGAGGCATCGTAGAAATGATCTTTTTCCTGAGCATCATTTGACATAAGGCCCTTCAAGATTCTTGATCACTTTCACCTCTCTTGCACGAACCTTTGGCACACCCTTGGCGACACTTGGAGATTCAAGTGACCATACTTGAAGACCGAAGATTCATCTCTTGTTCTAGTTTGCTTTTCTCTTCATTATGGATATGTTATTGATTATTTTAGCTTTTTCTTTCTACATGAGTATCTAAATCCATAGCTAGGGATATGAGAATTATTGTTCATGACTTTATAGAATTATGATATTTGAATATAAATTTGATTTCTGCTTCGTGATTAGAATTTATCTTATCGTTTCTCATTCTTAACTCTAATTAATTACATCATCAGATGATCGTACTTCAGTTAATTAATAGATCTATAGGATAAAACGAGATAAAAGATTAGGTAGACCAAACCAATCTTGATCTTCTAATCGTTATTGAATTAACAAATTCATAGGCTCCTTAGGCTTTTTCTAATTGATAACTCGCATGACCATTGGGGATATTAACTTAGAAAAAAGAATATTAATATTACATGACCAGTGGATATTAACAGTATTAGTATGAATGATTAGTAATCATCAGAAAATTAGATTTAGATCTAAATAGAAAAATAACATAAATGATTGAATGAGAACACCCATACGCCCTAGGTTTCTCTCTGATAAGTGTAACCAAGACGTGTTCTGTGTTTCTTACTTTTAGTTTTTACAATTGATTTTATAAATTCTCATCCTGATTAGTCTCGCATATTTGAAGCTCAAACAATTAAATTAGGAAAACTCTTAGTAGTTGATAAACAATCCTTGTGGGACGATATTTCGAGAACTTAATTGAAAACCCTTTATTACATCTCGATGGGTACACTTGCCCTCCAAACAAGTTTTTGGCGCCTTTGCCGAGGATTGTTTTTTTTTTCAATATTAAGAAAATATTGAATTTAATTGATTTGAGCAACTTGTGTTTTGTTTTATTTTGTTTTTGTTCATTGTTAGAATTTTCTTTTATATTTTTTATAATTTTTGTATTTATTTTATTCTCATTTTTTTAAAAATTACTTTTGATGTATGCTCACTCGTTCTAAGTGTTCTACAGCTTATTTGTTTGATCTAAAAATTGAAAGGACAGTTTGTTGACAAAGAAAATAAGTGAGAGAGCAAAGAATAGCAGAGGGAAGGAGATCGATCCAAGATTACATGACACCCAATGGTAGAGGCGCTCCTAGAAGCATCGCAACACCTAATGTGGAGGCAAACAATTTTGAGTTGAAACCAACACTCATAACCATGGTTTAGAGGTCCATACAATTTAGGGGCTTGCCTAGCGAAGACTCCAATCTGCATCTGACAAAGTTCCTCCGATTGACAGACACCATAAAATACAACGAAGTCTCTAACGATGCTATTCGACTCTGCCTATTCCCATTCTCAGTGTTTGAAAGAGTGAATGCATGGTTTTCCTCACTCCCAGCCAATTTCATCACAACTTGGGAGGATCTCACTCAACACTTCTTAAGAAAGTACTTTCCTCCATCAAGATCTTCCAAGTTGATGACAGAAATATGTTGCTTCCAGCAGAATGAGATAGAATCACTGTTCGAGGCGTGGGAGCAATTCAGGGAATTATTGAGAAGATGCCTGCATCATGACTTTTCAACTTAGAGGCAAGTGTAGATCTTTTACAGTGGCCTATCCATCCATAACAGGGCCACGATTGATGCCGCCGCAGGAGGATCTCTTATAAGGAAAGACCCAGATGCCGCATACAGATTGATAGACGAAATGGCATCTGCTAGCTTTCAGTGACACACAACTGACACATATTACTTCAAGAGAAAGGAAGCTACACTAGTCTATCAAGCAGAGAGCAGCAACCCATTGGTAACCCGAATGGTAGCTCTCACAAAGCAACTAGAGTGCTTAATGAGAGCACAAGATCAACCCACAAAGTTAGTGCATAATACAGAGTTTGATCAAGAGGAGGCAAACTTTATGAGTAATAATTATAACCCAGGATGGCGCAATAGCAATACAACTCCTTGGGGAAGCCGCCAAGGAAATCAGAATGCGCCCTATCGACCCCTAATGTGCAAAATCAAGGGGAGAAGCTAGAAAGAAGAGAAGCTCCTAGATTCCAATCCAATTTTCAAGAACAAATGATGCAATACGTGCATAGCTCTGACAAGAGAATAGAAAAACTTAAGGCACATATGGAACAACAGATTGAGAGGGAAGATAAGAGGTTTGCAGAAATCAGAGCTGAGATTAGGACTCAGTCTTCAAAGCTTGAATTCCAGTTGGAGCAAATCACTAGTCTCCTCAGTCAAAGAGCACTAGGAGCACTACCGTCCCAACCAGAACCGAATCCTAGGGAACAAGCTAAGGCAATTACTTTAAGAAGTGGGAAAAACTTGAATCGAACGCAAACACATGATTCATGCATGCCTGTGCTTATTGATCAGCACGCCCTTGCATCACCCTGCACACCCATGTTGGCTGACAAAGAACGGCTGTGCTTTGAACAACACGGCTATGCAGACAACGAATGCACGAACATGCATGTCCCAAGCAAGGCCGTGCTCACCGAAGACATGGCCGTGCTACATGATGAGCAAGGCCGTGCTTGCCACTCAGAAACGAAGAAAGAAGCAAAGGAAGATACATTAGTGATGCCAAGGCCGAAAGTTCCATTCCCACAACGGTTGATGGGTAACCAGAGAGACCCTCAGTTCAACAAGTTTCTTGGGATCCTCAAAAAGCTCCACATCAATATCCCTTTTGTTGAAGCCATCTCACAGATGCCTAAATATGCTAAATTCCTCAAGGAGATGCTAAGCAACAAGAAGAGATTGGAAGAATTTGAGACAGTCAGATTGAATAAGGAGTGCTCAACAATATTACTAAGGAAGCTGCCACCTAAGCTTAAGGATCCAGGGAGTTTTACAATTTCATGCACTATAGGAAACTCTTATTTTGATAAAGCGCTCTGTGATTTAGGCGCGAGTATTAATCTAATGCCATTTTCTGTGTTTAGAAGGCTGGGTATGCAAGAACCCAAGCCAACTTCAATTTCTTTGCAGCTTGCTGATCACTCGATAACGTATCCTAGGGGCATAGTGGAGGATGTCCTAGTCAAGGTAGATAAGTTCATATTCCCTACAGATTTCATTGTCCTTGAGATGGAAGAGGATGACGAAGTACCCATCATATTAGGAAGGCCTTTCCTAGCCATAGGAAGAACAATAATAGATGTTCAGTAGGGGAAGCTTACATTAAGACTGAATGATGAGGAAGTAGTATTCAAAGTTTTTAATTCACTTAAGCATCCCTCTACTTTTGATTCATGTAATTTTGTGACAGTTGCAGATGCTAGCTCCCTCTCCCTGGATGTACCACAGGTGCAAGATGAATTAATAAAAGATGCATTGGAGAGGATACTTACATTGGAAAGGAGGGATTTCCACGACACTGAAGAAATAATAGATGAGATCTTAGCATTGAACAGTGGGGGTGCCTGGAAGATGGTTTGGGCGAAGGATATTTGAAGATCTAAGAGAACACTCCCAGAAAAGAACCAAGCCATCAGTCGAAGAACCTCCTAAACTAGAACTCAAACCTCTTCCCTTGAATCTTAAATATGCCTTTTTATACCCTCCATCTCACTTACCTGTAATTATTTCTGCCAATCTGACAGATAGCATGGAGGAGAAGCTTCTGAGAGTACTGAGAGAGAACAATGAGGCTTTCGGGTGGAGCATAAATGACATTAAGGGCATCAGTCCTTCCATATGCACTCATAGAATTCACCTGGAGGAGGAGTTCAAACCAAAAGTACAACCCCAAAGGCGATTAAATCCCAATATGAAAGAAGTAGTGAAAAAGGAGGTAATTAAGTTATTAGCTGCCGATATCATATTCCCAATCTCTGATAGCCCTTGGGTGAGTCCTGTGCAAGTTGTACCAAAGAAAGGAGGGACTACTGTTATGCAGAATGAGCAACAGGAGCTCATCGCCGTCAGAAAGGTAACCGGATGGAGGATGTATATTGACTACAGGAAGCTTAACGAAGCCACCAGGAAGGATCACTTCCCTCTACCCTTTATTGACCAGATGTTAGAGAAGTTAGCTGGGCATGAATATTACTGTTGTTTAGATGGCTATTCTGGTTATATTCAAATACCCGTAGCTCTTGAAGATCAAGAAAAAACTACTTTTACATGCCCTTATGGTACATTTGCATATAAACGAATGCCATTTGGATTATGTAATGCCCCTGCTACCTTTCAAAGGTGTATGATGGCTTTATTTTTAGATTTGTTAGAGCATTGTATTGAAATCTTTATGGATGATTTTTCTGTATATGGCACCACATTTGATAGTCATGCACATAACTTGAATTTAGTTTTACAGAGATGCAGGAAAGCCAATTTGATTTTAAATTGGGAGAAGTGCTAGTTTATGGTTGATGAATGAATTGTTTTGGGACACAAGGTGTCAGATAAAGGTATTGAAGTAGACCCTGCCAAAATTGAGGTTATTTCTAAACTACCTCCCCCTACAAATGTCAAGGCAGTCAGGAGTTTTCTAGGACATGCTGCGTTCTATAGGAAGTTTATACAAAACTTCTCAAAAATAGCAAAACCCCTTTCTGAATTATTGGCTAAAGATGTAGAGTTTAAATTTGATGAAACATGTTTATCTGCTTTCATGAAATTAAAAGATAAATTAACAATTGCTCCTGTGATTGTGGCCCCTGCTTGGTCTTTACCTTTTGAGCTAATGTGTGATGCTAGTGATGCAGCTGTGGGAGCAGTTCTAGGACAAAGGCAAGATAAGGTGTTTCAGGCCATTTACTATGCAAGTAAAACCTTGGACGATGCTCAGCGTAATTACACCATTACAGAGAAGGAATTACTTGTTGTTATGTTTGCATTTGATAAATTTCGTTCTTATTTGATAATGTCTAGAGTTGTTGTCTTTACTGACCATTCTGCCATCAAGTATTTGTTGTCAAAACAGGATGCTAAACCAAGGATTATACGGTGGATTCTTCTCCTCCAAGAGTTTGATGTAGAAATTAGAGACAAGAAAGGGAGCGAAAATTTTGTAGCAGATCATTTGTCTCGATTAGATGTATCAGTAAGGGAACCCACGGTGAAGGAGATCAAGGATTCTTTTCCTGATGAGAGGCTTGATGAATCCACATTTTACTAAATTTTTATACATAATTTATTACTCTTTATAGAAAAGAATAGACTTAGATAGTGAAAATAAGATGAATATTCCAATTAGGCTAAATAATATAGATTTCTTAGTTTTTGGTTAATTTACATTGATTTAGATAGTTTATTTTAGTTGTTTTGATCATTTGAATAATGTGGCAGGAATCCCCATGCTTATTTTGAAGAATTATTGGATTTTGAGGAATTTGAGGTGAAAGTAACTACTTTCAAAATTGATAGTGACAACTATAGTAAGCCATTTCCAGCAAAGGGACCAAAGTGATCTCTTTCAATGTTAATGAGTTTTCTGCATTTCTCAACTGCGTTTTTGACCCCCATTTCCATGGAGGGCTAAATTTTGTGTAATCCTTAGTAAGTTCGCATAGATTCTTGAGTTCCTTGAATTTAATGATAATATAATTCCTTTCTTTTCATGAATTACTTCTTCCTTGTCTCTTGAATTAAATTAATGGTGAATGAGGGGGGTATTTCTCAATTAACCCTAATTTCATTTTAAGGAGATTCTAAACTAGGGATTGCTTAATCCTAGGTTTAATTCTAAGGTTGCGTAATTTTGGGATGAGAGATTAGAGCCTAACAAATTGTGTAATTTCGTTGGCACCATAAGGTTGATTTTTGCTTGTTAAATTAACCTAATTCATGGAAGAGAGGATGAATGTTAAATCTTGAGTGGAATGAGGATAGAATCTTTATGGATGAACTAAGGATTGTTGCTTTCTATTGTTTGAAATAATTAAACTCGTTTGTTTGTTACTCTTTATTTTGATTTGAAACCACAAAACCCCCCATTTTAATTGCTTGTTCAATTAATGCCTTCAACATGTTTAATGAAGATTAATAGCCAATGTTCACGGGAGACAATCTAGGGTAACCCTAGTACTATATTAAATTGTTTAAATTTTGATGAGGATTTGCGACAAATCTTTTAAACACCTCAAAATAAACCATAATCAAATTGGCGCCGTTGCCGGGGAACATTGGTGTTAATTTTTCATAAAAATGTTATTTGCTCTGTTTTCATTTTCGTTTTCTGCATATTTAGTGAATTCTCTTTTAACTTTTGCATTGTGAATACTTTAGTATAGTTGTAGTTACATAGATAAGTAGAGATATCTTGCATTTAGGTAGAACCAATTGCTGTTTTCTGCATATTGTTTGAATTCTGATTTCTGCATTTTGGTTTACCACACTGTATTTTTGTTTGCTGCAATGACCCTGTTTCTGCTGCATAATTCTGCAGAATTTGTGTTTGTATGTTGCATATTTTCATTCCATAATTGCAATTTCTTTCTATTTCTGCTGTTTGGTGTTAATACTTTATTTTACTGCACTTAGATGTTAGTTTTTCTGCATAATTGTCATCTGAATTTTTCTTCATTTTTACTGCTTCATTAGTTTACTTCTTTTCAAATTTCCATAGACAATTCCTAATGAATGACCAGATCAAATCCGGGAGATTTATATCCTCCAGATATTGAAATTGATAGGACATTCCATAGAAATCTTAGGAACCTTAGTAGACAAAATTCTGCACATACTGAGGAACCATCTTCACCATTTTCTCCATCTTCTATATATTCTTCTCTGCATTCTTTAAATTCTGAACCTTTAGAAATGGCAGAAAATGACTTGACACTTAAGGAGCTTGCCGCACCGGACGTGACCTACCAGACTTTATGTATCCAATACTCGGATGTGGATGCCCCTTTTGTTCTTAAAACTGGCCTAATCCATCTTTTGCCTAAATTTCATGGTCTTGCAGGTGAAGATCCACATAAACACCTCAAAGAATTTCATATTGTTTGCTCTACAATGAGACCACAAGGTGTGCCTGAAGAGCATGTGAAATTAAAGGCTTTTCCATTTTCTCTTATGGATTTGGCTAAAGACTGGTTGTATTATCTTCCACCTGGCTCTATTACAAGTTGGGACACCCTCAAGAGATTGTTCCTGGAAAAATTTTTCCCTGCCTTAAGGGCTGCCTCAATAAGAAAGGAAATATGTGGTATTAGGCAGCTGGAGAGGGAAAGTTTGTATGAATATTGGGAGCGTTTCAAGAGACTTTGTGCTAGCTGCCCCCATCATCAGATAAGTGACCAGCTCCTAATCCAATACTTCTATGAAGACTTACACCCAATGGATAGGAGCATGATCGATGCAGCTAGTGGGGGAGCCCTAGTTGACAAGACTCCCGCAGCCGTTAGAAACCTCATTGAGAATATGGCAGCTAACTCTCAACAGTTTGCTACAAGGCAAAATTCCATTATGTCCAGAAGTGTCAATGAAATTCAAACTTCAGATTCACACAAGCTGGAGCATAAATTAGATGAGTTGGCTACTATGGTACAACAGTTGGCATCCATCCAAAAGAATTCTGCTGCATATACACCTCCACCTCCATCCATTCCAGCAATGCTTTGTGGGATTTGTTCATCTACGGATCACTTCACTGATAGTTGCCCCACATTGCTAGAAACTGAATCTTCAGAAGGTAATCCTCAAGCTTATACTGCTAATATTTATGCTAATAAATTTCCTTTTCAGCAGCCGCAGTAACAACAAAGCTGGGATTTATCTTCCAATAGATATAATCCCGGTTGGAGGAACCATCCTAACTTAAGGTGGGGAGGAAATGCACAGCATCAAGGCTCTAGCCAACCAACTAACAACCATTTCCAACCGCATCAAGCTGGACAAAGCAAGCCATATTCAGCCCAGCAACATCACCATCCATCATCTTCATCTCAACAGCACCATCAAGCATCTTCTTCACTAGCCGCTGCACCTCAAAAGAATGAGTCATTCTTGGAAGACCTTGTGAAGCAACTCACTATGAGTAATCTCAATTTCCAACAATAGTGTCAAGCCTTCCAGCAACAGACTAAAGCAAGTATCAAGACCTTGGAGAATCAAATGGGTCAACTTGCTTCATCCCTTAATCAACTTCAATCTCAAGGTTCAGGTAATCTCCTTGCACAAACTGTAACAAACCCAAAGAATGTGAGTGCCATTACCTTGAGATCTGGTAAGGTGATGCAAGAGCCAGAAATGCCTACTGAGAAGGATCCTAGTTGCACTTTAGCTACAGAAGGTGAAGGAGAAGTTGGAAGCCAAGAGCAGCCTGCACCTATGCCCACACCATGTCAACCAAAAGTGGTAGACAAGGAGGAAAGGTCTATTCCTATTCCCTTCCCTCAAAGAATGGTTCAGCCCAGCAAGAAGCAAGAAGAGGTTAATAAAGAAATTCTAGATACTTTCAGAAAAGTTGAAGTCAATATCCCCTTGTTTGATGCTATCAAGCAAATCCCAAAGTACGCCAAATTCTTTAAGGACTTGTGCACTCATAGAAGGCGTCTAAAGGGTAATGAAAGAGTGAACATGGGAAGGAATGTATCAGCTCTTTTTGAGAGGCAGAAAACTTCCATGCCTAAGAAATGCAAAGATCCAGGGGCGTTTACTATTCCCTACATTATAGGAAACAATAGGATAGATAATGCCATGCTTGATTTAGGTGCATCTATTAATGTTATGCCTTTATCTATCTTCACATCTTTGTCTCTTGGACCATTGTAGCCCACGGGTGTCATCATCCAATTAGCAAATAGAAGCACTACTAATCCAGCCGGCCTTGTGGAGGATGTTCTAGTGAGAGTGAATGACTTGATCTTTCCTGCTGACTTCTACATCTTGGACATGCAAGAAGAAGAGCCAATAAAAGGAGCTGTACCAATCATCTTGGGAAGGCCATTCTTGAAGACGGCCAGGACCAAAATTGATGTGCATGCTGGAACTCTCACTATGGAGTTTGGAGAGAGTGTGGTTCACTTCAACATACTAGATGCTATGAAGCACTCACCTGAGGAGCATTCAGTTTTTCACATTGATGTTCTTGATAGCTTGATAGATGATAATTTTGCTGAATTTTTAGGAGACTCTTTCGTTGATTTTTCTGATTGTATAGATACCATAGATACTAAAATTTGTGAATATTGTACTAAGTCATCTTTGTGTGATATTTGTATTGCTGATTTTCTGGATTTAGATTCTGCAACTTCTGACATTAATGACATTGAAAAATCAAAAGGGTTAGAATGTGGTTCATTGAGTACAACAAGTATAATTGAATCTAACCCTTGTGGTTTAAATGTTGCAGAAATCATTTCAAATGAAAATGCTAAAGCACTGCCTTCAGTTGAGCAGCCTCCCACCTTGGAGCTTAAACCCTTGCCTGAGCATTTAAAATACGCTTATTTGGAAAAAGGTGAGAAGCTCCCTGTGATCATATCCACTGAGCTTGATGAGGACCAAGAGGAGCAGTTGCTTGATGTGATTCGGAAGCATAGAAAGGCTATTGGTTGGACCTTGGCTGACATCCCTAGAATCAGCCCTTCCCTGTGAATGCACCAGATTTTGCTGGAAGAAGGATCCAAGCCAGTGAGACAGCCCCAGAGGAGGGTAAATCCAGTCATATTGGAGGTGGTGAAGAAGGAGATCACCAAACTACTCTAGGCAGGCATCATCTACCCGATATCAGATAGCATATGGGTGAGCCCAGTGCAGGTGGTGCCCAAAAAGTCAGGGATTACAATTGTGAAGACTGAGAAGGATGAGCTCCTGTCTACTAGAGTGCAGAACAGCTAGACAGTCTGCATTGATTATTGGAGGCTCAACCAGGCGACCAGGAAAGACCACTTTCCTCTACCTTTCATAGATCAGATGCTGGAGCACCTGGCAGGTAAATCTCACTACTGTTTCCTAGATGGATTCTCAGGTTATTTTCAAATATGCATAGCTCCTGAGGATCAGGAGAAGACCACTTTTACATGCCCATTTGGTACATTTGCATATAGGAGAATGCCATTCAAGCTTTGCAATGCTCTCGGTACATTTCAAAGATGCATGTTGAGCATATTTTCTGATTTGGTTGAGCATTGTATTGAAGTATTCATGGATGACTTCACTGTATATGGGTCATCATTTTCTGCATGTTTAGGAAACTTGAATAGAGTTTTACAAAGATGTATAGAGACTAACCTTGTTCTAAACTTTGAGAAATGTCATTTTATGGTTAGGCAGGGGGTAGTCTTGGGTCATATAATATCTGAGAAGGCAATTGAGGTTGATCTTGCTAAGCTTAATGTCATTTCACAGCTTTCTTACCCCTCTTGTGTGCGAGAGGTGCGTGCATTACTTGGCCATACAGGTTTCTACAGGCGCTTTATCAAGGATTTTTCCAAGATAGCCCTTCCTCTCTCCAAGTTACTGCAGAAAGATATTGATTTCGAGTTTGGAGCCAAGTGCAAAGAGGCGTTTGATTGCCTAAAGATAGCCTTGACCACAACCCCCATCGTTTAGCCACCAAACTAGACACTTCCATTTGAGCTCATGTGTGACGCATCCAATTTTGCTGTGGGTGTTGTCTTAGCACAGCGGTTTGGTAAGGATCCACATGTCATTTATTATGCATCTAGGACTTTGGATCCTGCACAGTGTAACTATACCACAACTGAAAAGGAACTATTGGCCATAGTATTTGCTTTGGATAAATTTAGATCATACTTGCTAGGGTCAAAAGTTGTGGTGTTTACTGATCATTCTGCTCTTAAGTTCCTTTTGAAAAAGACAGATTCAAAGCCAAGGCTAATAAGGTGGATGCTTCTACTTCAAGAATTTGATGTAGAGATAAAGGATAGAAGTGGAGCACAAAATTTGGTGGCGGATCATTTGAGCAGGATAGAGGGAGTCCTTGAACTCACTCCTCTAAAAGATGATTTCCCTGACGAGCAATTATTAGAGTTGTATACTTCAAAGTTGCCTTGGTTTGCTGATATTGTAAATTTTTTAGTTGCAGGAGTTTTTCCAGCAGATGTACCAAGGAGTAAAAGGGAAAAGATCAAGAATGATGCCAAGCATTACCTCTGGGATGATCCCTATTTGTGGAAGTTCTGTAGTGATCAAGTGATTAGGAGATGCATTCCTGAGGAAGAAACTTTATCAGTTTTGCATTTCTGTCATGCATCCACTGTAGGAGGCCACCTTGGGCCCCAAAGGACTGCAAGGAAAGTACTGGATGCGGGTTTTTATTGGCCTACAATCTTCAAGTACTCTTGGCAAGTGTGTTCTACATATGAGAAATGCCAAAGAACTGGAGGGGTAATCACCTTGAAGCATGAAATGCCTCAACAATCCATTTTATACTTGATGTATTCGATGTTTGGGGTATAGACTTCATGGGTCCTTTTCCTCCTTCCTTTGGTTTCTTATATATTTTGCTTGCTGTAGACTATGTCTCTAAATGGGTAGAGGCTAAGCCTACAAGAACTAATGATTCAAGAGTGGTTGCAGATTTTGTGCGTACTCATTTGTTTTGTAGGTTTGGAGTACCTCAAGCTTTGATTAGTGACCAGGGTACCCACTTCTGCAATAGAACCATTGAGACTCTACTGAGAAAGTATGGAGTATTGCACAAAGTATCTACACCTTATCACCCCTAAACCAATGGGCAGGCTGAGCTCTCCAATAGAGAAATTAAGAAGATTTTAGAAAGGATTGTTCAGCCAAATAGGAAAGATTGGAGCAAGCGTCTTGATGATGCTCTTTGGGCTCATAGAACAACATACAAGGCTCCTTTGGGAATGTCACCATACAGAATTGTCTATGGAAAAGCCTGCCACCTTCCAGTAGAAGTAGAACATCGTGCTTATTGGGCAGTGCGAGCCTGTAATATGGACATAGACAAAGCTGGAGAACAAAGGAAATTGCACTTGCAAGAATTAGAAGAACTTCGCCTTGAATCATATGAAAACTCCAGAATTTATAAGGAGAAGACAAAGGCCTTTCATGATGGAAAAATAGCAAGAAAGGGGTTTTTCATAGGTCAAAAGGTTTTGTTGTTCAATTCCCGTTTGAAGCTCATGCTTGGAAAACTCAAATCTAGGTGGATCGGACCTTTCATTGTGACTTCCATTTCTCCCTATGGAGCAGTGGAGGTAAAAAGTGAATCTACAAACAATGTTTTTAAAGTGAATGGACATCGCCTAAAGCCTTTCCATGGGAATCCTACACTTGAGACCAATGTGGAGGAAGTTTTCCTAGATCAACCTCCAGCTGATCTTGATTCTTTAACTATTTTGGAGTGAAAGCTCCATTAAACGTCAGGCTAGTGACGTTAAAGAAGCGCTTTGTGAGAGGCAACTCACAGTTTTATAGCACTTTCTAGTTCTCTTTTAATTTCAATAAGCATTCTTTCATTTGAGCTGTGTTACTAGTCATGTTGCTTAGTTCATTTTGCACAAACATTTTGTTCAACACTTGACTCATTATTTGATTGACGATTTGTTCATAATTTTTGTAGAAAAAAAAATTGCTGTATTTGGACTTAATTTGTGCATATATTCATGGAAGTCCAAGTAGAGAGGGAGAAATAATCATTTCCATGGCACCAAGCATTCACTCTAGAAAGAATTTTGAAGTTTGCCATGAAGGTAATCACTTTCTCAAGCCATAGTAGTCACTTTCCACCAAGGTATGTGACTTTGCTCTCTGTAGTTCTCACTTTCAATTTTCATAGTGACCACTTTGAGGGCTTTTGAATTTATTGGTCTGCGCGTAACTACTATGAAAATTCATAGTAGCCATGTGCAGCACCCTGGGAAAATACACATGAAGGGCGCCTCTGTGGTGATTACTTTGAATATTCATAGTAACCACTACAGAAACCAATTTTTGAACATTTGATGCGCGTAGTTATTATGAATATTCATAGTAACCACACGCAACCTCTTTTAAAACAACTGAGAAAGGCGCCTCTGGAGTGATTACTATGAAAATTCATAGTAACCACGCGCACCCCATTTTTGCTGAAACCCTTGCGCGTGGCTACTATGATTATTGAGAGTAACTACGCCCAACATTTTTATATAAATAGGACCTGTTTCACGTTCACTCTCACTCTTCATTTCTGAGAAATTTTTTCACTCTTCTTCTAATTTCCTGAGCACCCACTCCTTCGAATTAAATTCCTTGCATCTGAACGTCAACTCCCTAGACTTTTGCACTGCATTTGAACTCCAATCCAGGTAATTTCCTCTTCCTCACTCTTTGCGTTAGGGTTCTTCATTTTTCAATTGGGGATTTTTAATTAGAAACAATTTGAGTTGAAATTACTGGTTAGAATCAGTTTCTGCAAGGATAACTACATGATTTAAAGTTAGTAGGGTGATTAATTTGATCCTGTGTGTGCAAATTGTCATGTTTGAACCCTAGGGTAGCTACTTTCATAATTCGTAGTGATTACTATGTAGGTAATGCTGAAATTCTACTTCCCCTAGGTTCGTTTTAGTCTGGAATGTGATTTCTATGCATTAAAAATTCAAATTCTCATGGTTAGAAATCAAATTGCATTTTCCCTTTCTGAATTTGAAGTGTTTTTGCTCTAGAGTAGTTACTATCAACATTTATAGTAACTACTCTCTATGAATATATTGTGTCTGCTCATTTCATACACTCATTCCTGATCTGATTTAGTTGCACTACCATGTAATTACATTTTCACTTACTACTTGCTCTGAATTCTGGAAATTTGATTTGAAATTAGACCCATCTTGCTGCACATGTTTTTACCTTAGCTGATCTAGTGGAATTCATCCTCTGCATTTTATATATGTTCTCTGCATTTTCCTATGCTCTTTGCATTTCCACAGCCTGATTCAGAAGTTGAGAATTTATTTGATTGGATCCAAATGCACACTGTGTTTAAATTTTCCAGACCATCAAATGAACCTCTTTTTTTGACCATGATTCACTATATGACATATGCTGTTCTACATTTTAAACACATGGATTATGGACTTCATTTTGGAACTGTTATTGCTGTCATAGTAGCTACCTGTAACACATAGTGGTCACTTTACTGAACCTAATTTGTTGCTTGAATTTGCAAGTGTATGTGTCTATATGTTATTTCCTTGCTGCTGAACTTCACTGAAAGTGTCCACTTTCATATATCATTTCAATATTGAAAAAACTGACATAATTCACACATAGTGATCACTCTGCATGTGTTTAATTGTCTGATCTTTCACTATTAAAATAGTTACTACTAACTAGCATAGTAGTTACTTTTGCATGCAGAACTACTCTGATTTGTCTTAATTTTCTCTGATTTCTGCACATTTGCTGTGAAATTATATCCACATAATACCTTTGCATTCTGTCATGCTTTACTGCCAAAGTAACTGCTTTCATTCATCACAGCAGCTACTTTCTGCTGCAACAATACTGTAAATTGCTTGCATTTTCTCTCTTTCATTTCCAAATGGTGTGAAATTCTTGCTACAGGATTAATTATGCACTATCACTCATTTATTCCTTTTTCTATGTGCAGATTAATGGCAAACACTCCTAGAAAGAACGCACCCAGGGCCAAGAGAGCCAAGATAGCTGCTGCCTCTTCATCTAGGCCTCAGCCTGCACATGATCCTAGATTTCAGTCCCTGGCTCATGAGAATTTCTTCAAAGCCAATATTCTCAGGCGACACATTGTGCAGGACAGGAATTTTGACCTGCAAAAAGGGACCTACCCCTAATTTGAGCAGGAAATCTAGAAAAGGGGGTGGGATTTGTTTACCACATGTGCTGGGCATGGGTGGAAGGACATCACCCAAGAGTTCTATGCAAATGCCTTCAGGGTTAAGGGAGATGATTTCCCCTACAGGCATTCCATGGTCAGAGGCAAGGTGATAGACTTCAACCCTGTCAACATCCAGAGGATCCTCAACATCCCTCTTCCTGAAAAGAGGCCTGGACAGTTGGACTACACTACTTTCAGCTACTTAGAGGAGAAGGACTACAAGCCAATCCTTCAAGCAATATACAAGGCTGGAGAGAACTGGGAGTTTGACATGAAGCTCTAGCCCAAGAACCTAACTACAAAGCACCTCCTTCCACCTGCCAAAGTCTGGAGCATCTTCATCCTTAGCTCCTTCATGCCAGTCATGCACTCATCTACCTTGGCAGTGAAGAGGGCAGAGCTAGTTTATGCCATAATGACAGGGATGCCCATCCATGTTGGCGATGTTATCAGCAATGCCATCATGGAGATCCTAGCTAGGAAGAAGGACTCCATGGGTTTTCCCTCCATCATTACTATGCTCTGCCAGGATGTTGGAGTTGACTTTGGGGAGTATCAACAGAAAATCAGAGCAGCTCCCTGCATCACCACAACTATGGTGAAGGAGCTGTTTAAAGCTAAGAAAAGCTCAGCCCCAGAGATACCTCCCCAAGCTGCAAGGAAGAAAGGCCTTCCTTCTAAAATGAAAGACCAGCTGAAGGAAATAGCTCTGCGACAAGATGCTCTACATGCTGGTCAGAAGGCTGCTCTGACCCTTATAGAGACCATGTTACTCAACATGGGGAAGAAAATGGGGATGACTGCTTACCAGATCTACTATGCCCCCACCTTTCCAGCCCTTTATCTTCAAGCAGCAGTTCAGAATGATCTTCCACCTTTCACACCTACAGCAGAAGAGGAGGAGGAAGAGGAATATAGCAGCTCTGAGGGTGAGCCAGTACTAGACCCAGTTGCAGCAGCAGAGGGGCAGGATGATGAGGACACCAACACTGATGCAGCTGATGATGATGACCTCTCCTCCAGGCCTGATGAGGATGCAATATAGTTTTAAATTTTTATTTCTATTCTTTATTTACCTTTTTCTTTCATTGTACATATTTTTTCTGCCAATTTCCCTGTAATTAGTACACTTTTCTTTTTATTTTCCCTGCCTTTAACTTCCCTTTACTGTTTCTACTATGAACAACAACTTAACTCTTTCATGCTATATATATATATATATATATATATATATATATTATCTGAGTTTGAGTTATTTTGTTCTACTGGTGCTGAATTTATTGTCTCTTTGTGCAGAGAATGCCCTCAGTTCCATCAAGAGGAGCATCATTTTTTTTGCCCATGAGTGAGGCACTATCATTCATGAAAGGGGGGGGTGAAGTTCTTTGCCTCTATTTCATATACTCTTAACCTCATTTTTCATGCACAATTATACATTAAAATACAAAAATATATCTTTATTCTTTTTCTTTTTCATTGAACCCAATTTTGTAATTCCAATCTTAGACTCTTATTGCAATTTTCATTCAATTCATGAACACACTCTACTTTTGTAAATAATTTTCTCTCCATGCCATGCTGAATATCTTTTCTTGCAAGGTGATTTATCCTCACATGATGTTAAGTAATTATCACCATTTTTACCATGGTAGAGAATTGAGCCCCTAATTATCTTTCTGTGTGTATATTCCATGTCATTTTGGATCTATTCTCCAGAACTTGCCCTGTTTCTTAATTGAATATGCATTTTGCAATTTTATCTAGATGATTGAGGCCTCCTTTACACACATACACCCACTCACCATTGCCCACCTTTGCACCTTATTGCATTACATCCTCTTCTTTTGCCAAAACTTAGTTTGCCAAAACATTTTTTCCTTCCATCAAGAACGTATTTCTTTTGAGTAACATCAAGAGTGAATGCAAATACCAAGTTTGGAGTGTTAATTTTGATGGTAGTTGCTTGAGGACAAGCAACCTCTCAAGTTTGGGGTGGTGAACATTATACATGTTAAAATACTTGAACATAATGAAAAATGAAAAAGGAAAGAAAATAAAATGAAGCAAGATCCAAGAGATTGAAGAGATCTTCACATAATGAAAAATGATGAAAAACAAGGTGAAAAATGCTTGAACCTCTTAGGCTACCTCATTTGATGCATTTCATTCTAATTGATGTATTCACTCACTCAAAAGGATTCCCTTATATTGAAAACCCACTTGAGCTTTTGACCCTCCTTGATCAAATTGAACCTTGCCTATCCCTATTTGTGGCCAACCAAGTCCTTTCGATAGGTAAATCATTGTAT
Organism: Abrus precatorius; assembly: GCF_003935025.1. Lineage (NCBI taxonomy): Eukaryota > Viridiplantae > Streptophyta > Magnoliopsida > Fabales > Fabaceae > Abrus > Abrus precatorius. Next base: position 13,142,185 of record NW_020874292.1, read on the forward strand.
TAAGGCAAAGGAGATTGAGAATATGGGCAAGCATATGGTAGGGTAGAGCAATTTGCATGTGTTGAGGGAAAATACCTAGCTTGAAACGCTGACGAGTGAAGAGTGAAACACCACCTTGTGAGCTAGATAATTTCTTGGCATTGTGTGAAGTATGATGAACCTTGTTGAATTTTTGTTTCACTTGTATGAGATTTTGCATAAAATTGATTGATATGAGTGTGCTTTCTTTGTTGAATAACTCCATGATTTTGAAATGGAGGAAATGCATATTAGAGTTGAAAAATTGGAACAGAAAATTTTGAGAAATTTTTTTGGGTAAGTCTTTGAATTTTGGTTTGCTTGAGGACAAGCAAAAGTTTAAGTTTGAGGTTGTGATGAATCCACATTTTACTAAATTTTTATACATCATTTATTACTCTTTATAGAAAAGAATAGACTTAGATAGTGAAAATAAGATGAATATTCCAATTAGGCTAAATAATATAGGTTTCTTAGTTTTTGGTTAATTTACATTGATTTAGATAGTTAATTTTACATGTTTTGATCATTTGAATAATGTGGCAGGAATCCCCATGCTTATTTTGAAGAATTATTGGATTTTGAGGAATTTGAGGTGAAAGTAACTACTTTCAAAATTGATAGTGACAACTACAGTAAGCCATTTCCAGCAAAGGGACCAAAGTGATCACTTTCAAAGCTTAAAGTGACAACTACAGCAACCCAGAATCCACTAAACCTACGCGTGGTTACTATGAATATTCATAGTAGTCACTCTAGAGCATGCAGAATTGAAGGTGCTGTGCGTAGTTACTATCAAAATTCATAGTGACAACTCTAGAGAGTCCAAAATGTCCTAGTGCTGCGCGTGATTACTATGAATATTCATAGTAATCACTCCAGAGAGGCAAAACCCAACTGATGCTACGCGTGTTTACTATGAAAGAATGAGAGTAACTACTTTGGAGGGTGCTAGCTTTAGTATAAATAGATTTTTACCAAATTAGGGTAGGAGTTCTTACACTTTTTGAACCTTTTCTCTTCTTTACTTAATTTAGGATATTTTCCAGAGCTTAGGGCAACCTTGGGTGACAGCCAAGGGTCCAACCTAGGGTTTGGTTTCTCATTTCTCTTGCTTTTACATTAATGTTAATAAGTTTTCTGCATTTCCCAACTGCATTTTTGACCCCCATTTCCATGGAGGGCTAAATTTTGTGTAATCCTTAGTAAGTTCGCATAGATTCTTGAGTTCCTTGAATTTAATGATAATATAATTCCTTTCTTTTCATGAATTACTTCTTCCTTGTCTCTTGAATTGAATTAATGGTGAATGAGGGGGGTATTGCTCAATTAACCCTAATTTCGTTTTAAGGAGATTCTAAACTAGGGATTGCTTAATCCTAGGTTTAATTCTAAGGTTGCGTAATTTTGGGATGAGAGATTAGAGCCTAACAAATTGCGTAATTTCGTTGGAACCATAAGGTTGATTTTCGCTTGTTAAATTAACCTAATTCATGGAAGAGAGGATGAATGTTAAATTTTGAGTGGAATGAGGATAGAATCTTTATGGATGAACTAAGGATTGCTGCTTTCTATTGTTTGAACTAATTAAACTCGTTTGTTTGTTACTCTTTATTTTGATTTGAAACCACAAAACCCCCCTATTTTAATTGCTTGTTCAATTAATGCCTTCAACATATTTAATGAAGATTAATAGCCAATGTTCACGGGAGACAATCTAGGGTAACCCTAGTATTACATTAAATTGTTTAAATTTTGATGAGGATTTGCGACAAATCTTTTAAATACCTCAAAATAAACCATCATCAAGGCTCCTCACAATTTCTAAGGCACCTTGGTATGCAGATTTTGTAAACTATCTGGCAGGTAATGTAACTCCTAAACTACTTGACAAGCACAGGCTTAGAAAGTTTTGGTCTGATGTGAAGCATTATATTTGGGATGAACCTCATCTATTTAAAATTTGTGGGGACAATATGATTAGGAGGTGTGTTTCAGAGAGTGAAGTTAATGAGATTCTTAACCATTGCCATTCTATGGAGGTGGGAGGTCATTGTGGCCCATCAAAAATTGCTCATAAGGTCCTGCAGTGTGGTTTTTATTGGCCTACTTTGTTTAAAGATGCTCATTTATATGTTAAGTCATGTGATAGGTGTCAAAGAAGTGAAAATATATCTAGGAAACATGAAATGCCTCTTAGTAATATCTTAATTTGTGAATTATTTGATGTCTGGGGCATAGACTTCATAGGGCCTTTCCCCAAATCCATGCATAATAAATATATATTAGTAGCTGTTGATTATGTTTCCAAATGGGTAGAAGCTGTAGCATTACCCACCAATAATACTTGAGTTGTGATTAAATTTTTAAAGAAAAATGTTTTCACTAGATTTGGCACCCCTAGAGCTATTATTAGTGATGGTGGCACCCATTTTTGCAACAAACAATTTGAAGCTCTTTTGCAAAATATGGTGTCACCCATAAGGTGGCCATTGCTTATCATCCCCAAACTAGTGGGCAAGTTGAGATATCTAATAAGGAATTGAAAAGAATTTTAGAGCGCACTGTTAACAACTCTAGGAAAGATTGGTCTCTAAAATTGGATGATGCACTCTGGGCCTATTGCACTGCTTTCAAAACTCCTATTGGTATGTCCCCTTATCGTTTGGTTTTTGGTAAAGCATGTCACTTACCAGTTGAGCTTGAACACAAGGCCTACTGGGCCTTGAAGTTCCTGAATTTTGATTCACAGGTCACAAGTGAAAAGAGATTGTTGCAGCTCAATGAATTGGATGAATTGCATTTTGAGGCATTTGAAAATGCGAAGTTATGCAAATAACGTACTAAGAAGTGGCATGATAAACATATTTATCATAGGAGTTTTCAAGCAAGTGAAAGGGTTCTGATCTACAACTCTCGATTGTGACTATTTCCTGGAAAACTGAAATCCAGGTGGTATGGCCCCTGCAATGTGGTAAAGGTTCTCCCATATGGGGTACTAGAAGTGTCCAAGCATGGAGAAGAACCCTTTCGTATCAATGGGCTGAGAGCGAAGCTCTATATAGAGAATGTGACCCTTCTTGGTCACATGATAACACTTGACTAGTCCAGGCAAGATGTCAGGCTCGCGACATTAAACAAGCGCTTCCAGGAGGCATCCTGTGTTATGTTTTCTTAATTATGTCTCTTTTCTTAATTTTATTTTAAGTTTTCATTATTTTTACACATAATGAAGAGGGTAGACGAGCTATGCACGATCGCGCTTTCATACAGCACGACCGTGCTTAATGAGAACATGGGCGTGCCTCACTAGAACACGCCCATGTCAGAAAAGGCTGTTTGGGCATGCTTTTATTAAACAAGCACGACCGTGCTCACATATACACGAGCGTGCCTCTGAGCGGGACTTGAAAAATAAAAGGGGGGAGGGGTGCATAGATAGAGCAGGCCCTTTCTCCCCTAAATAGAAAGAGCACTCCTACACACTCTTCTTATTTCTGCCTCTTTTATGCAATTTTGGATTACATTCGTATCCAGGTATGTGTTCATTCTTATTAATTGTTCATATTTGATGCTATTTTGGTACGAACTCCTTTCCCTGTGTTCTATTTTCAGAATTCTTTGCCTTTGCGTGCGCAGCACGACCATGCATATGAGCAACACGACTGTGCATTTGAACTAGGTAACTAGCACGATCATGCTTTCTGACGAGCATGGGCGTGCTTGCATTACAAGCACAACCGTGCTGTCAAGGAGAACGGCCGTGCATGTTCACTTAGACTAACATTGGCTCTATATTTTTCTTACAGAAAATGCCTCCTAAAAGAGCTCGTGAAGGCACCTCCACTGCACCAACAGCGTATGAGATTCAGTTTCGAGGTGACCAGGGTACAGTAGAAGGATATCGCAAGCGCCTGGACACTTTGCTAGGGTTCGAGTTCCTCCCAACATGCTATCTGGACGAGAATGTTCTTCAAGAACATGGTCTGTGGGAGGACGTGTCCAGATACATTGCAGCCATAGGATGGGAAGGCGTCCAGGCTGTGCGAGCACCGGCATACAGGGAGCCAGTCTTGGAGTTCTTGAGCTCTGTCATATACACCGACGACTTACGGGTGCGTTTCCACATGACCACCTAGCGCGACATGACGTTGGCACAGTTCAACGTCCACTGCCGATTTGAGACAGAGGAGTCAGTTCAGGCAGAAGCATATAGAGAGGCATTGGTAGAGATTCCTCCAGGTTATTCTGAGGACACAGCTTGGCAGAAGATTACTAGCACCCGTGACGTCTACAGGGCCCGACTCGCGAAGAGTACAACCATTCGAGACCCAGCTCTGCAGGTGGTCCACAGGTGGCTTGTGCATTCTATTTTTGCACGTAGCCAGAGCACAGGTAATGTTAGCTCTCACCACCTGTTCATTTTGTAGTGCATGCTTCACCAGGGCCGCGTCAATGCTGGGCGATTTCTTCTACTATCATGCATGGGCCTAGGAGCACGTCTGAGCACCGCAAAGACTGGCTACATCTGTGTTGGGTCCTTCATCTCTCAACTCACCCTCAACCTTTAGCGAGTACACCAGAGAGACACGAGGATTGCTGAGATAACCCCACTAATTGCGGACACGTTCTTCCGGATGGGTATCTTAGTCCGAGCAGGAAATAGGGAGTTCGTACTGGTGATGGAACGATGTTTTTGCTACTCATTATGCACAAAGAATGTCGTTAATCCTCATCAAATATGCAAAAAAATGAATGCAATACTAGGGTGTTGTCCTAGGTTGTCTCCAAGGAATTTTTGGTTGGGAACATACATCGAACAAGTGTAAACATATATTTTAAAGTAAGTAAATTAGGGGGAGGTTTGTCAATTTCCAGATTTTAATCAAGAGCAAAATGTAAACTAGTGAAATTCAATCAATTAAGAAGAGTAATCCCTAGTCAGTCAATGAGTTCTATCCCTATTCTTTCAAATGATTCAATAATCCCCCTTTTTTCCCCCTTGAATTAAGTTAATCTAACAAGAGAAAATTAACTTTAGCATCCCAATTAAAATTAAGCATCGTAATGGGCTCCAATCTCTATCCCTAAGATTAAGCAATCTCAAAGATTAATCAAAATTAAGCAATTTTGGATTAGAATTTCGTTTGGGTAATTTAGGGTTCATTAAGCAATGTTCCCTTCATGTAAATTTCATTTCATTCAGAGATTGGGGTTAATAAATCCAAGGAAAGAAAGAGTAATATTGGCATTAAACCCAAGAATTCAAGAACTATATGAGTTGACTAGGAATTACAGGAAAATTTAGCCCTCCATATGGATGGGCTTCACAAATGAAAGAAGGAAATGCAGAAACGTAAACAACATTAATGTAAAATCAATGAGAATCAAAGGTAAATTGGAAATTAAAACCTATAATGGATCCCTAGCTGTCACCCAAGGCTCCAAAGCTTTGGCAAGAAAAATATCCTAATTTGGAAAAAGGAATGAAAGAAAATTAAAAGTCTAAGCTCCCGTTCCCTAATTCCTAAAATCTATTTATAGTGGAGGACATGTCAGCAAAGTGCCCACTTTTGCCTTTGAAAGTGTCCACTTTGGCTCTTGAGAGTGTCCACGCGCATATACGTTGGTTTGCAAGTTCTCTGGAGTTGCCACTTTTCATGCTGAAAGTAGCTACTTTGGATGCGCGTAGCCACTATGAAAGACAATAGTGTGCACGCGCAAATTGCTTCTCAAGTGGCGTCCCTGGAGCTTTCTGGAGTTGCTACTATGAAGGTTGAAAGTGGCTACTTTGGACGCGCGTAGCCACTATGAAAGGCAATAGTGTCCACGCGCATCTTGCTTTCCAAATGGTGTCCCTGGAGCTTTCTGGAGTTGCTACTATGAAGGTTGAAAGTAGCTACTTTGGACCCTTTAATGCCCAGACTTGCTGTAGTTGCTACTTTTGCTCTTGAAAGTGGCTACTTTGGGGTCAACTTTCATCCAAGGGCCAAGATTTCTCAAAATTAGCTTGGAGACTCTGCAAAATTATCAAGATAATTAAAATTACTATGTAATTAAATGCAAATTAACCAAAAATTAATAAACCTATGATATTTACTCAAAATGTGATTTTTGTATTATTTACACTATCTAAGTCCATTTTTTTTCTACCAAAGAGCACCAAAAAGGCAAGTAAAAATATAATAAAAAGTGGATTCATCAACTGGTCCCACCCATGCACCCACCAGAGGAGCCAGCAGTACCTGAGCAGCAGCCTAAGCCTTCTCTTGCTGACGAGGATGGTGAGTTTCATGACGCTCCGATGGAGCCACTCTCATCCCCTGCTCCTGCTCACCATCCAGATCTACAGCAGTTGCACCCGCATATCGATGAGAGGATGGATAGGTACGAGACTCAGCTGGCTGAGTATTCTGCATCGGTCCATCAGCGGCTTGACCAGCAGGAGACGCAGATTGCAGAGTTGCTCCGCTTGTTCCAGCATCATTTCCCCCCTCCCTAGTGACTTATGAGTTTCATGATTTCTTTTATGTCTTTTCTTTTAGTTTAACATCTATTTTTCTTATTTTTATTTCATTTCATGTACTTGAACTCTAGTTTCTTTTATATATTTGCCACTGTAAGCTGGTCTACTACGTGGGTATTTTGTCTCCATATCATTGCAAATATTCGGAGGACAACACTATGAGCATTATCAAACACCCGATTCCACCAAGCAGTATTTTTCCTTTTTCTCTTATCTTTAATTTTTTTTTTTATCTTTATTTTTAAACATAGGGGACCATGTTTTATTTTAAGTATGGAGGAGTAGTTCCTAATTATGATGGTTATAGCATGTTCTCTTAAGTAAAGTGTCTATGCTATTTTTGTGATAATTTAAAAATTTTTCCATCATGGAACCTAATTTTTTCAGATAGAAAAGCATGCTAAGTAATTATTATTAGCATTATACTTTCATTAGGAAACTAATAATTAACTAAGTTCCTTACTTTTATGCTCAACATTAAACTTCAACCCACAGATGTGAGTTTTGAGCCTTAAAGGGGGATTTCTACCTAAATATAATTAATTGTACCCCTTTCCTCATTGTTTTGTGTAATTATCTCCTTAGGATTTATGCTTTAGAACTTGACTTGGAACTGACTTAAGACTTCTCTGTTAATTGCATGATTTTAATATGATTGCGGCATAATAGGATTTTTATTCTTGGCCTTCAACATGTTTGAGATACAACTAGTTGCCCACTTTGAGCTTTATTGATTTTCTTGGTCCCTTGCATTAAATTTCTAAAAACATTTTGATGACCTTGAGTTTATGAATGGAGCAATTAAGTTGTTGAATTGCTTAATAAATTCCCCTATATATTCTCATGTGCAAAAAGAAAGAAAGAAAGTATGAAAAAGAAAATGAAAAAAAAAGTAGAAAAGAAAAGAAAAAGGGTTATGTATGATTGAAAGGAGAGAGGAGTAAATATATTGTTTACATATAAAAATATAAAAATTACTACAAGAGCTTCATTTGTAAACTTAGGGGATGTTGCAATTGTTATAATTTATTACCCATTTGTATATCCCTTTCTTTTATTTATCTCACCTCAATTATTATAACCCCTTGGCCACATTATAGCCTATAAAAGACCTCATGATTTTTACTTGCATTTAATTTATTTAGTGGAGAGTCGGTTTATAATCAAGCCTATGGTAGTACACCTTTTAGGAGATTTGAGTGATATCTCATTTTGTCCCTTAGTGAGAGAGGAAAACAGAGTACCTTAGTTTGATGTTTAAGTGAAAAGTATGGAAATATAAGATTCTAATTGGGAATCCTTTTGATTGCTCAAGCTCAGTGATATTACTCTTGTTCTCTTTATCTCCTTTATCTCGGGTTCCTTGTGTGGTATTATGTTTTAAGTTATTATGTATTTTCTTAACTAGCACTTTGCTTGAGGGCAAGCAAACAGATCAGTATGGGGGAGTTGATAAGTCTGTAATTAGGCCATCTTTTACAGCCATTTATTCATATTTGACCTTTATTTTTATTGGGTTTTACACTAATTTATTTATTAGTTGTGCAGTTTGATATAAAGAGGCCACAAGTAGCTTTCGGTTCATTTTAGGCCCAAATGAATGGGTTTAAAAGCCTCTCAGCAATATGCATGCCTAATGAAGTACAGGGGTGCTTCGACAATATGCACGACCGTGCCGCACCATCATGCACGACCGTGCTTGTTTGCGTTAGCCAAACTTGCCTAGTTTAAAGGAGTTCTAATTCTATAAATAAAGAGGGGGAGGCATCGTAGAAATGATCTTTTTCCTGAGCATCATTTGACATAAGGCCCTTCAAGATTCTTGATCACTTTCACCTCTCTTGCCCGGACCTTTGGCATACCCTTGGCGACACTTTGAGATTCAAGTGACCATACTTGAAGACTGAAGATTCATCTCTTGTTCTAGTTTGCTTTTCTCTTCATTATGGATATGTTATTGATTATTTTAGCTTTTTCTTTCTACATGAATAACTAAAACCATAGCTAGGGATATGAAAATTATTGTTCATGACTTTATGGAATTTTGATATTTGAATCTAAATTTGATTTCTGCTTCGTGATTAGAATTTATCTTATCGTTTCTCATTCTTAACTCTAATTAATTACATCGTCAAGCGATCATACCTCGGTTAATTAATAGATCTATAGGATAAAACGAGATAAAAGATTAGGTAGACCAAACCAATCTTGATCTTCTAATCGTTATTGAATTGACAAATTCATAGGCTCCTTAGACTTTTTCTAATTGATAACTCGCATGACTATTGGAGATATTAACTTATAAAAAAAGAATATTAATATTGCATGACCAGTGGATATTAACAGTATTAGTATGAATGATTAGTAATCATCAAGAAATCGAATTTAGATCTAAATAGAAAAATAACATAAAGGATTGAATGAGAACACCCATACGCCCTAGATTTCTCTCTGATAAGTGTAACCAAGACGTGCTCTGTGTTTCTTGCTCTTAATTTTTACAATTGATTTTATAAATTCTCATCCTGATTAGTCTCGAATATTTGAAGTTCAAACAATTAAATTAGGAAAACTCTTAGTAGTTGATAAACAATCCTTGTGGGACGATATTTCGGGAACTTAGTTGAAAACCCTTGATTACTTCTCGATGGGTACACTTGCCCTCCGAACAATTGGTATTAATGTAAAAGTAAGAGAAATGAGAAACCAAACCCTAGGTTGGACCCTTGGCTGTCACCCAAGGTTGCCCTAAGCTCTGGAAAATGTCCTAATTTAGTAAAGAAGAGAAAAGATATGAAAAGTGTAATAGCTCTCTACCCTAATTTGGCAAAAAATCTATTTATACTAAGGTTGACGTCCTCCAAAGTGATTACTTTCATTCTTTCATAGTAGACACGCGCAACATCAATTGGTTTTTGCCTTTCTATAGTGTCCACTATCAACTTTGATAGTAGACACGCGCACCTTCAATTATGCACGCTCTGGAGTGACTACTATGAACTTTCATAGTAGCCACGCGCAGGCTTAGTGGATTCTGGGCTACTATAGTCGTCACTATTAGCTTTGAAAGTGATCACTTTGGTCCTTTTGCTGAAAGTAGCTTGCTGTAGTGGTCACTATCAATCTTGAAAGTAGTTACTTTCACCTCAAATTCCTCAAAATCCAATAATTCTTCAAAATAAGCTTGGGGATTCCTGCCACATTATTCAAATGATCAAAACATGTAAAATAAATTATCTAAATTAATGTAAATTAACCAAAAACTAAGAAACCTATATTGTTTAGCCTAATTGGAATATTCATCTTATTTACACTATCTAAGTCTATTCTTTTCTATAAAAAGTAATAAATGATGTATAAAAATGTAGTAAAATGTGGATTCATCAGTTGCATCATTCAATTTTATGTAGTCAATATACATGCGCCAACCAGTGACAGTTCTAGTGGGTATTAGCTCATTCTTTTCATTAGGTACAACTGTCATCCCTCCTTTCTTAGGGACAACTTGGATTGGACTAACCCATTGGCTGTCTAAAATTTGGGTAAATAATCCCTGCATCTAGCAACTTCATCACTTCTTTCTTTACTACTTCTTTCATGGTTGGATTTAACCTTCTTTGTGGCTGTACAAAAAGATAGATTTATACCTTTAAAATATGAAATGCTTCAGCCTATTGCTGATTTGGGTTCTCTCAGAATTTTCAGTAGCTTTTCCTCTTCCTCCTCCTTGAGTTCATTGCTAATGATGACTAGATTTTTGTGATTTTAATCCAAGAAAGCATATCTCAAGTGAGAAGGCAACTGCTTGAGTTCTAACTTCTAATTTTACTCTTCTTTCACTTCCTTTTTCGACTCTTCTCTGACTTAGTTTTCTGCAGGGGTTAGAATTGGTAGAGTTTCCAATTGTTGCTCAATTTCCATAATATATTCTTCTTTATAGATCACAGATTTGGTACTCCCTGCAGCTATGGTTTCTCTTAACATAGAATTTTCATCAAACTCATCAATAGAATAATGTGTAATTAGAGAATCCAATATATCTACTCTCATGCATATGTTATCTTCAATTTGATATTTCATTGCTTCAAAAACATTAAACACTACCTTTTCATCTTGAACTCTAAGCATGAGCTCTCATTTTTGCACATCAATAAAAGCTCTCCCAGTTGCAAGGAATGGTCTGCCTAGAATCAAAGGTATGTTTGCATCCACCTTCATGTCCAGAATTACAAAGTCTGTAGGAAAAATGAACTTAGATAGTGTAAATAAGATGAATATTCCAATTAGGCTAAATAATATAGGTTTCTTAATTTTTGGTTAATTTACATTAATTTAGATAGTTTATTTTACATGTTTTGATCATTTGAATAATGTGGCAGGAATCTCCAAGCTTATTTTGAAGAATTATTGGATTTTGAGGAATTTGAGATGAAAGTAACTACTTTCAAGATTGATAGTAACCACTATAGCAAGCTACTTCTAGCAAAGGGACCAAAGTGATCACTTTCAAAGCTAAAAGTGACGGCTACAGCAGGCCAGAATCTACTAAGCCTGCGCGTGGCTACTATGAAAGTTCATAGTAGTCACTTCAAAGCGTGCAAAATTGAAGGTGCTACACGTAGCTACTATCAAATTTCATAGTTGTCACTCTAGAGAGCCCAAAATGTACCAATGTTGCGCGTGTCTACTATTAAAGTTGATAGTGGACACTACAGAAAGGAAAAAACCAACTGATGTTGCACGTGTCTACTATGAAAGAATGAAAGTAATCACTTTGGAGGGCGCCAGCCTTAGTATAAATAGATTTTTGCCAAATTAGGGTAGGGAGCTCTTACATTTTTCGTACCTTTTCTTTTCTTTACTAAATTTAGGACATTTTCCAGAGCTTAGGGCAACCTTGGGTGACAGCCAAGGGTCCAACCTAGAGTTTGGTTTCTCATTTCTCTCACTTTTACATTAATATCAATGAGTTTTCGGCATTTCCAAACTGTGTTTTTGACCCCCATTTCCATGGAGGGCTAAATTTTTGTGTAATCCTTAGTGAGTTCATATGGATTCTTGAGTTCCTTGATTTTAATGATAATATAATTCCTTTCTTTTCATGAATTACTTCTTCCTTGCCTCTTGAATTGAATTAATGGTGAATAAGGGAGACATTGCTTAATTATTCCTAATTCATTTTATGGAGATTCTAAACTAGGGATTGCTTAATCCTAGGTTTAATTCTAAGGTTGCGTAATCTTGGGATGAGGGATTAGAGCCTAACAAATTGCGTAATTTCATTGGGATCATAAGGTTGATTTTTTCTTGTTAAATTAACCTAATTCATGGGAGAGAGGATGAGTGTTAAACCTTGAGTAGAATGAGGATAGAATCTATGTGGATGAACTAAGGATTGCTGCTTTCTATTGTTTGAATTAATTAAACTTGTTTGCTTGTTGCTCCTTATATTGTATTGAAACCACAAAACCCTACATTTTAATTGCTTATTCAATTAATGCCTTCAACATGTTTAATGAAGATTAATAGCCAATGTCCACGGGAGACAATCTACAGTAACCCTAGTACTACATTAATTTGTTTAAATTTTGATGAGAATTTGCGACAAATTTTGTTTAAATTTTGACCCTAGTAAGTATGATCTAAATTTATCTAAAGCAAATACTATGGCCAATAGTTCCTTTTCAGTTGTGGTATAGTTACACAGTGCAAGATCCAAAGTCCTAGATGCATAATAAATGACATGTGGATCCCTACCAAACCGCTGTGCTAAGACAGCACCCACAGCAAAATTGGATGCGTCACACATGAACTCAAATGGGAGTGTCTAGTTTGGTGGCTAAATGATGGGAGTTGTGGTCAAGGCTGTCTTTAGGCAATCAAACGCCTCCTTGCACTTGGCTCCAAACTCAAAATCAATATCTTTCTGCAGTAACTTGGAAAGAGGAAGGGCTATCTTGGAAAAATCCTTGATAAGTATATGATCTATCAGCTAGCTGCAATGTGATGTTGGTTGGTTTCACTTCTTCTATGCCCAATTTCTTCATGATAGCTAAAGGCTATTAGGTTAATGCTTGCTCCCAAGTCACACAATGCCCTTCCTACAGTACACTGTCCTATCTCACAAGGTATGCTGAAGGATCTAGGATCTTTGAGTTTTTTAGGCAACTTTCTTTTAAGAATGGCACTACATTCCTCTATCAATAGGACCATCTTATCACGCTCTAGCTTCCTTTTTCTGGAGAGTAATTCCTTCATAAACTTTGCATAGGATGACATCTGTTTCAAAGCTTCAGCAAAAGGGATATTGATCTGTAATTTCTTGAACACATTCAAAAATCTTTCAAATTGTTCCTCTTGTTTAGGATTCTGTACTCTTTGAGGATAAGGCAGCCTCTTGTATTTTTCTGGATCCATTGGTTTGTAAGCCTCTTCAAAAAGTTGCTTTTGGTCTTCCTCTCAGAATTTATAGGAACTTATACCTTTTCTTTTGAATGTTCTCTCTTCAATAACTTGAAATTTCCTTGTTGCAGATCTTTTTCTATTCTTCTTTCTTCTACTGTATCATTTGCTTTCTTCTCTGCAAGTTTAAGACTTGCAACTACAACTCCATTCCTTGTAGTTATGGCTTGACACTGCTCTTTTGGGTTTATTATTGTGTTGCTTGGAAATCTTCCTTCATCTCTGCTAGATAGTTGTTCAGCTAGCTGTCCAATTTGACTTTTCAACTTCTTCATGGAAGCATCTTGATTTCTGAAACTTGTTTGGGTTATTTTCATGAATTCCAGCATAGTTTCCCCTATCTCAGTCAACCTTTTAGTCAAAGGCTTGGCAAACTTCTGATTTCCTTGAGGTTGAGTGGCTGGATTCCTTTGAAAATAAGGTTGTTGTGCTGCTGGTCCTGCTTTAGAAAAAGGCATAGTAGAGTTAAGATTCTTGGCAGCAGAATATTGATTATTCCAATTAGAGTATTGCTGATTTCTATTATTTAAGTATTGAAATCCAAGTGGAAATGAAGGTTGTTGTCTCTGAAAATTGCCCATGTAATTACTTATTCTTATGGTTCACTTGTAGATGCATTACATGCATCATTGACAAGATTTCTTCCACAAAAATCACAACTTAGTTGATTGGTTGGTACACTTCCAGTTTGTAGATTACTGATCTATTGAGTCAAGGCAGCTATTTGTTCTGAAAATAACTGGTTTTGCAACTGATTCTGTGCAAGAAAAGTTTCTAAAACCTTGGCTTTATATCCAGTACTTCTCCCTGCATTTCTTGAATTTGAGTTCTGGTACATTGATGAGGCCATCATCTCATTATTCTTTGAGCTTCTTCTAAAGATTTCATATTTAAAGAGCCTCCTACAGCTGCATCAACCATGGTTCTTGTTGTTGTATTCATCCTATTGTAAAAAGTCTCCAATTACATCTAATCTGGAATACAGTGATGTGGACACCTTCTCAGTAATTCCTTATACCTTTCCCAAGCTTTATATAATGATTCTTCTTCCTGCTGCACAAAGGATGTAATTTCTCCTCTCAGTTTGGCAGCTTTGAATAGAGGGAAGTACTTGGTTAAAAATTTGTTCACAAGTTCTGTTCAAGTGGTAATGCTTCCTTGTGGTTGTGCTTGTAACCAACATTTAGCCTTATCTCTTAGAGAAAATGGAAAAAGCCTTAGTCTTATGGCATCTTCACTCACTCCATTCATTCTTATAGTATCACATAGCTGCAAAAAATTTGAAATATGCAGATTAGGATCATCAGAAATTCCACCAAAAAATTGGTCCTGTTGCACTAAATGTAGCAAGGTTGGTTTTATTTCAAAGTGATTAGCTTGAATGGTTGGTCTAACTATAGAAGAATTATATCCCTGCATGTTTGGAATTGTATAGTCTTCTAATGTTCTCATCCTATGTTGCTCTACCATTTCAATTTCTGGAGTTAACTGTTCTAGAGGTGAACTTGTTTTATTTGAAATAGGAGTATTTTGAATCTCTAGAAAATGAATAACCTCTAAATCACTATAACCACCTAAGGAACTTTCTGCTCTAGCCTCTCTTCTTAATCTTCTTAAGGTTATGTCTATGTCAGGATCAAAGACCCAATCGCTCTCTCAGACTCTCTCCACACCAGAAAACTAAATGAAAATGAAAAATGAACAAAATATCCAAAGCTTTGAGCTTTTCTGCAATTTATAGGTTTCTCGTCATCTGCGCTCCTCTTCACTAAAGTAGTAACGCAGAAGCATATCTGGTGTTCTCTGAGACTGGAACAATTACTTTCCTTCATAAAAGTGGCAACGCTGAGAGTTGAGATGTGCGCGTGTTCACTTTTATGAGCAAAAGTGGCCATGCGCAACTTGTATTACTACATGTCTCTCTGGAACAATCACTCTTGTTGACGAGAGTGATAACGCACTCCTCACTCTAATTGAAGCTTCTCTGGATCATTCACTTTCATCAGTGAAAGTGGTAACGCGTATCTGTGCTCTGAATGAAGTTCCTCTGGAACGTTCACTCTCACCAGCGAAAGTGGTCACGCGCATCTGTGCTCTACTGAGAAACTCTCTGGAACAATCACTCTTGTTGACAAGAGTGATTACGCACAGATTCCATTTTACTTTTAAGCTTTGGATCAATCACTTTCACTAGCAATAGTGATCACGCCCAGCTCAAACTCCATTAAACCTTGTTCCTTACATCCAGTTTTTCTACTTTTCTTCTATCCTTCCATTGATCTTTCATCTTCATGAACTTTGCTCAGAGTTTCCTACAAAACATGATTGAATTATTAATTTCTACACTGAAAATTTATAAATGCTAAAATAACTATGTACTTGAAGAAAACCTTTAATCATTCTATTTTTATGAGTTTTTTTGTGTTTTTCCACATATTTTCTTTATCAAATGTATTAAAACTACAACAAAATACTAGTAAAAATATGGATTCATTAGCGTCATCATAAAATTTTGAATATATAATCGTCCTTTAACAAATTTTACACTAGAGTTGCTCGATACAGAGCTCAAAATACAAATTATAATCAAATAATTATATTTTATGACCAAATCTGCAGCTAAATAGCCTAGACTTAATGCTAAGACTAAGACTCATAAAAGTAGAACTATAGATCTCAAAAATCTCCAACTCAGATCACTCCTTAGCCAAACCCTCCAACAGAGAAATTGGATGTACCACCTGTTACACCTATTCACGTACCATCATACAAACATTACAGCACACACGCCAACACACACAAAATGCAAGGGTGAGCTTACACAACAAATAGTCATAGTCATAAAATACAAAATATATAATATAATTATTTATATAACTTAATAAACAGAGAAAAATTGAGAGAGGAGAACTATTTTGTGAGAAATGAACGTTTTTAGGGCTGGGGTTCCTTGAATACTCCTCTAAACCCACGTGTTCTCACTGGAGCAAGCCAACTCTCCCTTGAGTGAGCTTTACTCTCGCCTAGGCAAGAAAACCACACAGCAGTATTACTCAGTTTTTTGCTATTTTACACTTGAGCGAGAGACATTCTCGCCTGAAAGATAATGGGTCCAGAGAGTTCTCCATTTTTCATACAACTCCTCGCTTGAGTGAGCTCATCTCACCTCGGGGAGGTCACTTCTTGCCTGGGCGAGAGGATAGTTAGCGCGATATTATCTTATCTCACTTGAGTGAGATAGCTCCAAAATGTCTAGTTTAGCATGACTCTGCCTCACTTGAGCGAGAAAACTTGCACCAAAAGTCCTATTTTTCCAAAAATAAAGGTAATGCAAATATGGGTTTTACAACAAAAGGCTATGCTATATTCCTTATATTAACACACACATAAAAAAACTCTTAAGAATTGATAACAAACCCTCTTACAAAATATATTAAACAAAGTAACCAAATAGCTCTACAAACGCACAACTCTCATCCGGCAATTACACAACTTACACATTTATATTCCACATATGAAAATTCATATAGTTGAAGCAATTACAACACAACTTAAAAAGAATATTATATAATATACATATATAAATGCATAGGCCTGACAAACTGGGTGGAAGTTATGCTAACAAGAACCAATGATGCAAAGGTGATTATCTCATTCATCAAGAAAAAAATTATTGCATGATTTGGTGTTCCTAGAGTCTTAATCTGCAATGGAGGTGCACACTTCTGTCCTAGATGCTAGTTTGGAAAATATGGAGTGAAACATAGGGTTGCTACTCGCTATCATCCTCAAATTAGTGGACAGGTAGAGATTTCTAACAGAGAAATCAAGAAGATTATGGGAAAAGTGGTGAATAATGCAAGAAAAGATTGGTCAAAGAAGGTTGATGACACTCTATGCGCATATAGGAGTGCTTACAAAATACCTATTAGGATGTCTCCATATCAACTTGTGTTTGGTAACGCATGTCACTTGCCTATGGAATTAGAGCATACAGTATATTGGGCTACAAAATGCCTAAATTTTGATTTGTCAAGTGTAACACCTTAAATTAATTTCCAAGTAATAATTTAGCAATTAATGGAATATAGTAACCCCTATTTCATAGTAACCCCTATTTAGCAATTAAGCAGAAAATTAAATTGCAAAGTTCAATTAATGGAATATAGTAACCCCTATTTCATTCATGTAGATTCTATCCTATTCCTCTCAAGATTTAATACTCTTCTTCTCCTCCCAGAATTAGGTTAATTTAACAGCCGAAAATCAACCTTATGTTTCCATATGAATTAAGCAATTCAACGGATTCCAATTTCTCATCGAAAGATTACACAACCTTAGAAATAAACTCATAATTATGCAATTCAAGTTTAGAATCTCATTAAAATGAATTAGGGTTTATTAGGCAATATTCCCCTTATTCAACCATTAATTCAATTCAAGAGATTAGGAAGAAGAAATTCATGAAAGAAAAGGAATTATATTAACATTCAAAACCCAGGAATTCAAGAATCTAAGTAAACTCACTAAGGAATACAAAAGGTATAGCCCTCCATGAGGATGGGTCTCACTACTACAAAGTAAAATTAAAGAGAAATCAATAACATTAAGATGAAAAATCGAAGAAAAGTAAGAAGAAAATGGAAATCAAACCCTAGGTTGGACCTTTGGCTGTCACAAAGGCCACCTAGGCTTTGCAAAAGTTCCTAAAACAGAAAAAATCTAAAAGTGTAAAAAGCTCTTAACCTAATTTCTAAAATTCTATTTATAGTGCAGTGGTCGTTGCCTATAGTAGTTACGCATAGCATCCCACCTTGTCAGCCTTCTCTGGAGTGTCCACTATGAAACCAAAGTGGCTACGCGCACTGCGCGTAGCTACTATGAAATGGGAGTAGCTACGCACAAGTTTGGGTTAATTTTGGCCTTCTTTGGAGTGTCTACTATGAAACCAAAGTGGCTACGCGCAATGCCTCTTAAAACTAGGGTCTCTATAGTGTCCACTATAGCTTTGAAAGTGATCACTTTGGTCTACCCTCTGGTTCTAGCTTGCTGTAGTGTCCACTATGGAATCCAAAGTGGTCACTTTCAACTCAAATTTTCTCAAAGGCTAGAAATCCATGGATTAAGCCTAGAAATTCTTGCACAATTATTCAAATTATCAAAATTACAAATTATATCTATGTAAATCAATATAAATTAACCAAAAATTAAGAAACCTATGATATTTGACCAAAATGATGTTTTTATGTTATTTACACTTCCTAAGTCTACTTTTTCTATCAAGGGACACTAAAAAGACAAGTAAGAATCCAATAAAATATGGATTCATCACCATCCATAGCATATCATACACGACATACTTTGCCCATATTTATTCACATTACACGATACAGAGGCCCACATTCATTGACCACACTCAGCACATATGCCATTATTCCATCACACAACATATTAACATGCCATCCATATCCATTTCCAACCATTTACACTCAGCACATATGTTAGAGGTGCCTCGCTACAACGACACCCCCTGTCGCTACGGCAAAAATATCAGAGGGAATTGCAGTATGGTTTCTGCAGAATCTTGCTACAGTGAAACCTTCTTGCTACAGTGAGACTACGCCCAGAAATGCACCCCAAACTGTCCCTTTGTTGCTATGCGAGGGACCTCTCGCTGCAGCGAGAAGGCGATAGTTTCACGCCTTTCTCCTAAGGCCCTCTCACTACAGCGAGAATCCTCTCGCTACAGCGAGAATGCCCCAGTATTACACCATAAACCTGTTTTTCAGCCCAATCATATACAAATACAATTATACTCATTCATATGCATTCATATACATCAACATCATCATCACGCAATCAAGTGCAGACTCTAACATCCATTTAATAATAATAATAATAATAATAATAACAAACAATATTACAAAAAGGTCAGGCGTTACAATTCTCCCCTCCTTTAAGGAATTTCGTTCCCGAAATTCAACCAAATACACACAAGTTATATAAATAATCTCAGATATAACTCTCTCATTCTACTCTCCGTTTCCCATGTGGCATCACCCTCATCACTTGAGTTCCATATCACTTTCACCAATGAGATTTCCTTGCCCCTCAGCTGCTTAACACGGTGTTCCGCTATCCTCACTAGATACACGTCATAAGACAAGTCTTCTCTCACTTGAAATGGGTCAAGATCGATTACATGAGAAGGATCTGGCACATACTGCCTGAGTTATGACACATGGAACACTGGATGTAGATTCGAGAGATTCAGAGGCAACGCTATCCGATACGCAGCAAAGCCTCACATGGCGCCATCTCGATGCTGGCATGATAACTGTTATTGTACGTGAACTCCACCAGCGGTAAGCACTCTTCCCAAGTCCCTTACTGTTTGAGTACACAAGCTCTCAACAGGTCCTTCAGTAACGGGATGGTTCTCTCTGTCTGGCCATCAGTTTGTCGATGATACGCCAAACTAAGCTTTAACTTAGTGCTTAACGCCCTCTGCATGGTAGCCCAGCACACATTAGCAGTGTGCCCTAGTTTTCCACAGTTACGGCAACTTATCTTTGGCTATGGGCAGTCTCTCACAATGTGTGGCCCTCCACACCTAAAGCACTTGATCGGTCCTCTGAAAAAGCCTAATCTTGAGCCATTCCTACTACTCTTCTTGATGAAACGATGTTTTGCTACTCATTATGCACAAAGACTGTCGTTAATCCTCATCAAATATGCTAAGAAATGAATGCAATACTAGGGTGTTGTCCTAAGTCGTCTCCAAGGAATTTTTGGTTGGGAACATACATCGAATAAGTGTAAATATAGATTTTAAAGCAAGTAAATTGGGGGGAGGTTTGTCAATTTCCAGATTTTAATCAAGAGCAAAATGTAAACTAGTGAAATTCAATCAATTAAGAAGAGTAATCCCTAGTCAATCAATGAGTTCTATCCCTATTCTTTCAAATGATTCAATAATCCCCTTTTCTTCCCTTGAATTAAGTTAATCTAACAAGCGAAAATTAACTTTAGCATCCTAATTAAAATTAAGCATCTTAATGGGCTCCAATCTCTATCCCTAAGATTAAGCAATCTCAAAGATTAATCAAAATTAAGCAATTTTGGATTAGAATTTCGTTTGGGTAATTTAGGGTTCATTAAGCAATGTTCCCCTCATGTAAATTTCATTTCATTCACAGATTGGGGTTAATAAATCCAAGGAAAGAAAGAGTAATATTGGCATTAAACCCAAGAATTCAAAAACCATGTGAGTTGACTAGGAATTACAAGAAAATTTAACCCTCTATATGGATGGGCTTCACAAATGAAAGAAGGGAATGCAGAAACGTAAGCAACATTAATGTAAAATCAATGAGAATCAAAGGGAAATTGGAAATTAAAACCTATAATGGATCCCTGGCTGTCACCCAAGGCTCTAAAGCTCTGGAAAGAAAAATGTCCTAATTTCGCAAAGGGAATGAAAGAAAAATAAAAATTCAAGCTCCCGTACCCTAATTCCTAAAATCTATTTATAGTGGAGGACATGTCAGCAAAGTGCCCACTTTTACCTTTGAAAGTGTCCACTTTGGCTCTTGAGAGTGTCCACGCGCATATACGTTGGTTTGCAAGTTCTCTGGAGTTGCCACTTTTCATGCTGAAAGTAGCTACTTTGGATGCGCGTAGCCACTATGAAAGACAATAGTGTCCACGCGCAAATTTCTTCTCAAGTGGCGTTCCTGGAGCTTTCTGGAGTTGCTACTATGAAGGTTGAAAGTGGCTACTTTGGACGCGCGTAGCCACTATAAAAGGCAATAGTGTCCACGCGCATCTTGCTTTCCAAATGGCGTCCCTGGAGCTTTCTGGAGTTGCTACTATGAAGGGTGAAAGTAGCTACTTTGGACCCTTTAATGCCTAGACTTGCTGTAGTTGCTACTTTTGCTCTTGAAAGTGGCTACTTTGGGGTTGACTTTCATCCAAGGGCCAAGATTTCTCAAAATTAGCTTGGGGACTCTGCAAAATTATCAAGATAATTAAAATTGCAATCTATATCTATGTAATTAAATGCAAATTAACCAAAAATTAATAAACCTATGATATTTATTCAAAAAGTGATTTCTGTATTATTTACACTATCTAAGTCCATTTTTTCTATCAAGGAGTACCAAAAAGGCAAGTAAAAATATAATAAAAAGTGGATTCATCACTTCTCTTAAGACAAACTCCCTTTAGATTGTGAATTATTCGAGCCATAATATGGCCCTTTGGAGAATCTAGGCGGTCTTCTATCTTGCCTCACTGGACCGACTCCCCTAGTATCCACTGTCTTACCCCTCAAGCTGCTTCAAAGATTCTACTTTTGCTCACCATAGTGGGCAAGTCTTTCAGCTGGAACACACTGACTGCAGCTCAGATGTCTAGCCTCAGCCCGTGCTCAAACTGAGCACACAAGTCGTCCTCACCATCCCCATATTGGTAGTGAGGTCAGTACTCCATCAGCTCTTGAAACTCTGCTACATATTCCCCCACTATCATGCTTTCTTGCTTTAGCTTAAGGAATTCACTGGCCTTCTGCTTCCTTAGATCCCGAGGAAAGTAGTTCCCTGGGAAGATCACCTTAAAGGTCTCCCATTGAACGTAGCCACCCTCTTGTGGCAATGTTTGACCGGCAAACCTCCACCAGTCTTTCGCTTCCCCACACAGCAGGCAGATGCCGTAGTTCACCTTGTGTTCCTCATGGCACCCCATCGTATTGAAGACTTTCTCTACATCCGCCAACCACTTCTGGCCTCCCTCAGGGTTGAATCCTCCCTCAAACTTTGGAGGATGGTGCCTAGTGAAGGCAGACAACCCTCGGTATTCGGCCGGCTCTCCGCCTTGGTTATGCACCAAGGTCTCCACAATTTGAGCCATGCCCTCCATGAGGTCATTGCTATCTCTAGCTCTCTACCTCTACCAACCATGTTTACTCTAAGCTATAAAAATTCAGCAAACCACAATTCAAACCATCAAGTAAATGACAACATTTATAATTCAGGTAAGCAAAACAAATCAACCCTCAGCTTGGACGTTTCAGCCTGTTACCTCAGTCTGGTTTGGATGAACTGCTCTGATACCAAAATTATAACACCTTAAATTAATTTCCAAGTAATAATTTTGCAAAATGGGAGTAATAAAATTTTGATTTAAATAAAAGATCCCATCACAGAGGTTCATAAAATAGTTTAAAACAATAAAGGATTACAAATTTATATCAAAGACTACTATAGGACTAATTCAGTTACATTATATTTTCAAAATACAATCTAAGTCCTATAGCTGTTCATCCTTCCTTCACTGAGTCCGGTGCTGATCGTCTTCGTCACTTGAAAAATAAATGGAAGGGTGAGTACTCTACACTATCCAACACACATAAACATAGAGACTCATCTCAAATACTACACATTTACTAACATATTTTAAATCATGCATCCACCAGACAAGCATCTTAATCTCAGTCATAATCATTATTCATTATCTATTTCAATTTAAAACACAACCGGTGCACTCACTGCACCAACATTTCACACACGTGCGCTGATCGCATCTAGCCACGCTCACTGTGGCACTGTGATCACAGTTTCACACCATGAATGGTCGCTGGTTATCCCCACTTCACAGATACCGCATGGGCAGTCACGGGTCACTTAGCAAAGGTGTTGGTCAGGGGTCTAGTCAGGAGGAGAGTGTGTGGCCTGTGGTGCACCCACGCTCACTGTTGGTGTCACCACCACTCTCTCTTCCCCAAGGTATCTCTACCATCCCTATCGTCCACACCCCCAGTGGATCGCTGAACCATCCATAGCATATCATACACGACTTACTTTGCCCACATTCATTCACCACACTCAGCACATATGCCATTATTCCACCACACAATATATTAACATGCCATCTATATCCATTTCCA
This sequence comes from Abrus precatorius, assembly GCF_003935025.1. Classification (NCBI taxonomy): domain Eukaryota; kingdom Viridiplantae; phylum Streptophyta; class Magnoliopsida; order Fabales; family Fabaceae; genus Abrus; species Abrus precatorius. The sequence goes on from NW_020874292.1 coordinate 13,165,137, forward strand.
ACCATTTACATTATTCAATCATCAATTCTTAACATGCTTACACACATTCTCAATCAAGGGTATGTCAACCCCACAATCAATTTACATTCCACTCCAAACACACAATAATTTCCTACTCTCTATCGTAGCCACATTGCAACATTTAACGAAATAAACAGTAAATTAAACACAATTAGAGTTCCTCCCTTACCTCAAATAAAGGCCCACACACCAAATCAACAAGGTAGGTACTCTCCCACATGGACTTTGACCTAAATACATGGAAGAACCCTATGAGAACCCAAGGAGAACCGAGAAAACAGTGAGTAAGGGTGAGAAATCATAAACCCTAACCATGAAACTCACCTCCAAGCGTTCCCAACACTAATCCAACCTTTAATTTAGCTCCCGAACGACTTTGGAGGCAATTTAATCGGTGGAATAGGGTTTGGAAGTGAGAGAATTGAAGAAATCTTGAAGGAAAAGTGAGAAATGAAACTTCCCCAAACCCTAACCCCTTTAAATCCTCTTCTGGTCGCGACACTCTCGCTACAACCGCGAGGCACCTCTCGCTGCAGCAATGCCTCCTGTCGCTACAGCGAAAATATCAGAGGGAAATGCAGTCTGGTTTCTGCAGAATCTCGCTACAGCAAGACTTTGCCCAGAAATGCACCCCAAATTGTCACTTTGTCGCTACAATGAGGGACCTCTCGCTGCAGCGAGAAGGCAACCGTTTTATGCCTTTCTCCTAGGGCTCTCTCGCTACAGTGAGAATGCCCCAGTATTACACCCTCAACCTGTTTTTCAGCCTAATCATATACAAATACAATTATACTCATTCATATGCATTCATATACATCGACATCATCATCACATAATTAAGTGCACACTCTAACATCCATTTATATATAATAATAACAATCAATATTACAAAAAGGTCAGGCGTTACATCAAGTGCTAGAGAAAAAAGAGTGTTACAGCTTCATGAACTAGAAGAATTTAGGCAATTTGCTTATAAAAATGCAAAGATCTACAAAGAAAAAGCCAAGAGTTTGCATGATCATTTCATTTTGAAGAGGGAATTTGAGCCAGGACAATTAGTTTTATAATTGAATTCTTGGCTGAAATTATTTCCTGAAAAGTTTAAGTCAAGATGGTCGGGTCCTTTTGTGATCAAAGAGGTATCTCCCTTTGGTGTTGTTTTATTAGAAGATTAGAAAATAGGGAGAGAATTTAAGGGCAATGGCTAGAGGATCAAGCTTTATCATGGATAAGAGATTGAAAGAAATAACACGTGTCAAATTTGTTTCTCAAGAGTGAGGAACATCAGGCATCAAGCTAGTGACATTAAAGAAGTGCTTTGTTAGAGACAACTCACACTTCTTTCCCTTTTAAATTTGCTAATTTGTAGTTTTATTTAAAGAATTCTGCATAATCTAAGTTTTGAACTGTAAGTAAGCACTTTTGGGAGTAAAAGCATTAGCCACTTGAGCAGAATTTTAATTCAATTTATTGGGGTAGACACTCTTTGCATATAAAGTAATCACTATGAAGCACATAATAACTTTTTGGATGGATGGTTACCACTTGCAAGGATTGGATGTCATTGGAATAGTCACCCTCAGAGCAAAAGGGAACAACACACAAACTATATTCAGGGTCTATTCTTTGGAACATTCACTTTTGGAGGAAAAAGTAATCATGCACAGTCCTTTCCTAGCTAGATAGGATACGCGTAGATACTATTTGAGCAGAGAGTAGCCACACACAGACTATTTTAGACACTTATGAACTTTGTGAGTCTCTGGAACATGTCTTACAAACTCAAGATGAAAACAAAGGAAATTCAATATCATCAATGCAAGAATTAAAGGAAAATAAAGAGAAATTGTAAATCAAACCCTAAGATTGGCCTTGGCTGTCACCCAAGGGTCCTAAGCTCTATAAATGCTCCCTCAAATGGCAAAGAATCTAAAAATGTGTAAAAAGGATTCGTACCCTAACTTCTCAAATTCTATTTATAGTGCAGAAATTTTCGCCTATAGTAACTACTATGGTTTCATAATGATAACACGCAATGCTTCATAGTAGTTACTATCGCTCCATAGTAGCCACGCGCAAGTCTTGTGATTTTGGCCTTCTCTGGAGTGTTCACTTTGGTATCATAGTGATTACTTTGGTCGGCCCAGAGTGTCTACTATGGTTCCATAGTAAACACGCGCAACACTTCTTCAAACTAGGTCTCTGTAGTGTTTACTATGGTTTCATAGTGATCACTTTGGTCTGCCCTTCTGGATCTAGCTTGCTGTAGTGTTCACTATAGGATCCCAAGTGATCACTTTCATCTCAAACTTTCTCAAATGCTAAAAATCCATGGAAAAAGTCTAGAAATTCCTGCACAATTATTCAAATGATCAAAATTGCAAACTATATCTATGTAAATTAACCAAAAATTAAGAAACCTATGTTATTTGACCAAAATGATGTTTTTATGTTATTTACACTTCCTAAGTTTATTTTTTCTATTAAGAAACATCAAAATGACAGGTAAAAATCCAATAAAATGTGGATTCATCACAACCCTAACTTAAAGAGGGGCAAAAGCTCAAGTGGGTATTTCAAGAGAAGGGAATTCTTTTGAGTGAGTGAGTACAACAACTTGGAGTGGAATGCATTAAATGATGCAGCTTAAGTCAACATGTTTTTCATTATTTTTCCTTATGTGGGATGCTTTTCAACTCAAGGCTCTTGCTGTATTTTTTTTTTCTTTCTTTTTCAATCATTCATCATTATTTTTTTTTTATAATTTCATGGAATTTGGCAATCATTCTCTTCTTCAAATTTAAGCAAATTTTTTTGACAAGTAATATTAACATGTAAAATGCTCATCACCCCAAACTTAAGAGCTTGCTTGTCCTCAATTAACTACAATCAAAATCAGCACCCCAAACTTAGTTTATTGCATTCACTCTTGATGCAACTCAAAAGAAATACCTCTCTTAAGGTAAGGAAAATATTTTTACAGACTAAGCATGGCAAAAGAAGGAATGTGGAACAAGGGAAATTAAGTGCAAAGGTGTTGAAGGGTGGGTGGGTGTCTGCAAAGATGGCCTCAATCATCTAGATGAAAGATTGCACAACACATATTCAATTAAGAAGCAGGGCAAGTTCTAGAAGATGAATGCAAATATACATGTTATAATGCACACATAAAAGAATTTTGAGGCTTAATTCTCTACCATGGTAAAAGGTGATAATTTCTTAGTAACATGTGAGTACAATTCACCTTACAAGAAAATATGTGCAGTATGGTAAGAAAGATAATTATTCAAAAACAGGGAATGATCATAAGAATATAACTATGGAATTACAAATCTGGACTAGATGAAAAGAGAACAGTATGAAAACTATTTTTGTATTTTCATTTAGTACTGTGAAAGGAATTTAGAATAAGAAAATATGAAATAGAGGCAAAGAGATCACCCTCTTTCATAGAAAGTAGATTCATAACTCGGGGCTCAAATTCATGCTTCTCTTGACAGGGTTGAGGGCATTCTCTAGACAAATATACACAAAGTTCAGTATAGGGAGCAATTATGAAACCAGAATACAAAATATATAAATATGTCTTAAATTGTTCAAAGTAAAAACGGTAATACAAAAGTAAAGCAGTAAAGAGGAAAGTAGTAATGTGCGATAATTACATAGAAATGGTGGTTAATAATAAATACAGGGAAATGGAAGAAGGTAAGTGAAAAGTGGGTGTGGTGAAAAAGAAACTAAAGCTAAATGGCATCTTCATCAGAGCTGGAAAAGGAAGAGTCATCATCATCATTAGCATCCTCTGTTGCTGCTGGTAGGTCTTCATCTGAGGAACTGAAGCTGCTTTCATCTGCATCAGCTTTGGCAGGGGCAGTGGGATTAAAAGGTGGAAGGTCACTCTGGACCGTTGCTCTTAGGTAAAGGGCACTGAAGGTGGGGGCATCATAGAGCTGTGTGGTAGTCGTCCCCAACTTCTTCTCTATGTTCAGAAGCATTGTGTCCACCAGTGTCATGAATGCCTTCTGTCCAGCATGAATGATATCTTGCCTCAGAGCAAGCTATTTCGTCTGCTCCTTCATCCTCATAGGAGTGTCTCTCCTGTAGTCAGCTGGAAGTGATAGTCCTGGGTTAGCAGTCTTTTTAAGTTTAAAGAAATCCTTCACCATGATTGCAAAAATAGGAGGGGCTGCTCTGATTCTCCGTTGGTATTCCCCAAAATCTACCCCAGCAGCATCTTGGAATAGCATAGCAATGATGGATGGAAAACCCATGGAAACTCTGCTCCTACTCAAGATGTCCATGATGGCACTGCTGATCACTTCACCAACATGGATGGGCATGCTGTTAGAATGGCATAGATCAGCTCTGCCATCTTCACTGCTAATGTAGAGGAATGGAGAACTGGCATGAAAGAGCTGAGAATGAAGACACTCCAGATTTTGCTGCAGGGATTAGGTGCTTTGTTGTCAGGTTCTTGGGCTGCATCTTGCAGTCAAACTCCCAGTTCTCACCCTCCTTTCAAATGGTTTCAAGGATAGGCTTATAGTCCTTTTCCTCCTGAATGCTGAAAGTGGTGAAGTCCAGTTGGCCAGCTAATTTATGTATAGTTGGGATGTTCAGAACTCTCTGGATGTTAGAGGGGGTGAAGTTGATCAGTTTTCCCCTCACCATGCTGTGTCTAGGAGGGAGAGTGTCACCTTTAACCCTCAGGGCATTGGCAAAGAACTCTTGGGTGATTTCCTTCCACCCGTTACCAGCACATGTAGTGAAGAGGTCCCAACCTCTCCTCTGAATCTCCTCTTGAAATTGAGGGTGGGCGCCTTCTTGAATCTCAAAGTTGCGGTCCTGCACCAATTTCCTTTGCAGAGTGTTGGCTTTAAAGTATTCCTCATGCTCCAATGACCGAAACCTAGGGTCATGGTTAGGTGGGGGTGAAGAGGAATATGCACCAACTATTTTGGCTCTCTTAGACCTTGGAGTGTTCTTCCTTAGAGTATTGACCATATTTGCTGCAGAGGGAAAGAATTTGTGTGAGATATACATTTATATTATGCAGCAACTATGTGTATCAATTAAAATAACATTCAAATGGACAGTGAAAGATCAAACCAGAATATTAGTGATGCGGTACAATGCTAAATTTGACATGGACAGTGACGTAGCAAAATGAAAATAAGTGCAAAGAAATCGAACCAGTGGTAACAGGATATATGTATTACAACAAAGTGTCAAGAAATATCACTTATAGTACACAGGGCAGTCTCTATGCAGACAATTGACAGGGACACTCATTTTCAATATGCAGAGAGTAGTTAACAAAGAGTTATGCAGGTGTGTAGTTATGGGGGCAAGTGATTATCACAAAAAGAATGCAGATCATTGTACTTAGCAACAATTAAATGGTTCTTTTCAATTTCATTCCAGAGTGGTTGTTGTGATATTCATGGTCCATATGCAGAGTAGTTAAAAGGAGGTGCAACATGGTGTTGGCTTATTCCTGTTCATATTCACAACACCAAAGTAATTAGAGTGACTACCCTAAAATGACAGTTGTGCAAAATTCAAGTTGGGCAAGCACTAAATAATTCAAGCAAAATAGGTTAAATTGTAGTGAAACAGTGATTCTCATACAGAAAGGATACTATATCAGTTGTCATTGTAACAAAACATGCAAACAGTCACCACCAGAAATGGAAGTATACCCTGTGGTGTAACAATGGCAAAGAACAGTAGATTAACCAAAATGAACACTCTTAGTTCCTTCCAATCAGACAATTGCACTTGAAATAGTAGAATAAACACTACAATTGTTATGCATGAGGCTTTAAAACAAAATCCCACGTGACAGTGATTACCTTAGGGTGGATGATGACAGAATGCAACAAATTTACCAAAATGAACACCTACAATCACTCCTAATCAACGACACTCCACATTGTAGTTAGGATCCATCAATCCCAATTTACGAAGCCTAAAATTAAAATTCTCAAACGGAAGTGAGCACTCTGGGGTTCGACAATGGTAAAAACTACACAAATTTTCCCAATACACACCCCCAGTCCCTTTTAATCAAGCTATCGATAACTCAACCAACAGAATTTACACAAAAATTTCAAAGCATGAGTCTTCACTTCAAAATCCCAAACAACAGTGGTCACACTAAGGGTTAATCAGACAGAGCGCAGAGAATTAAACCAAAGTAACATTCCTCATCCATTTTAATCATGCAAGCAAACCCAGAATATCAGTTTCCCCCAAGTAATTTCAATCTATAAACCCAAAATTAAAAGTCCCAAATATTTGAACGAAGAACCCTAATGTAAAAAGAGGGGAAATTGAAAAATTAGCTGGATGGAAACCTGAGATAAGTGCAGAATAATGGAATTGAATGGGTCTTAGCACAGACCAGTGTAAATGAAAGGGAATTTTTAAGAAAGGTTAGAGACGGAGGTGAGAGCGTTCAGAGGTTGAGTGAAAGTGAGGGCTGGAGTAGTCACTTTCAATTTATATAGGCTGTGGGCGTCATCACTTTCAAACCATAGTAGACACGCGCGTTTGTATTTTTCAAGTTAAATGCTATGCGTAACTACTATGGGACGAAAGTGACAACTACAGAAGAGGCACTTTTTACAAAATTCCAATGTGAGGTGCGCGTAGTTACTATGAAATTGGAGTAGCTACGAGCAGCATGTATCCCTGAGGAGGTGTCTCTGTAGTTGTTACTATGAAACCAAAGTGACAACTACAAAGAACCCCCTTAATTTCCAGTGCCTCTGCGCGTGCTTACTATGAAATTGGAGTGGTTACGCGCAGACTCATTAGCCCAAAAGCCTTGTGAAAGTGATTACTATGGACTGAAAATGAAAACTATAGAGAGTGAGATCACTTACCTTAGCTTGAAAGTGACTACTATGAGATGGAAGTGGTTACCCCTGATGGTGAAATTGAAACTGCTTCCCCTGAAGGTCATTGTTGTGAGGCAGGGGTGACCATACCTCTGCATACTTGAACTTCCTTTGATTTATGCATGAATCAAGCTTAAGATTTACAATTGTCCACTATAAAATTTTGAGAATATGCAGGAAAATTACGTCAAAGTCATCATACATATCACAACTCAATTATGAAAATGCTTATTAAATGTAAAGAACAACAAAAATTCTTAATCAACTTGTGAGTTGCCTCTCACATAGTGCTTCTTTAACGTCACTAGCTTGACATATGAAATGAGTTATGCAGGCCAAGGGTTGGAATGGAGGTTGGTGCATGGTGATTACAGGTCAATCTCCTCAACTTCTTCCAAGGTAGCTGAGTTTTGCAAGAATGGCTTCAAGCGGTGCCCATTCATCATAAAGCTTTTGCTAGTGGAGTCACTGATGATTTCCACTGCACCATGGGAAAATACCTTTGTAACAGTGAAGGGTTCAAGCCACCTTGATTTGAGCTTCCTAGGCATGAGTTTAAGACGAGAATTGAACAGGAGAACCTTTTGACCAACGTAGAACTCTTTGCTTGAAATCTTCTTGTCATGCTATTGTTTGGTCTTTTTTTTGTAGATTCTTGAGTTTTTGTAGGTCTCAAGACAAACTCCTCTAGCTCCTGTAGTTGTAATTTCCTTTGTTTTCCAGCTGAGTCATAATGGATATTGCAAGTCTTTACTGTCCAATAAGCTTTGTGTTCCACCTCAACTGGTAGATGGCAGGCTTTTCCATAGACCACCTTGTATGGTGACATTCCCAAGATTGTCTTAAATGTTGTTCTATGTGCCCACAAGGCATCATCAAGTCTGCGACTCCAGTCTTTTTTATGGGGTTGCACTACTCTCTCAAGTATTTTCTTGATTTCCCTATTAGAGAGCTCAGTCTACCTATTTGTCTGCGGGTGGTAGGCAATGGTGACTTTGTGGACAACTCCATATTTCTTCAACAAGACTTCCATAGTCCTATTGCAGAAATGACTTCCTTGATCACTAATGATGGCTTTAGGGATTCCAAACCTACAAAATAAGTTGGTACGAACAAACTCTACAACAACTCTAGCATCATTAGTTTTGGTGGCTTTAGCTTCCACCCATTTGGAAACATAATCAACAGCAAGAATTATATAAAGAAAACCAAAAGAGGAGGGGAAGGGTCCCATAAAATCAATACCCTAGACATCAAAGATGTCACAATAGAGGATGGGTTGTTGGAGCATCTCTTGTCTCCATGTAATTACTCCTCCTGCTCTTTAGCATCTTTCACAGGTGGAATATGCTTGCCATGAGTCCTTAAAAATTGACAGCCAGTATAGTCCTGCATCTAGCACTTTTCTTGCTATCCTCTGAGGTCCTTGATGACCTCCTATAGTTGAGCCATGACAGAACTACAATATGGATGAGATTTCTTCATCAGGCATGCACCTTCTAATGACTTGGTCACTGCAGAATTTCCATAAATAAGGGTCATCCCAAACGTAATATTTGGCATCACTCCTTATCCTATCCCTTTTTTCTTTTGGTGCATCTGCTGGAAAGGCCTCTAAGAGTTGAAAATATCAGCATACCAGGGTGCTTGTGAAGCATACAACTCTAAGAGTTGTTCATCAGGAAAATCATCTAAAATTGGAATATGGTCAAGAACTCCCTCTATCCTGCTCAGGTGGTTGGCTACCAAATTCTGAGTTCTATTTCTATCCTTGGTCTCCAAATCAAACTCTTAAAGTAAAAGCATCCACCTTATGACGTTGGGCTTAGAATCTGTCTTTTTTAGCAAATACTTCAAGGTAGAATGATCAGTAAAAAATCACAACTGTTGACCCTAACAGATATGATCTAAACTTATCCAATGCAAAGACTATGGCCAACAATTCTTTTTCAGTTGTGGTGTAATTACATTGTGCTGGATCCAAAGTTCTAGAAGCATAATAAATGATGTGAGGAAACTTACCAACCCGTTGTGTTGAGGCAGCTCCTACTGCAAAATTGGATGCATTACACATTAATTCAAATGGCTTGGTCAATTTTGGAGGTTGGATGATGGGTGTGGTGGTCAGGGCTTCCTTAAGCATATTAAATGCTTCTTTACACTTTTCATCAAAATTTAACTCAGTCTCCTTTTGCAAAAGCTTGGACAGGGGAATGGCAATTTTGGAGAAGTTCTTAATGAATCTCCTGTAAAATCCTGCAAGGCCAAGGAAAGCATGAATCTCTTGAATACAAGAGGGGTAAGGCAGTTGTTCAATAACATCAAGTTTTGCAGGATCTACTTCAATTTATTTTTCAGATATGATATGGCCTAACACTACACCTTGCTCTACCATGAAATGACATTTTTCAAAATTTAGCACAAGATTAGTGTCAATGCATCTTCCGGGTCGCTTGGTTAAGCCTCTTGTAGTCTATGCAGACTCTCCAACTGTTCTGGACTCTGGTGGGTATTAACTCATCTATTTCATTTTTCACCACAGTGAGTCTAGATTTCTTTGGGACCACTTGGACCAGGCTGACCCAAGTGCTATCCGATATAAGGTAGATAATCCCAACTTGCAGCAACTTAGTGACCTCCTTCTTCACCACGTCTAGAATAATTGGATTTCCCTCCTCTGAGGCTGCCTTACTGGCTTAGCACCCTCCTCTAATAATATTCTGTGCATACAAAGAGAAGGGCTGATTCCAGGAATATCAGCAAGAGTCCAGCCTATAGCTTTCTTGTGCCTCTTAATCACTTCTAGGAGTTTCTCCTCTTGTTCAACATTCAGCTTGGTGGAGATTATCATTGGAAACTTCACATTTGCCTCTAGATAGGCATATTTCAGATGCTCTGGTAATGGTTTAAGCTTCAATGTAGGAGGTTGCTCCATAGAGGGAAGTGATTTAGCACTCTCAGTAGAAGAAATTTCTACAACATTTAAATCAAAGGGGTTAGATTCAATTGTACTTGTTAAATTCGAAACATCATATTCTTCTCCTATTAATTTTTCAATTTATTCAATATTAGAATTTGTAGAATTCACATTCAAAAAGTTAGAAATACAAGAGTCACACATAGAAGAATTATTACAATGTTCACAAATGGGAGTATCTATACATTTAGTAGAATTAAAAGAAAAATCTGTTTCTAAAAATTCAGAAAATTGTTCATCTATCAAATCATCAAATAAATCAATTTGGAAGATAGAATGTTCTTCAGATGGGTGCTTCATAGCATTAAGTATGTTGAAGCGCACGATGTTGTCCCCAAACTCCATAGTGAGTGTACCCGGCATGCACATCAATTTTCATTCTTGCGGTCTTCAAGAACAGTCTTCCCAGGATGATTAGTACAACACTATTCATTAACTCTCCCTCTTGCATATCCAGGATGTAAAAGTCAGCTGGGAAGATAAGATCATTTACTCTGACTAGCACATCTTCAACAATCCCGGTTGGGTTTGTTATGGTTCTATTGGCTAACTGAATAACTACACCTGTAGGCTGCAGAGGACCAAGAGACAGTGAAGTAAAAATAGACAATGGCATGACATTTATGGATGCTGCTAAATCTAACATGGCATTCTCAATCCTATTATTACCAATGATGCATGGAATGGTGAATGTTCCTGGGTCCTTACATTTCTTAGGCATTGTGGACCTTTGCTTTTCAAAAAGTGCAGAAATATTTCTACCCATGTTTACCTGTTCATTACCCTTAAGACGCCTCCTATAAGTACACAAATCTTTCAAGAATTTGCCGTACTTAGGTATTTGCTTGATCGCATCTAGTAGAGGTAAGTTCACCTCTACCATCCTGAAGGTCTCAAAAATCTCTTTTTTAGCCTCTTCAATCTTTTTGCTTGGCTGGACAACTCTCTGAGGGAATGGTAGAGGAATTGGCCTTTCAACATTTTCTGCCACCTTTTGTTGGGCAGGTATAGGTTCTGGTTGTTCTTGAGTCTTTTCCTCACCATTTTGACCAACTGTAGCTAGAGTACAACTTGAGTCTTCCTTCTCCTTGGGCATGGTGGGCTCTTGCATCACTTTTCCAGATCTCAGGGTGATTGCACTCACATTTTTAGAATTTGCTACAGTTTGTGCACGGAGGTTCCCTAAGCCTTAAGATTGCATCTGGTTTAGAGAAGAGGCTAACTGTCCCATTTGATTCTCCAAAGTTTTAATACTAGCCTCGGTTCTCTGCTAGAAAGTGATGTTCATGGTCAATTGCTTTATGAGCTCCTCCAGTGATGGTTCATTTTTCTGTGGTGCACTTGGTTGTGAGGAAGATGGTTGGTGATGTTGTTGTGCTTGTTGTGGTTGATGTTGGGATTGATGAGATCTATTTGGGCCAGCATGATGTGTTTGATATTAAGTGCCTTGCTGCTGGTAGTGCTATTGAAAATTGGTCCCTTATCTCAAATTTGGATGGTTACTCTAGCCTGGGTTGTATCTATTGGAAGATAGATCCCAATTTGGTTGTTGCTGCAAATTTAGAAAAGAAAATTTATTAGTGTAAATGTTTGTAGCATAAGCCTAAGGATTACCTTCTAGAGTGTCAGACTCTTGTAGTGTGGAGCAGCTATTCGTGTAATGGTCTGTAGCTGAACAAATGCCACACAACAGGGCTGGAACGAATGGTGAAGGAGGTGAAGATGCAGCAACACTCTTTTGCATAGAAACCAATTGCTTCACCATGGATGCTAATTCATCAAGCTTGTTTTCCAGCTTACTAGATTCAGCAACTTGTACTTCACTCACATTTCTGGTAACACAAGAATTTTGCCTTGTTGCAAATTGTTGGGAGTTGGCAGCCATGTTCTCAATCAAGTTATGGGCTGCAACTGGAGTCTTATCTACCAACGCCCCTCCACTTGCAGCGTTTATCATGCTTCGATCCATAGAGTGCAGTCTCTCATAAAAGTATTGTATCAACAATTGATCTAGTTTGATCGTGGGGGCAACTAGCACATAACTGATGAATCCACATTTTATTGGATTTTTACTTGTAATTTTGATATTTCTTAATAGAAAAAGTAAATCTAGGAAGTGTAAATAACATAAAAACATCATTTTGGTCAAATATCATAGATTTCTTAATTTTTGGTTAATTTACATTGATTTATATAGATATAGTTTGTAATTTTGATCATTTGAATAATTGTGCAGGAATTTCTAGACTTTTTCCATGGATTTTTAGCATTTAAGAAAGTTTGAGATGAAAGTGATCACTTAGGATCTCATAGTGAACACTATAGCAAGCTAAGTCCAGAAGGGCAGACTAAAGTGATCACTATGAAATCATAGTAGACACTACAGAGATCCAGTTTGAAGAAGTATTGCTCATGCTTACTTTGGAATCATAGTAAACACTCTGGAGCAGCTAAAGTTAACAGTCTGATACCAAAGTGACAACTCCAGAGAGGCCAAAAGCACAAGACTTGCACGTGGCTATTATGGAGCGATAGTAACTACTATGGAGCACTGCGTGTTATCACTCTGATACCAGAGTGACAACTCCAGAGAAGCCAAAAGCACAAGACTTGCGTGTGGCTAATATGGAGCGATATAACTACTATGGAGCACTGCGCGTTATCACTATGAAACAATAGTAGTTACTATAGGTGAAAATTTCTGCACTATAAATAGAATTTGAGAAATTAGAGTCGAAGCTTTTTTCATAACTTTAGATTCTTTTGCCACTTTGGGAGATGTATGCATGAGGTGATGAATAGATAGATGAAGGAGATGGATGCATATTTTTTTTGTTCGCAAAAAGATTTATCGCCAATCTCATCAAAATATGCAGAATTTTTATGTAGTCTAGGATGCAAGCATAGGTTGTCTCCAATGACCTTGGTTAGTAACATACATTGAACATGTTGTAAACATTTACTATGAAAGCAATTAAAAAGGGGGGTTTTGTGTGATTCCAATTTTAATGTAAAAACAAATGATGAAATTAATGAGTTCAATCAATGAAATCTGCAATCCTTAGTTCGTTCATGTAATTCTATCCCTATTCCTCTCAAGATTCAATACTTTTCCTCTTCCTCTGAATTAGGGTAACTCAACAAGCGAGAATAAATCTTAAAATCCCATACAAATTTAAGCAAATTTAATGGACTCCAACTTTTTTTCCCAAGATTATGCAACCTTAGAAATTAACTTAGGATTAAGCAAACCAAGTTAAAAATTTCATTAAAATGAATTAGGGTTAATTAAGCAATGTCCCCCTCATTCAAATATTAATTCAATTCAAAAAATTGGGAAATGTAAATTCATGAAGGAAAGGGAATTTACATTCATACCCAGGAATTCAAGAATCCATGAACTCACTAAGGATTACAAGAAAGTTCAGCCCTCCATAAGGATGGGTCTTACAAATTCAAGATGAAAACAAAGGAAATTCAATATCATTAATGCAAGAATTAAAGGAAAATGAAGAGAAATTGTAAATCAAACCCTAAGATTGGCCTTGGCTGTCACCCAAGGGTCCTAAGCTCTGCAAGTGCTCCCTCAAATGGCAAAGAATCTAAAAATATGTAAAAAGGATCTGTACCCTAATTTCTCAAATTCTATTTATAGTGTAGAAATTTTTGCCCATAGTAACTACTATGGTTTCATAGTGATAATGCGCAGTGCTCCATAGTAGTTACTACCGCTCCATAGTAGCCACACGCAAGTCTTATTATTTTGGCCTTCTCTGGAGTGTTCACTTTGGTATCAAAGTGATTACTTTGGTCGGCCCAGAGTGTCTACTATGGTTCCAAAATAAACACGCGCAACACTTCTTCAAACTGGGTCTCTGTAGTGTCTACTATGGTTTCATAGTGATCACTTTGGTCTGCCCATTTGGATCTAGCTTGCTGTAGTGTTCACTATGGGATCCAAAGTGATCACTTTCATCTTAAACTTTCTCAAATGCTAAAAATCCATGGAAAAAGTCTAGAAATTCCTGCACAATTATTCAAATGATCAAAATTGCAAACTATATCTATGTAAATCAACCAAAAACTAAGAAACCTATGATATTTGACCAAAGTGATGTTTTTATGTTATTTACACTTCCTAAGTTTACTTTTTCTATTAAGAACCATCAAAATGACAAGTAAGAATTCAATAAAATGTGGATTCATCACTTATCCCTAAGACATCCATAACCTTGACATTCAATTCAGATATAAGAAATTAACTCAACTTCCATTAGTGAAAATCATCTAGGTTTAATTCAATTGAATAGCTAATCTAAGATTTGCATTAAGAAAAGAATTAAATGTTCAATACAATCAATGTCTTAAAATTCATATCCACAATCAATTTACAATATTAAAATTGGGTCCATCAATCCTTAACAAAAAGAAATTAGAACATGTTCTTAAAAGAAAAAGAGAGAGAAAGGGTAAAAGAAGATGAGCTAAAGAATTTCTTCATAAATTCAATCCTCAACCTGATTCCTCAAGGTGAAAAGTTTGGAAGTCGCCCCCAATCTCCCTTTCTAACTCTCATAAAATGTAAAAATGAAAAAATGAGAAAAAATTTCTCAATCTGAACTATCAACTACTTTTTATATTTTTCCTCTCGCCCCTTTCACGTTAATCCTTTAAGTACTTGAAGTTGTAACGTAGAAGGCCTTCTGGAAGCTTCTAAGGCTGAAGTGAGAACTTTAAACGCCCAAAGTAGCCACTTGAAAGCGATTTTTCCAACTCTGATGTTGCGCGTTAACACTTTCAATGCATAGAGTGTTAACACGCAAGTCCGTCATAGATTTTTTCCTTGCGTGTGTTAACTTTAAGCACCTAGAGTTATTACGCGCTAGCTCTTCATGGATTTTCTTCTCCAAAGTGTCAACTTTGAACACTTAAAGTGTTCACTTTAAACTTCCACACTTCTGAAAACCTCCATAGTTGTCACTTTATGTACCCAGAGTGATAACATCCAGCATATATCAATTGATTCTTTAGTTTTAAAGTCCAATTCTTCAACTTTCTTCATTTGGATCTTATGAGGATCAAGGAAGGCCCATTGAAGACAAAGACTTGAAGGCATTAGAAGAGCTTCAAGGACCAATGACAAGGGCAAGGACAAAAAGAATAAATGGAGACTTAAAAGATTGTTGCTGCTGTCTTATTTGAAAGGGAGCTCAATTTAGAGTTACAAAAGCCCAAGATAATCAGTTACAAATGCTTAGAGAATTTGAACTCTAACGAGTTTTATTAGGATTTAATTATTATGTTTAGTTTATTTATTTTAATATTAGTCATTACTTATTTTGAGTTATTATTTAGGATAAAATCTTGTTATTTTATTTAGTTTATTTGAATTTAGGCTTGTTGGTACAAGAAGCCCATTAGGGTTTGCGTTAGTATTAGTTTACAAGCATTAGGCATATATAAGTTCTTGTAAACACACTTTTAATTAGTTTTGAATACAATTTGAGATTAAATACTCTTGTGAGAGCGTGTGACTCTAGGTTCTTAAGTGAGCCAATTTTCTTTGATCTTATCAAGAGGCCAAGACTCTTGTGGCGATCGTTCCTTGGCTTATCAATCTTGCGATTGTGGCGCCATTTTCCATCTCTATTCTATTTTCACTTTTTATTAATTTTCTTATTTCAATTCCTATTTGTGCCCGAATAATTTCATTTTTATTGTGTGAAATCCAATTCAAGATCGTTTAATTCGGCGACACGGTTTGTGGTTGTTATCAATTGGTATCAGAGCCTGGGCCGGAGCCGGTGGACCTTATCGGCGTATCCGTGGCGGCTTAAGTGCCTTATCAGTGCGTCCGTGGCGGACTCTCTCGAAGAGAGAGAGGATGATAAGTCCCACATCGGTTGGGGGGAGTGACTTATCAGTCTTTAAATAGTTGTGGCGTCTTTCCTTCTAGCATGAGGCCTTTTCCTAGTGTGTCATATATGGGAGAAACAAAATTGTGAGGGGTTAACCCCCAAAGCGGACAATATCATGCTAACCGATGGACTAGGTGTATGTTATCAATTGGTATCAGAGCCTGGGCTGAAGCTGGTGGACCTTATCGGTGTATCCGTGGCGGCTTAAGTGCCTTATCAGTGCATCCGTGGCGGACTCTCTTAAAGAGGGAGAGGATGATGAGTCCCACATCGGTTGGGGGGAGTGACTTATCAGTCTTTAAATAGTTGTGGCGTCCTTCCTTCTAGCATGAGGCCTTTTCCTAGTGTGTCATATCTGAGAGAAACAAAACTGTGAGGGGTTAACCCCCAAAGCGGACAATATCATGCTAATCGGTGGACTGGGTGTATGTTATCAGGATCTCAACTTCAAAATCTCCAGCTCAAGTTTCTGCACAAAATTGACCTTTCTAGCAGAATGTTTCCAGAATTGAGATAAAATCTAAAACTCTAAACTATTTACACAATTATGAAAATAAATGCAATTTTTATGATATTTTCATATTTATTTATTATTTAACTACTTATATACCACTAAAAACTAAGCTAAAATACTAGTAAAATGTGGATTTATCAACAATCGGGTCTATAGAAAAGAGGAATTAAAGGACAACACACATGCAATAAACAATGTTTACTCATAGCCAACAATACTTGGACTCCCCTTCACCTTGGCGTAACTACAAGAACTGGGGAGAGGTGCGCAGAAGTTCCTTCCTTTTGGAGTGAAGTCCCTAGCAAGTAGTTCAAGGTCTAAGGGTGCAAGCAATCAGAGAATAGGATACTAAGATGAGTAGAATAATGGAGTAATTGCATGTTTTAGGGGGTGTTATTTAGTATCTCAATTCTCTCAATATTATTCTCATGCAGTGCTTGGAAAAAATGAATCTAATGCAAGGGAAATTTAGACTCCTTTTATATGGGTCCCAAAAAACAAGGCAAGGAGGAAGGACAAGGTTATCAGTTCAAGTCTTCTTTAACATACATCAATTCTCCTTCTTACAGATCATCAAGGGAGAGGCTACCTAATTTCCTACTAAGCTATACTTCTCTTTTCTCTCCGCTCCACATGGTAGCGTAACACTTTATTCTCTCCAGTAAGTCATTAAATCCATTGCAATCCACTAAGATTATTCATGCCATGCCTAAATGTTGTAATTATAGGAAGTTTACTAGAAAAAGAGCGTAAAAATAGGGTTCAATTCCTATACTTAAAGTGTAAATAGGACGTTTATAATCCACTCTAAAATATATTCACAGTAACATGTAAAAACCTGAAGTAAATAAGAGTGGGGAGATTTGGTTCCAATTTGCACATAAAAGGGTAGAAACAAGGGTCAAGAAATGATTATGAGAAAAATAAAAATAAAACATAATGATAGTATTATAAAAAAAAATCCCAAAAAAAGTACACCAATCAATAGTTGATTAGCTTTCAGGAATTAGCTGAAATTCAAGAATGTTATAGAGAGCACATAAAGAACAAGTATTTAAACTCATATTGATAAGGTTCCACTTAAGTTTGGGAAAAACTCATATTGATAAGACCTTATGTAATTTAAAAGCAAGTATTAACCTTATGTCTTATTTATTTTCAGGAAGCTTGTGATGCATAAACCAAAATCGACCTCTGTATCACTTCAGCTAGCAGATAGGCCGATTACTTATCCTGAAGGAATATTTAAAAATGTGCTTGTGAAGGTTGGAGAGTTTCTATTTCCTGCAGATTTTGTGGTACTTAACATGAGGATAGTGACGTCCCCATCATCAGTGGCAGATCTTGACTAAAAATTTAAAGGGGAATATTGATAAGTGATTTAACTAAAATTTATATTTCTCAAGCAAAGTCTCAAAATAATATATTAATGCAAAGTAGAAATAAATATACGAAAGATTATTGCTAATTAAACAAGTTTATAGATAAAAGTTGAAGACAATGAGATACAACAATCAATATTTTCTTTGTAGCCAAAATTCCACCAGTATTAACAAGCTCCAAATAAAGAAACAAATTTCAAGTCATTTTTCAATGAGAAGTGAATGATTTTTTTTTTTTTTGGAAGTTCATGAAAAGAAATTCCAGATATGGAAACTAGGATCTCTAACTTTCCTTTTCTGGCAATTTTACCCCCCTTCTCTTGAAAATTATAGGGATTTATTGGAAAAAGGAAAAAGAAGTCCATAGTACTTCTTGTATCAAAAAATAGAAAAAACATTTAACACACAATTTTTAAAAGCAATCGAAAGCATTTTATAGAGTGTAGGACCCAAAACTATATCCAGAAATGAGGGGCACGAAAATCACGTATTCACTAAGAGTATTGAATGAAATCACGATGGAGGAAAAAAAAGGTTTACCATATTGCAAGAAAAATGAAACAACAATTTGCACTACTAGAAAATTAAATTCAATATTGACATATGACAGAGTGACACATCATATTCACTTCCCCACTTCCCCGCAATCTCAAACAGAAATCCCAATTCACTCTCATGCACATTCTAATATGATTTCTGTTCCAAATTAAGCAATCAATGCTCTCTCACACACACATTCTAATATGATTTCCGTTACAAGCTTTATGGGAGTCGTGGCCCCCTCCCGCTCCCAAGAAGGTCCGCCCATGCCTATCATCCTAGGCAAATCCTTCTTCGTCATTGCAAGAGCCCTTAAAGATGTCCAAGAAGGAAAGTTCACTTTGAGGCTAAAGGGTGAAGAAGTCGTCTTTTAAATTTTTAGTTCATTAAAGTACCCTTCTAGCCAAAATTCCTGTAATTTTGTGAGCATCTCCCTCCTTTAAATTCTGAGAAGCATGGAACTCCAAGAAGAAGACCAAGGAAAACGGTGGGAAATAATTTTTCTTTGTTTATCCTCTTCAATGATTAATGGAAAAATATGACTAATCATAGGAAGAAAGATGCAGTAATAGTATTTGACAACGACTCGTGCAAATTATTCATTAAGTCTCATGAATAAATGCCCAATCTATTCATTCAGATAAAAAATAACAAAAAGTTTCCATCACATATACAAATAGTCAGAGGTTCGTAATCATACTCCTTCAAAAATTGACCTCATCACAGCGGAAATATTAGTTGAATGAAAATAAGATTTGATTTAGACTCCGTTATTTTCTTTAGTTAAAAACTTTTGGACCATTTTGTTGGTGATATTGATATTGGAGATCGTATCATATTTCCTTAGAAATGATGTATTTTGAGGCTGAATTCAATAATAAGGATATCACCATATATTATTGTTACAAATTTAAGCCTGGAGACAAGGATGGTCACTAAAGATCGGAATTTATCCATGAACAAAGTTAACTTGTTTCTTCAAAGTGAGTACCAGCTTTGTTGCTCGACTTCTTGACTTGTAATTCTCTGCTACAAAAGCATACGAAAGAACCAAGCTAAGACTATTATTGTGGTGCAGAAAGAATAGAGTTGGACCATTCAAACATATTGATAAAGGTTTAATTCCTGGGCATGTGTGTATTGAAAACGAAGACCCCAAAAAAAAGGAATAGAGTTGAAAATATCATCCATTGTCGCCATAACAAACAATAGACAGGAATCTCGGGGTAAAGGAGGTAGAAGGTGGTTATAAGGCTTTTAGAGTAAAGAAAAAAATTGAAGTGTCACTCATCGTGTTATAAACGTTTATAAAATATATATTGTATGCTATATAAAACTAGTTTATCAAGCGCATTAACCTACTTAACTAAGTCTTGTGCTATTGTAATTAACAGTTTTAACGGTATTAAGTGACAATTCAACTAACACAATTATTAGGCTTAAACTACAAGGACTCTAACACAATCATTTTATTGGTAATAATATTAATATATACTAATTAATTTTAAAATTTAAAATAATTTAAATATTATCATAAATATTTTATATAATTATTTTTTATTTTATAAATATTAATTATAATATTATACTATAACATAATAATTTATCCGTGCATTGCACAGGTCACTTTCCTAGTACTTATAATTATAAAAGTACAAAACTTAAATTTACTTTTTATAATCTTATAAATCAAATTAATCATTAATATCAATTTTTTATATCTAAATTATTATTATTAATTTTTCTAACTATATTGTGTAAATTTAGATTCTGCTTTTATAAAATGTAATATTTATTTTTTATATAATTAAACATTTATAATAATATTATTATTAAATGAAATTTTTTATCCATGTTAATTATTTATTTAATAAAAAATTCATTATTACTTATTTAACAAGAAAAAATTTATTTTTTGGTACTTACAAAAGACTATATTTATTATTCTATTTAATAGAGAAATTCATTCTTTATTGATACATTTAAAAAAATTCATCTGAGAATACATTAAACGAGATATTAATATAAAAAGTTATATATACATAGTAAATGTATTATTAATGATATATATATATATATATATATATATATATAATATTAAATGTTTTAAGAGCTTGGACTTATTATTGCTAATATCATTCATAAAAACAAAGTTTAAGCATTATTAATGAATGTGAAAATGAATTCATTATATTATTGTTAGTTTTATCAGGACTTGTAATAATTTTATATTAAAAAGATTACTAAAATGGATATATTAATTTTTATTTTTATTTTTTCTATTGAAAATATATACAAAAGTAAAATAATATATTTTTATTTATTAATATTATAGTATTTTTTTGGCCAATTTTGGAAAATTTGAAAAAGTGACTAAAAATATTAGAAAAATTTAAATTAAAAGGAGAATACAAACATATATATATATATATATATATATATATATATATTAACAAATAATAAAGTTTAATAAAAATTTGTGATATGTAAAAAAGTTATTATGTATTCATATACAACTGTTAAAAGACACTAGGTTTAGCCACCATTGACATAAAATAAAAAGGGAATACGTGTCAACAAGAAAAAGGTTGCGTTTTGAAGAGAAATTAGTAATAAATAAATAAATGGGAAATCTGTTGGCAACGAATCCATGTGTGGCCACGTCAGCAGGGCATCTTCAGGCAAGCCATAGAAGAAACCAAACCAACTCATATTCAACGACGTGGAACAAAATATTCAATTAACGCTCCATTCAATTCCATCCGATTCACCTAACTAATCCCCAACGCATTTCCATTTTTAAGCGGACAATCTACAACTAATGAAATACTAAATTGATAACGATTATCTTCTTTACGATCTAATATGCAGTTTTATCCTGAAGTTAGATCATAATTTCAACAAGCCTGTGGAAAGATTGTCGTAATACAATAATCCTTTTATGCTTATTCGTAACGTGGTTTGAAGGTGTTAACTTCTCAATTGGTTGAACATTCCGTAATTTGTGCATAAACTTGAAGATCAAGTCTCATCTTATAAACGGAGGGAGTAATTTTTGAAAAGAAAACATATCACAGATTGTCCCAAATCACCAAGAGGGCGTACGGAGTTAAAAAGGGTTCATGAACTTAAAGCAATATTTCCTTTAACACTTGAATGAGATTGATATCAAACGTCTGGCGGTAACCAATAGTTTTATAGTTTCTATATAATACAAATCCTTTTGCTTTGCTTTCAGGGGAGTGATCTTCAACACAGCACATTTGTAACTTGTTTAAGCTAAGAACGTTTCTTTTCCTTCCATTCTTTGATATTATTATTTATCATTGCCTGCACCTTTTCCTTGAATCCCGGATAGGGTTCATATCCAACACATGATTGGAGGACCTGGAAAAGGCAAAAATGTCAAATCCAACTCGTTTCAATCGTAAAATAGACCCAGCTCAAATGATTATGACAAACAATTACCTCAAGCAACACGAAGAATGGAGCCATCAGAAAAGCTTGAACAAGGTTGTCCAAGAGAGCTGGTGCACGTTTCTAACAGAGGGGGAAACAGGGTCAAAACATAATCGAAATACACAACCTATGCATCATACCTATCAGCAGTGGAATAAATCATTTACCTCAAACACGCCATGACCAATAAACTGTCCAGTCCAACAAAACAATTGAGCAGCCAACACAACCTGAAGGTTGCCGTCATAAGCAGAGTTACCATTTTGTTCAACATATAATAAAACAGTTTTTTCTCTATGCTCTTGGCTTTATCACACCGCGTTTTGGTCTCTCTCTCTCTCTCTCTCAAAAAAAACAAAGATAACATAAAAATTAAGGTAAAAGAGATTAATGGTTAATTATGACAAGATACGGATAACAGTCCTAAGGGCCATCCAATCAAATTCAGAAGTTGCAAATCCCAATTACCACTGGTAGCAAACTAGGAATCCAAATCATACTCCATCAATTCCACTATTAAAAGACAGAAACATTTTTCAGCACTTCTCAAAATTAGGATGAGAAATGGAGAAGCGACAAAAATTGCTTAAAGAGACATATGGATCACTGAACACATGACTTAATTTCTGGGAAAACACGAGGGGGCCAGGGTTAGCATTTAACAAAGGAGCAAAGAAGTCAAGCACAAAGGACTTGAAACACAGCATAAAAGCGTGAAAATTATTAGGCAGAGGCCCACAAATAAGAAATTGTCTCACACAAAAGAGAACATAAACAGTTCCACCATACACAATCACGAAACCACATTTATACCCGCACAACAGAGGCACCGGACCAAAGGGCATTTAATCCAGTACCACCTTTCACAAGTAAAATGAGTACAAAAGCGAATCAAGTACACAAATCACAAGCTCTGGTGAAATCAGTTAGCACGCACGTACCTTCCACGCAAGCGAGAAGCCGAGGCTATTGGCGACGAAACTAGCGGCGACCCAGCAGAAGAAAGTGAGGAACGCAGCGAGTGAACCGGCTTTCTTATCCAAAGCGATGTAGAAGAGGGCGTAGAAGAGGGTGGAGAAGAAGCCCAAGTTGAGGAGGAGAACGGGGTGGGCCGGCCCAATCGAGAGGAGGGGAGGGGTGAAGTGGAGGATGATAAGGGCCGTGAAGACGATGGGCCAGACGAAGAGGATGTGGATGGCCACGTTCACCGGGTTGCTGTGGTAGGCACCGTAGAACGAGAACTGTTTCTCCAGATCTAACAAACCCATTCCGAGGCTTTCGATTTAGCCGGAAATGAATGATTCAGCTTCTTTATGGTTCTTTTGGGGGCTAAGATTGTCCGCTTAAAAATGGAAATGCGTTAGGGATTAGTTAGGTGAATCGGATGGAATTGAATGGAGCGTTAATTGAATATTGGTTAGACCGTCGTTGATTTTGAGTTGGTTTGGTTTCTTCTATGGCATGCCTGAAGATGCCCTGCTGACATGGCCACACACGGATTCGTTGCCAACAGATTTCCCATTTATTTATTTATTACTAATTTCTCTTCAAAACGCAACCTTTTTCTTGTTGGTACGTCCTCCCTTTAACTACCCTGCCGTTTATTTTATGTCAATGGGGGCTAAAACTAGTGTCTTTTAACAGTTGTATACGAAGACATAATAACTTTTTTACATATATTATTTGTTTATATATATATATATATATATATATATATATATATATTCTCCTTTCAATTTAAATTTTTCTAACATTTTTATAGTCACTTTTTCAAATTTTCCAAAATTGGCAAAAAAAATACTATAATATTAATAAATTAAAATGTATTATTTTACTTTTGTATATATCTTGGATAGAGAAAATAAAAATAAAAATTAATATATCCATTTTAGTAATCTTTTTAATATAAAATTATTGTTACAAGTCCTGATAAAACTAACAATAATATAATGAATTCATTTTTACATTCATTAATAATGCTTAAACTTTGTTTTTATGAATGATATTAGCAATAATAAGTCCAAGCTCTTAAAACATTTAATATTATATATATATATATATATATATATATATATCATTAATAATACATTTACTATGTATATATAATTTTTTATATTAATATCTCGTGTAATGTATTCTCAGATGAATTTTTTAAAATGTATCAATAAAGAATGAATTTTTCTATTAAATAGAATAATAAATATAGTCTTTTGTAAGTACCAAAAAAATAAATTTTTTTCTTGTTAAATAAGTAATAGTGAATTTTTTATTAAATAAATAGTTAACATGGATAAAAAATTTCATTTAATAATAATAATATTATAAATGTTTAATTATATAAAAAATAAATATTACATATTTTATAAAAGCAGAATCTAAATTTACACAATATAGTTAGAACAATTAATAATAATAATAATAATAATAATTTGAATATAAAAAATTGATATTAATAATTAATTTGATTTATAATATTATAAAAAGTAAATTTAAGTTTTGTACTTTTATAATTATAATTACTAGGAAAGTGACCCGTGCGATGTATGGATAAATTATTATGTTATAATATAATATTATAATTAATATTTATAAAATAAAAAATAATTCTATAAAATATTTATGATAATATTTAAATTACTTTAAAATTTAAAATTAATTAGTATATATTAATATTACTACCAATAAAATCATTGTCTTAGAGTCCTTGTGGTTTAAGCCTAATAATTGTGTTAATTCAATTGTTACTTAATACGGTTAAAACTATTAATTATAATAGCACAGGACTTAGTTAAGTAGGTTAATGCGCTTAATAAACTAGTTTTATATAGCCTACAATATATATTTTATAAATGTTTACAGCACGATGAGTGACACTTCAATTTTTTTTCACTCTAAAACCTTATAACTGCCTTCTACCTCCCCTACTCCGAGATTCCTGTCTATTGTTTGTCTTGGCAACAATGGATGATATTTCCAACTCTATTCCTTTTTTTGGGTCTTCATTTTTCATGCACACACGCCGAGGAATTAAACCTTTATCAACATGTTTGAATGGTCTAACTCTATTCTTTCTGCACCGCAATAATAGTCTTAGCTTGGTTCTCTCGCATGCTTTTGTAGCAGAGAATTACAAGTTAAGAAGTCGAGCAACAAAGCTGGTACTCACTTTGAAGAAACAAGTTAACTTTGTTCATAGATAAATTTCGATCTACTAGTGACCATCCTCGTCTCCAAGCTTAAATTTGTAACAATAATATATGGTGATATCCTTATTATTGAATTCAACCTCAAAATACATCATTTCTAAGAAAATATGATACAATCTCCAATATCAATATCACCAACAAAATGGTCCAAGAGTTTTTAACTAAAGAAAATAACGAAGTCTAAATTAAATCTTATTTTCATTCAACTAATATTTCCGCTGTGATGAGGTCAATTTTTTGAGGAGTATGATACGAAGCTCTGAATATTTGTACATGCACTGGAAACTTTTCGTTATTTTTTATCTGAATGAATAGATTGGGCTTTTATTCATGAGACTTAATGAATAATTTGCACGAGTCGTTGTCAAATACTATTACTGCATCTTTTTTTCTTATGATTAGTCATAGTTTTCCATTAATCATTGAAGAGGATAAACAAAGAAAAATTATTTCCCACCATTTTCAAACCTAGGATCTTCCTTGGTCTTCTTCTTAGAGTTTCATGCTTCTCAGAATTTAAGGGAGGGAGATGCTTACAAAATTACAAGACTTTTGACTAGAAGGGTACTTTAATGAACTAAAAACTTAAAAGACGACTTCTTCATCTTTTAGCCTCAAAGTGAACTTTCCTTCTTGGACATCTTTAAGGACTCTTGCAATGACGAAGAAGGGTTTGCTTAGGATGATGGGTAGGGGCAGACCTTCTTGGAGCGGGAGGGGACCACGACTCCCCCAAAGCTTGTAACGAAAATCATATTAGAATGTGTGTGAGAGAGCATTGATTGCTTAATTTGGAATAAAAATCATATTAGAATGTGCGTGATAGTGAATTGGGATTTCTATTTGAGATTGTGGGGAAGTGAATATGATGTCTCACTCTATCATATGTCAATATTGAATTTGATTTTCTAGTAACGCAAATTGTCGTTTCATTTTTCTTGCAATATGATAAACCTCTTTTTTCCTCTATTGTGATTTCATCCGATACTTTTAGTGAATACGTGATTTTCATGCTCCTAATTTCTGGATATAGTTTTGGGTCCTACACTCTATAAAATGCTTTCAATTGCTTTTAAAAATGGTGTTAAATGTTTTTTTTCTATTTTTTGATACAATAAGTACTATGGACTTCTTCTTCTTTTTTTCCCAATAAATCCCTATAATATTCAAGAGATGGAGGGGGGGTAAAATTGCCAGAAAAGGAAAGTTAGAGATCCTAGTTTCAATGTCTGGAATTTCTTTTCATGAACTTCCAAAAAAAAAAAAATCATTCACTTGTCATTAAAAAATGGCTTGAAATTTTTTTCTTTAGCTGGGAGGTTGTTAATTGGCAGATAACTTATGGAATTTTGGCTGCAAAGAAAACATTGATTGTTGTATCTCATTGTCTTCAACTTTTATTTGGAAACTTGTTTAGTTAGCAATAATCTTTCGTATATTTATTACTACTTTGTTTTAAAATATTATTTTGAAACTTTGCTTGAGAAATATAAATTTTAGTTAAATCACTTATCAATATTTATGGCTCCCCTTAAATTTTGAGACTTTGCATTAATATGTTAATGTTAAAGTTACAAATACTAAATTAATATTAATTCTTATTATTTCATTGTTGTATGACCTTTCAAATATATAAATTAATTAATTATAATTTATTCATGACTTTTATATATTTTAAAAAATTCAAAACTGTCGTAAACTTTGCATGAATAAATGCATTAATATGTTAATATTAAAGAATTAATATTAATTCTTATTATTCCATTGTTGTATGACCTTTCAAATATATAAATTAATTAATTATATTTATTCATGACTTTTATATATTTTAAAAATAATTATATGCATTTCACTTCATTATTTATCTCAATTATTTCATGTATGGTCATGCTTTGAGCTTGGAGTAAATAATCTTCCATTCAAAATAGAAGAGTACCCAGACAGACTTAATACTTGACTTATACCTGCATCATTCATATTCATCCTATACCACAAATTGGATGATAGCTTATAAGTTAACAAAAATAGGAAACATCATGCAAAACATAATGATGTCTCTATAAATAAAAAATAATTAAAATACTTACTTATTCTTGTAATCAATAGCCTCTTTTATGTTAGGATTGATATATAACTTTGTCTCATTCTTTAAAAAATTAACCATTTGATCAGCAAACTCCTCCTATAAAGTTCAAATAATTCTCTGATTCCTATAAACAAATTCAATATAATATAACCTTACTTAGTATAAAGTAATGAAAGAGAAAAAATATTAAACAAATATTTTAGCCATTAAAATATGTTATAAAATAATACTCACTCCAAGTATTCGAGAATCAAGTCAATATGTTAACTTTTCTTTCCATTTTTTTCTACATCTTTGAGATTATCTTTCTCAACCACATGACCAATGACATCTAATTGAACATGTGTCAAACATTATTTTAAAATAACAAAGTAGCATACATGGATAAATATGAAAGCGATTAAAATTAGAAAAAATAAAACTCACCAATTAGATATAGTTCATCTATCCCACTTAAAATTTTTGAGAATAGAACAAAATCGAAACAGTTAAAAGAGATGTTGTCACATTTTACTTCTGAAACTCTAGTGGTTGCTATCAAATTTAGTTTCCATTTGTGTTTAGTGGTTCGCATATTCTTTTCAGGAGTAATTACCATAAAATTTTTCATGATATACACATTACTTTCATGGAGTAATTTTTCGTAACGTGATATAATATCTTTCCTAACAGTACAATGAATTCTTGAACTCTGAAATAATGAAAGAACATGAAGGAATTAAATAAATTCAATAAGAAAGAAAATTTATGCAAGAAATATAAAAGCTTCACATTTTCATCGACTAAAATCATGTTCATGCTATTGACTTGAGTTTTATTTCGAAACTCATGAGGGAACCACAAATTAATTATCCAAACCATTATCTTCCAATCCACCTTCCGAAGTCGTATTTCAAAAAGCACTGAAATAGTAGGCGTCATTTTGTAAGAATTTTAGTTTGAAATTTTATTTCAAACAAACAATATGTATTTTTCCTTATATATATACCTAATAAAATATAATTTCTTTCTCACTTGAAGAATTTTTTTTCTGATTTTTTGTTTTTATTTTTATAATAAACTTAATTTAAATTTCAAGAGTTTTATGTAATTTTATTAGTTATTAATTTCTAATAATAAAATTTAAAATAAATATTAATATTAAGGTTCAAATTTGCTGCAAAGGATGCACCTTTTGAATATATAAAAACTACTAATTAGAAATAAATTCATTTACCTAATTTGAATTAAATCATTCAAGACTGCCTTAAAGGTAAAGATATATCAAAACTGTTAATTAAAAATGAATAGATTTAATTGATTTGAATTAAAGCATTCAAGATGACCTTAAATAGTAATTATTAATTATTATATAAAGATTATTATGTTAAAGAGTGAAAGCAAATTTTTCTTCAAAACTTATTACAAATTTTCCTCCAAAACTCATCTACTTTTATATATATAAAGATAAAGATAAAGATTTTGATGTTTACAATAATACGCGTGACCTACTTTTATCTCACACTAAATTATGTTATTTATCAATTCGACTCTAATGATTTATTTGGATGCAGGTTAAAATAAAGAAGAAAGAAATAGGTGAGAATAAAAAATAGAATATAAAATATTAAATATTTGGATGAGTTAAATTAAGAAAAAATAAAATAATTATACAATTTTTTTACTTGTTTGAATGAGTAAAAAAATTTAAAAAGAAATTATTGAGTTGCATTAAAAATATTTATTAAAACTTAAAATTGAGTTAATTATTTTATTTAATTATTTTTTATATTTGTTTAATATTTTGAAAAATAAAAAACGAAGATTAAAAAAAAATTCAGCCCATACTTCTCCCCGTCCCCTCCTCCTTCTTACTATTCATTTCCTTCAATTTTCGTGGGATTGCCACGAAAAGAAAATCCCCTTCCTCTTTCTATGGAGCATTTAAATAAAGAAAATTTTACGGTATGTTTGTTTGCATTTTTAAAAAAAATTAAAAATACATTTAATTTTAATTTTTTTTAAAAATGTAAACAAACATATTCGAATTACACTATTTTTCTCCCCACCAATAAGGCGTTAACATTATTGATGAATTTTACCATGACAACTGATAAAAAATTTGATTTTTAACACTACTAGCATTTTGTTTGCCCTGTTGTACAAGCTAAGGAATTATACCGGTGCTAGAGTTTTTCATATTTTAATTATTGTGTTGAATGAGAACTCTATTTTGCTTGATATCTATAATTTTTTTTTTATCACGTTATATGTCTTTAACTTTGACACCAAATGCTGATACTTAATTTACCATGCAAGTCACTTCAAGACGAAAATGACTCGTTCTTATGACAAACTAAATTGATAGATAATTCTTCAATTCAAGGACTATGTTTTTTATTGCAATCTCAAAAGTCAAATTCATCGATAATATTATGAATCGGGCACACAAAAACTTTTATTTACCAAATTATTGTTTTATTCAAAACAGTGGTGATATTTCTTTTCTTTTTAATTTAGCAAGTAAAAGTAAATGGGATATTTAGGTGAATGAATTTGGGAGGTTAGATGCTTTAATGTTGAACAATATAGGTCCAAGGTTTGTGGCTTGTAAAGATGATAAAAATTGAAAGGGTGTTGTATAAACGAGGATACTGCGGTCATTTAGTTGAATTGTTTTCCAATTTGTTGGAAGTATGAACTTGAAGGGTGGTTCTTCGTTGTACTCTTATCCACTCTATCCCATATATGTGAGGACCAGCATAGCAACCACTTTCCAGCACTATTGCACTTTTTATTCAAAGCCATGGCTGAAGCTATCTCGGGTTTCACCGTTTTCAAATCACACATTCTTAACTCATGTCAACAAACAAGGAGGTTTCAAGTGAACCCGTCTTCAAGATTGGTAAATTGTTCCTTCCCTGTCCATTTCATCACATGCTAGTACTTAAAAGCTGAACAATAAAGTCTTTCTTTTGCAGCCCAAGCAGCATTCAAACTCTACCCTTTTCAACAAACAGTTGCACGTAAGTAGTAAATATTTTGAATGTGGAAAACAGCTTCATATAAATTTTAAGCCTTGATAACATACTGCAACTTATGTATTTTGAAACAAGGTCTTAGAGGGCAAGAACAAAAGAGCATCTTTGTGTAAAGTGAATGGCTTCCCAGATTGGCCACTGATGGCAATTATAGTAGAGCAAATGGAAGGGCAGAGAGATCTTATAACTCACAAATCAATAATTCATCTAAGTGATCAGGAAATAAAAAATGTTTGTAAGTCTCAACCTTCAAACACTTTTCTTCAATTTTTATTTTTCTTCTGGGATTTTTAATTTTATTTCTTATTGGTACCCATTCTACTGCAGATGCTTGGTACATTATGTTCACTGTTTGGGGATGCTTGTTCTTTGGTTCCATGAAGGTAAAGCACTTCTTCTATTCATGTTTAGCAATTGTGTATGGATATTTTAACTTTTTGGCTTGATATGATTTAGGACCCATATTACGACTCAGAAACATACAGGGGAGATGGAGGAGATGGCACTGGCAATTGGATCTATGAGAAGGTAAATATTTATGAATTATCCTTCTTGCACTGAAAGCCCATACTCAAAGCAATTAGCATAAAACTCCATACAAGCTAAAAGGCTTATTGTTGCAAACCATTCAGTTTCGATTAGTTGGGAATAAAACACTGGTGTCCACATCCACATTATGTGTTAAGACCAGAAGATGCCAAACTATTAGCCATGGGTACTTAACTATTTTACAACATAAATGGTTTTATTTGAAATCGCAATAATAATCAACGTGGAAACAAAATAGGATATGCTGATGTAAAGCCTTCTACAATAGAAAAATAGCACTCTTTTCCCCGTGAGTAGAGTCTAAAGAAAAACATTATGAATTGTGAGTATTATTATGGCTATGCAGCAAGAGATTATGGAAGCAGAAGCCAGAGAAGCTCTGTGGCGTGAGGAACTGATTGAGGAGATAGAACAAAAGGCTGAAGGGTTGAGAGAACTTGAAGAAGCAGGAAAGAAGGAGGAACTTGTCAAGTGATTTTCTGCATCATGCATGCCCATGCTTCCATCCATTAACAAAGTGATCCTCCGTGTTGTGTATATAAAAAGTAAGAGTAAATTCTCATGCTCCAAATGCACTCTTAAACCAAGGATATGTTACTTTGAATACCGGGTCACTGTATAAATAATACAAGGGTAGGATGTATTTTAAGCATATTATTATTTAAACATTTCATTCAAGACTAACAACATGTGTGTTTAGCGCCAACAAAGGCAAACCATGAGGATACATTCAATGTTTGTCCGCATCACGTATGAAAAGATTTATCAAACGAGATAAATTTTTTTTAATGATTTTTATGAATGGTGTCAATTATTCGTGTCCAAACATATAAAACTAAGGATATTTTTGGAAGAGAAGTGAGAGAAAGATATTTTCTAATATTAAATTAAGAAAATTATTTATTTATGATTATAAATACATAATTAATATATTAATTTTTTAATTTATTAATTTATATATTTTACAATAAAAATATTAATTTTAAATATTTATTTAAAATAAATATTTTGTTTTTCTCTCCTCTCTTTTAAAATTTACTTTCTTTAAATAATACCTAAATAACTTCATAAATAATTAATTAAGATGACTAAATTAACACAATAAAATGCAAACATGATATTGGATTGTTTGATAACTTCTGTTTTTTTTTAATACAAATTACTTCTTTTAGTATAATGTATAAAAGTTTCTTAATTTAACTCAAAATATTTTTTGTACTATTAAATCCATTTTTACTATAATTTAAATTAAAATGTAGCAATTTCAGTTTAATCTAATGACTTGAATGTCATAACTTTCTTCTTGATTTTTTTAATTTTACAACAAAAATGAAAATAGTGACAGAAAGAATAAGAACATGTAGAATCAACATGATTTTGTCAGTTTGACTTATGTACACAGGTA
This sequence comes from Abrus precatorius, assembly GCF_003935025.1. Lineage (NCBI taxonomy): Eukaryota > Viridiplantae > Streptophyta > Magnoliopsida > Fabales > Fabaceae > Abrus > Abrus precatorius. Next base: position 13,197,119 of record NW_020874292.1, read on the forward strand.
AATTGAAATATTTTTATTACTGTAATTTGTGAATATAAATTACAAGATTCATTAGGGAAATGTATTATATCAGCTTTTTTTAAGCTTGATTAAATAATGAGCATAACTCACTCTAACAACCCATAACTCTTAATTAACCAATTAAAGAGAATAACAACAGAAACTTAAGAGACATATAAGAGTTATATAGATTCAAGATATCTCAACAATTCTTCATCTTGACTTAAATTCTCCCAAAACATCAATAACCAAGAATAGCTCTCCTATCAATACACCCTAAAAGTCTCAAGGTATGCGAACATTCACCAAGTCTAAGATCTTTAAACTTCTTTGTATGCAAAGACTTAATCAATATATCTATTAGATTATCTATGGAGAAGAATTTATATTCAATTACATCTCGAATAAAATTCAATTTAACGTAAATATGCTTTGATCTTTTAGATAAACTAAATTTTTAACCAAGTTCAATGCACTTTGACTATCACATATAACACACCTTTGCACATCTAAACACAGATTATCAATAAAACTTTGTGATCATATACCTTCTATAACTCCTTCTATCAATGACACATACTTTGATTCTATAGTAGATAAGGCAATAGTAGGTTAAAGTGTTGCTTTTTAACTAATAAAATATTCATAAAAAGTAAAGATATAACATGTCAATGATCTCCTCTTTATAAGACCTCCTCCATAGTCAAAATATGTCTAGCCAACAAGACCACTATCAATTCCATTAGAACCATAAACCAAACAAATATCACTAGTACCTTTCAAATATCGCATAATTCACTTTACACTTCCCAACGAACTTTTCTCGAATCACAGATAAATTTTCTTACCATACTAATAATCTAGTCTAGTGCAAACCGTAACTTACATTAAGCTTCCAACAACACTAGAATAAGAAATGTCACTTATATACTTATCTTCATCAGTATTAGGAATTGTGTTACTATCAAGTTTAAAATATGATGTTAAGGGAGTATTCACTAGTGTAAAATTTTCCATTTAAAAAGAATGCAACAACTTTTCAATGTATTTCTTTAAAGATACATAAAGTAAACCCGCACTCCTATCTCTTTAAATTTTTATACTCAAAATTTTGGATACACCTTAGTCTTTCATCTTAAATTCGCAGCTCAATACTATTTTGAGATTATTAATTTTAACCATATTAGTTGCAATTAACATGTCATCTCCGTATAGCAACAAATAAAGATATGAATCATTTGACAACTTATTACTGTAGACACAATAACAAGTTGATTGCGAACAAAATTATAAATAAGAAAAGTATAAAACCTCTTCCACCACTGCCTCAGGCTATCTTTTAAGTCACACTGGACTTTTTTAGCAAATGTATATAGTTTTCTTTTCCAACCTTAAAAAACCATCAAATTGTGACATATATATCTACTCATTTAGATTTCTATGCAAGCAGCTTTTACATCAAGCTTCTCCAACTCCAAAGTTAAAGTATTCATCAAAGCTAAGAAAATAGATAGTCTTATGCTTTATCACTAGTAAGAACACTTCATTGTAGTCATTCCCTTTTTTCTATAAAAAAATTCTTTGCCACAAGCCTTGTCTTGAACCTTAATGGTTCAACTTCAGGAATCTTTTCTTTTTTCTTGAACACCCATTTGTAACATATTGGCTTTACACCCTTTGGTAATGGTACTAAATCTAATGTATTATTTTTCTAAAGTGACTACATCTCTCATTCATGGCAACTAACCAATATAATGCTTCTTTACTCTAAATTGCCTCTTTATAAGATCTAGGCTCAATAGAATCAAGATTTTCACTCACCGTTAATGAGACTGTCACTATCTATTTTTGAAAAATTAAAATGTAGTACTAGGTTGAGTTAACCTAGGTCGTCCTTCAAGAAATCATTAGGTGAGTGATTAAATATCAAACATATAATATGCATTATATTCAGAAAACAGGGGGTTTGGTTGTGGTTTTAAAGTCCTTAATCTTTCAAGCAAAAATTTGAATTTAAGAAAACCAATCAACAAAGTAGATTAATCCCTAGTTTATCCACAATTGGTTCAACCATCAATTAATCAAGAATTAAATACTAATTCTCTCACAGACTTGAATTAATTAGAATAAGTGTCAATTAATTCTTGGTTTCTCATGCAAGATTAAGCAAATTACATGAACTCTAATATATGGTTCTTGGAATTAAGCACACCTAGAACCTAATTCAGAACTAAGCAAAATGAATCATGAATTCTTTGTCAAGAAAAGAACATGGATTGAATTAAGCAAACAATTTATATTCAAATCCAAACTCAGCTTTCAAGAAATTAGGGAAAATAAAGTATGTGCAAGAGGAAATCTATATTAATAATCAAATCCATAGTAGTTACTATCGCTCTATAGTAGCCACGCATAAGTCTTATGATTTTGGCCTTTTCTGGAGTGTTCACTTTGGTATCTGAGTGATTACTTTGGTCAGCCTAGAGTGTTTACTATGATTCCATAGTAAACACGCGCAACACTTCTTCAAACTGGGTCTCTGTAATGTCTACTATGGTTTTATAGTGATCACTTTGATCTACCCTTCTGGATCTAGCTTGCCGTAGTGTTCACTATGGGATCCAAAGTGATCACTTTCATCTCAAACTTTCTCAAATGCTAAAAATCTATAGAAAAAGTCTAGAAATTCCTGCACAATTATTCAAATGATCAAAATTGCAAACTATATCTATGTAAATCAATGTAAATTAACCAAAAATTAAGAAACCTATGATATTTAACCAAAATGATGTTTTTATGTTATTTACAGTTCCTAAGTTTACTTTTTCTATTAAGAAATATCAAAATGACAAGTAAAAATCCAATAAAATGTGGATTCATCAGTGTCAAATCTGGAATCATGTTATTGGAGTGTGTCTTGCTGAATATTGGTCAAAAGATGGGAAAATGACCAAGGATGAGACGTACCACACACCAGACTTGGCAGAAAATGCTTAGTGCCTTCGCTCCTCAGTTTTCAAAGATCTGTCAATTTATAAGACTCATTTCCTACAACCAACTGAAGTGGAGGAAGAGGCAGAAGAAGAAGAAGAAAAAGATGAAGACTCAGAAGAAGACACCTCAGATGAGAAGGAGGCAGAAGAATAGTTTAGGACTTTAAATTTCTGTCATTTAGAATTTGTGTAGACAGTTGTAATTAAGTTTCAGACTTTTGGATTTGTAATTACATTTTGGTTTAATTTTAGTTATAAACATTTCTGTTTTAAATATCTACTAATTTTGAAGTTAATTGACTTTTTACTTGATAATTGATAAATTTTTGGTATTTTGTGCAGAATCTATCACTATCACACATCACTCAAGCACATGGATTTTGACACTTGCACAAACTTCCATGAAAGGGAGGTTAATTCTTTACCTCTTGTTCATTAGTTTAGCATCACAATACATTGCAAAATCTAAAAAAAAAAAATCACAAAAATATTAGTATTGATATTGAGCTGCATTTTGAAATTAATTGCAATCTAATTGAAAATTCTGAATAATTTTTTTCTTTTTAAGTTGTTTTTCCCAATCTCACATGAGATCACACTTGTAATTTTCAAAATGAGGTAGTCTTGCCACTCTGTACATATAATTCTGAAAAAGTGAATTGTGAGCTTCATTGATTAACATGTTCACTTAAAAATCCTTGGTGAGACTTGTACCTCATGCATTTCTTGTTGTGTGCTAATTGTTCTCATATTTTGCTGCACCTCCAGAACTTGCATTGTTTCTTGATTAAAATTGTAAAATGTAGATCTCATATATATAGTGAAGGCCTTCTTTGCTCATGCTTAGAGACTAAATAACCTCCCCTATGCTGAAAATCTTAGTTCACCCTTTTGAGCCTTTAACCTTTCATTTGGTAAAACTTCAATATAAGCCTTACTGAAAAACCATGCGACCTATCCAAATACGAAAGAGGCAATTTGAGTTTAACCAAAGATGATTTTTAGAATTAAGTTTGGGGTGGCATGTTGTAACGTTGTATGACATTGCTTGAGGACAAGCAAAGTTTTAAGTTTGGGGTGGGTAACAGCAAAGCTCTGAGTTATTTCAAAAGAAAAATGAAAAGCAAAGTATTGAAAAGAAGAAATAAAAAGGTGTGAAAAACAGAAAAGAATTTCGTGCATAAATTGATACATGAAAAGCACTTGAAATGTTGCAAAAATCATAAAATGATGTGAAAAATTGAGTGGAAGAGAAAAAGAATGCAATCTCATTCTAAATTCTGAATTTCATCTACTTGAATTGTATCTGTTCTGTTTGGAATAACCTACATTGTTTCCCAAATTGATTGAACACCTACCTGTCCCTTAACCTCAATTCTACTTAAATTGTCAACAAGAGTGATTGTTCTAAAGAGTTTCTCAGCAAATCACAGATGTGCGTGACTACTTTCGCTGGTGAGAGTGAACGTTCCAAACAAGCTCCAACTATAGCTAAATGCGCGTTGTCACTTTCACTAATGAAAGTGAACATTCCAGAGGAACTTCATTCAGAGCACAGATGTGCGTTACCACTTTCACTAATGAAAGTGAATGATCCAGAGAAGCTTCAATCAGAGCGAGGAGTGCGTTATCACTCTCGTCAACAAGAGTGATTGTTCCAGAGAGACATGTAGCAATACAAGTTGATGAATCCATATTTTTACTAGTATTTTACTATAGTTTTAATCCTTTTAATAAAGAAAATATGTTGGAAAAAGCAGAAAAACTTATAAAAATAGAATGATTGAAGGTTGTCCTTAAATACATAGTTATTTCAGCATTTGTGAATTTTCTGTGTAGAAATTAATAATTCAAGCATGTTTTTTGTAGAAAATTATGAGCAAAGTTCATGAAGATGGAAGATCAATGGAAAGATAGAAGAAAAGTAGTAAATCTGGACTCAAAGAACAAAGTTTATGGCGTTTGAGTTGGGCGTGATCACTATTGTCAATGAAAGTGATTGATCCAAAGCTTAAATGAGAAGTGGAGTCTGTGCGTAATAACTATTATCCACAAGAGTGAGTGTTCCAAAGGCTTCTCAGAAGAACACAGTTTGCGTTATCACTTTTGCTGGTGAAAGTGAGCGTTCTAGACAAGCTCCAAACTTAGCAAGTTGCGCGTTGACACTTTCATTGGTGAAAGTGAATGTTCCAGAGGAACCTTATTCACAACAAAGAGCACGTTGTCACTTTCGCCGGTGAAAGTGGATGTTCCAGAGGAGCTTCATTCATAGTAACTTACGCGTGACCACTCTTACCCATAAAAGTGATTGTTCTAGAGAGACCTTCAACTCTGCAACTTGCGCGTGGCCACTTTTACTCATAAAACTAAACACGTACACAACTCAACTTTTAGCGTTACCACTTTTATGAATGAAAGTGATCATTCCAGTCTTCCAAAACACCAGATAAGCCTCTGCATGGCTACTCTTGTGAAGAAAAGTGATAACACGCAGAAGTCGGGAAAACTTATAAACTGTAGAAGCGCTCATATTTTTTCATCTTTTGTTCATTTTTCATTTTCACTTAGTTTTCTGGTGTGGAGAGTCTGAGAGAGAATGAACATCGAGCTTCAAGCTAGAGGGATCAGATTGAAGATGACTCTTCTGCGTTTATTCTCCTCTTCTCTTTCTTTTTCTTTCTCTACTATAATGGTTGCATAAATTCTTCATAGTTAGGGATTGTGGATCCAAAACGAATGTGTTGAATCAATTCTGGATCTAACTTTTGAGTTTTGGAATGGATTAAGTGATTGATTCTGCACTTTACATAGTGATTGAATGGAAATTTGATTAACTAATTACAGAGAAACTCTTATCAATGGAAATTGGATTTGTTTCTCATATCTGAATCAATTACCAGGATTATAGCTTGCTTAGGGATAAGAGAACTTGATATTGCAATCTTCTGGTTTTTTACACTTAAAGCAACATTGAATTGAACCAAATCTAAGAAATTAGAGTGATTTGATTGAATGTTAGGTTCATTGAGTTAAGGAATTAACTTCTGAATAATACAACGTGAAACTGATTGTCATTCTTTCCAATTACTTGCAAGTTCAGAACTTTATTGATTCAACACTGAAGTTTTGGTGAAACAACTCCCTAGCTATGTTTTCCACATTTGTTAATCACATATTTGCATGTTAATTGTTCTATTTTTCTTCTGAGTTCAATATTTGTCAATTTGAATTCCAAACTCTGTCTGAAATTTGTGAAGCTCAACTAATTGTGGCCATGTGAAGTAATAATTGCGTACTTTTATTCCCTGAGGACGATACTTGGGACTCTAACACAGTTCTTTCAATTTTATAACTTGCTACATCAACACTAGTACACTTGCTAGTCAAATTAACTTCTCTTTAGAAATGTGACACAAGTTGCGTGTTGCCACTTTTGCTCATGAAAGTGAACACGCGCATATCTCGACTCCCAGCGTTGCCACTTTTATGAAGGAAAGTAATTGTTCCAGTCTCAGAGAACACCAGATAAGCTTCTGCATTACTACTTTAGTGAAAAGGAATAGTAACACGCAGATGACGGGAAACCTATAAATTGCAGAAAAGCTCAGAACTTTGGATCTTTTATTCATTTTTCATTTCCGTTTTGTTTTCTTGTGTGGAGAGAGACTGAGAGAGCGATTTGGGACAAACATCAAACTTCAACCTAGAGGAATCAAATTGAAGATCGATTAAAGATTCTTCTTCTGCGTTCATTCTCCTCTTCTCTCTTTTTCTCTTTTTTTGTTGTAATGGTTGCTTAAACCTTTCGTAGTTAGGGATTGTGAATCCAAAACGAATGTGTTGAATCGATTCTGGATCAGGATTTTGAGTATTGGAATGGATTGAGTGATTGATTTTGCATTTTACGTATTGATTGAATGAAAATTTGATTAGCTAATTACAGAGAAACTCTTATCAATGGAAATTGAACTTGTTTCTCAGATCTGAATTAATTACCAGGATTATAGATTTCTTAAGGATAAGATAACTTGATCTTGCAATCTTCTGGTTTCTAACACTTAAAGCAACATTTAATTGAACCAGATCTAAGGAATTAGAGTGATTTAATTGAATGTTAGATTCATTGAGTTAAGGAATTAACCTTTGATTAAAATAACATGAAACTAATTGTCATTCCTTCTAATTATTTGAATGTTCAGAAATTTATTGATTCAACACTGAAATTTTGGTGAAACAACTCCCTAGCTATGTTCTCTACATTTGTTAATCACATAATTGCATGTTCATTGTTCTATTTTCCTTTCTGATTTTAATATCTGTCACTTTTATCTCTAAAATTTATCTGAAATTCGTGAAGCTCAACTAATTGTGGACTTGTGAAGTGATAATTGAGTACTTTATTCCTTGAGGACGATATTTGGGACTCAAACACAGTTCTATCATTTTTTTATAACTTGCTACAATAACACTAGTACACTTGCTAGTCAAATTTACTTCTGTTTTGAAGGTGACAGACGCCCTGAGGCTTTACTTATTTATTGAGATGCTGAGTTTATTTTGTGTCGATTGTCCTGAGTTATGTTTCAATTCTTTTCAAATGCCTAAAATTTATACAGGTTTTAATTAGATAGTATGCCACAAATTGGTGACCTTTTCTAGTAACACTTGGCAAGCAGACCAAGCTTCATTGTAGCAAATTGATATCATCCTTAGGGATATGGTGATAATAGTGAGTTCCTTTCTTGTTTATATATAAAAATGGAAAGCTCATGAAAATAAGTAAAAGCAAATAGAGTAAAATTTAGTAGAAAATCTTATGCAAGAAAGAGATTGTGGATTCAAATGCACTTGCTAACACTTTATCTTCAATGCGTAAATATGATTTCAACTATCTTATTTCCATATTCATTGAGTAACTTAACTAGATCCCTCAAAGTTAAGTCCTAAGGTAGTTAATCCTAAATCATGATTCCTCTATGAGTAAGAATAACACCTTGCATTAAAAACAATAACTTGAACATAAGTGGCTAACAAACCCAAGTCTATTCCTAATACGAGAGTTTGTTAGGTGTAATGATTCAGTTCAGATTAATAAAACATTTCCCAACAGAATTCCAAACCCTAGTTCATTAAACAAGTGATTAAGCCGAAATAAGCATTAAGATTAGAATCAGACATAAGTAATGTAATTGAATATCATATAAACTTAAGGAAAAATAGAGTTAGTAGTTACATCAAATCAAATCCAAGAGAAACTAGCCACTCATGGTGAAGGCCATAACAAGATATAAAATGAAATTACAAGAGAAGGAAGAAATGAAAAAGGTTCCTTATTCCCAAGCAATACCTTCCCCACATCTTCTTTTTGCTTTGTTTTCTCTTGGATATCTCTCTCTCTTGATCTCTGTAAATCCCTGTGTCTTCTCCCCCAAATTCCTTTTTATACGTGTCTTCAAAATAAGAGGAATTTGGGAATTTTAATTCCACCACTACAGCTATGGATTCACAGCTGCAGTTGTGGAGATTTGGATTGCCCTAATTACTTTGTCTTCTCATGGCTACAGTTGTAGATTCTTAGCCATGGTTGTAACTCTCTGGAATCCTTGTTTTGTTGCATAATTTTGTGGCTGCAGCTGTGGATTTGGGGCTGTAACCCTGGATTTCATGCTTAATCAAATTTTGCACAAAAAGATAGATATTTTAAACCAAAACACTACCACTCTTATGACTTCTTGAATTAGATTAGTTTACCTACTTGGAGGATTCACATGCCCAGAATTATTTACATTTTAACCCAAAAAAAGTGTCAATGATAAAACATGAATTTCTAGCACTTTAACACAAATCCTTCCCAAAAAGGGGGTTGTGACACATTTGGATACATAGTCTAATACTACCAAAATGTACTCATTAGAGAAAGACATAGGAAATGGCCCAATTAAGTCTATTCCCCAAACATAAAAGAGTTCAACTTGAAGAATATTATTCAGAGGCATTTCATGTCTTCTTGAGATATTTTCAACTCTCTGGCATCTATCATACTGCTCAACATAAGTTTTTGCATCATTGAACAAAGTAGGCCAAAAGAATTTGACTGCAAGACCTTGGTAGCTATTCTAGATCCTCTATGGTGGCCTCTATTGCCACAAAATGTTGTTTTGTTCTTCCTTTGGAACACACCTCCTCAGTAATCCATCCACTCCAATTTTGTAGAGGTATGGTTCTTCCCAAACGTAGAATTTGCTGTCATGGAAAAAAAAATTCTTTGTTGCTAACTCAACCCTTTTGGCATATGCTATGTGGCCTTGAAATTTGCCATATTAGCAAACTAAGGTATTGTATCCAATCTCAGCATCTTCTCATAATAAAATTCTTCATTAATGTCATGGCCTTCATCAAATAGGATTTCCGAAGGTACTTTAGACAGATGATCTACCACTCCATTGTCTTTGCCCTTTTCATCCCTTATTTCCAACTCAAATCATGTGGTAGTAATATCCATCCTAACAATCTGTGCTTTGCATCCAGCTTAGACAACAAGTATTTCAAAGCAGTATGGTTAATAAAAACTATCAACTTAGAACCAACCAAATAAGATCTAAATTTATCAAATGCAAACACTATATCTAGTAGCTTCTTTTTAGTTGTAGTGTAGTTCACTTGTGCAAAATCAAGGACCTTACTAGCATAATATATTACGTGCAATGTCTTATCTTTCTTCTGACCTAAGATTGCCCCTACAACATACTCACTAGCATCACACATCAATTGAAAGGGCAATTCCTAGTCTGGTTTCACTAAAATAGGAGCAAAATTAGTTTCCCTTTAACTATAAAATTGCTTTTAAACATGCATCATCAAAATTAAAAACAGAATCTTTAACCAATAAATCACTCAAGGGCTTGGCTACTTTTGAAAAGTCTTTTACAAAGCGCCTATAAAACCCTGCATGTCCTATGAAAATTCTAACTCCTTTCACATTAATAGGAGGAGGCAATTTCTTAATAACTTCAATTTTAGCTTGATTCACCTCCATCCCTCTAGCAGAAATTTTGTGGACAAGAACTATTTCTTCTTGTACCATGAAACAACATATTTCCAATTCAATACTATATTAGTATCTTGACATCTCTACAACACAAGTGACAGGATAGATAAATAATTATCAAATAAATTACCAAAAATAGAGAAGTCATCCATGAAAACTTCTATAATCTTTTCAAACATATCAAAGAAAATAGACAACATGCACATTTGAAATGTAATAGAAGCATTGCATAAACCAAAGGGCATTCTACAGAATGCAAAAATTCTAAAAGGGCAAGTGAATGTTGTTTTCTCTTAGTCTTGAGGATCTACTGCAATCTGATTGTATCCAGAGTATCCATCAAAGAAACAATAGCATTAATAGCCAATCGTTCTAACATCTACTAAGCAAATGAGATAGGAAAATTATCCTTTCTAGTTACTTTATTTAACATTCTGTAATCTATGCACATTCATCATCCAGTCACAGTCCTTGTTAGAATCAATTCATTTTTTTCATTAGGCACGACTATCATTCCACCTTTTTTAGGAACTACATGAACTGGACTCGCTCAGTTGCTATTAGAAATTGAATATATTAAATCCAGCATCCAATAATTTTTTCCTCACTACTTCTTTCATTGTGGGGTTTAATCTCTTTTAGGGTTGCACAACATGTTAAAAGTTGTCTTCAAAAAGGATCCTATGCTTGCAGAATGGAGGATTGATCCTTCTCAAATCTGATATGTTCCAACCTATTACAGATTTATGAGCCCTCAACACTCTTAGGAGCTTTTCTTCCTCATCTTCTTTGAGGTTATTATTGATTATAATTGGTTACTCATGCTTTTGGTCAAGAAAAGCATACCTCAAGTTGGATGGCAATTGCTTGAGCTCTATCTTTTGGTTTTCCTTTTCCTTTTTCTCTTTTTGTATTTCTTCTTTAACTTGTGAAGTTATATAGGTGGCAGAATTAGAAGGGTTTCTAATTGTTGTACATACTCAATGTATTTCTCATTAAACTCTTTATTATCTTGAAATTTTGTTGCAACAATAGAGATTGCTCATTAATCTTTTCAAATGGAGAGGATATAATAGTTTAGAATATCAATTCTCATGTAGCTGGGATCATCATGTGGATATTTTGTAGCTTTGAATACATTAAAAATTACCTATTCTTCCTGTACTCTTAGCATTAATTCTCCCTTTTACACGTCAATAAGAGCTCTTCCTGTAGCAAGAAATGACCTCACAAGTATCAAAAGGATACTTAAATCTACCTCTATGTCCAGGACTACAAAGTCTGCTGGAAATATAAATTTATCCACTTTTACGAATAGATCCTCCACAACCCCATAGAGGTATGTATATGATCTATCCGCTAATTGTTGTGTAATACTAGTGGGCTTGACTTCTTCTATTCTCAACTTCTTCATGATAGCCTGAGGCATCAAATTTATGCTTGCCCTAAGATCACACAAGGCTCTTCCTATAGTACAATTTCCAATAACACAAGGAATGTTAAATGAGCATGGATCCTCAAGCTTTTGAGGAAGTTTTCTTTTTAATATGGCACTGCATTTTTTTTGTCAAAGTCATTGTTCTATCAGCTTCTAACTTGCTTTTCCTTAACATTTTCCTTAACAAAAGCTCTTTCATAAATTTAACATATGAAGGCATTTGCTTCAATGACTACAAAAGGTATATTGATTTGCAGCTTCTTGAAAACATCGAGAAATTTTTCAAATTATTTTTCCTATTGAGGATTCTGGATTCTTTGAGAATATGACAGTTTTTTATACCTCTCTTCATTAATTGGCTTGCTTCTTCAAAGAGTTGGTTTTTTGTCTTTTTTTCTGGTTTAGAACTATCTCTCTCTTCTGCATTTGCCTTCTTTAGAAGTGTGAACTTTCCTTACTGTAGGCTATCCTTAGCTTCATTTGTGTTAGCCTTCTTCTCTTATGCTTTTGGACTTACAACAACAGCTCCACTTCTAGTGGTCACTGCTTGGAATTGCTCCTTGGGGTTCATAATTGTATTGCTAGGAAATAGACCCTCCTTTCTGTTAGTTAACTATTTAGCAAGCTTTACAATTTGAGTTTCCATCTTTTTCATGGATGCCTCTTGATTTTTAAAACTAGATTGAGTGACCTTCATAAAATGTAGCATTATTTCCTCCATCTCATTCATTCTTTCAGACATAGGTTTTGAGAAATTTTGTCTACTTTGAGGTTAAGAGGAAGATGTACTTTGAAAGAATTATTGTTAAACCTAAGGTCCTGCCCTTGTAAAAGGTTGAGCTATACTATTTTTCTTTACTGCAGAATTATATGGATTCCACCTATAATATTGTTGGTTCCTATTAGTTGGGTACTAGAATTTTAGGAGGAAAAATTGTTGTTGCCTTTGAAAATTCCCCAAAAATAAAGCTACTCTTGTGGTTCAGATGTTTGTACATCACATGCACCATTAACATGATTTCCTCCACAAAAGTCACAAACCAATGAATTACTTTGAACAGCTTCAGCTTGTAAGTTACTAATCTGCTAAGTTAAGGCTACAATTTGCTCTGAGAACAATTGACTTTGCATCTGATTTTGAGTTAGGTCTTAAAGTGCTTTTGCCTTATATTCTCCTCTTCTTGTAGAGTGTTTTTCATTAAAATTCTAATACAAGTTGGTTGCCATCATCTTAATTATTTGTTGAACTTCTTCTAATGATTTTGTATTTAGTGATCCACCAACTATTACATCCACCATGGTTCTAGTGGTAGCATTCATTCCACTGTAGAAGATTTCAAGTTGCATCCATTCTGGAATGCAATGATAAGGACCTCTTCGTAGCAGCTCCTTATATCTTTCTTATTCTTCATATAACGATTCTCCTTCATGCTGAATAAAGGAGGTGATTTCTTCTCTCAACTTAGCAGCCTTGGAAGGAAGAAAGTATTTGGTCAGAAATACATTTCATTCACACACGTAATATTCATGCTTACATACGGCACACAGCCCACATTGCATTCAAATACACGGCACTAGGCCCACATTCATTTCACATCACAGGCACATGGCCAAAATTCATCTATATTACATGGCCCTCAGGCCCACATGTGTTCACAATATTCATTCTATCATACAACACCTAGCATACCATTCACATTCATCCATTTCGAGTAAACACACACAATGCTCACATATCAATGCACATGGCCCACATTACATTTCTCAATCAACTCATTCTTTGCACGTTTTCTACCTCCTAACTCAATCACAACTCCATATTCAATCAATTACACATAAAAAAGGAGGGTAGAGTCCCCCCTTACCTCGGATTGAAGACCCACACGCTAAATCCACTAAGAAGTGCTCCCCCCACAGATTTCATCCTAAACACATGGAGAAACTCCATGAAAACCCAGAGAAACCACGAAAATAGAGAAAGGGATGAAAAACTAAAACCCTAATCATTAAAACTCACCTCCAAGCATTTCCCACACTGATTCAACCTTTAATCAAGCTCTCGAACGACTTTGGAGGCAATGTAATCGATAGAAAAGGGTTTGGAAATGAGAGGATCGAAGGGATTTCGAAGGGAGAGGGAGAAAATAACCCTCCCCGAACCCTAACCCCCTTTAAATCCTTTTTTTGTCGTGACACTCTCACTACAGCGAGATATCCTCGTTGCAGCAACACGCCTTCACGCTGCAGCGAAAATATCAGACAAAACTACGCCCTGCTTTCTACAGAATATCGCTACAGCGAGACCCTCTTGGTACAGCGAGACTACACCCAGAAATGCACCCCAAACTGTCACTTTCTCGCTACAGCGAGACGTCTCTTGCTACAGCAAGAAGGTGACAGTTTCAGTCCTTCCTCCCAAGGCCCTCTCGCTACAGCGAGAACAGCCCAGTATTACGCCCTGCACTTAGGCACTTAGCCCATTTCAGCCCTATCCAGTCATGCATACACACAATACACATATTCATATACTTAATACACATAAATATTTTTATCAAGTAAATCAACACGCGCATATATATGCATTTAGATTTATATAAATAACAATAATTAATATTACAAAATTCGGGGCGTTACATGTTATGCAAGAAATTTTGAAATATGTAGGCTAGGATCATCAGAAATGCTTCAAGAGAATTGGTCTTGCTGTACCAAATGCAACAAGGCTAGTTTAATCTCAATATGATTAGCTTACATTGTTGGTTGAACAATGCATAAGTTATAACCCCGCATGTTTGGGACACTTAATCTCCCAAGGTTCTCATCCTATTCTACTCATCCATCAGATTGTTCAGTGGTATCTGCTGTGTTGGAGGTGAAGTTTGATGCTCAACTAGTTTCTCTGGAGAAGGTGTTGTTCTTGATCTCTACTTTGAGAATTCTCTACTCTAACTTCCCTCCGTAATTTCCTTAAAGTTTTGTCTATATCAGGATCAAAGAGCAGAGCAACTTTATTGTTGGTTTTTCCTCACATACAAAATAAAAGTGAACAAAGTCAAATGAATTTAACAATTATACAAAATGAAATTTCCAATTTTGCAAAAAAATGCAAAAATAGAAACATGCAGAAAATGATGCAAAAAATTATACAAAAACTTTAACACAACAACAAAAAGTAAGTGCTCAATCTAGCTATTTCCCTACTACTAATGATATTGAAAGTAAACAATCCCCAGCAATTATGACACCTAGGCACTAGACGAGGGCGAGGAGTGATCGCCGGTGCAATGTGGCATGGACAAGAAGCGGCTACCTGGTAGGCTTCCGATGGTAAGGGGCACATGAATGAATCGAACTTACATCGGAATGAGAGGGGGATCCAGAGACTGTGTATACAGTTAAGGATAACTTAAAGGAATTGATTAGGACTACCTATGCATTTACTTTTTGGTGGACTGTCACTTAAGAAATCAAAAGTTAAGCGTGCTTAACTTGGAGCAATTATGGGATGGGTGACCGCCTGAGAAGTTCCCGGGAAGTGTTCGAGTAAGGACAAAGCACGCTGAAAAGTCTCGTATTGGTTTGTGGGGATAGTCGTCAGTCCCGAATAAGTTGCTTGGCTGTTACAGCAAATGCACCAAAAACTTGTCACGCTCTTAGAGTCCTATCTAGCAAGTGTATTAGGTAGTCACAAATCAAAGGCTATTTGATTCATGTGCATCAAGTTCAGAGAAATGAAAGCGGGGTTTTATTGGTTTAAAGTTATCAAGCATTCGAGTGGGAATTCGAATTTAGGTGAATCAATCAACAAAATGGATTAATCCCTAGCTTATTCATATTGGTTCAATCATTAATCAATCAAGAGTTAGTTAGTAATCCCTTCACATAATTTAGTTAATTGGAACAAGCGTCAATTAACCCTAATTTCCCATGCAAGATTAAGCAACTTGCATGAGCTCCAAATTTTGGTCCTTGAAATTAAGCAAAATTAGAACCCAGCCCAGGATTAAGCAAACTTGTAACATCTTAATTTAAATTTCAAATAAATAAATTTTATAAAAATAGGAATAATAAAAATTTTAATTTAAATAATTCCCAACATATAATTTCATCAAAGTATTTCAAAATAAAAATAGATTACATGTTTGTATCAGATGACTGCTACGAGACTAATTCAAATACATCATAATTTTAAATTAAATATTCTAAGTCCTATAGCAGTATCATCCATCCCTTCACTGAGCACGGTGCTAATTGTCTTGGTCACCTAAAAAATATATGTAAGAGTGAGTACTCTACACTACTAAACACACACAAGCATAAAGACTCACCTTACACACTATATACTTTTATGTCATTTTTCAAATCACATATGAAACAAATGTAAAGTAATACATATTCAACATCAACCAATTCACAAATAGGTGTGCTCGCTGCACAATCAATCAATCCACACACATATGTGCGCTGATTGCACGTAGCCACGCTCATTGTGGCATTGTGGCATTGTGATCATAGATCCCTGATGCCCTCAACCTTAGGGACTTACTCAGTTGACACCATGGATGGTCGCCAAATAGCTCTCACTCCACAGATACAACATGTGCAGTACTGAGCCCCCCAAGCAAAGGTGTTAGTCAAAGGCCGAGTCAGGAGAAGAGTGTGTGGCCTGTGGGACACCCATGCTCACTGTTGGTGTCACCACCACCCTCTCTTTCCCAAGGTATCTCTACTGCCCCCATCTTCCACACCCCCAGTGTATCGCTAAACTATTCATAGTTTTCTAACATTCTAAATGTAACATCCTAATTTTTACTCCCTCAATGTTCATGTGCATTCCCATGATTTCATCTCTTTCAAAAGTAATTCGATGTATTTTACAAAGTTGCAAGATTTTGGTTAAAGAAGTTTTGAAATAAAAGTATTTATTTCGTTAAAATAATTCATCTTTAAATACATGTTTGATTTATTTTTGAAAGATGAAACTTTCTAATACTTTGAATTATTTTTTATTTTCAGATTTCTTACACACCAACAAAGGTGGTGTAGTGGTGGATAGGCTAGTCTTACCCATTTGGAGGACCTAGGTTCAAAACCTATTAAGTCAAATTTTGATTTTAGATTTTTAGTATGTGAGAAGTCCATGATGCCCTTGCATGATTTTAACATAGGTGGCAATCCCACATTCTTTTTAGAAGCATGCAATGTAGGTGGCAAACGCAAAACCTCACCAAGCTGTTTTCTCTTTTCTCCCTTCGTAAAGCTCTCTCACTCACTCTCGGTTTATCTTCTCTCTACCCACCATTTTCTCTTATTTTGCAGCAAGCCTTGTGCTGGAAACCAACACCCTTCCATAGCCAAAAAAAACCTTGAGCACTCTCCCCTCCATGCTTTGAGTAAGATTTTCCTACTTTTCCTTCTACAAAACTTGAAACCGCAACCTCCATTGCACCAAGGAAACTGTCACCTTCTCAACAGAAGTATTTTTGACTAGGAAGTATACTAGTGTTATTATAGCAAGTTATAAAATTTTCAGAACTATGTTTGAGTCCTAAATATCATCCTCAGGGAATAGAATTCTCAAATATCACTTCACAAGTCCACAATTAGTTGAGCCTAATGAAATTCAGTTGAAGTTTGTAAGTAAAAGCAACAAATATTACATTCAGAAAATAGAACAGAACAAAGATCATGAAAATGTGTATTTAACAGATGTAGAAAACATAGTTAGGGACTTGTTTCACCAAAACTTCAGTGTTGATTCAATAAAGTTCTGAACTTTCAAGTATTTAGATGGAATGACAATGAGTTTCATGATATATTAATCAAAGGTTAATTCTTTAACTCAATAAATCTAACATTCAAATCAATCATTCTAATTCCTTAGATCTGGTTCAATTAAATGTTGCATTAAGCATTAGAAACCAAAAGATTACAAGATCAAGATGTCTTATCCTTAAGAAATCAATAATTTGGTAATTGATTCAGCTATGAGAAACAAATTCAACTTCCATTGATAAAAGCTTCTCTATGATTAGTTAATCAAATTTCCATTCAATAACTACTTGAAAAAAATAATCAATTACTCAATCCAATCCAACACTCAAAGTTCAGATCCAAAATCAATTTAACACTTCCATTTCATATCCACAATCCCTAACTATAATGATTTTAAGCAACCATTACAAAATGAAAAAAGAAAGAAAGAGAAGAAGAAGATGAACGAAGAAGCATCTTCAAGCCAATCTTCAATCTGATTCCTCAAGATTTGAAGCTTGGTGTTTGTCCCCAATCTCTCTCTCAGACTCTTTCAACACCAAAAAACAAATTGAAAGTAAAAATGAACAAAAGATCTTAACAAATCTGAGCTAATTCGTATTTATAGAATTCTCACCTTTCTGGCGTGGTCACTATTTTTCACTATAGTAGCCACACAGAGGCTTTTTTGATAATCTTCAGGACTAGAACGATTATTATTCTTCATAAAAGTAGCAACGCAGAGGTTCAAGGTTTGAGCGTGTTCACTTTCGTAAACAATAGGAGACACATGCAGCTTGCAGTGATGGAAGGCTCTCTAAACAATCACTTTTGTGAACAAAAGTGATAACGCGCAACTTGCTTTCCTAGAGGCTTATCTGGAACGATCACTTTAGTAAACAAAAGTGAGAACGCCCATCTTGCTATATTGGAGCTCTCTCTGGAACGATCACTTTTGTAAACAAAAGTGATAACACGCACCTTCCTATGCTTGAAAGCTCTCTGGAACGATCACTATCATCAACAATAGTGATAATGCACATGTCATCCTTCAATGTTAAGCTCTGGAACAATCACTTTTGCTAGGAAAAGTGATCACGCCCAACTCTTGCTTCATCAGACCTTGTTCTTTTCTTCTAATTTTTGCTATTTTTCTTCTATCTTTCCCTTGATCTTCCAATCTTATGAACTTAACTCAGAATTTCCTACAAAAATATGATTAAATCATTACCTTTTACAGAGATAATTCATAAAATCTAAACAACTATGTATTTAGGAAATACTTTAAACATTCTATTATTTTTGAGTTTTTCAACTTTTTCTAACATGTTTTCTTTATCAAATGTATTAAAACTAAGGTAAAATACTAGTAAATAGTGGTAAAATATGGATTTATCACCACCCCAAACATGAATTTTTGCTTGTCCTCAAGCAAATCAAAACATATCAAGGGCATGAATTCATTCATCCATTGAAATCCATTATGAAAAGCTTTTTATATATCAAAACAATTCAGATTTTCAAAATTCAATTCACTTTAATCCATTTTGATTATTTTCATACTAAATTATTCACGAATTATTCATCATGACAATCACACTTGAATCATCTTTTTGCTGCAAAATTTTATACATTTCAGTCAAGAAAATCATCAAAGCTGCATGCAAAATAGAGTTGAGAAATATTATCACAGCTCTCAGAATATGTTTCTCTCTAACTCATTCAGTGTTTAGTTTTGTGTTTGCTCTCAGAATCACCAAATTCATCAAACTCTGCCATAAGCTTTCCTATATTCTTGACCTCCTTTGCAAATTTACAATTAATCATAAATCAAGAGGACTTTTTTAGGTAATATTGAGGCTTAAGGACAGGTGTGAGTTCAATGAATTAAAGAAAGCAATGTAGTTGATTCCAAACAGAAAAGATGCAATTTGAGTAGATAAGCTCTAAACTTAGCATATGACTGCATCATCTGTTTCTTATGCATCAAACACAATCAAATCAAAACACTTTCAGAATGATTCACTAATTTTTCTTTCCTTTTTGATTTGCTACTTTTTTTTCCTTTTTTCATTAACTTTCCTATCTCCAACTTTTTGTTTCCATTTCATAATTTTATTTATTTTCTCCATATGAATTTTCTAACTTTGCTATTTTCTTTCCATCCTCCACCCCAAACTTAGAACATTGCTTGTCCTCAAGTAATGCAATAGAAACTTGATACCACCCCAAACTTAATTTTAAAACTTATCTTTGACTAAACTCAATTTGCCTCTTTCCAATTGGATAAGTGATATGGTTCTTCCAGGAAAGCATATATTGAGGTTGTTCAAAGAAAGGCTATCAGCTCAAAAGGGGTTAAACTAAGATATGTAAGAAAGAAAGGAGGTTTATTTGGCTAACTAGGTGTAATTGAACAATGGCCTCCATCCTTTATGTGATTACTGTAAAATTGCACATTTAGTTAAGAAACAAAGCAAGTTCTAGAGAGTGTATCAGAATTTGAGATTAGTCACACATCAAAAATGTAAAGGTTCAAGTCTCACCAAGGAAGTAAAGTGATAATATTCATCAATTTAGTTCACAATTTACTTAAAAAATTTGCATGAATAAAATGGCAAGACTTCCTTATTTTAAAAATACAAGTATGACAATCATGCTAAGAATGGAAAAAACAACTTATGTAGTTCAATAATCAGAATTTCAATCAAGTGGAAATAAGATTTTATTCAAAGGAAAACAAAATCTAATCTAATATTTTTCTATTTTTTGAAAATTTTATGCAGAAATAAAGCTGAACTCATGAAAATAAAGGTATAGTATTCAACCTACCTTTCATGGTAGCTTTCCATATTCAAGAACTCCTTGTTCAGGATTTTTGAGAGCATGGTCTGCATAAAATATCACAATTATTCATTAATTATCAAGGAAAAGTCAATTAAACTCAAAACTAGTAGATATTTAAAGCATAATTGTTTACAACCAAAGTTAAACCAAAATGTAATTACAACTACAAAAGTCTGAAAACTAATTACAAACTCTCTACACAAATCAACTACATAATAGAAATTAAAATGCCTAAACTCTTCTTCTGCATCCTCCGCATCTGAGGTATCCTTCTCCAAATCATCTTCTTCTTCATCCTCTTTTTCTTCTTCTTCTGTTGCTGCTGGTGGTTGTGGGAAGTGAGTCCTATAGACAGGAAGGTCTTTGAAAACTATGGACCTAAGGCACTGAGCATTTTCTGCCACTTCTGGTGTGTGATACAATTCATCTTTGGTCATTCCCATCTTCTGACCAATATTCATCAAGACACACTCCAGTAGCACTATTCCAGACTTCACACTGCTATGTAACTCATTTACCTTTCAGCCAGTGAATTATGTCTTTCAGCTAGGAATGCAATTTTGTCCTTCATCTTCATTGGATTTTCCCTCTTGAACTGGGAAGGTAAAGGAGCTACTGCTGTACAGGAGGTAGTAGCATAGATTTCCTTCACCATTGCTACTGTAATTGAAGGTGCTGCTCTGATCCTTTCCTGGTAGTTACCAAATTCTATCCCTACATCCTTACACAGCAAAGTTATTAATGAAGGAAAAGCTAAAGAATCCCTTTTTCTTTTTAGGATGTCTAAGATACATCCACTAATTACTTCCCCTACATCAATATACATGTCATTCACTATAGCAAATAAAAGTTTATTGCTAAAGTGGAATTGTGTTTCACTAACATAAATGAGTTGAGGATGAAGGCACTCCACACTTTGGCAAATGGTAGGAGGTTCTTGGTAGTAATGCATTTGGGTTTCTCTGCTGTATTCTGCTCCCATGTGGTCCCTGGTCTTCCAATCCTCTGTAGGATTTCAACATAGTCCTTGTCGTGAAGGTCCCTAAAAGCACTGAACTCTTGTTGTCCAGGTTGTTTTTGAGTGTTGATGTTGAGGACTCTATTGATGTTGGTAGTAGAAAAATCAACCCTCATCCCCTTGACCATTGTGTGGTATTTTGGTATTTGATCTCCCTTGAACCTCATAGCATTTGCATAAAACTCCTGTGTAATTTCTCTCCAACCTATGCCAGTCACTGAACAGAAGGATTTCCACTCTCTTTTCTAAATCTCTTCTTTGAATTCAGGGTAATTATCTGCAGCAATGTCAAAAGCTCTGTCCTGGACTATTTTCCTCCTTAGAATATTAGCTCTGAAGTAATTTTCATGAGCTATGCTTCTGAATCTTGGGTCATGTTGAGGAACTGGTCTTGAGGAAGAAGCTCCTGCTAGTCTACCCCTCTTTGTCCTTGGGGTTTCCCTTGACAGTCCCACTGGAGTGTTGTTAGATGTTCTAGCCATTTCCCTGCTAAAAAAAATTGTTTTTAGAAAAAATGTTAAATTACATTCTGCTAAATCATGAAAAATGCAGATATACCTAACCACAATGAAATGCAGAATACAAGTGCAAGGCATTATTCATCAGAGTTAGAGAAATTTCACTTTGCATTCAAAATGTACAATAAACTTCAGAATCATATTCAATATTCCCTAACCTTCAGATCTAACACAGAACATCAACATGATGCACGCAAATCATAACCAGAAATTTCAATTAGGCTGATAAAACATATTTTATGTCTAGATTTCTAGTTTTATTTTCATTTATAAACACTTTTAATATGATTTGTTTTTATAGTTTTTATAGTTTTTTACTTATTGGAATAAATTGGGCCTATTACAAACAAATGCTTTAATTTCGTATTTTTTGGTAATTTCGACCTCTGACTACTCTTTCAGCCATAACTTTTTCTATAGATATTTTTTTTGGCTTATTCTAGTTGCATTGGATTCTACACATCCAGGGCTTTAAAATACATATATGGATCGTTGGATTTGGAGTTATTTTCAATTTTTTATGATTTTTATAAGTTGAGACAGATTTACTGAATATTTTTCGGGATTGCATTTGGACCCTTGTTATTTAATAATTACATTTAGGCTTTTAGATATTACTGAGGCTCGAATTTTGGCATATTAGTTTACCTTAATCAGAACTTATAAATAAACTAATGAGATTCTGAATTAGGGTGTGTGCGTTTGCGCATGCAATTAGACACTTAGAGATTTTGAGACTTGGCCGAAATAAGAATACTTATTTTCTTTCTCTCGAACTCTCTCATTCTTTTCTCATTCTTGTGTGGGTTAAGCACTTCGTTGGAAGGCTAAACCTCTTGTTCAATCCGTGGAATCCAAACGTTGTAATTCAGACTTGAGTTCTGCGCTAAATAGCTCCGAGTTTGTTCTCTTTTTTCTCTAATCTCATAATTGTATATTGCGAATTGACTTTTCTGTTGTTAGAATTCAAATTAGGACTCGATTGATGCTCTGGTTTGATAATTAATGTGGATTAGATTAAATCATTATTTGATTTAATTCATAACTTTATTTAATTAGGATATTCGATTGAATTAATAATTGAATTGGGTGATTGTTCAAATGCGGATCTAAATCTTTAGATACCGTGAGAGTTAGAGTTCATGCAATTGGTATTCTGTGGATTGATGTTTCTTAATTCATTTTTTACTCAGTTTTATTTTGTTCCTAATTTAATTTAATTAATTTTCAATTTTCAAAACCCCAAAAAATCTTATTTGCATTCTTTAAAACAAAACCTAAAATTGAATTTGACTGAAAATGTGTCTCCATGAATTGACTTAGGTTTGACTCTATACTACAAAATCTTTAGAAAACTTAGTTGTTTTGATAGCGACTCGGCAATCGTCTATCAAATTGGCGCCGTTGCTAGGGAATACGTTGTTAGTTTTGATTTGTTTTATGGTTTATTATCCTTTTCTGCTATTTTGATTCGTTGTTTTGCTTTTTTTTTTGCTTCTATCTTTGTCTGCGAGTTGGTAAATTTTTATTTTTTTTCTCGTTCTACATTGTTTGTTTGTTTACGTGTGTCTAATTTTAAAATTTCATCATTAATAGGGTTGACTAACAAAAAAATTGCATTAAATAGGATTTCGTTGTATCCTGTCTTCTGATTTTGTTTTGTTATATTTTGTTATTTTAGTGCATTTTAAATTTGAATTATAGATTAAATTGCAAAATTGCAAAATTTTGAATTTTGAATTTTGAATTTTTGGAGAAACAGATTAATAGGATTGCTGTAGAATTGTGTGATTTGTAGAGATTTTGCAAAGATTTGAGAAGTAGCAGGATAAGGATCCATCGGATTTGGTTTAGATTAGATTAATATATTTAAATTTGAATTTTGAATTATAGTTAAGATTTGATTGTTTTGATTAGATTAGATTCAGTTTGTTTTGCTTTTAAAGATAGGATTAGTTTTTTTTTTTTTTTGATAGATTGGTTTAAATTTAAATTTTAAAAGAAATTATCTTCCCAATTGTTAATTTAAATTTAAATTTTGAAATTTTTTTAATTAAAAAATAAACTTTTTTTTGAAAAAAATATAAAAGAAATTTAAAAAAATTAAAATTAAAATAATTAAAAAAATTGTATCGCACTTACTATTATAGTTTATTTAATTGAAAAAATAGTGATCTCAAAGGAGCTTCAAGGTTAATGGGCATTGGCTCAAGCTTTTTCATGAGAACTTGCAGGAACATTCACTAGAGGAGGTCATCCTTGAGTTGGCCACCTACCCTGATTGATAAGGGAGTTTTTCTTAACTCTCTCATTTATTAGATTGTTTGAGTTATCCTTGTGCTTATTGTGTTTACATTGAGGACAATGTTAATTTCAAGTGGGGGGAGTATTATGTTTTTGATGGACATGGTCTAATTAAGTGATTATTTTATGGCTTTGATGGATTGATTGAATCATTCTTCGGTTTGATAGATGAAATTTGAAAAATCTTTTGTGTTGGATCAATTATGATAGAATATATACCTTGTGAGGATTTGAACCATTGATATAGATGATAACATTATGTCATTCTACCTTTTTTTCATTTTGTGATTGCACTCATGGTTGCACGACACTAGAATTTGCCTTTAGCCTTTTTGAGATAATATGTTCATATGCTTGCATTAATATGATAGAGCCATTCTTTCTTTCTTGTAAACTACTAGCCAAAATGCCAACCTTTCATTATTTCCATTGTTTGAGCCCCTTGAGCGTAATTGTCCTATTTCTTATGATCCTAGCTTATTTTAAGCCAAAGGTGTAAAACAATAAAATGACCCAACCTTAGGGGATACAAGAACATTAGAATTGTTTTGGGAATGGTCATAGAAATAAGTGTGGGGAAGATTACTTTAGAAAATGCAAGAGAAAAGAAAGATCAGCTACTTTAAAAAAGAAAAAGAAAAAGAAGAAGAAGAAGAAGAGAAAAAAAGAAAAAGAACAGAAACATTGGATAGCTAGCAAAAGTAAAAGAGGATTATTTTTGGATTGTATTACATTATATCTTTGTTTAGGGGATTTACTTTCATGCTTACTTTCTTTGGATTCATTCCCCATTGTTCTTATATCCTCTTTGGTTTTAGCTTGATTACCGTTGTAATTTTTCCACCTTCACTATGCCCCTTTATAACCTAGCAAATTCCTTTTGATTTTTGTGTGTATGTGTGAATTCTTGTGGAAAAGTAGGCAATGGGCAAGCTTATGGTTGATCATGCTTCATGTTGTGCATTTTGAATGATACACTTTACCTTATACACTTGAGTGATTCAGAGTATGTCATGTGAGGATTCTATCTCTTATGATTCATTCACTTGATTTAATAAGTTCATTTGTAAATTTGGAGTGTGAGGATTGATTTCCATTCTAGCCATGATATTTGAACTTCATAGACTTTGTACATAGTTTAATTTGTTTTAAGTCTCCTATGGTTTGATTTAGTGATTTGCTCCAAAGGGCAAAGTCTTAAGTGTAGGGGAATTTGATAAAACATATTTTATGTCTAGATTTCTAGTTTTATTTTCATTTATAAACACTTTTAATATGCTTTGTTTTTATAGTTTTTACCATTTTTTACTTATTGGAATAAATTAGGCCTATTGCAAATAAATGTTTTAATTTCATATTTTCTGGTAATTTTGACTTCTGACTACTCTTTCGGCCATAACTTTTTCTATAGATATTGTTTTTGGCTTATTCTAGTTGTATTGGATTCTACACATCCAGGGCTTTAAAATGCATATATGGATCGCTGGATTTAGAGTTATTTTCAATTTTTTATAATTTTTAGAAGTTGAGACAGATTTCCTGAATGTTTTTTGGGATTGCATTTGAACCCTTATTATTTAATAATTGCATTTGGGCTTTTAGATATTATTAAGGCTCAAATTTTGGCCAATTAGTTTACCCTAATCAGAACTGATAAATAAACTAATGAGATTCTGAATTAGGGTGTGTGCCTTTGCACATGCAATTAGACACTTTGAGAGTTTGAGACTTGGCCAAAACAAGAATCCTTATTTTCTTTCTCTCGTTCTTTTCTCATTCTTGTGTGGGTTAAGCGCTTTGATAGAAGGCTAAACCTCTCGTTCAATATGTGGAATCCAAACGCTGTAATTCTGACTTGAGTTCTACGCTAAATAGCTCCGAGTTTGTTCTCTTTTCTCTCTAATCTCAGAATTGTATATTGCGATTGTGATTGACTTTTCTATTGTTAGAATTCAAATCAGGACTCGATTGATGCTCTGATTTCATAGTTAATGTGGATTAGATTAAATGATTATTTGATGTAATTCGTAACTTTATTCAATTAGGATATTCGATTGAATTAATAATTGAATTAGGTGATTGTTCAAACGTGGATTTAAATTTTTAGATACTGTGATAGTTAGAGTTACACGCAATTGGTATTTTGTGGATTGATGTTTCTTAATTTATTTTTTATTCACTTTAATTCTGTTCATAATTTTGATTTAATTAATTTGCAATTTTTGAAACCCAAAAAATCTTATTTGCATCTTTAAAACAAAACCTAAAATTGAATTTGACTGAAAATGTGTCTCCGTGAATCAACCTTGGTTTGGCTCTATACTACAAAATCTTTAGAAAACTTAGTTGTTTTGATAGTGACTCGACAATTGTCTATCTGATAAGTCTGTAATTAGGCCCTCTTTTACAACCCATATACATATTTGACCTTTATTTTTTTTGAATTTTATACTAATTTATATATTAATTGTGCAGTTTGGTATAAAGAGGCCGCAAGTGAATTCTTGGCCCAAATTGATGGAAGATTAGAGCTTTGCAGCAGTCAGCACGCCCAGACCCATTCAATAAGTACAGGGGTGCTTCGAGCCTATGCACGATCGTGCTTAAGGCCTTGCACGACCATGCTCATCTACGGGAAGCCCAATTATGAAGAGTTTTTAGGGTTTTCAAATCCTATAAAAGGGAAGATCTCAGGCATCGTAAAAGGACCGTTTTTTACATCTAGTCTTTGGCTTTCGGATACACTTCTGATCTCGTCTCTCTTGCACGGGATCCTTAGCACATGCTTGGCGAGACTTGGAGCTTTAAGCGATCATACTTGAAGACCGGGAACACATCTCATACTCTAGTTTGCTATTTTTTTTTATTATGGCTTTGCTTATGATTGTTTTAGTTCTTTTCATTAGCATGAGTAACTAAGTCCATAGCTAGGGCTATGGGAACTATTATTCATGAATTTATGAAATTTTGATATTTGAATCTAAATTTGATTTCCGTTTTGTGATTAGATTTTATCCTATTGCACTTCTTTCTTAATCCTAATTAATTATATCGTCAGGCGACCGTATCTCGGTTAATTAATAGATCTATAGGGTAAAACAAGACAAAGAATTAGGTGGACCAAACCAATCTTTCTCTTCTAATCGTTATTAAATTAAGAAGTTCATAGGTTTCTTAAGCTTTCTTAAATTGTTGTCTTGTATAACCATTGGGGATGTTAATTTACAGAAAAGAATATTAATATTGCATGATCATTGGGTATTAATAGTATTCGTATGAATGATTGGTAATCACAAGGAAATTGAATTTAGAGTTAAATAGAAAAATAACATAAAGGATTGAATGAGAAAACCCATATGGCCTAGGTTCCTCTTCGATAAGTTTAACCAAGACATGCATTGTATTCCTTGCTCTTAGTTTTATAATTGATTTTATAAATTCTTGTTTTTAATTAATCTTGTATCTTTGAAGCTTAAACAATTGAATTAGGAAATTCTTAGTAATTGGAAATCAATCCTTGTGGGACGATATTTCAGGAACTTAATTTAAGAACCCTTTATTACTTCTCGATGGGTACACTTGCCCTCTGAACACTATCATAGGCCCCTCAATTCAACTCATTATCAGCAGAGAAATTGTTCATGCAAATATCACATTGTATCTACCATTCTTCCAATGAAGTTGTCAAATGAAGTGAGAACTTAGCTACATTATCTTTTAATTTCATCAATATCAGAAAATCTCTCAGTTTCCATTTTCAAAAATTTTTCCAGAATTTTAACTATGAAGAACCCTAACTTCAGTTACAAAAATGAAGAAGAACTTACCTGGAATAGAAGTTGTTGCAATGTAGATTCAAACATGCAAGAAGAAAAAGGTTGCTAGATCAAACAACTCACAGAAAGTAAGAATCTCAGAAATTTTTGGAGAGAAATGTGATTTTTGGTTTTGGGAGTGTGTCTGCATGTTCACTCTTTTCTGAATATATAGTCACGTAGATGCACTTGACCTCTTTTAAAAACAAAAGTGAACGTTTCAAGAGTTAATGCTATAAGTGTGGTCACTATTGCTGGAAAAAATGAACGTTCCAGAGACTTTAATTTTTGAATGAAACGCGCGTTATCACTTTTTTTGGGAAAAGTGATAACACACAAGCTTACTCTCTGAGTGTGGATACTATTTTCAACTAAAAGAGTAACGCGCAAACTGATAGCTCATGCTTACCTGCGCATGGCCACTTTACTCAAGAAAAGTGGTTGTTCCAGAAAGGTGTGTTATCCTTGTTTCTGTATCAACAAGGAGTGGAGTTGTGGTAGCCAGTCCAAAACCTGCAGAAAAGAAAGTGAGTGATGCAGCAAAAAAAGGAAGAATAGTAAAAGATCTACAATAAGAAAATATCCATTACATAACTCAAAATAACTAAGTCCTATAGCAGTTCTCATCCATCCATGTACTGTGAGCCTGGTACTACTCGTCCTGATTTCCTGAAATGTTGTGTAAGGGTGAGTCTCTACCCTACCACTCATACAAAACACATATTCATCACAAAACACATCTTATCACGATTAAATAAAACATCATGGCATACATATCACAGTGTCATATAAAGCATGTTCTCATTTCAACACATATATTATATTCCATAGATTCACAATTTCTTTTTCTTTGATCCGTGCTTACTGCACCTTGTGGCCACAGTTATCCAATGTCTCTATCCCAAGGTCTTACACATCCATGTAAATAGTCATTGGATAGCCCAATGCAATACGGATACAACGCATGCAATAGACAGCCTCTTAGCAAAGGTAATGGTTAGGAGTCAAGTCGGGAAACGAGTGTACGGCCATATGGTGCATTCATACACAATATTTCATACACAATCCTAAATGTCACTCACCACCCTGCATTTGCCTAAGATATCCCATATCGTCTCCATCTTCCACTCCTCAGTGTATCTCTGTAACTATTTACATCATATCTTTTTCCATCTCATACTCTTTCAAGTATATTCACATGTTCACATATGCCATTTCTCATGTTCACACATATTTTTTATTATATTTTCACATACTTTTCATCATATACATCAAACCATGGCATATTCACAATACACATCATTTTTACATGAAACACAATATATTCAAATATGAAACATCAATCTCTTTGTATATTCCATATCACAAAATCATAAAATCATATCAACCATCCTCAATATACCTTATCATGCACTATTTGAACATATTAACACATTTTCATCATGTATTCATCATAAAATCACATAAACAACCAATTATTCTCACTTTTCACCAATTATTTTTAATAAAACAAGGATTATTCCACAAATAATCATATATATGACAAGATCTATGAGAATACAAGTAATAAACATAACAAAATGATAAAGTAGAGCCCTCTTACCTCAAAACAGAGCTTTTACAAAGATTTAACCGAAGATTTAACTCTATAATGAAGTTTTTCCTAAGAACACAATGAATATCTATAAGAAAAAGAAGAAGATAAACGAATGGTAAATCTAACTTCAAACTTAGAGAAACTTACTTGAAATCCTTTAGAACGGATGTATAATCACAAATTTGAAGAGAAATCTAAGTTTAGGAGGGTTTAGTATGAGAGAAAATGGTGAGATGTAGCCTTGGAACCTTTGACAACCTTGGATAGGAGTAAAGAAATGAAAATTTTGTGTGAAACTCCCTTTTGACAAAAAAATTTTTGAGGTTCACCGCCGAAATTACTGTTCATCACCAAAAATACTGTTCACCGCCTTACTGTTCACGCCGAAAAAACTGTTCTCGGTCAATGTTCACGTCAAAAACACTGTGCATACGTACTATACGCATATGTGACATCAGCCATGATGTCAAGATAATGTCACTGATGATGTCAGCGGCCACTGTACGTACGTGATTTTACTGTTCATACGTGGTTTGTACTATTCATAGGCAGTTTTACTGTTCATTGGCACTGTTTACAATTTTTTTAAAATTTTTTTTATTTTTTATTTTTTAAAATAAATTCTATCCAAATCTATTCCAATTATACTTTAATAAACCTCATTTTATTTAAATCAAAGTACAGGATGTTACAATTGGAGCAGATGCCATCTTATGCTAAGTTTATGAAGGAGTTAGTTTCCAAGAAAAGGAAGTTGGAACATGATAAGACAATGCCATTAACAAAAGAATGCAGTGCTATTCTTAAAAGAAAACTTCCTCAAAAACTCAAGGATCCAGGATCTTTCGGCATCCCTTGTGAAATTGGAAAATGTAGTGTGGGAAGAGCTTTATGTGACCTAGGAGCAAGCATTAATCTCATGCCCCTAGCTATCATGAAGAAGTTGGGAATAGAAGAAGTGAAACCAACCAACATTACACTGCAATTAGTTGTGAATCTTTCACTTATCCATATGGAGTTGTAGAAGATTTGTTGGTTAAGGTTGACAAATTTATTTTTCCTGCAGATTTTGTAATTCTAAACATGGAAATGGATGCAAATGGATGCAAATATACCTCTGATTTTGGGAAGACCCTTCCTTGCAACTAGAAGAGCTTTTATTGATGTTCAAAAGGGAGAGCTTATGCTTAGAGTGCAGGATGAAAAGATAATATTTAATGTTTTTCAAGCACTCAAGTATCCAATTGATGATAACTCACATGTGAGAGTGGATATACTAGATTCTGTTATTACTCCTTATCATCTTGATGATTTTGATGAAATTTCTGTGTTGAAAGAAACCATAGTTGCAGGAAATACAAAATCTGTGATGCATAAGGAAGCACACCTTATGGAAATTGTGCAGCAATTGGAAACTTTACCAGTTTGGACCCCTGCAGAGAAACCAATCAAGGAAGAACTGAAAAAGGAAATAGAAGAAGAACAAACTCAAAAGTTAGAACTCAAGCAGTTGCCTTCTCACTTGAGATATGCATTTTTGGACCAAAATCACGAAAATCTAGTCATAATCAGCAATAAACTCAAGGAAGAAGAGGAAGAAAAGCTATTGAGAATCTTAAGAGCACACAAGTCAGCAATAGGATGGAGCATATTAGACTTGAAAGGTATTAATCCAGCTTTTTGCAAACATAGAATTTTATTTGAAGAGAAATTGAAACCAATTGTGCAGCCTCAAAGAAGACTAAATCCTTCCATGAAGGAAGTGGTAAGAAAAGAGGTCATGAAACTCTTGGATGCTGGAATTATATATCCCATTTCAGACAGCACCTGGGTAAGTTTTGTACAAATGGTACCTGAAAAGGGAGGAATGACTGTAGTACTAAATAAAAAAAATGAATTGATACCTACAAGGACAGTTACAGGCTGAAGGATGTGCATAGATTATAGAAAACTAAATGATATGACCAGAAAAGACCATTTTCCTCTGCCTTTTGCATACCAAATGTTACAAAGGTTAGCTGGTCATGCATTTTATTGCTTTCTAGATGGATATTCTTGCTATAACCAGATTGCTGTGGATCCAATTGACCAAGAAAAGACTGCATTTACTTGTCCATTTGGAATATTTGCATATAGAAGGATGCCTTTTGGGCTCTGTAATGCTCCAGCCACATTTCAAAGGTGTATGCTTGCTATTTTTTCTGACTTAGTTGAGAAAATAATTGAAGTATTTATAGATGATTTTTCTGTATTTAGAGATTCATTTGATAACTGCCTATCTAACTTGTCCATTATTTTGCATAGGTGTCAAGACACTAATTTGGTGACGAATTGGGAAAAATGTCACTTTATGGTTCAAGTAGGAATAGTGCTTGGCCATAAGATTTCTGTGAGAGGGATGGAGGTTGATCAAGCTAAAATAGAACTGATTAGTAAATTACCTCCACCAGTAAACGTAAAAGGAATTAGAAGCTTTTTAGGCCATGCAGGGTTCTATAGGAGGTTCGTTAAGGATTTCTCTAAAATTGCCAAACCTCTTAGTGACTTAATTGTGAAAGATGCAAAATTCGTATTTGATGAACTATGTTTGCATGTTTTTTCCATTTTAAAAGAGAAATTGATTTCTGCTTCAATACTTGCTAAACCTAACTAGACTTTACCATTTAAACTAATGTGTGATGCAAGTGACAATGCAATAGGTGTTGTATTAGGACAAAAGAAAGATAAAAGACCGCATGTGATTTACTATGCTAGTAGAGTCCTAAATTCTGCACAGATTAATTACACAACTACTGAAAAAGAGCTGCTTGCTATAGTGTTTGCTTTTGATAAATTCATATCTTATTTGGTAGGATCAAAGGTTGTGGTATATACTGACCATGCTGCCTTGAAATACTTTTCTAAATAGGATGTCAAACCAAGACTGCTAAGATGTATCTTGCTACTCTGAGAATTTCAATTGGAAATTAAAGACAAGAAGGGAAAGGACAATGGTGTTGCAGATCATCTGTCCAGAATACCTTTGGAAGTACTGCAATCATATTGCTGTGACATTAATGAGGAGTTCCCTGATGAAATTTCTAACAGAGAAATCAAGAAAATTTTGGAGAAAGTGGTGAATAGTTCAAGGAAGGATTGGTCAAGGAAATTGGATGACACAGTATGGGCATATAGAAATGCATTCAAAACACCAATTGGTATGTCACCATATCAATTAGTGTTTTGGAAGGCATGTCATCTTCTTGTGGAACTTGAACATAAAGCATATTTGGCTACTAAATGGTTCAATTTCGATTTAACCAATGCCGGAGAAAAGAGAATGCTGCAGTTACACGAGCTTGAGGAGTTCAGACAATTTGCATATGAAAATGCAAAACTGTATAAGGAGAGGACTAAAAGAATACATGATAATTTCATCTTGCAGAGAGAATTCAGACCAGGGCAGCTAGTTTTGCTATTTAATTCAAGATTGAAGTTATTTCTTGGAAAGCTCAAGTCAAGATAGTCAGAACCTTTTATGGTGAAAGAAGTTTCTCCCTTTGATGTTGTAGTACTTGAAGATTAGAAGGAAGGGAGAGAATTTAAAGTAAATGGCCAAAGGTTAAAGATCTACCATGAAGGAGAAGTCATTAGGAATAACTTCTGCATTAACTTGGTTCCTCAAGAGTGAGGAACATTTAACGTCAAGCTAGTGACATTAAAAGAGTGCTTTGTGAGAGGCAACTCACATTTCTAAACCAATTTACCTTATTTGTAGTTGTACTTGAATTTTGATATTCATTTCATTTCAATTTCTACAATTCCAATTGCTATGATTCTGCTTTTTTCTGCATTTTGGAGTTAATCTGTTGAATGGATTGAGTTTTATGTTATAAGTGTATAGTGAAGGAATTAGGATTGAATAAGTGAGCTATTTGAGTTTTTAAAGAGCTTTGATTAATGAAAGAGATTACTATTTTTAAAGAAAGGAGCCACGCAAAGGTTGAAGCTTGGTGTTCCTCTCTGGAACGATCACTTTTCATTGTCACCTTCTCAACAGAAGTAATTTTGACTAGCAAGTGTACTAGTATTATTGTAGCAAGTTATAAAATTTTTAGAACTATGTTTGAGTCCCAAATATCGTCCTCAGGGAATAGAATTCTCAAATATAACTTCACAAGTCCACAATTAGTTGAGCCTAATGAAATTCAGTTGAAGTTTGTAAGTAAAAGCAACAAATATTACATTCAGAAAATAGAACAGAACAAAGATCATGAAAATGTGTATTTAACAGATGTAGAAAACATAGTTAGGGACTTGTTTCACCAAAACTTCAGTGTTGATTCAATAAAGTTCTGAACTTTCAAGTATTTAGATGGGATGACAATCAGTTTCACGATATATTAATCAAAGGTTAATTCCTTAACTCAATGAATCTAACATTCAATTCAATCATTCTAATGCCTTAGATCTGGTTCAGTTAAATGTTGTATTAAGCATTAGAAACCAAAAGATTGCAAGATCAAGATGTCTTATCCCTAAGAAATCAATAATCTGGTAATTGATTCAGATCTGAGAAACAAATTCAACTTCCATTGATAAAAGCTTCTCTGTGATTAGTTAATCAAATTTCTATTCAATAACTACTTGAAAAGAAGAATCAATTACTCAATCCAATCCAACACTCAAAGTTCAGATCCAAAATCAATTCAACACTTCCATTTCAGATCCACAATCCCTAACTACAAAGAGTTTAAGCAACCATTACAAAATGAAAAGAGAAAGAAAGAGAAGAAGAAGATGAACGAAGAAGCATCTTCAGGCCAATCTTCAATCTGATTCCTTAAGATTTGAAGCTTGGTGTTCGTCCCCAATATCTCTCTCAGACTCTCTCAACACCAGAAAACAAATGAAAAGTAAAAATGAATAAAAGATCCTAATAGATCTGAGCTAATTCGTATTTATAGAATTCCCACCTTTCTGGCGTGGTCACTATAGTAGCCACGCAGAGGCCTTTCTGATAATCTTCAGGACTGGAACAATCACTATTTTTCATAAAAGTAGCAATGCAAAGATTCGAGGTTTCTGCATGTTCACTTTCGTAAACAATAGGAGACACGCGTAGCTTGTAGTGATGGAAGGTTCTCTGAAACAATCAGTTTTTTGAAAAAAAGTGATAACGCGCAACTTGCTTTTCTAGAGGCTTCTCTGGAACGATCACTTTTGTGAACAAAAGTGATAACACGCACCGTCCTATGCTTGAAAGCTCTCTAGAACGATCACTATCATTAGCAATAGTGATAACACACAGGTCATCCTTCAATGTTATGCTCTGGAACAATCACTTTTACCAGGAAAAGTGATCACACCCAGCTCTTGCTTCACCAGACCTTGTTCTTTGCTTCCAATTTTTCCTACTTTTCTTCAATCTTTCCCTTGATCTTCTAATCTTATGAACTTAGCTCAGAATTTCCTACAAAAATATGATTAAATCATTAATTTTTACACAGAAAATTCATAAAATCTAAACAACTATGTATTTAGGAAAGACTTTAAACATTCTGTTATTTTTATGAGTTTTTTAGCTTTTTCTAACATGTTTTCTTTATCAAATGTATTAAAACTAAGGTAAAATACTGGTAAAATATGGATTTATCATAAACTCATTTCTTTTGCCCTTGCATGTTGAAAGGAGTGTGTTGATTGCTCTTGAACATCCAAGCAAGGTAAAAACACTCTTTCATCTTTCTTTCTCAATGTTTTCACCAATCAAAGCATCGAGATGAAGTTTTTGCACCTCCTCCATGAAAAAGCATGGAGGTTTCTGTGTCCAGCCACTGTGTGGGTCAATTTTGACCATATGAACATATTTTGTTTGGCCTAACCTCTGCACATTTGGACTGTGCAGTGAAAAATATTTCGAACGCAAGTGGTTTCACTCAAAACGGACATCAAAATCACAAGTTATAGTGAAAATGGTGAGATCACTCCTTGTTCTGCGTTTTCAGTGTTTCAGCAGCAAAGGAGACTATTTTTCTCACTTCTGTGATCTCCAAAACCTGACATACAACATCCCTATGTGTTCCTTGCAGAATTATCTTTCCAACGGTGTATCTTGAGCTCAAATCCGATATCGTTTGCCCCCTTAATCGCCTAGAATATGTGAGGACCTTCATTTTTACGTTTTCTGCAAAAACAGTATAAAGAAATAATTTTTACTCCCTCTGTATAGATTTCTTTCAACCAAAAAATTGATTTTCATAAACTACATGAAATTATCTTTCCAACACATATTTTTATGTTAATTTTGAACTTCGTTTGAATATCTTACGAAATGAATTACAAAAACAGTACGAAGCTGAAAAACTTGCGTGAACAATAGAGAAGTTTGATTTATTTGCACTTTCCTGTGAATGAAAACTTAATTTTTAAAAGTTGATTTTGACCCTTAGGATCTTAGCTTTCTAACAAAATTTACGGATCATGATTTGTACTTCGTTTGAGTCCATCACACTTAATTTTACAAACATTTGCCCAAATCTGAAGTTTTCCAGTTTTCTCTAATAAGTGCTGGCTGTTTCTGAATTTTTAAAAGTACTAGCTCTTGGCCATTTTGTCTCAAAGGATTCTGATAAACTCCTATCTGAACTAGGAATGCAACAAACCAAGAAACTGCAAATTCTGATACCAGAAAGTCCAAGAAAAAGAACTTACAGACCACCTTACTCACCAAGGTAAGGGGGAGGAGGTATTTCAAGTAAACAGTAAGAAAGGAAATAAATCAAAGAGGGTTGTCCCTTATCCCTGAGGTCTAGAACACATGTATTAGGAGACATGTGGTGTTTGAATTAAAAGTTGATATTTTTGAATATTTACTTCAGACTTTTGATGTTTTAAAATATAATTATGAGTATATTTTAATTTTGACGAATCTCGATCTTTGATTGAGAATTATTTTACACTTGATGTTTGAGCAAATATTATTTTGTGAAAATTGTAAATTATTTTAAGTGAATTATTTACTCAAAGCTTGTCGAAAACCAAAGGTCAATTAAATGAAATGCTTTATTGAAATGTCCAATATGAGTAATATGTTTGCTGTATTTGAACAAGATATTTTGTGTGTTATGCTCTTTGAAATAATTGAATCTAATGACCAAAAATAAACCTTGTGAAAACTTTATTTTCTTTCTTTTTGAAAATAAATGAGTAGTGTAACTCTAGTCAAGTAATGGTTAGAACTCAAGGAAAGAGACGAAGCTAGTAAGTTTGGAACACTTAGAGAAAGTGCATTGAGGCACGGATATAAGTTCTTGCCAATTCTCTACATATATATGCTTCTGAAAAGTTGATGAAATCATGTGAAATCATAAATTTGGTCAACGCCTGTGTTCGTGATTAAGGGAGTGAAACTCCGAAAGTGTGTATGACTATTTAGAAGGCAAATGTGTGCGAATTCTCACTCCCCTGTGAAGGAAGTCACGAGGTTATTTTATAACTGTTGTTGGTGAAAGATAGGGAGGACCTTGATGTCTAGGAGATTTAATGGAGTTGGGTGACTTACCAATAGCCCCACGAGTGTCCTAGGCCCCGAAACTCTGGCTGGGAGTCTCCACGCGATGCTCCTTTATCCAGACTTTCTCCTGAGGCTTATCTTGTTGGTCAAGCTAGATCGGTCGGTGGAGGTTCGAGTCCCCACCATACATGCGAAATGTAGGCTGGTTAGTGAAACTCCCAACAATTTCCAAATAATAGGATTATTATGGATCCAGAGTAGCATAAGCATGAAAATGAGATTTTGCCAAACCAAAAGTTATCATTTGCATTAATCATGCATCATGTAATTAGACTTGCATTTTGTTAGATTGTAAAAGTTATAATGGTGTTAATTTGATGTATGCTCTTACTTTGTTTTGTTTCTTTTCTTAAAGATATTTACTTGGAAATATATCTCACTCCTTCTTTTCTTTGTTAAAATATGTTGTGGTGTTAGACATTTTTTTTTAGTTGTCACAGATCTTGAGGATGACCTTTCTCGGTCTTATTCTCCACGTTGAGCTCAATTTGAAGAGGATCCTTCAGATTCCAAGGAGATAAAGGAGGACCCTTCCAAGGAGTCTTAACTACTGTTTAGTTATTTCTTTTGTTGTCCACTGCTAGAGGACTCCACTAATTGTATAGTGGAGAATTCAATACTTTATTTTATTTTGGTAGCTTGGGTGTAATGTTCTTTGTTTTGGTACTCTGATGGTCATGGATTGTGTTTTAAGATTCTTGGATAATTTGCAGTTACTTTGGATAATTATGGAATTATTTATATTGGCAGGTTTATGTTATCAGTTATCTTCTGATTTTTATTTGGATGGAAGTAAATAGGCAGGAAATTGGTTCTTCAATGCATACAGGTAATGAATGTGAACGTTGTGGGTTCGTCCCCTAAGAGAGTTCTAGTTGAAGTAACAAACCACATGTTGTATCTCATATTATTAGTAATTGGCTCATGAGCGGATGAAAAAGATTGGAGTCCACTTGTATAGTTATGTCAGTACATGGTATGGCTATATTATTCAAGTAGTACTTACTAATATTATGATTTTCTAAAGGTTCTAACTATGGGTAAAAGAAGAAAATAAAATCTCATGAGTAATTATTAGTAATAAGAGTATGACATGAATCTTTAAGATACATTAAAAAGCAAGTTTCTCAATACTCAAGAATGATATTGGTATCCATAAACCAGGTTGAATAATCCTATGCACTCATGTAAAAAAAATCTCATTTGGTTCAAGACTCTTACTAGCAATCTATATACATTACACATCAAGTTATCTAAAAGTAGTAGGAATGTTGGGTCTCGGTCGTCGTCACCGTTACACCAAACATCATCACAATCACACCCAACATACCATTCACACATATTTTCAACCATTCACATTATTCAACATCAATTAATGGCATGTCTAAGCATTTCAACCACATGCTCAATCACATCATGGTATTCAATTTCACACACGGCACGTGTGCCCACATTCAACCACATTACACTTAAACATCAAATCCTCATCAAAACATCATCACAATCAATTTGCTACATCACACACATAATGCTCAATATTCATTCCATCATATTCAATCAAGCATCTTCTATCAAAACACGGCTATCCCTACATTCTACCTCAACCACATTGCAACCCAGAGCAAATAAACGAATGCAAAATAAAATGAGATAGGGTAGAGTCCCTCCTTACCTCGAAATGAAGACCCACACGAATTTCGTCCTCCAAACGCTCCAAACGTGATTTCAACTTTCAATCTTGCTCACCAATAACTTTAGAGGCAGTTTAATCAATGAAAACGGGTCAAGAGTCGAGAGAATAGAAGTGAGGAATGGGAAATGAATTTTCTAAATCCTAAACCCTTCATACCCTTCTGGTTGCGACACTCTTGCTACAACGAGCCATCTCTTAGAACCTCGCTGCAACGACATCCCCTCTTCGCCACAGCGAAAATCACGAAGAAAACAACTCACTCTAGTTTCTGCAAAATCTTGCTACAGCGAAACTGCATCCAAAAATGCACCCTCCTCTGTTGCCTTCTCACTGCAGCGAGACAACCTCACTGCACTAACACCCCCTCTCGTTATAGCAAAAATCTCAAAAGAAACTATACTCTGGTTTTTGTAGAATCTCGCTATAGCGAGACTGCATCCAGAAATGCACCCTCCTCTATTGCCCTCTCGCTACAGCGAAAATGCAACAGAACCATGCTTCACGTCCAGGGACTTCTCGTTACAGCGAGAACACCCTGCAACACACACAGCCAATATTTTCAATCAATCCAACCACATCCAATCTCTCAATACACAACCAACATCCACAATTACACACACACACACACACACACACACACACACACACACACACATATATATATATATATATATATATATATATATATATATATATATATATATATATATATATATATATATATATATATATATTCATCTACACGTACTCACACATATATACATACATTCACATCATTGTACTCATCAAATCCCTATTCAAATCAAAATTCATAATTTATATTAGTATATGAAATATCATTACAAAATTTGGGACGTTACAAAACTAGGCTTCGAAACCCTAATTAAGAAACCTAGATTGATTAAGCAACAATACTCATTCAATTCCTAATTTAGTTCTCAAGAAATTAAGGAAATGAAATTCATAAGTAGACCAAGATTTCGTATTAGCAATTAAACCAAGATTTCAAGAACCATTATGAACTTGCTGGGAATTAATATCCAAAAACTAGCCTTCCATATAGATGGGGTTCAACATTATAAGTAATAAGTGTTCAACAAAACTAGAAAATCAAAGTAAAGAGATGAAAAAAGAAACAAGAACCCTAAAAATAAGCTCTTGGCAACCACCTAGAGCTCTAACCTAATCCTCTGATAGTGTGTAAAAATAAAAAGTACAAAAATGGCAAAAAGGTCCCTATCCATTAATTGAGTAGCTATTTATAGTAAAGTTAACATTTTCCTGGCGTAATCACTTTGAATGGTGAAGTAATTATGCGCAGGTCCTATTGCATTGCTTCCTCTCTAGAGTGATCACTTTCAGTACTAGAAGTAATTACGCACAGCACCCGTAATTACTTTGGCTGTTGGGACTAAACACCTGTGGCTTCATCAGCAAAATAGGCTTACGCGTAATCACTATGAATGGTGAAGTGATTATGCGCAGCCTCGTCTCTCTAAAATGGCTCTAGAGTGTTCATTATCAATGGTGAAAGTAAACATGTGCAGCCTTGCCTTACTGAAATGGCTCTGGAGTGTTCATTATCAATGGTGAGAGTGATTACTTTCACTTGGCCTTTGGGGGGAGCTTGCTAGAGTAGTTACTTTAGGTGCTGGAAGTGATTACTTCCACCCAATTTTCTCTTAAAAGCTTAAATCCAATATATTATTATCCAAAAATTCTTGCATAATTATTCTAATTAGCAAAATTGTAAGAAAATAATTATATAACTCATGTTAATTGAACTAAATTAAGAAAATTAAAATTAATAACAAAAGTTCAGAAATTATAGTAGAACAAAGTGACGAATTTATAATTGAAATGATATATGAAATGGAGTTAAGGATTACTTCACCAAATTATCAATTGCAAACTTGAATGTACTCTGAACTTCTAAATTTCTTGATTAATTGATGATCAATTTCAATAATTTAATCAAAGTTCAATTCCTTCACTCAATGATCCTAATATTCAATTAATTACCCTAATTCCTTAGGTGTAATTCAATTAAATATTGCATTAGGTATTAGAAATTAATAGATAGCAAGATCATGGATTCTTATTCCTAAGATATTAGTAATATTGGCATTCAATTCAGACATGAGAAATTAACTCAACTTTCATTGATGAAAATCCTCTAGATTCAATTCAATTGAATAGTTCATCCAATAATTGTATTAAGGAAAAAATTAAATGCTCAATTCAATCAAAATCTTAGTGTTCAAATCCATAATCAAGTTACAATTTCAAATTCGGATCCATAAATCTCTAACCGAGGAGAATAAGAACAACATTACGAAGGAATGAGAGAAAGAAAGAGTAGAAGGAGAAAAGTTGAAGATAATCTTTATGATTCCAATTCCTAACGTGATTCCTCAAAATTTTGAACTTGGAATTAGCCCTTAATCTTCTCTCTCTAACTCTTTGAAGGTGTGAAAAGGAAAAAATGAGAAAAGCCCTTAAAAATATTAGTTTGAAGTAATTTATATATTTTTCTGCATTTCTAGCATGATCACTTATGGTGGAAAAAGTGATCATGCGTATAGCTTTCTGTAGAAAACAACCTCTGAAACAACCATTTTGACCATGAAAGTAACTACGCACACCTTTAATTCCACAAATAAGCTAAAACAACCTCTAGAACAGCCATTTTGACCATGAAAGTAACTACACACACCTTCAATTCCACATGGCATTTCTTTTAATAGACCTCTGAAACATCTACTTTTGCTCTTGAAAGTGTTTATGCGTATAGCCTTTCTATCCAAAAAAACCTCTAAAGTGAATACTTTCACCATGAAAAGTGGTCATGTAGTATATTCTTGATTTAGCCTCTATATAATGTTAACTCTTGACTTTAAAAGTGGTTACGCGCATTATATTCTTTCTAATAAGCTTTGTAGTTGTCACTTGTGAGACCCTGCACTTCCTCAATCGGCCTACAAAGTGGCTAATCTTGGCTATAAAAGTTGTTACACATAGAACATTGATGCATATTATCCTCTAAAGTTCTCACTTTTGGTGGGAAAAATGCCTACGCTCCACTTTATTTGTCCTCCAAACCTCTGAAATGTTAACTTTTTGTGTCCAGAGTGACAATGTTGAGCCATATTGACCTCTTAATGCCTTTAACCCAAGTGCCTTTACTCAAAATTTTCTACGAATTTATTTTAACAACAAAATTACATAAGAATTCTATTAAATCTAAACAATTTGAATTGCTAAAGTGAAAATTGAATTTATTGAACAATTATATAATTTGCATAGATTTACATAGATATAATTTGCAATTTTGATCATTTGAATAATTGTGCAGGAATTTCTAGACTTATTCCATGGATTTTTAGCCTTTGAG
The DNA here is from genome assembly GCF_003935025.1 of Abrus precatorius. NCBI lineage: Eukaryota > Viridiplantae > Streptophyta > Magnoliopsida > Fabales > Fabaceae > Abrus > Abrus precatorius. Next base: position 13,239,093 of record NW_020874292.1, read on the forward strand.
AAAATTTGAGTTGAAAGTGACCATTTTCAGAGTGATAGTGGACTGATAGACGATTGCCGAGTCACTATTAAAACAACTAAGTTTTCTAAATATTTTCTTTTAAAAAATGCAAATAAGGTTTTTGGGGTTTTAAGAATTGTAATTAATCAAATTAAATTACAAACAGAATTAAAGTGAGTAAAAAATGAATTAAGAAATATCAATCCACAAAATACCAATTGCGTGTAACTCTGACTATCACAGTATCTAAAGATTTAAATCCACGTTTGAACAATCACCCAATTCAATTATTAATTCAATCGAATAACCTAATTGAATAGAGTTACAAATTAAATCAAATAATCATTTAACCTAATTCGCATTAATTATCAAATTAGAGCATCAATTGAGTCCTAGTTTGAAATCTAACAACAGAAAAGTCAATCACGGTCGCAATAAACAATTCTGAGATTAGAGAGAAAAAGAGAACAAACTCAGAGCAATTAGTGTAGAACTCAAGTTGGAACTATAGCATTTGAATTCTGTGGATTGAATTAGAGGTTTAGCCTTCCATCAAAACGCTTAACCCACACAAGAATGAGAAAAGAACGAGAGAGTTCGACAGAAAGTAAAAATAAGGATTCTTATTTCAGCCTAGTCTCAAAAGCTCAAAGTGTCTAACCCCTCTCTCTAATTCAAAACCTTATTAGTCTATTTATAGGTTCTGATTAGGGTAAATTAAGTGGCCAAAATGTGGGCCTCAATAATATCTAAAAGCCCAAATACAATTATTAAATAACAAGGGTCTAAATGCAATCTCACAACAATATTCAATAAATTTGTCTCAACTTTAAAAAATAATAAAAAATAGAAAACAACTCCAAATCCAGCAATCCATATATGAATTTTGAAGCCCTGGATGTGTAGAATCCAATGCAACTAGAATCAGCTAAAAATGATATCTGTAGAAAAAGTTATGGCCAAAAGAGTAGTCAGAAGTCAGAATAACCGAATATTCAAAATTAAAGCATTTATTTGTAATAGGCCCAATTTATTCAAATAAGTAGAAAATGATAAAAAATACAAAAATAAAGCATATAAAAAGTGTTTATTAATCAAAATAAAACATTAAATGTAAACATAAAATATGTTACATCAAACTCCTTCGCACTTAATATTTTGCCCTCTGGGGCAAATCATAAAATCAACCATAGCTAGAATGAAAATCAATCCTCATACTTCAAATTGACAAATGAACTTATCAAATCAAGTGAATAAACCATAAAAGATAGAATCCTCACACAATATACTCTCAATCACTTAAGTATATAAGGTAAAGTATGTCACTCAAAATGCACAACATGAAGCATGATCATCCATAAGCTTTCCCATTGCCTACTTCTTCACTAGAATTCACACATACACACAAAAATTAAGAGGACTTTTCTAGGTTATAAAGAGGCATAGTGAAGTGGAAAAATTACAACGATAATCAAGCTAAAACCAAAGAGGATATAAGAACGATGAGGAATGAATCCAAAAAGTAAGCATGAAAGTAAATCTCCTAAACAAAGATATAATGTAATACAATCCAGAAATAATCCTCTTTTACTTTTGCTAGCCATCTAATGTTTCTTTTCCTTTTCTTTTTTCTCTTCTTCTTCTTCTTTTTTTTTTATAAGTGGCTGATTTTTCTTTTCTTTTGCATTTTCTGAAGTAATCTCCCCCACACTTATTTCTATGACCATTCCCTAAATTCCAAAGTTCTTGTATTCCCTAAGGTTGGGTCATTTTATTGTTTTATACCTTTGGCTTGAAATGAGCTAAGATCACAAGAAATAGGACAATTAGGCTCAAAAGGGCTCAAAAAATGGAAATAATGCAAGGTTGGCTTTTTAGCTAGTAGTTTGCAAGAAGGAAATTATGCCTCTATCATGTTAATGCAAGCATATAAAAATATAGTCTTAAAAAGGCTCAAGGCAAGTTCTAGTGTCATACAACCATGAGTGCAATCACTCAATGAAGGAAAGTAAAATGACATGATATTGTCATCTATATGGCTAAAAACCTCACAAGGTATATATTTTATCCCAAATAATCAAACACACAAGATATCAAAGTCCACCTATCAAACTAAAGAATAATTCAATCAATTCATCAAAGCCTTGAAATAATCACTTAATTAGACTATGTACACATCAAAAACATAATACTCCCCCTACTTGAAATTAACACTGTCCTCAATGGAAAACACAATAAGCATAAGGACAACTTAAACAATCCAATAAGTAAGAGAGAGGTAAGAAAACTCCTTATAAATCAGGGTAGGTGGCCAATTCAAAAGTGACCTCCTCTTGTTTATGTTCCCCCAAGCTCTCATGAAAAACCTTGAGCTGATGCCTATTAACCTTGAACCTCCTTTGCGATCCTATATCCTGAAGTCTAACAACACCATAAGGAAAAACGTTAATAACAAGAAAGGGACCATCCCACCTAGATCTCAATTTACTGGGCATTAACTTAAGTCTAGAATTATATAAAAGGACTTTGTCACCAATATGGAACTCTTTACGCCCTATTAGCTTATCATGAAAAGCCTTGGTATACTCTTTGTAGATGTTGGAGTTCTGATATGCTTCTCTACGAATCTCCTCCAACTCTTGTAATTGAAGCTTCCTATGCGAGCCAACTGCCTCTATATCTAGGTTACATTGCTTAATCGCCCAGAATGCCTTATGCTCCACTTTTACTAGTAGATGACATGCCTTACCAAAAACAACCCGATAAGGAGACATTCTTATAGGTGTTTTATAGGCAGTTCTATAAGCCCATAGAGCTTCCTCCAAGCGTAGACTTCATTCCTTTCTTTTGGGTTGGACAGTCTTCTCCAAGTTTTGCTTTATTTCCCAATTGGAGATCTCTGCTTATCCGTTAGTCTGAAGGTGGTATGGTGTAAAAACTTCATTCATAACCCCAAACTTTTGAAGTAAGGTAGCCATTGTGCGATTGCAAAAGTGTGATCCCTGGTCACTGATTAATGCTCTGTGAAATTCAAACCTGCAGAAAATATGTGACTTTACAAAATCTATAATAACACGAGTATCATCAGTACAAGTGGCCTTTGCCTCCACCCACTTGGAGACATAGTCCACTACTAACAAAATATAGGTATAGCCAAACGAAACAGGAAAGGAACCCATAAAATCTATTCCCCATACATCAAACACCTCACAGAAACGGAGAGGTAGTTGGGGCATCTCATTCCGGCGCGAAATGTTTCCAGTCCTTTGGCATTACCCGCATGTCTTACAAAAGTTGTATGCATCCCGAAACATTGTAGGCCAATATAGTCCAGAATCTAAAATCTTTTGGGTTGTATGTTGAGGTTCAAAGTGTCCACCACAAGCCAAGAATGGCAAAATCTAAGCACAGACTGGAACTCAAGTTCGGGTACACATCGTCTAATAATCTTGTCATTGCACATCTTCCATAAGTATGGATCATCCCAAATGTAGTATTTGGAATCACTCTTCAGCTTGGCAGTTTGAGCTTTGGAAAAGTATTTAGGAATCTCCTTGGCAGCCAAATAATCCACCAAGTCTGTAAACCAAGGATCATGCCCTCCAATGTGGTAAAGTTGCTCATCTGGAAAGGTGTCTCTAATGGGGAGATCCTCCAGTGGCTGCCGAATTTTGCTCAAATGATCTGCCACTAGGTTTTCTGCACTACATCTAACTTGGATCTCAATGTCAAACTCTTGCAGAAGAAGCATCCAGCAAATTAGTCTCAGTTTAGAATTTGACTTTTTAAGCAAGTAACTCAAAGCTGCATGATCAGAGAAAATAATTACTTTAGAACTAAGTAAATATGAACGAAATTTATCTAAAGCAAAAACAATGGCTAAAAGTTCTTTTTCTGTAGTAGTGTAGTTTCTTTTGCTTTATCCAATGTCTGAGAAACATAGGTTATGACATGGGGTTGCTTCTCCACTTTTTGACCAATGACAGCACCAACTGTAAAGTTCAAAGCATCATACATAAGCTCAAACGGAATCTCCCAACTCAAAGGTTGAATGATTGGAATAGAAATGAGGCGCCTCTTCAGCTCATGAAAAGCGTCCTTGTAGGTTTGATCAAAGATGAAATTAGCATCTTTTTGCAAAAATGGAGATAATGGGGACGCGATTCTGCTAAAATCCTTGATGAAACACCTATAGAAACCTGCATGGCCAAGAAAAGAGCGCACTTATTTCATAGAAGTAGGATAAGGTAAAGAAACAATTACATCAATCTTGGCTTTACCAGTCTCAATACCCCTACTTGACACTACATGCCCTAGTACAGTCCCTTCGGTCACCATAAAATGACATTTCTCATATTTTAAAACCAAATTAAACTGCATGCATCTATCTAATAGTCTAGATAAGTTATCTAAACATGCATCAAATAAAGACCCATAAATAGTAAAGTCGTCCATGAATACTTCAAGTGAGGTCTCTAGGAAGTACGCAAATATGCTTATCATACACCTCTGAAAAATGTCTGGTGCATTACACAGTCTGAATGACATTTGTCTGTAAGCAAAGGTATTAAAAGGATAAGTGAATGTCGTCTTATGCTGATCCTTTGGGGCTATGTGTATTTGAAAGTAACCAGAAAATCCATCTAGAAACCAGTAATGGGATTTTCTTGCTATCCGCTCCAAGACCTGATCAATAAAAGGCAGGAAAAAATGGTCCTTACAAGTGGCGTGATTCAGCTTCCTATAATCAATACAGACTCGCCACCCATTCTGAATTCTAGTCAGAATCAGCTCATCAAATTGGTTATTTGTGACTATTATACCGGTCTTCTTGGGTACAACATGGATCGGACTCACCCACTCACTATCGAAGATCGGGTATATCATTCCAGCAGCTAACAGTTTACCAACTTCTTTTTTCACTACCTCCAGAAGGGTGGGATTCAGCATTCTTTGGGGCTGTCTCACAGGTTTTGCATCTTCATCCAGCAGAATTCTATGCATACAAGTGGATGGGCTAATTCCTAGAATGCCGACCAAAGTCTACCCAATTGCTTGCTTGTGGGTTGCTAAAGTTTGCAACAATTTCTCCTCTTGTGCAGCATCCAAATTTCCTGAAATGATCACTGGTAGCTTATTATCAGCCTCTAAATATACATACTTCAAGTGCTTGGGCAGAGGCTTCAGTTCAAGTGCCAGTGGCTATATAATAGAGGGAAGTGTCCTAGTGGATAAGTCTAATTCTGCAGCATGCATCAAGCTAGAGCTTTCTAAACCTACTACTGCATCACATGAAACATCATCAACTGTTAAATATGCATCTATTTCAGCATAAATTTTACACAAATCTCCTACAATGCATGTACAACTAGAAATATCAGAAAAATCAATACAAAACTCCACAATTAAAACATCAATAATATCTATATGAAATGCACTATGCAGCTCTGATGGATGCTTCATGGCCTCAAAGATGTTGAACTGTACAATATCATTTCCAAACTCCATGGATAGAATTATTGAGTGCACATCAATCTTTTTCCTTGCTATTTTCAAGAAGGTCTACAAAGGATTAGTGTAGGCATGTTGGGCTCTTCTGCCATGTCTAGAATGTAGAAATCTGCAGGGAATATCAGCTTATTCACTCTCACTAGTACGTCTTCTACTACTCCAATATGAAATGCAGTGCTCCTATTTGCCAATTGAATGACTACACCAGTTTGCTTTAGAAGGCCAAGGGTTAAAGACCTATAAATTGATATAAGCATCACATTCATGGAAGCACCAAGATCAAGTAATGCATTGCTGAAGGTGGAATTTCCAACAATGCAAGGGACAGTAAAAGTGTCAGGATCCTTACACTTCTGCGGCATATTGGGCTGTATAAGGGTTGACACATTCCTCCCCATGCTGACTCTTTCATCTCCTTTCAGTCTCCTCTTGTTAGTGCACAACTCTTTAAGAAACTTTGCAAATTTTGACATTTGTTTTATCGCATCCAACAGTGGAATGTTCACTTCTACTCTTCTGAATGTCTCAAAAAACTCTTTATCAAAGTTTGTTGATGGCCTTGGCTTGGCCACTCTGTTCGGAAAGGGAAGGGGTGGTTTCTGCACAATTTCTGAACTGCTAGGGGTAGTTTATTGCTCTATGTTTTGCTGTTTCTCTGCGTCCACGTTATCTTGTACCTCTTCATCTTTCTGGTTGCCTGACAACTCCTTCCCACTCCTCAATATTATGGCACTCACGTTTCTAGGATTAACCTCTGTTTGAGAAAGGAGTTGTTCAGAACCTTGAGACTTGAACTGGTTTACAATGGTAGCAAGCTGGCCAATCTATGTCTGCAGGTGTTGAATGGAGGCATTGATATTCTATTGAAATTGTAAATTTCTCTTGGCCATTTGTTTGACCAAATCCTCTAAAGAAGGCTCAGAACTTTGTTGTGTTTGTTGCTGCCTCATAGGGGGTGGTCTATAGCCATTACTTGCTTGGCTAGTCTGTTGTTGCTACTGCTCAGAAGTACCATATCTCATATTTGGATGATCATTGAAGGCAGGATTATGAGATTGGTACTGGAACCTGTACGGCTGTTGTTGTCTTTGAGGTTGTAGGAAATTCAAAGCTATGTATTGGTCTTGTTTTCCACTAAAAACTCCATGGACTAAAGTTTGTTGGCTATCATCATGCAACAAAGGAAAACAATCTGAGGTGTGCTCTATGGAGGAACAAATATGACAGTCTCTGGTCACCCCTCCTTGTGAAATAGTTTGTTGCGCAATAGCTAGCTATCTCACGAAAGTAGTGAGCTCCTCAATTATGCTCTCAAGTCTGCTAGAATTTGCTACCATATGGGTTGGTTGCTGTACATTATGGACCTCTCTTATTAGTGCCATGGCTCTTATATTAAACTGCTGAGAGTTCTCTACCATGTTGTCAATTAGTGCTCTGGCTGTAGATGGTGTCTTGTCCATGAGAGCTCTACCGCTTGCTGCATCAAGCATACTCCTCTCCATTGGAGAAAGACCTTCATAGAAGTATTGAATAAGAAGCTGGTCACTGATATGATGGTGTGGACAGGTTGCGCATAACTTCTTGAATCTCTCCCAATACTCATATAGGCTTTCTTGGCTGAACTATCTGATGTCACTGATCTCTTTTCTGATTGTGGCTGCTCTAGAAGCAGAAAGAACTTTTTCAGGAACATCTTCTTCAAGTCTATTCAGCAAGTGACACACCCTGGCTGCAAGTAATATAGTCAATCTTTCATTGCACCATCTAAAGAGAATGGAAAGGCTTTCAGCTTGATGTGGTCTTCTGGAACTCCTTGAGGCTTCATTGTTTGAGCAGACTATGTGAAACTCCTTCAGATGCTTATGAGGATCCTCACCTGCACTACCATTAAACTTACGCAACAAATGGATTAGACTAGATTTTAACTCAAATATAGCATCTACATCAAAATATTGGATGCCTAATGGTTGGTATGTGACATCTGGTGCAGCCAATTCTTTAAGAGTTCTTTCGTGTTGATTATTAGTCATAATATCAGAATGCACAGATATACTATCATAATGATCACAATTAGAATGCTCACAATTAGAGTGCACATTAACACTATCAAGGGTATCACTACAATGACTATGCACACTACCTTCCAATTTAAGCCTATTCAACTTGTTCCAAGTGCGTTCAATCTTAGGATCAAATGCAAGTAATTGACTAGAATTGGTTCCAGTCATGCACCAAGAAGCAGATTGGTCGAAGTCAACAAGATCAACAAAGTCAAAGTCAACCTAATTGCGCTATTTTCTATTTTTAAGATTATTTTAAAAAATTATATATATATATATATATATATATATATATATATTTGCAATTTTTTTGTCCTAAATCAAAAATAAAATAAAAATTTAAATAAAAAATATCAAAAATAAAAAAATAAAAATAAATTTAGAAAAGTGATCTAAATGATGGAATTTGTGATTTTGAGCAGCACTGCACGTGACATGAATAATATAATATCAATGAATTCTGTAACTCACAAAATAATAATAAATAATAATAATAATAATGTAGTGAGATAATAAAAGAATATGCTCCCAAAGTGTTCTATCACAATTCCTATAATTCTAACCTAATAATTTATGACATGCATTCTTACCTTGGATAGTTTGTAAGCCTAAAGATAAAAGGTCACTAGATAAGATAAGTTCTAGCTGAAGTTCTCGTGATAGACAAACAAACAGGATGTTCATCCAAATTGCTATTACTACACAACTCTTCTAAACCTAAATTTTACTCAGACTCGGGTAGAGGGTATTGCTCATATTATGCATGATTAATGGTGTGTAAGGGAACAAACAAACCTTATACAAATCAAATAATAATAAAAATGTGCAAGAAAAAAATAAAAATAAAAATCAACCAAATAAATTAAAAATAGAAAATTCGATAAAAAATAGAAATTAAAATTATTTTAGTTTATTTTTATTTTTTTAAGAAAAATATTAATTAAATTTTATTTTCAAAAAAAATTTGAAATTTAAATTTAAAAATTGGTTAGATAAAGTTTTTTTTTCAAAACTTAAATTTAAAACTAATCTATCTAAAAAAAACTAAGCCTATCTTTAAACTCAAAACAAACTAAATCAAATCTAATCAAATCTTAACTATAATATTGTTTAATTATTAATATATATGTGGATTGCCATATGTGGTGTGTTGATTTACATGATGATGATGTGGATGTGTGTATATGACCTTGTTAGGACACTAATACGTGTGTGAAAATATGTATAAGTTGGTTTGTGGTTGGAATTGGACTAAGAAAATAGGCTAAGTGTGATGTTGTAAGGTGTTCTCGCTATAGCGAGAAGGCCTTAGACGATGGGCATGAAACTGTGTCGTTCTCGCTATAGCGAGAGGATTCTCGCTGTTGCGAGAAGGCACTAGAAGAAAGGATGAAATTGTTGCGTTGTCGCTGAAGCGAGAAGGTCACAGTGGAGGGTGCATTTCTGGGTGCAGTCTCGCTATAGCGAGATTCTATAGAAACTAGAATGTAGTTTCATCTAAAATTCTCCCTATAGCGAGAGAGGGTGTCATTGCAGGGAGAATATCTCACTTTAGCAAGAGTATCGTGACCAGAAGGGGATTTAAAGGGTTTGGGGTTTGGGGAATTTTATTTCTCATATCTCCCTTTGAAATCTCTCTAATTCTCTAGCCTTAAAACCCTATTTCAAAGTTTGGGGTGTTTGGAGGTAAGTTTGTGAGTTAGAGTTTCAGGGTTTTATCCCATTTTCTTTGATTTCTTAATTTCTCATGGGATTTTCCTTATATTTATGACGAAATCCGTTTGGAGAACATGTTTGTCGTTGAATTACGTTGTGGGTCTTCATTTCGAGGTAAGGGGACTCTACCCTATCTCATTGTGTTTTGATTACCGTTATTTTGTTAAATGTTGCAATGTGGCTGATATAGAGGATAGGAAATGTGTGTTTGATGGAAATTATTATGTGTTTGAATGAAATGTGATGTGTGATGTGATGAGATAGTTGAACTCATTGTGGTGATTGTATATTGTGACATGCCATTGATTGGTGATTTAATAACGTGTGGTAAAGTCTGATGAGGATCTAATGTTTAAGTGTGATGTGGGTGAATATGGGCATATGTGCCGTGTGCTGTGTATGAATGTGGGCTTGTGTGTCATGTATGAATATGAATATTGTATGTAATTGGAATGTGTGTGAATTGGCATGATAAATGCAATTGTAATTATACTATGAATGGTTCAGTGACACATTGAAGGTATGGAAAATGGAGACAGTAGGAATACCTTAGGGAAGAGAGAGTGGTAGTGACACCAACAGTGAGCGTGGGTGCACCACACCACAGGTCACACTCTCTCCTCCTGACTAGACCTCTGACCAACACCTTTGTCGAGTGACTCATGACCGCCCACCTTGTATCCGTCAGGTGGCGGTAACTGGCAACCATCCATGGTGTGAAACTGTGATCACAATGCCACAGTGAGCGTGACTACGTGCAGTGAGCGCACGTGTGTAAAATATTTTGGCGTCGTGAGTACATCGGTTGTGATTTGAAATAATATGCTTGAAAGTATTGCGTGTGATTGATTATAATTAAATAAAATATGTGAGAATACGTGTGGAATGTGCAAGGTGAGTCTCTATGTTATATGTGTGTGTTGGATAGTGTAGAGTACTCACTCTTACATTTATTTTTCAGGTGACCAAGACGATTAGCACCGAGCTCAGTGGAGGGGTGGATAAAACTATTATAGGACTTAGGAATTTATTTTGAAAATTGATGTATTAATTGAGTCCTATAGCAATTATTGATTCAAATTGTAATTCACCCTTACTTTAAAATATTTTGTTGAACTATGCTTCGAAAACCATTTGAATGAAATTTTTTATTATTTTTGCTTTCACAAAATTCAATTATTTTAGAAATTAAATTCAAGATGTTACAATTTTGGTATCAGAATAGTTCATCCAAAATGGACTGGGGTATCGGGCTGAAGCATCTAAGTTGTGTGCTGATATATTTTGCTTACCTGAATTATAAGTGTTGTATTGATCTAATAGCTTGAATTGTGGTTTGTTGAAATGTTTACTAGCTTAGATTATAATGGCTGGTAGAGGTAGAGGAGCTAGAGGCAGTAATGACCTCATAGAGCGCATGGCTCAAATTCTAGAAGCCTTGGTGCATAACTAAGATGCAGAATCGGCTGTGTACCGAGGGTTGTCTGCCTTCACTAGGCACAATCTTCCTAAGTTTGAAGGAGGGTTTGACCCTGAAGAAGCACAGAGGTGGTTGGCTGATGTGGAGAAAATCTTCAATGCCATGGGATGTCGGGAAAAACACAAAGTGAACTACGCCACATACATGCTATGTAGGGAGGCTGAAGACTACTGGAGATTTTCCAGTCAGACATTGCCACATGAGGATGGCTATGTTTAATGGGAGGCATTCAAGGCGAGCTTCCTGGGAAACTACTTTCCCTGTGACCGTAAGAAGTAGAAGGCCCGTGAATTCCTTGAGCTAAAGCAAGGAAGTATGATTGTGGGGAGTATGTAGCAAGGTTCCAAGAGGTAATGAAATATTGGTCTCACTATCAAAATGAAGATGGAGAGGAAGACATATGTGCTCAATTTGAGCATGGGCTGAGGCCAGAGATTAGAGTTGTTGTCAACGCTTTCCAGCCGACTGACTTACCCACTCTAGTAAGCAAGAGCAGGATCTTTGAAGCCAATTCAAAGGGAAAGACAGTGGACACTAAGGGGAGCCGATCCAGTGAGGCAAGATACAAAACCCCCTAGATTTTCCAAGGGGCTGTATTTGGGCTCCAATAATTCTCAGTCTAGAGGGACTTTATCACAAAAGAAGAGCAGTGGGAATGGCTCAACATTAGGCTCTTTCAGAGGGTGAGGGTCGATGAAATGCTTCAGGTGTGGAGGGCCACACATAGTGAGGGACTGCCCACAGCTAAGGACAACTTGTAGCAACTGTGAGAAGTCGGGACACACTACAAATGTGTGTTGGGCTGCTAAGAGGAGTGACAGTGCTAGTGCAGTCAGAGTCTAGAATCAAGAGGCACAGGGTCGAGTACAAGGCCAAAGTTGAGCATTACTGGTAGAGTTTTTGCCATAAGTGGAGTAGAGGCTTCGCAATCAGAGGAACTGATCTGAGGTAAATGCATTATTAAGGGCCGATTACTTGATATGTTGTTTGACTAGTGTGCTATGCACTCTTTCATTTCTGTGGACTGTGTCAAGAGTCTGGGTCTATATGTGATTGAATTGCCATGTAATATTGTGGTGACTACCCCGACAGGTAAGCCAGTTGTAACTTTGTGGGTGTGTTCGGGGGTGTTCGATGATAGTGCATGGTAGGGAGTTTGAGGTGGACTTGATCTGCTTGCCTCTTTCCTAACTGGATGTAATTTTGGGAATGGATTGGCTAACTGCCAACCATGTACTATTAGACTGTAGAGAGAAGACTTTGATCTTTGGTGCGACGATGACGGCGATTCTGAGGCTTATGAGCCAAGGTGCGTGGGAGAACACGGTAAACGCTAAGGCCTTTATGATTATATTCTCAATAGAGGCCGAAAGCGTGGTGGAGCCAGAATCATTCCGGTGGTGAAGGATTTCTTAGAATTTTTCCCTAAAGATGTTTCTGAGTTACTGCCTGAGAGGGAGATAGAGTTTGCTATTGACCTCATTCTGGGAGCAAGCCCAATTTATGTGGCACCTTACAAGATGTTGCCAATGGAGTTGGCAGAAGTCAAAAAGTAAGTGGAGGACTTATTGCAAAAATGATTTGTAAGACTGAGTGTGTCACCGTGGGGAGCACCAGTGCTCTTGGTGAAAAAGAAGGATGGGAGCATGAGGATGTGTGTGGATTACCGACAGCTGAACAAGGTAACAATAAAGAACAAATATCCAGTCTCGAGGACTGATGATTTGATGGACCAGTTGAGAGGAGCTGCAGTATTTTCTAAGATTGACCTGAGGTCGGGGTACCATCAGATCCGGGTGAAGAATGAAGATGTCCCTAAGACGGCGTTCAGGAGGTGATATGGTCACTACAAGTATTTGGTGATGCCGTTTGGAGTGACCAATGTGCTTGCAGTGTTCATGGACTACATGAACAGGATCTTCCATGAGTTTTTGGATAAGTTTGAGGTGGTGTTCATTGATGACATCCTAATTTATTCGAAGACTCAGGAAGAGCATGCCAAGCACTTGAGAATTGTTTTGCAAATTCTGAGAGAGAGGCAATTGTATGCAGAATTCTCTAAGTGTGAGTTCTGGTTGTCAGAGATTCAGTTTCTAGGGCATGTAGTGTCGAAGGAAGAAATCATGGTAGACCGTGCGAAGGTAGAAGCAGTAGCTAGGTGGCCAAGGCCAACGAATGTGACTGAGATCCGTAGTTTTCTGGGACTAACGGGCTATTACAAGAAGTTTATTGAAGGATTTTCTAAGATAACTTTACTTTGATGAAATTGACCCGCAAGGGTAAGGAGTTTAAATGGACCAAGGGGTGTGAAGCTAGTTTCCTGGAACTGAAAATAAAGTTGACTTCAGCACCTGTGTTAGCTTTGCCCGACCCGAAGTGTAAGTTTGACGTGTAATGTGACGCGTCCAGGCATGGACTTGGGTGTGTTTTGATGTAAGACGAAAGAGTAGTTGCATATGTCTCAAGGCAGTTACCTCCTCATGAAGTAAATTATCCGACTCATGACTTGGAATTAGCCGCAGTGGTTTTTGCTCTTAAGGTATGAAGGCACTACTTATATGGAGCGAGGTTTGAGGTGTTTAGCGACCACAAGAGCTTTAAGTACTTATTTGACCAGAGGGAGCTAAACATAAGGCAGAGGAGATGGATGGAATTCCTCAAAGACTATGATTTCATATTGTCTTACCATCCTGGCAAGGCGAATGTAGTAGCTGACGCCTTGAGCCAGAAATCATTGCATGTGGCAGCAATGATGGTAAAAGAGTTAGAGTTGATTGAGGAGTTTCGGGACATGAACTTAGCCTTGGAGGTGAGGCCAGGAAGTTTGTATCTTGAAGCGACGATGATTCACAATGACTTTTTGACGTACGTCCGAGATGCTCAACAGTGAGATGTCTTCCTGCAAGACATGATGACACAAAAGGATGAAGGGAAAGACTTGGAGTTCCATTGTGATGAGAATGGGGTGATCAAGTTTTGGAACCGAGTGTGTATTCCCTAAGTGGAGGAGTTGAAGCAAAGGATACTTGAGGAAGCTCACAAAAGTAGAATGAGTTTTCACCCCGGTGCGACCAAAATGTATCAGAATCTCCGGAAGAGTTTTGGTGGAATATGATGAAGAGGGATGTGGCCGAATATGTGGCTAGATGCTTAACTTGTCAGAAGGCAAAGGTAGAGCACCAGCGTCCACCTGGGTTGCTACAACCATTGGAGATCCCTGAGTGGAAATTGGATAGTATTTCCATGAACTTTGTTTCTGGGTTGCCGAGGACTAGGAACAACCATGATGTCATTTGGGTGATAGTAGATCGGTTAACTAAGGCTACACACTTTCTCCCAATCAACATGAAGTATAAGTTGGAGAGACTTATGAATTTATATGTGAGAGAGATAGTCAGACTACATGAAGTGTCGACTAGCGTGGTATCCGATAGAGATCTGAGGTTTACCTTGAGGTTTTTAGAGAGTCTATAGAGGAAGTTGGGAACTAAGTTAAGACTTAGTTCATCCTATCACCCACAAACCGATGGTCAGACAGAGAGGACTATCTAATCCTTGGAAGATCTGGTGAGAGCCTACGTGATTGAGCAACAGGAAACTTGGGAAGAATGTCTGGCGTTGGTAGAATTCACTTACAATAACAATTATCATGTTGGCATTGGGATGGCACCATTTGAGGCCTTGTATAGGCGGAGGTGTAGGACTTCTTTGTGATGGTATGAGAATGGAGAGACTACTCTGTGTGCACCAGATATGATTCAGAAGCAGAATGAACAGATCAAGATGACTAAGAAGAAAATGAAGGCTACACAGGATAGGTAGAAGAGTTACTATGATAACAGGAGGAAACCTTTGGAGTTCCAAGTGGGTAACCATGTATTTTTGAAGGTCTCACCTGTGACCGGAGGTGGGAGAGCTTTGAAATCTCGAAAGTTATCTCCTAAGTTCATTGGGACATTCGAAGTGCTGAGTAGAATTGGTCCTACTGCATAGCGGATAGCATTACCTCTGAATCTCTTGAATCTACACTCGGTGTTCCATGTGTCCCAACTCAGGCAGTATATGTCAGATCCTTCCCATATGATTGATCTCGACCTATTTCAAGTGAGAGAAGACTTATCTTATGATGTGTATCTGGTGAGAATAGTGGATCACCATGTTAAAGCTAAAGGGCGAGGAGATCTCATTGGTGAAGGTAATATGGAACTCAAGCGATGAGGAAGATGCCACATGGGAAACGGAGGGTAGAATGAAAGAGTAATATCCAAAATTATTTGTATAACTTGTGTGTGTGTGTTTGGTTGAATTTCGGGGACAAAATTCCCTAAAGAAAGGGACAATTGTAATGCCCCAAATTTTGCAATATTGTTTAATTATTAATATATATGTGGATTGTCATATGTGGTGTGTTGATTTACATGATGATGATGTGGATGTGTGTATATGACCTTGTTAAGACACTAATATGTGTGTGGAAATATGTATATGTTGGTTTGTGGTTGGAATTAGACTGAGAAAATAGGCTAAGTGTGATGCTGTAGGGTGTTCTCGCTGTAGCTAGAGGATTTTTGCTATAGCGAGAAGGCCCTGGGCGAAGGGCATTAAACTGTGTTGTTCTCGCTGTAGAAAGAGGATTCTCGCTGTAGCGAGAAGGCACTAGGAGAAAAGGATAAAACTGTTGCATTCTCGCTATAGCGAGAAGGCAATAGTGGAGGGTACATTTCTAGGTGCAGTCTCGCTGTAGCGAGATTTTGCAGAAAGCAGAGTGCAGTTTCCTCTGAGATTTTCACTGTAGCAAGAGAGGGTGTCGCTGCAGCAAGAATATCTCGCTTTAGCAAGAGTGTCGCGACCAGAAGGGGATTTAAACGGTTTGGGGTTTGGGGAATTTCATTTCTCATATCTCCCTTCGAAATCTCTCTGATTCTCTAGCCCTAAAACTCTATTTCACCAATTAAATTGTCTCTAAAGCTGTTTGGGAGTAAGATTGAAGGTTGAAAACGAGTTTGGGGCGTTTGGAGGTAAGTTTGTGAGTTAGGGTTTTAGGGTTTTATCCCCTTTTCTTTGATTTCTTGATTTCTCATGGGATTTTCCTTATATTTAAGATGAAATTCGAGCACGTTTGTCATTGAATTACGTTGTGGGTCTTCATTTCGAGGTAAGGGGGACTCTACCCTATCTCATTGTGTTTTGATTACCATTATTTTGTTAAATATTGCAATGTGGCTAAGATAGAGGATAAGAAATATGTGTTTGATGAAAATTATTGTGTGTTTGAATGAAATGTGATGTGTGATGTGATGAGATGGTTGAACCCATTGTGGGTGATTGTATATTGTGACATGCCATTGATTGGTGATTTAATAATGTGATTTGATTGTGGTAAAGTCTGATGAGGATCTAATGTTTAAGTGTGATGTGGGTGAATATAGGCATATGTGTCGTGTGCTATATATGAATGTGGGCCTATATGCCATGTATGAATATGAATATTGTATAATTGGAATGCTTGTGAATGGGGTATGATAAATGCGGTTGTAATTATGCTATGAATGGCTCAGCGATACACTGAGGTGTGGAAGATGGGGACAGTAGAAATACCTTGCAGAAGAGAGAGTGGTGGTGACACCAACAGTAAGCGTGGGTGCAACATAGGCCACACACTCTCCCCTTAACTAGACCTCTGACCAACACCTTTGCCGAGTGACTCGTGATCGCCATGGTATCTGTGAGGTGGGGGTAATCGGCCACCATCTATGATGTGAAACTGTGATCACAGTGCTACAGTAAGTGTGGCTACATGCAGTGAGTGCACGTGTGTGTAAAATGTTTTGGTGCCGTGAGTGCATCGGTTGTGAATTGAAATAAAATGCTTGAAAGTGTTGTGTGTGATTGACTATAATTAAATAAAATATGTAAGAATACATGTGGAATGTGCAAGGTGAGTGTCTATGTTATATGTGTGTGTTGGATAGTGTAGAGTACTCATCCTTATATTTATTTTTTAGGTGACCAAGATGATCAGCACTGAGCTTAGTGAAGAAGTGGATGAAACTGCTATAAGAGATAGGAATTTATTTTGAAAATTGATGTATGATAAATATTTTCTATACTTGGTCCTACATTGTAATTCATGAATGATAATTGAGACTTTTAAGCTATTCATTGAGAGAATTTATTATTATTAAATTCATTTTATTCATATTTTAGGAAAAAGGATCAAGAAGTAAGAGCTTAAAAGATATTGGGAATTGAAACACACAAAGAACCAGAGATATACATAGGCAAGTACACGCCCGTGTATATGAGCGTGTATCTCACTGGTCGCGTCAATTGAAGTGTATCATCAAAACCAGAGATGTACACGGTCAAAGTACATGGCCGCGTACATGGGCATGTACCTTTCATGAAAGCTGTGAAGTACAATTTTTAGAGACCAGAGATGTATACAGCCAAAGTATATGGCCGTGTACATGGGCGTGTACTTTTCAAGAAAGTTATGAAGTGCAATTTTTAGAGACCAGAGATGGGCGTGTACTTTTAACGTGCGTCAAAATTTAAATTTCTGCGAGAAGATGAGCCCTTGGGCCACTCATATAAAAGGGAACTTGGCACAGAAACTTGGGGGACACTGCTTGGAGGAGAAGAAAGACTCAGAGACGGCTGGAGGATGGGATCAAGTGTTTTAATTCATTTCTTTTGTAATTTTAGTTTCAAAATATTTAGGTTCTAATTTTTTTTTTTAGTATCTAGACGTAATGAATCCTAATTGACCAAATTTTCTGAAATTCTTTTAATGTTATTTCATTTTCTTTTCTCTTGGGTTTAATTTAGTAGTATCAATTGTCTTCCATCTTGTTTTCTTGTTTGAATTTTAGTAAAATTTCTGCATGAAATTAACATTGCTCAATTAAAAGGACTTGAATGTATTTCTAGAGATAGAAAGACGTAAGTTTTCTGTATTAGGATTAACCCTAATCATGAAATTCATAATAAACTTAATGCAACCTAGGGGTATTAATTAAGGAAGAGATTCCGATTGATCAACTGAAGGTTAGGAATCATTATCCTTGAGAAATGTATTGATTTAATTTAGAATTTTCTACAGCGATAAGGGTTTGGAACTAAGTAGTTGAAGAAGAATTTCAGTTATTTGGACACTTAGGAGGATTTACAGTCTAGATATTTGCCTATTTCCTTTGAATACCTTTAGCCATAATTTTCTATAATTTATTTTCGTAAGAATATTTGTTCATTTTAATTTATTATTCTTTTACTTTTAGCAATTTCATCAACAAAATTTATTTTTTATGTTTATTAACAATTATACAATTAAGGAAGAATTTCTTAATAACAGTCCTTGTGGATACGACACTCGGTACTTTAATTTTTCATAATATTACTCTGACAACGGGTACACTTACCCAGTAATTCAATTTTTACACGCCAATTATTTTAGAAATTAAATTTAAGGTGTTATATAACATGCTGATTACATGCATATGATATTATAATAAAATAATAGCAGTATAGCAGAATTATTTTTAAAAAATTTAAAAGACTAAAATTATTATAAAATAATAAAATTAAAATTATATTTAATCATATGTATAAAAACAAAAAACACACATTTAAACTTTTTTTTCATGATAAATTATGAAGAAATCAAAGACCATTTCTTTTTGTCTGGAGAAAATATATATTACATTTACTTAGACTTTTATATCGGTTGTGTCGATATAACACGCAGCCACGCACCATATTAACTGATTTGATTAAATTAGTTAATTCCGTTTTTAAAGTTGGAAAAGAAAATATATATTTTTTCATGACTTCAGGATAAAATAAAGCAGAACATATTCCAAACAATCTTCTCTCGATAGCCTGTGGCGTTTGTTTTCAAAAAATAGAAATGAGTAGCGATATTAGGAACCTCCTTTTGAGCAACAAGTGTATCGCAGATAGAAAGAGCTAAAAAGAAAAAAGAAAAAAAAATCAAATCACCAAATAGTCAAATTGTATCCATAGATAAATGATAAGAGTAACATGTTTATGATTATGAAGACCTAACTACAGTTCGGCGCAAACATAATCCCAATTTCTTTTTCTTTTTCTTTTTTATAATAATATTGCTTCCCAGTTTCCCATCGTTGCCTCCCAAAGTTTGGCAACCCAAGTATCCAACTTACCGGTCAATTCAGTTGGAAAAATCATTTTAAGATAAACTTGCTTACAGAATATTTAAATAGTAATATATAATCTCTTAAAGTTTGATAAAGTAAAATTATAATAATTTTACATTAAATTCATAGATCAAATAAAAAATTGTATTAAATATGTTGTTTTTAGCTTACTTTTTTAATAAATAATTATTTATTTATTTAAAAAATTTAAATTCTTTTAATATCATTAAATTACATTTAGTTATAACTCAAACACAAGACCACAAATTAAACTGGAATAGACTTTACTAATTGCTAGCTGAAATTGAGTTTATCATTCTTTCTTTACCTAATCAATGTGTTAACATTTGACACTTGACTGGGCGAAGATATATTTAGATTATCGTATTATTAGTGGCAGGCTTTTGGGACTAACGGTATTCTTCCACGTGAAAGTCCCATTCATTCAGTCATGTCGGCATTGGTGAAACAACGCCGACCCTTTAACAGCACAGCTCATTGCCATTGGCTCATCAAATCACGTGTCATGCCTATTTTAACTTAAAATGGTCAAACAATGGATTTGCACGCTTTCATTTATCTTAATCAAATCTTATCAGAATTTGGCTAGGTTACCTATTTCTCAATAAAAAGCAAATTTGAAGTCTAATTTAGAGTGAGAATAAAAATTTAAATTCAACCCATCCTTGTCCAGGTTAGAAAAACGCAACAAAATTCACTCATGTCTATTTTAAATATGATTTACTTGTGTATTTTTAAATATATTATACATTAGCAATATTTTGATTTCAATAATATATAAATTTAAAAATAAAAATTTATAATAATAAAAAATATGCAAAATTATATTTTTAGTAAAATATGTATTTTAACTTTATTTATTCATTATTATTATAATTAAATAATTTTATTATAATAATTAATTGTGTTCTCAATAATTATAAAAATGATAATGTGAGAATAAAATTTAAATTTGTACATGTGTACACACTAGAAAATTTTGATTAGACTAATATTAGCAATACATTATTTAACACATTTTTTATAACACAATTTTTTTAATTAAAATTTATTAAAAATTACAAAAGATTATGTGAATTTTACTTTTTTTACTCTTAAATTAATATTTCTTTTTTATAATCTTTTATTTTTTAATAAATTTTAACTAATAATGAAGAGTCACTTACATTCCTCTTTTTATTATGGGACAAATTTAAGTTTAGAATATGTAGTTATGTTCTCAAACTTGCACTTACATCTTTAATAAAATAAAAAAAGTTCAAACTCAAAATTTAATTAAAATAATTTTTATCTAACTAATTAAATAAGTATTTAGATGTTGAAATTTAATTGTTATCTGTAACATGACATTATATTTGATAATTTTTATTATCTTGAATAAAGTTTTTAAAATGAATTATAACTCATTAGTTAACATGGCTTCCGTAATTTTTATATTATTTTAGTATTTTATTATTATCTTTTAGTATTTTTATAATTTTTAATATAAATTAATTAATTTTTTTCTATAAATAAGTGAAAATAAATTTTTAACATTTTTTATTTGAACTCATTTAAACATGTAGAGCATGTTTAATTTTCCTTCTATTAAAGGTATGTTCAAACATACCTTTAATATTTTTCATTTTATTTTTACTTTTTCTCCCTATTTTTTTTCACTCTATTTCATCTTACATTTAAATAAAACATAAAGGTTAATTAAATTGAGTTTATTCTAATATGAAACATAACTCCTTATGGGTGAATGACAATCACATCGTAATGGTTTCAAACAATACTAAATTCCTCAAATAAGCATGCAATATAAGGAGCAAACTTAGGTCATCTTACAAGAAGACAAATTCATTCTATTTTCAATTTTAAACATGCAACGATAATGGTGGTTAATTTGGGGGTTTTTGATTTAAAGACAAATTAAAAACGAAAGTAATTTAAAACGAAAGCGGATCAAAAAAATAAAAACGAATTTAAAATTTGAAAATGAATCTAAAAAATAAAAATGAATTTAAAATTTGAAAACGGATCTAAAAACTGAAAATGAATTTAAAATTTGAAAACAAATCTAAAAACTGAAAACAAATTTAATTTAACCCAAAAAAATAAAAATAAAAAATAAAAACAAATTGAAAATGAGATCAATTAACATGAAAATAAACGAAAACAAACGAAAATAAAAAATGAAAAATGAAAATCAAAAACAAAATTTGAAAACAAAAATAAAAAACAAAAACAAAAAAATTGACAACGAATGCAATTAAAACTAATACGAATTAAATCTACGAATCATATACGCAAACTAGGATTACTATACCGAATTTGTCCAAAACTCAAATGCAACAAAAACCAATTGATCAATATTATATTTAAGAATAAAAATCAAATTCAATCAAATTATGCATGCACAAATCTTAATCAAAAATTGTAAAAAAGTAAAAAGTAAAACTCGGAGTGATCAATCGATCTAGCAATCCACGCTTGAGACAAGATGATTCGTGAGAAATAAATAATTGAGAATGCAGCAGAATCCGAAAAGAGGCAAGCGAATGAAACAAAAAAGATTTACTCTCAAAAAACGGGAAAAAATCTCTACAAAAAAAAATGAAATTACGAAAGAGAAATTATGAAAGGGAAAGGAGAGAGAGGTGAAAAAGAGATATACCCAACATCAACCTTTTGACCCCTATATATACTAATCTTAAATAAAAATAGAAATAAATGGGTCAAGGCCTCTGCAAGTAATTATAATAAAAGTCCTGAATAAAAAATCTTAAATATAAAAGGTATGTTTTAAGGCTCAACTTTAAAAATTAATAGAAAATAGCTTTGAATTTCAAACAGCACGATCCATATCCAAATTGAAGCCCAGGAAGTGAGAAATTCATTGCAAAAAGAATCAGCCAAAAAGGAGATCTACAGAAAAAGTTATGGCCGAAATAGTGAACAAATGTCAGAATAGCGAAAATATGAAATATAAAGTAAAGGTAGCATATATTCATAAAAACTCCAATTTAATGCACGAAATGTAAAAACATACTAAATGAAATAAATAAAGTAGGAAAGATATTTTGGAGGATGCAATAAGGCTATAATGTGAGTACAAAATATAAATTATCAGTGAACTTAAATGAAGCAAATTAGTTCTCATCTAGTTTCAAATATTAGAACTGTTGACAAATTCCTTTTACTTCACGCATGCTATCTCATGGTGTGTGTGTGTATATATATATATATATATATATATATATATGGGGAATGATCTTCTTACACTGATGTAAGTCTAAAAAATCTTACACCTAATCTGAACTTTTCATTTAACTTACATTAAACAGTTAGTGAAGTAATAAATTATAACCCGTTAGATGTAAGTTAAATAAAAGGCTCAGATTGAATGCAAGAATTTTTAGACTTACATTAGTATAAGAAGATCTTGTCCATATATATATAAAGAATGGTGAGGCTGAATTGCACCGTGTGCACACTTTCTTCCCATGGATGCCTACATTATATGAATTTATGAAAATTTGATGCATTTGAAACTTAACCTTAAGGAGGTATTAGATTAGGTTACCTGGATGAATGAAACTCTTGTGACGCGTGTCTTTTTGCAAGAGGAAATGTTTCCTTTCATAATATATGAAACTTGGTACTGCTGATGAGTTGATATGACCAATGTCAAGTGCATGACTAAACTTTGGATATAAAACTCTTTGGTACAGGTGGTCAAAGTTTGAACCATCGTGTGTGTGTGTGTGAACACAAAAATTTTGTCCATGATTTAAGTTTAGATTAATGTTTATTTTTAAAAGGTAAACTTTGTTCGCAAGAAATATATAAAAATATTTACCTTGTTGAGAAATTGAAATTATCTTACAATGAAGTTAAAAAATTAACTAAAATAATGTTTTGACACTATTATACAAAAGACTTTTTACATCAATTAAAAATAACTTTTAATGTTAGGTGGTGAATTGACTTAGATAGAAGCGATATTGTAACTAAAGAGATTTTACATCAGTTAACTAACTAATAAAAAAATGTATACATTCTACATCAGATCTTTAACTAATTGATAAAAAAAAAATGTTTTGTTCATTATTCATCAATGATGTCTGTGTTTCTCTTACAATTTAACAATGTTCGTTAATTTTGATAATATTAATGTTCGCCTTTTCACACATCAATATTTATTCAGTATTTATTCTTCGTTAAGTCTATAAATGAAAAATATAATGTGTTCATCACCAATATTCATTACAATGTTTATCATCAATCTTATTTGATTGTGTAGTGTTCATTGTCAATCTTTTGTCGATCTTTATTAAGTCTATAAATGAAAAATATACAATGTTAAAAAAATATACAATTATCGTCACTAAACAAGAAAATAAAGATAATAAAGCAAAATAAAATCATTGATATACCTTATAAGAGTTTGTATTCGTTAATGACATAAGAAAATATAGAATGAAGCATATGTAAGTAAGAAAACGTAAAATGAAAAAAAAAATAGAAGCTTGAGAATGTAAGTAAGAATTCATATTTGTCAACTCCAATTTATACTACTATTTCACTAGCGTGCTTTTGAAATGTTTCATTTTGAATTGATTCTACATCAATTGCAGAAATAAACGATGTAAAAAATACTTTTTACATCAATTATTTTTTGAACCTATGTAAAAGCACTAACACATGAAAATGAAATGTTTTTATTTTGAATTGATTCTATGTTGATTCAAAAAATAACTGACGTAAAAAGTACTTTTTACTTCGATTATTTTCACAATTGATGTTAAAATATTCTTGTTATTTTTAATAAATATCACCGCGCTTTTTATTAAATCAATTACTTATGAGCTGATGTAAAAAGTTTTTTTTATACTAATGTGAACAAGACTACAAATAACTTATTTCATATTTTAGAGATTTATATTAATAAAATACATGAAAAAAGAATTCAAAATATTAGCTAGTTATAATTTTTTTTTATTGTTTTAAATTTTTCTCTAGATTGATTATATACATGCCTTAGTTATAATTTTTAGCATTGTTTTTCATTTATGACCAACTTAATTAACATGTTACAAAATACTCAAATTACTTTGTAACATGTTAATTAAATTGAAAATTATTTTAAAAATTAGTTTAAATAATAATTTTTTCAAAACTATATTATCTTAACTCAAATTATAGATAATATGTATTGAAAGGATAAAAAATTTAATAAAAATTAAATGATTGTTTTTATTGTATAGTGTAAAAAATTTAATTAAATGTCAATAATCAATATATATGTATATATTAATAATAATAAATTTAAGATATACGACTCTTAAAAGTAAATTTCAAATTTGAAAAAATAGAAAAAAAGATCATTTTTATAAATATAAAAATAAATATTTATAAAAAATATAAAAATTTACATAAGGAAATAAGAGAAAGTTAATTAACAACTTCATTCTAAAAAATTTAAAAAAAAATTAATAAAGTTGTGGATAAAAAAATAAAATTATTGTGGTAGGAGAGATTATTTTTAGCCAATTGTAATCTTAAAAATACATGTGCGAATTATAAAAGAGATAATAACTTTACTAATACTTCAATTCTCAAATAATAAACTCTCATTTATAATATAAATATTTATTAATATTTTTGAATTTATTTTTAAAATTATGAATAATTCTAAATTTTTTTACCTTTTAATAATATAAACTTTTTAATTATTAAATAACTTTTATGTTTTTAAAATGATAAATAAATGAAATTTTTTATTTATTACTTATTTTATAATAAAGTAAGATAACTTGTATAAAGATATAACAAAACTTCAAAATGATTGAGACTGGTGCTCTTATTCTCCTTCTACCTAATTAATTTCTTTGTTTTAACTAAATGTATTTTTGTGGTAAAATAACTAATGTAAAACATAGTTTATATATATAGAAAGATAATAAATTATTTTAATGCTAATTATCTAATCGTCAAATGATAATTATTTTTCTTTTATCTTTATCTATCTATATCTTACACTATGAGAGATATACAAATTATAGATGAATTTTTTCCATTTTGTAATACAGATATATTTACAAATGAAAAAAAAAATAGACTAAAAAAAATTTGTTTGTAAATACAAACAAATTTTTTTTGTCTGTATTATAGACAGAAAATTTGTCTGTAAAATTGTAAATAAATTTTACAGATTAAGTTTTCCATTTGTAATTTAAAAATAAGGTTGAAAATATTAAGCGTGAATTACAAACAGACAAATCTATTTGTACCTATGTTAATGAAATACAGTGTTCTGTGAATAGAGTTATAAATGAATTTTTGTTTATAAGTCAATTAATAAAAATATTTAATTAATGCACAGACATATTTTTCTGTCTATAATATGCAGAATAGATTGAATAGCGTGTCTCCTACTTCTTCCTCAATTCTCTATTTTCCTCTCTCTCTAGCATCTTCATTTTCTTATGCATAAATTTGAGCCTCTATTTTGGAAACTAATTCGTCATTATGTTCCTGGTATTATATTTAACTTTTACTCGATTTTGTTTTTCTATTTTTGGTGCAAGATAGATACTCATTTGTTATAAATTGTTTATTACAGATGTATCACACAAGAAAGTGTCAATTTTGAACATCATATACTTCAGATACAAGAAGATTGAAGTTTGCAATGGACTTAATAACAGTGAAAGAGAGAAATTCACCATGAAAGTATCAAATTAGAGAAAGGTGGAGTTATGGAGGGACAATAAGGTTGGAGGTGAAGGGAAAGAAGTGATGGAATATGAGGAAAATAAAGTGTTTGAGAATGAGAAGTGTTATTTTGGAGAAGTGATGAGTGAGATAAAAAAAAAAGTGGTAGAAGAAGATGCATATGATGGAGTAGTATAAGAACTATAGATGAAAAACTTATTATAAATTAATTTATTATAAACAAAAAAAATTTGAAAATATATTTGTAAGTTTACAAATGGGTTTACAGATAAGAACATCTATTCATAAATTACAAACAAAATTAAAAATTTATCTGTATAAATTACCAATGCCAAATTACAGATAAATTTTATCCATCTATAAATCCGTTTATAACACTAAAATCTATCTAGAATCATTTAAAATTAGTTGATAAATTTGCCTGTATAATGTAAAATTATGGTTGTGTTAACAAGTAATTATTAGAGTATTTAGTTTGACATGATATTTTAATTAACATCTTGGGAGTATTTAAGTAACTTGTAAGCTTGTTTGTCTTAAAAAAAATATTTAGCATCGAATTTATCTACTGTTCATAGTTTTTTTTTTTTTTACTGGTTCAGATGTAGTTAAAATAATATTTTAAACTTATAACATTAAATTTTATCATTTTCATTGATAATGCTATAAAAATTTCTTATTAAGTATCTCATTTAATATTATTATTTATTTTAATTATTATACTATCTATACTATTAATTTTAATTTTTAAATAAAATATATGATTTTTTTAAAAATATGAGTTCAAAATCAATTGAAAAACCTAGAATCATATTTCTGTATACAAAATAAAAAATATATAAATATATTCTATTTTGAAATTTTATATTAATTAGTAATATTTCTAATTTGTTAAGTCAATAGACTTTAGCTAAAAGTTGACATTTTAACTAATTTATCAACTAATTTTGTTAAACGCAAGTGAAGAAATACTTTATTTATGCTCTCTCTATTCTTATTTTAAAATATATAATTTTCTCGTTTTAAAAATTAATATATATTAGATCTTAGTTTATTTTAATTAAAATAAAAACTTAATTATGTTTTTGTTTTCTGTGAATATTAAGTATTTTGTGGATAAATCTTTATAAAATTTTTTGTTAAGATTTAGTCTCTATCATCAACTCTCCCAAGTTAAATGTTAAGTTAACTAACGAATAGTTAGCTCAACATTTTCATGTAGTATGCTATATCATTTAATTTAATAATATTTTTATTATTTAAAATTAATATTTATAAATAAATCTCTAAACACATTTTATATAATTACAAATAAACATTTTCTCCCTTTCCACCCTCCCCTTCTCTGATACCCATCCCACCCTTCCCTTCTCCATCCCGTTGTCCACCCCTATCCATACTGGTTGCGCGAAGGAGCCTTCTTTGCCAATGGAAAGAGTTGTGGTGTGGTTTTGGGTTAGATTAGTGCTCTTACTTTTATGTTTGGTTATGTTATTGTGCTTGTGTGGGTCAATCCCTATTTCATAAACAAGGTTTGTGTTTTTCCTCCGTACTGTAATTGGATTTGTGTTTTAGGGTTTGTATTTTTCTTGTCAAGTTTTGATTTTGAGAATAAAAATGCTTCACTTGTATTTTTTTATTTTTATTTTACCTCTAACATAAAATGTGTAGGTGAAAGAGAGTGCAAGAGTGAGGTTCTGAGCCAGAGAGTGAGAAATAAGCTTCGAGTAGAGGTGTAGGGTGGAGGGAAGGAAGGAAAGGAGTTGAGAGTAAGGGAATGGGGAACAAGTTTGGGGTAGAAGTGAGGGGTGGGGATGGGGGTGGGAGTAAAAGAAGGAGAAGAAGAGGAGTGCGAGGTGGAGATGAAGTTGGGATTGAGGGGGAAGGAGAGAGGTTGGGATAAAGGGGTAAGGGTGAGGGATGGGAAGGGAAAGAAATGAGGGTGGGGGTGGAATAGTATAGAAGAGGTTGGAGTAGAGGTGAGAGGAGAGGGAATAAGGTTATAGTTGGGGGAGGGGAACGGGTGAGTGTAGGGTAATAGAGAAAGGGTTGGGAGAGGAAAGGAAAAAAAAACTTATTTGTAATTATGTAAAATATGTTCAGAAATATATTTGTAATTGTGTAAAATATATTTATAAACTTATTTGTAAATATTTAAATATTATTAAATTAAATAATATGAGATATTAAGTAAAAGTGGAAGTAAAGAGCTTACTCTTGTCAACCAACTCAACATTTATAGAAAAGTTGAGGTTAGAGACTAAATTTTAACTTTTTAACTTTTCAAATAATAAATCTTAATAAAAAATTTTAAAATAACTTATTATAGAATGACCAATATTTATAGAAATAAAAAATATAATTAAACCTAAACTAAATTATCTTTTTTTTTCTTGGATAGTAATTCTTAAAATAATTAAATGCCAATTTTAAACATTTATCATTAATTTTGTGACCTTAGAAGATGAAACAAGAATTTTAGAAAATAAAATTTAAATTTGATAATAAAAGTACATGAAAGTTTAACTTTCTTCTAAAATACTACATTTAAATTTAATTTCTGATGACACTAAAAGTTACACGAAAAGATAAGATATCATTAAAAGACACAATTATTAATCTTACCATCTTAATCACTAATGCACAAAATGTAATAGCGAGATAGTGCATAGTATATTATATCTTTTAAAAAAATTAATATTAAAGAAAGTTTTGGATATTAAAAATTTAAATTTTTTTATTTAGTCTTTGTATTAATAATTTGTCAACTTATTTCGTTATTTACTTAAATAATTGAATTGTGTCTTAATTAATACATAATATAAACAAGATGTGCTAATAATAACATAACATCATTATTTTTTTAAAATGAAATTGTAGTTTTTTAAACTTAAAAATTCTAAAATTGAGATTAAAAAAATAATAAAAATATAAATATAAATGTCATGGTATCATTCAAAATATAATTATCACATCATGAATATTACATTATCATTCACATTAACTTTTTATCAAATTTTATTAATTAGGCTAAATGGTATATAGGATCACACTAAAAACAATAATAAATTACTAATATAGTAATTATATGAAAAATAATAATATTTCAGAATTTATTTTAAAAATAAAAAATATTTTTTTAGGAATCAAAACTTTATTTAAATATTTCTATACAAATTAAATAAATTATACTATATACACATAAATACTCAAAAATTTAAAATACTCAAATTTTTGACATATTCATAGTTAAAATAAAAAATCATATGTCAAAATCAAAACACAGAAGAAAATAACAATAAAAACTGATAAAAAAAAATGATACTACTAGCTGTAATGTGGGTGTTGCACTGTAAATAAAAGCAAGGAAAAGTATGTCCAATTAAGAAATTTAAAATTCTGAAATGTGGAGAGACATGCAAATGTTATCCCTATTAAAAAAATCCCTAAAATAATAATATTTTTTAGAATAAAAATATATATATATTTTAATAATCACCTTAATTCTACTATAGCACTATTTTATGGCCACTAATTTTGCTGCTGACTATTATTTGAAATTGTTGTACCATCTAAATTTTGTGACAACATGTGGCCATTTTACAACGCTATAGCTCGTTTTTTATGTTATAGAAGATACTTTCATAATTATTCACTAACATTAAGAGAGCACTTTCATAATTAAAAGAAATTTTTTAAAATAAAAATTCACTTTAACGCTACTCACATGGCGGCTACTTTAGCTGTTATTACGGTCACAGCCGTCATTTAAAATTGTTCCAATATTTAAATTTATTAATGCTATAATATTTCTATTTTTATTTTTATATTACAAACAAAAATATTTTATTAAAAAGTAAAATTCAGTAAATTTTTTCTTTTATATTAATTATCTACTAATAACATATAAAATATCCTCGTTTTTACTGTAACAATTTTATATTTTACTTATTTTTTTATTTTATTTTAAATTTTATAGATAAAAATTGTAATTCAAAATTTTTTTTATTATTTTATATAATTTTAAATTTTTTTATATCTTTCTATATAAAAATTATAATATTTGTATTATTTTTGTTATTTTTTAAAAAAATAATGTCAAACTTTAATATTTAAATTGATTAATAATTTTTCATAAAATATAAAAATAATTAACTTAATTATTGATTTGAAGATTTTTATTAAAAAATAAATTTTATAAAATTTTATATAAAAATAAAATTAATAAATATTTTACCGCATTACTTTATTTTAATAGATAATAATTTTTAAAATATATGTAAATTAAATTTTAAATAACATACTTATAAATATTTAAATTATATAAAAATTTATATACATTATTATAAAAGCAATATTAAATAATTAATAATTAGTTTAAAAATTTGTTAAATTCAGTTGTTGTTAAAATTTTAATTAAATGAGACTACATGTGAACATTATTATAAAAATAATATTAAATAATTAATAATTAAATTAATTAATCTTATATTTTATAAAAATTATTAGACAAAATAAATGTTAAAACTTATTACTAGATGTCATTTATGTTATCTCATTATTTATATAGAGACAGAATTTTCTTACACTAATATAAATTTAAGAAGTTTTATAATTGATTTGAACTTTTTATTTAATTTATATCTAACGGTTTGTAAATTAATAAATTATAACTTATTAAATGTAAGTTAAATAAAAAGTTCAAATCAAATATAAATTTTTTTAAATTTATATTAATATAAAAAATTCTTTTCTCATATATATATATATATATATATAATCAGTTATTTATAAATACGTTGAAAGATACTTTCATAATTATTCATCAGAATTATGAGAGTTGTTTATTAAAAAAAAAAACTCTTAATTTAATAATTATAAAGTGATTTTTAATTAGAGAAAAGTTTGTTTTAAAATTAAAGAAAAGAAAAAAAATTCAATTGAAACATTCATAAAAAAAAGTGTTATTTTAAAATTAAAAAAAATATACTCAAATAAAATTTTCCGAATTAATTACCGAATTTACGGGATTAAATTCGGATTTGCCCCCTTCTAAGGTTTAACTTGAAGTCATTGCAGACGTTGTCCAAGTGTCTGCAATATTCCAGAGCTGGTTGCTTCATTTATCTTCGCTTCTTCGTTTCCCATCACCTAAAGTTTCTCTTTTAAATCAAGGTTCGTGTATCACAACTTCAGCTCTTTGTGCAAAACTAAAAATAAAAATAAATAAAATTGCCTGGCCTTACAAGTATCCATTTTCAGTTTTCAACTTTAATAGTTTGAAATATCTTTGCAATGTCGGTTTCGGAAACTTTAACAAAAAGCAGTTATTATTCTCATCTCTTTTTCTGTCGTTTTGGATCAATGAACCCTGAAGGCCATATTGGGAATTTAAATACGATAAAGTGATATAACTGATTCTGGAAAAGAAGATGCTGGCTTATGTATTATCAACAGTAACATTTATTCCATTAACACCACATGATGATTGAGAAAAATAAAAAACCTTATTATAAAATTATTTAATAAGCTTATTAGCACCAATCAACATCTATGTCTTTTTTTATTATTATTGTAATTAAATACTTGAAAATTCTAAATTCCCCCAAAATAGGGGGATCATTTTTTTGGTAGAAAATTAATGTTTTAAATAAAAGAGTGAGTTTACAAAGTAAACACTTAGCAATATCATAATTACATGCATGGAATTTGGGCATAGTGTGTTGAGTCAAAACAAATTAAAGGAATAAAATTATAATTGCATAAAAGTTACAGGTGTGGGCTATAAACAGCTAACGAGGTTGCTTTACATTCCACGTTTCTTTCTCTCCAAACACACCACACCAGTATTTAGGGGCTCTTTTTCTCTGCTTTTTTTTTCCACCTATTAAAATCTCCACTCTCCAGTTACCACCACTTTTCAGTTTCATCTCTTCCATGATTTTCACCACCATCTTTCCCTTTTTGCTCTCACTTTCTGTGGACTTTCCTGTGGTTTCTCTTTTCAATGGGAAACTCCCCTAGCGAATTGTTGTTATATAAATTCTTCTGAATTCAGTTCTTTCTATTAAAAAACAACAACAAAAGAACATTCCCTCCCCTTCCACCAAGTTGTTTTCACTAGAAACAAAAGGTTGTGGAGGAGTTTGTTGATATTGGAAACCTGATATTGGAAACCAGAGTGACCCTTTTCGAAGTTGTCTTTAGCTGATCAAAATTCTTAGCAAAGAAAGCAAAGGGGTTGGTTTTAGAGTTGTTGGAAATGGAAAACGTTTTAGTCCTGAGTAAGGAAGAGGATCAGATGGATTTGCCTCCTGGGTTTCGTTTTCACCCAACTGATGAAGAGCTTATTAGTCATTACCTCTACAGAAAGGTAACTGACACAAATTTTTCTGCTAAAGCCATTGGAGAGGTTGACTTGAACAGGTCTGAGCCATGGGATTTGCCATGTAAGTTAAATAAATAAACAAAGCTTTTTAAGGCCCACTTTGGTTTTGGTTGTTTTAATGAATTCATTATCTTTGGTTATTTTTTTAAAAGTTATAGCTTTGTGTTGTGTGCATGTGTTTTGGTTATAGGGAAAGCCAAACTGGGAGAGAAAGAGTGGTACTTTTTCTGTGTGAGAGACAGAAAATACCCAACTGGGTTGAGGACCAACAGAGCCACTGAGGCTGGATACTGGAAGGCCACAGGGAAAGACAAAGAGATTTACAGAGAAAAAACTCTTGTGGGAATGAAGAAAACTTTGGTTTTCTACAAAGGAAGAGCACCCAAAGGAGAGAAAACAAACTGGGTCATGCATGAGTATAGACTTGAGGGTAAATTCTCTGTCCACAACCTCCCCAAGACTGCTAAGGTAATAATAATAAAAATTGGATTTTGGCTTGACCTTTTTGATTCCTTTGTACCTCTTTTTATTTTATGGTGTCATGTTGTTTGAGTTTGATTCAATTCAATGCTGTTTCTTGTGTTGCAGAATGAGTGGGTGATTTGCAGGGTGTTTCAGAAGAGCTCAGGTGGCAAGAAGACACATATTTCTGGGATAATGAGGTTGGACTCTTATGGAAATGAATTGGGTTCTTCTAGTTTGCCTCCTCTCACTGATTCCTCACCTTCCATTGGCACCACCAAAGCACTTGGTGTCACTGAATCGGTTTACGTGCCCTGCTTCTCCAATCCAATAGATGTTCAAAGAGGGATGTTCGATTCCTTCAACAACAACACCCTTTATGGCCTTTCTTCAAACCATTCATTTTACTCTACTTGTGGGGTAACTCCACTTCAAGTTCCACCAAATTTGCCATTACCTGCTTCTGTTTGCAACCTCCAGGATCAGACAATTCTTAGAGCCTTACTGAATAACCATGGAAATGGATCAAGCTTGAGGAACAGTTTCGAACCAGAGAGGGAAATGATCAGTGTTTCACAGGAAACAGGTCTTACTACTGATGTGAACGCTGAAATCTCTTCAGGTGTGTTAAATTGTGATGTGGGTAGGAGGCACTTTGAGAATCAGCAGAACCCGCCTGCTTCAGCTGCACCAGTGGACCTTGCTAGCTTGTGGAATTATTAAGTTTAATATTTGAAAGAAAATCAACTTTTCAGCGGAAATTATTCTCTGGGTTTGATTCTGATGCAGTTGTCGTTTGTTTGTCTGTATAGATTTTAAGTAAAAGATGGCACCGAATAATCGCGAAGCATATCATATATTCTGTATTGTAAGATATATTGTGAACTTGTGCTGTTTTGGTCCTTTGATACTTTAGGTAGTTATGGTTTGGTTGGCATGAGCGTAAATGATTATTGTGTATCAGCTTGGGTTAAATTAATGCTAGAACGAGACATTGTTTTTTTTCTTTTGTGGATACTATCGGCAAATCTTTAGAGAATGACCTTTATTCTTGTAATATTTGGATAACATAATTCATGATTGTGGGGACTGAATCAAGTACGGTAACCATTGAAAAATGAAAATCTCTCAACTCTTGGGTGTTGGAAACACGTGCACGCGCATCCTTTGACATAGACAAAATAATATTTAACAAAGCTATCTACATTTACCTTGAGTGAAGCTCCTTGTACAAATCAGAACTCTGATTTTTTCCTCTCCCCCCTTTCTCTTTCTGTATGTTTCAGTCAAACACAATGATTCAAGCATTTTTACCTAATCAATCTAAGGACATCCTCCTCTGGTCGTTCTCGTATTTTATATATTGGAAAGTGTTTGTTGTATTATTATACTGAAGCATGCGCATAACTAATACCCCCTTCCCTAATTATGATCAATTGGTCAGTTGTTGCTTCTTATTGTTAATTTGAATAAATTGATAATTTTTTCATTTGTAGTCAAGAACTCAAGTTACAAGTCAAGCAAGATCCAAGAATTTGTGCTAGCACAGACATATTGAATGTGACATATAACGAAATCTATGTAGGACCAGTTGTAATCCTTCTTCAACAGAAAATCAAGTATATAGATAAAAGAAACCGAATATATGGTCTGGTCTTATTGGTTTATTTCCCTTTCCTGTTTCTGATTCCTTTTATTGGCTATATGCGATTTTTTTTCCTTCAGTGAAAATAAGTTAAATTTTACATAAATAGATTTAACATATTTAATAATTTTGAAGTTTAAATTTAATATATTACTTATTATAGGCTTTTTATTAAGTTTAACTTTTTTTAAAACTAATTAGCCTTTTTAATAGCCTATTTAGTATTGAAATATTCAATAAATTATTAAGCTTCTTTCCTTATAATAAACTATTAAATCATCTAAATAGGTATGTCTATTTAAAAGTCATGGCTTATATCTAAATAAACTTTTAAAAAATAATTTAACACGTTAAATATGTATAATAAAATTACATATTCTTATTTATCATTTTTAAGCCACATATTTAATTTAAATAAGTAAATCACTATATATACAAAAAAATATAATAAAATGAACATTAATTTATAAATCATTAAGCAAATCTAGTAGTATAAAGTCTTATACATTAAATCAACAAACACAATATAACTAAATAAGTTTCAGACTTAAAATTAGTAAATGCAACAAACAAAAAACTAAAATATATAAATAACAATATTTTTATAGTAAATAAGAATTAACAAAATATATCATCATGTTGTTCATCAACCTTCAAAATAAATAAAAAATATTATTAGAATAAAAATACTTTAAAAATAATGATTATAATTATTTTTTAAAAATACTTTCAGAAGTTATTACATTTAATTTTCTTGTCAAATTATGCTTGTGTAAAAGTGAATTGAATTTTTATATATTATTAATATACTATTATATTATAATTTTTATATAAAATTATTTAATATATTATTATAAATTTTAAATAGGCTATTCTAATAGGTTAAATAGACTTTTTTTAAGCTTGAGCCTGATTTATTTAATTAAATAATTTTTTTTAAAAAAATTAAGCCTATTAATTAAATAAACTAAATTAGATTAAGTTTTAAAAAAGTTAAGTTGTAACTTCTATCTGACAAGTTAACCTATTTTCATCTATACTTTTAGTATTTGGCAAATTTTAGTTTTATTATATAATTACATTCCATTAGCTAAATTCAGATATTAATTGTTTATTGAATATCATATAAATTATATATGTGAGAAACCAACAAAGTTTGATTAAATTAGCAAAAGATTTGGTATTGCTTAAATAAATTTTTGGATTCGAGTTCTTGTATATGTAAAAAATATTTAGTGGTAGACTCACCTATTATATTCAGTTGCATAACTCGGGTCAAATCTGAATTAAACCATTTAAAAAAAAATTGTATATGTGAAAAATAATTAAATAATGAAAACATTAAAAAAACTTAATTTGATTGTGTTCGTTTTACTAAATAAGGAAATAATCAGGGATTTTGTCTCTATCTATGATTATTGGTTATGTTCCACTCACTCGTTTGAATTCGTCAAATCATTCATTTTCCATTTCATGATGCATGCATTGCGTTTTGAAGTTGCAATGCCACGACATGAGAACATCAATGTTCATTTTTCTTATTTTGTCCAAAAATATAATATACGTGTCTCCTCTGTACCATAGGGTACTTTTATTTATGGCACATGATCAATCCTCTTCAAAAGTAAATCAATTTGAGCCCTACACGGCTTGATCCTCATTGAACGAAATCACTGCCAATTTACAATATTTTGCTCAACTCATTTTCAGTTTGATGACAGAATTGATTTTTCACATAATTCGAGGCCATTAGGTTAAACTTAAATAAGAAGTTGTTGATAAGTTTCATGATATGAATTTCAAAACATTAGATCATTATTTTGATTTTCATTTTCCCATTTAGATGGTATTCAAGTCGGGTTACAGTCTTTTCTTTTCTTTTTTATTTGGGTTACAGTCTTTATATATTGGTGTTTAAGTCCTTTACATTGTATCAAACAGTATACTTAAATTATTGTTTATTTTGTCAAGGAGTTTAATCCTGGTTGATTGTATATAAAGGATTAGAGTAGCCTTTACATTTTATTATCAACAAATTTATTTATTTGTAAAACAAAAATTATAAGGAGCATAGTCCAAATAAATTGAGTGCCCGACAGCCATCACACGTCTTTTCTTTTTCTCAATAAAGAATTTGAAAGATACATTTCCAAAATTATTGAGTCATCTAACTTATTTTTGACACCATTGTTAATGGTAAAAAAGTAAAATAAAAATAAAAATTAGATCTATGTCAAATAAATCACAATTAAAAAATATTTTGCTTTAGTTATAAGGTTGCATTGCACATGTTGGTATATATATATATATAATGTAATTTAAAAAGAATTATAATTTAAATATAAAAAATAATTATTTATTAAGTAATTATTAAATAATTATTTTTAATGTAAAAAAATTAGGAAACTAAAAATTTTTTTGATTAACTTTTAAAATAAATTACACATGTGAAAACAAATATTACCGATAAACTTGATTTATATTTTAAATATTATAATTTATTTATCTATTTATTTATTATGATATAAAAATTAAATACACGAATAAAATTATTATTATAAAATTTTAATACCAAATAATAAATTCTAATTATTGTAATTAATTACTCTTAATAGTATTTATAATTATTACTATAATATTTAATAAAAATAAAATATTATGACAAAATCATCAAATATAAATTATTATTAATTATATTTTATTTTAAAATTTTTATCATAATTAAAAAATTAAATATTTAAAAAATTTAAATAAAAATTAAGTACAAGCTAAAAATTATTTTTTAGTTATCATACAAAATATTATTTATATTAATTAAAATTACAATACGTTATAAACTGAGTCACACAAAATTTAGACATAAGTTTAGTATATAACATATAAAAGGCAAGATAATTAAGATTTGTTATAATAATAATATTTTAATAAAAATACAAAATAATATATTGTATTAACTAATACTATATCAGTATTAATTTATTTATTTTTTATATATTTAAAGTGTCTTAATTATGATATATATATATATATATATATATATAAATAATTTGTTATAGAATACAGATCACCAAGAAAATTTTATTGATATTCATTGAAAAATGTCTCTTAAAACTGTCTAAAAAAATATAAGTAAATAGATTTATTAAAAAATATAAATATAAAAAATATATTTATTTACTAAGATATAATTAATAGTTATGTGTTGAATATAAATTCAATTTACATATGGATGTATTAATTCCATATCATAATTATATAATTTAAATTATATTATTGCAAGTTGAATTAATTAACAAAATATTGATAAATTTAGTATAATTTAATTATATTAAAATAATATATAATATATAATATCACTTAAAAATAACGCAATTTTATATATATTCAACAAATAAAAATTAGAATATCTTAACATTGAAATAAATATTATAAATCATATTCTAACGCATTTTTTTGTAGTGGCTGACTTCTTTTTACGGGAATCTATATTGAATGTCAAGGCCATTACTATGGGTGACGATATGGTTTTGTTGAAATTGAAAAGTTCAGAGGATTTGGGAGAACTTACAACTAAGTATAAAGATGACTTATTTAAGCAATTTTATACTATTGATTGGTGACATCCTCGTATAATGGTTGTTAATAAGAGAACTTGGATTCGTTTGTATGGCATGCCATATCATGCTTGGTCAGAGGCATTTTTTTGGAAGATGGTATCACTACTAGGAGATTTTGTGTGCATAAACGATGATATGATTTCCCAAAAACATATCAATTTTGTAAAAGTTCACATACAGACTCAAACACATGCACTGATTAATGAAGATCTAAGGATTCATGTTAATAATCTCATGTTCCTCGACATGTTCTCAATCTGGATGGTCGAGGAACATGGAAAGAATTCCTTCAAGGAAGGTGGTGGTATTATGATTCAAATACTTCATCGTCAAAGAGTTATGACGATGCTTCATTAGATTTGAACGCTTAAGAGGATGAAAGTTTAGATGATGGTAAGAAAGGTAGTGATGTAACGGCAGGAAGAGCAGCAAAAAAAATAGTGACCAAAGATGGTGTGGAAAGCACGAAGGAGGAGAAACAGTGGGTGAATTATTGGGAGCAAAATATACGTGATTCCTTAACAGACATTGTACAATATCAAGAGGAGTTTGAAAATACAAAATCAAATTCCATGGAGAACGTAACGGATGCGGGAATGAGAGAAAATTCAAATTATGAAGTGAATATCAATAATGACTTGATTTTCAATAATAATGTAGATGTTATGGAATTGGGTGAGGATGTGTTTGAAAATGAGGTTGATCGACGTGGGTTTTTGTTGGTCAAAACTTATGAGGAAGGAAATTGGTGGGACATGAGAGC
Source organism: Abrus precatorius (assembly GCF_003935025.1). Lineage (NCBI taxonomy): Eukaryota > Viridiplantae > Streptophyta > Magnoliopsida > Fabales > Fabaceae > Abrus > Abrus precatorius. The sequence continues at coordinate 13,277,659 of NW_020874292.1, forward strand.
TGAAAAAAGCTTATGACAACTGAGTGTTATTGATAAAGGATCAATTGGAGACAAGGATGTAGCACAAAAAGAGTTTATTGGCAAATCTGATGGTCTGATTATTGGGCTTTCTCATGAGTCAGACGAGGCTAATCACGTATTGAGTCAAGAACTAGATTACTCTCAATCCAATGTTGTTATTGAGACGGTAGTACAGAAAAGAATTAATGTTAGCAGTGTACTTTGCAAGGTGAGGAAGAAGAAGCACGATTCCAACTTTAACTTACGGGTTCGATCTAAATTTATAAAAAATAATTTTGTGAAGGGATCAAAGTTTAGGTCAAATGCTTGATCTATGTATCTTGGAAGTTGCTTGGAGTAAGATCTTTCAAAAGATGGATTATAAATTGGGTTAATGATCCTTGACATACATTGTTAATTCTTTTTAGAGTTATAACAGGTTAAAGTATTCCTTATAGTCTAAATTTGTTCTTAATAAAATGTTGATGTTTAGCAAAAAAATAAAATATATTAAAATAAATAAAAAATATTAACCTAAAAATTATATGTATTTATTTGAACAGATAATTCTTGAAAATAACATGACTATAAAATATAAAAATAAAGTAAAATGATAGAAATAATTGTTAGTAAATTTTAAAAAGTTGTGAAAATTCACTTATATCAGTAGAGATGAAGATTCATTTAGTGATATATTGAAAGATTAAAAAAGTAATATAATAAAAAAATTATGTATATTATATTTTATTTATTTTTTTATAAAAAATTTAAGCTAATACAAAACAATCATTTTGTACGTGTTTTAATTTTTTTATTTTAAATATATTTTAATTTTTAATGCATATTTTTAAATATAAATATTTTAAATTAATTAATAAAATAATTTAAATAATTATTATTTAAATTTGAATAGGACTTGAAATAATTGTATGATTTTGTTTTCAATAAAATTATAACTCAAGAGTTTTATTCAGTTTCTGTGAAGTTATTTCTAAACAATTTTAATTAATATTTTTTCAACATTTTATATTGAGTTTTTTTATTTTTTATATATAATCAATTTTAAATAAATTTTTGTTAAATACAATATATAGTCAATTTATTGTTTTTATTTTTAACATTATATAACTCTTGATATAAATTTTTTATATATAATTAATTTTAATAAAATTTCTTCAAATATATTCAGAGATAATAATTATAAATTAATTATAATTTAAATTTATTAAATTTTAATAATTTTTTATTAAATATAATTTATAATCAATTTATTATGTTTAATTTTAAGTTGGAGTAGCGTTCATCTTAATTATATGTGTCATTAAAATTTTATGTAATATCTTTTTTACTATTGTAACTTTCATTTTAAATATTTTAAAAATTATAAATTTGATTATAATTATAAATAATAATAAGTACGTATAATTAATTTTACATATAAAATATAAATAGATAGATATATAATAATTAATTAAAATAATTTTTAAATTATTTAAATAAAATTTAAAGTTTGATACATCAACTTGTTAAAAAAATATAAATAACATAAAAATAATATTATCATTGCTTGTTGCTTGACTTATTATTATTATTATTATTATTATTATTATTATTATTATTATTATTCATAAATATTCAATAAATATCAGTATCTCGTTAACATTTTTTTTTATTTCTATCACATCATATGAAGTATTATTTTTATAAGTATAAACACTTTTTTGAGTGTCTACAAAATACTATTATTATTATTATTGCTATTATTATTTTAAAACTATAAATCTATATTGTTTTAAAAGTCAAAATTAACTAATTTATAAATAAAATTAAGTTTATTAACATTTTCAGGTAAATTATTTTTACGTGTTTAAATATTTATAATTTATATTACAAGGTAAATTTAAAATAAATTTATAGGTGAATTCCATCTTTTAAAAATATTAAATCAGATTATAAAAACAAGATTACTCATATCAAATAAATAATTCATATTTATTATTAATTAATTTTTTAAAATAGCCTTGCATATGAAAATGTTAAAAATATATTTTTTAATATATTTATTTTAACACATTTTACTGTAATTAATAATAAAATGTATTTGAAAGAGTATGATAAAAAATATATTTTATACATAAAAGACGATAGAGTCTAATATAATTAAGCAATATAAAAAGGTAATAATTAAAAATAAACTGTGTATATTAGAGAAAATTTTTGATGTTGTTATTAAACAACTGAAGGGCATTAAGGAGATTGCGATTGTATGGGGTGAAATATGGTTTGTGTTAGGGTCCCACTGCCGTCAGATCTTAACGGTCGAGACCTATGCTATAGATGTGTCTCACAGTGACAGAAGCTGATGTCAGAGTGAGGAGTATTTTAACGGTTGACACCTATGCATGAGAGGGCCCACACGCTTCCACTTTTGCTTAGCGTCATTCACTCCCCAACCCAACCCACGTCACTCTTTGTCGCGCCGCCGATCCACGTGTCTCCACCTCTGCGCCAGCTATCATATTCTTGTCTTCTCTTCCTCATTTCAAACAACCTCCCAATTTTAAGGGCCTTTCCAAGCCCAAGCTTCAGAAGTTTAACTCACTAAATACTTTATTTTCTATAATCTTATATAACTTTTAAGACTCAAATTTTTAAGTCGTAATTTGAAAATTAAAATTTGAACTTGCCTTTTAAGTAAAGAAATCAAGGTATCTATTTTGAGTACTTCAATGGATTCTGGAATTATAAATATATTAAGAAGATTTTTGTAACTCAATAATTTGTTTGAGAAAATTAATTAGAGTTGGATGAGTGAACCAATCTTGTTAGGTTAGTCTAATTATATAAGTCAAAATATAGGACACAAATTATTAAATTTGAAGTCTAAATGAATTTAAAATTTTATAATTTAACCTCATTAAGTTTACATTAAAAAGAAGCTCGTTATAATATTTAAATTAATTACAACAAAAAAATATAATTTATTAAATATTTAATTTTTCAAATAGGATCCTCTTGTTTATAATATTATAATACAGAGATTAATTTACAAGGAGATGGGTAAACAAATAACATCTATAAATAATGATTAAAATAGTAAAATGAGAGAAGAATAAATGGTCACACTCCACAAAAGGTCTTTGTCACCGTAGCTATTAACGTCGAAGAATATAAATCTTTTGTTTCCCAATATGTATCGAATTATGTTTTTTTATATGAAAATCGTGAATTAACAAAATACTACTAAATTAAAAGAGATGTAGAATTTTTAAAACCTTCGGTAGACGTTACTTATGTCAGGTTAACTAATCATGCTTAGCAAAGGACAATATTGATTTCCACTGTGATTAGGTAATATCAATTCTTTCAGAGCCTTAAGGCCACTAAATACGGTGTGTTACATATGTACATCCAAGAAGTATTTATAAAAAGTAGAAAATGAAATATTAAAAAACGAGAAGGTGACAATCAATCAACAAAAATTGAGATACGAATGAAGATCTTTCTTTTCTTGCGTGTAATGTAATCAAGCTTAATTAATCCAAACCAGAGTATGAGAAAGGTCAACTTTATCCTATGTTATTTGGCTTAATGGCCTCAGGAAATCGTTGTCCAAAAAATTTGAGTAAAAATTATTTGAAATAATGTCTGTTTTTAGTAACTTGTGATTTTTGTTACTGTATGACTATTAATATTAAAATAAATTTTCTTAACTTAATAATTAAAATATATTATATAATTATTTTAAAATTATTTTAATTATGTTTTTGATTCTTATAAATATATAACATTTTGTGATAAAATTTTATTAAATCTTTATTAGAATTAGGTGTTCAAAAGTTAAATAGTTAGAATTTAATTTTTATTGTTAATTTTTTTTTTGTTAAATATTGAACTAGCTGACAAAAAGTTAGTACTTCAATGTGACACTATGTGATATGTCACGTCATTTATTTATTTTTATTTAAAATTAATATTACAAAAAAAGTTTCTAAATACATTTATAATGTTTGTAGAAAAGTTTCCTAAACTTAAATCTCATTCTGACACTCCCTTTCTAGACCCCAATCCATTTCTTGTTTTCAAATTACTTGCAAGAATTTCTTTTCACTACTTCCTATAAATCAAAATCTAGAAATATACAAAATCCATATTAAAGGTTGAAATATAACACACAAAAATGGAGAACGAGGTGAAAATGTGGGGTTGAGGGTGAGAGAGAGTGTAAGGTTAAAGGTGAGGGTACAAGGTGGAGTAAAGAATAAGATGGAGGAGAGTGTGAGGTACAGTTGTGAGGAAGGAATATATATATATATATATATATATATATATATATATAGAGAGAGAGAGAGAGAGAGAGAGAGAGGGGGGGGGTATGAGGTTGGAGTTAGGGTTAGGAAAGGAGTGAGGTGAGTAGTGGAGAGGGAGAGAAGAGGGGTATGAAGGTGGAGGTGAAAGTTGGAGTTGGAGAAGAGGGTGGTGTGGATAGTGGCAGTTAGGGTGAGGTGAGGTGGGTAATATAGGTAAAGTTTGGGGAAGGGGTGAGCTAGGCAGTGGGGATAGAAAGAGGAGGGGTGGGGGGTGGAGTAAGGGAAAGGGAAAAAGGAAGAAGAGAAAAGAAAGGAGAAGAAAAATGATTCGTTTGTAATTATATAAAATGTGTTCAAAGATTTTATTTACAAATATTAATTTTAAATAATAAATAATAAAAAAATAAATAATGTGACATGTCATGTCAGAGTGTTAAGCTAATTTTTCTTATGTGTTTAGATAGATTAAAATATAGTTTAAATCTTTGCTACGATAAAGTTGTTTTCTTTTTGCAAAATCAATACTCTCTAATTATCCCTAAATCTCTTGAGTCATCAGATTCACGGAGAACATGTGTTCTCACTCCTTCTTTTGCTTTTATGTCATTCAGGAATAAATTCATTGATGTTAAAGACTCCACTATATTCTCATCCACAATAGGATCTCATTGCAAAAGGATTTATTTAAGTTAGAAGGTAGAAATTGAATTTATTCCAAAGTCCTAGTTTCAAACTCGGTGTTATTCAAACTTTATGACCTGTGGACAGAGGCTTAGATTAATAAGCTTTTGGGAAAAAAAATGTGAGATACAAACTCATGATGGAAAAATTTTAGCAAACATGGAAACAATCAGGAAGTTTTGATATCACGGATATCAATAATAAATTATATACAGTAAAATTTGATTTGAAGCAAGATCATACAAAAGTTATCAATGGCACCTTAGATAATCTTACCATTATTTGGCATTTAATTGAAGCCAAAGTTTTATTGCTACAAAAATAAAGATGGAGAAAATTCTTGTTTGAATTAGATTTTCTCGATTAGATGCTGTTTATTATGATGAAAGCTTTTTACTTGTTATGGCTTCAACAGTGAGTACTTCCACTAAGGTTGATACTAGAACTATGAATGTGGAGAGATGGAGATTTACTCGTATTTGTGTTGAAATTGATTTCAATATTCCTGTTGTTGGTAAGGTTTGGTTGCAGAATCATTGACACAATGTGACACAATGTGAAATATAAATATATGCATATTATTTGTTCCAATTGTAGTGGCTATGCACATCACTTTCCCTCTTGTTCAATTAAGACTACTTTATCTATATTCAGTGTTACCACTCTACCAGTAACTTAACCTACAAAAAATGATGAAACAATTAACTATAATGTCAATCAAGGTAGTAGAAATTATTGTTCAAAATTTGCTAATCCTGATCCAATAAATTTTAATCATGAGAATAAAAATTTGGAAACAATTTATGAGGAACATGAAACGTGATTGATTGTTCTAAACAAAAGAACAAATAAAAAAAATATGCCAAAAAATAAAGATAATACTAAATATCGTAAATGAATTTTGCAAACAAACTATTTTTATATTCTAAAAGAAAATGTTATGAAAACTATTAACAAACATGTTTAACAAGCCTTTCATATTGGGCTCACAATTGAAAAAAAGGTTAAAGGCCAAGAGAAACATCATCATATTGACATCACCATATCTTAGAAACCTAAAACTTCAGTTATCCAAAATTATAAACCTTCCACTTACTTGCATGTGATAACTTCCTAATAGAACTAGAAAGGGAACAAATATGCTAATGGTAGATAATATTAAGATAAAATCCTTAGACCCTAATGCTAGGGTTTAGGTGTAAATAATGGATTACAAATATTTTAATGTATTGGTGTGAAACATTCAAGGTGCAAAGAGTTGTCCTGGAACTATACGAAGGAGTTGGTTCATAGACATCATTATTCCGTATGTATTTTGGTTGAAACTCATTATTCTTTTCAAAAAGTGAGTAAGATGTGACAATAAATTGATTATGAACTAGTAGGTATTTCAGAGGCTCATGAAATAGTTTTCCACTTGTATTCCATAACAAATATATGAAAGACCATATACACTAACTTCCTCAGCTAATAGATAAAAATATTGAAAAATAATGGTATTAAGGATGTACGAAAAAGACTTATTCTGCAAAAGTAACTTATGTTTGACTCAAAGATTTGGAATCCAATCCTTTATCAATTTCAAATCTTTATCAGGTCTAGAAGTTGTAAGTAATAGAAAATATTATATTTTTCATTTGACTTATTGATCATGAATATTTACTCACTACTGCTTTGTGTCATCATCGTGAGTTTACTTTTTCAAGCTCTTGTCATAGGTGTTTTCATGTGCTTGAATATATTAACCATTGTCTCAAAGATTATCCTTACTCAAAAGTGTATTGTAATTTCCATGAACCTACTACTACTTAGATTGTTACCTTATTTCGACAAAGGGACTATGTTTCTTATTTATCCATTCTGTGGTAGCTTTGGCGTTGGAGGAATAATATGATCTTTGATGAGGAGAAATGAAGTACCGATTATGTTTTGAATTTCATTAGCTAGTCTAAGAAGGATTATTCTCTACTAATTTCAAACAAGTTAACCCTCAAATTCACCTCTTTTTAGGAGATACCATGAGACCCACCATGTCACGACCCCTTTTTATAAGGAATTAGTGACATTTCGCATTACCATCCTCAATTTATTTATTCATTTATTCAATATTATATACATGAGTTTAAAAGTTGAACTTCGGCATTCACATTAACAAAATAACGAAACTTCTTTGATATTTCCATGTACACCAAAAATTTACATAAAATTTATATGTATTTACAACATAATAATTCAGTGAGGTCTCAAAATACAAGTATTTGACACATAATTACATTCGTTGACAAATTTGTAACGGAACAAACTAGACATAGACCAACAAAATGATTAACTCCATGCTCTTCTAAAAAATTGCTAACTTCAATGTCTCTCAGTCAGACCTTCCAGTTTGAGAAGTCAATGCATCCCCTGTACCTTCTTCTTACGTACCATTGTACGATCATTGCAGCACATATATACCAACACAACAAAATGCAAGGGTGAGCTTACATAAATTAACAGCCTCATTAAGGAAATATGAATGAATATAAATAAAATTATTTGAACAGCTCATAACAGGCAGCACACGACATTACACAACTTCAATAAAATAATGCAGTATGTCCAGCCCATTCCTAGCCCATCTAATGCAAATGCAGCGATTCAGTTTCCATCTGGTTTCACAGCCTAAGTAATCCAGAGGAACTATTTTTCGGTCTGGGAGCGACTCATCCCGGTATCTGGATCTAGACACAGCACAACTCAGCATCCTAATCAGCTCTAAAATGATGTTAATGAATAGGATGTAACAGCTAAATCAACATGTTACAACACAACAAAATATTCGTTTTCAGCCTCAACAATACAACAATAAATATATTTTTATCTATCATTGGCAGCACAATAAATTCTTATATTTTCAATTTCAGCAATTTCAAGCAGACATATTATTTCACCCAGCTTCAATAATTCAATCATATATACATTTTTATAGCAAAACTCAGCATTTCAATACATAATACCCAATAAAACTAAGTAGCTCAGAATATTAACTAAATATTTCAGCACAGTTTTCTAAACAATCATCAAACAGTAGAGTAATCTACTTAATTACACAAACTCTGGATTGTAGACCAAAGTTAACTTATACAGTCCATTATTCTCAGCTAGAATGAAATAACTTATATAGACATCACGATTTATATTAAATGAACTGGATCAAATCAGGTAAGCTTCCCTTACCTGGAATGAGTTCCAAAATAGTACTCCTAGTGAGTTCTGTAGAGAGATCAATTGTTTGGGTGTGGAATACGGCTTGATCGGCTCAGATCTCCTTAAAATAATATGATTTAAGTCCCTTGAAAAAGGGAGAGAAGAAACAAGGTAAAAATTGAGAATTGAGCTCCGAGAACTCACCTAAACCTCAATAAGATGGAAAATCTCGCTTTGATCGGGAAGGAATTCAGCTTTGAGAAAGCTTTCTCTAAGAGTAATAAGAGAGAAAACAAAGAGAAAATGAGAGAGAAAAGTTGTCTGGTGAGAAAATGAAGTTTCTGGGCACTGAGATACCTTAAATACCCCTCTAGCGCGCGCTCTCGCTCAAGCGAGCTACTTCTCGCTTGAGCGAGCTCTACTCTTTCTTGGGAGAGCTAACTCTCGCCTGGACGAGAATACCAGACAGTGGAAGGACTCAAAATTTTTGATATTCTTGCTTGAGCGAGAAACTCTTCACTTAAGCGAGATACATCTCGCTTGGACGAGCAACATTCTCGTTTGAGCGAGATTGCGTCCAGAGAGCTACCTATTACTCCTGCGACATCTTGCTTGAGCGAGCTCATCTCGCCTGAGCGAGGTCATTTCTCGCCTGAGCGAGACTCCTTCTCGCCTGGGCAAGGTTACAACTGAGGCAATCCTATCTGTTCTCGCTTAGGCGAGACTAATCTTGCTTGAGCGAGATACCTTGCACCCAGACTCCAAAATTTTTCTCCTGAGTGAAATACTACCAATTCTTAATCACACTGTCTAAATTATCCAAATACTCAACACATTTAACCATCATTTTTTCATTCACATGACACTTCACATATATCAACATCATCATACAGCTTAACAACTGCTCTGCTTCTTGTTTGGCAATCTCACAACCTTTATTTTTCAACATATAGCTAATTCACATAGTGTCAGTTTACGCAACTCTAATCAATCGGCATAATAATAAATACATATAACTACACTAACCTGACACACCATCTTTCTGAGTAAATAAGATTAATACGGACAGTAATTGTAGGATAAACCACATGGGTTGTGATGGTGTTATATGAAACTATAGTGGTAAATGACCAACAAGGATTACCTTTTTTTTTTATGGTGCTCTTTGTGTTGAATTAGAAACAATCTTTTAGGATCTTCACTTAGCTATATTGAAATGTTGCCATGGGTTATTTTAGAATATGATTGCTTAAAAGTAATGAACCTTATTATAAAAAAATTAAGATTAATTTATCTTGAAGTGTATTCTATTTTACAGGATATTCATAATCTCATGTAAAACTTTTTTCATGTATTCATATGTCATGTTATTCACGATGTTAATTCAATAACTGTCAATTTAACTCATTTGACACATTTGCCTAAAGATATGTTTTATCCTATAAATGATCATTCAAATACAATTTCTAAATTTTTAGTTTTAGATAATTTACATATTCTATGGTTTGTCTTTTTCTTTGTATACAAAAAGATAGATTAAAATATAAGTGCAAAGAAATACTTTTAAAATATGTTTGGACTTTTTATTTATATTTTTTTTTATCTTATTGGAGTGTATATTTCTTTTCTTATAATAGTAATACTCACTTTTGAATTAGTTTTATTTTTCTAATTTTAAAAACTTTTAGATTTAAAAATAAAAAATTTATTATATATATAAAAATATCTAAAAAAAATATAAGCAAAATTAGTGTTTTTATTCTCGAATTTAAGAGTCAAATTTAATTTCGTTCTTTAATTTTATTGGAGCTTTGATTTTAGATTTCTAATTTTGTGTTGAGTACAATTGTAAACTTAATTCAAAGATTTTATGACCATTAAAAAAGAAAATTATGTTAAATGGGATTTTTTTTATATATATACATAAAAATATCGCACAAAGACTTATAAAGAAGATGATGAATGTTAGTATACTTGGTTGTAGAATTTGTGCACAATCACAGTAAAATAGGAAAAACATGATGAAATGGCCAATTAATGTACTAACAAGACAATAGGTATATTAAGCTAACAAAAATATAAATGAACATGATAATCTATATCTTTTATGAATAAGAAAACACAGAGAGAGATTTGCCTTCAATGAACATGAAAAACATAAATGTCCATCCTCAATTTCCAGTAATTGTACATATTAATAAAATGTCAAAACTCTACAATTGATCCTCGTTTATCAAATTGCTGATTTTTTGAACGATTGTCCATATTAATAAAATGATAAATAATATATGAACAGTATACATAAAAGAAATTAAAATGAAGTTGAAAAATAAAATAAAATATAACATTTACATTAAAAAAACACTAATTTTAGCAAAAATATCCTATCTATGAAAGTACTAAAACTTTACTTCTCCAACCGGTAATATTTTAATGTGACGGCGTAATTATATGGAAACCCAACATCTATTTCAGAGCATCTAAATGAATGAAGTGGTCTGATTTTCATTAATTTCAGTCTGTTCTTTTTTTTCTTTTTTTCTTTTTATCTTCTCCATATCAACAAATTAACAATATCATTCATGTGAAAAAATTATTAGATATGATAAATTTTTTTTTTTGAAAATACTTTCATTTTAAAATTTATATTCATAAATTATATATAGTGTTTAGTTTGATTTATTTTAAAATATAATTATATAAGAAAACTATTTCAGACACATGTTAAATATATAATTAATTAATCGACTTCATTACTTGTTGAATAAACTAATTGTGGGTTTAAATATATTTTTTATTCTTAAAAATATACTAAATTTTAAATTTAGTCTTTATATACTAATTTTAAAATTTTTAGTCTTAAATTTTTTTAAAATTATTGGTTTTGATTTCTTCCACTTACTTGAATTTATAAAAAGGTGAAACATGACATAAAAATTAAGATATGGCAATATTTGTGTTAGTGACATTGTCATTATACCGTCATTAAAGATTAAAGTTAATAATTTTTAAAATATAAAAAATAAAGCTAAAAGTTTTTAAAAAACTAAAATAAAAATTTAATATATTTTGACTTAATTATAAGAAAATTCACTGTAACGGAGGCAAGACTTCAGTAGGAGGGAGGGGTGTGATGACAACAAAACAAAATTATTGTACATATATGTGTTTATTTTCTGTGTTAAGTACATAAATATGTTTATCATCAAAATTTATTCACTTTCAATCCTGAATACATCTTGATCTGTCCACAGATACAAATTGCCATATGTACTTAGAATGATTATTGATCACAAACTTGGATACCCATGTACGACAAATCCTTGATGCTAACAGCATGATGTGGTTACAATTGTCTGTAGTCCTCCAAAATCAATGCCAAACATTTCGATTTTTCTTAGACTAATGCACTAAACCAACATGGTCAACTGGGAGAGGAATTGGATCCATCACCATCCAGAAGGTTATCGCCTCAAAAGTTCTGATATGCTACGGTAAGCCAACCCAAATGCACAATTTTATTTGTATGCTTTCGTTTGATCCAAAGTGAATTTGGATTTTACTCGATTAAAGATAAGGCATAATTTGTTTAAATCATATGTTTCCTATAGTTAAGAATTATTTAAATTTAATTGATTTTTTTAGTAAATTATGAAAATATACTCTTTAATAATTTGGAATGAATTTAAAAAATACTTAATTAAAATTTTCATTATTATACTTTAATTTATGTGCAAATTTTAATGACTTGCATTTATTTTTTTAATTGTTAAAATAAGTTCTTTATTTCAAATTCTGTTCAATATTTAATGAAAACATAATGCAGGTGTGACACACACATATATATATATATATAATAAAAATAAAAATTATTTCTAAAAAAAAAAAACTTTGAAAGCCACTTTTTTTTTTTTGGGTATTTGGAGTTGGATAGATGAAAAATTCAACTGAAAATTATCGGGCCTTAGCTCAATGAGTGGAAACATTAACGTAATTTGAATGCAAATTATTGAAGTTCTTAGCAACAAAATATCAGAATTGAAAATATAGTTACTTGATGTCCAAATTTAACCTAAAATAATCATGCATGTTCATTCACCTTAAAGAAATGGTTAATAGTGTCAATTCGTGGTTAGATTTTGTGAAAAACGTACGATAGTATCCTCCAATATGTGGATAGTATGATATTAGGCTATATGTGCTTAAATATAATTTTGATACATGTACGTGACATCTGTTTTTAATTCCTTTTCATATAAAAATATCTTCAATTTTTTTAGGTGCGAAAAGCGAGGAGAGGGAAGTGAAGGAAAATATCTTCGATTTAATTCTTATATATAATTGTTTTAATTAATTTTCATTATTTACTATTGTTATGATGCTTTCTGTTAAAGTTGTTATATATCAACATAAGTAGGTTCAAGAATATACATTTTTCATATTCAAATATATGAAAAAAATAGTGTTAAGAGAATTAATTTTATTATATAGATATTATTGATTTGAGTAGATTTAAAAAAAATAAATCTAATTACTATGTTTTACAATGACATCATGTTAGTGTAAGATAGTAATATATGGTGAGGATAATATCAAAATTAAATTTATATATAAAGGTTAGAGTATTATATATATTTATATATATAATAAGTTCAGTACAGAGATAAAAGTGTATTTAATTTGATTTTTCAAGGTGATTTTAGTTCTTTTCCTTTTAATTTAATTGTGCGATTTTGTGTTTTAAATTTTTTTAAACGTAAATTTGATCCTTTTACTCTTCTTTTTAAAATTTAATAAGGTTAGTTACCTTAATTTGAGTTAACAAGTAGTGTATACATTATTTAAATATGATGAAATTAAAACTGTAAGAAAAGGTCACATGATATATCTAATATTTTCATTGAAGTTTCAATTAAGTGTTCAATAAATATATTCTATGGTTTATTTAGTTCAATTATATTTAGAATGTAAAAATATTATTATTTTTTCTAGTCAATAGGGCGTAGCAATCCAAAACACAAAAGACCCTCAGCCAAAAAAACTTGAGAGAATCACAAATTACAAGCATTTCAGCTTAAGAAGGGGAGAAGGGAGGAGTCATCAAACTGATAGAAAGAGGATAGGAAATCAAGATCTATTTTAACAAAGGTGTCCGTATATTGATTTGACTCTACAAGTATGAGCAAATCAAATTGATATTATTATATTGTGTTAAAATTTAAATGAAAAATATAATGGAACAACTAAATTATTATATTAAAAAAATTAGAAGCTAAAATCATAGCAATTGAAGGTAAAAAGACTAAAATCAGATAGTTGGAGATATAAATACATTTAAGCCAGTACATTTTAACCTTTCCTTTGCTGACTAAAGTACATTTATCAATTAAAACGCAAAATGCAAACACGCGTAACAATATTTACAATTTCTTACTTAGCGGGCAATTTCTTAAGCTTTCCTTTAATATATTAGATTTGAAAGAGATGATTCGAATTTGCCACGATTGAGATGTGCCTCCCAACTTTGTCTTTTTTCAAACATTTTGCAAACATGGAATTTATATTCTTTATTGATAATGACATTTTATTTTGGATTTATGATTGTCCATTACTCCCTTTCTGGTGGGTGAATTAAATTACACGGCACGACCAAAAAATAAAATAAAATAAAATTACACGCGAGTAAAATAAGATTATCATCAACCAAATCACAAGAAATATGCATTTTTTGTTGTTCCTTTTGTTGCCCTTGTCAACGTTGTGTTATTTATGAATCTCCTCTAAAATGGGCTAATGAATAATGATGGTGTGGCCCATTTAAGAACTCCACTTATTATCACTACTCATTTCGAACAGTGTTCTTCGGAGACACACCCTCTCCCAATGCATTACCAGCTTCCCAATAACTGTAGCTTAATTTATTTATTTTTCTTGCTGTGTTTTTTTTTTCTGCGTTTGAGTTTTTAGGGCCTTGTGTTGCCGGTAACACAACAGCACCTGACTAAGAAGATAGGTCAAACGCTTAGGGTTTAGGTCAAACGTTGTACACAAATTGTATGTGACAAAATGAAATAGGATCCACAAACAAATTTATAATATTTGTAATCCTCTTCAGAATCTTAAAATTATATTTTTGTTCTCTCAAGCGTTACTTGTGTCCGCAACACTGTTAACTTTACAGCATTCATGGCATTGTTTCTTTTGCATCTCGTTTGCCTCAGTAATTTTAACGATATATAAAAATAATATTCCTTATGCATAATTTTTAGTTTTAAAATTAAAAAATTTTCAAATTCTTTAATTAAACCTGTTGATTCAAATTTTTAAATAAAATAAAAAGAGTATTTTTCATATATTTTTTATATTTAATAATTTTTTTTAAATATCTTTGTAACTAATTTTTAGTTATGATATTTGTTAAAAAGCTTTATATATACTTATTTTGATATTGTTTATCATAGACCAATATTGTACAATTTAAATGTACATATATGTACTTGGATTGCAAAGAAAATGAAAAGTCAATTTATAGTTAATCTTAAAACTTATGAACTACTTTATTTCTTGATTGGTGATTGTCAAAGGATCAACATTGGTTGTAATATAAAATGTTTTTCATTTAGCTTGTTGAGAAGCTTTTGACGTTGAATTTTCTAATAAATAAATATACATTTTTAGCTATATTTTTAAAGTTTTTTTTTTATAGTAATCCTTGAGTTTAATATATTCACAAACATTTGAGATCATAGGTGAACAACTAAAATGATGTCAATTGCTACATTAACTAAGTTATATGTAAAATTACACTGTTGATTAAAAGTCTCGCTAATCACCACATCAATTCAATCACAATTTTTAAGAAAATAGATCTTGAAGCATAGTGAGTAAATTAACATGCCATGTAACTTGTATGCTCAATTTTTTTTCCATTGATTAGAGAACCCGTCAATTCAACCTATAATCTTTATTCCTGAAATTTAGAAGCTTATTATGGTGTGTGTGAAATATTAAAATAATTAATGAGAAATTATGCACATATTTAAATATTATTTAAGGACATTAGATGTATCATGTTAATTATATTTACCAATAAGTGTGGCTTCACAATAATTTATTTACTTAAACACAATAGAAAAATTAAAAAGAAATAAAGCCGAGAGCAACAAATGACCATTATAAGGTCAAGTAATGAAATATGTTTCTTTGTTAAATAATCTAAATGTCTGTTTAATTAATATATAATAGGATTAATTATTTCACGAATACTTTTAGGCGATGATGGTGTGTAAAGATTTGAATGCTAAAGCTAATTTACAATGATTGGTTGATATTATTCTTAATTTGAATAAGCAAAGGTGGCAAATATACTAATTGTTTTAAAAGAGTATAGATTGTATAGTTTCTATAAGGATTCTTACCAAGCTTAACAAATTTCATAAAATTCAGTAAAAAAACAAATTAATCAACATATTTTTGAGTTTTGTGTCAAATTTATATAAAAATAATAATATTAAATAAAAATAAAAACATGAAAATTTAAATCATTAAAAGAAGAAAACTAAAGACGAGAACATGCAAGAATATATGAAAATTTAGAAATAATGTAGAACAAAATAAGATTATGGTAAAGTTTTTATAAAAAATGTGTAGAACAAAGAAATATAAGATAAAAAACACAATTATATATATAGAGAGAAATGAATAAAAATCATATGTAAATTTAGAATGAAAAAAATGGTTAGATTTAAACTTCATCTCGATTTTCACTCCTATAGAAAATACAAATACAAATTCTAACTCAATTTTATGGTATTATTGTATGATCTAAATATCTAGTATAGTAAAATTCAAAGTTTTGGTATTTTACTCTAATTTTTAGCTAGAAAATCTTAATATCTTAGGTAAATTTAACTAAAATATTTACAAACAAGAATCAATAACAATCACATCCTACACATCAACCTCTAATTCCTATGTCTAATTCAAAGAAACTTACCTCAAATTTCAGCTTGTCTATTAATATGTCCATTGTGTAGAAATATTTCAAATTTATATAAGTGAATGGCCAATTCAATTGAAGCATTAAGTGCATAAGTAAAACTATACAATTATCAATAAAAAATTAATTAGATTCACATAAATAAGATTACATGAGCTTGAATCTTGATTACATATTATCATAACCTAAAAATTCAACAACACACAGTGAAAAAGAGTCCTTAAATCTAAACATCTTCATTTATTTATAGAGTTTTTCAAAGTTGAAGATGAATCACTTTAAAGTTAATGTTATGTCTTTGTCCCACATTTTAGAAGATTCTATAAAATTTCAACTGGCTTTGAACAACTTGTCTTGCAAATAATTATTTGCTTTATATGTATTAAATGTGAAAACATTAAGTTTTATATTTTTCAACTCGTTCCTTGAATTATTTGTTTTATTAGGATGTGAGACATTGATTTTTAAATGTTAGGATTTCTGTAACTTTAATTGATTTTGAGTAATTTATAAAACCCTGAAAATGAGGATGTTGGAAACTGCACACATCCATTTTTTTTAAACTTCAAACTCAAAATGTGAGAACATTAAGGTTCAAATGTCCTATTTTTGTTCCAAACTTCGTTTAATGCTTCTAGATCTTTCTATTTTCTTCTCTCTAAATTCTAAATTTAAAATAATGTGAAAATTCATAAATTCATACAAGGGATTTGCAATTAAATGGATTTTTGTCTTCCATCTAATCAATTATGTAGATTTAACCATTATTCCTTATTTTTAATTAATTAAATGAATTTGCAACAAGAAGATCTCATTACGAAATGGCTTGTTTGAATTGAGTTAGAAGGTGCAATTCAACTTTATCCCAAAACCCTAGTAGCAAATTCAGTGATATCTAAACTTTGTACTCCATGAATAGATACTTTGATTATCAAGCTTTTGGAAAAACATATAGGCTACAAACTCATAATTGAAAAATTGAAGTAAACATGGAAACAATCAAGAAGTTTTGATATCATCGATACTAATAATAGATTTTATATATTGAATTTGATTTGGAACAAAATTATACAAAAGGTTATCAATGACAAACCTTTTATGATCTTTAATATTTTTTTTACAATTACTAATTAGAGCTAGAATTTTGTTGCTATAGAAGTAAAGGCAGAGTGAACCATGAATGTGCAGAAAGGGAGATTTACTTGTGTTTATTTTGAAATTGATCTCATTTTTTTTTGTTGTTGGTAAGATTTGCTTGCTAAATCATTGGTACAATATAAAGTATGAAGGTCTGCATATTGTTTGTTCAAATTTTGGTTGTTGTGGTGTTAGATTTGGTTGCATAATCATTGGTACAATGTAGAATATGAAGGTTTGTATATTATTTGTTCAAATTACGATTGTTATAGACATTACTCTCACTCCTATTCAGCGAATACTACTTCACCTATGAATGGTGTTACTACTCCACTAGTAGCTTATCCTATAAGAGACAATGAAGCGATTAACCCTAACATCAATTAGGATAGTGAAAATCATATTGTAAAAATTATTAATCATGATATAGTAAATGCTAATCATAAGAACAAAAATTTAGGAATAATGTATAAGAAATTGGGGTTCACACATGTAACCTAGTTGATTGTCCCAAATAGAAAAAATAAAAAAAGTGTTCCAAAATATAAAGACAAGGTTGAAGATCAAGAACAACTTTTGTGAAGAAATCATTTTCATGCTCTAAAAGAAAATGTTATAAAAGTCATCATAACTAATAATATGCATGTTTAGGAGCTCTTTTAAATTAGGCTCATGATTTAGAAAAGGATCAAGACTAATTCAAAGAAGAAACATCATTGTACTAATGTCATTATATCTCAAAAACTTGAATTGATAATTATCTAGAACCCTAAACCCTTAACTCATGAAGGAACTTTATGCTATGATGCATGAATGTGACCTTTTGGACCTAGGATTTCAAGGAGCATATTTTACTTGATGTAGGAAAAATGACTTTCACAAAATCTTTAAAAGGTTAGGTCAAGCATTGACAAATGTTGAATAGAGACATTTTTTCTAATTCTTTCGTAAAGACCCTCAATTATATCTATTTTGACCACTACTCTTTATTCTTGTCAGACCTATATATTTATATATGTATATATTATATTACTCTTTTTAATTTGGGTTGTAATTGCTTGATCTGTATGAATTTTCATATGTTGAAGTATAAATGTGTAAGTTGTGCAATTGCCAAATGAAAATTGTGCGTTTGTAGAGCTATTTGGTTGCTTTGTTTGATATATTTAGTAACAAGGGTTTGTGATAGATTATTAAGAGGTTTATGTGTGTGTTAACATTAAGGATATAGCAGAGCCTTTTATTGTAAAAATCTCATTTGCATTGCCTTCTTTCTGGAAAATATAGGAGTTTTAGTGTAGGGTTTCTCGCTCAAGTAAGGCAGAATCATGTTGAACTGGGCATTCTAGAGTGATTTTGCTCAATTGAGATCAGTCTTGCTCAAGTGAGATAGGATAATATCACCCCAACTGTCTTCTCACCTAGGAAAGATGAGCTTGTTCAGGCGATGAGTCACAGGAAAAATGGGGACTCTTGACCCATTCTCGATTAAGTGAGAATAGCAGAAAATTGAGTACTACCACTATATTATTTTCTCATCCAGGCGAAAACAGAGTTCGTTAAAGTTAGAACGCGCAGATTTAGAAAGGTATTTAAGGAACTCCAACCCTAAAAATGTTCATTTCTCACTAAACAACTTGCTCATCTTGTTTTCTCTCTATTCTCTCACTTTCTCTTCTCAGAGAAAATCTCTCGAAGCCTGAACCTCTTCTCAATCCAAGTGTAAACGACTATTCTATTCAGATCTAAGTAAGTCTCCAGAGCTTAATTCTCCAACTTCACTCCTTATTACTTGATTTCTCTTTCTCAAGAGCTTCCTACTTTGTCATATTAGGAATATATGAGTCCTTCAAACAATATTTTATACTTGAACGCTATGGCTCTACCTTGGGACTTACAAGGGGAGTGATCTTAGAAACCCATTTCTAGGTAAAGGAAGCTTACCATAGATGGCCTTTAAAATTCACTCGGATATTATGATATTTGTATATAAATCTTATTTTAGCTGAGAATGGGTTGATGTATGGATAAATCTTAGGATAGAACACAAAGCATGTGTAATGGGGTCCTCTGTTGTTCTATGAATGATATGAAACTGTTTATGTCTAAGACAAGTATTTGAAATGCTGGGACATAATATGCTGAAATGCTTGATATATGCTGTAAATCTATTATGATGAGACTGTTTGATAAATGCTGTAATTCTATGTAAGTTGTAGAAAAATGAGAAATGGTTGTATATCGTTGGGCTCTACTGAGAATATATATATATATATATATATATGTGTGTGTGTGTGTGTGTGTGTGTGTGTGTGTGTGTGTATAATGGCTATTCTACATCATAATAATTTTATCCTTCTAGAGTCGAGTTACATATTTAGGTAGTTAGACATGTAATGATAGGAAAAATGTTGAGTTGTGCTGTGTCTGGATCCAGGATGAGTCGCTCCCAAACAAAAAAATTGTAGGTTCCTTCTAGATTACTTAGGCTATGAAACCAATTAAAACTGAGTTGTTGCATTAGATGGACTGAGAATGTGCTAAAATGTTGCATTGAATTGCTAGAAATTATTGATATATTAAGTTGTATAAATAATAATATTATATTATGCATTGTATGACTGTGGCTATTTGTTGTATAAGCTCACCCTTGTATTCTATTTATGTTCGCGTGTGTGCTATGATGATTGTACAGTGGTACATGAACAAGCGTGACAAGTGGTACGTCCATTTCCCATGTTAAAAGGTTTAGCTGAGGAGTGATTCAATTTACTTTTTGTTAGTCTAGGTCTTAGTTATAAGTCTACACCATTTAGGTACAGGTTTGGTCATGAAATGTAATTATTTAATTTTTAAGTTTTTATTTTGAGCTCTATGCCAAGTAACTTTTATATATATATGTATATTTAGAATTTTATTAAAATGCCCTTTTGAGGTTTCACTTCACCATTGAGATGTTGAAATTTTTATTTTTCATTGATCATTCTACATTAAATATCAATTCCTTTTTAAATGCCTAAAATTTATACAGGTTTTAATTGGATAGTATGTTACAGATCCTTCCCAAAAAGGTTGTGACAATTCTTACGCCATTTTCAAAAGCGCTTTTAACACTTGTTCGTTTTCAGAAATCAGAGTTGCTCATAGAGATTTTGCTTCTTTAGTTCACATAAAAGTAATAATTCATTAGTAGATAGGTCGTCACATTTAAAAGATGATGTACTTTAGTTTAATGATAAAGTCTTTAGGAATATTTTTTGTAACACCTTAATTTAATTTCAAATAATAAATTTCACAAAAATGAGAATAATAAAATTTTCATTTAAATATAATTTTCCATCACAGAGTTTCATTAAACATTTCAAAATGATAAGGGATTATAAGTTTATATCAATAACTGCTACAAGACTAATTCAATTACATCGTAATTTCAAAATAAAATTTAAGCCTTATAGTAGTTTCATCCATCCCTTCACTAAGCCGGGTGCTGATCTTCTTGGTCACTTGAAAAATAAATGTAAGGGTGAGTACTCTACACTATCCAACACACACAAATATCAAGCCTCACCATGTACACTCCACGTATATTCTTAGACTTTTTACACAAACATAATCAATCACAGACAATACTTTTCACATATTCCATTTCAAGTTACAACCGGTGCGCTCACTGCAGCAACACATTTCACACACGTGCGCTCACTACACGTAGCCATGCTCACTGTGGCATTGTGATCACAGTTTCTCACCATGGATGGTCGTCAGTTACCCTTGCCTCACGGATACCACGTGTGCGGTCACGAGTTGCTCGGTAAAGGTGTTGGTCAGAGGTTTAGTCCGGAGGAGAGTGTGTGTCACCACCACTCTCTCTTCCTCAAAATATTTCTACCGTCCTTATCTTCTACACCTCTAGTGTATCGCTGAACCATTCATAGCATATCTACAATTACATTTAACATGCCCTTTCACACAAATTTCAGCCATATACAATATTCATATTCATACACGGCACACATGTCCACATTTATTCGTGTTACATTTAACGCACAACAATTTCATACATGCAACATTTTCAACATAATCCACATTCATCAATTTATTCCATCATGCACACTATTCAACATTCATTAGTCTATACTCCATTCAAGCTTTTCATTAAAACATACATCTTCCTACATTTCAATCACCCACATCATAACACACAGCAAATTAACAGAGTTCAAGTACAAAATAAGATAGGGTAGAGTCCCCCATTACCTCAAATGAAGACCCACACACCAAATCAACAAGGAAGGCCCTCCCCACATGAACTTCCGCCTAAATACATGAAAGAATTCCATGAGAACCAAGGAAAACCAAGAAAATAGAGAATGAGGTGAGAAACCGAAACCTTAACTATTAAAACTTACCTCCAAGCATTCCCAACATGATTTCAATTTTCAATCTAACTCCCAAACGACTTTGGAGGCAATTTAATTGGTGAAATAAGATTTTGAGTTGAGAGAATCAACGAGATTTTGAAGAGAGGAATGGAAAATGAATTTTTCAAACCCTAACCCCTTCAAATACCCCTCTAGTTGCGACACTCTTGCTGCAGCGAGACATTTCTCGGTGTAGCGACGCCCCTTATTGCTACAGCAAAAATTTCAGAGGAAACTGCATTCTGGTTTCTATAGAATTTTGCTACAGTGAGACTGCACCCAGAAATGCATCCCTCACTGCCGCTTTGTCGTTGTAGCAAGGGACCTTTCGCTACAGCTAGAAGGCGACAGTTTTATGCCTTCCTCTCAGGGCCTTTTCTCTCACCAAGAATACTCTACATCATACATTTAACCCATTTCAACAGTCCAATTCCAACCACAAATCAACATATACATATTTCCACACATGTATGAGTATCCTAACAAGGTCACACACACATCCACATCATCATGATGTAAATCAACACACCACATATGGCAATCTACATATATATTAATAATTAAACAATATTACAAAATTTGAGGCGTTACATTTTTCACCATAAGAATCACATTTTTTCTCAACTACATGGTATCCAAATTAAATTGTCATGTAGTTCTAAAATGGGGCTAGATTATTTGAAGAATAAATTATAGAAAGAATAAAATGATATTATTCTTCAAAAAGAACTTTTATGGTTTCAAAAGTTTCGAGAGCAGGGGTCTTGCATAGCCGTACTCATCTACGGGAAGCTTAATTATGAAGAGCTTTTAGGATTTTCAAACCTTATAAAAGAGAGACCTCAGACATCTTGTTGGATATTGTTTTTACATATTGTGTTTTGCTCTCTAATACACCTCTCATCTCGTTTCTCTTGCACGAGATTATTGGCATACTCTTGGCAGGACGTGGAACTTCGGGCGACCATACTTGAAGACTAGGAACTTATCTCATTCTAGTTTGATTTTCTTTATGGCTTTGTTTACGATTGTTTTAGTTGTTTCCTTTAGCATGAGTAATTAAGTCCACAATTAGGGCTATTGAAACTATTATTCATAAATTTATGAGATTTTGAAGTTTGAATCTATATTTAGTTTTCATTCGTGATTAGCTTTTATCCTATTGAGCATAATTATAATTCTAATTAATTATTTCGTCAAGCGACTGTACCTCAATTAGTTAATAGATTTATAGAATAAAATGAGACAAAGGATTAGGTGGACCAAATCAATCTTTCTCTTCCAATCATTATTAAATTAAGAAGTTCATAGGTGCTTTAAGCTTTCTTGAATTAATATCTTGTATGACCATTGGGGATGTTAGTTTAGAGAAAAGAATATTAATATTGCATGACCATTAGGTATTAATAGTAATTGTATGAATGATTGGTAATTACAAAAAAATCAAATTTAGAGTTAAACAGAAAAAAAAACATAAAGAATTAAATGAGAAAAACTCATATGCCCTAGGTTCCTCTCCGATAAGTTCAACCAAGACGTGCATTGTATTTTAAATTTACAATTGATTTTATAATTAAATTCTTATTTTTAATTCATCTCATATCCTTTAAGCTTAAATAATTAAATTAGGAAATTCTTAGTAATTGAAAAACAATCATTGTGGAACGATATTTCAGGAACTTATTCCAAGAACACTTTATTATTTCTCGACAGGTACACTTGCCCACCGAATGTAACACCCCTATTTTTCTATTTATTAATTTTTTTTGTATAATTGTTAATGCATGTTGTTTGAAATTAGAAGAGTTTTAGGTGTGTGAGTTGTAGAATTTCTTGCTGTAGGGAGAAATGAGCGTCTATAATTAGGCTTTCTATGCCCTTTCATTGTAGCAAGAAGCTCTCGCTGTAGCTAAAATGACAGACAGCAAGGGCAAACATGTCTAATTTTTGCTGCAGCAAGAGAAGGACTCGCTGTAGCGAAAATTAGCTCGTTGTAGTGAGAATATCACGAGTTAAGGGTATTTAAGGGTTTCCAAGTTGAGGAACTTGGATTATAATCCAAGTTACAACCCTTTTTTTCCCCATCTGACCTCTCTCCTTTTTTTCTTGGAAAATCCTTTAAAAACTCTAATATTTCTCTTATCCAAGCTTGAGAGTTCACTCTCCTTTCTATTTGGTAAGATCTTGAAGCTTGGTTCTCCATTCCTTTGGATATTTTCTTGTTTTTCCTCCTATAAATTTGATTTCTTATGATATTTAGGAAAAACTTATCCTTTTGAGCAAGATCTCTTAAAAATCCTTCACTAAACTTCCACTTTAAGGTAAGGAGAGCTTTATTTTGTTATTAAGAATGTAGTATGTGTTAATGAAAATATTGTGATGTAATGCATGATTGTGAATATATATTTGATCGAAGCATGTTTTTGTGGTGTTTGATGATATGCATGATCTTTGTTTTGAGTGTCTATGCATGTATGTTGTGGACTGAGTCCGAGGGTGACCAACCTTTGGCAATGATTGATTGATATATGATGTGGTAATGAACTTGAATAAAATAGAAAAATAAGAGGATGAATAATATGATAGTGTACAAATAATGACTTTAGGATATAATAAATAATGAGTTTGGCCATAATGACTAATGAGTAGAATAGATCCATAATAAGAAATATAGAAATGAAATGGGAAATATGGAAAGAGAAATGAAATGAGGAATAAGGACAAATATGAATAGTTCAGAGGTACATTGAGAGTATGGAAGATGGAGGCGATTGAGAAATCTTGGAGAAATGAAGGTGGTAGATGGTTTTCTTGAATTGCGTATGCCTCACACTTGTGTCCTGACTTAAACTCCTGACCATGCTTTTTCTAAAAGGGCCTGAATCGGTACACGTTGTATTTGTGTAGCTGTGGCTATCTAGCAACTATATATGCTAAGAAAGACCTTGAGGGATCTTAGGGGCAGTGAAAGTGTGAAATGAAAATTCCAAGTGTTAATAAAGAGGGAAAGTAATAAGCTGAGTAATTAATGATTGTTGCTTTTATATGAATATGATCTTGTGGCATGATGGTTTGTTGTATTACCTTCATTTGTATTGTTGACTTAATTGTGAATGCATGCTTGGTAATAAGAATAGAGACTCATCTTTACATAAACTTTTAGGAAATACAGATGATAGACTCACAGGGACTTGTTAGCCTGTCTGAGTTACTCATTACTAGTAGAATAGACCTAGTAGCTAGGGAATAACAGCAGTTATGCCATTGTAGTTTTATTGTACATAGTAATGATAGGTCGGTTATTATATTTACTTTAGAAATGACTATAGGATATGATGTACCTTTGGATTATCTGGACAGTGGTAGAATCCACCATACTGTATGTGTAGTTATATACAAAGGCTTGACCAGGCCACCAAATGCATAGAACTACGTGTACACCTTTTTGGGCCATGACCAGTATAGGAGACCCAATCATTGCACTACTGAGAGAATCACGAGCCCTGAGCTAGTAGTTGATGAGGGCGACCTCGATGAAGACGAAGACTTATCCCTAGAGGAGATAGTAGAGATTGTGGGATGGTTTGGGAATGATGACTAGTATCGTCTTTGGTCCTCAGGTGGATAGACTGCTTATTAAGACTTATTATATTTTGTATTTGGTAAATAATATAGATGAGTCATAATGTATTTTGATGTATATTTTGCTAATGTCAACCTCTTGTAAATTCCTTAGAACAATGTATATTAATGTTATTTTGATGTTTCCTCTTAATTTTTTTTAATTTCTATTACTTTGTTATTTAAGTTTTAATAAATTTGAGAAAAGTAAATGAAATATTTTATATTTTCACACGTTGTACTCGGCTTGCAAACGAATTTAATTAAATTTTTTCCTCTTAACTCTGGAATTATTTTATTATTATTTTGAATAAAATAAGGATGTTACATCTAACATGTATGTTTGTGGACAAGTGTATCCGCCAAAAAATAATAAAGAGTAAAATAAATTTCTAAATTAACGTCATACAAATATTGTCTTCAAATACTTATAATATTAATTTATTTAATTATGGTGTATATTTTTTTTCTGAAGAATGAAAGTGTTTAGTGATATGATGCTTTGACCACACTCTTTTATTGGAAGTAATTGTCATTTTAGTCATGGTCTTTTATTTGGCAAAATAACATACATGTTAGGAACATGTTTGTCTGATTAGTTATTTAAGTTGTTGATGGACATTTTCATTTTGAAAATCAAAATATAAAATGTTTGATATTGCTTTCCATAATGACAATCTATAGTATTTTTTGTTTAATTGACATCCAATTTGAATTTATGTATTGTAATATGAATTTTAAAATAAGTAACCTAACTAATACAATAACACCTTCTTTTTATTTATTTATTGTTTGATAAATTGTTTTAATATTGAGTAGTATTGGGATATGTTTTAAATTGATTGGAATAGTGTTTATTAGAATTCTGGTGTAGAGGGTGTAACGCTTGAAATTTTGCTAACTTAGTTAGCTAACTCTTACGCTTAGATGCTTGCTTGTTTTTTTGGAATTCCAACTTGTTAGTGTTGGAATGAGTTGTTGAGTGCAGAGATTTCTTGATAAATCTCTTGATTTTCTTTGAGCATGATTTATTTTTATAATTTATTATCTATTGGAATTTTAAAATCATTGCATGCAATTTATTTGGCTTCAAAATCAGTTGAGTTGTCTAATTACCCAAATTTTTAGGAAGGTTAATTTTCATGAAAATTAGTCATTTGGAAAACCTTGAGACCTCCTAAAATCCCTTGATTATTTTTTGTTATGACTACCAAAATATCATGTGAAAATCTTATCCAAAAAGCTGATTTTGTTTTGCTTAAATTTATTGAAAATCATGATTTATGCCCTTGAAAAATGTGAGATTTTATAATCATTACAAAGATTTATTATCATTTCAAAAGATTTTATAATCATTGTGAAAAGATTTTATAATCCTTTCAAAAGATTTTGTAATCATTGTAAGAGATTTTCTAGTCATTTCAAAAGATTGTGTAATCATTTCAAAAGATTTTGTAATAATTACTTAGCAGCTGTTATCATTACACAAAGTCTAGTAATCTTTACTTTAATATTTCTAAATCTAGTATCGGCCAATATATTTTCATGCAAGATATTCTTGTCTCCTAAATTGCAAATACATGATTACCTTAAATCTTTCCAAATCTAGTATTGTCTACTAGATTTTCATGCAAATTAAATGTTTATTTCCTTGATTGTAAACATCATGATTATAGAAAATTCTTCCTTTGTTTTCAAAGCCCCAAATCAACAAAATCTTTAGAAGTTTGCACCATGACACTTGTTTCATCTAATGCTTACCAAGTCATCTCGAATTCCACATCAACCAATCACTTTTCATGCATCACTATCCTAAATCTTTCTCTTTGGACTTTGCAAAATTTTGGAAAAATGCTGGCCAAAACCCTAACCCTTATACTTGAAACTATCTAATTTCCAATTGCAAACAAAAAGGAATCGTGTGCACACTTAGGCAACTGCATTTGGCTCTCTAGCATTTCTTTTAGAAAAAACCAAACCCTTCATTCTCTCACTTTGCTTCCAAAAAGCCCAGAGCCTTATTCAAGAAGTCTATTCACTTTTCTCTCACTTTCTCTCATTTTCTCTCAAGGAAAATGAAAGACTCCAAGCTCAAAATCAAACCATTCTTTCATCCTCCTTTTGTTTCCTTTCAACCAAAAATATTCCTTCATCCATTTCTTCAAGAAAATCGTGGAAGCAAACTCCTTTGGAGGAAGATTCAAGCATTTTGGTGGACTTCTTGTTCGGTACAACAACCAAGCCTTGGAGATCAACTTTGTTCAAGCTCATCCTCTTTATTTTCACATCTTCATCCAAGGCAAGGGGGAGTTCTCACCTTGTTTGTTTTAACCATGCCTTTGATTTAATTTGAAAGCTTGTCCTTTGAAGTTTTCTTGTGTTCTTGGTTTGTGGATGCAAAGTATGTTGATTTATCTCTTTGCATGTTGAATCTTGCCGTTGCATTTTGATTTCTCTCTTTGCATGTCTTGGATCCTTTTTTTTCAAACTTGATTTCCATTTCAAATTGAAGTTACCTCTTTTGATGAGGAAGCCAAAGTTTTGCATGTTGTTTTATTCCTTTCATGTCATGAATCTTTAATGAAAATCCATGTGCAGTTTTGAAATTACTCAAAAGGTTACTTTTTTCATGTTTTTGGTACGTTGAACTTCTTGAAAATTTGTGTGATTCAAAGGAAAGTGTTCGATCAAAGTAAAAATCAGAGATCTTGCTTGATTGTCTCAACTTTCCCCTTTCCAAGCTTGATTTCCTTTTGATATGAGATTACCTTTTTGGACAATGAAAGTTGAATGTTTACACGCTGAAATTTCCTTGTGTATGGCTCAGTTTCTTTCGTCGAAAACTTGATTTTCTCAATTTTGATCTTGGAAAGGCACTAAAAATTAGAACTTTACTTTACATGTCTTGATTTTGTAAGGAAGTTAAATGAAAGTGAAAAATGGTACCTTTTAGCTTTGAGATGGTTGAATCCATGTTGGGCTATATGTGATCTTGATTGAATAGAACTTTCTTGCAAGTTTGGTTTATTGACATTGTGTGAACCTTGATGTGTGTTTCGATTTTTACCGTTGATGTTGTGTTGGAAAATTTGAATTTAACATGCATGTGAGGTGTTTGGAATGTGTAAATGAATGTTATTTTAGAACTGTTCATTTTCGGTTTTTGTAACTTGGAAACCCTGTGGAACTATGCTTAAAGCTCTTGGTGTTATTTGTTGAAATTGTGAAATGATGGTTGAGTAAATGAGTGGATGTGTTGTTGTTTTTGGTGTGAATGTGCCGTCAAAGGCTAGTGAAAAGTGAGTCACATGCATCATTCATTTGAAACATGAATTAATTGATAAAAATTTGATAAAGTGCAGCTATTTTGTGATGGTGATTCAGTGTGATTTTAATGAAGTTTGTGCCTTGAGGTCTGTTTGAGAAATGAAAGGTAAACAAAGGTTTTATGATGATTTGATGGATATGCTTGTGTATTGAACTGTGAGAGGATTTTGATTGAGTCTAAGTCTGAACAATTATCCTTGGTGGAGAGTGAACAACCAAGAGGTAAAGCCATGTGAGTGCGGGAATTAAGGATGAAATGATGGACTAGAATGATTTAGAGATTGATGAGAAAGTTAGAACACTAAGAATGAGATTTGAATAGCAAGATCATATGAGGTTTGAGTGATAGAAATAAATTAAGTTAAAGGGATTAGACATTTAAAGGATGCAAGTGTTGAAGTAGGTTTATGATCTAGTGAAATTGAGTGAGTTTTTAAGGTATGAAAGGAATGAGGGAATAAAGGTTTAGTTTATTAAGAGAGAGTTCATTAGTGGGATTTTAAGTGGTTGTTTTGAAAGGTTTAGTTTACTAAGATTGGAATTGATAATGGGATTCCAAGTGGTTATTTTGAAAGGTTTAGCTTACTAAGATTGATTGAAATTGATAATAGGATTCTAAGTGGTTACTTTGAAAGGTTTAGCTTACTAAGATTGAAATTGCTAATGGAATTCCAGTGGTTGATTTGAAAGGATTCCAAGTGGTTGATTTGAAAGGTTTAGTTTACTAAGATTGAAATTGATAATGAGATTCCAAGTGGTTATTTTAAAAGGTTTAGTTTAGTAAGAATGAAATTGATAATGAGATTTCAAGTGGTTGACTTGAGAGTTTAGTTACTAAGAGTGAAATTTGTGATGAGATTTCAAGTGATTTGATTTGAAGAGTTTCATTGATTGAGAGTGAAATTGTTGATGGCGATTACAAGTGGTTTGATTTGAATATTCTTCACCGAGGTGCTGCACTTGACTCAATGATATAATGAGAAACGAGAATGTGTTTTGAGTTCATGAATAAGATGTACAACTATATCTATGATAATGAGAAATGATAATGTGAGTCCATGAATGAGATGGACAATTGTACTTGTGATAATGAAAAATGATTATGTGTTTGAGTCCATGACTGAGATGGACGACTGAATTTGTAAAATGTTGATGAACTGATGAAATTTGATTATGATGAAAGCCGAAAACTGGCTATTGTTATTGACCTCATGGAGTTTGCCATGATGGGAGCCCTGTGTGGCTATTTTTCTATTTGTGCATTTAGCCTTGCGATGGCTATGTTAAAATGAGAAAACTTGTGAAAGAAAATGATAAGCTTTACGACATGCATCATACTTTTACAAGTGATAAGGCATTGGCAGTGCACAGCTGATGGTGTGCAGGTTCAGGTCCCATGTAGACCTACAGGGGGTGGCAAAAAGGGAATAATCAACCTAGGGGTATGGCTGATTGCTTGTGTGTGGAGAACTCACCACTTTGATTTGTCTTGTGTCGTGTTGTTTCTCCCTTGTGTGTGTGTGTATATATAGATGGATAGGAATAAGGTGAAGGCATAGAACCTACCTTCTGAGGAGGATATTTGTTACTCACCCCCTTGCACTGCTGAATGGATTGAGGAGAACGATAGAGATCCTGCTTCTACTTCTAGTTCTTCTTCCCCTACTTCTTCTGAGGAGTCTAATCCTATCAAGGATTATTTTCCTTACAATTGATGTGATGATTTTATATGTTTATATTATTAGGGCAACTGCTCTTTAGGAGTCTGGTTATGCTATAATATTTATTTAGATAATGTTATTATTTTAAGTTATGTTAAAGTATTACGACTATTTTCCTCGATGGATCAACTGATATTTATAATATATGGAGGTAATTTTCAGATTATGAAATTGTGATTAATCTTACTGACGAATGTTGAATACAATATGTATGTTGACTCTCTCTTTCAAAAAAGGAATATATACTTACACCTGCATTTGCAAAGAAAAAAATACTATCAGATTTTGGTGTTTTTTGAGTTGCTATATTATAATTTAATGGTATCAAAGTATTACTACTATTAAAGTATTTTAGGGCGTTAGAGGGAGTCTTGCTCAACAAGGCAGGTTTTGCTCAAGCGAGAATAAGTGTCCAGAACCACATGTTTTCAGGACAATCTCGCTTAAGCAAGGAGAGTCACTCAGGCGAGGACTCACTGAAAAAATGTCTAACTCTTTGGACGTTGTCTTGCTCAGGCAAGAATATTCTCGCTCAAGCAAGAATATCAGAAAATGCTTGGAAAGACCACTATCTGGTTTTCTCGCCCAGGCGAGACAGAGCTCGCTCAGGCGAGAGCGTGCGAGGTTGAGGGGTATTTAAGAGATTTCCAACATGGAAATTTCATTTCACTCCAAATATTACGTTCTCTTTCAACTTTCTCTGAACTCTCACTTCTTTCTCTCAGATAAAACCTCTTCAAACTCTAATCACTCCTTCCAAACTTGGACATCAAATCTAAACGACTCCAATTAAGTTTATCTTGGTTTAACTCTATTTTCTCCATTCGTTTCTCTTGTTTTTCATTTCTTAAGGGTATCTCGTGATATCCAAGAAAACTTCTCTTGCTGAGTAAGAACCTTCATCAATCTTTCTTCAAATACTAATCTTGGGGTAAGAAGGACTATATTTTATCTTTTATTTAAAGTGTATATTTTGTACTTATAAGATCATTAGTACATAATATTTGCATGAAAATATATGTTTGGATAATGGGATTTGTGAAGGAAAATTAATTATATGTGTGTTTGATTGATTGGTGATAAATCCACAATTTATAGACATTTTTTTATTTGTTTATAGATTTTTAATAGAAAAAATAGACTTAGAAGTGATACATACCAAAAAAATCTCATTTAGATTGAATATCATAGCTTTCTTAAGTTTTGTTTGATTTACATTGATTTCTGTAAATATATTTTACAATTTTGATCATTTGAATAATTGTACAGGAATTTCTAAGCAAATCCTTTGAATTTTTGGCTCTTAGAAAAATATGAGGTGAAAATAACTACTTTCAGGCACCATAGTAATCTCTACAACAAGCCAATTACAAGAGACATGCCAAAGTAACTACTTTTAGAAACAATAGTAATCACTACAGAGCCAATGACACGTTCAGACCTACACATGTTTATTATTATAAACAATAGTGATTAAGCACACCCAAAGTAACTACTATCATGCACAAAAGTAATCACTACAAAGAGGAGAAAAATCATGGATGTTGCACGTGTTTACTATCATGAACGATACTAATTACTATGAAAGACGTCAAACTTAATATAAATAGATTTTTACTATTTTAGGGTGAGAGATTTTTGCCACTTTAGATTTTATTCATTTTGGGAACACTTTTGCAGAGCTAGGTCAGCTTTGGGTAACAGCCAAGGCCACATCCTAGGGTTTGATTTTTCATTTCGTCTTACTGTTCTTTGATTTTTACTTTGATGTATTGATTTTTCATGATTCCCCTCTTGTAATGGTGAGACCCATCCTTATGGAGGGCTAATTTTCTTGTAATCCCTAGTGAGTTTATATGGATTCTTGAATTCTTGAGCTTTTAATATTAATATAAACCCTTTTTCTCATGAATTTCTTCTTTCTCTAATCTCTTGAACTAAGTTAAGAGTTGAATGAGAGGGTGTTGCTTAATCAACTTCAAATTCATTTTTAACAAAGGTTCTAAACTTGGTTTGCTTAATTTCAGGTTTAATTCTAAGGTTGCTTAATCCTAAGGATTAGAGATTGGAGCCCATGGATTTGCTTAATTTTGTATGAAAATTTAAGGTTAATTTTCGCTTGTTAAATTGACCTAATTTAGGAGAAAAAGGGTAGAGTATTAAATCTTAATAGGAATTAGGATAGAATCTATATGGACAAATTAAGAGTTACTATATTCTATTGATTGAACTTTACAATTTGATTTTCCAATTGAGTAATTTATATTTGGAACCACAAACCCCCCTTTTCTTACTTATTCTGACTTAATGTTTACAACATGTTTGATGAATGTTTTCTAACCAATGTCACTAGAGACAACTTAGGCTTGCATCCTGAACTATATTAATTTTTCTGCATATTTTGATGAGGGTTAGCGACGAATCTTTCGTAAATCATCAAATGGCTTGAGTAAATATGATGTGTTATATGCAATATATGATGAGAACCAAGTAGATGTTATGATAAGTATGATATTGCACTTGTTGATTTGAAATGTTTACTATATGTTGAGATGTATATATGAGGATCTAGCTGAAAAGTGTGATGAGTAAATGTTATCTGATAGTCGAGAACTATGTGACCATGATAAAAGGTAAATGATATTAGTCTACATGACTTAAATGATTGAAACTATGTCATGACGTTATAAGTGATGTGGACTTAGTCCGAAAGTGCTTTATTAAGCACAATCTTTTAGATGGATGAACGAAGTAATTTGAAAAGAAATATGATATGAGTATAAAGTGTTAAATGGATCTAGTATGAATAGTTACAAAGATTCACTGGGGTATAAAGTTTGGAGACAATTGAAAATCTAGGAAAAACATAAGGTGGTAAGCTACATTTGCATATGTGTACACACTCTTTCTGAGAGTGAACGCGTTACATGGCGTCACACTCGTTTTCTGACTAGACTCCTGATTATACCTTTTCTAAAAGGTCCGTTATTGTATACGTTGTATCCATGTGCATAGGCTAACCGACAACTATTTACCTAGTTGAGTAAGACCTCAAGAAATGCCTGATGCATCGTATTTCTGTGATTAGAGTGCGTTGGAAGTGCGTGTGTAGGAGAGAGATTTAAGGATTTATGATAAATTATATAATGTGACTATGTGAGGATTGTTGTTATGTTGTTTTGTGGTTAAATTTATCAAATGTTCTTCTATTCTATGCTCATAATGAGTATAAGAGAAATAGATGTTTAATGATGAAATAGATGCTCATTCTTACTAAACTTTTCAGGGAACAACGATGACGACGCCCCGAGAACGAATTAGATTAATAGATCGTTCTGTACAATGTAAATTAAATTACATATTTAATGAGTATCAGAGAACTTGTTATTTTAAGTTGGCCATAAACTGTGATAATATACCCAACCATATTTATATTTTAGAAATGAAATTATATTATAGTATTCCTTTGGCTTTTCCTATAAATGATAGGATTCACCACATCCTATGTATATATATATATATATATATATTTATAGAGGTACGATTAGGACTTCGGTAGCAATGATTACCTATATACCTACCATGACCATGATTATCTCAGAATGATGACCCAAGTAACTTTTGAGTTGGTCACAAGCATTGAGGTCGCGACTGATTTTAGCGATCTTTATTTTAGAGATGATAAGGATCTAGATTCTGAGGATCTAGTGGAGATTAAGAGATGGCACGGTGATGATTGATACTGGGTCCTCAGTGTTTTAGATATGGATCATGATTGCTCTGGACTTGATGTATTTTGGTTATGTAACTATTATCCTAAGTCTTATATGTTGTTAATAACAGTTTGTAAATTATTGTATTTATTATATGTAATTGAAAGTTCAGTATCTATATTTCTAAAATTTGTTCTGATATATTATAATCATTAAATTTACAGTTAATTTTATCTCATTTCATCGTGTTGGTAAATTCAGTGAATGATTTTATTTATAAAAATTTTTTAATTTACTCATATTTTTGTATCACCTATTATATACAAAATTTTAAATTTACATTTTATCCCAATTTTATATAAATAAATAATGCGATAAAAAATTTAAAATTTAGGATATATGCATCAACTTTATTAACAAATGAGAGAATAACTCTCGTATTATATATTATTTCATATTATGATTAATTCATGAATAAATCTAGGCCATTAAGCCAATGTCTTTCATATTCAACCAAACGGTACTAGACTAACCAAATTCCATATATGATTTAAAAAAAAATAATATTATTATCAAATGTTGCTCTTGTTGCATGACATTTTAATATCGTAATTTTAATTTCTAAACTTTTAATCTCTTATATCACATTCATCTTTCGCTCTTCATTGATACTAAATGCAATTTTGTAACTATAAATGACTTCAACAGTAGTGACATTATCTTATGTGAAATTATTAACTCAGTAATTAATAGCACATATAATGCTAACTCATGTTTAAAAAAACAAAACATAAACTATCTTAAAATTCCACTCATTATTTCTTCCTACAAAATCTTTTTTGTTTTCTAAAC
Organism: Abrus precatorius; assembly: GCF_003935025.1. Lineage (NCBI taxonomy): Eukaryota > Viridiplantae > Streptophyta > Magnoliopsida > Fabales > Fabaceae > Abrus > Abrus precatorius. The sequence goes on from NW_020874292.1 coordinate 13,312,630, forward strand.
AATATACTTACTCTTATTTTATGTTATTGGATCTTAAAAATGAAAATGTTAATATAATTTATTGTATAAATAATTTATGATAAAAAATTAAGTAACCCTTAAAATTAAATAATAAAATAATAAAAATTAACACTTGTTAATTTATTGCGTTTAATATATTAACAAAAGAGATAAAAATTTAGCAAATGATAAAAATTTAATCTGTAATTTACTTTTAAATTTTGATTTTTGTATGGTGTTTTAAAAGTATTGGTTTAATTTATTGTAATTTTTAAAAATTCTGAAGTAAGTCCCTATTTTTAACTTACTAAGTATGTTTTTCAAAATGCCCTTTTAGACCTATTACGAATAAATCTTGTTAATTCTTTTATTATATTATTATTATTATTTATTTAAATAGGTTAATGTGTTAGGCAAGAAATATCTCTTTCAATGACTTTGAACCTAATAAAATTAACAAGAGGACTTCAATAATATTATTTTAAAATTACAAGGACTTAAGCTAATGTTTTTAAAATGCAGGACAAAATCAAAATTTAGAAATAAATCAGAGACAAATTATATATTTAACTTATACATTATCAACTTGCAAGCTACTCATGCGTGGCACAGATAATTTTAATTTCATTATATTAATCATATGAGTGTTTATATTTCAATAAAATTTATAAATAAAAACTAAAATTATAATAAGTTTTATAAATAACAATAAATACTCTATTTTATTGGATAAAAAATCAAATATAAAAAGTTTTGAAATTGGGAACTATAATTTTAAGAAAAAAAATATTTTAATTAATATGCATGTCATTTTTACTTATACAATAAATTAATATATTTTGAGTGAATACTAAAAGTATAAACTAAAACTAATCAAAATTTAATTTAATAAGTAATTTTTTTTCAAATAAGTCATTAAATATGCTCTCATCATTGTTAAATAATTTATATTTTGAAGAGAAAAGAATTATTTGTTTTAATTAGAGATAGAATTAGTGATACATTTTTTTTTACTTTAGTTGATTAATTAGAGACAAAATAAATTTTAAACAATTGAATTCTCTCTATTATATTTTATATTATTAATGATCTATGCAGAGATGAAAAATATTGAGACAAACAATTTTTGTCTCTAATACATAAAATATTCTTTTTATTCATTAAATTTTGTTCCTAATAAAGAAAAAAGTGTCTTTATTGTCATCTTTAATGTGTTACTAATTCAACTTTTACTAGTTGTGATGGTATGGACTTTTTGCACCCAAAACCAACCAAATCTACAGTCTGAAGAGCCTTGGTATGCATCAATCAATTCATGGTTCTCTAATGAAGAGAGTGAGTTATGTTTCATTAGTTGCAAGCTCTCTACCAACACCTTTTGCTAGAAATACAACCCCTACATCACCACTAAGTCCTCATCTATGTGATTGTCGTGTCATTGAAGAAAATTCTTAAGGTGTTATGAGATTTATACTGACACCAAGCTTAAAAGACAAATGTAGTAGCAAAAGGAAATTAAAGATATTAATTTGTGTAGTTATGGTGTATATATGTGTGTGTCTGTGTGCTTTTTTTTTTTTTTTCCCTAAAGGATGCAAAGGTTTAGGGATATGCTGCTCTGACCACACTCTTTTATTGGAAATAATTGTCACTTTAGTCAGTCTTTTTTTGGCAAAATAATACATTTGTTTGGAACATGTTTGTCTTATTAGGTATTTAGGATGTTGATGGACAATTTCATTTTGAAAATTAGAATATGAAACATTGGATTTCCACAACGACAATCCCTAGTATTATTTTCCTTTTAACTTTGCAGTTTTAAGTTTGACATCCATTTCGATTTTGTATTGTAACATCAATTTTAAAACAAATACAGCCAAACTAAGACAATTTCTATCATGCATCAACTTTATTAGAAATGACAGAATAACTTTCATATTATATATTACTTCATATTATGATTAATTCATCAATAAACGTAGGCCATTAAACCAAATATTTTTCAAATTCAACCAAATGTGTACCTCAACATACTAACCAAACTCTATATATGATAAAAAAAAAATTATCATTATCAAACGTTGCCCTTATTACATGACATTTTGATATCTTAATTTTAACTTCTAAACTTTCAATATCTTATATCACATTTATTTTCCACTCTTCATTCATACTAAATGTAATTTTGTAACTAGAAATGACTTCAACAAGTATTGACATTATCTTATGTGGTATTATTAACTTAGTAATTAATAACATCTATAATGCTTACTCATGCGAAAAAAAAAAATACAACATAAACTATCTTAAAATTCCACTCATTAATCCTTCAACAACATCAACTTTACGTTATCTACATGTATTCATAGAAGAGCCTACCAAGTTTGCCGACCACAATTACCTCCCCCTCTATAATAAGGCTAGTACTTTAAAACCTAAACATGCCCAACAACTCCATTGATCGTTACTTGAGGAGAAATGGGACAGTTTCTCACCAATGGCCATTTGCAAGGAATTGTGGAAGCGAAAGGAAACGGGGCTGTTTGATTTAAGGAAGAAGAAGAAGAAGAAAAGGTTAGGACGGATTCTTAGGGGGATGAAATGAAGAAAAGAATCATCTCAACATGTCACTTGACATGTCATGCCCAATTTATTATTGGTTTTGGACATTGACTAAATCAAGGACAAAAATTGATGGAAATTTTGCAGTCTCAGGGACAATAATAAACATCCGCTATAATTTTAAAGACGAATGTAACTGTTAACAAATGTAAAATAAAAATATTAAAAATTGTACTGCTGAACTTCTCTTATGATTTTCGTTGCACCCCTAAAGATAATTTTCAATGAAGAGTTTTTAATTATTAATTTCTTAATAATTAAAATTTTATCCTGAGACAGCTGCCTAGACATCCAGTTGACAATGAAGCCTCCACTTTTTCCTACAGTTCTACGGGACAAGATTACAGCTAGCATTAATGGATAATAGTAAAATCACAAAGATCAACGTAACTCGTTGAGCCATGTGGATAACTAAAGACGTTTCATTTCACTCTACCTAACTGAAGACGTTTCACTCTATTCTACCTCAAATTTTTGGAACAAATAGGCAATTAACCATACACACTTAGGTGGTAATAAAATTACGACATCATAATCAGATCACTCACTCCTGCATAAATCCCAATTGAATGCATACAACTACCACTGGTCCCCTGGCATTTACCATGGATATAAAGGAGTCCTTTTCTACTTAAGATATTCAGATCCATGATTGAGTTGCTTATCAATTTTTCATGGATTAAATAATCAACTCCAATCCACCACCAGATAGGCGTGGGCAAGGACTAAGGAGTAAGGACCATCCACAACTATACTTGTACTATTTGTCACCTAGTGAATTACCTTATATCCGTAAGGTCCAGCCATATTCATGCCCCCACATGTCATCGATGTTCAAAGTGGTCGTACTCAGGGACCTAAATTCAACACATGCAGCTACAGCCACAATTTTAATGCCCTGATCATTTTGTCCATATCAGCTCATTAGTATAACCCTTGTCTCACACAAGTACACATAGCTGAAGTATACTAGATTTTTCAATTTCACCACCGATTTAGAAATTATAATAGAAATCCTTCAATTACACCCCCCCCCCTCCCCAGACAAGGCCATTCCTCCTTCTTATTCTCATGGCTTCCTGCCTCCACTGACGTTGCAAAATGGGAAGAACTCCTTGCTGCAGTCATGAGGAACTGAGAAAAGGTGCATGGACGGTTCAAGAAGACCAGAAACTTATTGCTTACATTCAGAAACATGGCACAGGAAGCTGGCGCACCTTGCCACAGAAAGCTGGTCAATTTTTATGCCTTAAATTTTATATTGTTCAGTAGATCACTACTCTAGAATAATATTTGGGTCAATAATTTCGATCTTATTATATTATAATAATTTTTTATCCCCATGGATAATTAGTTACCATTGATTGTTCATAAAGGCTGAGACAGAGTTGATAGAATTAGTTTGGCTAACATGTTTAAGTAGAAAATAGCATTTGTCATTACAATGAAAAGATGTAACATTTTAGTCCTTGTGGTATTGTTCAGGTCTTCAAAGATGTGGAAAGAGTTGCAGGCTGAGATGGTTTAACTACCTCAGACCTGACATTAAGAGAGGACAATTAACCCAAGAAGAAGAGGAGACGATAATAAAACTTCACGCGGTTCTTGGCAACAGGTATAAGATCTAGCTGCAAGCTGGAATATACAGTCATTAGTGTTGGTAATAAGGGACCCAGCAGAATTTTTGCATTTAGTATACATGATTTAGGAATTTTTTACAAGAATAATACTATTTCCCCATCAATCAAATTATGCTCTTTCCAATGGGTAATACTAAAATGTAGCTTTGCAGCTTAACCAAGAAACTTGTTTTAATGGTAAACATGGTGGACAAATTTTGATTACATTGCGTTGATTATATTATTTTCCTGCTAGGTGGTCAAGTATTGCAAAGCACTTACCAATGCGAACAGATAACGAAATCAAGAACTATTGGAACTCATATTTGAAAAAGCGCTTTGAAAAGAAATGCATGGATCCAATTAGCACTGTTAGTTCCACAGAATCAAAATCCACTCGCTTGTACACGGTTCCATCAAAGAAAACATCATGCCATGGACCAAACGCCACTACAAACCAGTCAGTTTCATCCTCAACTAAGCTTCTCAACAAAGTTGCTAGTAAAATTCTTGCATCTGGTTACCTTGATGCAATCAAATCATGCCAACCCGTTGGTGCTGGGAACAACACTAATGAGAGTGTTATTAACCCTGGAATTGGGCTAAAGGATAATATTAGAGAGACCCTTGTGCCTAATTTGACCTCCATGTCAAGTAATAATTCATCAACTTCTGCCCAAATACTGAACAAAATGGCCACTTCACTCCCTCATAAAGTTCTTGGCCTTGAAGCTGCAAAAGCTGTGTTTTCAAAAATGATGGAAAGTGGGGAAAAGGGTGAGACTACAAGTGATGGTAGCTTTGTTGGCAGTGATGAATTTGGAGTTTGTTTAGATGCTTTAAGCCTTTTTGAGGAAGGACCACACATAACAACAATAATTGGTTCCCCTTCTAGGCCTACTACACCAATGTTCAATAATCAAGTGACCACACCCTCATGCTTTTCAGAAAATGAAGATAGTTGGCAATGCGTTTCATCTAATTATGTTTCTTTCACAAACTGTGCTGAAATCAGCATGGTTGAGTCTTCTAGTTCCACGTCGTGCTTTCTGTTTGAGAATGTTGATCTTGAAACGTGTGATGATGAGATAAGCAAGTACATTCAGTATTTGTGAGCAAAATGTAAAAACCAAAGTCACTGGCCTCTCCATTGTTTTGTAATTAGGACCCATCTTTCTAAATAAATGGACCTCAATCATCTCAAATTATTTGTATGCAAGATGGTGGACCCCATATCAAAAGTTAAAGTGTATAGACATATAAAAACAATTCTGTCTTTTTTCTTGTCATGTGACGTTGCTCAAATATCTTCCGGCATATTTTTTTTTTGGTAAAATAAAAAGGTAGAGAAAAATAGTCTAAAGAAGAAACTGGCACGTTGAGATATTTTGTCATTCTTTTTATACATATGAATTTATTCTCTAAAACATATGTAGGAATAGATGAAGGGATTTTCCTTTTCTGATAAAGAACGATGATTTTTTTAAAAGAAAATAAGGATTAAAGATTTGTCTACTTAAAATTTTTGCCGGTTCAAACAAGGAAGGTGTCAAGGTCGGACTTCATGTTCTTCATCGTGTGTATCTGCATACTTTAGAAGCTAAGCTTTGTAGGATATTTAACATGAATTTATAGGGAAGTAATGCCGAATTAAACACGCTATTAAAACATAAAATAGCTTAGAGGTTGGAATCACTTTTATGGAATGCTTGGGAAGGCTCTTTTTGAGGTAGCTAGAGTTATTTTTCGAAAATATAAATTTGAAAACATAACATTTTTACGTTTAGTATAAGTTCTGGGGAAATTTTCTAAAATAATTAATTTTTCGAAAAAAAAAAGTTCATCTTTGGTTACTTTTTTTTTATATAAAAATAAACATTTTGAAATCCATTAAATTATTAACTCCACTCACCTTTTTATCATATATATATATATATATATATATATATATATTATCTCTTTTGAGTTATTTCAATCAAACAAATTTTTAAAATATTAAATGTTAACTAAGTATGATGAGATTTATCCTAAATCTATTGAATTTTAAACTTACTAGGGTTAGGATGTAAATCAAGATACAAAATTTAAAATTTGATGCTTAAAATACGAGAAGAAAATTCTGATCACAATATAGAGTTTTATTGGAAGAAAAGGATATCAATTCAAAAATTTAGAATTGGAGAAAAAGAATTTGTTGTTTTGAGAACTGAATAAAACGAAGAAATTATGGTAGGAATGGCGCCACAAACAAGGATGCTTGATAAGCAAAAGAGATCACCACAAGCATAAGTTATTTCTTGATAAGATCAATGATTTGCAAGAAAGAATCCTAGCAGAGAAAATACCCTCTATATTCTGATTTCAATCATGTAATTGTATTCTTCTAAATATTTTTTAATACAATTCATTTTAGGAGTTTGTCCACATGAACTTGACATATTAAAAACAAAAACTAATCCCTTAGTAAAAACATGTTGTTTATGTCCTAGAGGTTAAGTGGACGTATCTTAACCTCAAGTACAAACATTGTGTGTATTCATAGACTTCACACTTGATGTTTTGCTGTTGCAATACTCATTCATTTGGGTATTACCAATAGTCAATATTGCAAATATACAAGTACAATACTAATATTAGGCATGGGTACATGTATATAATACGACATTTAAAAAAAAATAATATGATATGAGTACATCAATTAATCTATATACATGTAAAATTATATAAAATAAAATATGAAAAATTATAGATAAAACAAAGACACGCAAATTTGAACATATCGTATATATAAATTTTAGCACACAAAGATGTCCTAGAACCACTACTAGAATATTGTGATTGCGTTTGTTATAGAATAAATTAATAAACTTGAATCCCTAATTTATTTCAGAATTTAGATCAATTTAAGTGTTCCTAAAATATATAAATATTTGGACTTCGGACCTACACAAGATCTCATATCTGGGACTTACCTTGTACCAGAGATAGAGTTGTTGATCGTTGCTTGTTGTTGCCAAAAATGGTCGCCAATAAGTGCCAAGCTTTAGTAAATTGTAACACAAATTTGGGCAGTTATTTACTTCAATAAATTTAATTTAGATTTCAATTTTCTTTTAATCTAGAAGAATTTGAATTTAAGCAATAATTTTGTCTTATAGATTGAAATGAAACTTAACTCCTTTTTGTTAAATTTATTGATTTATAATAGCTTAAGGAGGATGGAAGCCAAAGGAGACTGGAAATAACACTACTACAAAATGTGTATATATAGACGGATTTATTAACAGATTTTTAAACCATTACAAACAGTTTTTAAAATTACATACGTATTTTTTATATATTAATATAAGGGTATATATGATATATTATAAACGTATTTAAGCAGTTGAGGGGCAAGAAAATCTCGTTAGTGAAGGTATTATGGAGCTCAAGTGATAAGGAAAATATCACATGGGAAACGGAGAATAGGATGAGAGAGTTGTATATAGAGTTGTTTGTTTAGTTAGGTTGAATTTTAGAGACAAAATTCTCTAAAGGAGGGGAGAGTTGTAATGTCCTGAATTTTTGTAATAATATTTTAATATATTAATATAAGGGTATATATGAAATTTACATATGTTTGTATGTTTGATTTATATATATGATGATGTGCATATGCATGTGATAATGTGGACGTGTATGAATATATGAGTATGATTGTGAAGAAGTCCGTATAGTTCGGTTGAAATGTGATGTGGATTTGTGATTTGGCTGGAAATGATTGAAAATTTGGCTAAGTGTGTAATGCAGGGGTGTTCTTGCTATAGCAAGAAGATTCTTGCTATAGCAAAAAGGCCCTGGGTAAGCTGGATGATTGATGATTCATATTTTGTACTCACATTTATAGCCTTATTGCATCTTCTAAAATATCTTTCCTTCTTTATTTATATCATTTAGCATGTTTTTTAATTTCTTGCATTAAATTGGTGTTTTCATGAATATTTGCTACCTTTACTTTATATTTTATATTTTTGCTATTTTGACCTTTGTCCACAATTTTTGGCATAACTTTTTTCTGTATATCTCCTTTTTGGCTGATTTTTTTTGCAATGGATTTCTCACTTCATGGGCTTCAATTTGAACATATGGATCATATTGTTTGGAGTTCAGAGCTATTTTCTATTAATTTTTGAAGTTCAGACTTAAAACATACCTTTTATATTTAGGATTTTTATTTAGGGCTTGTATTATAATTACTTGCAGAGGCCTTGGCCTATTTATTTCTGTTTTTATTTAAGACTAGTATATATAGGGGTCAAAAGGTTAATGTTGGATATATCTCCTTTTCACCTCTCTCTCCTTTCCTTTTCATAATTTCATTTTTGGAATAAAGACTTTTTTTCTTTTTTGAGAGAAAACCCTTTTTCGTTTCATTCGCTTGCCTCTTTTCAAATTCTGCTACGTTTTAAATTATTTGTTTCTTGCGAATTATCTCGTCTCAAGCGTGGATTGCAAGATCGATTGATCACTCCGAGTTTGTCTTTTTACTTTTTTGTAATTCTTGGTTAAGATTGGTGTTGCATAATTTGATTGAATTTGGTTTTATCCTTGAGTGTAATATTGATCGATTGATTGCTTTTACATTTGAGATTTAGGCAAATTCGGTATAGTAATCCTAATTTGCATTTGTGATTTGTGATTCGTGATTTCAACTTGTGGTTTTAATTCTCGTTTTTGTTTTGCGTTTCGTTTTACATTTCATTTTGTTTTTGTTTTCAATTTTGTTTTTCGATTCGTTTTGTTTTCAATTTACATTTGTTTTTGTTTTTCTAGGTTAAATGAAATTCATTTTTGTTTTTTAAATTTGTTTTTAATTTTTAGATCCATTTTCAAAGTTTAAATTCATTTTTAGTTTTTAGATTTGTTTTCAAATTTTAAATTGTTTTTAGATTTGTTTTTAAATTTTAAATTCATTTTCAGTTTTAGATCCGTTTTCATTTAAATTGCTTTCATTTTAAATTACTTTTATTTTTAATTCGTCATTAAATCAGAAACTCCCAAATTAACCATCGTTGCATGTTTAAAATTGAAAATAGAATGAATTTGTGTCTGTGTGAGATGACCTAGGTTTGCTCTCTATATTGCAAAAATTAATTGAAAAATCTAGTTTTATGTGACACCATTACGACGTGGTTATCAAAATGGCGCCATTGCCGGGGATACAAGTCAATTTTGTTTTAATTTTATTGTGTACGCTAACTGCTTTATTTAATTTCCTACGTTGTTTGTTTGCGTTGGTCTTGCGTCTTTTATGTTTATGTTGCGTCGTTTGTGTCGCTAGTGTAGGTTACTATTCACTTGCTATTTACCATATTTTAGAAAATTCAAATAAAATAGTTAGAGACTGAATTTTGAGTTGAATTTTTGTATCCACATTTCTTTTAGTGTCTTTTAGATAGTAGAGTTGGCGGATTTGGGAAAAGAGTCGTAGAAAAAAATATACAAGTGAGTGGCAAATAAAAAATTGTGGAAACTTAAAACGGGCATAACTTTGGCTAGGAAACTCAGAATTGACATTATTGCCTATGCATTTGGGATAGAAAAAATTTTCCTATCCATTGCGATTTTCTAGATTTTCAAAAATTGCCTATTTTCTAAAATATTTTTATTTTTTGCTATTTATTTACTTATTTTTCTTGCTGTTAGGCATCTAGTTTACATAGTTGCATCTCAAAAAATTCAAAAAAATTTTGTGGCGTTTTCTTATACCAAAAAGAGATTTATCAAGGCTTTACTTCATCCATATCTCGCATTTTCATAGTACTTACCTTGTAAACTGACACTGTTCACTCAGTAAATGCTTTTTAAGTGTAGGATGTTCTTGGTGATTTTAACTTTGCATGACCAGGTCTGAGATTGAGAAGACACATTCAAGGCTTCAGAGATTACAAAGAGAGTACATTACAAGACGGCTCCAAATAACCAAGAGAGAACCTTGAAGGAGCTGGTTGGCCTTGATGTTGGCCACCAACCACTTTGCATCCAAGTGCCTCAACTACAAGAAGGCGCAGCCACCTATGAATTAAAGTCTGGATTAATACATTTGTTGCCCAAATTTCATGGATTGGCAGGAGAAGATCTGCATAAACACTTGATGGAGTTCCATGTAGTTTGCTCTACCATGCGGCCAGTAGATGTGCCTGAAGACTTCGTGAAGATGAAGGCATTTTCATTCTCACTTTGTGACGTGGCCAAGGATTGGCTTTACTTGCAGCCAACACCAATTATTACATGGAATGACATGAAGAGGAGATTCTTAGAGAAGTTCTTTCCTGCCTCTAGAACTGTAGAAATCAGAAAAGAAATAAGTGGGATTAGGCAAACTGGAAGGAGAGAATTTGTATGAGTATTGGGAGAGGTTTAACAGACTTTGTGCAACCTGTCTGAATCATCAAAACAATGAGCAGCTGTTGATCCAGTATTTTTATGAAGGTTTACTTTCTATGAAGAGGAGCATGATTGATGCAACTAGTGGAGGAGCTTTGATGGACAAGACCCCTACAGCTGCAAGTTATTTGATTTTCAATATGATAGAGAACTCACAACAGTTCAGTTCTAGGAGTGTGACCAGATCTGTGCATGAAACAACAACTAGTGATGTGGCTACAGTTGATAATCAGAGACTGAAAAATAAGCTTACGAAGTTAACTTCATTGGTGAGGCAACTAGCAATGGTATAGGCAGCGCCACAGACCTGTGGTATATGCTTAGGTAATCATTACACGGATGCTTGTCCACAGCTGCAAGAGAAATCCAGTGCACCTTCTCATGCGATGGCAAATATACATCCTTTATACCAGTAACAGCAGTATAATCCATTTGCATCTACATATAACCCAGGGTGGAGGAATCATCCTAATATGCGATATGGTCCAGGCCCAGCACAACATCAGCAAATGTATAGTTACAAGCAGCCACAGCCTGTGTAGCATCCTGCCCACCACCAGCCAGCACAGCGGCAACAGTCAAAATACACTCCTCCTCCTCTCTAATAGCAAGTTCCATAGCAGCAACCCAATTCTGGACCTTCTCTCGAAGAACTGATGAACCAGATGGCCACACAGAGTCTACAGTTCCAACAGAATGTTTCCGCCACTATACAAGATTTGCAAACCCAGATTGGGTAATTAGCTACCTCAGTGAATAATTTCCAGCAGCAAGGGTCTGGAACATTACTGTCTCAACCTATGGTGAATCCTAAAGGTAATGTGAGTGCTATCACTTTGAGAAGTGGCAAGGAGTTGAATAGCAGTCCAGTGGCCAATCCAGCCTAGTTCAGAGCAGATGTCACATAGAAGTCTATATAACAGCAGCAGATCCCTCTTCTATTTCCATCCAGAGCGTCTACATCAAAGAAAGTAGAAGCTGATCAAGAGCTGCTAGATACCTTCAAAAAGGTGGAGATAAATATACCGCTGCTAGATGCCATTAAACAGATTCCTAGGTATGCAAAATTTTTGAAAGAGCTACGTACATATAAGAGAAATTTGAAAAAGAGGGCAGTCCAAATAGTCTCATCCTTGTCTCAGTCCAACCTTCCACAAAAATATGATGATTCACGCACATTCTTCATACCATGCACTATTGGAGAAGCAACCTTTACTAATGTCTTGCTACAATTGGGAGACTTAAAGCCAACCAGTGTGATCATTTAATTGGCAAACCGCAACACAACTCAGCATTTGGGAGTGCTTGAAGATGTGTTGGTAAAAATTAACTAGTTAATTTTTCCAGCTGACTTCTATATTCTTGATATGCAGGATGAGAATTCTATATTGATTTTGGGGAAGCTATTTTTAATGACTGCAAGGACCAAGATCGATGTTCATACAGACACATTATCCATGGAATTTGGAGAGGACACAGTTCACTTCAATATTTTTGAAGCCATGAGACACCCAGCTGAAGACCATTCCATAATTGTTGATCATTCTATTTTTCTGATTGATGTTGCAAAAAATAATAAAAATATTGATGTGTGTATAGAAGTAGATGTAGGAGTAGATTTAGAAATAGACTTTGAGTTTTCGCAGTTTTTACAATTTTTTGATTTGGACATTGATGTAGTTCCTAGTTGCACCTATGACAGTGGCGTGTGTGCCATCTATGCTGAGATTGATACTGTTATATCCTCTGTTTTGCCTTCCTTTGCAAGTGCAGATTCTAATATTTCTATGGCTGCTAAAGTTTCGCAGTCTCCTTCATCATCCACACAGCAGCAGCCATCACTAGAGCTGAACCTTTTGCCAGACCAGCTCAAGTATGCCTATTTGGATATAGAGTAGAGGCTTCCAGTAATCATTTCTAGCAGCCTTCGTGAGGACCAGAAGGAGAAGCTGTTGAATGTTCTGAGAGTGAACAACAAAGCCATTAGCTAGACTTTGGCTGATATCCCTAGAATCAGCCCAACTATATACATGCACAGAATTATGTTAGAGGATGAGTCTAAACCTGTGAGATAACCCTAAAGAAGACTCAATCCTACCATTCTTGATATAGTAAAGAAAGAGGTGACCAAGCTACTGATGGCCGGAATCATCTACCCCATTTCAGATAGCATATAGGTCTTACCTGTGCAAGTGGTGTCTAAGAAGTCTGGGATAACAGTTGTGTAGAACCAGGAGAATGAGTTGGTTTCCAACAGAGTTGCCAACAAATGGAGAGTATGAAATAATTATAGATGGCTCAACTAGGCTACCAGGAAGAACCACTTTCCTCTCCCATTCATTGATCAGGTACTAGAGAGGTTAGCAGGTAAGTCTCACTACTGTTTTCTGGATAGTTTTTCTGGTTACATGCAAATACACATTACTCTTGAGGACTAACCCAAAACCACATTCACCTGCCCTTTTGGCACTTTTGCATATAAAAGAATGCCTTTTGGTTTGTCCAATGCACCGGCTACTTTTCAACGATGTATGTTGAGTATGTTTTTCAATTTGATTAAAAATTGCATGGAGGTGTTTATGAATGATTTTACAATTTATGGTTCCTCATTTGATTCGTGCTTGCATAGTTTGACTAGAGTTTTAGCCAGATGTGTTGAGAATAACCTTATACTTAAATATGAAAATGCCATTTTATAGTAACAAAGGGTGTAATCTTAGGACATCTTGTTTATGAGAGAGGAATACAGGTTGATAAAGCTAAAATTGATGTTATTATCTCTCTATCTTACCCCGCGTCTATGCGGGAGGTGTGTTCTTTTCTTGGATATGCAAGTTTTTACAGGAGATTCATCAAAGACTTCAGCAAGATTGCCCTGCCACTATCCATTCTTCTGCAGAAGGATGTGTCATTCATATTTTCTGATTCATGTAAGGAGGCATTTAAGGAGTTGAAGAGGAGACTCACCGCATCCCCCAACATGTAGCCACCAGATTTAAAGCTTCCCTTAGAGTTAATATGTGATGCCTCAGATTAGGCACTTGGAGCTGTATTGTCACAGATGGTAGGTAAATTTCCACATGTCATAGCTTATGCCTCTAGAACTCTTGATGCAACTCAAGTAAATTATACCACCACTGAAAAGGAGCTTTTAGCCATTATGTTCGCATTAGATAAATTTCGCTCCCATCTACTTGGCTTTAGAATAACTGTCTTTACAAATCATGTTGCTTTAAAATTCCTACTGAAGAAGCCAGATGCAAAACCCAAATTACTCAGGTGGATGCTTCTCCTATAGGAGTTTAATATTGATATTAAAGATAGAAGTGGTGTGTTGAATCAGGTTGTTGATCACCTTAGCCATATTGAAGGGACAACAAATCCTTTACCCATTTATGATCACTTTCCTGATGATTATCTATTTGCTCTGTACTCTGTAGATTATGTACCTTGGTTTACAGATATTGTTAATTATTTGGTTACTTCTGTTGTACCTCCTCATGCATCTAGATCTCATGTTGATAAGCTTAAAAGTAATGCTAAATATTATGTCTAGGATGATCCATATATGTGGAAATTTTGTGGTGACCAGGTTATCCGTCAATGTGTTCCTGACGCTCTTTCGATTAACATACTTTGCAGATTTGGTATGCTTAGGGTTGTTTCAGATTTTCTTTGGACTAACATACTCTGCAAATTTGGTATGCCTAAGGCGGCCATAAGTGATCAAGGAAGCCACTTTTGTAATAGGACCATAGCGACGTTGTAATAGGAAGCCACTTTTGTAATGGGTTGACACAAAATTACTACACCATATCATCCCCAGACTAATGGCCAAGCTGAGGTATTTAATAGAGAAGTCAAGCATCTATTCCAAAAGTTGGTTCACCCTAACAGGAAAAACTAGAGTAAGTTGTTGGATGACACTCTTTGGGCTCAGAGAATAGTTTACCGGACACCACTAGGCATGTCTCCATTTCATATGATGTTAGGTAAAGCATGCAACCTTCCAGTGGAAATTAAGCATAGATCATATTGGGCACTAAAGAATTGTAACATGACACTTGAGTAGGTCAGAAAAGAAAGGAAGCTTCAACTTCAGGAACTTGATGAGATACGCTTGCAGGCCTATGAGAACTTTAGGATGTATAAAGAAAAAGTCAGAAAATTCCATGATACAAAAATTCTGAGGAAAGAGTTCTCTGTGGGACAAAAAGTGTTATTGTTTAACTCTCATTTGAAACTGATTGCAAGTAAGCTTCGATCTAGATGGGATGGACCTTTTGTGATTACTAATTTTTCCCTAAGGTGCAGTTGAAATTAAGGATGAAGCTACCGGCAATTTTTAAAGTTAATGGTCACCAGTTAAAACTATTTCAAGAAAGCAAACCTATGTAGAAGGCTCAAAACATAGATGATGTATCTTTAGTGGAGCCTATTATGATGGAGGAAGTGTCTACATAGGGACTTGGGGCATTCTTTTCTCTTACCCTTATTTCCCTTCATTTTAATTTCCTTTAGTTCTCCATGCATGTCTTTTCACTTTGTTTTAACTATTTTCATGTGTTTGTCATTTTTCTATCCATTCCCACATTGCGAACATATTTGATTCAAGTGTGGGGAAAGTGTGCCAACATATTTTTTTCATTGGATTCCTTTGCTTTTAGATTTCATTTGTGTGAGCAACTTTTTATTTGTTATTCTTAGTTGAGATTTTTATAACATGATAATTTGTTTCTTGCATTTGAGTTTAGCTAGTTTTTCATGATAATTAGATTCTGGATCAATGATTGGTAGAATAATTACCTTAGTAATACTTGGGCTTATTGTCTTTCTTGTGTGATTCACTCATGTTTGTAGGCATTTTAGAACTTGACTTGACTCTTTTTGAGATTATTTGTTCACATGCACTTTTGATATGATTTAGGCCTTCTTTCACATTTTAGCTACTTAGCCAAATTGACTCACCTTGCATTTATTTCACTTGTTTACCCCTTTGAGCCTTATTAATTCTTTCTTGATAATTTTGCAGCTCATTACAAGCCATGTGACCTGAAAAACCATGAATCATCCAACCTTAAAAATTAGATGAGCTTTGGAATTGTTTTGGGAGTTGGTTAAAAATAAGTGTGGGGGTATTGTGTTATATTGTGCCTTGTTTGGAAATTTTGATGCATTATTAGTCACTAGAACAGTAGCTTAAAAAAACAAAAAAAAAATTCCAGAATTTTAGTGTTGAATTTTTGGTACTTTTCTACTTGTTTTTATCTCATTCCCCATTGCTCTTCTTTCTCTTGGCTTTTAGCCTTTTATACTTTCTTTTATCCCACCTTTTCTCTAGTCCTATTGATACAAGTCCTATTGATCTTTTGATGCATGTGTTTCAAATAGTGGAAATTAGAGGCACTTCAAGCCTATGGTTGTGCTTACTTTTATGATATGCTTTGAGTGAAAATGTTAACCTATACACTTGAAAGAATGAGTGATACCCATACCTTTGAGAGAATTTTTGCCTATTTTGATCAATGATTTAGTTAGATTGAAGTTCTTCCTTACTTCTATGTTTGGAACATATTCTTGATTTTTTTTATTCTTTCATACTTTGATTAATGAATTCATTTTCTTTCTTGCTCACACCACTTTCACTTTAGGATCCATTGAAATTTTTTTTACTTTGTTTGGTTTTGTTTTGTTGTCCTTTCTTTTATTTTGCTTGGGAGTGCAAAACCTTAAGTGTGGAGTTATTTGATGATTCATATTTTATACTCACATTTATAACCTTATTGCATCTTCTAAAATATCTTTCCTTCTTTATTTATTTCATTTAGCATGTTTTTGCATATCTTGCATTAAATTGGAGTTTTCATGAATATTTACTACCTTTACTTTTATTTCACATTTTTGCTATTCTGACCTTTGTCCACTATTTCGGCCATATCTTTTTCTATAGATCTCTTTTTTGGTTGATTCTTTTTGCAATGTATTCCTCACTTCCTAGGCTTCAATTTGGACAAATGGATTGTGTTGTTTGGAGTTCAGAGCTATTTTCTATTAATTTTTGAAGTTCAGACTTAAAATATACCTTTTATATTTAGGGCTTTTATTATAATTACTTGTAGAGGCCTTGGCCCATTTATTTCCATTTTCATTTAAGACTAGTATATATAGGGGTCAAAAGGTTAATGTTGGACATATCCCCTTTTCACCCCTCTCTCCTTTCCCTTTCATAATTTTGTTTTCATAGTTTCATTTTTGGAATAAAGACTTTTTTTCCATTTTTGAGAAAAACCTTTTTTCGTTCCATTCGCTTGCCACTTTTCAGATTATACTGCGTTTTAAATTATTTGTTTCTCACGAATCATCTCAAGCGGGATTGTAAGATCGATTGATCGCTCCAAGTTTGTCTTTTTAATTTTTCATAATTTTCGGTTAAGATTGGTGCATGCATAATTTGATTGAATTTGGTTTTATCCTTGAGTGTAATATTGATCGATTGATTGCTTTTACATTTGAGATTTAGGCAAATTCAATATAATAATCTTACTTTGCGTCTGTGATTTGTGATTTCAATTTGTGATTTTAGTTCTCATTTTTGTTTTGCATTTTGTTTTGTTTTTGTTTCATTTTCACTTTTCGATTCATTTTGCTTTCAATTTGTGTTTGTTTTTGTTTTTTTTGGTTAAATTAAATTCATTTTTATTTTTAAATTCGTTTTCAGTTTTTAGATCCACTTTCAAATTTTAAATTCGTTTTCAGTTTTTAGATCTGTTTTCAAATTTTAAATTCATTTTTTGTTTTAGATCTGTTTTCATTTAAATTCATTTAAATTTCGTTTGTTTCAAATTGCCTTTACTTTAAATTACTTTCATTTTTAATTTGTCATTAAATCACAAACTCCCAAATTAACCACCGTTGCATGTAATTGAAAATAGAATGAATTTGTGTCCGTATGAGATGACCTAAGTTTGCTCTCTATATTGCAAAAATTAATTGAAAAATTTAGTTTTATTTGACACCATTACGACGTGGTTGTTAGTGATTATGTTGTGTTCTCGCTGTAGCGAGAAGGCAACAGAGAGGGGTGTATTTTTGAGTGCAGTCTCGCTGTAGCGAGACTCTATAGAAACCAGAGTACAGTTTCCTCTGAGAGTTTTAATGTAGCTAGAAAGGGTGTTGCTGCATCGAGAATATCTCATTGTAGCGAGAATGTCGCGACCAGAATGGTATTTGAGGGGTTTAGGGTTTGGGAAACACATTCACACTCTTTTCTCTTCATCTCTCTTCCGATTCTCTCTATTTCTAACCTGTTCTTACCGATTAAACTGCCTCGAAAGTTGTTTGTGAGTTGGATTGAAGGTTGAAATTGTGTTTGAGACGCTTGGAGGTAAGTTATAAGAGTTAGGGTTCGGGTTTTTCCATTCCTCTTGTTTGTTCTTTCGATTTCTCATGGAGTTTTTCATGTATTTAGGATGAAATTTGTGTAAGGAGCACATTCTTTGTTGATTGTTTAGATCTTTGATTTGAGGTAAGAGATGACTCTACCCTATCTCATTGTGCTTTGAATCCATTTATTTGAATATGTATTGTAATGTAGTTAGGATAAAATGCAGGAAAGTGTGTGTTTTGATGTACATTTTGTGTTGAACGGGATTTGGAAGAAATGTGATGAAAATCATGTGGTTGGCTACAATGTGGTTGATGTTGAATAGTGCATGTGTTGAGAATGGTTTGATTGTACTCGGGATCGTGTTGGAAATGTTGTGTGTGCCGTGTGTGAAAGTGAATAGTGTAATGTGATTAAGATTGTGGGTGAAAATATGTGTTAGCATGTCATCATTTGATGTAAAATAATTGAATGATTGGAAATGTGTGTGAATGGCATGTTGAATGTGAATGTGGATGTGTTTGAATATGTGATCACGAGTGTCGCTCTCGGACAAATTAATAAAAACTGAATTGCATAAAAGTTATGTAGTAAGAGGTGTAATCCAAGTCGTCTCCCAACGATGATAATGTTATACGATTATAAAATTAGAGGGGGTTTGATTTATAGAATAACACTAATTAGAATCAAAAGTTAACATGAATTAAAAACTCTAATCCAAGAATTTAGAAGAACTACGACCACTCTATCACCGGATTCCAAGAAGATGCATCAAACAACAAATTAGTGATTAACATTAAATTCGAATGAAACCTCAATTCAAATTAAGCATTCACACGAGAACCCTCATGCATTCGATTAACACACAATTCGCTCAAAGTTCAGAAACCTCTAAAACCTAATCGATTTGTGTTAATTTAATTCACCAATGCCATTAATCTTAGATCTCAAACCTGAAAATCTAATTCACACTCCTTCAAGAATTAATTACATATATCAACCGAATAATATGTAATCAAACAACTGCACAATTATCAATCCAAACGAAGAACTTCAATTCGAAATCATAATTAGCAAGAGGAGAAGAAGGAATAGATGAAACCGAATTTGTTGTTGAATAAATTGCGAAACTGATCCTCAAGAGTGTCTCAACCCTTTTTCAATCCTTGAATTAGATGGAAATCTAAGCCTCCATGGATGGAGGGAAACAACAAGTCGTAAAGGTGAGAGGGACTGAGAGAGAGAAGAGAAGAGAAGAGCCAAAAAATTAAAATCAAAATTCAAAATTCAAAATTTCGTTCGTCACTTTGTTCCATGTTTTTCGGCTATGAAAACGGCCTCTTTTTGGTTTGTTGCCTGAAGGACAATTGTAGCCTTGGAGGTCAGCTTCAAAACACCACTGGAATGGGCTTAATCAGATGTCTGTGGACTGAGATATGACCCAAATACTGCACCTTGCTCAAGATCTGCGACTGCACCGCTTCAGTTCACTTCTAGGTCCAGTTTCAGCTTCTTAACATCCGAATTGGGTTCTGACCTCTCATAAGAATTGTGCGCCTTTCTCCTAGCTTTCTTAAAAATCAAGAATCACAATGAAATGAGCTCTACAACTCAAGATATGGCCCAGAAACCAAAACAGTATCAGAATTTGACAAATACTGGAAAAATTAAATAAAGCCCAAATAAAATTCAAACATCATAAAATGATCCAATTCAAACCAATTAGGCACAAAAGAGGATTAATGAGCTAGGAATGAGGGGAAATAAGGTTATAAAAATTCAATTGATCAATATGTTGGAAAACTATGAATGGTTCAGCGATACACTTGGGGTGTGGAAGATAGGGGCAGTAGAAATACCTTGGAGAAGAGAGGGTGGTGGTGACACCAACAGTGAGTGTGGGCGCACCATAGGCCACACACTCTCCTACTTACTTGACTTCTGATTAACACCTTTGCTAAGTGACCCGTGACTGCACACGTAATATCCATAAGGTGGGGGTTATCTGGCGACCATCCATGGTGGAAAACTGAGTAAGTCCCTGAGGTTGAGGGCATCAGAAAAATTGTGACTACAGCACCACAGTGAGCATGACTAACATGCAATAAGCACACGTGTGTGTATGGATTATTTGATATTGCAGTGAGCGCACTTGTGTGTGAATGAGAATGAAATGATGAAACTAATGCTTTGTACTTGTTGATGCCTGATTTAAAATATGTTAGAAATTGTTTATGTATGGAATGGGTAAGGTGAGACTCTATGCTTGTTTATGTATTGATAGTGTAGAGTACTCACCCTTACATTTATTTTCAGGTGACCAAGACAATCATCAGCACTTGGCTCAATGAAGGGATGGATGAGACTGCTATAGGACCTAGAAATTTATTTGAAAATTTTGATGTATTTAAATTAGTCCTGTAGCATTGATTTGATATGAATTGTAATCCATCCTTATTTTGAAAGATTTTTTTGAACTTATGCACTGGAAAATCATTTGAATGAAATTTTATTATTCCCAATTTTGTGAAATTTATTTATTTAAAAAATTAAATTAAGGTGTTATAATTTTGGTATCAGAGCAATTCACCTAAACCAAACTGGGGTATTAGGCTAAAGCGTCCAAGCTGTGTTGATATATTTTGCTTACCTTAATTATAAATGTTGATTTCTAATCTGACAAGTTAAAGTGTGGTTTAATACATTGTTTGCTAGCTTAGATTATAATGGCCGATAGAGGTAGAGGAGTTGGAATCACCAATGACCTCCTAGAGTGAATGACCTAAGTTTTGCAGGCCTTGGTACACAACCAATACGCGGAACCGACAGTGTACCGAGGGTTGTCTGCCTTCACTAGACACAATCCTCCTAAGTTTGACTTCCCCCGGGACTTGAAGAAACAGAAGGCCAGAAAGTTCCTTGAGCTGAAGCAAGGGAGTATGACTATGGGAGAATATGCTGCAAAATTCTAAGAGTTGATGAAGTACTGACCTTACTATCAGCATAAAGATGGAGAGGAAGATATGTGTGCTCAGTTTAAGCATGGGCTTAGGCCAGATATTTGACCTGCAGTCAACGTGTTCCAGCTGACTGACCTGCTCACTTTGGTGAGCAAGTGCAGAATTTTCGAGGCCAATTCCATGGGCGAGACCGTGGACACCAGGGGGAGTGGTCCAATGAGATAGGTAGAAGACCCCCTAGGTTCTCTAAAGAGCCATATTCGGGCTCCAGCTACTCATAGTCTAGAGAGACTTCGTCTTAGGAGAGAAGCAGTGGTATTGGCTCTGGCTCAGGATCGGGCTCTTTTAGAGGGTCGATCAAATGCTTTAGGTGTGGAGAACCACACATAGTGAGAGACTACCCACAACCAAAGACAAATTGTAATAACTGTGGGAAGTCGGGGCACACTGCCAATATGTGTTAGGCCGCCAAGAAAAGTGGTAGTACGAGCATAGCCCAATGGACCTCTTCATAAGAATTGTGCGCTTTTCTTTTAGCTTTTCTACAAATCAAGAATCACATGAAATGAGTTCTACAACTCAAGATATGGTCCAGAAACTAAAATAGTATCAGAATTTGCCAAATACTAGAAAAATTAAATAAAGCCCAAATAAAATTCAAACATCATAAAATGATTCAATTCAAACCAATTAGGCACAAAAGAGGATTAATGAGCTAGGAATGAGAGGAAATAAGGTTATCAAAATTCAATTGATCACGCACCTGCGCATTAACACTCTGGCCACTGAAAGTGAACATGCGTAAGGCAAAAGTTCTAAAATCACATGCACGTGGACACTGGTTACCGAAAGTGTCCACGCAAGAATTTTGAAAATCACTTTTAAAGCATCAACTTTTGACGATTTGAATTTCCACCTCAGCTATAGAAGCTTCTAGAAGACTTTTCATGTTATAATTCTCAGAGATTAAATTGAAGAAGTGAAAAAAGGCAGAAAAAAAATATAAATAGAAGTTAAGAGTTTAGGTTAAGAGACTTTTGTTCATTTTTGTTATTTTTCACATTGTAACTGTTTTAACTTTCAAGGGAAGTCTGAGAGAGGGATTGGGAGCAACTTTCAAGCTTCATTGGTAGAGGAATTAAGGTGAAAATTGGGTCTTGAAAGATGTTCTTCTGCTTCTTACCTTCTTCTTCTCTTACTTTCCTTTCTTCCATTGTAGTGTTATTCTAAACTTTTTTGGTTAGGGATCTATGGATCCAAATTTGATATTGTGATGTAATTTTGGATTTGGATCTTTAAATTTTAATTGAATTAAGTATGTGATTATATTCTTAATGCAGTTGTAAACTAATCCATCATTCAATTGAACATAGAGGAATCTTCATCAAAGAAAATTGAGTCTATTTGTTAGATCAGAATCATATGCCTAGGTTGAAATATTGGACACTTTCATATATACTATTCACAATTCATTTCCATTATTATACTTTGTGCTGAATCCATTATGCGTCTTTGTTTAGAGAATGCCCTCAGTCCCATCAGGAGGAGCATGAATTTGATCTCTGAGTGTGAATCCATCATTTATGAAAAGGGGGTGATTTCTTTATGTAACACCTTAAGTTTAATTTTCAATAAATAAAGAATTTTGTAAATTTCTGAAATAATAAAACTTCCATTTTTAATCAAACATTTCAAATAAAGAAAAGGGTTACAAATTTCATCAAATAGTTGCTACAGGAATTATTCAAATACAACAGTTTTCAAAATAATATCCTGAGTCCGGTGCTGATCGTCTTGATTACTTGAAAAATGAATGTAAGAGTGAATACTCTACACTACCAAAACACAATAAAACATAGAGCCTCACCTCTAATTCATTTTCAATACATTTATATAGATATAACACAAACAACATCATTATCCAGCACATTTCAATTGAACATCAATGCACTCACGGCAACAACAACACTTCACATTCAAAATTACAATTAATAACAATCCCGTGCACACGCAAGCTAGCCACACTCACTGTGGCACTGTGATCACTTATTTATACCATGAATGGTCGCTGGTTACCCCTGCCTCACGAATACCACGTGGACAATCACGGGTTGCTTAACAAAGGTAGTGGTCAGAGGTCTAGTCAGGAAGAGAGTGTGTGGCCCGTGGTGCACTAGTTCCACAGTCGGTATCACTACCACTCCCTCTTCCCTAAGGTATTTCTACCGTCCTCATCTTCCACACCCCTAGTGTATCGCTGAACCATTCACAGCATATTACAACGGCGCTACACGCCCCATTCACATACATTTCATTCACACACGCAATATTCATGCTTACACACGGTACACAACCCACATTTGCATTCAAATACACGGTTAGGCTCACATTTATTTCACATCACACGACACGTAGCCAATACTCATTTATATTACATGGCCCTCGGGCCCACATTTGTTCACAATATCATTAATTCACTAATCAATGGCATTCCATCACACACAATCACCCCCACGGGGCCTAACTATTCCAGCACACATCACATTGCACACCAATTTCCATTCAACACACAATTTCTACTCCCTATCTTAGCCACATTGCATTAATCAACAAAACACACAAGAATTATAACACATTGAGATAGGGTAGAGTCCTCCCTTACCTTGGATTGAAGACCCACACTCGGATTCAACCACGAATGTACTCCCTACACAGATTTTGGCCCAAAACACATGGAAGAACTCCATGAGAATCCAAGGGAACCCAGAAACAGAGAAAAAGGGATGAGAAACGGAACCCTAACCATTAAAACTCATCTTCAAGCATTCTCAACGCGGATTCAACCCTCAATCAGGCTCACGAACGACTTTGGAGGCAATTTAATCGATGAAAAAGGGTTTGGGAATGAGAGGATCAAAGGGATTTCGAAGGGAGAGGGAGAAATAACTCTCCCCGAACTCTAACCCCTTTAAATCCTTTTTTGGTTGCGATATTCTCACTACAGTGAGATATTCACGCTGCAGTGACACGCCCTTACGCTGCAGCGAAAATCTCAGACGAAACTGCACCCTGGTTTCTGCAGAATCTCACTACAGCGAGATCTTCTCGCTACAGCGAGATTGCACCTAAAAATGCACCCCAAACTGTCGCTTTGTTACTACAGTAAGACGTCTTTTGGTCCTTCCTCCTAGGGCCCTCTCGCTACAGCGAGAATCCTCTCGCTGCAGTAAGGACAACCCAGAATTACACCCTGCACTTAGGCACTTAGCCCATTTTCAGCCCAACCAATCATGCATACACATATATGATAACGCGCAATGCCTCAAAGTGGTTACTCTCGCTCCATAGTATTTATGCGCAGGTCCTGTGTTTTTGGCCTCTCTGGAGTTGTCACTTTGGTATTAGAGTGATAACTTTGGCTGCTCCAGAGTGTCTACTATGGTTCCATAGTAGCTACGCACAAGCCTTGTACTTTTTGGCCTTTCTGGAGTTGTCACTATGGGTTCATAGTGATCACTCTGGTCTACCTTTCTAGAACTAGCTTGCTTTAGTGTTCACTATGGA
The DNA here is from genome assembly GCF_003935025.1 of Abrus precatorius. Lineage (NCBI taxonomy): Eukaryota > Viridiplantae > Streptophyta > Magnoliopsida > Fabales > Fabaceae > Abrus > Abrus precatorius. Next base: position 13,337,205 of record NW_020874292.1, read on the forward strand.
CTCCAAAGTGATCACTTTCACCTCAAACTTTCTCAAATGCTAAAAATCCATGGAATAAGTCTAGAAACTCCTGCACAATTATTCAAATAATCAAAATTGCAAACTATATCTATTCAAATCAATGTAATTTAACCAAAAATTAAGAAACCTATGATAAATTGACCAAAATGATGTTTTTATGTTATTTACAATTCCTAAGTTTACTTTTTCTATTAAGAACCATCAAAATGACAAGTAAAAATCTAATAAAATATGGATTCATCACTGTACTTGTAGAAGATGAACCTAGGATTTTTGTTATGATGGAGATGGATTACTCTTATAGTATCCCATTTGATTTTCCTAGAAGTAGAATACACTAGACTTTATGTGTATATATATATATATATATATATATATATATATATAGAGGTATTGTTACGAGTTCAGCAGCCCTCACATATCTATTTACCTACCACGATCATGACTCTCTTGGAAGACCGTCCAGATGGACCTTTGAGCGCTTCACTGGCATAGAGGTTAGAGCTGATTCGGACGATCACTACCTGGAATCAGATGAGGATATGGATTCGGAAGACTTAGCTGAGATAGAGAGTTGGGATGCTGAAGATGAGTAGGACCGATCTTTGGTAGTTGGTTTTGGGGACATTGCTCTAGGATTCATACATGTCTATGGATTGTAAATATTATGATTATGTATATGTGTTAAGTCCCATTTATTTTGACAACAGTTTGTAAAGTTTAATGCTAATGTATGTAATTTATATTCAAATTTCACAAAATGAAGAATACTTAGTGTAATCGTGATGTTTATTTATTCTTCATATTATTTGTCATTATCGTTATATTAGTATTGCAAGTTTTAAAATTTTCATTTCCACATGAAGATTTAAAGAAAGTTTTATTAATTTGCTATAATTAGTTCATTAAATTCCTCAAAATGATGTTTTATTATAATTTATTAAGAAAAAGTTATGCATTGTACGAATTTTGAGATAAAGATGTTACAAAGTTTATGTATATAGGGCTTTATTATGACTAATTACTGAAATTTTTGTTGCAATATAATAATTTGTACAAATATTTCCATTCAAATTTGTATAAATGGTACAACAAAATTTTAGATGATGTATTAAACATAATCAAAATACAAATTTAAGAGACTGTACATGCATTTCATAAAGTTAATATAATAATTTACGAAAGATTTATGAAAATAATTGAGATTCAAAATACAAAATTTAAGAAATTGTACATGCATTTAGATTTTTGTTTGTTGTATTAAACTTATTTAGTTATATTGTGTTTATTGATTTAATGTGTAAGGCTCTATGCTACTAGATATGTTTAATGATTTATAAATTAATGTTTATTCTATTGTATTTTTTTTAAGTGTAGTGATTTACTTATTTAAATTAAATATGTGGTTTAAAAGTAATAAATAGAAATATATAATTTTATTATACATATTCAATGTGTTAAATTATTTTTTAATAATTTATTTATATATAAATTGTATGACTTTTAAAAAGACACACCTATTAAGGTGATTTAATAGTTTATTTATAAAAAAATTTAATGATCTATTGAATATTTTAATACGAAGTAGGCCATTAAAAATATTAATATGTAAAATCAAACTTTTTTAAAAGTTAAGCTAGTAAAAAACTTATAACAAATAATAAATTAGACTTAAGTTTCAAAATCATTAAACATGATAAAAACAATTTTATCTATATAAATTCTAGTCTAATTTAGTTTATTTTCGTATTAGATTTATATTTATAATATAAAAATAAAGGTATATAATAAACTACTAAGTTTTATTTTTTTAGTTTATTAAATTGAATGAATTATAATCTAGATATGAGTTTTTTATTTATATTTATTTTGTAAAGTATTATTCACTTTAACGGATTCAATCATTATCTTTTGAGATAAACCAGAAAATCCGAAATCAACAAGAATCTCGACTGAATCAATATCTCGTTCGGTTTTTAAATTTTAAAAGCATGTTAAGTGGATGAAATGAAATAAAAGAGAGAATTGAAAAAAGAGAGGGAGAAGACGTACAGAAGGTACTCGCAACCTTAAACAACCCGAAGAATTTTGTCACATTGGTTCTACACACACCGGTGCGTTCCCTACTTCTGATTCTATCATCATGCCTAGGGTTTCATCGACCCCTTCTCCCTCGCCCTCAGCTTCTATGGCTTCCACCATCAGAGCCTACGCGCTCCCTATTATTCTCTTCGCAGGAGCCATGTTCTACCAGCTTTTTCTCATTCCCAATGCTTTCCCTCCTTCCCATTATGACGGTAATTCCTTTCTTCTTTATGCTTCTCTTATTTAATTATTTATTATTTATTGTAAAAATGATTTTTCTTTTGGTGATTCCAGTTCTGCAAATTGAGAGGTATAGTTCGGTGGATAAAGTGAAGGAGGCTTACGACAAGCTTGAGTGTAAATGGTAACTCTTTGGATCTTATCACTTAATGATTTTACTGTCGTTTTGCATTTGATAGTGTTGGCTCATGGCTGTGAAAATTACTCTAAATTTAATGGCATTTTTGGTTTAACCTTTTCTTTCAAAAAGCTAAAATGAATGTGATTGTTTCCTTGAAGTAAGCTAATCTAAACATGCACTTAATCTTTTGTCATGTGAGTGGTTTGAATTACTGACTTTGTCATTCTCAACCTCTATTTGAAATCCTGATTAATGTGCAAGGATGGTGGATCACCAGGGAATAGTGTTACTGTATGTCTAATGCATAAAGGACATCCTTATTCACTGCCTGAACGATTTGGAACATTTAGTGCGTCTGGAGGAGAAACAATTGCTTATATTTACCAGTTCTGTGAAAGGACTTTTGAAAATAAGCGATTATGTTAGGTAACCCCTGTTAATAGTTTGTTTAAATAGATTACTTAGTTAACCCCCATTAGTAGTTATCCATTAGTTGGTTAGTTAGGTGAGTTAGTTTGAATAAGGCATGTTGCCTATAAATAAGAGGGGAGATTAAAGAGGGATGGCAGCTGATTTGTGAGAGGAAATTGGGCTTTTATGGCATTTGGGAGGTGCAGATCCTTCAAGTTCTGCAGTGTGAGTTTTGTAGTTGGGGTTCATCCCTAATTCTTTATAATAAGAACCTAGTTTCTATCAGATTACATCCCATAAAATAAGCTATTCCAAACAAGCTTTACTAGTCTTAAATCTTTGGTTTCTGTTTGGGCTGTTGTAGATGAGTAGTGGCTCTGCTACTTCTAATTGCTCACTCGACATAGCATGGGTACTGTAGCTCTGTTGTTTTATATTTTACTCTTTTTAAGCTTTTTCTTTGTTTATTTTTTTATTCAGTTCACCTTAGATGGGTGGGATTAGACTATTTTATTTGCGTGTTATAATTTTTTTTTAGTTAATACTATGTAAAGGAGGAGTTTAATGGCTATAACTGGTTAGTTAAGAACTTAAGATTCTTTTAGAAAATTAATTCAAATAAAGAACAGCAATTTTTGTTTATTATTTAGTTTGTTCAACATGTTGGCCTGTATTAGTTTGTTCTGAATGTGCTTAAACTTTTGTGTGGCATCCTCTGTGATATTTTTTTTATCACATGCTATTAATAATATTATGACAATAGTTGCATGCTCTTTCAGGAATTCGGCTGTGGAAGTTTCTGATATTCATGAGTTTTTAAAGGTTAGTTTTGAGAGTTCATTTTGAACTATCTTGTTTATCAATTAAATTATTGTACGATTCATAGAATCCTCATACGAAAAAGGTCTTTGATCCATAACTTATGTTTAGATTTTCACATTTTCTCTGGATAATACTTACTGAAATCTGGGAAGAGGAACAGCCATGGGGTAATGTGAAGTGAGGATCTATTAAATTTGGCTCAAACACTTTGATCTGTATCACTCCATTCATTTTCAATTTTGTCTGAATCTTGTTTTAGGTTTTTTATGTTGGTTCATGATTCAATTCATTTACTTAGGACCAGGTTGGTTTGCACAAATCTGTTAAATCAGAGATCAACGGCTGCAGCCTCGACATTGTGAAATGCACCTGCCTTTAAGAGTTGTTGCAAACCCTATATTAGAAGTGATGTGAGGAGAGGAGATCTTTGTGTATGTTTGAAGTGTTTCAAATGTACAGTTGAAGTAGGGTCTTTTCTAATGAAGCTAGCTTAGTGGGAATCAGTGTGCAGGCAAAACTAGTTTTTTATTTATTCATTCAATTTTGTTTAGTAAGATGAGATACAATAGCTTAGTTTTTCATAGTAACTTGTATTTGTTTGGTGATGACTTAATGTTAAAACATTATCCAGTTTTCCCCCTTCCATGCAGGTTGAACCCTGGCATGTGATGTTACTGAACTGAATTAATAAGCTGAAACTATTTTGGTTTAAAAACTGTTGAAATGACAGATATGGAGATAAATAGATGGATAAATAGAGAGATGATGGAATAGCTTGGGTGAAAGGACACTCAGTTATATACATATCTGCATACATATTATGGCCCAGTTTGGGTAATCTTATAGAGAAGTCCTTATAGGACTAAAAAATCAATACAAAAAATGAATAAAATTTCTCTCACAAGTTAAATGAGAGAGCTTCTAAAAAAATAGAGAAACTTAAGTTGTTTTTAGCTTATGAGAGAACTTTTACTTATTTTTTGTATTGATTTTTTTTTTTTTCCTGTAAGGACTTTTCAAGAAGTTTACCCAAACTAGGCCCATACATTACAGAATACAGATACACACACTGATACAATTTTATAAGGCTAAATGGGGTGACTAAATGCTATTTCCTTGGCATTAATTTCTATGAAAACTCACTACAGTTAACATGTGATACATGAACTGCCTATGGTTGTTCTAACAAAAATCAAGCTGGTTTAACCCTGTCATGCAACATAACTCCTATGAAATAGATATGCTAAAACTGTGTTGGATATTATAACTCAAAGTCTTAAACATGTTAATTATTAAGGGGTAGAATTGCATTAATGGAATGGACTCTAGTATTTTTATGTATAATTGGCTTTTCTTTTTCCTACCTTTTGCCCAGGAACTATAATGTGGTTTGATGGATTAAATTATTTGATGGCTGTCCGTTATGACCCTATTACTGTGCATTTGCTTATGTAATTTGCTTTGAGAATGTGATTTACAGATTCGATATGCCTATGAGTTGCTGACAAATCCACTATGGAAAAGAGACTATGACATCTTTGGCATTGATGAACAGCTTGTGAGTACTTTCTTTTGCATACTTAAAAAGTCACGTCTTTTATGTAGATCTGTTCAATGAGTGTTTATCTCATCCCTGATTACTGTTGTCTCAAATGCTTTAATTAAATGATATGATTTTATGATGGTAGCATATTGTTGAAAGTGCCAGAAAGCATTATGCGGGGAAACGTATTTCAGAATTGGACTTCCCTTTGCTACGTGCCCCTTCTGGTTAGTCAAGACATTCATCATTATTGATAGGAGTTTTTTGTTGAAGTTTTCATAGGGTTTTTGACATGGAAATTCTTTCATTGATGCATGCATCATTTCCTACCTCTCAGGATCTATAGATCATTCTTCTAAAGTCATTACTGCTAGTGACTTCCGGTCTATATTTCCGGATACAAAGCCATGGCTAATTCAGGTATAAAATATAGAATATATGCTGATATATTCCTACAAATGTGATTGTAGTCTTTTTTTTTTTTAAAATAAATTATTGTTGTTATTTTTAAGTCACTTTTTTGTCTGAACTTCCTATACTTTACCACTTATAACCTCTGTAACTACTGCATGAAAGTAAAATTCTTTTCATTCAAATTATATTTAAGTGATATTTGTACTTTTCATATTTCTTGGTGCCTTAAGTATTGTTTTCTATTAGGTCACTTGAGGCCCATATCCTTGAATTATATTTGTTTATAGGTAGAGATTTGAATAGTAATTCTTGTTTAATAAGTTTCTTCTTTTGGGAATAGAAAAAAAAGAAGATAAATTTTCAACATAAGAAGGATAATACTTTCGTAATTACAAATAAGCTAAGAATATGTTTAGATATACAACTTACTTGAGCACTTATTCAATAAAGTCTTTTTAAATGATTATATATGCCATAAATTTAACTATAAAACTTATTAAGATAAGTTGAAAACATTTTATTTTGATAAGTTATACCGAGAAGCTAATTGAAATAAACTAAAGAGCTTATGAAAGTCATAAGCTATTTTCATATGTCCATAAGCTTGTCCAAATAGGCCTAAATGTCAAGTGTTGTTTCCAGAATACTGCTTTTGATCATTTTTGAAACACTGGGAATTGAGGTGGGATGTATTCTCACTGGTTCTGTTTATAAAGTTCTTTCAACTAAATTTCACAGATTAAGAAAAATTGTTAAAATCAGTTAATTTATTGATTTTAAAAACTTAATTACAACATTTGAAGTTTAACCCTGTTTAAGTCAAACTCTATTATCTTATTAATTACAGAGAAGGTAGAAGGGTTGAACATTCATGAAGGGAAAATGTTAGAAAAATTAATATATGCTTCTAAAACTTTGTAAAGGATCTTATATTAAGGACCATCAAACGTTTTTAGAAGGGGCCTTGTAAGTAAAACCGTAGGGAGTAATAATTTGTTCGACATGAAGATGGTTTATTTTTAGGATATTGGAGTTATGTTGGCATTTTGCTTATCATTCTAACAACTTGGGTTGGTAATTTTTTTTTGTAAATTAAAAATTTTCAAGTGAGACAGAATGCAGTCTGACCTTAATTCTAGCTCAGAGGCACTGTGTGATTTATTGTAATTACCAGAAAGGAAAGAGAATAATTTTGTATACTAGAAAGAAAAAAGGGAATAATTATTTATCTTATTATTTTATTTGAGATACAGCTCAATGAATTTTAAGCAGAATTGGTTCCTAAAAAAGGAAACCTGTCTGCTATAAAATTAAGAGGTAAATCTAAATATAAAATCTCTTATAGTCCGATCAAAATCAGATTTTATAATAATCTGATTTTTGATATAGAATTATTACAAAAATATATCAGCCCAAATACTAGGAATCATTGTAGTCAATAACAGTCATTGTTGCCGCTATTGCTTGGTGTGGAGTGGAGCAGCTGGGTGCCACTATTTCATTGCTGTTGCGTCGCATTTCAGTGTAGGTGTAGCAGCTGTCACGCCGCGAATTGTGGCAAAAATCAGAGCAAATCCCGGCCCTATTGGCATCTATTTCGTCCTAGGGCAAAAGGACAATTTTGCCCTCCCTTTGCTGAAAGTTGGAATGCTTTTTAAGGGAGGCAATCTTGGGATTCGCCCCCTTTTATATGTCAAACAGGGGCAAAAGGGTTAGTTTGCCCTCCTTTTTGAAAAGTTGGAATGCTTTTTAAGGGGGGTAATCTTGAGATTTCTCCCCCTTTATATTTTTGAAAGTTGGAACACTTCTCCGTCTCAAACCCCTACCTCCATCTCTGTTCTCTCATATTCTTGCTTTGTCCTCCATCTCCATCGTCACTTTCTAGTGCAAATCACCATTCCTGGCCAAGTTCCAGTTGTCGTCTTCATCTCTGGTGAAACCAAACTTATTTCTAATGCAAGCAGAGACATTTTCCAGGTGTCTTCTTCATCTCCAGTGTAACCCAAGCAATTTTTGACGAGATGTAGACTTTTTACGATGATAATGAGACATTTTTCGGTGAGACCATTTGTGTTAGAGCTTTTACAGGTGACAGGTGATTGAGCACTCTTTGATCTATTTTCTTTCTCTGTTTTGATTGTCTTCAGAATAGCAGTCATCTTGTTATCCACTTTAGCATTTTTTGGGTCGGCTGCTCTGTGCTGGTATCTGGGATTGACTACTATACTAGGAATAACTCATGACATCCCCCCTCAAGTTGGTGCATAGATGTTTATCATGCCTAACTTGCTTACAAGTAGTTCAAAGTTGGTCCTAGCAAAACCCTTGATGAGAATATCAGCCACTTGAGAGGTAGGAAGGAACCAATGACATACAAATAGTCCCATTGTTAAGCTTTTCTTTAATAAAATGCCTATCACTCTCCACATGCTTTTTTAAGTTCACCAAACAAGAATATAAAAAATAATGGTTAAGAGCAGGAGAAATCAGAAATGGTGTAACGTAAGTGTATATGAAATGTATGATATATGAAAGAAGTTATAAAAGTAGCACTCTCTCTCAGTTCACAGACCAAGAACCTCCCTCTCTAGGCACAAACAGCCTCCCTAATCATTTTCTTCCATAAGAACCTTCTCTCTTATCCTTTCCTATATAACTGACTCCCCTTACACGTGTGCTCCCTTTCCCTTTTTGGTGTACACACGCCAGATTTTGGGCCTTTCTACTTGACTCACTAATGGGCCCATATCAGTCACCCTAACATGCTTAGTTCTGTCATGTACTGGATTTTGTGCTACACTTATTGCAGCTTTGTTGTCATAGTACAGTTTCATAGGTAGACTAGTAAATTCCTAATTCTTCAAGTACTCCTTTAAGCCATATTATCTTGCAAATTCCTTGAGCCATTGCTCTATATTTCGCTTCAGCACTACTCCTAGCAACCACACTTCGTTTTGTACTTCGTCATGTAACAAGATTTCCCCATACAAAGGTACACCAGCCTGAGGTATATTTTTTGTCTACAACAGAACTTGTCCAATCTGCATTAGTGTAGGTGATAGGAATTGTACCCCGCCCTCTAGGTGGGGAAAGGTCTACCAGAGGAAATCAAAGACTATTGGGCCTTAATGTGTTAGGGGGCAAAAGGGGAAATTTGTAGTAAGTTAGTTAGAGCTAAATCTGTTATATGGAAAGTGGCTGTAGGGGGTGAGTATCGGTGGATTTAAATTGTAATTTGGGGCAGAGAGAGATTCTCTCTTGATGGGGGAGCATTGCTCTAAGGAATTCTTGACACTTTTCCCTCTTCTTATTTCTTTTCCTTTTTGTGTTCTGTAAGCATCTTTGATACAGTCAGTATAAGTAGGCTTCCACTGACTTCAGATCTATTTTTCTATAAATTAATACCTTACTTAGAGTCTATGAAGCCTGGATACTTGATACGACACAGATACGATACGGATACGGGGATATGGAAAAAATTTAAATTTCAAGATACGATACGGTTTAGATACTTTAACATAAATTTTAAAAAATAATATTTATAAAGAGATATTGATAATTAATTTATATTAATGTGTTACATTTTCTAAGCATGCTATATATAGGATCTGTGTAAGAAAGAATATAGTCTAATTTATTCCACCATATATCATTTAAAACAAGTTCTTTCATATGGGCAGCTTTACCAACATCATCTTCTCTATAACTATTCCATTGGTCACTAATGACCATATTTTGCAAAGCACGTTTCAGCATCAAAACTCATTTTTTGTCAACAAACACAGCTGTTGAAAAATACAAGAATAACATTTTTACTTTGTTGCTGTAAAATGAATAGAAAAAAGGAGATCAGAAAAGATAAAGTTTGTGAGATTTTACCGCAACTGCAATAGAGTAACGTTTAAGACTGTTGCTGTAAAATACGGAGAAGAATAACTAAAACGTTGCTGAAGTCCAAAGAAGAGGAACAAAGTTCAAAACAGAAATCACGTCATCCATTATCACGAATTGGAGAATCAACACCTCAGGAACTTGCTCAACCAGAATCGATGCCTTAGGAATTTGCTGGACCAGAATTGACCTCGCAAAAAAACTCCAAATCATCTTGCTTCCGCAATAGTTCTCGTTTCCCCAAGAGAATCGCAGCTCGAAGAAGCCCTAGCTGGGTTTTGATTTTGGGTGAGGTTCTGGGGCATTCCTTTCTCGCAAAGAATGAGAGAAATGGGGAAATGGGAGAAGAGAATCGCAATTTGAAGAAGCCCTAGCTAGGTTTTGATTTTGGGTGAGGTTCTGGGGCACTCCTATCTCACGAAGAATGAGAGATATCGGGAATGGGAGAAGAAAGAATGAAAGAAATGAAGAAATGGGAGAAAAAAGATTGAAACGCTCCGTTTCAATAATAAACGTATTGGAGCTGTTAGCCGAGCCGTATCAGATGATTTAAAGCCGTATCCCAGCCGTATCTCATCTGAAATTAATTTTTAATAATAAATTAAATTACGGATACTTTTGGGATACGTATCTAGACGTATTGAACACGTATCGGTATCGGATATGTGTCCGACATGGATACTTTCAGTATTTTCACATATCCAGGCTTCATAGCTTAGAGTGCTCTTCAAGTATGTATTCTATATACTGCCTCCACATGCTCTTCATAAGGAGAGTGCATAAATTGACTTACAAGGCTTACAACAAAAGCATTATCACGTCTTGTGTGAGATAAATAAATTAATTTCCCTACCAGCCTTTGGTAGTGAGCAGTATCCACATGATTTCCTTCTTTGCCATCTCCAAGTTTGAGGTTAGAATCAATGGGTGTCTCTACTGCTCTACACCCACTTATGCAGGTATCATTTAAGAGATTAAGAATATAATTTTTTTGATAAATGACAATTCCTTTTCTTGACCTAGCTACCTGCATTCCAAGGAAATATCTTAAAGACCTCAAATCTTTTATTTTAAACTCAACAGCTAGAGGTTTCTTCAACCTATTCATTTCATGCATGTCATCTCCAGTGAGGGTGATGTCATCAACACAGACAATAAGAATTGAGATTTTCTTTTCAGATGAGCACCTCGCATAGTGTGGTCTGTTTGGCCTTGAGAATATCTCTGATTTTTTACAAATCGTGTAAATCTCTCAAACCAGCCCCTTGGTGACTGTTTTAGTCCATATAGGGCTTTCTTTAACTGGCACACCTTTGAATGGTATTCTTGTTCAAAACTTGGTGGCGCCTCCATGTAAACTTCCTCTTCTAAATCTCCATTGAGGAAAACATTCTTTACATCCAGCTGCAGCAATGGCTAATTAAGATTTACAGCAATAGATAGAAGCACTCTCGCTGCATTTAGTTTGCAATTGGAGCAAAGGTCTAAGAGTAATCGATACCATAGGTTTTGGTGTAATCTTTGGCAACAAGACAAACTTTATATTGTTCAAGAGATCTATCTGAATAATATTTGATGGTAAACACCCATTTGCATCCATGCCTTTCTGCACCTTTTACTATATTGCTTAATAGAAAATGGGAAAGCTAGGTGAAATTTCCACCTTGCATTTTATTTATTTACAATGTTGGAACTTTATTTAACCAAAGGAAATGTTGCAGTATTTGTGAGACTGTAACTATATGATGGTAAATGATTTGTTCTCCATCACGTGTGAGTATTCAATTTGGAAACTATGAATAATGTTTTATCACATTTGTATATTTGGAAGATAATCATTAGTTTTCATGTGAAGAGTCTGCACCACCATTCTTGTCTAATTCCATAATCTTTAAATATTTTATTTAAAAAATTTAACTTGGTATACATTCTAAATGTATTTGTATCAGTTGTATTCATCGGGGAGTGAACGTTGTGCTCAATTTTCCAAGTCCTGGAATAAGATTGGTATGTTATTTGAACATGAACTCTGCCATGAAATATTTTTTTTATGCACTTGATATGTTGCTGTGGAATATGGAGATAATGTTCAGTTTCTACTTAATAACATTTAATTTTCTTGATTTTGGTCTGTAAATTTTTAAGTGGTAGTGGTTGAAAAGGAGAGAAATCCCCTTCTCACAAAGTAGGTGAAAGGTAATATAAGAAATAAGCATGCTTGTTTTATAAGGGGGTAAAGTTTGTAATTTCTGGTGTATACAGTGCTTCTTCCACTCCCACCTTCTCTCTGTCTCTCTCTTGGAAGTTTTCTTTGGACAAAATGAAAGGCTGGGTGTTAGTCTTTTTCTCTCTCTCCCTCTGGGCAATATACGCTTTCTTTTCATAAACAGAATTGAATTTATGATGCTCTTCTTTATTTTTTTACATAGACTCTATCTAATTGATATTCAAGCACTTTGTTATGTACCACCAATTTAACGATAAGAATATTGTGATTATTTGCTTTGCCTTTAGCTTCTTTATTGGATGTTGTTGCAAACACTGGTACGGTGGAACTTGGTGAAAAGGAGCTTGCCGCATACCTTGCTGATAGAAGATCAACAGGAAAACCATTTCTTAGAAATGGTATGTGCTGGATACAGTTGAATTTTTTGTTTCTACCATTTGTTTCTGTTCATCTTACAGGATCTCTGTCAGAACAACTATTGCCCAGGTTTAAATAATTTTGTTTGACCCTCCTGTTATATATGAAGGCCAAATATAAGCAGGATTCTTTACAGAACTTACAGTTATAATTTGTAAATTCATTGTAATGATTGCATTTATTTTACCTAAATCAGACTTGTTGCAGATGTGCTGTTAATTTTGAGTGTGTCTACATACTTTATGGTAGTGGCTCCCAACAATTTCCTTATAGCAAAAATCTCAACTGCTTTCATCTAAATATACCATTGATAAAACAGATTTGCTATTGTTGATTTTCTTCTATGTTGATTAAAGATAAAAATACAAGATGATGTTGGCATTATAACCAACATAAAAGAATAGTTTAATGTTTTGACAAAAAGGGGAGACTGACCCAGAATTTCTGTGTGATGTGGGAAAAACACACAATTACATAATTGAATTTGCAGAGTACAATCAATTCACTACATTACAGCTCAATCACACCAAACTTCAACATGCTAAGCACAGTTAATTCAGTAAATGATACATAGATATATTGGCAGTTTGGCACTATGAAGACAATCAAGTGATAGTGAAAACACAGGATAAAAAGGTAAATCAGAGGCCTCAAAACTGAGTGGCTACTGGCTATCTATTCACCTATAAAAGCAATTCTCAAAAATTGAATAACCTATGATTTCTTCAACCAACAAGATGGAAGATGTTGTCACACTGCTGCAAGTCCAGAAAGCCTTTATTTTATCTGTTGTAAAGCAGAGCACATACACTAAATTTGGAATGATGATGCTTATCAGGCAGTCATAGAAGTACTCAATGTGCACCTACCAAGAGCAGTTTCATTAAGAGTGAGAAGTAATCCCTGAACACTTTTCACGAACCAAGAGCCACTACCTATCTAGTACCTACTACATTGGTGATACCGTCCATCTCCCTGAAGCTGTCATCGAGGGTACTTGAAACTAAAACAGGAGTATGCTGAATAATTTTGTGTTGATTAGATTGACTTGATCAGTGCTCTTTGTTACACCAATATATAGATACAGGAGAAAACAGAAAATAAATAATATATCCCTAATCTAGGAGATGTGATACAGATATCCTATTTCCCATACAGCTAACTGACCTATATTATAGCTATCAAATACAAATAATTCCAATACAGAATTAATCGACATTAATCAATAAGGGTTTTAGCCACTGTAAATTGGGTGCTTTCTGTTTGTGGCTGAGATCTTTAAAAGAGGAATTGGAAATTATGAAGAGGTGAAAGCACCAATTTTGAATTGTTGAAAATATTTGAGTTTACCTAATCAACCTTCCATTTGGGTGAAAACTTGTTAGAATGTAGGGTGATGGGAAGTTAAATCATCATATATCTACAACAGTAGTCGAAATTATTTTAAATGAGTTGGGGCATATGCCCATACACCCGCCAACATTGGTCAAAAAGTAAGTATATATATGTGTGTGTGTGTGTGTGTGGTTGTGTGTGATTTTAGCGTTGTTATTGGAAATGCATTATCTGAAAAGGTGTGAAGTTTTATAGATTGTCTGTAATTATTCTAGTTTGCTTGCAAATACATGTTTTGTGTGTTAATGGTAGATGTCTATTTTACATTTTGGGAGATAAGCAACATGTGTGTCTTGTCTTGACCTATTGAAAAAATTGATTCAGGAATTCCATCTTTTGTTGCTATTCCTCCTGGATGTCGAGCTGCTAAATGTTTTAGTCGGTGAGTTTTATTATAACCATGGTTTGATTTGAGGACGGACAATCAAATTTCTGTAAATCCTTTTTACTTAATTTACTAAGAGTTATTCACATTTAACTTAGATAGTTATGCGCTATTATATAGTGTGCTTAGTATAGTAGCATAAGTCTTGTTCTACTGCATGGAATTACTATACATTATTTACCTCCATGTTAGGTTTGATGGCGAGCTTACTGTTGACAAGGTTACAAATTGGTTTGTAACAACTATATTGGATTTACCTCAAATTAACTACTACTCAAAGGAATTGCTGGTAATTTGTCGATACTCTAGAGGATCGTGCTCTTTTCTGTAGACATGCATGATAGTGTTTCTTTCTTTTTTTTGTTTTCTGTAGCCTTTGTGTAAAGTTAGGAAATTCCTTGAATAATGAATGTTGAGAAAGAAAAACAAGTAACATAGGATGAATCTGTGTATTTTGACTACACAACTATTAGAGTATACAACTCGGTTGTATTAATTTAGTTAGTTTTTGTATTTTAGTTGTATTAGTTTTGTATCATTTTTTATATTTTTATTACAGTTACAGAATTTGTTAGCACTCAACTCCAATTATATATATTTGTGTAACTGATCTAAGCTAACTCAAGCATATATTGAAAAACTCCTAACGATTTCTTTTCTTCTCTCTCTCTCCTCTCATTCTATTCTCCCTTCCTTACATTCTTTTATGGTATCAAGAGCTTAGTTTCGATCCATCTGTTTTCTCATGACTTTTGCAACTAATGATGACATTAATGGCACTTGCCCACCGCCTCCCCCGCCACCAACACCAAAACTTGTGTTGCCTTGCTTGCTCCAACAACATTTTCTCATAGTCACTGCTAAGCTAAACTCACTGATTCGAATTACCTTCTTTGGCAATAGCAGGTTCAGCCAGTCCTCAAAGGCCATGGCTTACTCAGTTACATTCTTGCTCCACAAATTCCTCAGAAATTTGCTTCAGACCAAGATTGGGATCACAATACACTTTCACCTGAAGTGGTTCTGCCAAAGTATGAGATGGTTCTAGTGGAAGATAGTGAACAGGAATAGAAGCTAGAGGAGGGAAAGAAGTAGACTTAGAGAGTAAATTAGGAGCACTAGGTGTAAAGAAAGGGACAAGTTCAAGGAAATTGACATCAATCGAAACTAAATAGCAACAAATAATTGGAGAGTAACACTTATAACCTTTTTGAGGCTTAGTGTAATTGAGAAAAACACATTTGTGAGAGCGATGTGAGAATTTATCAAGTATGGGACTAAGGTTATGAACAAAGCAAGTTTACCCAAAGACTCATGGAGGTAAAAGGTTAAGGGACTGGTGAGGGTACAAGATAGAGTGATGGACTTGGTTTTGAAGAATAGAGGATGATATTCTATTAATAAGGTAGTACACAGTAAGAACATAACCCAAAAAAAAATAAGGAACCTAACTATGACACAACAGTGTACGAGCAGTTTTAATAAGGTGTCTATTTTTCCATTCAACAACTCTGTTTTGTTATGGAGTAGAAGCACAAAAGGTCTAAAGAAAGATACTGTGAGAAGCCATAAAATTTTGAAATTGATTAGATAAGTACTCATGAGCATTATCATTTTTGAAATGTACAAATTGGAACCCCAAATTGAGTTTTAATTTCAAAACATAAAGTTTTAAAAATAGAAAATAACTTAGACGATGTTCTTTTAAAAATAACCAAGTACATTTAGAATAATCATCACTAAAGGTAACAATATGACTCTGACCCCACCAAACAAGGCAAGAAATGCAAAAACCAAGAGACCTCCAACTTGGACCGAAGAATAAAGGACAAATCAGAGTATAGCATCTTGCAGCAACTCTAACAAAACAAGTAGTGGCCAAAATTAGTGTTGGATGTGCTGCCATGTCCCGGTGGTGGGGTAGTGAGGAGAGAGAAAACCAAAGAGGAAAGGGTGTGCATGAGGGCACGTGAGATCTCTGGTTGGCGCAAAACTTTGGGAATAGGCTGAACTGAGCAAGGCGAAGCAGATCCACGGGTGGTCTACAGATAAAAAAAAAATAAATGATGGAAAAGTCCCAGGAACAGTAAACATGGCGGTTCAGTGTCCAAACACTTGAAAACTGCAGGAAACTGAATATGAAAAACAGTTTTTGGGGAAAAAAATAAAATTTCACAAGCAAGTAGTGGGCTCATTGGGTAATCATGGATTAGGATTATCCTACGTTAGGCTCTAGATTCCATGGTGAGAAAGAAGAACAAGAAACATAAAATGTATATGTGTTTAGACTACACATTTGACCTGAACATATATTTATAATAGGGATTATTAACACAGAATATACAATTACGTAGTTACCATAGTTACAAAGATACTAATTTTTCTCTTTACAGTATTACCATAATTACATAATTTTAATAGTCTGCAATGATCAAGTTGAGTGATTTATACAGTATAATATTGGGTATGAACCAACTTGATTACATTTCATTGTCTTCCCTTGAGGTTTTTTCCCCAACCTTTACCATTTAATTTGGTCAGTTCCAGTATTCTTTTTTCTTGAATCCCCAATTGACAAGCTGTTTTATACTGTTAAGAGAGAAAATATTGAATCCGTGTGTTTAGGGCACAACGGAGTTATTCCAATTTATAGAGAAGAGTAAATAATTACAAAATATACAGTTACTATATTTACAAGATTCTAATAGATTCTAGCACTCCCCCTCAAGCTGGAGCATATAGGTCATATGCACCAAGCTTGTTACATATGTAGTTAATCCGAGGACCCCTTAATGACTTAGTAAAGATGTCTGCTAGTTGGTCATGAGAATTGACAAAACTAGTAGATATTTCTCCGGACATGACTTTCTCTCTGACAAAGTGACAATCAACTTCAATATGTTTTGTCCTCATGAAATATTGGATTTGAGGCAATATGCATAGCGGCTTGATTATCACATATAAGTGATATATGTGTGACCTCTCCGAACTTTAATTCTTGAAGCAACTGTTTGAGCCATATAAGCTCCTGACTCGCTATAGCCATAGCTCGATACTCCACTTCCGCACTCGACTGGGCTACAATATTCTGCTTCTTACTTTTCCAAGAGATAAGGTTATCTCCGACAAATATACAGAATCCAGAGGTGGACCTTCTATCTATGGGAGATCCTGCCCAATCTGCATCAGAATATCCCACAACTCGAGTGTGTCCTTAGTCTTCATACAAAAGACCCTTTCCTGGAGCTCCTTTGATGTATCGAACAATGCGAATCACTGCAACCCAATGTTCCTTATATGGAGAGTTGAGGAATTGACTTACTACACTCACTGCGAATGATATATCTGGACGGGTAACAGTGAGGTAGTTCAGCTTTCCTACTAATCGTCTGTACCTTTCAGGATCTAGAAGAGGCTCCCCCTGATTTGGCAAGAGCTTGACATTGGGATCCATGGGAGTGTCGACTGGCTTGGAAGTTAACATTGTTGTTTCTTCCAAAATATCCATTGCATACTTCCTTTGGGAAATGATGATCCCACTTTTGGACTGTGCTACTTCTATTCCCAAAAAATATTTGAGTTTGCCAAGATCCTTTGTCTGAAAATGTTTGAAGAGATGTTGCTTTACCTGTACAATGCCCAGATGGTCACTACTTGTGATGACAATGTCATCAACATAAACGACCAAATAGATGCAACCGGTAGGAGAGTGACGATAAAAGACAGAATGGTCAGCCTCACTCTGAGTCATGCCAAACTGTTGAATCACAGTAGTGAATATGCTGAACCATGCTCTGGGTGACTGCTTGAGGCCATATAAAGATTTTCGCAATCGACATACAAGACCAGAGGACTCCCCCTGAGCAACAAAGCAAGGCGGTTGCTCCATGTAGACTTCCTCTAGCAAATTACCATGTAAGAAAACATTTTTAATATCCAACTGATAGAGAGGCCAATGACGTATGGCAGCGATGGATAGGAATAGTCGCATAGAATGCAATTTGGCCACGGGAGAGAAGGTGTCGCCATAATCCAACCAGAAGATTTGAGTATAGCCTTTGGCGACGAGACGGGCCTTAAGCCGGTCAACCTTGCCATCTGGACCAACCTTGACTGTATATACCCACCGACAGCTAACAACTGACTTCCCTGGTAGTAGAGGAACGAGGTCCCAAGTCCCACTGTTCTGTAATGCACACATCTTGTCCAACATAGCTTGTTTCCACCCAGGATGGGAAAATGCATCACCTGCACTCTTAGGAATAGAAACAGAGGACAAGGAAGAAAGACAAGAATAATAGGAAGGAGAAAGACGATGATAACTTAAAGAAATATAATGAGGAGAAGGATTACAAGTAGAACGTATATGAGAATGTCAGATTCAGAGGGCGGGACCGGAAGATGAGGCGAAAGAGGTGGTTCCAAAGGTGAGTCCATGGTGTTGTCAGTGCTCGGTGGCTCCAAAACAAGACGAGTACGACGCTGATATACCTGCAAAGGTGGAGGAGATGGGTGTGGAGGGGATGGAGACACCTCTAGAGATTGAACTAGGGGCAGTTGTGGATGGGGAAGACTTGAGTGTAGATGTTCTAAGTTCAAAGAACGGAATGGACTCGAAAAAAGTAACATCAGCAGAAATGAAATACCTTCGAAGAGTAGGGGAATAACACTTGTATCCTTTTTGAGATCGTGGGTACCCGAGAAAAACACACTTATGAAACCGAGGAGAGAGCTTGTCAATGTCGGGACCAAGAGCATGAGCAAAACATGTCGAACCAAAGACACGAGGAGGTAAAGGATGAAGAGAGTGGTGGGGGTATAGAACTTGATGAGGGATTTTACTTTGTAAAACAGAGGAAGGCATGCAGTTAATGAAATAACATGCAGTAAGTACTGCATCACCCCAAAATTGATGAGGAACATGAGAGTGGAGAAGAAGAGTCCGGGTGGTCTCAAGTAGATGCCTATTTTTGCGTTCTGCAACTCCATTCTGTTGAGGGGTATGAGGACAAGATGTTTGATGTAACACACCATGCGATACCATAAAGGTCTAAAACTGAGTAGACAAATATTCACGGGCATTATCACTTTGTAAAGTTCGAATAGGAATACCAAATTGATTTTTTATTTCATTAAAAATAGACTGAAAAATTGAAAAAATTTTAGAACATTCTTTCATTAAGTATAACCAAGTACAACGGAAAAAATCATCTATAAAAATGACAAAATACCTAGATCCTAATGTAGAGGAAATACGACTTGGACTCCAAACATTTGAATGAACTAAAACAAAAGGGGACGAAGCCCGACTCATAATGAGACTAGAAAAAGAATGACGAACATGTTTGCCTAATTGATATGACTCACAAGACAAAGACTCTGACTTAGAAAGACTAGGGTATAGTTGCTTCAACTTATCAAGACCTGGATGTCCTAATCGAGCATGAATCAGAAGTGGAGACGCTACTGCTGAACCAACAAGAGAGGGCTTCTTGAGCTGATAGAGACCATGAGACTTACATCCGGAGCCAATCGTCCTTCCCGTAATCCGGTCTTGCAGGGAAACAGAATTTTTGGTAAAAGATATGACACAATCAAGAGACGTAGTAAGTTGACTAATGGATAATAAATTAAAGGGTGCCCCAGGGACATAAAGTACATTGTTAATAGAAAGAAAAGGAAGAGGATGGACAATACCAACACCTTGGGATTGAGTTTGAGACCCATTTGCCATGGTGACAGAAGGTAAATAACCAGAAGTAGAAAGAGAAGAAAAAAGGAATTTATTACCAGTGATGTGATCGGTGGTCCCAGAGTCAAGGACCCAAGGGCCTGAAGAGTGAGAGAGACCAACAAAGGAATTACCACTGTGTGCAACAGCAGCAATAGAACCGGAGGCCTGACGATCGTTATACCATTTCAAAAAATCATCATAGGAAGGTGATGGATGTGGATCTGGAGCCAATGTCGGAGCAGAAGTGGATGAAGGAGACACAGAACTCTGGGCCACCTGGGCAGTGCGAGGTCGACCATGTAGAGTCCAGCACTTATCAATTGTGTGTCCCGGGCAGTGGCAATGATCACACCAGGGACGTCCTTTGCTGCCCTTGCGCTGTGAAGGTCAGTTGGTGTTGCGAGAAACCAAAGCCGAAGAGTCAATAGGAATGGGAAGCAAAGGCTCAGAGGAGGATTTGGGGGGCACACGGAGGAGGGTTGCCCAAGTACTATCCATAGTAGCTTCTGTGAGGCTTCCTAGGATCTGATCACGAACATGAGAATATTCTCGGGGCAGACCGTATAAAGCCAAGGACATGAAAAACTTCTTGCAATTGTCAAGTTCTGCATCTGGAGTGGCAGCAGGAGGAAGCAATTTGTTGAACTCACAAAGAAGGCTTGATACGAAGCCAAGATAGGTCGACATAGAATCCTTAATTTGCTGGGCACTAAGGACAGTCATGAGGTCTTCACAAACTTGGTAGAGTCGCCGAGAATTGTTTGTAAAGAGTTGTTGGGCTTGTGTCCAAACAGCCTTGCAAGTTTTGTGAATGCAAAAGACATCACGAAGAGATGGGTGAATGGTGGCTCGGATGATATAGCACAGTTGAGCATCAACCTTTTTCCACAGAGGACGGTCGGCCTCTGGGACATCATCTGCTGTTTGGGTGAGATGTCTCTCATAACCCTATCCAACAAGCCAAAGTTCAATGTGAGAAGCCCAGGAGTAGTGCTTATCGTCCAATTGCTCAGAAGAAAGAGGAGCAGTGACATGGTTGGTAAAAATCTGGGTATCGGCTTTTGAAGTGCTAGAGGCAGCCATTGGTCAGTGAGAAGAGAGAGAAAATGTCCAAACAGCAGCGAAAAAGGGCAAAACAAGATAGAGTAAATGTCCAAACAGTAAACTGAGACCAAACACAGGTAGAGGAGAGAGGGGCGAGCAAACCCCAATCGACGGCGTTAGGAACGGACGCTGGACGCACCGTCACGCGCGGAGAGAGAAGGTGGCGCGTGAGAAAATCGCCTGAGGAGAAAGCGGCGCATGGGGGCGCGTGAGGGCTCCGATGAAGGCGCGGTCAGCGGGGTTCGGCCGATCTGACAAGGGCGATCACGACGGCGGGGTTTCCGTAGTGATCGGAGGTGGGACGGCGGTGGCGAAAGTGGCGGCGGTGGCGTCGGAAAAAAAAGGCACCGGTGAACAGTGGGTCCACCGGAAAAAAAATAAGGATTAGGGTTGCCTCTCTAGGCTCTAGATACCATGTTAAGAGAGAAAATATTGAATCCGTGTGTTTAGGGCACAACGGAGTTATTCCAATTTATAGAGAAGAGTAAATAATTACAAAATATATAGTTACTATATTTACAAGATTCTAATAGATTCTAACATGTACAAATTCCTTGCCAAAATTGCTTAGGTCTACAATTAAATATTGTTAGGGTTCAAAGATTAAGGAAGATGAATATGAAAGAATGATGATGAATCTTTATTATTGAATCAAAAAGACTTAAGGATGTTTACACACAATTTCCAAAGCTCCCAGCTCCTATCCAGAGATTGAATCTCCCTTTCTAGAATACAAGTTCCCTCCCTTGTTTCTGTTATCTCCTTCTCCATTTATACTTGCTAACTAACTAAACCTTCAACGGTTGGTCCCTTCTTCCTTGCATACACATGCTATATTTTGGGCTTAGTTCAGCAACTGTTCACTCTGGTTATTTTCTATATTTTCTGGTCTAACAAATATAGTCTACAACACTCATCTTGTGATCTAGGTGGCCCTTTATTCTTCAACATTCAGTACTATTCAGCAGTTAGTCTTGTGGCTGTGCAGTAAAATTTTCCTTTTAGCTTAAGAAGTACCTTTGTATCATAAAAAATATGGTTTTGTTAACCTTGGACCGTAGGACTGATTTTAAGCATCTAAAAATAGTAAACTTTTATTTAAAGATATAACATTTGTTACACGTTTGCATTCTCAATGTAATAAATGCTTTCTTTCCCAATAAAAGCTGGCCACTTTTAGTTTCTTAAAATGGGTCCTGATGGTTGAGGTTAATGTTTTCCTAAAAGGTAATACCTGAAGGTTGAAGCATTCTTCCATTTTATTTAACCAGCTTGAACCCTGTGATTTTGTCTTCCATTGTATTCCTATTTAACCTTTGTATCATCTCCCAATTATTTATCCATCACTTTGTGTGATTGACCCAAAATATCTAAACTATTCTGGTATGCTATAATCTTTAATTTTCAACTCCATGTTCATGTCTTGCTGAATTTGCATTCCTTGTACACTGTTTTACTTCTGCTGAAATAGGAACTGTGTGGTTCCAAAGCTTTTTCCCAAACTCCATAACTGTGTCTCAATTTGTCTGTCTTCGTCAATAACTATATCATCTGGAGAATTCATGTATTGAGACATTTGCTCTTGGATATGTTGAGTAATGACTTCCAAAACCAATATACAAATATAAGGGCTCACGGTTGACCTTTAGTGTAACTATAAATTATATTGAGTAAATACCCACTTTAGTTTTGGAGATTGTAAGCGCTAAGCATCTGTCACTTTAATTCTTGATTTCACAAAACTCTTATTGGGCCCCTAACTTCAAAAACATCATTCATTTTAGTCCTTTTCTAACAAAACAACATTCACTTTAGTCTTTATGTTAGTGAAAAGCATTGTGGAAAAGAACTAAAGTGAATGATATTTTGCAACTGAAACTAAAATGACTGGAAAATGCTTTTATGCCGGTGCCCCCACCATGAGTTCACTTACTAGTTTTAAATTAAGCCCATCAGCCTTGACAGCCAAAATTCATGCAACATGGACTCCCATCATTTCAATGCCTTCCTCAAAATGTCTCTTGGCAGTCTAGCCTAAGCATTTTCCAGGTCAATGTAAACCTTGCTGGAAATATATTATTATTCTCTGGTGACTCCTAGTAATAAAACCAATTTGGTGTTCTGAAGTATGAACCTTGTATTGATCTTTGATCAATTACTCTCTCCATAGTTTAATAATTTGGTTCTGTTTTACTCTTTTGTAGTTGCTACTTCTGTATGTCATCCTTGTTCTTAAAAAGAGAAGTCGAAGTGTTTCTCATTCATTCATCTTGCATTTTTTAAACTTATTATCCAGATTTATCATAATCACACCTTTGTCCACGTCCTAAAATTTCAATAGAGTTTTATGTTAGATGTTGACTGCCTAACACAACCTCCACTTTTATCCAGCCTTGGGATCAGCTGTGCAAAGATTTGCAACAGTGCACAACATGGGCAGAGTTTCAGAAGTGATAGCTGATTACCAATTACATGTTACTGTTTCTGGTTTTAGGCTTATAGGACTAGCTATATCATTGAACATTGACCGATATTTTTTCTTAGAAAACTGTTTCCACATAATGAAAAATACTTCTATTTTGGAATAAGAACAACTGAGCAGTGGTTGTACAAGTTATTCATACCTTATAGAAACTCTCAATTCTATGTTAGTCTTTTGGCAATCAGTTGTACATGTTGTTCATATCATATTCAAGGAATTTGACAGCTAACTCGTGTTTGTTTATCTGACATTTGTTGTTGTTCAATGTAATGTACTTGATTTTCCTTTTCTATTTAAATTGTTTATTGTGTTTGAGTTTCAATGGTTACTAATTGGAAGGTATTTGGACTCTACTAACATTACAGGTGCCAAACTTTCTGGGTAAAACTAGTCATCATAAGGTATAATTACCTTGCTCTATTATTGCCTTATATTGTTCTCTGCTGTTTTCTTCCATGATTTTTTCAGCTCAGATTATTGTTTTTATGATTCCCTCCTACTAGTTATCTCCTGGACTCTCCTTGTTATATATTTTTATTGACTGAAGTTCCAATGTTTATTCAAGCTAGGTAACTAATTGTTTTGGGAGAATTACAATTTAGTAATTCCTTGCAAGAATTTTTCCAATTATGGAACTGGACAAGTGGTTAACAAAGCCAAAATATGGTAAAAACATTAACCACTTATCTAGTCTATTGTTCTTTAATTGGAAATGTATTCCAACACTTCATAAAATGCAATTCTCACATTTTTGTGTGTGTGGATTTTAACTGGATTTTTCTGGTACAATTGATTGCAATTAATGGGAAATCAAGTTTATTCAAGGTAATTAGGTTACAAATGGCCATAATTTGTCTATAGACTGTTGCTCAATTTCCTAGCCTGGTAATTGTAATCTGATACTGTTTGCTATGACTTACAAATATGCATGTTTAACGTTGTGATCAATTTGTATCTAAAGAAAATTTGATATGCAATGATTTTTGTCAGGTCGTGTGTTATTCTGTTTTAGAATGTCTTTGGAAAGCCATCTGGATATTATTGACCCATGAAAACTTATGATTGCAGTTTAAAGCAGCAAAGCACCAAATTTTATTGTTTCCATTTTGAAGTTGTCTTTCTCCAGGCCTTGTTAACAATTTGATATAAGTAACTAATGATTTTAAGTATGAATAATGTTTATACTTATTGATACTCTTAATTCTAAGAATAAGGATCTTTCTAGAGGTTCCAAGGTATTGATTGATCTTGAATAGATGTACAATTGGTAGATATTTGACCATTAATAATATTAGATAGTTAAAGAAAACACCTTTAAGGTATACTACTGCCAACTTTGGGATAACAAACCACTAGAAGTAGCACTGGTACCTTTATAAACAGAAGCAAAGCAACAAAACTCAAAGTGATATTTCTCCTCTATCTTGATTTTTCAGCCCTTGTACTAGTGACAATAACTTATTGTTACACACGCGAGTGCAACTTGTCTTGTGGCAGCAATAATGCAGTATAAGTTTTAGAAGTTGGTTTTTTACCTTAATATGCACTTGTAATAATTCTCATCATGAAGTGTGGCAATTAATTTATATGAATAAATGCCCACACTTAAGTGTGTGCTTAGTTGACATGAAAATAGGCAGTGGAAAATGGGGCTTTGAAATGTTTGAAACAAGAATCAATTGCATGATGAGATGTTTGATTTTGATTAATTTTATGAAAAAAGAAATTGCTTTAATTTTCAAAGGCTTTTAAAAAGGCGGTGGAAAATTATCTACGTGCACATGATTTGCTGATTGAATTGGGTTGGAGCTAGAAGTGGCTGTGAACATAGTTCCTGAGAAGATTCTTGCAGTTTAATACTGTTAAGAGAGAAGAAAATGAAAGAGCATTGAGTGAATCCGTGTGTTTCAACTACACACCGAAGCATATATTTATACTAGGAGCATTGATACAAGAATTAATTACGGAGATATTATGGATGCCTAATTACCATAATTACAAGAATATCATTTCCTTAAATACAACATATCTTCTCCCTAATTACATTACTATAATTACATATTTTCATATTTGCATATTTCTAACACTCCCCTCAAGCTTGAGCATATAGATCATATGCACCAAGCTTGTCATATATGTAACTAATTCGAGGACCTCTCAAAGACTTACTAAAAGCATCTGCCAGTTGATCATTTGAATTGACAAAGCTTGTGGTGATGTCCCCCGATAAGATCTTCTCACCAATGAAGTGGCAATTGATCTCAATGTGCTTTGTCCTTTTAAGAAATACAGGGTTTGAGGCAATATGCAAGGCTGCTTGGTTATCACAAATAAGTGTCATTTGTGTAATCTCCCTAAATCTCAGTTTTCTGAGAAGTTGTTTCAGCTAGATAGTTCACATGCGGCTAAAGCCATGGCTCGATATTCTGCTTCTGCACTTGAGCAGGCAACTACACTTTGCTTCTTACTTTTCTAAGAAATTAAATTTTCTCCAATAAAAATGCAATAGCCAGAAGTAGATCTTCTATCAGTAGGAGAACCTGCTCGATTGGGATCTGAGTAACCTACAATTTAAGCATGACCCTTGTCCTCATACACGAGTCCTTTCCCTGGGGCTTCTTTGATATATTTTAAGATGCAAATCAATGCGTCCTAGTGTCCTTCGCAGAGAAAATTGAGAAATTGACTTACCATACTGACTGCATAAGAGATGTCTGGACGAGTGATAGTAAGATACTTTAGCTTCTTAACCAATCTCCTATACTTCTCTGAGTTAGAAAGAGGCTCCCCCTGACTTAGTAGAAGTTTGGAATTAGGATCTATAGGAGTATCCACAGGTTTAGTGATGTCATGCAAAGTGGCTAACAGCCATATCTATGTTTTTATCTTTCTAGTAGTTTTTTTAATTTTTATTAGTTTGTTAGGATCTTTATCTTTCCTTTAATTAAGAAGATTTATATTTATCAATTTGTTAGGCTTCTAATAGTTTTGTTGATCTTATATATTGGCATCAAAGGCCTATGAAAGGGGAGATTAATTAGTGAAGTCTTGAATATTTCTCAATATCCTTGTGTCAATCCCCCGGTATTCCTAGAATCAACGAGTTCTAGAATCAACGAGTTATTGATAGTCTCCCTATTTCATTACGTACGCTGCATCATTTAGCACTCATCAAACCTGTTTCCTCTAAGATATCCATTGTGTACTTCCTTTGGGAAATAACAATACCATTCTTGCATTGTGCCACCTATATTCCCAAGAAGTACTGAAGTCTCCAAGGTCTTTTGTCTAAAAATAGTGACTTAGGTGTTGCTTTACTGTGTAATGCCATGATAATCACTGCTAGTAATAACAATGTCATCAATATAAACAATCAAGTAAATGCATCCTGTGTCTGAATGGCGGTAGAAAATTGAATGATCTGCCTCACTTCTAGTCATCCCAAACTGTTGGACTAAAGTGCTGAATCTGCCAAACCATGTTTTGGGAGACTGTTTATCCATATAGGGATTTTCGAACACGATAGACTAATCTGAAAGACGACTTCTGAGCAACAAAATCAAGAGGTTGCTCCATATAGACTTCCTCAGTGAGATCACCATGGAGAAAAACATCTTGATGTCAAGCTGATAAAGAGGTCAATGGCGGATGACAGCCATGGACAAGAATAAGTGAACAAACGTCATTTTGGCCACTGGAGAGAAAGTGTCACCATAATTCAAGCCAAAGATTTGAGTATAACCTTTGGTGACCAAGTGAGCTTTAAGGTGATCAACTCGTCCATTGAGGCCAACTTTAACTGTGTAAACCCATTGGAAGGGGAGCTAGGTCCCAAGTTCCACTGCTCTGAAGTGCATTCATCTCATCAAGCATAGCTTGAGTCCAACTAGGATGTGAAAGAGCTTCATCTGGATGTTTAGGAATAGAAACAGAAGACAAAGACAAAAGGCACATATAATGGAAAGAAGACAAACGATGATATGATAAAGCAACATAATGAGGAAAAGAATTGCAAGTGGAACGTATACTTTTGCGAAGAGCAATAGGAAGATCAGCCTTAGAAGGCAAGGCCGAAAGAGGTGAATGAGTTAGAGGCGGTAGTGAGTCAAATGGAGTCCCTTCATTGGCTGGTGTTAGCATAGGAGGTGGGTGGGGCCGACAGAGATAAACCTGTAAAGGACGCAGAGGAGGAGCATCTGGAGGAGAGTCATCTGGCGGAGGTGGAGGTGGTGTCTCTGGGGGTTGAAAAACAACAGGAACAGGTGGGAGAGATGTGACAGATTGAGAAGGTGCTGAAGAAGACTCAGACCCAAAGAAAGAAACAGACTCAAAGAAAGTAACATCAGCTGAGATAAAATAGCGTTTAAGGGTGGAAGAGTAACACATAATCTTTTTGAGATCGACTGTAGCCAAGGAACATACATTTGTGAGTACGAGGCGAAAGTTTGTCAACCCCTAGACTAAGATTATGAACAAAGCAAGTGGACCCGAAGACATGAGCAGGTAAAGGATGTAAAGATTGGCGAAGAAACAGGACAGAGTGTGGTATCTGGTTATTAAGAGTAGAAGAGGGCATACGATTGATAAGATAACAGGCTGTAAGGACAACATCGGCCCAAAATTGATGAGGAACATTACCATGAAAGAGAGTTCGAGTAGTCTCAATAAGATGTCTATTCTTCCTTTCAACAACCCTATTTTGTTGAGGGGTATGTGCACAAGAGGTTTGATGAAGAGTGCTATTAGAAGCCATAAATGATTGAAAAGGTTGAGACAAATATTCTTTTGCAGTATCACTACGTAAAATACGAATGAGAACACTAAATTGACTTTTAATATCATGGTAAAAGGACTTAAAAATAGAGAATAAGTTAAAACAATTTTTCATTAAAAACAACCAAGTGCAACGAGAATAATCATCAATGAAAATAGCAAAATACTTAAACCCTAAGGTAGATAGTACGACTAAGACCCCAAACATCTGAATGGACCAAACTAAAAGGAGACGCAGCTCGTGTATTGACACGATTATGAAAAGAACTACCAATATGTTTTCCAAATTGACATGTCTCATAGATAATGTGGAGAGACGCTGCACCATTTGCTGAAGCTTTGAAAGACTAGGAAGACCAATCTGAGCATATGAAGAAGGAGAGGAGAATCCACCACAGATCTAGCATGAACCAAGGGACGAAGTTGATATAGTCAATGTGACTCACATCCTGTGCCAATCATCGGCCCCGAAATCTAGTCCTGCAGAAATACAAAGTCTTTAGTGAAAGAAATCACATATTCAAGAGAACGAGTAAGACGACTTATGGAGAGAAGGTTAAAAGGAGACCTAGGAACATATAAGACATTGTTGACGAAAAGTGATGGAAGGGATGAACAATACCAAGGCCCTGAGATTGTGTTTGAGACCCGTTAGCCATAATAACAAAAGGTAAATAAGTAAAGGTAGAGAGAGAAGATAAAGTAGAGTGAGAGTTACCAACAAAGGAATTACCCGTGTGTGCAATAGAAATAGTGGAAGTAGAGGTCTAATGATCATCATACTACTTGAGGAAATTAGAAAGGATAGCAAGAGGCGCCTAAGAAGCAGACGACACAGTAGTGGTTTCTGGTGGAGGTAGTGTAGCAGCCTAGGCAGCATTCACGGTCCGAGTGGGATGGCCATGGAGAGCAAAGCACTGGTCAATGGTGTGACCAAGTTTGTGACAATGGTCACACTTGGGACGACCTCTGCTGGTTTGTGGGGGTGACTATGGTCACTATTCTGAGAGACCAAAGCGGAGGGGTCAATGGGGACAGGAGCCACATCCGGATCAGGAGGAGATTTGGGCAGTACACGGAGTAAGGTGGACCAAGCAGAATTCATAGTAGTAACAGTAGGATAGCCTAAAATCTGATCCCGAACCATAGAGTAATCAATAGATAGCCCATACAAGGCTAACAGCATAAATAAGGTCGTACGTTGGTCCAATTCCTTTGCAGGGGTATCGGCGGGAGGCAAGAGTTCATTAAAGTCATGAAGAACATTGACTTTGTCCAGATATTTAGACATTGTTCCATTAAGACGGCAAGGAGTAATGACACTTATGAGATCTTGGCAAACCCTATAAAGATGCCGAGTGTCATTGGTATAGAGTTCCTTAGCTTGCACCCAAACAGTCTCATGATGAGAGAGAAAACACCTACAACAGAAAAAAAAACAGAAACAACCTGACGGAGGCTCAGAACAAAAAATTGAAGGCAGATTCGGAATCAGCAGAGTGAGATGAGTTCGGGGGGTCTAATTGCTGACTGAAAATCTGATCCCGAACCATAGAGTAATCAATAAATAGCCCATACAAGGCTAACAGCATAAAGAAGGTCGTATGTTGGTCCAATTCCTTTGCAGGGGTATCGGCGAGAGGCAAGAGTTCATTAAAGTCATGAAGAACACCACTGACTTTGTCTAGATATTTAGACATTGTTCCATCAAAACGGCGAGGAGCAATGACACTTATGAGATCTTGCCAAACCCTATAAAGATGTCGATTGTCATTGGTATAGAGTTCCTTAGCTTGCACCCAAACAATCTCACAAGTCTTATGAGAATGAAAATTTTGGCATAGAGAAGGACGAATGGTGGACTTGATGATGCTGCAAAGCTGGGCATCGATCTTACTCCACTTCTCACGATTAGCAGTAGCCACAGAGTCTTCCTTCGTCGTAAGGTGGTTCGCGTAGTCTTGGCCCTTAAGCCAAAGTTTGATGCAGAGGCTCAAGAATCATAGTTGCGGCCGTCAAGCTTCTCTGTATAGAGTGAGCAATGATTTAATTAGTAAAAATGGATGCATCAGCTTTGGGAGTAGCAAAACTCACCTTGGGTTGTAATGATGAGAGCGAAAACACCTGCAACAGAAAAAAACCAGAAATAACCTGATGGAGGCTCAGAACAAAAAATCGAAGGCAGATTCGGAACCAGCAGAGTGAGATGAGTCCGGGAGTCTAATCACCTGCTGAAAAAGTCACTGGACGCATGACAATAGAGGTGGTTGGAGAGAGAAACAACAACTGAGGGCATGTTTCTACTATCAAAGCGGGGTTGGTGGCGTTGGAAAGCCATTCAGATTTGGGATTTGGTCCCCGAAACAGTACGCCGGCAATGAACAGTATCATCAAAAAATAAAACCAGTCGGGAAAGAGACCAGAAATCAGAAGAAAAACACGATTTCTCTGGAAAAAGATTTCACTGATAAGCAATGGGCCTACCAGAAATGCATGGATTAGGATTACTCTTTCACCAGGCTCTTCAATACTATGTTAAGAGAGAAGAAAACGAAAGAGCATTGAGTGGATCCGTGTGTTTCAACTACACACCGAAGCATATATTTATTATACTAGGAGCATTGATACAAGAATTAATTACAAAGATATTATGGTTACAATTATCATAATTATGGGAATATCATTTGACATTACCATAATTACATGTTTTCATATTTGCATGTTTCTAACAAATACAAACGGAAGAAAGCGGGCATTGTTCCTTGTTGGTTAATAAAGTGGAAAGGGCAGCCTACTGAAGATGCTACTTGGGAAGATGCTACTTGGAAAGATGCTGTCACAATTTCCACTCAATTTCCAGATGTTAGCTTTTAGGACAAGGCTTCAATTGATGGGGGTGGCAGTGTTAGGTCCCATGAACCTAAGTGGATAAGTCCAATCTAACTTAGTCATGGGCCTTGGATTTGTATTTTGGACAACATATAGTAGGAGAAATAAGAAGGGGCAGAATGGGAATTAGAGAGAGAGTTTAGTTATGGAGAACACATTGACATTTAATGTTTCATATAGTGTGGGGAAGAGAGAGAACGAGCCAGTTATGCTTTTTTCTGTTAGTTGTGAGCAAGGGTGTGAACCTTTGTAGGAGCTTTGCTCTGGATATTGCAGAATTGATTCTGCAGTATTTTCTTTGTTAATAATCCTTCCTTCTTCTAAATGCTTTGCAAACATTGTATGGTCAGTATGGCATTGAGTGAGTCATTTCGTTTAACAACCCAGGTTAATCTATCAAACCAAGCTTGGGGGTGATTGCTTAAGACCATAGAGTGATTTTTACAACTTACACACTTAGCAGTTCATTGGCCCAAAAATTCGAGTTTTTTAGCACATCAGGATTGTCCGAGCTTACTGATTTTATGGTCTAGCTTGGCGATCCCAGTTGATCTTGGTGGTTTGCGTTTCCAAGGGCGAGCTAGCATGGAAAGGTGGCCAGAGATTGTAAACTCGTATGATCTTACGTTTTGGCACACGATTTTGACTGCTATGCTGCCAAGTCTCATTCTTCTTCAAAGCCTTGATTTCCTCCTCAATAGCAGCTTTCCCAACTCAGGTACTTGGACTGCTTTATGAAAGTCATGAGGTATCTTGGTGCTGTCCAAGGTGGTGAATAAAAGTCCTTTATTCCTGCAACAACTTCTCAAAAGAGACATGATTTCCAGTTGGGTATTACGTGCATGATCTCCCCCTTTTCGTCAAGAAAATAGGTATGTTTAGGTCATTAATGAGTATCGTCAAGTTCTAAATTCTGGTCTGAATCTTGGTTTTGCCTTGGAAGTGTAAAGGTTTCTATCTCTTTTTGAGTTTTCTTCTTTCTTGAGTAGACTTGTAGCTTTTTATCAACATGAGCATTAGGTTCATTCTCGAGTACTGCAGCAGATATGTCACTAGATTTAGATTCAGATTCTGCTCCTAATTTCAGTGCTAAATCTATCACAAATTGAGTTTGAAGAACATGTTCAATTGCAGCAACAGTAGATTCTGAAATCTGTGGAGTGGGACAAAGAATCTCCCAAGGGTGGTATTCACTAGTATTCACTCTCTTCTCCCAACTGCTACCTTTGGGTAAAATGTTTGATTTTCAAAAAAGGTGACATCCATGGTATGATAGAATTTTCTGGTTGAAGGGTGGTAACATTTGTAGCCTTTTTTGTTTGGAGAGTATCCTAAGAAGATGTACTGTAATACTTTTGGGTCCAATTTTGCTTAAATTTGGCTTCTGGTCATGTATAAATGCTGTGCATCCAAATATTTTTGGTGGAAAGGTTGGTAAGGAGTTTAGTGTTTGGGGTATATGGACAGTAAGGTTTGATGGGGAGTTTGAAATTGAGGGTTTTGAAAGTCATTCTGTTTATCAAGTAGGCTAACGAGAGAACTACTTCACCCCAAAAATGACTTGGTACATTAGTTGACAGCATGAGTGATCTAGTAATTTCCATGAGGTGTCTATCCATCCTTGCTACGATCCCCTTCTGCTGTGGTGAATCCACACGTGAAGTTAACTGCCCAACCATCCTTGCTTGGGGAGGTAAGCACCAAGGTAGAAGTACTCCCTCCCATTGTTAATTCTAAGGACTTGAATGTGGGCTTGAAACAAAGTTGGGATCATTTTACGGAAAATTTCAAATATCTTCCCCACTTCCAACTTTTCTTTCATAAGGAACACCCATGTAACCCTTGTGTGATCATCTATGAATGTGACAAGCCACTTTGATTATATTGCTAACTCGAGAAGGCCCCCAGACATCACTGTGAATTAAGGCTTAAAACCAAAGTTAATTTTTATAATTAACTTGAAAAATTACTATTATATTTTAATTATTTGCATCCAGTTGTTAACTGTTGTTACTAAACAACCATTTAGTGTTTATTATTACTACATACTAATTGTGGTATATCAATACTGTCACGCAAGTTTAGGCATCTATATGCCATAACAAAACATTGCAATCCTACATTTTGAGCAATCTTATACTTTGACATCTCATGCTTAGGCGCTTTACATACCTGGTCTGTCTACATAATGGTTCCTTAGAAAGTTTCTATCCATCTTTTTAACTGGAGGCAATTAGCTTGTCTATGTCATCCTTGTATCTCATTTTTCTATTATAATATTCAGTGAAAAATGCTCACAATTGTCCTAGCGCGTGTTTACTTTATTTTTGAGAAATGATAGTTTATTTTTATCAACTTCATCAGAGAACTTTGGAAAAAAATAAACAATGATTGCCTGGAAATAATCTATTTCCTCCAAACACCCACTTGAGTGTATCTATACTTAAATCTATCTGTTTTAATTAATATTTAGTTTTTGTGGTTCATGGCTTGTAGGTAAAAGTCATCTTTTTCTCAAAATCGGGGGAGCGTGCTGCTCCATTTATACGACAAGCAGCTAAAGACTATTGGGCTTATGCTTCATTTGCATTCATTCTCTGGCGGGAAGAGGAATCTTCCTATTGGTGGGGAGCGTAAGTTGCAATTTCTGAAAAATCTGAACTGGGAAAAAACATTATTCTATCTTTTATCTTTTCCATATAGCAGATGATGGTCCTACAAATGTTTTTGTTACATTTACTAGTTTGTTGATTCATTTCTTGATTTGGCATTAAGTATTGAACTTGATTTGTTTTATCTGTTTTTTAATGTCAGATTTGGGGTGGAATCTGCACCTGCTATTGTATTTCTTAAAGACCCAGGTGTAAAACCTGTTGTTCACCATGGTCTGTTTCTTTGTCATACAACCTGAGAGTGAGAACCATTTGAATGCACTTGTAAGCTTCAATTAACTGACTACCTGTGCATTGTGGTGCAGGTTCAATTAACAATTCTTTATTTTTAAATATGATGGAAAGTAATAAACAGCAAGGTATATACAACAGCACTATTGTTTAGATTCCCCAGTGTGTTTAATACCTATAATTTTTTCGGAACACAATTGTCTTTATCTATTAAATTTTTAATGTGTGTTGGGAACAATGCAGCCTGGAAATTTTTAAATGATATATTGAGGGGAAAGGGTTGGGGAAATAGGTGGATAATTTGCTTATGGGAGTAGTGCACTAACTTCAATGGATCTTACGGCTGACATATCTGATCCTAAATTTAATGGAATTAACTTCTATATTTGTTGGAATAAACCAAATACTTTTTGGAGAATGAAAATAATACTGCATTCTGTTAGAACTGTATCAATATCAAAGGAGGAATGGATGTTGTTGAATGAGAACAGCCCTAACTGCTGCCAATGTAGCTGAGAATAAGAGTAAATGGATGTACTGAGTTGGCTCTTTGAGAGGCCAGACTCTCCTATCATCAACTGAGTACATTAGGCTGCTTTTAATGTGATAACTCATCCAGCTATCTTCAAAATCTGATAATTTTGGTGACCTAATCCACACTTCTAATTTCCCTCCTTGTCCTTCACTTGTAGCTAATACCTCTGCTGGTTCTCTACTTCTACCTAGAGCTCATGAGTCTCAGAAAGAATTGGTGATAGGGGTTGTGAGACTGCATTAGGATTAATGCTCTTCTTAAGAAACTGGGTGAATGTGGCTATGATCCAGTAGCTGGTCTCAACCATATGGTAGGATCCATAGAAGTGTGTGTTGAGTTTTTCATTAGGGTGCTTAGCTAAATATTTCAGCCTATAATGCTAAAGATTAAGATAAGCCCAATCTCCTATAGTTAATTCCATGTGTCTTCTCTTATCCACAATTCTCTTCGTGAGTTCCTGTGCACGCAGCAGGTTGCTTATGAGTTCCTTAAGCTCCTAATATCTCTTGTTAGTTAACCTGTTAACCTATTCCAATTTGGATAGAATGGTGGTCCCCTTAAGCAAAATAGGAGGGTCCTGTCCGTATAGAGCCTTGAAGGGGGAGTAGTTTGGTTGTAGCATTATGATTAGTGTTGAACTGAAACTCAGCCTAATTCAGCCAATTGGGTCAGTGCTTGAGGTTTGTCCTTGAGAACTTGACAAATTTTGTGCCACCTTTATTCCCAAGAAGTATCGAAGTCGTTCAAGGTCTTTTGTCTGAAAATGGTAACATAGGTGTTGCTTTATCTGTATAATGCTATGATGATCACTACCAGTGATAACAATGTCGTCGACATAAACAATTAAGTAAATGCATCCTGTGGGTGAATGGCGATAGAAAACTGAATGATCTACTTCACTTCGAGTCATCCCAAACTATTGGACTACAGTGCTGAATCTGCCAAACTATGCCCTAGGAAACTGTTTTAAGGCCATATAGGGATTTTCGAAGACGACAGACTAATCCGGAAGACTCCCCTTAAGCAACAAAACCAGGAAGTTGCTTTATATAGACTTCCTCAGTGAGATCACCATGAAGAAAAACATTCTTGATGTCAAGCTGATAAAGATGCCAATGGCGGATTGCAGCCATGGACAAGCACAAGTGAACAGACGCCATTTTGGCCACTGGAGAGAAAGTGTCACCATAATCGAAGTCAAAGATTTGGGTATAACCTTTGGCGACCAAGCGAGCTTTAAGGTGATCAACTCGCCCATCTGGTCCAACCTTAACAGTGTAAACCCATCAGCATCCGACAACTGATTTGCCCACTGGTAGGGGAGCTAGGTCCCAAGTTCCACTGTTCTGAAGTGCACTCATCTCGTTTAATATAGCTTGACGCCAACCAGGATGTGAAAGAGCTTCATCCTGATGCTTAGGAATAGAAATTGAAGACAAAGACGAAAGACACATATAATGAAAGGAAGATAAACGATGATAAAGCAACATAATGAAGAGGATTGCGAGTGAAACGTATACCTTTGTGAAGAGCAATAGGAAGATCAGTCTCAGAAGGTAAGGTCGGAAGAGGTGAATGAGTTGGAACCGGTGGTGAGTCAGATGGAGTCCCTTCATTGGCCGGTGATAGCACAAGAGGTGGGTGGGGCCAGCGGAGATAAATCTGTAAAGGACGCAGTGGAGGAGTATCTGGAGGAGTCATTTGGTGGAGGTGGTGTCTCTGGGGGTTGAAAAACAACAGGAACAAATGGGAGAGATGTGACAGACTGAGAAGGTACTGGAAAAGACTCAGACCCAGAGAAAGGAACAGACTCAAAGAAAGTAACATCAGCTGAGATAAAATAGCGTTTAAGGGTGGAAGACTAACACTTAATAATCTTTTTGAGATCAACTGTAACCAAGGAAGATACATTTGTGAGCACAAGGCGAAAGTTTGTCAACCCCTAGACTAAGATTATGAACAAAGCAAGTGGACCCGAAAACACTAGCAGGTAAAGGATGTAAAGACTGGCAAGGAAACATGACAGAGTGTGGTATCTGGTTATTAAGAGTAGAAGAGAGCATACGATTGATAAGATAACAAGCTGTAAGGACAACATCAGCCCAAAATTGATGAGGAACATTACCATGAAGGAGAGTCCGAGTAGTCTCAATAAGATGTCTATTCTTCCTTTCAACAACTCCATTTTGTTGAGGGGTATGTGCACAAAGAGGTTTGATGAAAAGTGCTATTGGAAGCCATAAATGATTGAAAAGATTGAAACAAATATTCTTTTGCATTATCACTACGTAAAATACGAATGGGAACACCAAATTGACTTTTAATTTCATGATAAAAGGACTTAAAAATAGAGAATAAGTCAGAACGATTTTTGATTAAAAACAAACAAGTACAACGAGAATAATCGTCAATAAAAGTAACAAAATACTTAAACCCTAAGGTAGATATAGTACGACTAGGACCCCAAACATCTGAATGGACCAAACTAAAAGGAGACGCAGCTCGTTGATTGACACGAAAAGAATTATGAATATGTTTTTCTAATTGACATGACTCATAGATAATGTGGAGAGGCGCATAACCATTTGCTGGAGCTTCTGAAGACAAGGGTGACCCAACTGAGCATGAAGAAGGAGAGGAGAATCCACCATCGATCCAGCATGAGCCAAGGGACAAAGTTGATATAGTCCATGTGACTCACATCCGGTGCCAATCATCTGCCCCGAAATCCGGTCATATAAAAATACAGAGTCTTTAGTAAAAGAAACCATACAGTCAAGAGAACAAGACAACTTATAGAGAGAAGATTAAAAGGAGACCTAGGAACATATAAGACATTATTGATGGAAAGTGATGGAAGGAGATAAACAAGACCAAGGCCCTGAGACTGTGTTTGAGACCTATCAGCCATAGTAACACATGGTAAATAAGCAGAGGTAGATAGAGAAGAAAAAACAAACTTATTACTAGTAATGTGGTTAGTGGCGCCAGAGTCAAGGACCCATGGACCAAGAGAGGTAGAGTGAGAGATACCAACAAAAGAATTACCCGTGTGTGCAACAGAAGCAATGGAAGTAGAGGTTTGGCGATCCTCATACCACTTGAGGAAATTAGAAAGGATAGCAGGAGGTGCCTGAGAAGCAGATGGCAAAGTGGTAGTTTCAGGTAAAGGTAGTGGAGCAGCCTGGACAACATTCACGGTCCGAAGGGGACGACCATGGAGAGCAAAGTACCAATCTATGGTGTGACCAAGTTTGTGACAATGGTCACACTTGGGACGACCTTTACTAGGTTTGCGGGGACGACTACAGTCACTATTCTGAGAGACCGGAGCAGCGGGAACAACGGGGACAGAAGCCACATCCACGTCAGAAGGAGACTTGGGCGGTACGCGAAGTAAGGTGTGACCAAGCATAATTCATAGAAGGAATAGTAGAAGAGCCCAAAATCTGATCCCGAATCATAGAGTAGTCAATAGGTAGCCCATACAAGGTTAGCAGCATAAAGAAGGTCTTTCGTTGGTCCAATTCCTTTGCAGGGGTATCGGCGGGAGGCAAGAGTTCATTAAAGTCATGAAGAACACCATTGACCTTGCTCAAATATTCAAACATTGTTCCATCAAGATGGCGAGGAGCAATGCACTCGTGAGATCTTGACAAACCCCATAAAAACCTTGAATGTCATTGGTATAGAGTTCCTTAGCCTGTACCCAAACAGTCTCACAAGTCTCATGAGAACGAAAAATTTGCCGTAGAGAAGGATGAATGGTGGACTTGATGATGTTGCAAAGCTGGCCATCAATCTTACTGCACTTTTCAGTCAGCAGTATCCACAGAGTCTTCCTTGGTCATAAGGTGGTCCACGTAGGCTTGGCCCTTAAGCCAAAATTTGATGTTGGAGGCCCAAGAATCATAGTTGCGGCCGTCAAGCTTCTCCATATAAAGTGAGGTAGTGATATAATTAGTAAAATAGATGCGTCAGCTTTGGGAGTAGCAGAACTCGCCATAGGTTGCAACGAGGAGAGAGAAAACCTACAAACAGAAACAACCTGGCAGAGGCTCAGAACGAAAAAACCGAGGGCAGATTTGGAACCAGTAGAGCAAGATGAGTCTAGGTATAATCACTGTCTAGAAAAGTCGCTGGAACAGTACCCGATAGTGAACATGTCGTCGGAGCTGAAACCAGAAATTAGAAGGAAAACACGATTTTTGGAAAAAAAATTTAACCGATGAGCAGTGGGCCCACCGGAAATGCACGAATTAAGATTACTCTTTTGCCAGGCTCTTTGATACCATGCTAAGAGAAAATAAAACGATAGAGCATTGAGTGAATCCATATGTCTCAACTACACACCGGAGCATATATTTATACTAGGAGTATTAATACAAGAATTAATTGCAGAGATATTATAGTTACCTGATTACTATAATTACAGGAATATTATTTCCTTAAATGCAGCATATCATCTCCCTAATTACAGCATTACTATATTTTCATATTTGCATATTTCTAACACCCGTCAACCTCCTGCTCTTCTTGATTTAGAAAGCTAAAGAGAGAATCATTTCTTCCTCCAAGAGTAGGCTCACCTTTCAATTCAACGCTTTTCCACACCATTCAAATTTCATGATTTGTTGCCTCCAATTTGTAGTGACCTCTCCTATTGTGGCCAACCATTCCACACCCAAAATTAAGTCAACCTCTGTCATATCAAACACATAAGAATCAATGCATATTTGTAAGTCTTCCAATCAACTATTACTCCACTACACCTCCCTTGCACTTGTTTTCGGTTCCCATCTCCTAGTCTAATTCCTACCTTGGTGTTGCCATATTCTAACTCCAAGGACTCAACAATCTTCATCGAGATGAAATTATGAGAAGCTCCGCTGTCAACCAAAATTACTAATGGAACCCCTTTGATTTTTCCTTTTATTTTCATAGTTTTGGGTTGAAATCCAACTCCTGGACCCCCTGCATAACAACTAAGAGTAGAACACTCCAGCCCTCTAGGAGGATGTTCCTCCATCTCCAAAGCTAATACCTCTTTCTCCCCCTCTTCAGATTGTTAATCATCCACAATGATTAACTTGAGCTGTCGCTCAGGGCATTGATGCAAAGGGTGAAAGTTTTGGCCACATTTGAAACACAATCCCTTTTGCTTCCTCTCCAGTAGTTCACCATATGATAAGTGACGCATTCCTTGATCCTTTCCATACTGAACTCGCCTTTCTCCATCCCCAACTTTGCCCAAACTTGATCCACCAAACTTCCCTTCTTCCTTTTGAAACTCCTTGTTTTGTGTTCCACTTGAATTTCCACCAAGTCGTGCCATAGTCAAAGGCTCTGTTCCAAAACGCGAAAACAGAGGATGAGAGTAACCCTCATTTCCTGTATTTGAGCTCCTCCTATATGTTGTTTTATACTGCACATCCCCTAACAAGTCAGCCTCAATTGCTCTCGCTACCTCCATCATCCTTACCTTGTTATCAGGTTTATGAATATGAATCTTTCATCTAATCTCTGCCTGAAGACCATGCATAAAGTACGCCATGAATTGCTGTTCTGGCTTCCTGTTCGATATATGAATTTACAGTCCCATCCCGTTGAATTTCTATCAAACTCTCCAAAGGGTTCTCCATTAGAGCTCCTCCATACCTCCAAATTAGTGCTACTTTCAGGTTATCCCATGATGGTTCTTCATTTTTTATCCATAGATTGAATCAATGAACCGTAGGCCCTTCCATGGAGATTTTGGCTAGTTGCCACCTTTATCTCTGGCTGAGTGTCTTGAATTTCGAAATATGTCTTGGCTCGAGAAACCCACGCCCCTGGGTCAGCGCTATCAAACCACGGAAGCTCGACCTTCTTTACTGCAGATCAAAACTCTGCCGTTGCAGAATTTTCAGGGTGTTTGTTGACTTGATGAAGCTTCACCAATTTGATGCTGAGAGTGAGAAGATTCTAACAATGTATTCTGATCATGGGACGGACCTCGTGACAAGCGCGATTCCATCTATTTCATCTCTTCCATCAACTTGAAAACTGCATTCTGCAAGTCTGACTGTGACCTCTCTTGAATATCAGCTAGCTTTTAACTAAGTTCTCTAGTGAGTTCAAACGACCTTCCATGGCTGGTACTCCCTTTTTATGTTTAGGCATACAGCTCCTTTGCCACTCTCCGACTAGGTATCCGGCAGGTCGGACCAATTTGTTAGAGACCGAATCAAAGACGTAAAAGATATTATTAACACACAAAAATACTGCAGAAAAGATTCCTGCAATACCCAGAGAACAGCTCCTACAAGGTTTGCACACGCTTGGCCACTACTAACAGCAGAAAAGTATAACTGACCCTTTCTCTCTCTTCTCTCCCCTTATAAGAAACATTACACGTCAACCTGCTCTTCGTAACTAATTTTTCTCTTTAATTCCCATTCTTCCCCTTCTTATTTCTCCTACTATAAGTTTTCCAAATCCAAGGCCCATGACTCAGCTGGGCTGAACTTGTCCCCTTAGGTTCATGGGACCTAACAGTACCTGTATTGCTTGATATTTTGAATCTCAGCTCCTTTTAGTTGAATTGCATGGTCACGGCTCCTCGGTTGGGGTAGACCCTCTGGTTGCTTAAACACATCTTCAAATTCCATTAGTATTTGCTGTATTTCTATTGGAATCTCTAACCTCTCCCCGTCTTTCTCAGTCAGCATCTTATATTCAATCAAATACCCCTCCCCTTCATCTTGCAATGCCTTTTTTATTGATCTAAGAGAGGCTTTCCCTTTGGATAGTATTTCCTTGTATCTTCTTTATTTATTCTCCTGTTCTAATATCCAGACCAGTTCTTTGAAATCAACACATATCCTACCCAAGTTTTGCTACCATTCCAACCCAAAAGGTGAGCTTAACAGTGGCTGAAAAATTTGAAAAATCAGAATAACATCGGTGAACAGTTAGGCTGCAGACGCACAGTATTGCCAGAACAGTACATTGATGAACAGTGATGCAGCGGAGGGAAGGCTGGAAATTGGAATTGAAGCACAATTTCCAGGAAAAAAAATTTCACCAATGGGCAGTTGGCCTACCGGCTATGCATGGATTTAAGATTCTCCTTTTGCTAGGCCCTAGAAGTGTTAAGAGAGAAGAAATCAAAGAGAATTAAAGGAATCTGTTTGTTTCAACTACACAATGGGCTAAATATTATTGATAATAATAATAATAATAATAATATCAATGATTACAAAATAATTACAGAATAGACAGTTACCTAGTTACCATAATGACGAAGATACTAATCTCCTTACTTAACATATTTATACATATTT
This sequence comes from Abrus precatorius, assembly GCF_003935025.1. Taxonomy (NCBI): domain Eukaryota; kingdom Viridiplantae; phylum Streptophyta; class Magnoliopsida; order Fabales; family Fabaceae; genus Abrus; species Abrus precatorius. The sequence continues at coordinate 13,378,922 of NW_020874292.1, forward strand.
AACAACAATGATTTTACTCGACCACAATTTTACCCACGATTTAAAAAAGTAAAGGCTTCCAAAATCATAAAGTCGATTTTACGATTTGAATTGGGATTTTTACTACAATGTTTACCATCATCATTTGAGTTTGTAGATGGTAGTTAATGGTGTATATAATTACTTTTTCTGTCTGATACTAATGTTATGCTATTCAAGGAATTTTTAGTATATGACATTATTATCTGAAGTTTATAAACTTACAAATTTTCTAATCCCTAATTTATCTGCTGCATTTTCCTCTGTCTACCATTTTTACTTCCAGAGCTTCCTCAGCTAAGAAGTGTGACATCAATGGAGCTAGGCTGTGATCCCCGTGGCTATTCTCGTGCTGGATACGATACGGTTATATGGTATTGTGCCATTGCAGTAGGAAGGCCAAGCTTGGAGTTAAACAAAATGCGTGAAGTATGCACTTTTGTCTTGTCTTGGAAATAATTTCTATGATATGTTGCACACATCATCATTTACATCCAGAATTATGCTCATTTGAGTTCCTGATAAAAGTCAAATTGTTGTTCCATTTTTGGTATATTTGAGCTTTGATGCATAATCCTAGTAAAGTAAAACTGGGGCTCCAGACTAGTTCTAGATAGATGCATAATCTTAATAAATTGGGTATAATATTTATTACACTTTTTTCATTTTTATTTTTCACAGATTATAATTTTGAGAGGTGAATCTTTGTCTTTTAAACAAGTATGTGTTAGTCAAATTTGGCAGATTTGTAATTCAGGTCCATAGACTATGTGCAGGGTTCAAGAAACATTGTCTAAGCATAGCCACGTGGATGTGTCATCTGAAAATCAATCATTAGCCCCAGCTATTGACGCATTTAAGAGAAGGCGGTTGACATTTGCTTGGCTTGATGGTGAAAAGCAAAAGGTAATCTTTTGCTTTCATTTGCTTGATTTGCACTCTTTTTTGTCATTCTAAATAAAGTAATCCTTTTCTTTTCATAATAAATTTCACAGTACCGGTAATTGGCATTAGTGAACAAATTAACAAATATGAATTCAGAAATTTTTTTTAAGAATGGTTATTTCATTTGACAATGACCCATGAGCATCATAGCAATATTATTCTAAATTGCTGCCCTGACACTGTTTAATCTGCCAAATGACGGTTGTAAATAACACGTCAATTTGAAAATGTCCCATGACCTAATTTGACCACTAAATCAATAGAATGCTTATTCATGAAGATTTTATCACAATATAGCATCCAGTGTTGCATGTTCATCTCATCTTTGACAGGTGGAACTTATCTATTTTGTAATGATGTACTTATTAATCATAAAATATATTATTTTTGTTCTGTTAACCAAGATGGTTTTTGTTCACTAGTCTGCAGAGGCTTTTCATACTGGTATTACCATTCCCAGTTGTACACGAAATTCTTAACATTAATCCATGTATATTGTATCCTAGAATATTTTGGATATCTTAGAGACTTTTTTTGTACTAGTTTCTCTATTTTCTTAGTTTCTATTTTTCCTAACATCTCATGATTTGTTTCCTTATTTTGTTAGAATTATTAGTTTAAATAGGAATGTTAATACACACTCTTTTGAACACACCTTTTAATACACCTTTTGTCATTGGTCAATTTTTAAAAAGTCAAAATAATTTTAAAAGATGACCAATTAATGAAGCAAATACTTTGACTTTTTTTAAAAAGCTGACCAATCACAAGAAGTATGTTAGTGTGTGTTCAAAAAAGTATGTTGCTAGCATTTCTCTTAGTATAACAAGGGGTTAATGTTTTAAATTTTATCATCAAATTGTAACAAATCATGTCAAATCAAGTCCTTTTACATCTACAGCCCTATAATTGAACATGGTATCAGAGTGGTACTATCCTAGGTGACCTGTTCTATCACTATTTCGTTGGAGTTCCCTAAAATGTCTTTTGGTTTGACCCAACATTTTTTTTAAGACACTCGAGATTGATTCACTCACATTTGATCTTCGAGTATTCACAGAGACACGTCTGTCTTTTTCAGAAGTTGTCAATCAACATATCCTTCCAAGTGTTGATGCAGGAGGCAGATCTCCTGCACTTATGCTTGACTTTTTTGCTATTGTTCCTTGTGCTCACTTGCCATCTTGGCAGTATTGCCTCTTCTTTTGCTGGACTAAATTAGTTCGTCAACTCCTTGTTTCACTTCACTCTTTTATTGAGTCATGTACATGCTCAGCCTTTATCGCATGCCTATTTGTTAACGCTGTCAGCCTTCATTGCTGCGTGAGTAGCCAACTTTCATTTTGGCATTATTTATTGATACTGTCAGTGTTCATAGTTGACATGTGAGTGTCCATCATTCTTTGCTGACCTTTCATTCTTTGTGCTGTCAGCCTTCAATGTGAGCTTATTTATTGACATTGTCACCCTTTATTACTGACGTGTGAGTGTTCAACCTTTGTTGCTGACCTTTCATTTTTTGTGCTGTCAGTATTCAATGTGAGATTATTTATTGACATTGTGACCCGTTATTACTGACATGTGAGTGTTCAACCTTCATTGCAAACACAATTGGGAGACTGCTTCCCCAAAGAAACTCCATCCAACTGCCTTCATTGCAGAAACCCTAGGCATCTTCATTATGTCTGTTAACACTGTCCACATTGGTCTGCACCACTGTTTAAACCTCCTAGTCCCTTGCCACTACCATCTCGTGATGGAGCTAATACAAACTCTCCTCTAGAGCCTACTCCACCTCATTTCAGCCCTGCCTCCTAAAATTGACCTTCCTTTTGTACTTGGAAAAAGTATACCCTCAACACACAATCCTTCTCGTTATGTTATGTTGGGCTGCCTTCAAGAATGGCATTGTTGGGGATAGAGATACAGTCTAAGAACAGTTTTGTGATTTCAGTTATGTAATGAATATTTAAGAGGGGACAAGTTTGATGAATGCTAAACCTATTGGCACTCCTTTGGATTCTAATGCCGAACTTTTGTTAAATCAGGGAGAGAGCCACTTGTAGACTTAGCAAGATACAGAAAATTGGATGAGAAACTAAATTATCTCATTGATACTCACCCAAAATTCTTCTTTGCAATTAACGTAGTTAGCCAATTCCTTATTTATTCACATTAAGGACATTAGTATAGTATACAGTAATTTTTATTTTGAAATATACTATAGGAGCTCATGGAAAAGGGCTTATATGTAAAGACAAAAGTCATACTCAAGTTGTGGGATATTCTTATGCTGATTAGGCAGGCTCTCTTATTAACATGAGGATCCACTTTCTGGTATTGCATAGTCATTGGTCATGCTTTTGCATTATTCATGGGATATTTTGAATGAAAATTACTTCTGCATTATCTTTGCATCTGGCCTGAGCTAACAGAACTGATATTTTAGGACTACTGTCAATTTTACCTTGGTCATGCTGCTAGTGATCACACTTGTGGGCAACGGAAGGGTGTAACTGATATTCCTCGGTTATTTGTTATTCGTTACCTGAGAAATAGTAGTGCTGTTGATTCGCCGGCACAAGAAAAGACAAAGTGGACATCACTACTTGTCCAAGATCTAATTGATGATTCTGATCAGACAGGCCAGTTTGTGGCTGGGTACAAGGATGCAGTTGATGTTTCACAGGTTTTCCATTTTACAATCAAAATTTTCACATAAAAAGTTCTTACATTTCTTGTGTAGCTTAAATGTATTATGTCATATTACTTGTGAAATATCTTGTGCGCTATAAGAACTAATAATGTACGATGAATTAGATCTAATGCACAGCTCTTTTAAGATATTTTCTATTTTCTTATGCAGATAACTCAGTGGCTTGCAAATATTATAGCAGATGGTGACTCAAGAGATTTACCATTCTTTGTAAGTTTTATTAACTTGTGAATAGGTTTGGTAAGCCTTAATTTTAGGCCCATATTGAATGTTGAATTTGCAAGTAGTAACCTGGGCATTCAAGTATTTGATTCTGTTTACTGGTGTTTTTCAAATGATACATTTTCTTTTTGTGATCATAATAATTTCACGACTGTCAAACTTAATGCTTTGAAAGGACAGAGTTATTGCTGGGATTAATCAATCCTGTATTGTTTTCTTATTTTGCAATATCATTTTCTCTCTGCAGACACTACGAACTCCTAGGCTTGTTCCGGATGAAACCGAACCTATTTGGTCCAAAAGTGTACAAAATATTCCCTTGAAAAATCTGAAGCAGAGTATTCTGGGCGGTGTTAGTGGACTCTCTGTTTACCTTGAGGATCCAAGAGTTGGTCCTTTTCTTCTTCTGGGTGCCTTAATTTCTTTGGGTACCACCTGGCTGCGAAGGAGCCAACAAGTTCAGCTGTCTAAATCAAATCAACCTAGTTCCAATCAGTCATCAGACTCAAACCAACCTAGTTCCAAGGTAATTTTTCCTTGATATGCTTATCTTTGAGAATTTGATTTTTGAGTTATATGGCATTATAGGATATACAAAGCCAAACTAACGTAATGGAGCAAGAATTTTGTTGTTTTATGCTTATCTTGTATATTTTCCAAATCAAGGAATTACTATATTTTCATTCTGCAGGCACCGTCCGAGGATGAAGGAAAACAGAGACCAAGAGACCGAGTCCGGAGTCGGTCAAATAAAAAACCGCCCCCGTCTATGACAGATTTCGAACCATCAGATGCTTACCAAATGCCGCTATCAGATTCTGAATGAGTAGTTTTAGGTTGGTTTCTCCCTGAAGGACAGGAGCATTCCAAGACATAAGTTACATGGTCTAAAAAGTGAAACTCCTGAATGTCTTGGTTTGGAGCCAATATAATACAATATTGAAACCATGTCAACCAGTGATTTGAAGGCACATAATCCTTATGGCAGATATCAAGAATGAAACGTTCATGAATTCTGTTCTAGGCATAAATTTGCTTAATATTTGGATTAGCATAGTTAATGTAATGCAACTCATTAAGAGATGATTTAACCAAAATTGAGGAAGCCAACAGAATTAGCATAAGATGAAGTAAAGTGAAGTCGTTAAAGTACGTTACATGTGAAAAAAATTATCATATTTTCATTTAGAACATCTGATTTAAGAGTTAGACAGACGCAATTGACCAGTTAAGCGTGGAACGTGTGTACATGGCTGATCAGGGATGCGGCATCTACTATGCTCTCTTTTATAGTAATAGCAATTTCTTTCATTACACTTCATAGCAAATTGACTGTCTGCTAATGTAATTTAATTTTTTTCTTAAGCTGAAGGTTAATAATAATGATTATAATTCCTTTTTTAAATGAAATTATGTGATACAAATCAATTCCAAGAATGAAAATGAATCATTCTGTATTGAAATATTAAGAAAAATTAGTAGCAAGAACTATTGTCCAAAGCCTATCGAGACCTATTGCTCTCCATCCATACATAATACAATAATTTCCATAAGTATCCTTACTCCAAACAACTATAAAGGCAGGTAAACTTCACCCACCAATTAACTTCTCTCTTTCTACCTGTCACCACCTTTAGCTATTATTCCTTTATTTATTGGAGTGTAAACCCTTCACACTGTGGGCCTATGGCACAGCTTTTGAGCCCATTCTTCCCTTTGAACCTGTAATTCATTTGATCCTATCATTATTGATGAATAAAGATTTGTCGTGAATCTTTATCAAAATATAAATAGAAATTAATGTAATACTAATGTGCTAACTTAGGTTGTCTTCTATGAATCATTGGATGAGTAATCGAATATCAAACATGTACTTTGCAATGTATTTAGAAAGCAAGTAAAAAAGAGAGTTTTGTGATTTTAAGTTCAATCTACTTAAGTAGAAAATTAAATTGCAAAATTCAATCAATAAAATGTAGTAACTTCTAGTTGATTCATGTTGACTCTATTCTTATTCTTCTCAAGATTTAATACTCTTCCTCTCTTTCCAAAATTAGATTAATTTAACAAGCGAAAATCAACTTTATGTTTCTATACGAATTAAGCAATTCAATGGACTCTAATCTTTCATCTCAAGATTATGCAACCTTAGAAATAAATCAAGAATTAAGCAATTCAAGTTTAGAATCTCATTTAACTATTTATTCAATCCAAGAGATTAGGAAGAAGAAATTCATGAAAGAAAAAGAATTATATTAACATTCAAAACTCAAGAATTCAAGTGAACTCACTAGGGATTACAAAAGGTTTACCCTCCATAAAGATGGGTCTCACCATTACAAAATGGAAGTAAAGAGAAATCAATAACATCAAGATGAAAAAAGTGAAGAAAATGGAAATCAAACCCTAGGTTGAACCATTGACTGTCACCCAAGGTTACCCTAGGCTCTCTCAAAAGTATCATAAAACTCTAAAAAGTCTAAAGGAAAAAAAGTTCTGCAGAAAGTTTTCTAACCCTAAATGATAAAAATCTATATATAGAAAAGTTGACGCCTTCATAGTAGTTACTATTGTAATTGATAGTAACCACAGTGTTGTCCTGACTGGAATAACTACTATCACATGTGAAATTTCCTAAGGGAGGGAAAGTTGTAACGTCCCGAATTTTTGTATTAATATAAGTATATATGTGGATTTTCATGTGTTTGTGTTTAATATATATATATATATATATATATATATATATATGGTGATGAAAATATGTATATGATGATGTGGACTTATATAAATGTGTGAATACGAGTATAAGCATATATGTTAGTTTGTGGTTGAACTAAAATTGTTGAATATGACTGGGCTGGATTGAAAATAAGCTAAGTGTGTATTGTAGGGTGTTCTCTCTATAGTAAGAAGGCCCTAGGTAAAAAGCATGAAACTGTGCGGTTCTCGCTGTAGAAAGAAGGCACTGGGAGAAAAGGGGAGAAACAGCGAGAGTTCCCTCCCTAGAGCGAGATGGCGACAGTGGAAGGTGCATTTTTGAGAGAAATCTCGCTATAGTGAGAGGGAGGGGTCACGTTGTAGCGAGAGTGTCGTGATCAAAAGGGTATTTAATGGTTGTGAGTTAGATCGAAGGTTGAAATCATGTTTGAAGCGTTTGGAGGTAAGTTTGTAAGTTAGGGTTTTCGGGTTTTCATCACTTTCTTTGATTTCTCATAGTGTTTTCCTCTATACTTAGGACGAAAGTTTGTGTGGGGTGCACTTTCATCATAGATTTTGTGTTAGGTTTTTAATCTGAGGTAAAGGGTACTCTACCCTATCTCATTGTGTTTGAATCTGTTATTTTGCTATGTGTTATAATGTGAATGCTGGAAATATGTGTCTTAATGGAATTAATTTGATTGTAGTGAGATTATGGTGAAAATGTTGCGTAGAATGTAGTGTGAATGTAGTGTGATGGGTGTTGGCTATTGTGTGTGATGAAAATTGGATGTTTGAGTGTAATTTGATTGATTGTGGCATACGTGTTATGTGTGAAAGTGTATATTGAAATATGATCGAATATGCGAGTGATTGAATGTGATTGCATGCCATTTGGTGATGATGGACAATGTGAAGTGACTGAATATGTGTGGAAAATGGCATGTTGATGTTGATTGTGAATGTGTCTGAATATGTGGAAAGCTATGAATGGTTCAGCAATACACTGAAGGTGTGGAAGATGGGGCGATAGAAATACCTTGGAGAAGAGAGGGTGGTGGTGACACTAATAGGGAGCGTGGGTGCACCACATGCCATACACTCTTCTCTTGACTCGACCTTTGACTAACACTTTTGTCAAGAGGCTCGTGACCGCACACATTGTATCTGTGAGGCGGGGGCTATCCAGCAACCATCTATGATGTGAAACTGAGTAAGTCCCTGAGGTTGAGGGCGACAGTGAGTGTGGCTATATGCACCTATTTGTGAATTGAAATGGAATATTCGAAATGCGTTACTTGTGTTTACTAATGTTTGAGTTGTGTTACGCTAGAAAATATGTGGAGTGGGCAAGGTGGGTCGCTATGCTTGTGTGTGTTGGATAGTATAGAGTACTCACTCTTACATTTATTTTTCAAGTGATCAAGACGATCAGTACTGAGCTCACTGAAGGGATGGATGACACTGTTAGAGGATTTAGAATATTTATTTTGTTTTGAAACTGAAATTTATTAATTAAGTCCTGTAGTGATTATTTGACTTAAATTGTAATCCATTCTTATATTTTGAAATATTTTGCTGAACTATGCCTTGGGAAATCGTTTGAATGAAAAACTTTTATTATTCCCATTTTTTTTTTGCAAAATTCATTTATTTTAGAAATTAAATTTAAGGTGTTACACAAGGGTGTTCTAGGGCGGGTGGGTGTGTGCAAAGAAGGTCTCAATCATCTAGATGAAAAATTGCACAATTCATATCCAATTAAGAAACAAGGCAAGTTTTAGAGGATAAATGCAAAAATACATGTAAAGTGCACACAGAAAAGAAATTTAAGGCCCAATTCTCTACCATAGTAAAAGGTGATAATTACTTGGCAACATGTGAGTACAGTTCACCTTACAAGAAAATATGTTCAGTATGGTAGGAATGATAATTATTTACAAAACAAAGAATGATTGTTAGTTGAATGAGAAGTGTAATCAGAATATAAAATTGGAATTACAAAACTAGACTAAATTAAAAGAGAAAGATAATGAAAATATTTTTGTATTTTTATTTATTACTATGCATGAAAATTAGACTAAAAATATATAAAATAGAGGCAAAGAGATCACTCCTTTTTCATGGATGATGGCTCACAATTTAGCGGTCAAATTCATGCTCCTCTTGATGGGACTGTGATGAATCCACATTTTACTAAATTTTTATACATAATTTATTACTTTTTATAGAAAAGAATAGACTTAGATAGTGTAAATAAGATGAACATTCCAATTAGGCTAAATAATATAGGTTTCTTAGTTTTTGGTTAATTTACATTGATTTAGATAGTTTATTTTACATGTTTTAATTATTTGAATAATGTGGCAGGAATCTCCAAGCCTATTTTGAAGAATTATTGAATTTTGAGGAATTTGAGGTGAAAGTAACTACTTTCAAGATTGATAGTAACCACTACAGTAAGCTACTTTCAGCAAAAGGACCAAAGTGATCACTTTCAAAGTTAAAAGTAATCACTCCAGAGAGTGCAAAATTTCAGGAGCTGCGCGTAAACACTTTCAAAGTTGAAAGTGATCACTCTAGAAAGACCAGAATTCACTGATGTTGCGCGTGTTTACTCTAAAGATTCATAGTGATCACTTTGGAGGGCGCCTACCTTAGTATAAATAGATTTTTACCAAATTAGGGTAGGGACTTCTTATATTTTTCATACCTTTTCTCTTCCTTACTAAATTAAGACAATTTTTCAGAGCTTAGGGCAACCTTGGGTGAAAGCCAAGGGTGCAACCTAGGGTTTGGTTTCTCATTTCCCTTGCTTTTACATTAATGCCAATGAGTTTTCTACATTTTCAACTTGCGTTTTTGACCCCCATTTCCATGGAGGGCTAAATTTTGTGTAATCCTTGGTGAGTTCACATGGATTCTTGAGTTCCTTGATTTTAATGATAATATAACTCCTTTCTTTACATGAATTACTTCTTCCTTGTTTCTTGAATTGAATTAATGGTGAATGAGGGAGATATTGCTTAATTAATCCTAATTCGTTTTAAGGAGATTTTAAACTAGGGTTTGCTTAGTCCTAGGTTTAATTCTAAGGTTGCGTAATCTTGGGATCAGGGATTAGAGCCTAACAAATTGCGTAATTTCGTTGGGACCATAAGGTTGATTTTCGCTTGTTAAATTAACCTAATTCATGGGAGAGAGGATGAGTGTTAAATCTTGAGTGGAATAAGGATTAGAATCTATGAGGGTCAACCAAGGATTGCTACTTTCTATTGTTTTAATTAATTAAATTTGTTTGCTTGTTGTTCTTTATATTGATTTGAAACCACAAAACCCCTCATTTTAATTGTTTGTTCGGTTAATGCCTTCAACATGTTTAATGAAGATTAATAGCCAATGTTCACGGGAGACAATTTAGGGTAACCCTAGTACTACATTAAGTTGTTTAAATTTTGATGAGGATTTGCGACAAATCTTTTAAACATAACGACAAATCAATTCGATCATCAGACTGAGAGCATAGTCTGCACAAAGATGCATAATGGATTCAGCACAAAAATGAAGTATGAAAACTGAACTGATAATTATATATAAAAGCATGAAAGTGTCAAGTAACTATTCAAAGATAAAGCAGTAAGGTAAGAGTAAAGTAAGAAAAGAAAAGCGATAAAGTACAATAATTACAAGGAAATAATGGACAATATGTGCAAGAAAATGAAATAAAAATAACTGAAAAGTAAATAACATAAGGGAAACTAAAAACTAAATTAGGTCTTCATTTGAGCTGGAGGAGTAAAAGCTATCCTCTGCATCTTCTTCTTCTTTTTCTTCTTCTTTTGAAGAACTAGAGCTATCATCCTCCTCAGCTTCCTGAGGTGGTGGCGCAATTGCAGTAGTGGTGAATGAAGAAAGATGCTCTAATAGTCTTGCCTCTTTTAGTCCTTAGAGTAGACTTGGAAGTGTTTACCATGACGCTTAAGCTCTGAAAGTATTTACTCTTGTGACACTTGATCCTTTCTTTAATTTAAGCAGAAATTGGATTCAAAATTTGTATTCTCCCTCTACAAAATTCAGAATTATGTAGAAACATATTTCAAACATCAAAGTAAATGCAAATCAAAATGTTTATGCAGTAGAATTCATGAGATATCCAAAACTCAAATGGACTAATGCTAATATGTAGAAAAGTAATTAAAAAGAAAAAAGAAAACTCCTAAGAAAATTATGAGTCTTTTGATGGTAAGAATTTAAATTCTATCCCTAGATATTTCTCCTTTTTCTCATAAATCTACAACACTTCATTTAATTGAGAACTTGGAAGAAATAATCGCGGAGGGATTTCCAGCTACTTGATGAACTCAATGAGCTTTTCTTCATATTTTTCATTGCCTTGATATGAAGAATATTGTGTCCTGCTGTTGTACTTAGGCTGCTCTCTTGGATATACAATGATGTAATATTCATACTTCAAGGCTCAAGCAAAGGCTTCAATGCAATGTAAAAGTTGGAGATTGATGTGTAGCTTGCACTTCAACAAATGCATCATGATTCATTTCCTTAGAACCTACAATGGCTACATTATGATTTACTTTCTCAGAATTTATAATAACTGCATCAAAATCACCATACACATATATATCAATCTCAGCCCAAAAGCTACATTTTGCAGAATCATTACATGCATCACAAGTAAAGAAATCAGAATAATTGGCTAAATTGAATGAAATGAATGAGGAACAGGTTGCTCAAAATTTTCTACTACATTAGTAGCGGTAGCATGAGGAGTAGGAGCAAATTATGCACTTGCTAGACTGCAATCACTTGCTAGAGCAATAGAATTTAGATCTTCATCTATTGGTTGCTACTCTTGAGAGTCTTGAATGGCCTCTCTTGATCTCAAGGTAACATTTTTTGGATTGACAACTGGTTGTGCAGATAGATTACCAAAATCTTAATAATGCAAATGATTCAAAGTGGAAGCCAACTATCCAATCTAATTTTCCATGTTTTGAATTGTTGCTTTCGTTCTCTGCTAAAATTTTAGATCATTAGCTGCTATTTCCTTCATCAATTCTTCCAAGGAAGGTTCACTCTTTGAAGCTGCAACAATTTATGATAGAGGTTGATATTGTTGCTGCTGTGCAAAATTCCCCCCATCCCAAGTTCAGATGACTCATCCAACCTACAAGTTCATACAATGTTGGACAAAAATCAGTGGGGTGCTCAGGTGAAGTACAGATCTCACACAACCTTGCAGCCCTCTGTGACAATGCCAACTACTTGATCAAATAAGCTAAATCATCTATCTTATCCTTTAGTTTTCTATGATCAGCAACATAAGTATTTTTCATCTCATAAACTCCTCTACTTAAGGCCACTGGATTGCTTCTAGTACTGAACTATTGATTATTAGAAGACATATTTTCAATTAATTGCCTTGCTGCAATAGGAGTTTTATCTACCAAAGCTCCTCCACTAGCTACATCAATCATCTGTTTATCCATGGATATAAGACCTTCATAGAGGTATTGGATAAGAAACTGCTCATTAATTTGATGATGTGGACAACTTGCACAAAGTCTCTTGAATCTCTCCCAATATTCATACAAACTCTCTTTGTCCATTTACCTTATACCACAAATTTCTTTTCTAATTAAAGTCACTCTAGGTGTAGAAATATTTTTTTTTAGAAATATCCTTCCTAGACCATCCCAGCTTGTAACTGATCCAGGTGGTAAATAGTAGAACCAATCCTTAGTTGTGTCTTGCAATGAGAATGGAAATGCTTTTAGCATTATATGATCCACAGGAACTCCAGCTGGTTCCATGGTGGTACACACAATGTGGAATTCTTTGAGGTGTTTAAATGGATCCTTACCTGCAAGACTATGAAACTTGGGCAACAAATGAATCAATCTAGACTTAAGCACACAAGGTGTATCTATATTAGGATATTGAATGCACAATGTCTGCATAGATACATCAGGTAAAGCCAACTCTCTTAAAGTTTTCTCAGCCATAATATATAAATCGAAATGAAAATAGGAGGAAGAAGTAGAAAAAGAAACAGAAGCAGTGTCACTATCACTATCAGACTGCCTAATTCTCCTATAATATGTTCTATCAATTTATGGATCAAATAGGTATAGGAAAACAGGATTTGATCTAGTCATGTGCTAAACACTAAAGACTAACTATGAAAATTGAAAGGGGTTCTAGACAACAAAAAAACAATTGTGTAGAAAAATTATGTAGCAAATAAGTGCAGAAAAAAATGCAAAGGTGTAAAGCATAACAAAACAAAATAAATGCAGAATGAAGAAGTGTCTAACTAAAAAAAAAATTGCATAATTCTGCAGAAACAGTATGCAGCAAAGTGACACAAAAATGCAGAAAATGTTGCAACAGAAAATTATGTAGAATTTGATGAAATTGTGCATAATAAAGAATGCAAAATTATGCAAAATGCAGAGGGAAAAATATAGAATTGCAGAAAACTATGCAGCAAAATTTTAGAATGCATGTAAACTCTATACAGAATGCAGAAATATCTACTAGAATTCTACAGAAAATTATGCAGCATAAAACTAGAAACAGAACAATAATAGAGTAGAAAATAAGTGCAGAAATCTACAAAATGGAACAAGTGAAATGCAGAAGATTAAAGACAAAAATGAAATGTAGAATTACAAAATTTAAAGAAAGGAAAAGTGCAGATGTTTATGTAGAAAAATGTAGCAGCAAGAACCGAATAAACAGAGTAGAATAAATGTAGAAATTATGCAGAAAACAAAAATGATATGCAGAAGTAACTAGGGAGTAACAAAACTAAACTAATTCTAATCTATCTATTATGAAAAAAAAAATAAGAAAGAAATGAACATACAAACATGCAGAAAATTAAAAACAGAACACAAAACATGTTTAATATCTAATCAAGCACCAATTATTCTCCGGCAACGGTGCCAATTTGATGAACAAAGATTTGTCGCGAATCCTCATTAAAATATAAACAGAAATTAATGTAATACTAGGGTGCTAACCTAGGTCGTCTCCCATGAATCATTGGATGAGTAACCAAATATCAAACATGTACTGTTCAATGTCTTCAGAAAGCTGTAAAAAATGGGGTTTTGTGATTTCAAGTTCAATTTACTTAAGCATAAAATTAAATTGCAAAGTTCAATCAATAAAATGTAGTAACCCCTAGTTCATTCATGTTGACTCTATCCTTATTCCTCTCAATATTTAATACTCTTCCTCTCCTTTCAAAATAAGGTTAATTTAACAAGAAAAAATCAACCTTATGTTTCCATCAAATTAAGCAATTCAAGTTTAGAATCTCATTAAAACAAAATAGGGTTCATTAAGCAATGTCCCCCGCATTTAACTATTAATTCAATCCAAGAGATTAGGAAGAAGAAATTCATGAAATAAAAGGAATTATATTAACATTCAAAACCCACGAATTCAAGAACTAAGTGAACTCACTAGGGATTACAAAAGGTTTTGCCTTTTATAAAGATGGGTCTCATAATTACAAAATGAAAGTAAAGAGAAATCAATAACATCAAGATGAAAAATCAAAGAAAAGTGAAGAAAATGGAAATCAAACCCTAGGTTAGACCCTTAGCGAGACCCAACGCAATCCCAGGCTCTCCCAAAAGTATCCTAAAACCCTAAAAAATCTAAAGGAAAAAGTTTTGCAAAAGGTTTTCTAATCCTAAATGGTAAAAATCTATATATAGAAAAGTTGATGCCTCCGTAGTAGTTATTATCGTAAATGATAGTAAGCACGATAAGTGTTATCCTGACTGGAGTAACTACTATCGCATGTGATAGTAGCTACACAACTTCCAGAAATTTCCTTCCTCTTTATAATGGCCACTATTGCAAATGATAGTGGCTCCAGGCAGCACACGTGGCAACTATAGTAAATGAAAGTGGCTACGTAGGCTTGTTGTGTTCTAGGCTTCTATAGTGTCCAGTATTGCTTCTGAAAGTGGCCACTTTGGTCTGTCCTTTGGAATTATCTTACTGTAGTGGTCACTATCACTTCTGAAAGTGGTCACTTTCACCTCATATTTTCCAAATAGCCAAAAATCCATGGAATTCGTCTGAAATTTCCTACATAATTATTCAAATAATTAAAATTGTAAAATATATTCAAAAAAATTAGTTTAAATAAGACAAAAATTAAGAAAGCTATAATATTTGACCTAAATGAGATTTTTTTTACTATTTATAATTTCTAAATTTATTTTTCTATTAAAAATCTATAAAAAGACAAATAAAATATCTATAAAATATGAATTCATCAATTACTCTTATCTTCTTTTACAGCTAGGCTGAAATTTTGAAATTGGCTCTTAATTGTTAGCTCATCCTTTCATATAGCTTCATCAATTGATTTTCCTTTCCACTAAGTTATTAGTTGAGTCATGTTTTTCCCACCATAAACTATTGTTCAGTAAGGATGTCAACGTAGGTTGGCCTGCCATAATCTGTCTCGCCCTAAGCCAGCTTGAAAGTAGGTTAGGCTGGGTTAGTTCATTTTTGAAAGTGGACTAAAATATTTAGCATTTCCTATTTAGAGATAGGTTGCAGATAGACTTGTTCATTGTTTAAAAAAAAAGAAAAAAAATATAACTATGGAATATGGATTAAGGTTGGTAGCAACAATGACAATTGCAGCAATTGTGAGCATTATTGTGTGGGTACAACATGACCTAGCTAGTAGGTAACTGTCGATGGTAGATCACAAATTAAAACTGGAAAATAAAAGAGAGCAGAGGAGATGGAGACAACTATTGTTATTGCCTATTGGTACCTAGTGGAAGAGGTGAACCATGAAAGTATGCAAAAGGAATTTTTTGACTTTCCTGTGAATGTTACTTAAAAAGTTTTCTTACCCATGTTTGTTATAAAATACAAAAAATATTTTCAGGAATCTTATTCCTAGGAAACTTGAATTGTGAAAAAATTGAAATTTTCATTTTTTTCATCTCAATAGGTGGGTATCTTTAACTTTCTTATGAATCTAAAATTTTTGGACAAAATTGCCCCATTTACTTTACATCAGTGGTGTGGTTGTCCTATACTCAGCTGGCAATGACAATCTGGGTCAGCAGTCTTCTTAGGTTTAAACAGTTCCTTCACCATGGCTATGGATATTGGAGGGGCTACTTTGACCTTCTGCAAGTAGTCGCTGAAGTTGACCCCAGCATCTTGGCACAACATGGTAATGATGGAAGGAAAACCAAGAGAGTCTCGGTTCTTGCTCAAGATCTCCATAATAGCACTGTTGATTACCTCACCAACGTGGATGGGCATGCCTGTGAGGATGACATATATGAGCTCTGCCCGCTTCACTACCAATGTGGAAGAATGAACGACTGGCATGAAAGAGCTGAGGATAAAGACACTTGATAAATGCTTTATATATTTGATCCTACATTGTAATTCATGAAGAATAATTGAGAGTTTTAAGCTATTTATTGAGAGAAGTTACTATCATTAATTTCATTTTTTGTTATATTTAAGGAAAAATGATCAAGAAGTGAAAGCTTTAAAGATGTTGGAAATTGAAAAAAGAAAGGAACTAGAGATATACACGGGCAGATACACGCCCGTGTATATGAGCGTGTATCTCACTAGATGCAAAAGTCAAGCACACAATCAAGCCAGAGATATACACGGGCAAGTACACGCCTATGTATATGAATGTGTATATCATTGGTGTTATCAATTGAAAGACATCATCTGAACCAAAGATGTACACGACCAAAGTACATGGCCGTGTACATGAGCGTGTACTTTTCAGAAAAGCTTTGAAGGGCGTCTATTAGAAAACAGAGATGTACATGGCCAAAGTACATGGCTGTGTACTTGGGCGTGTACTTTCACGTACGTCAGAATTTAAACTTCAGCGAGAAAATAAGCCCTAGGACGATTCTTATAAAAGGAAACTTGGCACAGAAACCTAGGGGACACTGTTTTGAGGAGAAGAAAGACTCAGAGACGGCTGGAGGATGGGATCAAGCACTTTTATTCATCTCTTTTGTAATTTTAGTTTCAAGATGTTTAGGTTCTAATTTTTCTTTGAGTATCTAGACGTAATGAATCTTAATTGACCAAATTTTCTGCAATTCTTCTAATGCTATTTCATGTTCTTTTCTCTTGAGTTTAATTGAGTAGTATCAATTGTCTTCCATCTTGTTTTCTTGTTTGAATTTGAGTAAAATTCCTGCATGAAATTAACATTGCTCAATTAAAAGGACTTGAATGTATTTCTAGAGATAGAAAGACGTAAGTTTTCTGTATTAGAGTTAACCCTAATTATGGAATTCATAATAAACTTAATGCAACCTAGGGGTATTAATTAAGGAAGAGATTCTGATTGATCAACCGAGGGTTAGGAATCATTATCCTTGAGAAAGGTATTGATTTAATTCAGAATTTCCTGTAGCGATAAGCGTTTGGAACTAAGTAGTTGAAGAAGAATTTTAGTTATTTGGACACTTAGGAGGATTTATAGTCTAGATACTCGCCTTTTCCCGTTGAATACCTTTAGTCATACTTTTCTATAATTTATTATCATAAGAAATCTGTTCCTTTTAATTTATTATTCTTCTACTTTTAGTAATTTTATCAACAAAAATTTATTTCTCATATTCATTAACAATTGCGTAATTAAGGAAGTAATTCTTAATAATAGTCCTTGTAGATACGACACTTGGTACTCTATTTTTCATAATATTATTCTGACAAAGGGTACACTTGCCCAGTAATCAGTTTTTACACACCAACACTCCAGACTTTGGCTGCAGGAAGCGAGTGTCTTGTTGTCAGGTTCTTGGGCTGCATTCTAGTGTCAAACTCCCAGTTCTTACCCTCTTTGCAGATGGCTTGAAGGATAGGCTTGTAATCCTTGTCCTCTAAGATGCTAAAGGTAGAAAAGTTGAGTTGCCCAGCTAATTTCTGCACAGCTGGGATGTTTAAAATTCTTTGGATGTTGGAGGGGGTGAAGTTGATCTCTTTTCCCCTCACCATGATGTGTCTAGGGGGAAAAGTGTCGCCTTTGACCTCATGGCGTTTGCATAGAATTTCTGGGTGATTTCCTTCCACCCGTTGCCAGCACAAGTGGTGAAGCAGTCACAGCCTCTTTTTTGAATTTCCTCCTAGAATTGAGGGGTAGGTGCCTTCCTGAAGTTCAAAATTTTGGTCCTGCACTAGCTGTCTTATCAAAATATTGGTTTTGAAATAATTTTCATGCTCCAATTACCAGAATCTAGGATCGTGTGCAGATGGGGGTCTGGAGGAAGATGCACCAGCTGTCTTGGCTCTCTTAGACCTTGGAGGATTCTTTCTTAGTGTGTTAACCATGGTTGCTGTAAAGAAGAAAAGAAGGGATAGTGAGTTGGATACAACTGATATGATACAACAGAGGTATATGGCAAACAAAGTAAGATTTAGATTGAAAGTGAACAAGGCAGACTAGAATGTGTGCTGTAATGGGGTAGTAGACATGACAACATGAAGGCATGAAAATTGACACAAACAGTAATGCAACAGCAAAATGAATTTGAAACAGGAAATGCAAACAATTGGGGTAATAAAGACAGGATTCCAAATTCAGTGTAACACGCTACTATGTATGTCACTGCAGTTTCAAGAAAAATCATTCAAACTACAGGCAGTGCAGTCTCAAATTCCAATCTACAGAAATGAAATGGGAATGTGTATGTGTGCAATGGAACAATGGGGTTGTGTAGCTATTATGAACAAGTAAAGGTGTATGACCATTGACAAAGAGGTTATTCAGTGGTGTGAGGCAATCTAATTAACCAATTTTCAATAAAGCAGTGCATACACAACAAAGTGAGAGTTGTGGAAATGAAAGTGATTATTTTGAAGAAGCAAAAATTTTATCAGAAGTGTATGTGTGTAGCAGGGGGTCAAATTAATATGAACAAATGAGGTGTGAAACTCTCATGGTGTATTATATGTCAAGAATGAGCACATGTTATGCAAAGATTCAGAAATTCACAACATTAGAAATGTGGACACAAAAGCATTGTTGTTCCAATTCACAGTGCATACTGCAGGATACATAAATAAATACTATAATGCAGCAGATTGAAGTTCAATGCAACTTAAAACACAGGGAAATGAATCATAAAGTGGGGGGATTAATTTTAGATGTCAAAATGAGCCTAGAACAGGCACTATGTCAACTGCAAAAGCACAAAGTAATCACTATCAGATTGAGGTGGCTACCCTAGGGTTCCATTTTGATGAGATTGAGCACATTAACTAAATTAAACACCCCTAATCCCCTTTAAGCACAAAATTGCACTTCGAATAAAACAATTTATACAACAAATGCTATGCAGGAAACTTTAAAGCAGAAACCCCAATTGACAGTAAGTACTCCAAGGTTCAATCATCCAAAGTGTAGTGAATTGAATCAAATTAACATGCATTGCTTCTCTTAATCATGCTGTCATGCCCAAAAATCTCATTCCCCTCAAGCAATTTTAACACAGAAATCCAGAATGAAAAACCATATTTATTGAACGAATAACCCTAATGCAAAAAGAGGGGAATTTGAAAAATTACCTGGGTTGGAGTATGAAATTAGTGCAAAAATGTAGAAATGGATGAGCGTAGGCAGAGAATAGTGAAAATGAGGAGTGTGAGTGTAGAGAAATTGGGGATTGGGGTTTGAAGTTTCGCAAAGAGTGAGAGTGAAAGTAGGGGCTTTCAATATATAGGTTGTGGGTGTGGTTACTTTGAAATCCATAGTGGACACGCGCATTAGAGTTTTTCAAAATGGTGTTGCGCGTAGCTACTATGGGGTCCAAAGTGGCTATTACAGAGAGCGTTAGTTTTTCAAAATTTCAAATGGGATTGCGCGTAACTACTATGGAATGGGAGTAGCTATGCGCAGCATGTGAGCTCAGGAAAGGTCTCTAGAGTGTCCACTATAGGATCCAAAGTGGCTACTACAAAGAGGCCTTAATTCCCAATGTCCCTGCACATGATCACTATGAATTGAAAGTGGCTACGCGCAGATGCACCAGCCTAAAAGCCATTAAAAGTAATCACTATGGGATTTAAAGTAAGAACTACAGAGAGGAGGACCACTTACCTCAGCTAAAAGTGACTACTATGAAATTGAAAGTGGTCATCTCTGATGACGAAATTGAAACTTCTTTCCCAAAGTGACTGTGTTGTAAGGTGAAACTAAGCATTCCTCTGTGCACTTGAGATTCCTTGGATTTGTGCATGAATCCAGTCCAAAATTTGCAATTCCCACTGTAAAAATCTAAGGATATGCAAAAAATATGTCAATTAACAAATATAGTGCAGAAATAAAAACTGCAACAGCAGAATTATGCAGGAATTTATCATATATCATAGCTCAAACATAAAATGCTTATTGAATGTAAAGGAACAACTAAAATTCTTAATCAACTAGTGAGTTGCCTCTCACACAGCGCTTCTTTAACATCACTAGCTTGATGTATGAGGTGAGTTATGCAGGCCAAGGGTTGGGATGGAAGCTTATGCATGATGAATGTAGGTCAATCTCTTTAACTTCCTCTAAAGTGGCTGAATTTTGCAAGAATGGCTTCAAATGATGCCCATTTACCATAAAGCTTTTACTAGTACAGTCACTTTGGATTTTCACTGCACCATGAGGGAATACCTTTGTGATTGTGAAGGGTCCAATCCACCTTGATTTGAGCTTTCCGGGCATGAGTTTGAGGCGAGAATTGGACCTTTTGACCAATGTAGAATTCTTTTCTTGAGATCATTTTGTCATGGTACCTCTTGGTCTTTTCTTTGTAAATTCTTCAGTTCTCATAAGGCTCAATACGCAGCTCCTCTAGCCCTTGCAATTGCAACTTCCTCTGCTCTCCAGCTGAGTCATAATGGACATTACAAGTCTTCACTGCCCAATATGCCTTGTGTTTTACCTCAATTGGAAAATGGCAAGCTTTTTCATAGACCATCCTATATGGTGACATTCCCAAGGGTGTCTTGAATGTAATTCTATATGCCTACAAGGCGTCATTAAGCCTTCGACTTCAGTCCTTTTTGTGGGGCTACACTACTCTCTCAAGTATTTTCTTAATTTCTCTGTTAGAGAGTTCAACTTCTCCATTTGTTTGTAGGTGATAGGCAGTGGAAAATTTATGTACAACTCCATATTTCTTCAAAAGACTTATGTAATTTTATTGCAGAAATGACTACTTTGATCACTAATGATGGCTCTAGGGATTTCAAACCAGCAAAACAAGTTGTTACGGATAAAATCTATAACAACTCTAGCATCATTAGTCCTAGTGGCCTTAACTTTCACCCATTTTGAGACATAATCAACAGCAAGAATATATAAAGAAAACCAAAAGATGAAGGGAAGGTCCCATAAAGTCAATATCCCAGACATCCAAGATGTCACAATATAGGATGGGTTGCTGGTGCATCTCTTGTCTCCAAGTAATCACTCCTCCCGCTCTTTAGCATCTCTCACAGGTGGAATATGTTTGCCATGAGTCTTTGAAAATCGAGGGCCAGTACAGTCCTACATCTAACACTTTCCTCACTGTCCTCTGGGGTCTTTGATGACCTCCTACAGCTGATGCATGACAGAACTGTAGTATGGATGGAATATCTTCATCAGGTATGCACCTTCTAATGAATTGGTCACTATAGAATTTTCATAAATAAGGGTCATCTCAAACGTAATGTTTAACATCACTCCTTATCTTTTCCTTTTTAGCTTTTAGTGCATCTACTAGAAAGGCCCCTGCAACAAGAAAGTTAACAATGTCAGTATACCAGGTTTTCTGTGAAGCATACAACTCTAAGAGTTGCTCATCAGGAAAATCATCCAAAAGTTGAATAGGGTCAAGAACCCCCTCTATTTTGCATTCCACTTCTGTTCTTGATCTCCAAATCAAACTTTTAAAGTAAGAGCATCCATCTTATCATCCTGGACTTAGAATCTGTCTTTTTTAGCAGATACTTCAAAGTAAAATGATCAGTAAAAAGCACAACTTTTAACCCTAAAAGATATGACATAAACTTGTCCAATGCAAAAACTATAGCCAACAATTCTTTCTCAGTTGTGGTGTAATTACATTGTGCTGGATCCAAGGTTCTAGAAGCATAATAAATGATGTGAGGAAACTTACCAACCTACTATGTCAAGGCAGCTCCTACTGCAAAATTGAATGCATCACACATCAATTCAAATGGCTTCTCTAATCTAGAGGTTGGATGATGGGTGTGGTGGTCAGGGATTCCTTAAGCATATTAAAGGCTTCTTTTCACTTTTCATCAAAATTGAACATAGCCTTTTTTTTGCAAAAGCTTGGAAAGAGGAATGACAATTTTGGAGAAGTTCTTGATGAATCTCCTGTAGAACCCTGCATGGCCAAGGAAAGTGCAAACCTCTCAAACACAAGAGGGGTAAGGCAATTGTGTAATAACATCTAATTTTGCAGGATCTACCTCAATGTCTTTTTCAGATATGATATGACCTAACATTACACATTGCTCTACCATGAAATGGTATTTCTCAAAATTTAGCACAAGATTAATGTCAATACATCTTTTCAAAACTTTTTCCAAGTTAACTAAGCATGTAGAAAAAGATGGGCCATATTCAGAGAAATCATCTATAAAAACTTCTATACAATGCTCCACTAAGTCAAAAAAAAAAAAATATACTCAACATACATCTTTGAAATGTTCCAAGAGCATTGCATAAGCCAAAGGGCATTCTCCTATAGGCAAAAGTGCCAAAAGGACATGTAAAAGTGGTTTTTTCCTGCTCTTCAAGTGCTATGCAAATTTGAAAATAACCGAAAAAATTGTCAAGGAAACAGTAATGAGACTTACCAGCCAACCTCTCCAACATCCAGTCAATGAAAGGTAATGGAAAATGATCCTTCTGGGTTGCTTGGTTTAGTCTCCGATAGTCTATACAGACTCTTCAACTGTTCTGAACTTCGGTGGGTATTAATTCATCTTTCTCATTCTTCACCATAGTGAGTCCATATTTCTTTGGGACAACTTAGACCTTGCTGACCCAAGTGTTGTCTGAGATAGGGTAGATGATCCCAACCTGCAGTAACTTGGTGACTTCCTTCTTCACCACGTCCAAAATGATGGGATTCACCCTCCTTTGAGGTTGTCTCACTGGTTTAGCATCCTCCTCCAACAGTATTTTGTGCATGCATAGAGAGGGGCTGATTCCAGGATTATCAGCGAGGGCCCAACCTATAGCTTTCTTGTGCCTCTTTATTATGTCAAGAGTTTCTCCTCTTGATCAACATTTAGCTTAGTGGATATTATCACTGGAAGCTTTTCATTTGCCTCTAAATAGGCATATTTCAAATGCTCTGGCAAGGGTTTGAGCTCCAGTGTGGGAGGTTGCTCCCAAGAGGGAAGTGATTTGACACTCTTAGTAGAAGAAATTTCTGCAGCATTCAAATCAAACGGGTTAGATTCAATTGTACTTTCTGATTTCAATAAATCACATTCCCAATTTCTCCAATATCAGAAGTTGCAGAATTTACATTCAAAAATACAAAGGTCACACATAGAAGAATTATTACAATATTCACAAAGGGAAGTGTCTATGAATTCAGAAAAAATTAAGAGAAAAGTCCTCTTCTAAAAACTTAGAAAACTGTTCATCTATCAAATCATCAAACAAATCAACTTGGGAGACAGAATGTTCTTCGGATGAGTGCTTCATGGCGTCCAATACGTTGAAGTGCACAATGCTGTCCCCAAACTCCATAGTGAGTGTCCCAGCGTGCACATCAATTTTTGTTCTTGCAGTCTTCAAGAATGGTCTTCCTAGGATAATAATGGGTGCAACACTCTTCATTGACTCTCCCTCTTGCATATCCAGGATGTAGAAGTAAGCTGGGAAAATAAGATCATTTACTCTGACTAGCACATCTTCAACAATCCCAGCTGGGTTTGTTATGCTCCTATTGGCTAACTGGATAACCACACCTGTAGGCTGCAAAGGGCCAAGAGACAGTGAAGTAAAAGTGGACAATAGTTTGTGCAGGGAGGTTCCCTGAGCCTTGGCTAGCTGCCCACTTGATTCTCCAAAGTTTTGATACTAGCCTCAGTTTTCTGCTGGAAAGTGATGTTGTTTATGGTCAATTGCTTCATGAGCTCCTCCAATGATGGTTCATTTTTCTGGGATGCACTTGGTTGTGAGGAAGATAGTTGGTGATGGTGCTGGGTTTGTTGTGGTTGATGTTAGGATTGATGGGACCTATTTGAGCCAGCATGATGTCCTTGATATTGGTTGCCTTGCTACTGGTTTTGCTGTTGAGAATTGCTCCCCCATATCAAATTTGGATGGTTCTTCTAGCTAGGGTTGTATTATTGAAAGATAGATCCCAATTACGTTGTTGCTGCGAATTTGATGGTGGAGGAATAGATGGTGGAGGAGGTGCAGATGCAACAACACAATTTTTCATGGAAGTTAATTGCTTCACCATGGATGCTAATTCATCAAGCTTGTATTCAAACTTACTCGATTCAGCAACTTGTATTTTACTTACATTTATGGTAACACAAGAGTTTTTTCTTGTTGCAAATTGTTGGGAGTTGGCAGCCGTGTTCTCAATCAAGTTGCAAGCTGCAACTGGAGTCTTGTCTACCAATGCCCCTCCACTTGCAGCGTCTATCATACTCCTATCCATGGGATGCAATCCCTCATAAAAGTATTGGATGAGCAATTGATCACTAATTTGATGATAGGGACAACTAGCATGGGAAGTCAATCCATGGGGTGCAGTCCTAACTAGTAATAAATCCGGGAGGGAGATAGTAAAGTCAATCCTTGGCTGCATCCATTAGAGAGAATGGGAAGTCTTTCAATTTAGCATGCTCTTCAGGTACACCTTGTGGCCTCATGGTTGAACAAACTATGTGGAATTCCTTGAGGTGCTTGTGTGGATCTTCACCTGTAAGACCATGGAATCTAGGCAACAAGTGTATTAGTCCTGTCTTAAAAACAAAGGGTGCATCAATGTCAGGATATTGTATACATAAAGTTTGATAAGTTACATCAGGTGCAGCCAATTCCTTTAATGTTCTTTCATTGTCAGCCATTTGGTTCAATTCATAATTCAAAGAATGTGGTGATGAGTAGATAGATGAAGGGGATGACGGTTCCTCAAAATGTTCAGAATTATGCTTATGTATTCTAATGTTACTATGAAATGTCCTATCAATCTCTGGATCAAGTGGATATAAGCCTCCAGGATTTAATCTAGTCATGCACTAGAAACTAACCATGAGGAATGAAAAGAAAGTAGACTAAATGAAGTAGCAAAAATGCAAGAAAAATGTAGATAACAATTATGTAGAAAACTAATGTCTAAGTATAGTAAAATAAAGCAATAACACTAAGCAACAAGAAACAAAAAGAAATTTCAATTGATTACAAGAAAAACGCAGGATAAAGTCACAAATTCTGCAGAATTATGCAGCAAAAACTGAACAAAATGTAGAAAAATAAAAAAACAAAACACTAAAACAGAGTAACTAACAAGTTCAATGCAAAATTAACACCAAAGTCCGCGGCAATGACGCCAATTTGATGAAAAGAAATTTTTCGCAAATCTTCATCAAAATATAAACAGAAATTAATGTAATACTAGGGTGCTAACCTAGGTCGACTTCAATGACAATGGTTGAGAATGTGCATCAAACATGTTAAAAGCATTAATTATGAAAGCAATTAATTAAGGGGGGAGAGGGATTTGTGTAATTCCAAGGTTAAAATAAAGAGCAAGAAGTAGAATTGTAAAGTTCAATCAATAAAAAGTGGTAATCCCTAGTTCATTCATGTAAACTCTATCTCTAATGCTCTCAAGATTCAATACTTTTCCTCTCCTCCCAAAATTAGGTTAATTTAACAAGCGAAAATCAATCTTATATTTCCATATGAATTAAGCAATTCTATGAACTCCACTCTCTCATCTCAAGATTACACAATCTTAGAAATAAACCTAGAATTAAGCAATTCAAGTTTAGAATTTCATTAAAACGAATTAGGTTTCATTACGCAATGTCTCCCTCATTCACCCATTAATTCAATTCAAGAGTTTCAAAAAAAGAAATTCGTGCGGGAAGAAGAACTATATTAACATTCAACCCCAGAAATTTAAGAGTCTAAATGAACTCTCTAGGAATTACAAAAGGTTTAGCCCTCCATGAGGATGGGTCTTACAATTATCAAATGAAATAAAGAGAAACCAATGACAATAATGCAGAAATTAAGAAAGAATAAGGAAGAAAATGGAAATCAAACCTAGGTTGGGTCCTTAGCTGTCACCCAAGGCTGACCTAAGCTCCGCAAACATTCCCAAAAATGGCAAAAATCTAAAAGATGTCAAAAGATCCATAACCCTAATTTCTAAAATTCTATTTATAGTGTAATGGTCGTCGCCCATAGTAGCTATGCGTAGCTTGCATCCTGTCATTCCCTCTCTGGAGTGTCCACTATGAGCTCAAAGTGGCTAAGCTCAGCGCGCGTAGCTACTATGGAATAGAAGTGGCTACGCGTAAAACTGGGTCATTTTGGCCTTCTCTAGAGTATCTACTATGGGATCCAAAGTGGCTACGCACAGGCCCTCTTCAGTCTGGGGTCTCTGTAGTGTCCATGCCAAACCATCGTGATTGGAACTTGTTTTAATGAAAAAAAAAATGATTAGAATGACCAAAACATCTCTTCTTGAACAGGCCCAAAGGAAATACAATCATTGAAGTCGTCCCCGACAATCATCTTTGAAGTGACACAACAGACTATGACTAGACATTTCAAGGAATCCACACTTCTCACATCTCGCAAACAACTATATTTAACACCTTAATTTAATTTCTAAATAATAAATTTTGCAAAAATGAGAATATTAAAAAAAAATTCATTTAACTAAAATTCCCATCACATGACTTCATAAAATAGTTTAAAATAATAAAGGATTACAAGTTTATATCAAAGATTACTACAGGACTAATCCAGTTACATCATAAATTTCTAAGTCCTATAACAGTTCATCCTTCCTTCACCGGAATCTGGTGCTAATCATCTTGGTTACCTGAAAAATGAATATAAGGATGAGTACTCTATACTGTCCCACACACATGCATAACTTAGAGACTCACCTTGCATAACTATAGGTGTTCTAATATATTCTACTCAAGTCTAGGTAATCACAAACAATATTTCATTCCAATTCATAATCGATGCACTCATGGCACCAAACAGTTTACACAAGTCACTGTACCTAGCCACACTGTCTGTGGCAATGTGATTACAGATTTACACCATGAATAGTCGCCGGTTACCCCTGTCTCATGGATACCACATGGGCAGTCATGGGTCGCTCAACAAAGGTAGTGGTCAGAGGTCTAATCAGGAAGAGAGTGTGTGGCCCGTGGTGCACCCACACTCACTGTTGGTGTCACCACCACTCTCTCTTCCCCAAGGTATTTCTATTGTCCCTATCTTCCACACTCCTAGTGTATCACTGAACCATTCACAGCACAATATAACGGCGTTAACACGCCCCATCCACACACATTTCATCATTTAGTCATAATTCACGGCACAAAGCCCACAATCATTTATTTCACACGGCTCTCAGGCCTACATTTGTTCGCAATAATCGTTCTCAATACACAACACACGTGCCCACATGCATTTACAACATAATTCATTTCAACAACACATAATATTCACCATTCACAGCACACAGCACACAACACAATTATTCATTCACAGTCCATTCAATATACAACATTTCCAACACAAACAACAATTTCAACCGAGTCTGTACCTATTAAGTCACTCAAGCATACACAATTTAACCATTTCGACACACCTAATGCTAACCAACCTCCACCACTCCATGTCTAACATAATAAATTCGTCAAAACACGTATATTCTCACATTTCATTTCAGTCACATTATAATGCATAGAGAATAAATGAATTTCTAAACAAAATGAGATAGGGTAGAGTCCCCTTTTACCTTAAATGAAGACCCACACACAAAATCAACAATGAGAAGGCTCCCCACATGGACTTCGTCCTAAATACACGGAAGAATTCTATGAGAACCCAGGGAAATCGCGAAAACAGGGATATGGGATGAAAAACGAAGAACCCTAACCATTAAAACTCACTTCCAAGCATTCTCCACACAGATTCAACCTTCAATCTTGTTCCCGAATGGCTTTGGAGGCAATTTAATCGGTAGAATAGGCTTTTGGGTTGGGAGAATCGAAGAGATTTAGAAGTGAAGGTGAGAAATAACTTTTCTTGAACCTTAATCCCCTTTAAATCCTCTCTGGTCGTGACACTCTCGCAACAGCGACTCCCTCCCTCACTACAGCAAAAAACTCTGACAAAACTGCAGTCTGGTTTCTGCAGAATCTCGCCACAGTAAGATTGCACCCAGAAATACAGCCCAAACTGTAGCTTTGTCGCTACAGCGAGAAAGGCATAGTTTCATGCCTCATGCCTAGGGGCCTCTCGATACAGCGTGAGTGCCCTGTAGCAGTATCCATACTTAGCCTGTTTTTAGCCCAATCAATCCAATCCAATTATATATATTTATATACACATATCCATACACATTATACCCACAACATCGTCATTACGCATTCATATGCAAATTACATCTTTCACATTTACACGTACATATAAACACATATACATATATCAATAATAATTAATATTACAAAAATTTAGGGTGTTACACTATACATCTTGGAAGCAAAGGCCTGGAGTAAAGGTATAATCAATCCATAGTCAATCATCCAGTAACAGATTAAGTAGTCGAAAAAGCAGTAAACATTACTATGGCTGTGAAAATGATCACTTTGGTTTGCCTTCTGGATCTAGCTTGCTGTAGTGTCCACTATCACTTCTAAAAGTGGTCACTTTTAACTCAAATTTTTTCAAAGGCTAAAATTCCATGGAATAAGCCTAGAAATACCTGTACAATTATTCAAACGATCAAAATTGCAAATTATATCTATGTAAATCAATATAAATTAACCAAAAATTAAGAAACCTATTATATTTGACCAAAATGATATTTTTATGTTATTTAACACTTCCTAAGTCTACTTTTTCTTTCAAAAAACACTAAAAAGACAAGTAAAAATTCAATAAAATGTGGATTCATCACCCCTTTTACTTTACTTCACTTTACCAATTGCAAATTATTTTTACACTTTCTCTTCTCTCTACTTTACTAATCTCTCTCACGCTCTCTCCTCCATAGCTGCTTTGCTCCTACTCTTTGGTAAGTATATGTTTTTATTTTTGTTCATTTTCCTCTCTCAATTACCATTATTTGTCTGTGCTACTCTGCTCCTTCTTTATTTTATTTTATTTTGTTGCTTTACCTGTTGCCATTATTTGCAAAGCTATATATGGTTTATATTTAAGTTAAGGGTATTTTTGTAAAAGTAATAACATTCTTGAGTAAGTTACTTCGTAAACAAACATGGGTAACAAGTTACTCAGAAAACACATTCCTGAGAAACATATTTCTGATAATCTCACTTAAAAAGATTCTGGATACCAAACACCTCCTTAGAGAAAAAGACAAAGCAAAATTAACAATTGCTAAAGGTTGAGGACTTAGGGGCAGGGGCAACGCATTCTTGAGAGTAGAAAAAGGTAATTGAAAAAGTAAGTCTGATCATCCAAAGTAAATGTTAAAAAAGTAAAGAACTTAGCTCGATGACCAATCCCGAGTTAAATAGCTATATATTTTTACCGTTGATAGATGTCACACCCTTTAACATATTCTTGAATTACTTTCTTCATGCCAAACCAATAAAGATTAGTTGTCAACCTTTTATAGGTCCTATAGAAACCTGAATGGGACCCCTTGAAAAGTAGCATGAAATTTCTATAATAGTTTCGGAATCTATTCTAATTGAGCAAAAATCACCAATTTACCTTTATGGAACATAACTTCATCTTTATAAGTTAACTTAGGTTTTGCGTTTTCCTTCTTCTACCTTATTAAAATAATACCTAATAAACTACCATCCTTCTAAAGTTCTGTAATTAATTATTTTCACCATATAGGATATGATACCGAGGAACATTATTCTCCTTCCTCATTCCTTCTAAAGAGTGCATCAATGCCTTTATTGCTAGCCCAAGTATGTAAACAATGTCAAAATGGTAATCAAGCAACTTAGTTGGGTAATTCTGTTGATCCATAGAAGAAACCCTTGGTTGCAATAGTTGTGCAAGCTTTTTTTTATCGGTATACACTATAAAATGTCTTCCTAAAAGATAAGGGTGCCAATGTTGCATAGCCAAAGAAATAGTCATCAACTCTTTCTCATATGCAGATTTAGAAAGGTTTCTTTTACTTAAAGATTTACTAAAATAAGTTAATAGCTTGTGATTAGAGATGTCGCAATCACAATCAAATGCACTAGGTTACTTTTAAACAAATGTAGTATAGGAAGCAACCTCAGTCAAATTCCAGACAACACTTTTCATTTCAAATACAAAGTAGGAGAACAAAATTGGGGGATTTTATCATGAAAGTAGCGATTTAAGAATTGAATAACAAACCAAAATAAAAAATGTTTAGAAAAATCAATTAACAGATATCAACCTAAGAAACTCTCATCAATAGTTTGATCCATCACTGATTACCAAAAGAAATGAGATTTGATCCCAATCTTATTAATCTCGAATTATCCACATGAACATCTTCAAGCGTTTAATCAATGTACATACACCAATTAGTAATCGCATAATCAATATTAGGTAAAGTGATTTAAACTCTAATCTAATTAACCTAAACCATAAATTTGTGATTTAGCCTCTAATTGAACCTAATTAAATATAAATTCATCAATCCAAAATTAATTAGACGTACTCTAAAGCATTAAGATCGTATTCTAATTAGAATGTGTTGATTAAACTCAATCAAGATTAATCCCAAATTAAATTGAATTAGAATTAAGAAAAATAAAGGAGAATCAAAATTAGAATTCAAAATTAAACACAAAATTTCATAATCCAATTAAGTGAAGATAGGTCTTTCACTACATAACATTCTTGACTTTTAGCCCAACTTTAGCCCTGAATTTGATTGAATTAGCCAATGTGTATTTCAAAAGAAATTATAAGTCTTTGTCTTAGATTTTTAGAGCCACTAAGATCATCTAAATCTGAAGTCTACAACTTTAGATATTGCCTGCAGAATGAGAAAAGGTAAGAATGTGGTGAAATCTAAAAATTAAGTAAATAATTCAAATAAATCCATTGAAGCATAACATTACAAACATCATCAAAATCATGAAATTAAGCTCAATTGACATCTAATAAAACTTATTATAGACCTATAATGATTGATCAAAAAGCAATTGATTAAATTTCCCCATACTTAAGACTTTTCACTTTGGGGTAAATCACAAAATTAAACTATAGGAAATCAAGAGCACAAAACTATGTACAAAGCCAACCAAACTGATAATATCATGGCAACAATGGAAATCAATTCTCACACTCCAACTTGATAAAATAAACTTATCCAATCAAGTGAATCAACTATAAGTGGTAGAATCCTCACATGACATACTCTTAATCTCTCAAGTATATTAGGCAGAGTGTATCACTTAAATGTACAACATGAAATATAATCAACCATAGGTTTGCCTATGGTCTACTTCTCTAGTTGAAATCACACATGCATACAAAAATCAAGTAGACTTTGTTAGGTTATAATGGGAGCATAGGAAAGGTGGAAAACATCTTATAGGGAAACAAGCTAAAATTAAAGGTTGGTCATTTGGCTAGTAGCTTAAAAGAAAGAAATGATGTCTCTATCATGTTAATACTTGCATATGGAAATGTAGTCTCAAAAAGAATCAAGGCAGTCCATGAAATTAAAATGAGAGTGGAGTAGGAAAAACTCCCTCCCCCATTAATTCGGGTAGATGACCAATCCAAAAATGGTTTCTTCCTTCTGTAAGTCCTTATGAAAATGCTTGAGTTGATGCCCATTAACCTTGAAGCTCCTTTGAGATACCATATTTTCATCCTGTTTAGTTCTTAATCTATTAAGCACCAACTTAAGTCTGGAGTTATATAACAAAATTTTTTCAACAATTTGAAACTCTTTATGCCCTATCATCTTAATATGAAATGCCATGGTTTTCTCTTTATAGATGTTAGAGTTCTCATATGCTTCTCTATGAATTTTTTCCAACTCTTACAATTGAAATTTCCTATGCGAACCAACTGCATCCATATCTAGATTAGATTGCTTGACTACTCAAAATGTCTTATGCTTCACCTCCACTGGTAGATGACATACCTTGCATAAAGCAACTTGGTAAGGAGACATTCTTATTGGTGTTTTGTAAGGAGTCCTATAGGCCCAAAGAGCATCCTTCAAGCGCAAACTTCAATCTTTTATACTTGGCTCAACCATTTTCTCTAAGATATATTTAATTTCCCAATTGGAAAATTTTGTTTGCCCAATAGTTTGAGAGTGGTATAATGTGAAATTCTGAATAACCTCAAACTTATGTAGCAAGGCATCCATGGAGCTATTATAGAAGTGTGATCCCTGGTCATTAATCAAAGCTCTAGGAAATCTAAATCTATAAAAAAATGGGTGACCTGACAAAATCTTGAACAACACAGGCATCATCATTATGAGTGGCCTTTGCCTTCACCCACTTAGAAACATAGTCCACAACTAACAAAATATAAGTAAAGCTGATGAGAATCAAAGAAGGTCTGTTGAAGACAAAGGCTTGAAGACATTCTCAAGGCTTCAAGGATCAATGATAAAGGCAAAGGCAAAGAGCATAAGAGGAGATCTAGAGAAAATGGTTAATTGCATATGCTTAGAAAACTTGAACTCTAATGAGTCCCATTAGATTTTAATTACTATGTTTAATTTATTTATTTTAACATTAGACATGACTTACTTTGAGCTTTTATTCAGGATAAAAACTTGTTGTTTTATTTAGTTTATTTGGATTTGAGTTTATTAGCACAAGAAACCCATTAAGGTTTGTGTTAATTTATGAGCACAATACATATATAACCTTTTGTAAACGCACTTTTAGTAAGTTTAAATGCAATTTGATATTGAACACTCTTGTGAGAGAGTGTAACTCTAGCTTCTTGACGGAGCCAACTTTTCTGGATCTTATCAAGAGGCCAAGACTATTGTGACAATTGTTCCTTTAACTTATCAATCTTGCGATTGTGGCACCATCTTCCACCTTTATTCTATTTTTTCTTTTATAATTTTTTCTTGTCTCAATTTCTATTTTTCCCCCCAATAATTCTTTTTTTTTTTTGTACAATCTAATTTAAGATCGTTTAATTCTATAATATGGATCATGATTACCATTAGTTGGTATAAGAGCTTTAGTTAGAATTGGATTAAAAAGAACAACTTACGGGTATTGTTATCGCACTGTTCAAGGATATTATTCATTATATAGTTCACACGTCACTATTGAAAAACAAATTTGTTGCCCTATTATTTAAAAGAAAGAAAGAAGAAGAAAGAAACTCCAAAAAATTATAAAAAAAAAAATCTATAGCACACAAAAAAATTTTAACCATGAGTTTTTGATACATATTGCTTACAATTTTTAACTTATTTTTGCATAGTTTATAATTCATTACATACAAAAAATTTTATGAACAACTTGACTGTTATTTAATATTATATAATCTTCTCTAATTACTCCATTCTTCCTTTATTTGTATTTTATTTTTGAGTGTGCTTATTTTTTATTTAACTTTTTTTTTCTATTGTCTTGTTGGCTTTACTTATATCTTATTGATTATGTGTCTCTTTGTTGTGGTTAATTGTGTGAATTGAAAGTTGACTTCCTTAAGAACTCTTGAGAACACTTTTGGAGAGGAAAAGGAAAAAGAGAAATCTTTACACAAGAGCCAATTTTGAATAAACACGAGTGAATATTTATTGAGTAAAAACACTTAGCGAGTGAAAAGAACTTTTTATTGCATTAACTTTTATTATTTTGTAGAATGTCTAAGGAAGGAGAATCAAGTAGGGAGCGCACTCTCCCCTTATAAATTGAATGACTAGCACAAAGATTTGAAAGAATGTTTGAGAAATAGAATGAAACAATAAGAAATGTTCAAGCAACCACATGATCGCTCTCCATATGCCCATGAAGATTGTAGTAGTTCTTCCAGAGAACGAAGAAAAGATAGGTGGAATGATGAAGAGAGGAGGTATGATAAAAGAAGAGAAAATAGAAAGAGAAGGAATGAAATAACGAGGAGAGAAGAAGATAGAAAGGTGAGAGAAAATGAAAGAATTTGTGGAGTTAAAATAAAGATTCCTAATTTTTATGGAGAAATAATATTGAAGCATACTTAGAGTGAGAATTGAAGATAGAACAAGTATTCTTGTGTCATGACTATATTGAAGAAAATAAAAGAAGGTAACTTCTCTATAATTTCATGACTACGCCTTGGTATGGTTGGATCAAATTCAAAGGGAGCAAAGGAGATATGACGAGGACCCTATAGTCACATGAATTGAAATTAAGAACCTAATGCATAAGAAACTTGTTCCTACATACTACAATAGGGGGTTTCACACAAAGTTTCAAAATCCAAGGCAAGGTGGAAAAAATGTTGATGACTATTACAAAGAAATGGAAGTTGCCACGATAAGAGCTAATGTATTTGAAGAAAGAGAAGCAAAAATGGCTCGTTTCTTGAATGAGTTGAACCTTGACATCTGTGACATGATGAAACTTCATCCTTATGTAGAAATTGAAGATTTAGTTTGTCAAGCTATTAAAGTAGAAGCACAGCTCAAAAGAAAGGAAACTTTGAAGAAGAGTGTCTCTTCTTATAACTCAAAAAGATGGAAGGAAGAAGTGAAAAAGGAGGAAATATCAACTAAGGATATGAATGTCCAAAGTGGGAAACCCTCACTTAAAAACTTCTTTTAATTCTAATAATACTTTTGTTTTATCTACTTCTTAGCATAGGAAATCAAATACTTCAAATGCCTTGGAAAGGGCCACATTGCATCCCAATGTCCGAACAAGAAAACCATAATTTTGAGGGAGAATATTGACATCTCAAGCACAAGTTCATCTCAATCATCACATGCTTCAAGTGAAGAAGATAGTGAGTTTGAAACTTTATATCACAAGGAAGATTTGCTTATGTTAAGGCGTCTCTTTGGCAGTATAGCTAAAGAGGATGATACTATGCAAAGAGAAAATACTATTCATTCAAGATGCTTGGTATGTTGTGGAAAGATTTATTTTCTTATTATTGATAGTGGTAGTTGTACCTATGTAGCTAGTGTTAGACTTATTGAGAAATTGAATCTTATTAGTACTCCTTACGCCAAGCTCTATAAGCTACAATAATTGAGTGATGAAGGGGAGTTGGTTGTTAATAGGTAAGTTTTGATTATTTTTTTTATTGACAAGTACAAGGATGAAGTCTTGTGTGATGAACCTGAGAACGGTAAAAGCAATGATGAAACTATACAAATTTGGGGTGAAAGGAAAAACTTTTGTCAAACTATAAAATAGAAATTATTTCAGCCCAAAATTCTCAAATCCACAAAGGAAAGAGAAAAACATAGTGTGTAATGATTGTAAACCTAACACTTGATAGATGAAATGACAAGTTAGTTGTCTCTATTGTGCAAATTGTACACTAAATGTCAAAGTATAGATGTAAGGAGGGATTCTTAAATGATGTTGTGAGAAAAGGATTTGTGGTGTACGAGCTTTGATAAAAGTGCCTTCAAAATAAAGGCTGGAAGGAGGGAGTACTAGAGTGAAGACAATGAATTTTCACCTTGGTGTTGGGAGAAGTAGATTTGTGGTGGTTCTCAAAATAGAAAGGGGAAGGAAGAACAGGATGGTGTATTCGTAACAAAGAGAGTAACGCAAATAAGAAGGAGTAGGTGAGAGAGAAAAGAAGTTTTTTTCGAGCTTTGTTATCTTATGTTCATATGTATAGTTGGATTTGTTTAACTGGCTACTTAAGTGAGGTAGACATACAACTGGCTACTTAAGTGAGGTAAACATACAATGTCTATACCCGACACCCTATTTGAGTGTTGAAATAGCATTTCTGAATAACTATAAAAGCATGTATGCTCCACTCACTAACTAACTACTCTTTTTTTGTTCTCTTACTTCTAGCTCAACATCTTTATCAATTCTTCCTTTATTTTTATTTTCACTATGTAAATTGTCCATACCTTGAGCCCATGGCACAACTATTGAGTGCATTCTTTCCTTTAAAACCTATAAACCATATTAAATCCTACCTAACATATAAAATATAAAAATTAGAGATTAAAGTTGATGATGAGTGGAAGAATTTTTAATGAATGAAATGGCAAAATATGCCAACCACTTGGAAGTCCAACTGTGCAAGCTTGATGACAATTAGTCTATGATCTTGGAATAACTTCTATTTTTCTTTAAAAAATAACTTGAAGTACTGCATTCTATAAGGGGTTATATATATATATATATATATATATATATATATATATATATATTTATTTATTTATTTTGGACTTGCAGACAGCAAGACCATTTTGTTTGATAACATTGATAAAAACATTTATGTGTTTAAAATGTTGATCAATAGAATGGGAAAAGATTAAGACATCATCAATATAGACAATGACAAATTTTGAATAAGGATTGAAAATGTCATTCATAATTTTTTGAAACTCAGAAGGGGCATTTTTTAGGCCGAAAGGCATAACATTCCATTCATAATGCCCAAAGGGGACAGTGAAGACAGTCTTGTACCTATTGTTTTCACAAATTTGGATTTGCCAAAACCCAGATTTCATGTCAAATTTTGAAAAGATCTTAGCAGAGTTTAATCTGTTAAGAAGGTCTTTCTTATTGGGAATAGGATGCCTAATCCACTAGAGAGCTTGGTTAAGAGGTTTGTAGTTGATAACTAACATGGGAGTACCTCTTTCTACTTCTGCGGGTTTATTGACATAAAAGGCAGAACAAGACCAAGGACTCTTGCTTTTTCTAATGAGATTTTTGTCTAAGAGATCTTTGATCTCTTTCTGACAATATTGGAGGAGTTCTTCATTCATTTGGATAGGCCTAGCTTTGGTGGGTATTTGGCTATCCTTGAACCCTGATTCATAAGGAAGACTAACAATATGTTTCTTCCTATTCCAGAATGCGCTAGGCAAGTCAGAACATATAGAAGATTGGATGTTTTCTAAAAGGGATTGAATCTTCTTCTGAAGTGAAGGATTTTGTAATTGTCTTTCAATGTTAGTAAAAGAAACTTCTTCTTTCAGAAAATTAATTTGATTGATTTTATTTTGAATAGAATTGATATTTTTTGTAAATGGTTTATTTGAAAATTTGAAAGTTATTCGTTTCCCTAAATGATAAGTGGAGATCCCATTTTTTGAAATCTGTAAAGGGAAAAGGGCTTTAATAAAAGGAGTTCCCAAAATAACTTCATTTTTCAGATTTCTTACAAGGAGAAAGTTTGTTTCAATCTTAAGCCCTTGATTTTCAATCACAGCTTTGGAAAGCTTATAATTAATTTTGAGTTTCGAACCACTAGCAGTGCTGAGTTTTTCAGAAGTTTTTTCAAAGTACTTTGTAGGGATTAAACCTTCTAAAATACAATTTGAATCAGCACCTGTGTCAAAGAGGGCTAAAGTGTCAAGAACAAAATCATTAATAATGATTCTGATATTAATGTAAATTTTTTGAATTTTGACCTTGTTGATCAAACACATAAAGGTTTCTTCCAGATTTTTAGAATCGACCTTTATAGAATCATTATTTTCAAGAAGTTCTTCTTTCTCAATGTCAGATTCATCATCTAACTGGGAAAGAATAACTTGATGAATTTGTTGTTGTTCTTTGATCTCTCTGATTTCTTTCTTGAGATTGTTGATCTCAATCTGGAGATCCTGAATAGTGGTTGGTTTAATATTAGAATTCTTTTCTAATCTTTTGAAAATATTCGTAATATCAAACTTGTTTGTAGTAAAATATTCTTTAGACTTGGGTTTAGTTTCTAAATTTCTTTGAATTTATTTAGAAATTCTTTTCTTTCTTGAAGATCAGAAATGGAGCTTATTGCTTCAAAAAGAAGATCTTGTTCTTTTGTCAAAACATTGATTTCTAGAGTGTCATCACTATCAGAAGAAAAAAT
The DNA here is from genome assembly GCF_003935025.1 of Abrus precatorius. Lineage (NCBI taxonomy): Eukaryota > Viridiplantae > Streptophyta > Magnoliopsida > Fabales > Fabaceae > Abrus > Abrus precatorius. The sequence goes on from NW_020874292.1 coordinate 13,416,820, forward strand.
TTTATCATCATTTTGGATTTGGTTGACATCCTCATCTGATTCTTTGACAGAATCTTCATCAGAGGATTCAATAAAGAGATTGTTAATTTGGTCTTCTATAGAAGGTTCTAGGTTAAGGCTGCTTATTTTCTTCTTCAACCTACAGTATTTACTGATATGGCCGGGTTTACCACAGTTGTAACATGTTATACCTGTTCTGGGTTTCTTAGGAATGTTGGTGGGGATGACATTTTCCCCTTGCTTTTTGGAAGGAGATTTCCTATTGTACTTACATTTGTAAGGTTTCTTATAAGTTTCAACAGCCTCTTTCTTAGGAGCCTGTTTCTTCTTCTTGGTGGAGCAAGATGGAAGACCAAATTGCTCGCAGAAGGATCCTAATTCTTTCTTGCCTAAGGCCTTTTCTTTAGCAAGATGCTTCTGTAATTTATCCTTTTGACAAACCTTGATACTATTATGGATAATAATGGCAGTAAGCTGACCATAGTCATAACTGTCATAATTGATTTCTCCAGTTCGAGATTGACTTCAGAGTTTGCTCCTAATAAGATCTCTGAAAGCTTTAGGAAGCCCGTCCAGATATTTTTCTTTCCAATAAGCTTGGTTGCAATCTTCTCTAGTTAAAACCCTAGACATAAAGATATCTTTATACCATTTGAAATGTTCTAAGGAATCACATATGAGGTTTGAAAGGAGTTCACTTGATCTTTCTCTCCAAAGAGAAGGGTCTCCAAAAAAATGTTGGGATATAGTATATAATAAAGTATATACTGCATCAGGAAGACGGTCATTATCACTGACAATAGTTTTTCCCTTGTCATCAATTTTTACTGCAGAGAGGATGTTTTCTCTATCAGTTTTAGTGAGATAATTATCCCACCAACCTTTGAGTTGTCCAGTAAATCTTGCAACTAGAATATAAACAATGGTGTCTTCAGGCATATTTTGATTAGTAAAATAGCCCATGGCGACAACCGACATATTTTGGAGTTTGGCAATAATATTATATTCAGACAAACCATCAATATTCCAAATATAAATATCATTAGAATTAAAACTTTGAATAAAGTCTTATTTTTCTTCTAAAATAAGATCAGGAGCGGTGGCTCTATTGTAATAAAGTTTGGAAGAATTTTTCCAATTGTTGATAGGATTGATAGCTAAGACAGAATCTGTTTCAGAATATTGTTCTGAATCAGTCTTAGAAATGGCATTGACAATTTTGGTAAGAGATCTAGTTCTAGGTTTGGCACTAGACTCTTCAGTATTTTGAGAAGTGTCAGGGACAGAAGTGAGAAGACTAGTAATCTTACTAAGTAACTTATTTTGGTTGTCCTCATTCACTCTGGTTTTTTCTTTTTGCCTGAGTTCTAAGATTTTCTGCTTAGCTTTGGCACTAATCTTGAAAGGTTTGAACAGAGGTTTCTCTAATTAAGGTTGAGAGGATGAAGAAGTCATTTCTTCAACTTTAGGTTTGATAGGATTAACAGAAATTTTTTCTCCTAGAACCTAAAGGTACTTATTGGTGTAATTAGCCTGTTCCATAAGGCCTTAGATATCATTAGGAGTGATAGACTCGTCAGGATTCTTAGATTTAAAAGGAGTAGCAGTAATAGGGTTACCGCTTTTGTCTTTCAGATTAGGTAATTAATACTGAGTTGTGGGAGGCAGTTCACTTTGAACAATTTGTCCGTCTTTGATCTGTCAGGATATAACATTAGCAGAGGAAGTATTAATAACATCCTCTTGCCAAGGATAATTAATATTATTATGAATGGTATAAGCATGATACCAATCAAAGAAAGGGATGTTCTGTTTGACTTTTTCAAGAAATTGATAGAATTTCTCTTGGATATCGGACCTGTCTTTTCTCCTATAATTTTGAAAGAACCACTCTCTTTGAGGTTTCCAATCGTTAGAGTAGAAATCTTTCCTAAGGGTTTCTTTATCTATAATGAATTTATGAGACAATATCATAAGACTCATTAAGAGAAGAGTAGGTTGGAGATTGGATACTCTGATTTTCTTCTTCTTTCTCAGAAGTTTGGTAAACATTTCTAGGGATCCTAGAAGAAGTATCTAACCCTTGAAAGTTTATGGAAGGATCATGATTAATAGATCTAGGGATTTCAGACCTAGAAGATTGAGACCTGTAAGAGAAAGACCTCCTAGCAGAGGCAAAACTAGAACGACTACTATAAGCATCGACTCTAGAAGAAAAGGAGTTTCTCCTATCAAAGGTTATTTCAACTTTCCCGGAATTGTCCTGAGAAATATTTTTGATTTGAGGAGCAGGCCTAGGGACACAAGGCGAAGCCTTGTCCAAGACCCACTTTTCAGGAATGGAAACTTCATCCCATTTGATGATCCTAGGAAGAGAGACGTTAGCCTTTGTCATATCAGTGATAAACAAAGTAGTCTCACCACATTGAGGAACAGAGAGTCAAGGATATGGTCATCTAGAAGACTCACAGTTTTGTTGGGAAAACAATTGAAATAAATTGGTCCTTGGCCAAGACTGGTTTCAACAGTACCTATAAGGGAGTCATTGAAGTCATTATGGCGAGCATCTCTAAGACACATGAGGATAGCAGCATATATTCCTATGTCTATGAGAGGTTTAATGGCTACTTGTACACATCCTATGTGGAGGTATTTGTATTTACGCTTGTGCTCATTGATGGAAGATTTGGACAGGAGATGAAATTCTTCTCCTAGATCTTTTCCTAAAGGAATATTATTTTCAACAGTCTTAATTATATAATCAAAACTGCTTTTCTTGGAATGTTCTTTAGGAACATATAATGTGTCCTGAGGGATTTCTGGAATGGTCCAGTCATCCATGCTTTGGTTGATCTCTTCGAAGTAAACTTTTTCATCGAAGAGGTTATGTTTGGGTGTAATCTCAGGAGACTATTTCTCTTGATCATTAAAGAGATTAGTTTTGGTTGGAGAGGAGGAGGAGGAGGAGGAACTAGAACTAGAACGAAAAGAAATGCGGGAGAAAGATTGCAACAGACGAGACATCATAAAATTGACTTCTGGTTCATCACCCTCATTTGGTTCCGTAACAATATATCTGTTAATTATTTATAACTTTTTCAACTAGATCTGGTTATTTGTGGACTTTTTTTTTTGTTTTTACAAATTTTGAAATTCTTTTACTATAGCCACCAGCTTCTTATGTTCTTGGCTTCTTTTGAATACAGCATCGTCAAATTAGCCTTACTGCCCTTTAACCACACGGGACTTACTGCTACAATCTTATTCAAAAGAACTAAGAACTGCTGTACTTCCAGTAAAGGATTTTCATAAACAAAGATTTGTACAAAAGCAACATTTCAGAATCATTAGTTCGTGGCATTGTTACAGACAGGGACGACCATTACAAGTCTCACCCGAAGGGCCTGTCAGCTGTCCAGCCTATAAACCATGATTACAGAAATTTCATAAAGAGAATTTAAAGTCCAGATCCAGAGAAATACAGTTACAAATAATCAACAATTAGATTCCTTGGTCATAATATTCATCAAGGAACTATCATTCCTATCAGCAGATCTATTGAATTTGCTGATAAGTTTCCTGATAGAATCCTAGATAAAACCCAATTACAAAGGTTTTTGGGATGTCTCAATTATGTAGGTGACTTTATTCCGCACCTCAACAATATTATTAAGCCTTTACATGATAGGCTTAAAAAGAATCCTTCTTCTTGGATTGATGTTCATACCAATGTCGTCAAAGAAATAAAAAATAGAGTCAGAAAAATAAATTGTCTCTATCTTCCTATTCCTCAAGCTTTCAAAATTGTTGAAACTGATGCCTCTGACATAGGTTATGGTGGCATTCTCAAACAAAGAATCGAGTCTCATAAGCATATCATTGCATACACTTCAAAACATTGGAATTCTACACAACAGAATTACTCAACTGTTAAAAAAGAAGTTTTAACAATTGTTTTATGCGTATCAAAATTTCAATCAGATTTACTAAACCAAAAATTTCTTATTAGAGTAGATTGCAAGTCTGCTAAAAAAATTTTACAAAAAGATGTTAAAAATCTTGCCTCGAAACAAATTTTTGCAAGATGACAAGCAATTTTAAGTGTTCTTGATTTTGATATTGAATATCTCAAAGGCACCTCCAATTCCCTTCCTGACTACCTTACCCGTGAATTTTTATAGGATAAATAGAATGCCTAGAAAGGCAGCTACCCCTTCTAGGGGAGGAACAACCAGAGGTGGTAGAGTTAGGCTTGCCCTGACTCTAAACAAAACAAAATCAAAGTCTGTCACTACAGACTCTTGTTCCAATTCTTCGAGGTCTTCTACTCCGACTGGGTCATTCACCCAGAAAGCCATCTAGATTGTAGAGTCATCTACTCAGCAATCTGTGATTCCTAAAAAAGACTCATTCAACAAGGCTGATTCTTCCCAATCAAAAAGTGTTAAACAAACCAAAGCAGACTATGCTTTCCCTGTCAACACTCTTCTAGCCATACAACAAGGTAGCCTAAACAGCCTACCAAAGAAATCTTGGGCAGACATTGCCTCTAATGAAGACATGGAAATAGATTTAGCAAACCTAAACACTATTACCCAATCCTTCAGTCAATCACAAAAGACAATAAGCTTCCCTGATAAAATAGAGAAAGCTATAGTCTTCAAAAGGGTAAATCCTCAAATACCAATCATTACATGGCAAAAGGAAAATTTTTCACTGTCATCCAAATGGAACCCGAATTTTGGGACAAAAACCCATACAAAGCTATCACCAAAGCATTTTCTCCTGGTTTTCATTTCAGACCATATGCCTTGAGCAAAACCAGACAATTTTATGAGTTCATCTTAATAGATTCAGATTCAGACTCTGTCTCTATTAAACATTACAAGGACCAAAAAGATCCTTCAATAATCACTCATTCAACAATACAGATATTAAAGATTCTGTCACCAAAGAATTTTGGAAAAGATCCAAATGTATTCAAAAAGTTCTCCCAATCTTTTGATCCGGTAGGATATAATTACTGGGACTATATTGATGCTTGGACAAGGACTTTCTGGTTCCAGAATAAGCTCAATCGACACTCTTGGTTGATCTATTTCAAGAAAAACCAAAATTACAATTTCCCTAATTGGTTCCTACAATGGTGCGACTTTTTTGGACCTTTAGAAGCAATCCTTCCATCACCTATAAAAGAAGGATTTGAAATATTTAAAACTAGATATGCTCCCAGCAGGATTGGTGCAGATCTTAAATATTTTTCTGCATTTACTATGGCCTGAGTATTCTCATGGCAGTACAGGTATAGCAAGACAGAAGAAGATGATATTTTACCCATGATTCACAGACATGCTTTTGTGAAATGGTGGAACCAATTCAATGCAGAACATGCCGGACCACAACGAGTTAATGAATTTTTTGGAAACAATCCAAAACTTTTAAAGCTCGCGGATCAAGCAACTTTTCAATTTCTAAATCAGAAAGCAAAAATTGCTGCCTTCCTATCAGGATGTGATTCTAAAGATAAAATGAAGAAAAACTTAAAAGAAGTTCTTCTTCTTATAAATCAAGATGAGGCTGAATCTTCTACCAAAGAAGAGTCTAATTCCAACAAAGAAGACGACTTTTATCAAAATGAAGATGATTGTTTCGAAACTATACAGATAGTGTTTTAAATTTTCTTTATAAGGAGGCCTCGACCATATTGTGAGGTACCTTTTCATTAAGCAACATTAAAGAGAGAAACTAGTGAGAAGTGCTCTGACAATATTTCTTGTAAGCTTTTCTCCAAGTTTTTAATAAAAGTTTGTTGTTTCTTGTTATTTTTCTCTTCTCCCTCTTAGCCGGCTCTGTTCGGACGACCGACTTTCTTCTCTTCTCCCTCCACTAGATTTGTGCTGATTCTACCGCCATTTTAGTTTCTTATGTTTTAAATTTACTACTTTAAATTTCTGTACTTTACATTCTGCATTTCATTTAGTAGTCCTGCTACTGCCTACTTTCCTTTTCAGTCTTGTTTATTTTCCTTTACTTTTTCAAGAAATTGATAGAATTTCTCTTGGATATCGGACATGTCTTTTCCCCTATATATATATATATATATATATATAAACGAAAAAATTAAAAAAATTTTAAAATGGGATGTTTTGAAAGGAATTATGAAAATATATAAATTTTAGTAATTTTTAACCTAAAATCTTTAGTGATGTTTTTTGGTATTTAAAATATTTTTATTATTTTTTTAAATTGCTATAGGATATTTTTTATTATTTTTATTTTTTAAAAATCATCAATTGTAAGTTTTGATTTTTTTTTCAATTGTTTTTAAAAATTAGTATTGACAATTTTTGAAATTTCATAAATTTTCATGCCATTCTTTAATACCTGTTAAATGACATATTTTCAAAAATACTATATTTTAGAATATAGGATATTTTTCTAAAAGAATGAAATGGCTTTGTCAACTCGAATTCCATTTTTGTTTGCAGTTTGATGAGCATTTAAGTTGTAAAACACATTTTCTTAGATTAGTAGTAATTTTAGCTAACATAACATGCTGTAAAAAAAAAGGTTAAACCGGGCTTATTTTATTGTTCTTTCATATGATAATAGATTTGTCGCATATCAAGAGTCTCGATTGACTTATAATTGAAAATAATAAATTTTATCAGCAAGCAGCTTGATATCACTTAAATAAAGTCTTAGATTTGAGTCATTGTATATACAAAAAATTTTTAATAATAAACTTACTCACCACATCTAGGTGCGCAACTTGAGTTAAATCTAAATTAAATCAAATAAAAAATTATTAAAATAAGTAAGTATTTAATAAATAAAAAATATAAAAATAAATAAATACTTATTTTAATAAAAATTATTATTTTCATATGTTTAGAATCACCTTTAAGAACTTATGTTAATAAAGTTGTCTTATTAACGTTAGTGTTAGAAATTTTAAGTAAATAGGAATAAACGTAAAATGTAAGTATATAATTGCTTCAGGAAGTTGGTTTTTACAACCTTACCTTTTTAAAATCTCTACTGTTCTGATACTCCATCAACATCTTTGCATAATCTTTTACCACATCATTCTTCCGAGTATTTTATTTATCGATTTGGTTGTGCTTTTATTATCTATTTTTTTGTTACTAGAAAAAATGGCCTAAAAAAATAAGAAGTCTTGCTGATAAATGCATATAGAAATTAAATTCCAAAAGTATCGCTTCCAAAATTTATGTTCTGAAGTTTATACAAAATTCTTTTGAAAATTAAATTTCAGAAGTATGATTAAAAAATTTCTGGAATTTAACTTTCGTAATCATATATTAATATGTGAAGGAATTAGTTAGTAAAATTTTTTAAGAATGTAGAATTTATTATCAATTATATATATTAAATGAGTTTGATGGCTTAAATTGCATCAAACATCTTTAGTGTAAATACAAATAAGTAAATATATAATTTTTTCTTGAAATGAATCTGTATTTATTAATGACGTTTTTTAGTGCAATTGGTAATAGCATAACGAGAAATAAGTTTACTGAAACTTATTTATCTATTAATTTTTGGGTGCATAAAAATACAAAAAAGCATGACTTTTTGGAATTTGGAGAAAAGTGAATCTAAAGGGTTTTTTATTTTATTTTAAATAAGGTAAAAATAAAAAAATTACTAAAATAGTGTATTTATAAAATATTTTTCTTATTTAAAGTATTTTTTATCACGTCCCTTTAAATATCAGTTATTATAAGATTGACACTTGCTTTAACTTAAATTTAACTTATTTAAAATAAGTGTCTTTAGTTCATATGTAAGTTGACACTTGTCTTTTTATCGTCTATGTAACAAGTAATACTTATTTTTTTATTATTAAAAAATTAAAGTTGATCGAACCCTGTGTGAAGTTGGTGCATCATTTGTACTCAGCACTCAACTTTGATCATGTCCCTCACATGTTGAAGAAGTGTCCTGATGTTATTCCTACCCCAAAGGTCGTGTAGCACGGGAGAAACGATTGTGACACGTCCAAGATTCTAGACAACAACTATTACAGGAATATCTTAAGACAATAAAGATTCTTTTATAGTGAATCACCAATTAGCCAACGACAAGAGGACCAAATCTTATGTGAACAAAGTGACTCTTAGCCAAGACTATTTCTTCAAGGAATTTTCTAGAGCTATTACCTTGCTCTCTTAAAACAATCCTCTCATGGGCACCAAAGGTGAGATCAGATATAGTATGCAATGTTGCCAACAAGTACAATAAGAACCCTTCATACAATATGTTCGACCAAACTTTAATTTTTTAGTAATAAAAAAATTAAGTGTCAATCATTCATTGGACAAAATAAGTGTTGACACTTATTTTTATTATTAAAAAAATAAACGTCAATCCTGTACAGTCAATGCTTAAAGTTACATAATAAAAAATAATCTAAACAAAAAAAATATTGTATATATATATTATTTTAGTAATTTTTTATTTTTACCTTATTTCAGAAAAAAAAAATCGAATCCAAAAGATTAGTGGATGGAATTTTACGGGTTTAGAAAAAAAAAATTACAAAACAATAAAAAGTGGGGGAAAACGAAAAACAAAAAAGGGGGTGTGTGCGAAAGAACATCCCCTTCAATGTTTTCAAGTTGGGCCTAGTTTTAATATATGTGGGGTGTGTGGCATGGCCCGATAGATATACAGCCCAGGTAATTAGATAAATACCAAAAATGAAAAAGCGAAATGAAATGAGATTCTCTTCGCTCTGACCACTGAGGTGACTCGTCACCATTCATCACGCTTCACAACTTCTCAGTCGGCGACTTCGTTATTCATTTGTGCTTAGAGGTGAAAAAGCTCCGATTTTTATCCACTTGTTTGTTACAATTCATCACGTTTTTCTTGATTTTTGCCTTTCAATTGCTTATGCTGTGTTCCCCCCCCCCCCCCCCTCTCTTTTTTGTTCTGTAACACTTTTACCCGTTTAAGAAACTGAACATGAATTTTCAATTTAGAGGTTCATTTTGCCTTTACATTAGTCACATGGCTTATAGTGATGGATTTGATGGCATTTAATAGTTTCAGACACCTTAAAAGCTTTGTTCTTTGAGACAGCTACATGATTATTATATTTGTTTTACTTTTACACCTTAAAACCTTAGGCCAACCCGATTTAACGATTTAGCTGAAATTGAGAAGATGTGAAGTTTATAGCTTAGACAGGTTGCAACTCTTGCTTCACCAAGCGTAGCCTTAGTTTGTACCTGAGAATGTGTACCTGTATGTTAGCTTGATAGATATGGGTATATAGCTAGATTGATTTTTTTAATGCTTATTAGGAGCAATGGGATTGTCATGACTCTGGAGCTCTTGTATTGATTACCCTGAGAAGAGCTACAAAATTTTATGCCTATGTACTCATTTTGTGTGGTTTTGGATGCAAATCAATGCCAGTGTCTTTATTCATAAGCTTCTACCCTTTCATCTTTTTCAGATAGAATAGAGTCGTTTCCTATGCTACAATGTGGGTAGAGCATATGAAATCTCTTTTTTCTTTTAATATAGTCAGAGATTGTAGTTGGGATTTCTTACCCCTTTTGTAATTTTCTTCTTTCTCTTGATATGTTATTTATTTTTATCTTCAAAAGAAAAGTTCAATTAGCATTTGATACAATCTGTAATTCTGTTGAAATTTCCATAGTTATATTCATTAATGCACTTTAGTTGTTTGTATCATCCTTGTGTTAATTTGTTTATAGCTTGCAACCATTTGTTACTTAACTTTGATCCAATTTGGATAATATTATAGACTAGCACTTACAAGAGGAGAAAATATGGAGATAAAATAAATCAAACTTCTTCTATAACTTAAATTAACTTATGCAAACTAGCTTTTAGAGTCGTTGGATGGAAAAGCTTTTGAAAAAAATTATGCGCATAAGTTGATTTTATTCCGGTAAAGAGGGATCCAGAGAGACTTAAAAGAACCTTAGACAAAATTATTAAAGGATATCTTTTGACTAACCAAATTTCTAAAAATTTGATTTTTGACCGAGCTCAATGGCATCAGTAATCTATATAACCGACCTCACCTAATGAGATAAGACTTGGTTGTTGTATAAGTTGATTTTAACTTATGAGAGAAGTCTATTTTATTTTCTTATTCTAAAGTACTTATTGAGAAGTTTAATCAAATAGGCCTTTTACTGGTTCACTTGTGTAATATACCTGTGTTTGCTTCACTTATTCAGTGAAAATCATTAAGTTGTAAGAAACATGGGAAAAGACTCAAAGCCAAAGGAATCAGGAGGGAAGGGAAAGGGAAAACAGGCAGCAAGTGGAAGTGATGAGAATGCTTCTAAGGGAAAAGGAAAAGGTGGGAAAGGTGGAGATTCACTTGGTACTTGCACCTATGTCAAAGGTAGAAAATTTGCACCATCCACGATTACCATTGTAACCATTTGAGTAGTTTTTTTCATAGTTTTTGTCTTAGAATGACATTTATTATCGGTTATTTATTCTGTTCAGCAAGGCATGTTTTATGTGAGAAACAAGGTAAGATTAATGAAGCCTACAAGAAGCTGCAGGATGGTTGGCTTAGCAACGGAGATAAGGTCCCACCAGCTGAGTTTGCAAAGGTATTTTTCTTTAGAAGTTATACTGATTTTTGTTTTTCCCCCCCCCTTAAAATCCTCATTTGGTTTTCTATTTATTGTGGGGCTGAGAATCTTATTGAGTTAAATGCCAGAATTATCTTTTGCCTACCATGACCCTTTTTAAATAATGTGAAGTAGGATCAATAGCAGTTTGTTGGAAAGGAGAGATAAAAATCTCTTCATTTAAAATTAATCTAGAGACATATTTGTATTTTCAATTGTATATTATCAATAATATTTCACTGATTTCACAGGTAGCTCAAGAGTATTCTGAATGTCCTTCAGGAAAGAAAGGCGGAGACCTTGGATGGTTTCCCCGAGGAAAGATGGCTGGACCATTTCAGGATGTTGCCTTCAGTACACCTATTGGAGCTACTAGCGCTCCTTTCAAATCAACGTATTCTCTTGGACTCTTAAGTGTTGTTATCTTGATTCCTTATAATTATTACATGAGCATCCATGCCCCTTCTCTTCTCCATTTAGGCAGAAGTGCTAATGTTTGCTTGAATGATGATGCAGGCATGGTTACCATATCATCTTATGTGAAGGAAGAAAGAACTAATACCTGAATAAGAACGAAACTGAATCTGTATCTGTGGCATTATAGCACTTGACTGTGGTTTGATTAAATGATTTGCTTCCTTTCCTTTTGTGATTGTGGTTAATGATGTAAACCTGCAGTTTCTAACATGCATGTTGATCTTGCTCTCTAATACTTCAACAATCCAAAGCATATAAATGAATGTGGATGCTTTTACTACATTTGTAGGCTGTAGCATTTATTACTGTTATCCTATTAAAGTAAAGCGCTAATTTCACCTTTGAGAAAGGCTTAATATGACCAACATTTGTGGTTCTTAAGGATCAAATTGGGGTTTTTACATTCGTAGAGATTAATGTTCTTCCTCTAGAATTATTCTTTGTCTCCTCTACCCCTATTTATAAGGTTAAAATCCCTGCAATTCACTCTCCTTGCAGGTTCCTCTAGTGGCTTGTTTTACATATATCCAAACTACCTTAACCAATTATGTTATTCCTTATCATATATTTTCTTAAAGTAGTTATACATTTATCTTTAACATTTTTTATTTTTGCTGTTATGATTGTCTCTTTAAACTCAACGTGTATAATAGAGGATTGTTGGCCATGTATTAGTTTCATAAAACTTTTCTTTGAGCTTGGTTTTTTGGTCACAAATAACTATATATATATATTTTTTCTAATTAGTTTACTTAACTCGTATTATATGTATAACATCTTTATTAAAATACAAAATACAATTTGACTAGTTAAAAGAAATTTTATAGTAAATATCTCTAAATATTTATTTTCAATTAAGTTCAGTGTCATGCAACTTATGTAACTGACATAATAAGACAAAATTTAATTGTTATTTTATAATTAATGTATTTGTCATTAATGAATTTGGGAGAAATGTGGAGACGAAGGGTGAAAAGAATAAGGAGATGCGATATTTTAAACAATGACTTGGAAGAATGAGGACACTAGATATTTAGAGTTGTCAAAAGCTTAATTGGTTTAGTTTTATCCTTAGGTGATGTGAATTAGGGTCAAAAAGTTCAATAAATTAAAAGTTATTTTGTAAGTCTTTAACTCATAGAGTCAGTTTTATAGAAAAAATTACTAATGTAAATTTTAATGACTTACACAGTAAAAAATTATCTAACATTTAACATTGTGTTCTTGAAATCAATAAAAGTAAAATTAAATTAAAATTTCAAAAAAAAATATTCATGTATAATTAAATAAAAGTTTTATTGTAGTAATAAAAAGACTATGTTATATTCATTTTTCTTCAATACATGGGGGTTTTATTATTGTTAAATACTTACTACACTTTTTATATACTATTCTATAAAAAGTATATTTATAATTTCTACTTAGATTAAAAATCTATTTATAATTCATTATAAACTTGTCAAGATGTTATTTTTATAAATTTTTTTATATTATTATTTCTTATTAATGACAACTACAATTTGTATTGTTAAATTAAATGATCTTAAATTAAATTGTATACTACAAAAAAACTAAAATTATTAAGATGAGAATAAGAACTGAAAAAAGAAGAAAATAATAAAAGCAAAAAAAAAAAAAGAGATGAAAGATGTTACTATAATTACAAGAAACGATCGTAATAAAAATTTTAACTTTTTGATAAGATAAAAGAAAATTGACATGTTCAAAAACTTAAAATTACATGCTTTCATAGAAGTGTTTAATGTCAAATTACATTCAAATATAATTAAAAATATGTTTACAAAAATTTATATATGTCTAAACACTTATAAATCAACCTGAAAATAACTTTAATAGACTTTTTGTGTTAACAAGCCTAAATTCAAATAAATTAAATAAAATAATAATTTTTTATTTTAAATAAAAGTTCAAAGTAAATAATGACTAATATTAAAATAAATAAATTAAACATAGTAATTAAATTTTAATAAAAATTATTAGACTTCAAATTTTATAAGTATATGCATAATTTTTATATTTTATTACGATTTTTCAAAATAATTAACATAAAAACTAATAAAGATAAAAAAAAAAGTGTTTTTGAGAGAAACAATTTTACTTACATATATACCTTTTTTGAACAAAACAGATAAATGAAAGTTTAAAAATACGTTAAAACTTCAATACTTATGATTAAAAAATTCAACTATTAATATTAAAATAAGTGTAAATTTATATGTAAATTCAATTAGGTTATAAAATTTTTATTATCATTAACTTTTAAGATTAATTTTAAATATTTAATAATAATATTTTAAAAAAAATATTTTATATATTAAAAATTAATATGGTATTAATAGTTTATTAATTAATATCAACATATTTTTTAATATATTTGATATTTTTTTATTGCAACGATGGTATACACAGGTTAAAGAATAATGAAAGAAAAGAAGAATAATTAATAAATGCAAATTAGTGGCAAACCCATATTTAAATGGAGATTGATGTTTAATTAAGATTTTAAAATGTTAGATTTCAACTATAATTTTGGAGTGTTTAATCTGGACTAACCCATGAATATTTCCACTTTGACCCATATATTTTAGACTAATCAATTTGAAACTTAATTAATTTTTTAGAATTAATATAGGGACATGAGATGAATTATTTCAAGGTTTGGTAGGGTTGGTATATAGGCTAAAACCTTTTTATCAGCTCTACTAAACATAATGTGATCTAGTTAGAGGTCAAGAAAGATACAATAATAAGCCACATCCAATGTGATCTTGATATCTTGAAGGTCCAGAGACGTAGATCAATAAAACATTATACAGTAATTTAAGCCAATTAGTTTTAGGCAAATTATGAGAAGTAAAATTGATGGTCTACTAAATCTTCTTGCTTATAACTTGTCGTCGATTGAAATAGGGAGATGAAATAGATGAGGAACATGCAGCAAAAGCTTGGAAGGAAAATCAGGTAGTTTTACACGAGAACTTATTGTCAATTTGCAATTTTTATTTATTTATTTAAACAAAAGTATTATTCTGTTCTTTTTAGGCTCCAAAATATTAACGAGACTATCCTCTCAAAAGAAAGTGTAATAAATTTATTTATAAATTACATTCTCAAGAGTTTAACCTTAAAACTTTTGTTAATGATTTGCCATTGATTAGAAACTACATGCTAAAAGAAAATGCCATATTATGGTATTGGAGATATGTAATACTTGTGTGTATCGCCACAATTTTTTTAAATTTCAACGAGAAATATATTTTCAGTTGATGGATTTTTTTTTTACATTCCTTTTTATCAAAATGAATTTATATGACTGGAGTTCAAATTTCATTGTTGATGTAAAAATTTTACTGTTAAATGGTCTATAAAGTGTTCTCTTTAAATCTTGAGACATATTACTTTAGTGATTTTTTGAGGCTCAACTCACCTAAAATTGTAAAAATAAACGACAAAACAAATGAATTTATATGGGTTAATAATATGGGTGCTCGTGGAATAGGTTGGTGGTTGGACAAATTTGCTTTTGTTCTTATCTAAACCAAAGTTTTGATAGGATCAGTTATTTGAACTTAAATTTGACTCAATCATAATTTGATAATACCAAGAAACGATCAACAACTTGAATTGATTACATAATATATTGCTCTTTATATTATATATACTTATAGTTAAAGTAGACAATATTTATAGTATCTCAAAATAAATAATATGCAAGATATTATTTATTAAATAAAAACAATTATTAGTATATAAGTATTAAAAAAAGTATAAAATTTTTAAAAAATAAAGAACACCATAAAAAGTTAGCACAACTCAAATAATAACTTAAACTTTGAAAGATAAAATTTAGCTACAATAACATAGATATTTTTATTGTTTTTCAATTAGAACAAAAGCTTTACCTTAATAATATGTCTTAATATTTATAGTTGATATGCTAATTTTTATTATGCATACTATTAAGGTAGAATTTTAATTTTAATTAAAAAATAATATTAAAATACTTGTAATATTTTTTATCCAAATTTTGTTCGTTATTAAATACACTAGCTCTATACGTTCTTATTTTTATAAATTATTTTGTAATAATTTATAAAGAATTTAAGATTTTAATTAAATTATTATTTTAACTTTTTTTTGTAATACGAGAAAATTTATAAAAATTTAAATTTTATTTTTTTATCCGTCAATCTTAAAACATTTAATAATTATTTAAAATGATAGAATTTAAAACATAATTAAATTTTTCTCATCATCATATAACTTATTAAATAAAATTTGAACAACATTAATCAATTATTTCATTTGTACTATAGAAGTACATAAATACAATATTTACAAATTATAGTCAAAATACATTAGAACTTAAATTAAATAATTACAAAAAGAAGAAAAACCAAAATACATTAGATTCTAGTGACAAATTACTTCTTGCACCAAAACTTGAAAAATATGATCATAATTACCATCAATCTAACTAGTGTTCTTAGAATAGTTATACTCTATTTTCTAAAAATGTAAGTAAGGATGAGTCTTTTTCTCACCACTAAAATTAAACTGAAATAATGATTCAACGAATTCACGACAGATCAAACACTGTGACAATCATATCAGCAATATTTTACAACATATACTAAGATCATACTATTTAATATATGTTTACACTAATTAATATGTTATAATACATATATTATAATCAAATCAATCAATATGTTACAATACATGTATTATAATTATACTCGTCGATGTATTACAACACATGTTATAGTCATACAAATTAAGATATTACAATATATATATTTTAATCACGGAATCAATATACTACAACACATATATTACAATCACATAATCATTGCTTTTGAGATCCCTTGAGGTCTTCCATTGGTATGGATAGTCGTTGGTTAGTCGTACCAATACGGATATGTGTTTATTCGGTCCTTTTTAGCAAAAAGTATAGTTAAGAGTCTAGTAAAAAAATGAGTGTGAGGTCTGTGATGCTTTCATTTTCATTAATTTATGTGCACGCACTACAAACATCATTCACCACTCTCATTTCTTCTAGATTTCCTAAATCATTTTCGAATTCTATACCCCTAGTATATCTTTGTAACTATCCATACGTATTTCTATCTCCTTTCGTGATAGCACAACTTTTATCCTTTTTCATTTCTCATCATAAAATCATCAATCATGCCAAAGGTCAGACACAGTTCGAATCATATAATTTCCAAAAATTATATTTCCACATCTTTCAAAGAATAACCAAACATACATGAACTTTCAAACAAATATTCACAATCATGATAACATGTCATTTAAATACAATTACATTATTAAACAATTTGTTAGAGGTCGAACACCTCTAGACTTAGCTCCAATCGCATTTACATCCTGTAATTACTTTAAAATATAAATCCTCTATGCTAGGGTTTGGAGTGCATCACTATATAATTGTTTATGCTACATATTTTAATATATACCATGCAAACTTCTCAAAATACAATATATCATGCAATCATCCATTTCAAAATTTATCTAACTCAAGAAAATAACTTAAATCGCATCTTACTCATAACTTTCTCTAGAAAAGTCTTATTTAAGTGACCCTTGGGTCGAAGCTTAAGGTTTGACATATGAGGAATTCATTTTTAAGTTTATATTTTTTTAAATAAACATCATCTAACCACATATTGAATAAAACATGTGTACGAAAATAAAAAGAAATTTTGTAGTTAAAGCTTTAAATGATGGGATAGAACCCTCCTTACCTCAAGGAGATAACTTGCGAAGAGTTTCGTGGAGGATATCATCTAAAGGAATAAGTTCTTCTTGGAATCGAGTAGAACAAACGTCCAAGCTTGGCTTTGAGAGAGGTTCAAAGTTCAAAAGAATTTTCTTTGAGAAAGGAAAGAGAGAGAATAGAGAGACAAGTAAGGAAAGGTTATTTGGCTTATAATACAAGTTTAGAATACCAAATTTTCTTAAATACCCCTTTTGGCCCACGACTCTCACTTGAGCGAGATGCATTCTCACTTCGGCGA
The DNA here is from genome assembly GCF_003935025.1 of Abrus precatorius. Taxonomy (NCBI): domain Eukaryota; kingdom Viridiplantae; phylum Streptophyta; class Magnoliopsida; order Fabales; family Fabaceae; genus Abrus; species Abrus precatorius. The sequence goes on from NW_020874292.1 coordinate 13,434,014, forward strand.
GAACACTGGGTAGAAAAATTTAATTAGTTTTTGATAATCTTGCTAAGCGAGAAGTCTTCCCACCTGGGCGAGACTTAGTCTAGAGAGCTCTCATTTTTCGTGTGCCTTCTTGCCTCGGCGAGAGGATAGTTGGGGCAATTTTATCCATTCTTGCTTGAATGAGAATCATCTCCCCTAAGTTACATTATCTAACTTTTAAAATCTAAATTTGTCAAAATTTAGTTTTGTTAAGTCTAATTACTGTAACATAGTTTGCATTTACTTTACAAATAACTATGGATTGATTTATTATTGTTTTAGTTTTCTATTATATTATGTTTAACTAAATCTATAGCTAGGGTTGTGGTGGATTCCTTGCATGACTCTATGAGATCTTTGTGATTAATGATAATTTCATGTTTTCTTTATTAATTGGTATTTATCCTATTGCATTATATATGTACTTTCAGAATTGACAACTCTTAAACAAATTATAATTAATTATATTATAGACAACTGTATCACATATAATTAATGGATCTATAAGATAAAATTAGACAAAGGATTAGGTGGACCAAACTTAGTTCTTCTCTTTCAATCGTTATTAAATTAACAGCTCGTATAGCTCTTTTATTTCAATTGTTATTAATTTAACAGTTCGTATAGCTCTTATATTTCAATCGTTATTAAATTTACAGCTCTAGGCTCTTTACGCTTTCCCTTCCTTTTGCGCTGCATGACCATTAGGAGATTAGCTTAAGAAAAAGATTGTTAACATTAGATGATCATTGGATGTTAATAAATTTAGTATGAGTGGTAGACAATCATAAGGAAACTAGAATTATAATTAATCTAAAAATGAACATAAAAAGGTGTAAAGGTGAAACTGTACACTTTAGGTTCTTCTTGATTAATTTATTGTCAATGGTTGCGTTGTCTTAATTCTTTTTAAGTACTTTCATATTTGAATCCTTAATTTATTTAATTTCATATACTTTTAAATTCAAATAATTGAATTGAGAAATTCTCAATAATTAGAAACAATCTTTGTAAGACAATATTTTAGAAAATTTCTTTAGAATCTTTTTATTATTTTTTGACGGGTACACTTGCTCACAAACAACTCGCCTCCTTCGATCTTAACACCCCTCAAATCCCTTATGATTCACCCTAGTCTAATTTCCCTGCACCCAAATACCTCTTTTCCGATGACAGAGAAGAGGAATCAGTCAACATTACTTAACTATCTTCCAACAACGCTTTCAACCCTTGAACAATTTGAACTTACTCCCTATAAATTTTTTATTAGGATATAGTCCCTACTTATTTTCACAAACTAATATAGTCCATTGAGATACTGTCAAGTATCAACTTTTGATTGAATTATATCAATTAGAGAGACTAAAAATAGTAGTCCCTGAAAAAGTAAGAACTATATTTTAACAAAATATTTAATAGGAACTAAGTTTAAATTATATAACTTTTGTACAGACCAAATACTTAATTAAGTCATTAGTCTCATTTATATGTGATTAGCTATACATCATATTTGTTGCATATGTTATACACAGCAGTTAAAAATTATATTTACAAGTCAATTGTTGTTATTTAATTTTGACCCTTTTAAATAAAATGTTTGCCTTCGTCCCTACTCACTTATGATCTATTTGGATGAAAGTGGAAACAAAGAAGAAAAAAATAAGAGAGTGAAAAATAGAATTTAAAACATTAGATGTTTAATCGAGTTGAAATAAGAAGGAAGAAAATGATTAAAAAAAAAAATCCTTCCATTTGTTTGAATGGATAAAAAAGTATGAAAAGAAATAATTGAGTTGTACTAAAAATGTTTATTAAAAATTAAAATTATGTTTAAAATATTAATTTTTAATAATTAAAAAAACGTAAGCTAAATAATTTTGGAATGATTTTTTTTTGGATCTCACAAAAAAAAAAAAATTCCTTCCCCTTAGAGCATCTAAAGAAGAGAAATTGTAATCTTCCACTCCATTTCTCTGTTTTCTCCCTATTTCCATAGCAACAAAACAAGACCTTAGCTTATTAGCTATCTTTTGTGGTCTCTATTTCAACTCCCTTAATTTTTAACAAAACTTAAGCATATTTGCATCATTCACTTATTAGACTCAATGAACATAGAATTGCTTGGATAGAAGTTACTGTTTTGTAGTAAAAATTGATATCTCATTTTAATGATTATTCAAACAAAATATTAACTTTAATTTAAAAAAACTACACAAAAATATCACGAAACCATATTTAAAGTTAGTTGTGACTATTTCCAATGTGTTATGTCTTGTACAAAACTTAGATTATTATTGCTTTAGTGATCGTGTTTAAGGTATGCCTTACTAAAGATATTGTTCATATTTTGACAAATGTCTTCAATATTATTATTAAGTGAAGAAAGCTTTTGATAGATTTTGAATATAGAGATAGTATATATAGGATTGTTAAATATACTAAGTGAAATATTTAACCGTTATTAACAAAAAGATAATAAAATGGAGTTGTTATATGTAGTAATATCCCCTTTCAAGTGGGGTTGGGAGTACTACGAAGTTTTAACTTGTTAATACTAGAATAGAAAATGGTAAGATGAAATGATTTGGCAAAGCGGTTTACAAGTTGTGCTAAAGATGTAATTGGTAAAAGATGAATATGTGACAATCAAATTCAATGTGTCTATAATGTTTATGAAATGTCGAATTATGTGTAAGATAGTTTGTTGATCGATTATCATAATAAACAAAAATTGATTTTAAGAGGGGATGATGGAGATCCTTTAGCAAGAATTTTATCCATTGAAGTTCATAAGCTAATGTGACTAAGGCTCAATATTTTGCTTCTAAGGATGATCAAGACACTATTGTTTGTTTCACCAACAACATCTAGTATAACGGGATTCAATTGCCTTTCTTGTTGCACAACAAGAGAAAATACCTTGTTGATTAAGGGAAGTAGATCTATTAGCATGATTTGGGACTTAACATAAGGATGCTGTTCATTCATCCCTTTTACAAAATTGAATCATATAGTCCTTGATCTTTATATGTCTTGAATAATTGGATTGCACCACAAGTAAAGGAATTTGGGAAATTACATTTTGGTATTGCTTGAAATTTTCCAACTCATGCCATAAAGATTTTAGGTGTGTAAAGTATTTTAAAATAATAAAGGTACCCTATTACAATTTCTATTTCTCTTCTTGAGTATTTAAAACTCTGAAGATTTTTCCTGGAGAGAACTAATCCTTTAGGTCCTTTTGTTACAAACCAGAAACCAAACACAGATATAATAACAGAAAAGAAACAGTAACCAGAAAAGATTTAATGGGGAACTTCTTGGAATTAAAGGATAAAAACAGAAAACGATCCAATAAAAGGACAGACCCTCTTATGCCCTAGAGCTAGGCTCCTTCATAGAGAGCAAAAGCTTCTTCATGCCAACAAAATTTAACCAAATCACAATACTCCCCAATCCCAGGCTCATTGATGGAACGATGTTTTGCTACTCGTTATGCACAAAGATTGTCGTTAATCCTCATCAAATATGCAAAGAAATGAATGCAGTACTAGGGTTGTCCTAGGTCGTCTCCAAAGAATTTTTGGTTGGGAACATACATCGAACAAGTGTAAATATAGATTTTAAAGCAAGTAAATCGGGGGGAGGTTTGTCAATTTCCAGATTTTAATCAAGAGCAAAATGTAAACTAGTGAAATTCAATCAATTAAGGAGAGTAATCCCTCGTCAATCAATGAGTTCTATCCCTATTCTTTCAAATGATTCAATAATCCCCTATTTTTCCCTTGAATTAAGTTAATCTATCAAGCATAAATTAACTTTAGCATCCCAAATTAAGCATCTTAATGGGCTCCAATCTCTATCCCTAAGATTAAGCAATCTCAAAGATTAATCAAAATTAAGCAATTTTGGATTATAATTTCGTTTAAGTAATTTAGGGTTCATTAAGCAATGTTCCCCTCATGTAAATTTCATTTCATTTAGAGATTAGGGTTAATAAATCCAAGGAAAGAAAGAGTAATATTGCCATTAAACCCAAGAATTCAAGAACCATATGAGTTGACTAGGAATTATAAGAGAATTTAGCCCTTCATATGGATGGACTTCACAAATAAAAGAAAGAAATGCAGAAACGTAAGCAACATTAATGTAAACTCAATGAGAATCAAAGGGAAATTGGAAATCAAAACCTATAATGGACCCCTGGCTGTCACCCAAGGCTCCAAAGCTCTGGAAAGAAAATATCCTAATTTGGCAAAGAGAATCAAAGAAAAATTAAAAGTCCAAGCTCTCATACCTTAATTCCTAAAATCTATTTATAGTGGAGGACATGTCAGCAAAGTGCCCACTTTTACCTTTGAAAGTGTCCACTTTGTCTCTTGAGAGTGTCCACGCACATATACGTTGATTTGCAAGTTCTCTGGAGTTGCCACTTTTTATGCTGAAAGTAGCTACTTTGGATGCGCGTAGCCACTATGAAAGACAATAGTGTCCACGCGCAAATTGCTTCTCTAGTGGCGTCCTTGGAGCTTTCTGGAGTTGCTACTATGAAGGTTGAGAGTAGCTACTTTGGACCCTTTAATGTCCAGACTTGCTGTAGTTGCTACTTTTGCTCCTGAAAGTGGCTACTTTGGGGGGCAACTTTCATCCAAGGGCCAAGATTTCTCAAAATTAACTTGGGGACTCTGCAAAATTATCAAGATAATTAAAATTGCAATATATATCTATGTAATTAAATGCAAATTAACCAAAAATTAATAAAACTATGATATTTACTCAAAATGTGATTTCTGTATTATTTGCACTATCTAAGTCCATTTTTTTTCTATCAAGGAGCACCAAAAAGGCAAGTAAAAATATAATAAAAAGTGGATTCATCACTCATCATGCCTTCTAAAACCCCTCTCTCTCTCTCTCTCCGTAACTAACTTAGCCACCTTAGTTCATCCCTCTCCTTTTCCTAATTCCTTCTTTCTTTCTTTTTTCTCTAACATAAACAATCCATTTTTTGGGTTGACTTTGTGCTTCTTGGATCAAGTGCTCCTCTGGCCCATTAGTTGTTCCTTAGTTCCCATCATTGCCTCCTGCATTAAGAACAATCTCGTCCTCAAGATTGAGGTCAGGGAACTGGCTTCGTATCATGACCGTGTCTTCCCACGTGGCTTCTTCCGTAGGTTTCCTCTCCCAGTGAATCAACCATTGTTTCAACCGCTCCCCATGCTTCGTTATGTATGGAGTGGCTAACACTGCACTAGGTGTCCATGTCATTGCAGAATCAGCCTCCAAATTAGAAGGTAGCTTTGAGTACACCTTGTATGCCCCCGCTGCCTTCTTAAGTAACGACACATGAAAAATGGGGTGGATCTTAGAAGTCTCAGGCAGTTTTAAACGATACGCCATTGTTCCCACCTGTGCTATAATCTCAAAAGGCCCATAATATTGGGCAACAAGCTTAGCATTGATTCTAGAACAGACTGATCCTTGTCTATGTGGCATTAGCTTCAAAAACACCCATTCCTCAACCTTAAAATGTTTTTCTTGCCTTTTGAGGTCAGCTAAACCTTTCATTCTCTCATGTGCCATTTGGAAGTGCTCCTTTAATTGCTTTAGCACCTCATCTTTTTCCATCAATTCCCTCTGCACTGTAGCCACCCTAACTTCTCCTAGAATACCCTTTATCAATGAGGGTGGTTTCCGACTGTAAACCACTTCAAAAGATGTGGTATGAGTAGCATTGTGGTATGACGTATTGTACCAATACTCCGCCCATGGCAGTCAAAACAGTCACTGTCTTGGTTGATCACACACAAAACATCATAAGTAGGTTTCTAACGTCTGATTTGTCAACTTCGTCTGTCCATCTGATTGTGAATGGTACGATGTACTCATATTCAAAGATGTTCCTTGCAACCTAAAAACTCCCTCCAAAATTGGCTCATAAAAACTAGATCCCGATCACTCACAATGGAATTAGGGACCCCATGTAACCTCACCACTTCCTTAACAAAGATCTCAGCTAAGGTTTTGGCTGTGTAGGGATGTTTAAGAGGTATGAAACGCGAATATTTTGAGAGGCGATCAACTACAACCAATATAGTTTCATAACCCTTAGACTTGAGCAACCTAGTTATAAAGTCAATAGCAATGTCCTCCCACACTCTTTCTAGAATCTACAGTGGTTGAAGCAAGCCATCAGGCATTGTAGTGATGTATTTTTGCCTCTGACATGTGTCACAAGCTCTTACAAACTACTGGACCATATTTTTCATCCCCTTCCAATACAAGTTTGCTGCTAGCCTCCTGTAAGTTCTATAAAACCCAATGTGCCCCCTTGGGGAGTCTGGTGATATTCCTCTAGCAATTTAGGAATCCAAGTGAAATTTTCAGCAATCACCAAACCTATCTCCTTGCCACAAAACTCCATGCTTATAAGTGGACCCACTTGGAACTTCTTCTCCTCTCTGAATTCTTTCAATTATAGCCTTTAGCTTATCATCTTGCTCAGCTTCTTCAATCAAATTCTGAGTATCCATCCACACAGGGACATAAACTATAGTTCTTAACTCTCTTCCTTCCTCTTGCCTAGATAAGGCGTTTGCCCTTTTATTTTCCATTCTAGGCTTGTAGATGATATCAAAATTGTACCCCAACAACTTCGTGATCCAAATTTGTTGGTTCCCCATAATTACTTTCTACTGCAAAAGCTGTCGCAGACTTTTATGATCAGTTGCCATAAATTTTTTATACCCAACAAGTATGGTCGCCAATGATTAATCGCTAATGCCACTGCCATAAGTTCCTTTTTGTAGGCTGATTTTCTTAGGTTTCTCACCCCCAAGGCCTTCCTGAAATAGGAAACCGGATGTTTGTCTTGCATAAGTATGGCACCTATCCCTGATCCGAAAGCATCACATTCCACCAAGAATTCCTTTTCAAAATTAGGCCAGGCTAGGATTGGTGTTGTGGTCATGCGTCTCTTTAATTCGTCAAACGCAGCTTGTTCCTCTACTCCCCATTTAAATGAATCTTTCTTAGTTAGCTCTGTCAAGGGCTTAGCCACCTTGCCGTAGTCTCTCACAAATTTTCGATAGTACCCCATCAAGCCAAGGAACCCTCTAATGCCTTTAATGTTCTTAGGGACTAGCTAATCGATAACATTTCTAATTTTCTCTGGATCCACTGCCACCCCTTGTTTGGAAATCATATGTCCCAGGTACACTATTTTAATTTGAGTAAAGAAGCACTTCTTCTTATTAGCATACAGTTGATTTACTTCCAGCAACTTCAGCACTGCCTCCAAATGACACAAATGTTCTTCCTAACTCTTGCTGTAAAGTAATATATGGTAAAAAAAGACTAACATATACTTCCTAAAACACCCTCTGAACACTTCATTCATCAATGATTGGAAGGTAGACGATGCATTTGTGAGCCTAAAAGGCATTACGAGATATTCGTAATGGCCTTCATACATCCTAAATGTCATTTTCAGAATATCTTCCTCCCTCATCCGCACTTGATGATACCCTAACTTGAGGTCTAATTTAGAGAAAAAAACAGGCACCATTTAACTCATCCAGTAACTCTTCAATCACCGGAATTGGAAAGTTATCCGGTATGGTGACCTTATTTAATGCCCTGTAATCCATGCACATCGTCCATGATTGATCCTTTTTATGTACCAAGATTACCGGGCTAGAAAAAGCACTGTTACTATGCCTTATGGCTCCATTTTCCCACAGCTCTTTCACTTGATGCTCAATTTCATCTTTTTGGTGGTGTTTGTATCTGTAAGGACGCACGTTGACTGGTCCTTCACTGGGGAAAAATTCTATATTATAGGACTTCGCTCGTTGAGGAGGTAATACCTTGGGTTCTTGAAAAACTTTCTCAAAGCGGTTTAACAACTGCTCAAGTTGCTGCTTCTGTTTAGGGGTTATGTCTTCTTTGATCTCCCCTTTTGAGATCACGTCCCCCTCTAAAATGGCCATCCGAAGGTCCTTAGTTCTTCTCTTAAATAGGGCTAGCGTGGGAATCAATTTGGGCACTTCTTGCAGCTCTACTGTTTCTCCATGCGAAAGAAATTTCATAGTTTGTGCTCTCCAATCCACCACCATCTCACCCAATAATGTCAGCCATGATACCCCCAAAATCAAATCAAAATCATCCAAATCAAATAGCAATAAGTCCAAGGTGAACTCATGGTTCCCCAATTTCAGTTTGAACCCTCGACACATTCCTTTCGTAACCACCTTGTGCCCATCACCCAAAAGAATTTTCATATTCTTTGTTTTCTCCACCTCCTAGCCTATAGCATGCGCCAACCTCTTAAAAATGAAGTTGTGTGTGGCACCGCTGTCCACCAGCACGTGAATAGGGATTCCATGGATCTCTCCTTCCAATTTCATGGTCTTCGGTGTCGTTTCTTTCTCCTGCATCAGACTTTGTAGGAATAAAGTGTGGTACTCGCCATTGACGTCATCTTCTACGTCATGCTCCGATTTGAGACCTTCCTCTCCATCCACATCTTTGTCGACCAACATAATTTTCAGATGTTTTTGTTGAACATTGGTGCTGAGGGGAATAGATACCAAATCCCCTTTTGCCTTTTTTTCAACAAGTCATTATACAAGAGGTGTTTTACCCCTCTATCTCGTGGCCCACTTTTACTTTCTCCCTCAATATTGGGCCCCGACCCATTTATGCCTCCAAAGGTTTTGCCTCCTTTGTCCATATTCGTCTGCCACTTTTGAGGAAAAGTGGCATTTTGCCTAGCACCCATGTGTAGTCCACTACTGCCACGTGCTTCTCCCCTTCATTGCGGAACACCCATCTTGCCCCTGCCTCTCAATTCAATCTCAACAGCACGCGTCACATTCATCATCCGTGATTGTGACATCGGACCCAGGGCGTACAAACTCCTGACTCATCCCCTGATGTCTTCTCTCAACCCATGAAGAAAATATGCAAAATATTGGGGCTCAGGAATTCTTGGGATTTGGGCAATTAGGAACTTGAAGTCCCTGATATATTGCTTAACGTTTCCAGTCTGCTGGAGTGCTGTCAACTGCTCGTAAGCATTTCCTTCCGCCAACGTTCTGTAACGATCCAATAACGCCATTTTGAGTTGCTCCCACGAAAGGTCTTCTTCCTCATTCATCAGGGAATTGAAAAAATGGATGGTTCCACCCTCCATACAAAGCTGAGCTAGGTTTACTCGTACTTGGTCACTTGTCTCTTGCACTTGGAAGTACACTTTTGCCTTGGAAATCCATCCTGGAGGGTCTTCGCCATCAAACAGGGGTAACTCAACCTTCTTAACTAATTGACGAAATTCATCAAGTGCGTTGCCCTATAATTTTTGAAATCCTGACCCACTACTCTCTTGAGTTTTCTCTGATGTCTTATCCCGCTGCTCCTTCCGATTTCCAGATCACTCATTGTCCTTTTTCCACGATTTATTCTAGTATTTTGTGCCTTGCGAAAGAATGTCCAGAATTCGCGATTGTGTTTCAACATTTTCTCTCCTCATCAATTTCATCGCCTTCTGTTGCTCATGGGCTTGTAATTTCATTGCCTCTATGGACGTCCACATCCAGCAAGCTCTTTCTCTAGTATCTCAAGTCTAGGATCCATCATCGTCTCGTCTTCCTTCAATTATGCTAGTCCCAATTTTGATGTCGTCGCAGTCGCCCCTTTCGTCGTCTTAGTTGGCATTCACTACTCACCCTACCAAATCCGACAGGTCAGACCAATTATTATGAACCACAAACCAAACACAGATGTAGTAACAGAAAAGAAACAGCAACCAGAAAAGATTTAACGGGGAACTTCTTATGCCCTAGAGCTAGGCTTCTTCACAAAGAATAAAAGCTTCTCCATGCCAGCAAGATTTAACCAAATCACAATATTTCCCAATCCCAGGCTCATCATGCCTTCTAAAACCCTCCTGTCTCTCTTTTCGTAACTAACTCAGCCACCTCAACTCATTCCTCTCATTTTCCTAATTCCTTCTTTCTTTTTTTACTTCTAACATAAACAATCCATTTTTTGGGCTGACTTTATGCTTTTTGGATCAAGTGCTCCTCTGGTTCATTAATTGTTCCTTGGTTCCCATCACCTTCCAAGCTTCTAATGCACTGCCAATCAACAAAGAGTTGATTGCAAGATTGTGTCTGAAATTGATCTATGAATTCATGCCAAACTATATTGTTGCATCTTTCCCAAGTTGCATGTATGAGTTCATTTACATTTGGAGGAATGATGCTTCTATCTAAAAGCTTCAACTTAGTTTTTAATAAAAAAAAGAAGAAGTCAATCTCACATTTTGGCCTAAGAATGATAATTCTTGCTAACAAGTAGTAGAGTTGCAAGAGGTTAGGATGGATTTTTATTGCCATGAAGATAAAAAGGATTAGATAGGTTGGTTAGAAAACCTTGATAAAAGTTTTAGACGCCTTTTCTTGATCAAGAATGAATATTTGTAGAGAAAGAAAAATGAAAGAGTAATAATAGTCCGAAGCTCTGAATGGAGCTTTGATGCTATCTTACTAAATATATTGCTCATACTGAAAAATAGTTTGAATATTGTTGAGTAAAGAAAGTTTTTGATACTACAATTTAAATACAAAGGTATTATATATGGAGTTGTTATATATACTAACTGAAATGTCTAATAGTTATTAATAAAAAGATAACATAATATAGTTGTTATATGTAGTAATAGTATGATCATGGATTCTTATTCTTGGATTTATAATTTTTCTTGGCTCTATTTTATTAGCATATATAAGAACAGATATTGGTTTCCAATACTTGGATGATTGAACTCATGCACGATTGTGCAGGATTTGACACAACTAGAATAAAGGTATAATAATGAGACTTTTATTACGCTCATGATATTTGGTTTACCACACACGAAAGGCCCAATGTTAAGTACAGAGACGATTTGGCAAATTTCTGAAAAGAATTTTCAAAGTCATAAGCCATTTATAAACTCTTCCAAACGCATCTTAAATAGATTATGCACTCAATAACCGTAAAACATTGATGCAGGGAGAAAGTTCTATTTTATGGTTTCTATAGGAAACAAATAAATATAAAATCAATAAACAATTCTATCGTACAACAAAACTTGTAAGCGAGTTTTGACAGTCATGGAAGCATTCATGACCATAGCTAGCTATTACCTAACTACGATTTTCTACAAGCTTAAGACCCCAACTCATATCCTCACAGTGCCTCACATGTGGAACAAGTGCACCAGTGTCAGCTCCTCTCTTGGCCTTACAATCATACAAGGGAGGAGCATGGAAGCACGGCTCCATTGACATGGCACGTTGACACGCAGGATTAGGAGCTGTTCCATTCTCAGGTTTGTATAGTATCCAAGGTTTCAAACCTCCAAGCCCCTGCGCCACATAGCCGAAAGTAGACCACGAGCTAGTAACCAACACATCACTTAAGCTTAAAAGGTACATTTCTGCCCAAGCTTTTTGGTTGTGCATCTGCTTCTCTGTTTGTTGATATTCTTCATGGCTTGGCTGGTAAATGCCAACCACTTCTCCTGTCACAGTAGGATATTCCCAATACATGTCTCTCACTTTTTCAAAATAACCAGAGCTTAAGGATGTCATCAACACTGCTTTTGACTTTGGTTTTCCAGATGAACTAACAATATCCCCCTTCCTGTCAACATCAGGCAAAAGATTCTCTTTCAAAGTACAAGCGATGATCTGATCCAACACATGTTGAAATGGACCAGTTCCAGTGTCAAACACTCTTATCTGGATGCCTATTCTTTCATCAACATTAGCTAAATAAGCTTTATAGTATCGGATAACAAGTCCCCACACTTTGTTGGTGGGGTGGAACAGATATCTACCCAAGAAATGGAAAACTGTTTCCTTGTTTGGAAAGAGATTATTTAGTTCCTGCTCAAAAGATGGCATCAAGAACAGAGATGGGATAAAGTAATTATCGGTTTTCACCACTAACCAAGGCACTTTCTGGAGAAAAACTTGGTCTTCATCACAGAAGAAAAGCTTATCCTGATCATCATAGTCATGGGCTAGATGAAGGTACACAAAAGACGGCACCATGGAGTTTGTAGTTGATTTATTTTTCAGCATTTTCCCATAGCATTGATCAGATTTCTGATCAAAATTGTTAAATTGACTATTAAGAGGGAAATCTTGAGGGAGAAACCAGGAAACATGTGGAAATGGTTCACAAAACAGATTCATCATATCAACTCCAGGATCAACCAATAGAACTCGATTTGTGAGGAGAGCATATAGAAATGCAGAAGCCAAGGTCAATATCCTATTCCCTAACCCACTATATGAAATCCATACTACATATTTACATGCTGAGGACTCACTTAAATGACCAGACCTGAGATCTTTCACCGTTTTATTATATGATTCAGTATAGGGTCCACATTCTTTGTGAAGAGCTTCATATTTTCTCAATTTAGAAACAAGGTAAGAAGAAGGGTTTCCTGATAGTCCTTTGCTGACCGAATGATACCTGCTGAGACAAGATTGTTCATCGAATCCAGCTGCTAGAAGGCCACCAAGTAGTTTATCTTTTTGCAGCTCAACAGAATCAGAGGCATCACCATTCAAACCTACGAGTCAGAGAACAAATTGAAATGCTATTATTAAACCACAACTGGCTAGCAGGAAAGTCAAACATCTTAAAAAATGGAACATAGAAAAATCAGTTCATTCATCAACAAAAAATGGAAAACACGAAACACAAGTTGGTTAAATGCTTCCAAGCAAAAGAATCAAAACTCATGTGCCTAAAATATCCATTTTTTGTTCTCGATTTTCCCTTTTATTTATGTTAAGGGTATGGTACCCTAATCAAGGCAGGAAAATCCTTTGAGCTTAAAGATCACATACAAAGGCCTTAAATCTACTTCACTCCAAAGAAACAAGTGAAGGCTCAAATCTACAACCTGTGAGATGCAACCCTATATTACTCCACACTACCAACTCCTTGGGATTTAAGCAACGCATATGTTATACGAAAGAAAACTAAGAGAAAATGAACAAATGCATAAGGACTTCAACCCAAGTAGATGAGTGAAGATTTACTCCACTCCTCCAACCCAGTGGACTTTATGCAAGGCATATAATGTACGAAACAAAACTAAATAAACAAGAAAGGACAACTAGACAAGTATAGCAACACAAAATAACTTGTAAACAAAAATCAACATCCTGCTTCGGGGGCGATTGTGATTGCATCAGTAACAAATCCAACATAGCATATTTACAGGTACTACGATCGTCACATTACATAAAATAAAAACAAAGGTCACATAATTGTAGGATCTAAGTGTCCACCAAGTTAAAAGGAAAACACCAAGCCCAAATCACAACTAGTGTTGAAACTTGATTCATATCATAAATCAGAATTAAAGGGAAAAATAAAAAGAAACCTGGTTGAGTTCGTTCGAGTGGAAGCGAAGTTGTTGTTGTTAGCGATGGAGGGTGCGGAAGGATGAAGAAGAGAGAGAAGAGGAAGAGAGAGAGGAGAAAGAAGGCCATGAAGCGCGTGAAGGGGAATTTTCTGTTAGAAAAGGAGCGCGCGTGGGAATCCAAATCTGGGACGTGGTGATTCCTGTTGTGCCAATGTCTCTTCATGTGCACTCTCGTTTGCTTCAATTCAACCGCCGAATGCTTCTTCCCAAACACGGTGGCTGCAGCGCGCGTATCCGATTGATGCGCTCTTTACAACTTACAACACTTCCATCCTTGGTAGTCACACTGCCGCCCCATAATTTTATACTAAACCCTCTCTTCTCTTATTTTGCTGTAATCATGATTTATTTATTTATGGTTTTTTATAAAATGATTTTTTTATACATGCCACTCTTTTGTAATTCTTTTTTTTTTAAATTAATTGTTTATGCGGTGTCTTTAAAATGATAAATTAAAATAAAGGTGATAAATTTTTGAAAAATTCAAAGCTTACATCAACTTAAAAAAAAAAAAATTATGTTTCGGTTAGTAGTATGCTAATGCTACCAAGTCTATGTCTGTATAACTTTTATTAAGATAAATAAGCATTAATTTTTTAAAATCTTCCTCAAAAACTTAATGAATAATTAATTATATTTTAAAATAAGATAAATTAAATATGTACCAGCTAGTAAATTAACTTCATAAAAGGGGGTAGTATAATCATTATTTTCATTCTCTAAATTTAATTTAGTAAATTAATTTATTATTTAATTTAATTATTTAAGTTTATTTTATTTTATTTAATTATTTAATTTTCATTATATTTTTTATTTTTTGTCTCAATAATTTTTTTTGTCATTTTAATATCTATAAAACGTCATGTAAGTGATTAAATTTTATCACTCAAGTTTTCAATGGATTAGAAATAAATATTGTAAAATATTAAACATTTGTTTAAAAGGAGAGAACTCATAGAAACAAAATAGAGGAAGAAAACATAAATTTCAATGTTTTCCTCTCTAGTTTGTAAGTAAAAAAAATAGGAGAGGAAAAAACTTATAAAACTTGCATTAAATTTATTTCTCCGCATTTAGGAAGAGAAAAGAATTAAATTTTAAAATAATTTTCAAATTTTGAGGTAGGATATTTTTTTTAACTATGTTAAAAATTATATTTATCTTTTATAAAGATTTAGAGAATGTTTGCTTTTCTTTTTAAAAACAGTTTTCTGTTTTTAAAAATAATAATTTGTATTGAATTTTATTTTTAAAAACAGAAAATTGTTTTTAAAACAGTAATTAAACATACTTTAATATTTTTTTTTTCCACATTTTCATCCAGTCAAATAAGACTAAAGAGAGTTATATTTTCTTCTCTTCACATCCTTTCTTTTACTCTTGTATTAAATAATAAAAGAATTCACTCCTTTTCTTTTTAATCATATTTTTTCGTGTCATTTTCTTTTACAAAGTATGACAGCTGCATTTGCTCAATGTACTAAATAATAGTCTGTTGTACTACATCTTTTCTTATTTATATGTTTAGAGAAAAAAAATTGTTCATATTAGACATCTACATAGAGTCTTAAAATTATTATTATTATTATATCCTTGTTTTTTAAATAAAATATTTATACTATTTAAATAATCTAAGAGTAAAAAAATATTAATTTATTGATCTGTTGTTTACGATAAAAAATGACAGTTTTGTAAACAAATAATCCAAAAATAATCTGAGGAGTGGATTATGTCCTCTTTAGGTTCTTTTAAGTGTGTTGTTAATGTAATAGTAAAATTGACATTATAAAGTAGTGGACTAAATGGAAATAGCAACTAGTAGTCAAACAAAAGTAGATGCTTTTACAGAAATATACTAAATAGGAACTAAATTACAGAAAAGGAATAAGCAACAAACTGGAATTAAAATGCAGAAAGGTAAATGTGCAGTAATGTAAACATACGACTCCTCACAACAGCGAACAGCGGCCACCGTGAGTCTCCTTGTAGCTGGTGTCTGGCATGGTACAGGGTTTCAGTGTGCAAAGGTCTTAGGTGTAGTGTCAGGGTGCAAAAAATCGTCCCTATAAAATGATGCTTTGGAGTATTTATAGGCAGGAGGACCACCACCGTTCTCCTTCCTTTGCGGCCACTTCTTAGTAACTACCTTCAACTGTTGATACCCATTATCCACGATTGCTTGTGATTGTGCTGTTGGTTGGAGCTTCTTTCGTAACTGCTATCGCCCACGATCTCCTTTGCGTAGTGGTGAATGTTGATGACTGCTGGTAACCGCTTTTAGATTTTGCAATGACTTGACTTATCAAGACTTTTGTTTTTCTATCTTTCGAGTGTTTCTAGGAGAAATCTAAGAGGCTCATTTAGTGTTATGGCCTTAGAATAATTTCTTCTTGACTTGTCTTTTCGACTAATTTTGGAGTTTTGAGAGTTTGTCTTGGTCTTGTGGACTTAGATATTTTCTTTGCTCATTTCTGTTTTTCGAGCAATTCTAGAGTTTTGAGAGCTTGTCTTGGTCTTGTGGACCTAGAATATTTTCTTTGCTCATTTCTATTTTTCGAGCAATTCTGGAGGGACTCTGGAGCTCAACTAGGCTGGCAAACTTAGAATATTTTTTGACCACTTCCTGTTTTTCGAGTAGTTTTGGGTGTCAGAGACTTAAAAACTCCTCAAAACTCTTCGAAAAGGCCATTAGTTTTGTGAACTTAGAATATTTTCTGACCACTTCCTGTTTTTCAAACAGTTTTGGGTGTCAGGAACTTGGAAACTCCTAAAAACTCCTCGAAAAAAACCTTCAGTTTTGTGGACTTAGAATATTTTTTTGTCAGTCCTATTTTTCGAGCAGTTTTAAAGGAAAATTAATGAGGTGACAAAAGTCTAAAATAGCTCAAAATGTGTCATTTTTTATATGAAACTAAAAGGTCTTAGATAACTTTTCAATACTTCTCAAGTTTAGACCTATTTTTAGGCTTCTTCCTGATTCTCAACATTTTGTCGAAATGTAGCTTCCTTCAACATGATTTTTAACTTATTTTCCTTACCCCAAACATCTGTGTAATTTCTTATCGCTAGACAGATAAATAAAAATGAAAATAGTATACTATAAATATGCATTAGTTTGGATCTATAATATTCTTATCATGGGAAAATTTTGAATAAGGATTCATCATGTTCTTTGTATTTTTATTAAATAATGTTAAACAAGTTGGATATCTTTTAAATATTTTTTTCTACAATTTTATAGTGAGTGCTGGACCAAGATTGAGAACTAAATCATGGATTAGATTTATAAAAGGCTAATAAAATTAAAATGACAGTATTTCTCTTGATAATTTTAATTTCTTTTCTCGTTCTTATTATATTGGAAGAAAATTCTACTATTCAATTCTATCAACTTTGACTCAAATGCATGAACAAAAATTAATAATAATAAGTTACCTCAAATGTCTCGAAAAGTTTGTAGAGCCACTGATAACCTATGTCTTTTCTTCTGTCGACGGCGTAGACAACTTCAAGATGATTTATTATGCCATTTTCACACAACTTTTTACGATCAACAATGGCAAGTCTATGTACATTTGTGTTGTATTTATTTGTTCACCATTGATTTGAAAATTTCGTATCATTTTAAAAATTTTTGTTTGTGAGAGAATATTTTAGGAGTTTATTTTGAATTTATTGTTTTGAGTTGTTCTTTTTATAAATTTATTATTATTATTTTAATTTAATATATATAACTTTTTTTTTACTGTAATTCTAGAACGAGTATTTGGAGATATTTTCTTAAACCAAAGTGTGATTAGATTATTTTATTTTTTTTATTTACAAACGAGAGCATATTTTTTTATCATTTTAAGTTTTTTCTAAATTAAGCACTTTGTTTTTAAATTAATATTAAATTATATCAAATTTTTCATATCAATCTTAATATATAATATGAAAATATTAATTTTTTAACGATAACATTTTTTAATTGATTGTATTTTTAAAGGTTAGTTCTGATTTTTATTGTTAAAATTTTTTTTAATTGACTAAGCATTTATTTTTTAAAATTTAATATCAATCTTTATATATAACTTGTGATATTAATTCTTAAATAAAGTAATTTTAAGTATTTTGTTTAAATGAGAGTGTTTTTAAATATATAAATTATAGATTAAACATTTATTTTTTCAATTTATATTAAATTAAATTGTGAACTTTTCATATAACCTCTATATATAATTTGTGAGTTCTAATTCTTTAACGAAAATGTTTTAGGTAATTTTTCAAACAAGAATATTTTTAGGAATTAGTTATAATTTTCATCTATCTAAGTAAATATTTTTGTAGATTAATAACTTTTTTAACTTAATATTAAGTTAAAATTTAATTTTTTATAAATTTTCCTTTTTATTTAATATAATATAATATTTATCATTTAAGAATTTATGAGTACAAATTATATAGTTTTATTAAGAGAAAATATTTTAAATTAAGTGTTATTATCTTCTTAATTAATTACTTAATTTCTCCTATTTTAATATTTATTTTTTTATTCAATTAAGGTTTGAATTTATTTTTCCATTTTATATTTTTAAAAATATTATTTCCTTAACTTAATTTTATTTTAATATAAAACAATATTAATTATTATAATAAAAGTATTGACTCTTTTTAAAATTTATAAATTTTATTAAATTAAAAAAAACATACTATTTTTTTATTCTATACATGTATAATCCACAAGATTGTACTTTGAACAATGCAATAACAATACCTGTTGTAGTGAGAAATGAATAAGGATGACCTTTAACATTCTCGCTATAGTCAGAATTATTTTACTGTAACTAGAATGACAGACAAAAAAAGAAAAATGTTATCTGATTTTTTTGTTGTAGTGAGAGTTACTCGTCGTAGCGAGAAAGTTGTGAATTTTAGGGGTATTTAAAGAACTTTTGTCTTAGAAACTTTTATTTAGAACCAAAACATCTCTCCCTCTCTATTCTCTTCATTCTCTCCCTCTCCTTCTCAGAGAAAGCCTCCCTAATCCAAAATCTCCCTCGGATTTGAGCTCTAACGTCTATTCCACTCAAATTCTTTAATCCTAAATCTCCCTTGGATCTAAGCTTTAACATCTATTGCAGTCAAATATAAGTAAGTTTCTGAAGTCTAGCCTTAGAATCTCATTCCTATTTCTTTGTTCTTCCTTCTCATAATAGTAATCTATCCTATGATGTTAGGAAGAACTCTAGTTCTTGGGTAGTGTTTCTGGTCAAGAAGTCGAGTTTCTCTCTTAAGCCCACAAAGAACTTAGTGTAGAGATTCATCACCAGGTAAGGGGAGTTACTCCTGAACCCTAAATTCTCTCTAAATATGTCTATTGATCTTGAAACAATGGAGCCACCTTATTCTAAATAGCAAATCCATAAAGTTTTCTTGAAACTATATAAGAAAAATAGATTTTTGATATAAAAGAGGTTTTTGATCTGTTTAAAATCATCTAGGACAAAGTTTGCCATAAAATGTCACGAGTAAGAATGAGTTTAAGCAGTTTTATAGATAAGTTACTATCTTTTTAAATAATATATATGTTGAATGGTGAAAAAATGAAATATGCTAAACTTTAGGCCAAAAGACTCTATTAAGACCAAGAGAATGTGATCTCGGCAATATATTCTGGATTTGCACGATTTGGACTAAGTCTAAGAGTGTGTAACATCCCTACTTGAATTAAATAATTTCTTAGTTCAATAATAAAAAAAATATCAATGAGATGTGATTTAACTCAACAAAAGATATTGGTATATAAAAAAAAAATTGATTTTAGTTATATAAGACCTGGATCAATAAAATGAACTCATTTTAGTTTTGTACTTTGAATCACCATTTAATATAATTACATATTACATAAACTCAAAATGGAAACAAACTCAAATTTATTATAGTTTCATAATAAATCAAATTCTATATAGTAGTTCTCTTCCTGATAGTCCCGTACGAGTAGGATCCTAAAATGATTCCATCTTTGTTCATTGCTTCTTTACTTGAAATTATTTGTAAGGGTGAGCTTCTCTTGCCCATATAATTCTCATTTCATACAACAGTCAAAGTAAAAAAAATATTTCCTAATATATCATACATCATTAATTCCTTCATCACAATTATATATTTTTTTAACTACTAGATTGTATTTGTTTGGAACATGTCCAAACATATATTACCAATATAACTTACTCATTTTAATTAACCAACACAATACCACCATCACCAATATAACATAATCATTCCAAATCAACAAACATAGTATCATATCAATATCATCAGGAGCACACTATTAATCTTTCTTTTGCTCAATCATTATAATTCAATTGAATATCCATTCTCAATATTTCCAATTTTCTATTATCAATCAATCATAACTTCGTGCCACTCTCTCCTTTTCAATTTGAATATTTCATTAATCAAGAGTACTTTAGGTACTCACAGACCCTAAAATCGCTCCCAACATACTCTTTCTAATTATGATGGACTTACGCCAACATAGATAGTTGTCATTTGCCACCACACACGGATACAACGTGCATGTTATTAGGCAAACATAGCAAAGGTATAGTTAGGAGATCAATCATGAATTAAGTGTGAGGCCTATGCATGCTTTCATTGTCAATCATGTACACTTAAGCTATTTGCATTCATCATCCTCATTTTCCCTAGATATCTCAAATCGTCTCTGGACTCTATACCTCAATGTATCTCTGAACTATCTATGTGGTAACTCAAACATGGCACATTACAATCATACTATTCCAATATACGTGTTGCAATTACACTAATCAATGTTAATACATGTGTTATAATCTCACTCGTCTATGTATTACAACACATATACTATAATCGCATCAATCAGTGTCCTTGTAACACATATATCAATCACTTCCTTTTTCTCTTTTCTTATACTTTCTTAGCATTTTCACACATCATACTTTTCATTAATTTCTACTAATAACACATATTCCTTCAATTTATTTTACTTTACATTTTCTTAGTAATTCTCATATATTCACATAGATCTCATTAATAACTTTCACTATCCATCAAGTTTCCTTCATCTCTTTTACCTTATTCATTTTATTAACTCATATCCAAAGTACATGCATTCCTACTTCATCTAGTTCACACACAATGTGACACAATATCTTTTATCATTTAAAGATGGTCAATCCATTTAGATAAAATATACCTAACACTCAACTTTTCAATAAAACATATAATGATAAAACAAGAAAACACACCATTACAAAAACTAATATAATGCTATGAAGGTCGGATACCTTCGGGCTCAGACTAATTGCACATTTCATAAGTATTTTGTTGGAAACCTGTAACACCCCAAGTTTTGTAATTCTTTTATCATAATTATACATATGTGTGTGTTATGATTTTGAGGTTCATTTTGATTTATGTTGGTGATATGGATGTGTACATTGATATATTATGGTTCAAATGTGAATGTTTGCTTGGGAATGGACTGAAAAGTACTTGAGAATATAGGCTGATGTGCGTTGCAGGGACATTCTCGCTGTAGCGAGAAGGTCCTCGGCAAGTTGGCATATCTCGGTTGCGTTCTCGCTATAGCGAGAAGGTCGCAGGAGATGTGGGTGCCTCTATTGCGTTTTCGCTATAGCGAAAGGGCAACATAAAAGGGGTGTTTTCTGGGTTGAATCTCGCTTTAGCGAGATTATGCAGAATATCGTGACTCTTGGGGTATTTGAGGGGTTTAGGGTTCAAGAAAACATAATTCTTACTCTTCCCTCCATCTCTCCTTCGATTCTCTCAACCTCTCACCCTATTTCACCGATTAAATTTTCTCCAAAGCTGTGTGTGCCCTAGATTGAAGGTGGTGATCGTGTTTTGGGGACGTTTGGATGTAAGTTTCGTCAGTTAGGGTTTCGTTCGTGTTTAATCTTTGTTCTCCTCGATTTCTCATGGATTTCTCTATATACTTAGGACAAAAATTTGTGTGGAGAACCCTTCTAATGTTGATTGTGTCATGGGTCTTCATTACAAGGTAAGGGGGACTCTATCCTATCCCCTTGTATTAAAATTTGTTTATATTGTTACTTGTTGGAATGTGATTGAAATGGAACATAGGAAAATATGTGTAGTGATGAAAATTTCGTGTTAATCATAATGTGGTAAATATTAGGTGATGTGTGTGACAAAATGATTGATTGCAATAAGGTTGTGATGGAAATATTGTGTGAAGCATAGTGTGAGTGACTATTGATAATGTGGATGAATGTGTGTGAATGGCATGAATTGTGAATATGGTTGTGTTTGGAAAATGGTTGAAAACTATGAATGGTTACAGCGATATATTGGGAGTGTAGAAGATGGGGGCGGTAGAAATACCTTGGAAAAAAAAGGGTGGTGGTGACACCAATAATGAGAGTGGGTGCACCACAGGCCACACACTCTTCTCCTAATTTGGCCTCTTACCAATACCTTTGCTAAGGGGCCGTGACCGCACATGTTGTATTCGTGAGGCAGGGGCTAACCGATGACCATCCATGGTGTGAAATTGAGTAAGTCTCTGAGGTTGAGGGCATAAAAAAACTGTGATCACAATGCCACAGTGAGTGTGGATAACGTACAGTGAGCGCACGTATGTGTGTGAATTGATTTGAGGTGCAGTAAGTGCACCTGTGCATGAATTGGTGTGAACGATTGATGTGTGAACATGACGTGTACATTGTTGGAATGAATCGATTAATACTTGCTCTAATGTATGATTTAATTCTATTAGGGAATGTTTTGGACTACAGAAGGTGAGTCTCTAAGTTATGTTTGTGATAGTGTAGAGGACTCATCCTTACATTTATTTTTTAGGTAACCAAGACAATCAGTATCAAGCTCAGTGAAGGGATGACTGATACTGCTATAGGACATAGAAAATTATTTTTTTGAAATTGTAATATATTAAATAGGTCATGTAGCTTTATTTTGATTCAAACTTTTAACGTATCCCATATTTTGAAATACTTCATCAAAATTCTGTATTTGGAACTAATAAAAAATGGAATTTTATTATTCTTATTTTAATAGGAAAATATCTTATTGGAAATTATTTGAAAATAAATTAAAGAGTTACGATTTTGGTATTAGAGAAGTACATTTAAACTAGTCTGAGGTATTAGGGCTGGTGCGTCCAAGTTGTGTGCTAATATGTTCTTGTTTACCTGAATTGTGAATGTTTGTTGTTGATTTGACCTGATAAATTGTAGATTGCTGAATTTGTTTGCTAGAATAGGTTAGAAATGGTTGGTAGAGGTAGAGGAGCAGGTATCACTAATGACCTTCTAGAGCAGATGACTGAAGTTCTAAAGGCACTGGTGCATAATCAAGATGGAGAGCCAGCTGAGTATAGAGGGCTTTCATCCTTCACTAGGCATAACCCTACAAAATTTAAGGGAAAGTTTGACCCAAAAAGAGGCCAAAGGTGGGTGGCAGATGTAGAGAAGATCTTTCATGCAATGGGTGCAGGGAAGAGCACAAGGTAACCTATATCACATACATGCTAAGTGGAGAGGCAGAGGACTGGTGGAACTTTACTAATCAGACTTTGCCACAAGAAGGTGGCTACATCCCATGGGAGGCATTCAAGACGAGCTTTTTGGGAAACTATTTTTCCCGGGACCTTAAGAAGCAGAAGGCCCGAGAGTTCCTTGATTTGAAGCAAGGAGCGTGACTGTGAGAGAGTATGCAACAAAGTTTCAAGAACTAATAAAGTACTGGCCTCATTACCAGCATCAAGACGAAGAGGAGGACTTTGGTGCTCAGTTCGAGCATGGATTGAGCCAGAGATTGGTGTTGCAATCAGTGTATTTCAGCTGACTGACTTGTCCACTTTGGTGAGCAAGTGCAGGATATTTTGAAGTGAATTCAAAGGGCAAGACCGTGGACACCAGAGGGGGTGGTCCAATGAGGCAAGAGGAACCTCATCACAGGAGAGGAGCCATACTCGAGCTGTAGTCATTCACAGTCTAGAGGAACCTTATCATAGGAGAGGAGCAGCAGTAGTGGCTCCGGTTCTGGCTCCTTCAGAGGGCCAATCAAATGCTTCAGGTGTGGAGGGCTACACATGTTAAGGGACTGCCTACAGCCACGAACCAACTGTGGTAATTATGGAAAATTGGGACACTGATGAATCCACTTTTTATTGGATTTTTACTTGTCATTTTGATGTTTCTTAATAGAAAAAGTAAACTTAGGAAGTGTAAATAACATAAAAATATCATTTTGGCCAACTATCATAGGTTTCTTAATTTTTGGTTAATTTACATTAATTTACATAGATATAGTTTGCAATTTTGATCATTTGAATAATTGTGCAGGAATTTCTAGACTTTTTCCATGGATTTTTAGCCTTTGAGAAATTTTGAGTTGAAAGTGATCACTTTCAGAAGTGAAAGTGGACACTACAGCAAGCTAGATCTAGAGGGCAGGCCAGAGTAACCACTTTTAGAAGCAATAGTGATCACTCCAAAACCAAAGGAAGCACCCAGACCTGCGCGTGTTTACTCTCAGAAACGATAGTAAACACTCCAGAGAGCCCCAGAGTTCAGGACCCTGCGCGTGTTTACTCTTGTGAACGATAGTAATCACTATGTTCGCGCGTGTTTACTCTTGTAAACAATAGTAATTACTATGATCGAGAGTGTTCACTGTCATGAACGAGAGTAACTACTCTGAAGGCGTCAACTTTTCTATATATGGATTTTTACCATTTAGGGTAGGGGGACTTTTGCAGAACTTTTTCTCTCATATATACCACAAATTTTAGGATACTCTTGGAGAGCCTAGGGTGGCCTTGGGTGACAGCCAAGGGTCCAACCTAGGGTTTGATTAACATTTTCTCCTTACTTCTCTTTGATTTTTGTATTGATGTTATTGATTTCTCTTTACTTTCATTTTGTAATTGTGAGACCCATCCTCATGGAGGGTTAATTTTCTTGTAATCTCTAGTGAGTTCATATAGATTTTTGAGTTCTTGGTTTTTTGAATGTTAATGCAAATCTTTTTCTTCCATGAATTTCTTCCTCCCAAACTCTTGAATTGAATTAATGGTTGAATGAGGGGAGCATTGCGTAATGAACCCTAATCCGTTTTAATGAAATTCTAAATTTGAATTGCTTAATTCTTGTTTAATTCCAAGATTGCGTAATCAAGGAATGAGAGATTGGAGTTCATTGGATTACTTAATTCATATGAAAACATAAGGTTGATTTTCGCTTGTTAAATCAACCTAATTCTGGGAGGAGAGGAAAAGTATTAAATCTTGAGAGGAATAGGGATAGAGTTTATATGAATGAACTAGGGGTTACTACATTTTATCGATTGAACTTTGCAATTTAATTTTCTGCTTAAGTTGATTGAACTTGAAATCACAAAACCCCCCTTTTTACTTGCTTTCTAAATACATTGCACACTACATGTTTGATATTTGGTCACTCGTCCAATGATTCATGGGAGACGACCTAGGCTTGCATCCTAGACTACATAAATTTTTCTGCATATTTTGATGAAGGTTGACGACAAATCTTTTTGCAAATGAGAAAATATTTCGTTCATCAGACACACTGCGAATGTTTGCTGGGTTGCTCCTAAAAAGAGCGGTAGTGTAAGTACTAGCCAGAGACCTGAGTCGAGGGGAAGCACGAGACCGAAATTGAGCATTTCAGGGAAGGTCTTTGCCATGAGTAGGGCAAAGGCTTCACAGTTTGAGGAACTAATTAGAGATAAATGTGTTGTTAAGGGCAGATTGCTAGATGTATTGTTTGACTCGGGTGTTACGCATTCATTCGTTTCCATGGACTGTGTGAAGTGTTTGAACTTGCATGTGACTGAATTGCCATATAATGTTGTGGTGACTACCCCTACGGGTAAACTGGTCGTAACTTCGTGGTTGTGTCTGGGGTGTTTTGTGATGGTGCATGGTAGGGACTTTGAGGTAGACTTGATCTGTTTGCCTCTTTCCCAATTGGATGTGATTTTAGGAATGGATTAGTTAGCCGCCAACCATGTTTTGTTGGACTGCAAGGAGAAGGCCTTGATCTTTGGTGCATTGACATAAAAAATTCCTAGACTTTTAAGTTAAAGTGCGTGAGAGAACATGGTTAATGCTAATGCCTTTATGGTCATGTTCTCATTTGAAGCTAAAAGTGGAGTGGAACTAGAGTATATTCTAGTGGTGAGGGACTTATTGTTTTCCTTGATTACTTTTCTGAGTTACCACCAGAGAGAAATCGAGTTCACCATTGACCTCATTCTGGGAGCAAGCCCAATTTCTGTGGCACTATATAGGATGTCACCAATGGAGTTGGTAGAGGTAAAGAAGCAAGTGGAGAACTTATTGCAGAAACAGTTTATAAGGCCGAGTGTGTCACCATGGGTAGCATTAGTTCTCCTAGTGAAAAAGAAGAATGGAAGCATGAGGATGTGTGTCGACTAAAGACAACTAAACAAGGTGAGGATATAGAACAAGTATCCTCTTCCCAGGATTGATTTGAGATTGGGATATCATCAAATTAGGATAAAGAATGAGGATATGCCTAAAACAACATTTAGAATGCGTTATGGTCACTATAAGTACTTGGTGATGCCTTTTGGTGTGACTAATGTGCCTGCTACGTTCATGGATTATATGAACAAGATCTTCCATGAGTTTTTGAATAAGTTTGTGGTGGTGTTCATTGACGATATCCTAATTTATTCAAAGACTCAAGAAGAACACGTCGAGCACTTCAGGATCGTTTTGCATATCTTAAGAGAGAGGCAATTGTATGCAAAATTCTCTAAGTGCGAGTTTTGGCTGTTAGAAATTCAATTTCTGGGACATGTAGTCTCAAAGGATGGAATTATGGTGGATCCTGTTAAGGTAGAAGCAGTAGCCCAATGGCTGAGACTTACAAATGTGATGAAAATCCACAGTTTTCTAGGATTAGCTTGCTATTATAGGAAATCCATCGACTGATTTTCTAAAATAGCTTTCATTTTAACGAACTTGACCCGTAAAGGGAAGGAGTTTAAATGGAGTAGGAAGTGTGAAGCTAGTTTACTAGAGCTGAAGAGGAAGCTAACTTCAGCGCCTGTGTTGGTTTTGCCTGATCTGGAGTGGAAGTTTTACGTGTACTGCAATGCATTTAGGCATAAGCTTG
The DNA here is from genome assembly GCF_003935025.1 of Abrus precatorius. Classification (NCBI taxonomy): domain Eukaryota; kingdom Viridiplantae; phylum Streptophyta; class Magnoliopsida; order Fabales; family Fabaceae; genus Abrus; species Abrus precatorius. Next base: position 13,460,726 of record NW_020874292.1, read on the forward strand.
GATGTGTTTTAATGCAAGACAGAAGAGTAGTTGCCTATGTCTCGAGGCAATTACGTCTGCATGAAATCAACTATTTAACTCATGATTTGGAGTTAGCCGTGGTGGTCTTTGCTCTTAAGGTGTGGAGACACTACCTCTATGAAGCAAAGTTTGAGGTGTTCAATGTCTACAAAAGTTTGAAGTACGTATTATTTTTGGATAAGTTTGTGGTGGTGTTCATTGACGACATCCTAATTTATTCAAAGATTCAAGAAAAGCATGCCGAGCACTTGAGAATTGTTTTGCAGATTTTGAGGGAGAGGCAGTTGTATGCTAAATTCTCAAAGTGCGAGTTCTGGTTGTCACAAATCCAGTTTTTGGGACATGTGGTATTGAAGGGCGGAGTTATGGTGGATCCTACAAAGGTGGAAGCAGTGACCCGATAGTCGAGATCAACAAATGTGACAGAGATCTACAGTTTTCTAGGACTAGCGGGCTATTATAGGAAGTTTATTAAGGGATTTTCTAAAATAGCTTTGCCCTTGACGAAACTGACCCACAAGGAGAAAAAGTTCAAATGGAGTAAAGGGTGTGAAGCTAGTTTCTTAGAGCTGAAGGTGAAGTTGACTTTAGCACCTGTGTTGGTTTTACCTGACCAAGAGCGAAAGTTTGATGTATATTGTGATGCTTCTGGGCATGGACTTAGGTGTGTTCTGATGCAAGATGGACGACTGGTTGCTTATGTTTTGAGGCAGTTGCGTCCACATGAAGTTAACTATCTGACTCACGATTTGGAGTTAGTAGCGGTGATTTTTGCTCTTAAGGTGTGGAGGCACTACCTTTATGGAGCAAGGTTTAAAACGTGTTTAGTGACCACAAAAGCTTGAAGTACTTGTTTAACCAGAGGGAGTTGAATATGAGGCAAAAGAGATGGATGGAATTCCTCAAAGACTACGATTTCACATTGTTTTACCATCCTGGCAAGGCAAATATAGTAGCCAACGCTTTGAGTCGGAAGTCTATACACGTGGCAGCTATGATGGCGAAAGAGATGGAGTTGATTGAGGAGTTCAGGGACATGAACTTGGCTATGGAGGTAAGGCCAATGAGCTTATATCTCAAGATGATGACGATCCATAATGACTTCTTAGTGCACGTCTAAGATGCTCAGCAAGGAGATGTGTTTCTCCAAGATATGATAAGGCAGAAAAGTGAGGAAAAAGACTTAGAGTTCCACTGTGATGAGAACAAGGTGATTAAGTTTCAGAACTATGTGTGCATTCCTCAAGTGGATGAGTTGAAGCAAATGATACTTGAGGAGACACATAAGAGTAGAATCAGTTTCCTCCCCAGTGCAACTAAGATGTATCAAAACCTCCGCAAGAACTTTTTGTGGAATGGAATGAAGAAAGATGTGGCTAAATATGTAGATAGATGCTTGACTTTCCAGAAGGTGAAGGTGGAGCACAAGCGTTCACCTAAATTATTGCAACCTTTGGAGATCCCTGAGTGAAAGTGGGACAATATTTCCATGGACTTTATTTCTGTTTTGCTGAGGACCAGGAACAATCATGATGCCATTTGGGTGATAATGGATCAGTTGACCAAGGTTGCACACTTTCTCCCGGTCAATATGAAGTATAAGTTAGAGAGATTGGCAGACATATATGTGAGGAGATAGTCAGGCTGCATAAAGTACTGACTAGGGTGGTATTCGACAAAGAAATGAGGTTTACCTCGAGTTTTGGGAGAGCCTATAGAGGGCTTTGGGGTACTAAGTTGAGACTTATTTCATCCGGAGATAGAATGAACAAATCAAGATGATTAAAGAGAAGATGAAAGCTGCACAAGATCGGCAGAAGCGCTACTATGATAAGATAAGGAAACCTTTGGAGTTCAAGGTGGGTGACCATGTGTTTTTGAAGGTCTCACCTGTGACAGGAGTTGGAAGAGCTTTGAAATCTCGAAAGTTGTCTCCTAAGTTCATTGGACCGTTCGAAGTGTTTAGTAGAATTGGTCCTGCAGCTTACTAGATAGCGCTACTTCTGAATCTCTCAAATTTACATCTGGTGTTTCATGTGTCACAACTCAGGAAGTATGTGTCGAATCCCTTTCACGTGATTGATCTTGACCCAGTTCAAGTAAGAGAAGACTTATCCTACGATGTGTACCCGGTGAGGATTGTAGATCATCGTGTTAAGCAGTTGAGGGACAACGAGATCTCACTTGTGAAGGTAATATGGAGTGCAAGTGAAGAGGGAGATGTCACATAGGAAACGGAGAGTAGAATGAGAGAGTTGTATCCGGAATTGTTTGTGTAGTTTGTGTGTTTTGTTGAATTTCAGGGACAAAATTTCCTAAAGGAGGGGAGAGTTGTAACGCCCCGAATTTTGTAATATTGTCAATTATTAATATAAACATGTGAATTACTATTGAATGTGCATTTGACTTGTGTGGTGACCATATGTGTGTAAATAGGTATGGATGTATATATATGTTTGTATATTATGGTTGAAAAGTGAATGTGGACTTATGATTGGATTGGAATGTAGGCTAAGTGTGTGATGCAGGAGCATTCTCATTATAGCGAGAAGGCCCAGGGCGTAGGGCATGAATCTGTTGCATTGTCGCTGTAGTGAGAGAGCAACAAAGGAGGGTGCATTTCTGGGTGCAGTCTCGCTACAGCGAAAGTGTCTCACTGTAGCAGATTCTGCAAAAATTAGAGTGCAGAATCGTCTGAGATTTTCACTATAGCGAGAAATGTTTCGCTGCAGCGAGAGTGTCGCCACTCATAAGGTATTTGAGGGGTTTAAGGTTTGAAAAACTCATTTCCCACTTCTTCTTTTGAACTCTCTTTGATTCTCTTTACCCTTAATCCATTCTCACCGATTAAACTACCTCCAAAGCCATTTAGGAGCAAGATTGAAGGTTATAATCGTGTTTGGGATGCTTGGAGGTAAGTTCTATGGGTTAGGGTTTCAATTTTCATCTCTTTCTTTCCTTTTCTCGATTTCTCATGGAGTTTTCCAGGTATTTAGGACAAAAATCAATGTAGGGGACATTTCCATCGTTGATTTTGTGTTTGGGTCTTCAATCTGAGGTAAGGGGGGACTCCACCCTATCTCATTGTACTAGGAAATTGTTTATTTGGATGTGTATTGTAATATGGTTAGGATGAAATATAGGAAGAGATGTATTTAATGAGAATAGTTTAGTTGTGATTGAACTTTGATGGAAATGTGATGTGCAACATAATGTGATTGATATTTGAGAAAAGTATATGATGGATAATGAATGTTGTGTGTGATGGAATGTTGTTAGGAATTATGTGTTTGAGTATAATGTGGTTGAATGTGTGCATACGTGCCATTTGATGAAAATGAAAATTGTGATGTGATTGGGAATGTGAATAAATATGTGTGGAAATGGCATGAAAATGTGACTGTGATTGTGATTGTGAATTGGTTGGAAACTATAAATAGTTCAGTGATACACTGAGGGTGCGAAAGATGAGGGCGATAGAAATACCTTAGAGAAGAGAGGGTGATAGTGACACCAACAGTGAGCGTAGGTGCACCATAGGGCACACACTCTCCTCCTAACTCAGACACCTTTGCTTGAGAGGTCCAATACTGCACACATTGTATCTATGGAGCGGGAGCTATCCGACGACCATTCATGGTATGAAACTGAGTAAGTCCCAAAGGTTGAGAGCATCAAGAATCTGTGATCACAAGGCCACGATGAACGTGGCTATGTGCAGTGAGTGAACGTATGTATGGATTTGTTGATGGTGCAGTGAGTGCACCTGCTTGTGAATTGAAATAGAATGTTGAAAATGTATTATTTTATACCTGCTTGATGTGTGATTTGAATAATGTTAGAAAGGTGTGTAGTTTGTAAGGTGAGTCTTTGTGCTTGTGTGTGATAGTGTAAAGTACTCACCCTTACATTTATTTTTCAAGTGACCAAGATGATTAGCACCAGACTCAGTAAAAAGGATGGATGAAACTGCTATAGAACTTAGAAAGTTTATTTTTGAAAACTGTGATGTATTTAAAATTAGTCCTGTAGCAATGATTCAATTCAAATTTGTAATCCATCCTTGTTTGAAATACTTTATTGAAACTATGTATTGGGAACTCTTTCAATGAAATTTTTATTAATTCTATTTGTGTGAAATTTATTTATTTGAAAATTAAATCCAGGTGTTACACTTACCATCCTGGCAAGGCAAATTGATAAGTTTGTATTTAGGTCTTCTTTTACAGCCCATATATTCATATTTAATCTTTATTTTATTTTAGTTTTACACTAATTTATATATTAATTGTGCAGTTTTGTATAAAGAGGCCGCAAGTATATTTTGGGCGCATTTTGGGCCCAAATTGATAGAAGATTAGAGTTTTGCAGCAGTCAGCACGCCCAACCCCTTTAAACAAGCACGAGGGTGCTTCAAGCCCATGCACGGTCATGCTTAAGGCCTTGCACGGCCGTGCTTATCTGCAGAAAGCCCAATAATTAAGAGTTTGTAGGGTTTTCAAACCCTATTAAAGGAAGACCTGATGCACCATTGAAGATATCTTTTACACGCTGTTTTTACATCTTGGCTTTTGCTCTGGAATACATCTTTCATCTCGTCTCTCTTGCACGCGATCCTTGGCACATGCTTAGCGAGACTTGGAGCTTCAAGTGACCGTACTTGAAGACTGGGAACTCATCACACTCTAGTTTTTCTATTTCTTTTCTTTATGGCTTTATTCATGAATTTTTTAGTTCTTTTCTTTAGCATGAGTAACTAAGTCTATAGCTAGGGCTATGGGAACTATTGTTTATGAATTTATGGAATTTTGATGTTTGAATCTTAATTTGATTTCCGTTATGTGATTAGATTTTATCCTATTGCGCTTCTTTCTTAATCCTAATTAATTATATCGTCAGGCGACCGTACCTCGATTAATTAATAGATCTATAGGATAAAATGAGACAAAGGATTAGGTGAACCAGACCAATCTTTCTCTTCTAATCGTTATTAAATTAACAAGTTCATAGGTTCCTTAAGCTTTCTTAAATTGATGTCTTGCATGACCATTGGAGATATTAATTTAGAGAAAAGAATATTAATATTGCATGACCATTGGGTATTAATAATATTCGTATGAATGATTGGTAATCATAAGGAAATCAGATTTAGAGTTAAACAGAAAAATAACATAAAGGATTGAATGAGAAAACCCATATGCCCTAGGTTCCTCTCTGATAAGTTTAACCAAGACGTGCAGTGTATTCTTGCTTTTAGTTTTATAATTGATTTTATAAATTCTTGGTTTTAATTAATTTCGTATCCTTGAAGCTTAAACAATTAAATTAGGAAATTCTTAGTACTTGAAAATCAATCCTTGTGGGACGATATTTTGGGAACTTAATTTAAGAACCCTTTATTACTTCTCGATGGGTACACTTGCCCTCCGAACACAAATGTAGTGGCCGACGTATTGAGCAAAAAATCATTGCGTGTGGCAGTTATGATGATGAAGAAGATGGAGCTAATTGAGGAGTTTCGGGACATGAATCTAGATATGGAGGTAAGGCCAAGAAGTTTGTAACTTGGGACGGTGACAATCATAACAACTTTTTGGTGAAAGTTCAAGATGCTTGACAAGAAGATGCCTTCATGCAAGACATGATGAAACATAAGAGCGAGGTGAAGGACTTGGAGTTCCATTGTAATGAGAATGAGGTGATCAAGTTCCAAGACTGAGTGTGTATTCTTCAAGTTGATGAGTTGAAGCAAATGATATTTGAGGAGGCGCATAAAAAGAGAATGAGTTTCCACCCCGATTCAACCAAGATATATCAAAATCTCCTCAAGAATTTCTGGTAGAATGGGATGAAGAAAGATGTAGCTGAGTACGTGTCAAAATGCCTAACTTGTTAGAAGGCAAAGGTGGAACAGCAACATCGAACTAGAGTGTTGCAACCTTTGGAAATCCCTGAGTGGAAATGAGATAGTATTTTCATGGACTTTGTTTCTAGGTTGCCAAGGATCAGGAACAACCATGATGCTAGTTGGGTGATATTAGATCAGTTGACCAAGGCTGCACATTTCCTTCCAATCAACATGAAGTACAAATTGGAAAGACTAGCGAACAGTGAGGGAGATAGTCAGGCTGCATGGGGTGCTGACTAGTGTGATGTTAGACAGAGACCCGAGGTTTACTTTGAGGTATTAGGAGAGTCTGCAATGGGCGTTGGGTACTAAGTTGTAGCTTAGTTCAGCTTACCACCTATAGATTGACAGGCAGATAGAGAGAACTATCCAATCACTGGAGGATTTATTGAGAGCTTGTGTTATTAAGCAGCAAGGAACTTGGTGGAGTTTATGTACAACATCATGCTAGTATTGGAATGACGCCATTTGAGGCTCTGTATGGACAGAAGTGTACAACTCCTTTGTGTTGGTATGAGACTGGAGAGGCAACTCTGTGTGCACTAGACATTGTTCAGAAGTAGAATGAGTAGATCAAGATGATTAGAAAGATGAAGGTTGCACAAGATTGGTAGAAGAGCTACTATGATAAGAGGAGGAAACCTTTGGAGTTCTAGGTGAGTGAACATGTGTTCCTAAAGGTCTCACATGTGACTAGAGTTTAGAGAGCTCTAAAATCCAGAAAGTTGTTTCCTAAATTCATTGGGTCGTTCGAAATGCTGAGTAGAATCGATCCTGCAGCTTAACAGATAGAGCTACCTCCAAATCTCTCAAACCTACATCTAATGCTTCATGTGTCTCAACTCAGAAAGTATGTGTCAGATCCTTCTCACGTGATTGACCTTGACCTGGTTTAAGTAAGAGAGGACTTGTCCTACGATGTATACCCGGTGAAGATTATGGATCACCGTAAGATCTCGTTGGGGAAGGTAATATGGAATATGAACGATGAGGGAGACATTACGTGGGAGACTGAGAGTAGGATGAGAAAGTTGTATCCGTAATTGTTTGTGTAGTTTATTGAACTTCGGGGACAAAATTCCTTAAAGAAAGAGAGAGTTGTAATGCCTCGAGTTTTGTAATTCTTTTATGATAATTATACATATGTGTATGTTATGAATTTTTAGGTGCATTTTGATTTATGTTGGTCATATGGATGTGTACATTGATATGTTATGGTTCAAATGTGAATGTTTGCTTGGTAATGGACTAAAAAGTACTTGAGAATGTCGACTGATGTGCGCTGCAAGGACATTCTTGCTGTAGCGAGAAGGTCCTCGGCTAGTTGGCGTGTCTCTGTTGCGTTCTCATTGTAGCGAGACGGTTGCAGGAGATGTGGGTGCCTCTGTTGCATTCTCGCTGTAGCGAGATTATGCAAAAAACCAAGTACAATTTTGTCTGATATTTTAGCTGTAGTGAGAAAGGGTCTTGCTGTAGCGACAAATGTCTCGCTTTAGCGAGAATATCGCAACTCTTGGGGTATTTGAGGGGTTTAGGGTTCGAAAAAACATAATTCCCACTCTTCCTTTCATCTTCCTTTGATTCTCTCAACCCTTCATCCTATTTCACTGATTAAATTGCCTCCAAAGCCATGTGTGCCCTAGATTGAAGGTTATGGTTGTGTTTTGGGGACGTTTGGAGGTAAGTTTTGTGAGTTTGGGTTTTTTCCGTGTTTAATCTTCGTTCTCCTCAATTTTTCATGCATTTCTCCATATACTTAGGATAAAAATCTGTGTGGGGAGCCCTTCTACCGTCAATTGTGTTGTGGGTCTTCATTTCAAGGTAAGGGGAGACTTTACGCTATCCCCTTGTGTTAAAATTTATTTACATTGTTACTTGTTGGAATGTGATTAAGATGAATTGTAAGAAAATGTGTGCAGTGATGGAAATTTCGTGTTAATCATAATGTAGTAGATATTGGGTGATATGTGTGACAAAATGATTAATTACAATAGGGTTGTGATGGAAATATTGTGTGAAGCATAGTGTGAGTGACCATTGACAAAATGGATGAATATGTGCGAATGGCAAGAAATATGAATATGGTTGTGTTTGGAAAATAGTTGAAAACTATAAATGGTTACAACGATGCATTGGAGGTATGGAAGATGGGGGCAGTAGAAATACGTTGGGGAAAAAAGGGTAGTGGTGACACCAACAATGAGTGTGGGTGCACCACAGGTCACACACTCTTCTCTTGACTCAGCCTCTGACCAATACTTTTTCTAAAGGGCCCGTGACCGCACACGTTGTATCCTTGAGGCGGGGTCTAACCGGTGACCATCCATGATATGAAACTGAGTAAGTTCTTGAGGTTGAGGACATTAGGAAACTGTGATCACAATATCACAGTGAGCGTGGCTAACGTGCTGTGAGCCTATGTATGTGTGTGGATTGATTTGAGGTGCAGTGAGTGCACCCGTGTATAAATTGGTATGAACCATTGATGTGTGAACATGACGTGTACATTGTTGAAATGAATCGATTAGGGAATGTTTTGGACTACAGAAGGTGGGTCTCTAAGTTGTGTTTGTGATAGTGTAGAAGACTCACCCTTACATTTATTTTTTAGGTAACCAAGATGATCAGTATCAAGCTCAGTAAAGGGATGGATGATACTGCTATAGGACTTAGAATTTTTTTTTTTGAAATTGTGATTTATTTTAATTCAAACTTATAACCCATCTTATATTTTGAAATACTTTATTAAAACCCTGTATTTGGAACTAATCAAATATAGAATTTTCTTATTCTCATTTTAATACAAAAATGTCTTATTGGAAATTATTTGAAAATAAATTAAAGTTTTACAAGATCACACTCTTCCATTCTTAATAAAAATCGTTTAATCTGAGGTTAATCTTTCCATAACAAACTTATTGTTTTCAATACCAATTCCTACCTTGAAATTACTCTTTCATAATCATCATTAAATAAGTTATGGAACTTCTAAAATGGGTTTTCTTTACAATTCTTATTATAGGACTTTACTCAGATAAAAATATATACATATTTTATACATCCATAAATTCATTTCTTCTTATATTTTACTTTTCAAAAAAACACTTCAGATTTATCTTTCAAAATAGATATTCAAATTTTCTCAAGCTAAATATACACTTAAAACTTAGGGTATAAGGTCAGCTCCCTTTACCTAGAAATAGATCCCTAAGACTATGTTCTTCGTGAGCTCTAGACGAGGTTTTTTCTAATATCGTAAGATAAAGCACTATTATAACAAGAGAAAATGGAGAAATAAAAGCGAGATTCTTTTTGTACAAAATCCACAATATCCTGAATTACTGCTTTTAATTCAAATCCACCTATGAGAGATAATATAACTTATAATATCTTTACAACTTTATCATTCAAACCATCAAGATAATAAAATCTCAAAGACACTTTTATATAATTCAGAAATCATACCAACATGTAGGTTTACTACTATGGTCCCATATGGAATTTGAAAGACAAAACCTTTACATAATAATAATTACATCTCCTCAATTGTAGCTAAATTTTCTAGATCTATTATCTAAACTTTACTGACAAAACACTCTAAAGCTACAATCTTCTCCATAATATGTTGACTTTGATATTCCTCAGCCAAACCTTCAAGCTTGAGAAATAGCTATAGTAACCATCCTCTCTGCTCACGTACCACAGTACGATCATTGCAAAACACACACAACACAATGGTGAGCTTATGAAACATAGTCATAGTCGTTAAGTTTTGTAAATTGATATATACATTATATTATCAACATAAATATTTGAACAGCTTATTATTCAGCAATTTCCCCCAACCTTTTACTCATAAGTACAACTCTTTTTATTAACTCACCGAGTGTCGAAAACTACAACAATGACGATAAGAACAACAATATCAAACTCAATAATAACAACAACAACTTAATTCCAACTGGCATTACGACATTAGTATTCCAGAAGGAACCTACAACTCAGCATACTTGCCTACCATTCGGCACATTTGCCTACCCCTTAGCATGTTTCCCAACAACTATTTCATATGATTTCGACATCATCATATAATCAACATTTAAATACATTTGTCATAACACATATCAATTCGTCTCAGCTTATTGTACAGTCGTATTTCAACAATTATTTAGAACATAAATAATTTTATTTTACACATGCAAATTAACCAAACTCCATTACAACACATCAGGCTCAACATTCTCAGTTCATATATCGTAGTATTTTGGCATATCATGCCTTATTACAACATTCTAAGTACTCGTTAAGCAACAGAGAAATCAACTCAGTTATACTATTCTGGGTTTTAACTTAGGGTTTGACCATTCAACAACTTGTTCTCGGCTAAAATAGAATTAAATTCCTAAATAGTTAAACATTTACTAGATGAATAAGCCAGCTTAGATAAGCTCCCTTTACCTGGAATTAGTTTTCCTCAGATCAAATTTCACATGGGTCCTCAATGAAAGAAACAACACTCGTGGGTATAGATTTCCTCACTATCAAGAGTTTGAGACTTTAGAGAAAGGAACTCAAGAAATAAAACCCAAAGTTAAAGATTAAGGTCTCGAGATCTCACGTAGATCCATACTAAGCAGTAGTTCCCACTTAGATTTGGAAGAAATTCAGCCTTGAGAAAGTTTCTCTATGGTAAAATGATGAGAGAACTAAGAGAAAATGAGAGCAAGCTATCTGGGGAGAAATGAAGTTTCTGGGCACTGAAGCTCCTTAAATACCCCTTCAAACTCGCGCATTCTTGCTTAAGCGACCTTTTCTCCCCCCTGCGAGAAAACCAGGCAGTGAAACCTCCCAGATTTTTGCTATTCTCGCTTAAGAGAGAAACAACTCACTTGAGCGAGCTGCATCTCGCCTCGGCGAGCAGCATTCTCGCCTGAGCGAGATTGAGTCGAGAAAGCTACCCATTTTTCCTGCGACTCCTCACTTAAGCGAGATTCTCTCGCCTGAGCAAGGTCGCCTTTCACTTGGGCAAGATCCCTTCTCGCCCATACTTCCTAGATTATCTTATATATAACACACTTAATAATCATTTTCCAACTCACACTACACTTTACATTCAATATCATCAAACAGCACGACAATCACACTGTTTTCTTATCTGGCAAACATAGAGCCTTTATATATACATTCTAACATATGGATACTTCATAAACTTTAAGCATACATATTCACAATTTCAAATAGTATACTAAATACATTTTAATTGCACTAATCTGACAAAATAGATGTTGGAGCTCTGATGAACGATAGATTTATCGCTAATCCTCATCAAAATATAAACAGAAATTCATGTAATACTAAGGTACTAACCTAGGTTGTTTCCCATGAATCATTGGATGGGTGACCAAATATCAAACATGTTGTGTGCATTAACCTAGAAAGCAAGTAAAAGGGGGGGGGGGGTTTGTGATTCCAAGGTCAATCTACTTAAGCAGGAAATTAAATTGCAAAGTTCAATTAATAGAATATAGTAACCCCTAGTTTGTCCATATATATTCTATATCTATTACTCTTAAGATTTAATACTCTTTCTCTGTCTTTGAATTTGGTTAATTTAACAAGCAAAAATCAACTTTAAATTCCTATACGAAATTAAGCAAATCAATGGCCTCCAATCTCCATCCCCAAGATTAAGCAACTTAAGGATTAAACTCAGAATTAAGCAAACTAAGTTCAAAACCTTATTAAAATGAATTAGGGTTAACTAACGAATGCCCCTTCATTCAACCATTAATTTAGTTCAAGAAATTGGGAGAAAAATATGAACTCACTAGGGATTACAAGAAGTTTAGCCCTCGGTGAGGATGGGTCTCACTATTACAAAATGAAAGCAAATAGAAATCAATAACATCAAGATGAAAAATTAAAGAAAAGTGAAGAAGAAATGGAATTCAAACCCTAGGTTGGATCCTTAGCTGTCACCCAAGCTGACCTAGGCTCTCCAAAAGTATCCTAAAACCCTAAAATATCTAAAGTAAAAGGTTCTACAAAAGTTCGTAACCCTAAATAGCAAAAATCTATTTATAGTATACTTGACGCCCTTCATAGTAACTATTATCGTTTACAATAGTAGCTACGTGCAGCATAATAACTACTATCATTCATGATAATAGCTACACACAGCTCCTAGAATTTTCTTTCCTCTCTATAGCAACTACTATTGCATATGAAAGTAACTATGCACACTACATAGTAACTACTATCATTTATGATAATAGCTACGCGCAGCATAATAGTTAATATCGTTCACGATAGTAATCACGCGCAAGTCTGCACCTCTTCTTTGGCTTTGTAGTTATTACTATTGCTTCTGAAAGTAGTTACTTTAGCTTGTCCCTTGGAATTGGCTTGCTGTAGTGATTACTATGGTGTATGAAAGTAGTTACTTTCACCTCATATTTTTCAAAAAGCCAAAAATCCATATAATTTGTCTGGAATTTTCTACACAATTATTCAAATGAGCAAATTGCAAAATATATTCACAAAAATCAGCCCAAATTAAACAAAAATTAACAAAGCTATAATATTTGACCTAAATGAGATTTTTATATTATTTACAATTTCTAAGTCCATTTTTCTATTAAAAATCTATAAAAAGGCAAACAAAATATCTATAAAATGTTGATTCATCAAGCTCAGATCCGAGAGATATTCTAAGTTATAGGAGGCTTTCTCTGAAAAAGGAGAGAACTAAGAGAACAGAGAGGAAGAAGTGGTTTCTGTGAGAAAATAAAGTTTCTCAACACTGAATCTCTTAAATACCCTTCAAACCCGCACATTCTCGTTTGTGCGACTGGCTCTCGCTAGAGCAAGCTTTTTCTCACTTGAGCAAGGAAACCAGATAATGGTTTTACTAATATTCTCGCCTCAGCAAGCTCCATCTCGCCTGAGTGAGAATATCTCCAGAGATCTCCCTATTTTTTCCTGCAACTCCTCGCCTAAGCGAGCTGCTTCTTGCCTGAGTAAGATCCCTTCTCGCCTAGGTGAAAGAACAGTTGAAATGACCTAATCCTCTCTCGCTTAAGCGAGATACTTATCTCGCTTGAGCGAGAATGCTTCAGAAAGCACAAAAATTTGAAATATTCATCTCGCTTGAGTGAGACATAACTCTCTTGAGCAAGAACCTCTGCACTAAACTTCTTATTTCTCTAAAAACAAAGGAATAAAAATGAGGGTGTTACAACTTTTCCACCTTTTTAGGAATTTTGTCCCCGAAATTCATTCCTTACTAAGTGTATCCAACACCATTTTATAACTTTAAAACCCTATGGTTCTTAAACATAAAATCTTAATCTTGAAATACCAAAAGTCTCCTGTATCAGTCACAATGGTCCTTCTCATAGGCTTGTATTACTTATTTCTTTCCTTAAATTACCTTAACTTAATCATTGTGCTTTTGCCCACATTATCTACTTTAATTCCTTCACTTGAGAAATGCATGTTCTGTATTTGAGTCCAGTGAGTTTGCTAATATTGCATAACAACTCCGTATCCTTGCTTCCTTCCTTTCATGACATCATCTCCTCTTAGTATCTACTTCATTAATATAGTTAAAATTTACACTAGGAGATTGTTAATACCCTTGATGATTCCAAAATAGACTCTTAGGCGAAATTTCCAATATTACATTCAAGTTTATAAACTTCTTCATTGACCAACATCCTCTCAGTGCCATATCTGAAGGGTACAGTTATCCTATACTTAACATATTAGCTATAATCCTTATTTTCATCAAAGGGTATAACTGCTCAAAGTCACACTTCTTCAGAGACTTTATCCACTTACTTCATTGACTATACAACTTTCTTTAATCGAATAATTATTTCAATCGTCTGTGATTATTGAGTGTTTCAAATTGTGGTCTCTTTAATGTAGTACTCATAGATCCTTGATGTAAGTACATTGTTATTCATCTCAAATCATTCATTAAGTATTTTCCTTCACAAGACCTTCCTGTCTAGAGGCATAGGCAAACTTTTCTTTCCAACTTAAGAAGAGTTAAAATTAATATCACTTCAATCATTTTTCTTATTCTACCTTATAAACAATACTTACTCCTTCCGAATCGACTTAGTTAATGGTAATGGTATTTGAGAAAACCATTAAATTATTCCTTGTGACTTATTTACCACGGGTACCTATTGTTACTAGTCACCTTATTAATTGATGTTGATCCATATACATCCTTATTTTGTTATTTTTCTTTTCATTAACAGTATCAATGCTCTATAAGATTATATGTTTAGTCTTAAGAATCTTTTTTTTAACAAGTATTGCACTCAAGTCTTCCCCTCAGTTAACTCTATCAGTGCTATGCTATTCAACACAATCAACATCAACTAGCCTCTATCCAAGACCTATAGTGGATTTAAGTCCTTTTTCACTTAGCAGTTCCATCATTCCTTCTGAAAGATCTCAAGAACTTCTTCTGTAATCGACATACTTCTGTATCAAGAGAATCAGTAACATCAAAAGAAAATAGCGCTATGGAAGTTTTAACTTTCTTTGCTTTTACTAAGTCACCAACATTCAAAATCCAGAAATAATTGGAACACAGGCATCCAGTAATAAGGCAAAAGAACATGATTGGGCCAATCTGTTCCCAATACTATGAGGTAAGAAGAAATAGTAGACAATTTAGATTTATTGGAGAAAGTTTTTTAAACTACTATAGAATAGTTCAAACACAGATTATAAATAATGTCTAGTTTATTAGTAGCAATAGACGTTATATTGAAAAGATATACAAACAGAACAAGATCCTAGTACATTAAACTATGCTAAGAAATATATATAACTAGGTTGTTAATGAAATAGATATCACAATATCGCCAACCCAAGAAGATAAGGCAAAGATAAGGGTTTTCATATATGGAAAGGGATACAAAAGAATATGCACTTCTAAGATCATACAAAATGTCAATAACTTTACTAATAATGCCTAATTAATTACATATTCCACTCCGATCACCCTTGCAAGTCAAAATCTATCTTGTACATTCTTTCGCCAAATGGAGTTCTCCACAACGATCACACTTTCTTGAACCTAGAGAATTATTTATCTTCTTGGATTTCAATTTGTGGCTTTTACTAGCATTTCCACTCTTTTGAAGTGCAAATCAACAATTATTAGCTGAGTGTCCTTTATTTCCACAGTATTCATATATCAAAAATGACATAGGACAATTTTGAACCACATGAGATCCTTTACATCAAAAATATTTAATCGTTCTATAAGAACTACTACTACTATCATCGTTACTACCAATTGACCCTCTACTTCCTTGAGTCTGAAAGGTACTTTGATAAGGATTCCTTTAAGAAAACTGGGATTTCTTATCATGCTTGATAATCCTTCTACCCTACTGTCCACTGGTGATGGAGACCAAGCCTTGATAGATCATGAAGAAGAGTCAAAGGACAATGAGCCCAGTGAGCCCAATACCTTTGAAGGACTTGGAAGCCCAATAACAAGAACAAGAACCAAAAAGATTAAGGAGGCCGTTCAACAAGCCATGATCACACTATTTGGAGAGGAGCCCAACATGAATCAAGAGAGGCCCAAGATGGTGAATTGCATTCAAGAGTTAGAAGAGTGATGGCTTAAAGTATGCAAGGAAGGCCCAATGCTTATTTTTGGCGTGCACATGTTTTTGTTTTGAAACTTGGTTTTAATTTTTAATAATAGGCTAATATGTTAAGTGGTCCAATTCCTTTAAGTTTGTGGCTGAACTAGGAGTGCCAAAAACAACCATTGAGGGTTATTATTTTAATTAATAATGAGTTAAATAATGCCTAGGTGGACCATCCGTTGATTGGCTGAATTATTGAGAGAGAAGCTTGATGAGTGGAGCTTAATGGGACTTTAAATGAACATTATTGCTGTAATAATTCTAGCCACTAACTCATTACTTAAGGGTGGTTGGCACAAAGTTGTATGAACGATCAATTTGAATGAAAATTCAGCCTTTGGAAACTTAGAGAGTGATTCTCTAGATTTCTTGAGTGATTCAAGAACCTAGGTTTATCAAAGGATATTCACCCCCTTTGTGTGCATGCCTAACCTAGTGAAAGAGTGATTCTTTCATTCCGTTCCCAATTTTCCCCAATTACCACATGATTGAACCCTCATTCCCCTTCTTCCCCAAATTTGAATTTCAACTAGAAAGGAAACCTAAACTTTCTAATTTTTTACAAATTCTGCATTTCATTTCCTTAATTATCATCACCACATCATTTTCTTTCCAATTAATTCTCTGCAATTTAATCCTATGCGTTTAATCACAAAACTCCCCCAAACATACAACCTTTTCTGTATAATTAATATTAAAACAATGTGCATTTGCATCCTTGTGAGAGATGACCTAGGTTGCTCCCTAAACTGCATGTTTTTATGAGGAATCTAGTAACTTTTGATACCAGTGCGACATGGATATCAAAAATGGTGCCGTTGCTGGGGATGAATTTCTTATTGTTTTAATTCAATGGTGCATTGTGTTTTCTGCATTTTGTGTTTAAAAAAAAAATTGTGTTCAATAAAAAAGAAAAATATTTTGTTTAGTTCAATTGTTCTGTTCTACATTCTGAATTGTATTGTGTGACCAATTATCTATGATTTGTGTTCTGTTCGCTTGCATTTGATTTGGTTGTTTTGTATCGTGATCTGTCATCTATCATCTGTGTTCTGATTCTGTGTTCTGTTGTATTAATAGTGCATTGCATTCTGTTATCATTGAATTTGCATATGTTTGTGTATTGCATGATGTATATCTGTTGTGGGTTAATTCATGTATGATGTTTTATTAAGTCCAATAGGTTTGTGATACCATATTACATGTGTTCGCATTGCATGCTGAAAACAGAGGAGTAGTAGAAATAGACTGTTCACTTGCTGATTGCACTGTTCACACACTATTTATTCACTATTCATCCAATTTTGAAAAATTCCAAAAAAATAGTTAGAGGTAGAATTTTAACCTTAATTTTTGTATGCACATTTCTAATTGCGTCTATTAGTGTATAGAGTTGGTAGATTTGAAAAAACATCTGTAGAAAAAGAGATACACTTTGGTGGTGAAGAAAAATTTTGTAAAACTTTAAAGTGTCATAATTTTTGTTAGGAATGTCAGAATTGAGCTTACTTTATATGCATTTGGGGTAGAAAAAAATTTCCTATGCAATGCAACCAGCTTCACAATTTAGGCTACCCATATTTTCAAAAATTGCATGTTTTCCAAAAGTTTTTTATTTTTTAGCATTTATTGACCTATTTTTCTTGACTTTGGGCTCCTAGTTTCCATACCAAATCAATTCAAAAAATTCTGAAAATTTTTATGGTGTTATCTTATACCATATAGAGATTTATCAAGGTCTTACTTTAATCATATCTTACATTTTGATAGTACTTGCGTTGTTAACTGATTCTGTCCACTCAAGAAGTGTGTTGTTCTTTGTGATTCTAACCTTGCATGACCAGATCTAATCTAGGCATACTGCATCCATTTGACCCTGAGATTGAGATGACAAGATTAAGGCTTTTGAAATTGAAGAAAGAGCACAACACTACTCATAGTCAGTTTACTTCTCAGTCAAGCAACATGGCAAACAACCAAGAGAGGACCCTGAAGGAGCTTGCTGCCCCTGAATTTGGCCACCAACCATTCTGTATTCAGATACCACAATTACAAGAAGGTGTAGCAAGTTATGAACTGAAGTCTGGTCTTATTCATTTGCTTCCAAAATTTCATGGTCTTGCAAGTGAAGATCCACACAAACATTTGATGGAATTCCATGTAGCTTGTTCTACCATGCGGCCAGTGGATGTGCCTGAGGACTTTGTGAAGATGAAGGCATTATCATTCTCATTATGTGACATGGCCAAAGACTAGCTATATTTGCAGCCAACACCAATTTCTACATGGAGTGACATGAAGAGGAGATTCTTGGAGAAATTCTTCCTTGCATCCAGAACTGCAGCAATAAGGAAAGAAATCAATGGCATTAGACAGCTGCAAGGAGAGAGCTTATATGAGTACTGGGAGAGGTTCAACAAATTGTGTTCAACCTGTCCAAATCATCAGATAAATGAGCAGCTCTTGATTCAATATTTTTATGAAGGGTTGATGCCTATGGAGCGCAGCATGATTAATGTAGCTAGTGGAGGTGCTCTGATGGATAAGACTCTTGCAACTGCAAGGTATCTGATCTCCAACATGGCAGAAAATTCTCAACAATTCAGTTCTAGAAACCTGACTACCAGAGCTGTACATAAGGCAACTATAAGCAGTGTTCCTGCAGTTGATAACCAGAGGCTGGAAAACAAGCTTGCTGAATTCACTTCCTTGGTGAGGCAATTGGCCATGGGCCAGGCAGTTCCACAGATCCAGCAAACGTGTAGTATTTGTGCAGGTGACCATTATACAGATTCTTGTCCTCAACTGTAGGAGACTTCACAATCTTCTCATTTGGTAGCGGGCATACACCCTCCTTATCACAGCCACCACCACCAGCCTCAGCAGCAATATTACCCTTTCTCCCCTACATATAATCCAGGATGAAGAAATCATCCCAATCTGAGGTATGGTCCAAGGCCAGCACCACAGCAGCAGCAGAAGTATACTTATCATCAGCAACAGCAGCCTGCACATCTTTCATACCACTAGCCAGTACACCACCCTGTGCAGCAGCAACCAAAGTATTTGCCCCCTCTTTTGATATAGTAGCCTGCATAGCAGAATCAAGCTTAACAATAGCCTCCTCTATAGCCCAGTAGTGGACCTTCCTTAGAGGAGATGATGAGCTAGATGGCCACTCAAAGTCTGCAGTTTCAGCAGAACATTTCAGCCACCATTCAGGACATACAGACCCAAATTGGGTAGCTGGTGAACTCAGTGAATAATTTACAGCAACAAGGGTCTGGAGCACTTCCTTCTCAGCCTATAGTTAATCCTAAAGGTAATGTGAGTGCTATTACTTTGAGAAGTGTAAAGGAACTGACCAATTGTCAGTGCAGGCCAAAATAGTTTCAGATAAATGTGTGAAGTCCAGTGAAGGTAGTGGAAGTGAAGAGGGAGTCCTAGATAATTTTGTGCAGTAGCAGCAGCAGATTCCCCTTCCCTTTCCATCCAGAGCTCCTCCATCAAAGAAAGTAGAAATTGATCAAGAGTTGTTGGATACCTTTAAGAAAGTGGAGATCAATATTCCCTTGCTGGATGCTATTAAATAGATTCCTCGGTACGCAAAATTCTTGAAGGAGCTTTGTACTTATAAGAGGAATTTGAAGAAAAGGAAAGTCAAGACAGTTTCATCCTTGTCCCAGTCTAGCCGTCATAGAAATGTGGTGATCCAGGAACATTCTCCATTCCCTGCACAATTGGAGAGTCCTCTTTTGCTAGTGCTTTGCTGGATTTGGGAGCTTCTATCAATGTCATGCAATCAGTCGTATATAAAATGTTGCATTTGGGAGAATTGAAACCAACCAACTTGATTATTCAGTTAGAAAGCCTTTGGGAGTGCTCAAAGACATGTTGGTAAAAGTTAACCAATTGATTTTTCTGGCTGATTTTTATATTCTTGATATGCAGGATGAGAACTCAACTTTGATTCTAGGTAGACCATTTCTGATAACTGCGAAGACCAAGATTGATGTTCATACTGGCACACTGTCCATGGAGTTTGGAGATGACACAGTTCACTTCAATATCTTTGATGCCATGAGACATCCAGCTGAGAGTCATTCGATGATTTCTGATTGTTCTGATTATTCTGTTTTTCTAGTCGATGTAGTGGATAGAAATGCTTATTTTGATTTTGATGTTGATATTCATTTTGATTCTGATATTGATGTTATAGATTCTGATATTGCTGTAGATATAGATTTTGATTCAGATTTTGATTTGTCTCAGTTTTGTCAATTTTCAGATTTTGATTTAGATGTTTTACCAGGCTGCACCTGTGATAGTGGCATATGTTCCATTTGTGCTGAGATTGATACTGTCATATCTTCTATTGTTTTACCTTCCATTGCAAGTGCAGATCCAGATTCTGTGATATCCATGGCTGTTGCAGCCCGCACAACCTCCATTATCAATGATTCAGCAGCCGCCTTCATTAGAGATGAGTCCTCTGCCAAAGCACCTTAAATATGCTTATCTGGATGCAGAGCAGAGAATTCCAGTGATTATTTCCAGCAGCCTTCTGGAGGACTAGGAGGAGAAGCTGCTGCAAGTCCTAAAGGTGCACAGGAAAGTTGTTCGGAGGGCAAGTGTACCCATCGAGAAGTAATAAAGGGTTCTTAAATTAAGTTCCTAAAATATCGTCCCACAAGAATTGATTTTCAATTACTAAGAATTTTCTAATTCAATTGTTTAAGATTCAAAGATATGAAATTAATTAAAAACAAGAATTTATAAAATCAATTATAAAACTAAGAGCAAGGAATACAATGCACGTTGTGGTTAAACTTATCGGAGAGGAACCTAGGACATATGAGTTTTCTCATTCAATCCTTTATGTTATTTCTCTATTTAACTCTAAATTTGATTTCCTTGTAATTACCAATCATTTATACGAATACTATTAATACCTACTGGTCATGCAATACTAATATTCTTTTCTCTAAATTAACATCTCCAATGGTCATGCAAGACATTAATTTAAGAAAGATTTTGGAGTTTATGAACTTGTTAATTTAATAACGATTAGAAGAGAAAGATTGGTTTGGTCCACCTAATCCTTTGTCTCGTTTTATCCTATAGATCTATTAATTAACCGAAGTATGGTCGCCTGTCGATATAATTAATTAAGATTAAGAAAGAAGCGCAATAGGATAAAATCTAATCACAAAGCGAAAATCAAATTTAGATTCAAATATCAAAATTCCATAAATTCATGAACAATAGTTCCCATAGCCCTAGCTATGGACTTAGTTACTCATGCTAAAGAAAAGAACTAAAACAATCATAAGCAAAGCCATAATCAAAAGAAATAGCAAACTAGAGTATGAGATGTGTTTCCAGTCTTCAAGTACGATCGCTTGAAGCTCCAAGTGTCGCCAAGCATGTGCCAAGGATCCCGTACAAGAGAGACGAGATCAGATGTATTTTAGAGTCAAAGCCAAGATGTCAAAAATGATTTCTTTATGATGCCTGAGATCTTCCTTTTTATAGGATTTGAAAACCCTACAAACTCTTCATAAATGGGCTTCCCGCAGATGAGCACGGTCGTGCAAGGCCTTAAGCACAACCGTGCATGGGCTCGAAGCACCCTCGTGCTTATTGAATGGGTCTGGGCGTGCTGACTGCTGCGAAGCTCCAATCTTCCATTAATTTGGGCCCAAAATCCACTTGCGGCCTCTTTATACCAAACTGCACAATTAATATATAAATTAGTGTAAAACCCAAATAAAATAAAGGTCAAATATGAATATATGGGCTGTAAAAGAGGGCCTAATTATATACTTATCAAAAGCCATTAGCTAGACCTTGACTGACATTCTTGGAATGAGTCTGGCTATATGTATGCTCAGGATTCACTTGAAGGATGACTTTAGACCAGTGAGACAGCCCCAAAGAAGAGTCAATCCTACCATTCTTGATGTAGTGAAGAAGGAGGTGACCAAGCTACTAATGGCTGGGATCATCTACCCCATTTCTAATAGTACATGAGTTTCACCTGTCCAAGTGGTGCCTAAAAAGTCTGGGATTACTGTTATACAGAACCAGCAGAATGAGATGGTTCCCACCAGAGTTACCAACAAATGGAGAGTGTGTATTGATTATAGGCGACTCAACCAGGCTACTAGAAAGGACCACCTCCCTCTCTTATTCATCGATCTAGTTACATGCAGATTCATATTGCTCCTGAGGACCAACACAAGACCACTTTCACCTATCCTTTTGGCACTTTTGCCTATAAAAGGATGTCATTCGGCCTATGCAATGCACCTGCTACTTTTCAGAGGTGCATGTTGAGTATCTTTTCTGATTTAATTGATAATTGCATGGAGGTGTTTATGGATGATTTTACTATTTACAGTTCCTTTTTTGATTCTTGTTTGCAAAGCTTGACTAGGGTGTTAGAAAGATGTGTTGAAACTAACCTTGTGCTTAATTATGAGAAATGTCACTTTTTGGTAAAGGAAGGTGTAGTTTTAGGACATCTTATTTCTGAGAGAGGAATACAGGTTGACAAGGCAAAATTTGATGTTATTTCCTCTCTGTCTTACCCCGCGTATTTGCGGGAGGTGTGTTCTTTCCTTGGACATGGACGTTTTTACAGGCAATTTATCAAAGATTTCAACACCATTGCTCTGCCACTGTCCAGTCTTCTACAGAAAGACGTACCGTTCTTATTCACTGATTCATGTAAGGAGGCGTTTGAGGAGAAGACTCACTACAACACCTATCATGCAGCCACCAGATTGGGAGCTTCCCTTCGAGTTGATGTGTGACGCCTCTGACTTTGCACTAGGAGCTGTCGATAAATTTTTGCATGTTATTGCTTATGCTTCTAGAACTCTTGATGCAACTCAGATAAATTATACCACCACTGAGAAGGAGCTGCTGGCTATTGTATTTGCATTAGATAAATTTCGTTCTTATTTGCTTGGCTCCAAAATAACTGTCTTTACAGATCATGCTGCACTGAAATTCCTATTGAAGAAGTCGGATGCGAAACCTAGATTGATTAGATGGATGCTTCTTCTGCAGGAGTTTGATATTGAGATAAAAGACAAAAGTGGTGTGTTGAATTAGGTTGCTGATCACTTGAGTCGTATTGAAGGGATTGTTCACCCTTTACCTATTCGTGATAGTTTTCCTTATGATTAGTTATTTGCTCTGAATTTTATAAGTTCTTGATCAATTGGATTTTTATAACCTTATTTCCTCTCATTCCTAGATCATTAATTCTCTTTTGTACCTAATTGGTTTGAATTGGATCATTTTATGATGTTTGAATTTTATTTGGGCTTTATTTAATTTTTTCAGTATTTGGCAAATTCTGATACTGTATTGCTTTGTGGACTATATTTTGAGTTGTAGAACTCATTTCATTGTGATTCTTGATTTGTAGGAAAGCTGAAAGAAAGGCGCACAATTCTTATGCAGAGGTTAGAAACCAATTCTGATGATAAGAAGCTGAAACTGGGCCTGGAAAAAGTCAAAATGTTGCACTCGCTATTTCCAACCTTGGTGTAGTATTTGGGCCATATCTCAGTCCACAGATGTCCGTTTAAGCCCATTCTAGTTGTTTTTGAAACTAACATTCAGGGCTACAATTTCTCTTCATATAAGAAATCAAATCGGATAGATCTTCACAGCCAAAAATACCACACAATATCTTCTCGGATTCAGCATGGATGCTGGGCAGCAATTATAAGCATAACTTTCCCTCCAAAATTCAAACTTGAACAAATAAGGATTCCAGAGACAACTATTGAGTAGAGGATTAATGTAATTCAATAATTATTAATTAGTTTTTACGTTTTAACCCTTAAGAGCCTGTATTTAAATTAGGGCAGCAGGTTGTAAAAGGGTGGGTTGAGATGCCAAGTTAGATTAGGTTTATGTTTTAGGGTTTTTGTTTTCTTCTTCTTTTTCTCTTCCATTTTTACCTTTCATTTTCCTCCATTAATGGAGGCTTAGACTTTCATCTAGTCCAAGGATTGAAAAAGGGCTGAGACACTCTTGAGGATCGGTTTCGTAATTTATTCAACAACAAATTCGGTTTCATCTCTTCCTTCTTTCTCCTTTTGCTAATTATGATTTTGAATTGAAGTTCTTCGTTTGGATTGATAATTGTGCAGTTGTTTGATTACATATTATTCGTTGATGTATGTAATTAATTCTTAAAGGAGTGTGAATTAGATTTTCAGGTTTGAGATCTAAGATTAATGGCATTGGTGAATTAAATTGACACAAATCGATTAGGTTTTAGAGGTTTTTGAACTTTGAGCAAATTGTGTGTTAATCGAATGCATGAGGGTTCTTGTGTGAATGCTTAATTTGAATTGAGGTTTCATTCGAATTTAATGTTAATCACTAATTTGTTGGTTGATGCATCTTCTTGGAATCTAGTGATAGAGTGGTCGTAGTTCTTATAAATTCTTGGATTAGAGTTTTTAATTCTTGTTAACTTTTGATTCTAATTAGTGTTATTCTATAAATCAAACCCCCTCCAATTTTATAATCGTATAACGTTATCATCGTTGGGAGACAACTCAGATTGCACCTCTTACTACATAATTTTTATGCAATTCGATTTTCATTAATTTGTCCTAGCACAACACTCGCGATCAATTCTGTACCCTAGTTTGCTGATATTGTGAATTATTTGGTTACTTCTGTTGTACCTCCTAATGCATCTAGATCCCAGGTTGATAAACTGAAAAAAAATGCTAAATATTATGTCTAGGATTATCCATATCTGTGGAAGTTTCGTAATGATCAGGTTATCCGTCGATGTGTTCTTAACCATGAATTTCAGGACATTCTACATTTTTCTCATGGCACATCTGTAGGAGGCCATTTTGGACCGCAGAGGACAACCAGGAGAGTATTGGACAGCGAATTCTATTGGCCCACCATATTCAGACATCCAGCCATATTTTTTGAGAGTTGTGAAATATGTCAGAAGGCAGGAGGGACTATCACTAGGAGACATGAGATGCCTCAGCAGCCCATTATTTTTTGTGAAATTTTTTATGTTTGGGGCATCAATTTTATGGGTCCTTTTCCTGTTTCTGCTAGATATTCTTACATATTGCTTGTTGTTGATTATGTGTCCAGATGGGTGGCAGCAAAGTCCATCAGAACTAACGACTCTAAAGTTGTTTTGGATTTTCTTCGTACTCATATATTTTACAGGTTCGGTGTGCCTAAGGCTGTCATCAATGACCAGGGAAGTCACTTCTATAACAGGACCATTGCACCATTGTTCCAGAAGTATGGGGTTACACACAGAGTTACTACACCATATCATCTCCAAACTAATGGGCAAGCTAAGGTATTCAACAGGGAAGTCAAGCACCTGTTGCAGAAGTTAGTGCACCCTAACAGGAAGGACTGGAGTAAGTTTCTGGATGATGCTCTCTGGGCCCAACGGACAGCTTATCGGACACCATTAGGCATGTCTCCATTTCAAGTGGTGTTTGGTAAAGCATGCCACCTTCCGGTGGAAATTGAGCATTGATCATATTGGGCTGTGAAGAGTTGTAACTTGACACTTGAGTAGGCTGGAATTGAAAGGAAGCTCCAACTTCAGGAGCTTGATGAAATACGCCTGCAAGCCTATGAGAATTCTAGATTGTATAAAGAGAAAGTTAGGAGATTTCATGATACACATATTATGATGAAAGAGTTCTCTGTAGGCTAGAAAGTGTTATTGTTCAACTCTTATTTGAAATTGATTGCAGGTAAGCTTCGATCTAGATGGGATAGACCTTTTGTGATTACTCATGTTTTTTTCCATGGTGCAGTTGAGATTCAGGATGAAGCTACCGGCAGGACTTTTAAAGTCAATGGTCATCAGCTGAAACTATTCTAGGAAAGCAAACCAGTGGAGTCGGCTCAGAACATAGTTGATTTATCCTTAGTAGAGCCTACATTGATGGAGGATATGTCTACATAGGCACTTGGAGTTTGGAGCATTGTTTTCTTTGACTTTTCTTTCTTTTCCTTATATTTCCTTTACTTTTTCATGTATAGTTTGCACTTTATTCTTGGATTTCTTGTTGTTTTTCTTTTTCTATTTCTTTTTCCCACATTGAGAACAATGTTTGATTTAAGTGTGGGGGAAAGGAGTATTCCTTAGCATATCTTTCATTGGATTCCTTTGCTTTTAGATTTCATTTAAGTGAGCAACTTTTCATTTGCCATTCTTAGTTGGAAGTTTTATAACTTGATAGATGTGTTTCTTGCATTTTGAGTTTAGCTAGTTTTTCATGATGATTAGGTTGTGGATCATTAATTGGTAGAATGTATGCCTTAGTGAGATTTGAGCTTATCTTCTTTCTTGTGTGATTCACTCATGTTGGTAAGTATTCTAGAACTTGAGTTGACTCTTTTTGATGTTATTTGTTCACATGCACTTTTGATATGATTTAGGTCTTCTTTTGATTTTAGCCACTTGGCCAAATTGACTTACCTTGCATGTATTCCATTTGTTTTTCTCCTTTGAGCCTTATTGACCTCTTTCTTGATAATTTAGCAGCTTATTCCAAGCCATGTAACTTAAAAAACCATGATGCACCTAACCTTTAGGAATAAATGAGCTTTGGAATTGTATTAGGAATTGGTTAAAAACAAGTGTGGGGGTGCTTTGTACATATTGCTTTATTCATAAAATTTTGAGAAGATTTTGATGCTTTGTAAGTTGATTGGAAAAGTGGATTGTATAGAAACAGTACAGTAACTGCAAAAAAAAAATTTAATTAAAAAAAAAGTACTATTTGTTCTTGTTTATTGTTGTTTAAATAGTTGTGATGTGTGTTGTTGTTTTTCTTTTACTTGTTTTTAATCCATTCTCCATTGCTTTTCTTTTCTCTTTGGTTTTTAGCTTTGTACACTTTCTTTTATCTTACCTTTACCTTAGCCACATTACAAGCTTAATAAAGTCCTATTGATCTTCGGTGCATGTGTTTTAAATGACAGAAATTAGAGGCTCCTCAAGCCTATGGTTATGCTTACCTTCATGATGTGCTTTTAGTGAAATTTCTTGCCTAGACACTTGAGAGAATGAGTGATACACATCCTTGTGAGAATTTTACCAATTGTGATTCATAATTTAATTAGATTGAAAGTCTTCTTTACTTTTGAAGTTGGAGCACATTCTTGATTGTTTTTATTCTTCCATACTTTGATCGTTGGACTTATTTCTCTTGCTCACATTACTTACACTTTGGGATCCATTGAAAGTTTTGCTTTGTGTTCATTCCTTTTCCTTTTCTTTTCTTTTGCTTGGGAGTACAAAAGCTTAAGTGTGAAGGTATTTGATGACTCATATTTTGTTACCTCATTTATAGTCTTATTGCATCCTTTACATATCCTTTCATTCCCTTATTTCTTCCATTTAGTGTGTTTTTTCATTTTGCACATTATTTAGGAATTTCTTGTAAATACTCATGTTTTCTTATTCTGACCTTTGTTCACTAATTTGGCCATAACTTTTTCTGTAGATATTCTTTTTCACTGATTCTTTTTGTATTGGACTCCTTACTTCTGGGGCTTCAATTTGGACATATGGATAATTTTGTTTAGAGTTTGGAGCTATTTTTTACGAATTTTAGAAGTTTAGACTTTTAGTTTGACTTTTGTTTTGATTTTGTATTGCTTTTATTTTTGCAGGTTTATTGTATTTATTTTCGGCCCAGCCCTGGCCCATTTACTTTTGTTCTTTTAGGACTAGTATTTATAGAGGTCAGGGGCTGATTTGGAAGCACCTCGAATTCATTTTTTTATTTTTCAGTTTTTGTAAACTTTCTCGCTTCCAATAAAGTTCTCTTTTTTTTTTACCCATTCTTCTTCTCTGGCACTTTTACAATTCAAGTTCATCTTCCTTTGCATATACAATTGAAAGGAGTTTAAGATTCTACAATCTCAAGTTGTTTTCTTCCACATTTCTTCCTCAATTACGTTGCCAAAGTCTGGATCGCACTTGTTCAAGGCGTTTATGATTGCTCTGAGTTTGTTTTCTAATCTTGCGTTTTGCCATTGCATAGGAAGTATAATTTGATTGAATTGTGCCTCTCTTTCTTGATCGTATAACAAGCAATTGATTAATTGATTAGTTATACAAAAGAGATTTAAGCAAATTCGGTTTAATCACTTTACGTTTGTGTTTGTGTGTTCTGGATCTCGGTTTTCATTTGCAATTTTATTTTGATTGATTACTTGCATTGCAATTTATGTTTCATTCTCTGCAATTTAATTCTCTGTGTTTAATCACAAAACTCCCCCAAACATACAACCTTTTCTGCATAATTGATATTAAAACAATGTGCATTTGCATCCTTTTGAGAGATGACCTAGGTTGCTCCCTAAACTGCATGTTTTTATGAAGAATCTAGTAACTTTTGATACCAGTGCGACATGGATATCAATAAGGAAACTCAAATTTTTCCTTTTGATAACTCAATTTTGCATTTCTTTTTTTAACTTAATCCCAATCAATCAAAGACTCAATTACGATGAATAATTCGTCCCCAATTCTTCCAGAATTTTGAATTTCCCCAAGGTCCAATTATTCCTAAATTTGCCATTGAGGAACACATCATTTGGTATCAAAGCTCTGGTTAAGGGGTTTTTGAAGACCTTTGGTGCAGCAATCCGGGTAACATCTTTCCTTGACCTTTTTCTAATATTGAATTGTGATATTTTGGGTTGTTAGGAAATTTAAAAGCAAAAATAAAAAAAGGAATAAAATCAAAAGAAAATAATTTTGCCCCAATTTGATTCCAAAACCTTAACACAATTACAATTGCATTTAGAAATTCAAATTTTGATTGGAAATTGGACGGGAATTGTTGCCCCCTTTTGTGACCTATAGAACAGAATTGGTTCTTTGATGATTGTGAGTCATTACTTGTCCTAATTCGTGCCTTACTTGCTGTTCCCCTTTGTCCGTGAATGTGTTTGGTCTCATTCTATGTTGTTGCTGCCCAATTTAGTTCCACAAAAATTGTGCCTCAATTTCCTTGGTGTGTTACACAACTAGGTTGGATACTCTTTTGTTAAGCTTGTCATACATACTTGAATCACCTAAGAACTCTTCGAGGATTAGAGTGGAAAAAGGCAAGAGTGAACGTTATAAAAAAAAAGCCAAATTTAGTGCAAACACTTGAGAGTGTGAGGTCCAAAAAAAAAATCCAAAACAGTCCTTAAATTGTGATTACTTGTTACTTCTAATTGTTTCTTTGATGGCAGAATAAGGAGGATTAAACCCTCTTCAAATGCAAGCTCTTACCTAACATTTGGAGAGATTGTTAAAGTTGCAAAATGATGAGTTCCATGGAAGGATGGATGGTAGAAGTGGACATGGAGGCCGAAATGAAGGAGAAAGGAGGAGAGAAAGAAATCCTAGACCAAATCCCCTACAAGGAGTGAAGGTCAACATTCCACCATTCCATGGCAAGAATGATCCAGAAGCTTACTTGGAGTGGGAGCTAAGTATGGAGAATGTCTATGCATGCAATGAGTTTGAGGAGGAGCAAAAGGTGAAGTTAGCAGCCACTGAATTTGCACATTATGCCCTTGTTTGGTGGAACAAGCTTCAAAGAGAAAGACAAAGAGAAGAACTTCCCATGATTAGTACTTGGGCTGAAATGAAGAGAGTTATGCGGAGAAGGTATGTCCTTAACACCTATGAGAGGGATTTGAAGTTCAAGCTTCAAAGATTGACCCAAGGAAGTAAAGGAATAGAAGAATAGTACAAGGAGCTTGAAGTACTCATGATTCAAGCCAACGTTGAGGAGGTCCCTGAGGTAACTATGGCTAGATTCCTTAATGGTTTATCTAATGATATTAGAGATGTGGTTGAGTTGCAGGAGTTTGTAGAAATGAATGACCTACTTCATAAGGCCATTCAAGTGGAGCAACAACTCAAGAGGAAAGGTGTAGCAAGGAGGAGTGCTACTTTCAACCCTCTAACTTGGAAGGACAAAAACAAGAGGGAGGGAGTTTCCTCTAGTCAATCCGTGACCACATTCAAGGGAAAATAACCCTCCAAGGCCGTGGAGCAACCACATAAAAGAGCTAGGGATGTCACATGCTTCAAGTGCCAAGGTAAAAGGCACTATGCCTATGAATGCCCCACAAAAAGAGTCATTGTGCTCAAAGAAAATGGAGACTATACTAGCCAATCTGAGGATAGTGATAGTGAGTATAGTGAAAAGGTAGATGTTGAAATGTATGTGGAAGGAGATGTCTTGATGATTAGGAGGATGCTTGGGTCCCAATTGGTGCCTTTGGAACCAAGCCAAAGGGAGAACATTTTTCACACAAGGTATGTATGGTGATTGTTAATGGAGGGAGTTGCACTAATGTGGCTAGCACTAGGTTGGTGTCCAAACTCAATCTAGTTACTAAACCATACCCTAGACCATACAAGTTGCAATGGCTAAGTGAAGATGGAGAGGTCAAAGTGAAGCATCAAGTGGAGGTGGACCTATCCATAGGGAGGTATAAGGACAAGTTCCTATGTAATGTGGTGCCTATGGAGGCCAGCCATATACTCCTAGGGAGGTCATGGCAATTTGACACCAAGGCTATCCATGATGGACTCTCCAACAAAATTTCATTCATGCATCAAAACAAAAAGATTGCGCTTAAGCCCTTAAGCCCTCAAGAGGTGTGTGAGGATCACATGAAAATAAAAGAGAAAATCCTTCATAAGAGAAAAGAAAGTCAATTTGAAAGAAAAACAAGTGAAAAGAAAAAGAGTGAAAAGAAAGAGAGAAAAGAGAATTGCTTGGTAAAAGAGAGTGAAATTCGGAGGTTGATGCTTGCAAAACAGCCCTTATATTTATTGTATTGCAAGCCTCAAATTTTAAATGCTAACCCCTTTAATGATTTGAACTTGCCTTCTAGTGTGGATTCTATTTTGCAGGAATTTGAAGATATGTTTGCAAGCTTACCAAGTGGATTGCCTCCTTTAAGAGGCATTGAGCATCAAATAGATCTCATGTCAGGAGCATCTCTACCCAATAAGCCAGCCTATAGGAGCAACCCACAAGAAACCAAGGAGATACAAAGGCAAGTGGAAGAGCTTCTTGAAAAAGATTGGATAAGAAATTCTCTTTCTCCTTGTGCTGTACCTGTCATTCTAGTACCTAAGAAAGATGGAACTTGGAGGATGTGTTCTGATTGTAGAGCTATGAATAATATCACTATTAAATATAGGCATCCCATTCCTAGGCTAGATGACTTGTTGGATGAATTGCATGGTGCATGTTTATTTTCTAAAATTGATTTGAAAAGTGGATACAACCAAATTAGGATTAGAGAAGGTGATGAATGGAAAACAACATTTAAAACTAAATTTGGTTTGTATAAATGGATGGTCATGCCATTTGGATTAACTAATGCACCTAGTACATTCATGAGGTTAATGAACCATGTTTTGAGAGATTTCATTGGGAGGTTTGTGGTTGTTTATTTTGATGACATTCTTGTATATAGTACTTGTCTTGAATTGCATGTTAAGCATTTGCATGAAGTTTTGAGTGTCCTTAGGAAGAAGCATTTGTATGCAAACCTAGAAAAATGCACATTTTGTCAAGATCATGTAGTATTTCTAGGCTTTGTGGTGAGTGCCAAGGGAGTTCAAGTAGATGAGGAAAAGGTGAAGGCCATCCAAGAGTGGCCAACACCCAAAACTGTGAGTGAAGC
The DNA here is from genome assembly GCF_003935025.1 of Abrus precatorius. Taxonomy (NCBI): domain Eukaryota; kingdom Viridiplantae; phylum Streptophyta; class Magnoliopsida; order Fabales; family Fabaceae; genus Abrus; species Abrus precatorius. The sequence goes on from NW_020874292.1 coordinate 13,492,097, forward strand.
AAGGAGCTTCCATGGCTTAGCTAGCTTTTATAAGAGGTTTATGAGGGATTTTAGCACTTTGGAAGCACCTATAAATGAGCTTCTTAAGAAAAATGTGGAGGTTAAATGGGGGAAAAAATAAGAGAAAGTTTTTGTAGCTCTTAAGCATAGGCTTACCCATGCTCCTATTCTAGCTTTACCTAACTTTGCCAAATCCTTTGAAATAGAGTGTGAGGCTGCAAGAGGGACATCCAATTGCATATTTTAGTGAAAAGCTAAGTGAGGCTGCCCTCAATTATTCCACATATGATAAGGAGTTGTATGCCTTAGTGAGAGCTTTGAAAACTTGGCAACACTATCTCTTACCCAAGGAGTTTGTCATTCATAGTGATCATGAATCACTTAAGTATCTTAAGGGGCAAGGTAAGTTAAATAAGAGGCGTGCCGAGTGGGTAGAGTTCATAGAATAATTTCGCTATGTCATTAAGCATAAGAAAAGGAAAGGGAACATAGTGGCTGATACTTTATCTAGGAGGCATGCATTACTTTCTTTGCTTCAAACTAAGTTGTTAGGACTTGAATCAATAAAGTAATTGTATATGCATGATTTTGAATTTGGCCAAGTGTTCCTAGAGTGTGAGAAAAAGTCTTTTAATGGTTACTTTAGGTATAATGAAATTTTGTTTAAGGAAAACAAGTTGTGTGTGCCTAAAAGTTCCATCAGAGAATTGTTAGTGAGGGAGTCTCATGAGGGGGGACTAATGGGACATTTTGGTGTTAAGAAAACCTTAGAAACGTTGCAAGAACATTTCTTTTGGCCTCACATGAAAAGGGATGTTCATAAAATTTGTGAGCGAAGCATTGTATGTAAAAAGGCAAAATCTAAGGTAATGCCTCATGGTTTGTATACCCCTCTCCCTATTCCTGATTGTCCTTGGATTGATTTATCTATGGATTTTGTTTTAGGATTACCTAGAACTCAAGGTGGCCAAGATTCTATTTTGGTGGTTGTTAATAGGTTTTCTAAAATGACTCACTTTATTCCTTGCCAGAAAGCTGATGATGCTAGCCATGTGGCTAATTTGTTCTCTAAGGATATTGTGAGACTTCGTGGCTTACCTAGGAGCATAGTGAGTGATAGGGATAGTAAATTCCTAAGCCATTTTTTGAGAACATTGTGGGGTAGGATGGGTACAAAATTGCTTTTTTCTGCTACTTGTCACCTAAAAACCAATGGTCAAATTGAAGTAGTGAATAGGACATTAGGTACATTACTTAGGACAATTCTAAAGCAAAATTTAAAGTCTTGGGAAGCATGTTTGCTACATGTAAAATTTGCATATAATAGGGTAGTCCATTCTACTACTAATTGCTCTCCTTTTGAAATTGTTTATGGTTTTAATCCTCTCACTCCTCTTGACTTATTGCCTATGCCTAACATTTCTGTTCTTAAGTATAAGGAAGGTAAAGCTAAAGCTGATTATGTTAGGAAGCTCCATGAACGTGTGAAGGCTCAAATTGAGAAAATGAAGGAAAGTTATGCTAGGCAAGCCAACAAAGAAAGGAAAAAGGTTGTTTTCCAACCCGGGGATTGGGTTTGGGTGCACATGAGGAAGGAGAGATTTCTTGAATTAAGGAAGTCCTAACTTCAACGAAGAGGAGATGGCCCATTTTAAGTCTTGGAAAGGATCAATGACAATGACTACAAGATTGAGCTACTGTTCGGAGGGCAAGTGTACCCATCGAAAAGTAATAAAAGGTTTTCAACTAAGTTCCCAAAATATCGTCCCACAATGATTGTTTATCAACTACTAAGAGTTTTTCTAATTTAATTGTTTGAGCTTCAAATTTGTGAGATTAATCAGGACGAGAATTTATAAAATCAATTGTAAAAATTAAAAGCAAGAAACACAGAGCACGTCTTGGTTACACTTATCAGAGAGAAACCTAGGGCGTATGGGTGTTCTCATTCAATCCTTTATGTTATTTTTCTATTTAGATCTAAATCCGATTTCTTGATGATTACTAATCATTCATACTAATACTATTAATATCCACTGGTCATGCAATATTAATATTCTTTTTTCTAAGTTAATATCCCCAATGCTCATGCGAGTTATCAATTAGAAAAAGCCTAAGGAGCCTATGAATTTGTTAACTCAATAACAATTAGAAGATGAAGATTGGTTTGGTCTACCTAATCTTTTATCCTGTTTTATCCTATAGATCTATTAATTGACCGAAGTACGATCGTCTGATAATGTAATTAATTAGAGTTAAGAATGAGAAATGATAAGATAAATTCTAATCACTAAGCAAAAATCAAATTTAGATTCAAATATCAAAATTTCATAAAGTCATGAACAATAATTCCCATAGCCTTAGCTATGGATTTAGTTACTCATGTAGAAAGAAAAAGCTAGAATAATCAATAACATATCCATAATAAAGAGAAAAGCAAACTAGAACAAGAGATGAATCTTCGGTCTTCAAGTATGGTCACTTGAATCTCCAAGTGTCGCCAAGGGTGTGCCAAAGGTCCATACAAGAGAGGTGAAAGTGATCAAGAATCTTGAAGGGCCTTCTGTGAAATGATGCTCAGGAAAAAGATCCTTTCTACGATGCCTCCCCCTCTCTATTTATAGAATTAGAACTCCAATTTCGGTAATGCAAACAAGCACGGCCATGCATGATCGTGCAGCACGGTTGTGCATATTATTGAAGCACCCCCGTGCTTCATTGGGCGTGCTTATTGTTGTAAGGCTTTAAACCCATTCATTTGGACCTAAAATGAACTGAAATCTACTCGTGACCTCTTTATATCAAATTGCTGATGAGTCCACATTTTATTAGTTTTTTACTTGCCATTTTAATGTTTCTTAATAGAAAAAGTAAACTTAGGAATTGTAAATAACATAAAAACATAATTTTGGTCAAATATCATAGGTTTCTTAATTTTTGGTTAATTTACAATGATTTACATAGATATAGTTTGTAATTTTGATCATTTGAATAATTGTGCAGGAGTTTCTAGACTTTTTTCATGGATTTTTAGCATTTGAGAAAGTTTGAGGTGAAAGTGATCACTTTAGAGTCCATAGTGAACACTACAACAAGCTAGTTCCAGAAAGGTAGACCAGAGTGATCATTATGAACCCATAGTGACAAACTCCAGAGAGGCCAAAAAGTACAAGGCTTGCGCGTAGCTACTATGGAACCATAGTAGACACTCTGGAGAAGCCAAAGTTATCACTCTGATGCCAAAGTGACAACTCCAGAGAGGCCAAAAACATAGGACCTGCGCGTAAACACTATAGAGCGAGAGTAAACACTTTGGGGCGTTGCGCGTTATCACTATGAAGCCAAAATGACAACTCCAGAAAGGCCCAAATCACAGGTCTTGCGTGTAACCACTATGGAGTGAGCGTAAACACTATGGAATGCTGCGCGCTATCACTATGAAACCATAGTTGTCACTTTGGGCAAAAATTTCTGCACTATAAATAGGATTTAAGAAATTAGGGTGCGGAGCTTTTTACATTTCCGTAGATTCTTTTGCCACTTTTGGAGCATTTTGCAGAGCTTAGGATCCTTGGGTGACAGCCAAGGCTAATCTTAGGGTTTGATTTACAATTTCCTTTCATTTTCCTTTAATTCTTGCATTATGATGTTGATTTCCCTTTGTTTCCATCTTGAATTTGTAAGACCCATCCTTATGGAGGGCTAAACTTTCTTGTAATCCTTAGTGAGTTCATGGGTTCTTGAATCCCTGGGTATGAATGTCAATATAATTCCCTTTCTCTCATGAATTTACATTTCCCAACTCTTTGAATTGAATTAATGGTTGAATGAGGGAGACATTGCTTAATTAACCCTAATTCATTTTAATGAAATTCTTAACTTACTTTGCTTAATCCTAAGTTAATTTCTAAGGTAAAGTTATCTTGGGGATGAGAGATTGGAGCCCATGTAAATTGCTTAATTTGTATGGGATTTTAAGGTTAATTCTTGCTTTTTGAGTTACCCTAATTTAGAGGAAGAGGAGAAGTATTGAATCTTGAGAGGGATAGAATTGCATGAACAAACTAAGGATTGCATATTTTATTGATTGGATTCATTAATTTCATCACTTGCCTTTACATTAAAATTGGAAATACACAAAACCCTCTTGTTTTAATTGCTTTTATAGTAAATATTCACAAAATGTTCAATGTATGTTACAAACCAAAGTCGTTGGAGACAACCTAGGCTTGCACCCTAGATACTACAAACTTTTTCTGCATATTTTGATGAAGTTTGACGACAAATCTTTTTGCAAAACGAAATGAAAACTTTCCGTTCATGAACTGCACAATTAATGAATAAATTAGTGTAAAACCCAATAAAAATAAAGGTCAAATATGAATAAATGGCTGTAAAAGAGGGCCTAATTACAAACTTATCAACTCCCTCATACTTATCTATTTGCTTGTTGATGATGGGCTTCTTTTTTTTTGTTTAAAATATTTGTCGCAAATTCTCATCAAAATTTAAACAAATTAATGTAGTACTAGGGTTACCCTAGATTGTCTCCCGTGAACATTGGCTATTAATATTCATTAAACATGTTGAAGGCATTAATTGAACAAGCAATTAAAATGGGGGGTTTTGTGGTTTCAATTTAATATAAAGAGCAACAAGCGAACAAGTTTAATTAATTCAAACAATAGAAAACAGCAATCCTTAGTTCATCCACAAAGATTCTATCCTCATTCCACTCAAGATTTAACATTCATCCTCTCTCCCATGAATTAGGTTAATTTAACAAGCGAAAATCAACCTTATGGTCCCAACAAAATTACGCAATTTGTTAGGCTCTAATCTCTCATCCCAAAGTTACGCAACCTTAGAATTAAATCTAGGATTAAGCAATCCCTAATTTAGAATCTCCTTAAACGAATTAGGGTTAATTAAGCAATATCCCCCTCATTCACCATTAATTCAATTCAAGAGACAAGGAAGAAGTAATTCATGGGAAGAAAGGAATTATATTATCATTAAAATCAAGGAACTCAAGAATCTATGTGAACTTACTAAGGATTACACAAAATTTAGCCCTCCATGGAAATGGGGGTCAAAAATGCAGTTGGGAAATACAGAAAATTCATTAACATTAATGTAAAAGAGAGAAATGAGAAACCAAACCCTAGGTTGGACCCTTGGCTGTCACCCAAGGTTGCCCTAAGCTCTGGAAAATGTCCTATATTTAGTAAAGAAGAGAAAAGGTATGAAAAGTGTAAGAACTCCCTACCCTAATTTGGCAAAAATCTATTTATACTAAAGTTGGTGCCTTCCAAAGTAATTACTCTCATTCTTTCATAGTAAACACGCGCAGCATCAGTTGGGTTTTTCCTCTCTAGAGTGATTACTATGAATATTCATATTAACCACACGCAGGTTTAGTGGATTATGGGTTGCTGTAGTTGTCACTTTAAGCTTTGAAAGTGATCACTTTGGCCCTTTGCTGGAAATGGCTTGCTGTAGTTGTCACTATCAATTTTGAAAGTAGTTACTTTCACCTCAAATTCCTCAAAATCCAATAATTCTTCAAAATAAGCTTGGGGATTCCTGCTACATTACTTAAATGATCAAAACATGTAAAATAAACTATTTAAATCAATGTAAATTAATCAAAAACTAAGAAACCTATATTATTTGGCCTAATTGGAATATTCATCTTATTTACACTATCTAAGTTTATTCTTTTCTATAAAAAGTAATAAATGATATATAAAAATTTAGTAAAATGTGGATTCATCACTTGTCCTCAAGCAAAGTGCTAGTTAAGAGAATACATAATAACTTAAAACATAATACCACACAAGGAACCCGAGATAAAGGAGATAAAGAAAACAAGAGTAATATCACCGAGCTTAAGCAATCAAAAGGATTCCCAATTAGAATCTTATATTTCCATACTTTTCACTCAAACATCAAACTAAGATACTTTGCTTTCCTTTCTCACTAAGGGACAGAATGAGATATCACTCAAATATCCTAAAAAGTGTACTACCATAGGCTTGACTATAAACCGACTCTCCACTAAATTAATTAAATGCAAGTAAAAATCATGAGGTCTTTTTCAGGTTATAATGTGACCAAGGGGTTATAATAATTGAGGTGAGATAAATGAAAGAAAGGGAATATACAAAGGGGTAATAAATTATAAAAATTATAAACATCTCCTAAGTTTACAAATGAAGCTCTTGGAGTATTTTTTATATTTTTGTATGTGAACAATATCTTTACTCTTCTCTCCTTTCAATCATATATAGCCCTTTTTCTTTTCTTTTCTTTTTTATTTTATTTTTCATACTTTCTTTCTTTCTTTTTGCACATGAGAGATATAGAGGAGAATTTATCAAGCAATTCAACAACTTAGTTGCTCTATTCATAAACTCAAGGTCATCAAAATATTTTATAAATTTAATGCAAGGGACCAAGAAAATCAATAAAGCTCAAAGTGGACAACTAGTTGTATCTCAAACATGTTGAAGGCCAAGAATAAAAATCCTATTATGCCTCAATCATATTAAAAACATGCAATTAAAAAGAGAAGTCTTAAGTCGGTTCCAAGTCATGTTCTAGAGCACAAATCCTAAGGAGATAATCACACAAAACAATGAGGAAAGGGGTACAATTAATTAAATTAAGATAGAAATCTCCTTTAAGGCTCAAAACTCACATCTGTGGGTTAAAGTTTAATAATGTCGAGCATAAAAGTAAGGAACTTAGCTAAGTATTAGTTTCCTAATGAAAGTATAACGCCAATAATAATTACTCAGCATGTTCTTCTATCTGAAAAAAAAAATTGGGTTCCATGATGGAAAAAGTTTTAAATTATCACAAAAATAGCATAGACACTTCACTCAAGCGAACATGCTATAACAATCATAATTAGGAACTACTCCCTCATACTTAAAACAAAACATTGTCCTCAATGTTTAAAAATAAATAAACTAAAATAAATAAAATAAAGATAAGAGAAAAAGGAAAAATACTGCCTGGTGGAATCGGGCATTTGATAATGCTCATAGTGTTAACCTCCGAATATTTGCAATGATATGGAGACAAGTATCCACGTAGTAGACCAGCTTACAGTAGCAAATATATAAAAGAAACTAGAATTCAAGTACATGAAATGAAATAAAAATAAGAAAAATATATGTTAAACTAAAAGAAAAGACATAAAAGAAATCATGAAACTCATAAGTCACTGGGGAGGGGGAAATGATGCTGGAACAAGCGGAGCAACTCTGCGATCTGGGTCTCCTGCTGGTCAAGGCACTGATGGACCGATGCAGAATACTCAATCAGCTGAGTCTCATACCAATCCATCCTCTCATCGATATGCTGGTGCAACTGCTGTAGATCTGGATGGTGAGCAGGAGCAGGGGATGAGGGTGGCTCCATTGGAGCGTCATGAAACTCACCATCCTCGTCAGCAAGAGGAGGCTCAGGCTGCTGCTCAGGTACAGCTGGCTCTTCTCTGGCAGGTGCATGGGGTGGGGGCGAGTACAAACTCCCCATTTCCTGCTCGAACTAATATGCCCATCTGGTAGAACGTGTCCGCAGTCAGTGAGGTCATCTCAGCAATCTTCGTGTCTCTCCGGTGTACTCGCTGAACGTTGAGGGTGAGCCGAGAGATGAAGGACCCAACACAAATGTAGCCAGTCTTCGCGGTGCTCAGACGTGCTCCAAGGCCCATGCATGAGAGTGAAGGAATCGCCCAGCATTGACACAGCGCTGGTGAAGCATGCACGACAGAATGAACAAGTGGTGAGAGCTTACATTACCTGTGCTCTGGCTGTGTGCAAAAGTAGAATGCACAAGCCACCTGTGGACCACCCGCAAAGCTGGATCTCGAATGGCGATGCTCTTCGCGAGTTGGGCCTTGTAGACATCACGAGTGCCAGTAATCTCTTGCCAAGCTGTGTCCTCAGAATAGCCTGGAGGTATCTCTACCAATCCATCCCTATATGCCTGCGTCTGGACTGATTCCTCCATCTTGAATCGGGAGTAGATGTTGAACTCAGCCAACGTCATGTCGCGCTAGGTGGTCATATGGAAACGCACCCGCAAGTTGTCGGTGTATATGACCGAGCTCAGGAACTCCAAGACTGGCTCCTTGTATGTCGGTGCTCACACAGCCTGGACACCTTCCCATCCTATGGCTACAATGTATTTGGAGACGTCCTCCCACAGACCATGTTCTTGAAGAACATTCTCTTCCAGATAGCATGTTGGGAGGAACTTGAACCCTAGTAAAGTGTCTAGGGGGTATCCTTCTACTGTACCCTGGTCACCTCGAAACTGAATCTCATACGTTGTTGTTGTAGTGGAGGTGCCTTCACGAGCTCTTTTAGGAGGTATTTTCTGCAAGAAAAATATAGAGCCAATGTTAGTCCAAGTGAACATGCACGGCCGTTCTCCTTTACAGCACAGTCATGCTTGTAATGAAGGCACGCCCATGCTCGTCAAAAAGCACGACCGTGCTAGTTACCTAGTTCAAATGCACGGCCGTGTTGTTCATGTGCACAGTCGTGCTGCACACACAGAGGCAAAGAATTATAAAAACAGAACAAAGGGAAAGGAGTTCCTACCAAAATAGCATCAAATATGAACAATAAATAAGAATGAACACGTACCTGGATATGAATGCAATCCAAAATTACAGAATAAAGGCAAAAATGAGAAAAGTGTGTGGGAGTGCTTTTTTTGTTTAGGGGAGAAAGGGCGTGCTCTGTCTATGCACCCCTCCCCCTTTTATTTTTCAAATCCCGCTCGCATGCACGCCCCAAAAGTACCTCATGGGCATGCTCAGGGGAGGCACGACCATGTTCTCATTCAGCACGGTCGTGCTTTATGAAAGCGCGGTCATGCATCACTCGTCTACCTTCTTCATTATGTGTAAAAACAATGAAAAATTAAAATAAAATTAAGAAAAGAGACATAATTAAGAAAACATAACACAGGGTGCCTCTTAGAAGCGCTTGTTTAATGTCGCGAGCCTGACATCTTGCCTGGGCTAGTCAAGTGTTATCGTGTGACCAGGAAGGGTCACATTCTCTATGTACAACTACGCTCTCAGCCCATTGATACATAAGGGTTCTTCTCCATGCTTGGACACTTCTAGTACCCCATATGGGAGAACCTTTGGCTATACCACCTGGATTTCAGTTTTCCAGGAAATAGTCACAACTGAGAGTTGTAGATCAAAACCCTGTCACCTGCTTGAAAACTCCTATGATAAATATGTTTATCATGCCACTTCTTAGTACGCTCTTTGTATAACTTGGCATTTTCAAATGCCTCAAAACGCAATTCATCCAATTCACTGAGCTGCAACAATCTCTTTTCACCTGTGAATCAAAATTTAGAAACTTCAAGGCCCAGTAGGCCTTGTGTTCAAGCTCAACTGGTAAGTGACATGCTTTACCGAAAACCAAATGATAAGGGGACATACCAATAGGGGTTTTGAAAGCAGTGCGATAGGCCTAGAGTGCATCATCCAATTTCAGAGACCAATCTTTCCTAGAGTTGTTAACAGTGCTCTCTAAAATTCTTTTTAATTCCTTATTAGATATCTCAACTTGCCCACTAGTTTGGGGATGATAAGGAGTGGCCACCTTATGGGTGACACCATATTTTGTCAAAAGAGCTTCAAATTGTTTATTGCAAAAATGGGTGCCACCATCACTAATAATAGCTCTAGGGGTACCAAATCTAGTGAAAATATTTTTCTTTAAAAATTTAATCACAACTTGAGTAATATTGGTGGGTAATGCTACTGCTTCTACTCATTTGGAAACATAATCAACAGCTACTAATATATATTCATTATGCATGGATTTGGGGAAAGGCCCTATGAAGTCTATGCCCCAGACATCAAATAATTCACAAATTAAGATATTACTAAGAGGCATTTCATGTTTCCTAGATATATTTCCACTTCTTTGACACCTATCACATGACTTAACATACAAATGAGCATCTTTAAACAAAGTAGGCCAATAAAAACCACACTGCAGGACCTTATGAGCGGTTTTTGATGGGCCACAATGACCTCCTACCTACCTAAAATGGCAATGGTTAAGAATCTCATTAACTTCACTCTCTGAAACACACCTCCTAATCATATTGCCCCCATAAATCTTAAAAAGGTAAGGTTCATCCCAAATATAATGCTTCACATCAGACCAAAACCTTCTAAGCCTATGCTTGTCAAGTAATTTAGGAGTTACATTACCTACCAGATAATTTACAAAATCCGCATACCAAGGTGCCTTAGAGATTGGGAGGAGCCTCTCATCAGGAAAAGAATCCTTGATCTCTTTCACCGTGGTTTCCCTTACTGAAGCATCCAGTCGAGACAAATGATCTGCTACGACATTCTCACTCCCTTTTTTGTCTCTAATCTCCACATCAAACTCTTAGAGGAGAAGGATCCATCGTATAATCCTTGGTTTAGCATCCTGTTTTGACAACAAATACTTGATGGCAGAATGGTCAGTAAAGACAACAACTCAGGACATTATCAAATAAGAATGAAATTTATCAAATGCAAAGATAACAGCAAGTAATTCCTTCTCTGTAATGGTGTAATTACGCTGAGCGTCGTCCAAGGTTTTACTTGCATAATAGATGGCCTGAAACACCTTATCTCGCCTTTATCCTAGAACTGCTCCCACAATTGCATCACTAGCATCACACATTAGCTCAAAAAGTAAAGACCAGTCAGGGGCCACAATCACAGGAGCAATTGTTAATTTCTCTTTTAATTTCATGAAAGCAGATAAACATGTTTCATCAAATTTAAACTCTACATCTTTAGACAATAATTCAAAAAGGGGTTTTGCTATTTTTGAGAAGTTTTGTATAAACCTCCTATAGAACCCAGCATGCCCTAGAAAACTCCTGACTGCCTTGACACTTGTAGGGGGAGGTAGTTTAGAAATAACCTCAATCTTGGCAGGGTCTACTTCAATACCTTTTCATGACACCTTGTGCCCCAAAACAATGCATTCATCAACCATAAACTGGCACTTTTCCCAATTTAAAATCAAATTGGCTTTCCTGCATCTCTGTAAAACTAAATTCAAGTTATGTACACAATTATCAAATGTGGTGCCATATACAGAAAAATCATCCATAAAGATTTCAATACAATGCTATAATAAATCTGAAAATAAGGCCATCATACACCTTTGAAAGGTAGCAGAGGCATTACATAATCCAAACGACATTTGTTTATATGCAAATGTACCATAGGGGCATGTAAAAAGTAGTTTGTTCTTGATCTTCAAGAGCTACGGGTATTTGCATATAACCAAAATAGCCATCTAAACAAAAGTAATACTTATGCACAGCTAACTTCTCTAACATCTGGTCAATAAAGGGTAGATGAAAGTGATCCTTCCTGGTGGCTTCGTTAAGCTTCCTGTAGTCAATACACATCCTTCATCCGGTTACCTTTCTTACGGCAATGAGCTCCTGTTGCTCATTCTGCATAACAGTAGTCCTTCCTTTCTTTGGTACAACCTGCACAAGACTCACCCAAGGGCTATCAGAGATTGGGAATATGATATCAGCATCCAATAACTTAATTACCTCCTTTTTCACTACTTCTTTCAGATTGGGATTTAATCACCTTTGGGGTTGTACTTTTGGTTTGAACTCCTCCTCCAGGTGAATTCTATGAGTGCATATGGAAGGACTGATGCCCATAATGTCATTTATGCTCCACCCGAAAGCCTCCTTGTTCTCTCTCAATACTCTCAGAAGCTTCTCCTTCATACTACCTATCAAATTGGCAGAAATAATTACAGGTAAGTGAGATGGAGGGTGTAAAAAGGCATATTTAAGATTCGAGGGAAGAGGTTTGAGTTCTAGTTAAGGAGGTTCTTCGACTGATGGCTTGGTTCTTTTCTGGGAGTGTTCTCCTAGATCTTCAAATATCCTTTGCCCGAACCATCTTCCAGGCACCCCACTGTTCAACGCTAAGTATCCTCTCCAATGCATCTTTTATTAATTCATCTTGCACCTGTGGTACATCCACGGAGAGGGAGGTAGCATCTGCAGTGATGAATCCACATTTTATTGGATTTTTACTTGTTATTTTGATGTTTCTTAATAGAAAAAGTAAACTTAGGAAGTGTAAATAACATAAAAACATCATTTTGGTCAAATATCATAGGTTTCTTAATTTTTGGTTAATTTATATTGATTTACATAGATATAGTTTGCAATTTTGATCATTTGAATAATTGTGCAGGAATTTCTAGAATTTTTCCATGGACTTTTAGCATTTGAGAAAGTTTGATATGAAAGTGATCACTTTGGATTCCATAGTGAACACTACAGTAAGCTAAATCCAGAAGGGCAGACGAAAGTGATCACTATAAACCCATAGTAACAATTACAAAGGCCCATTTTGAGAAAGTGTTGCGCGTGTTTACTTTGGAACCATAGTAGACACTCTGGAGCAACCAAAGTTATCACTCTGATACCAAAGTGACAACTCCAGAGAGGCCAAAAGCACCAGACTTGCGCGTGATTACTATGGAGCGAGAGTAACTACTATGGAACACTGTGTGTTATCACTATGATGCCAAAGTGACAACTCCAAAGAGGCCAAAAGCACCAGACTTGCGCGTGGTTACTATGAAGCGAGAGTAACTACTATGGAACACTGCGTGTTATCACTATGATGCCAAAGTGATAACTCCAGAGAGGCCCAAATCACAAGACTTGCGTGTAACCACTATGGAGCGATAGTAACTACTATGGAGCACTGCACGTTATCACTATGAAACCATAGTAGTTACTTTGGGCAAAAATTCTGCACTATAAATAGGATTTGAGAAATTAGGGTACAGTGTTTTTTACACACTTTTGGGGAACACTTGCAGAGCCTAGGGTGGCCTTGGGTGACAGCGAAGGGTCTAACCTAGGGCTTGATTTCCATTTTCTCCTTACTTCTCTTTGATTTTTGCATTGATGTTATTAATTTCTCTTCATTTTCATTTTGTAATTGTGAGACCCATCCTCATAGAGGGTTAATTTTCTTGTAATCTTTAGTGAGTTCATATGGATTCTTGAATTCTTGGTTTTTTGAATGTTAATGCAAATCCTTTTCTTTCATGAATTTCTTCTTCCTAATCTCTTGAATTGAATTGATGGTTGAATGAGGGGGACATTGTTTAATTAACCCTAATTCATTTTAATGAGATTCTAAACTTAGTTTACTTAATTCTGGGTTTATTTCTAAGGTTGCTTAATCTTGGGATGAGAGATTGGAGCCCATTGATTTGCTTAATTTCGATGGGAATTTAAGGTTGACTTTCGCTTGTTAAATTAACCTAATTCTGGGAGGAGAGGAAGAGTATTAAATCTTGAGAGGAATAGGGATAGAGTATACATGAATGAACTAGGGGTTACCACTTTTTATTGATTGAACTTTATAATTTTGTTTCTTGCTTTTTAAATTGATCTTGAAATCACAAAACCTCCTTGTTTACTTGCTTTCTGAATACACTGCACACCATATGTTTGATATTTTATTACTCGTCCAATGATTCATGGGAGACGATCTAGGTTAGCACCCTAGTATTACATTAATTTCTATTTATATTTTGGTGAGGATTTGCGACAAATCTTCCGTTCATCATGCAGCTGTCACAAAATTACATGAATCAAAAGTAGAGGGATGCTTAAGTGAATTAAAAACTTCGAATACTACTTCCTCATCATTCAATCTTAATGTAAGCTTCCCCTGCTGAACATCTATTATCGTTCTTCCTGTGGCTAGGAAAGGCCTTCCTAGCATGATATGTACTTCGTCATCCTCTTCCATGTCAAGGACAATGAAATCTGCAGGGAATATGAACTTATCTACCTTGACCAAGACATCCTCCACTATGCCCCTAGGATACGTTATCGAGCGATCAGCAAGCTGCAAAGAAATTGAAGTTGGCTTAGGTTCTTGCATACCCAGCCTTCTAAACACAGAAAATGGCATTAGATTAATACTACGCCTAGATCACAAAGCGTTTTATCAAAATGAGAGTTGCCTATAGTGCATGGAATCGTAAAACTCTCTGGATCCTTAAGCTTAGGCGGTAACTTTCTTAGTAATATTGTTGAACACTCCTCATTCAATCTGACTGTCTCGAATTCTTCCAATTTCTTCTTGTTGCTTAGCATCTCCTTGAGGAATTTAGCATATTTAGGCAACTGTGAGATGGCTTCAACAAAAGGGATATTGATGTAGAGCTTTCTGAGGATCCCAAGAAACTTATTGAACTGAGGGTCTCTCTGGTTACCCATCAACAGTTGTGGGAATGAAACTTTCGGCCTTGGCATCACTAATGCATCTTCCTTTACTTCTTTCTTCGTATCTGGTTGGCAAGCATGGCCTTGCTCATCATCGAGCACGACCTTGCTTGGGCCAAGCACGGTCGTGCATTCGTTGTCAGCATGGGCGTGCTGTTCAAAGCACGGTCGTTCTTGTTAAGCCAACATGGGCGTACAGGGTCATGCAAGGGCGTGCTGATCAACAACCACAGGCGTGCATGGCTTATATGTTTGTGTTCCAGTCAAGTTTTTCCCACTTCTTAAAGTGATTGCCTTAGCTTATTCCCTAGGATTCGGTTCTGGTTGGGATGGTAGTGCTCCTAGTGCTCTTTAACTAAGGAGACTAGTGATTTGCTCAAACTGAGATTCAAGCTTTGAAGACTGAGTCCTCATCTCAGCTTTGATTTCTACAACCTTTTATCTTCCCTCTCAATCTGTTGTTCCATCTCGGCCTCAAGTTTTTCTATTCTCTTGTCAGAGCTATGCACGTATTGCATCATCTGTTCTTGAAAATTGGATTGGAATCTAGGAGCTTCTCTTCTTTCTAGCTTCTCCCCTTGATTTTGCACATGGGGGGTCGATAGGGCGCATTTTGATTTCCTTGGCAGCTTCCCCAAGGAGTTGTATTGCTGTTGCGCCATCCTGAGTTATAATTATTACCCATAAAGTTCACCTCCTCCTGATCAAACTCTGTATTATGCGCCGACTTTGTGGGTTGATCTTGTACTCTTATTAAGCACTCCAGTTGCTCTGTGAGAGCTGCCATTTGGGTTACTAGTGGGTTGCTGCTCTCTACTTGATAGACCGGTGTAGCTTCCTTTCTCTTGAAGTTATATGTGTCAGCTGTGTGACACTGAAAGCTAGCAGATGCCATTTCGTCTATCAATCTGTATGCATCATCTGGGTCTTTCCTTATAAGAGATCGTCCTGCGGCGGCATCAATAGTGGCCCTGTTATGGATGGATAGGCCGCTGTAAAAGATCTGCACTTGCCTCCAAGTTGGAAGGTCATGATACAGGCATCTTCCCAATAATTCTCTGAATCGCTCCCACGCCTCGAACAGTGATTCTTTCTCATTCTGCTGGAAGCAACATATTTCTGTCATTAGCTTGGAAGATCTTGATAGAGGAAAGTACTTTCTCAAGAAGTGTTGAGTGAGATCCTCCCAAGTTGTGATAGAATTGGCTGGGAGTGGGGAAAATAATGCATTCACTCTTTCGGACACTGAGAATGGGAACAGGCAGAGTCAAATAGCATCGTTGGAGACTCTGTTGTATTTTATGATGTCCGTCAATCAAAGGAACTTTGTCAGATGCAGATTAGGGTCTTCGTTAGGCAAGCCCCCAAATTGTATGGAGTTCTGAACCATGGTTATGAGTGCTGGTTTCAACTCAAAATTGTTTGCCTCCACATTAGGTGCCGCGATGCTTCCAAGAGTGCCTCTGGCATTGGGTGTCATGTAATCTTGGATCGATCTCCTTCCCTCTGCCATTCTTTGCTCTCTCACTTCTTTTCTTTGTCTACGAACTGTCCTTTCAATTTTTGAATCAAACAAATAAGTTGTAGAACACTTAGAACGAGTGAGCATACATCAAAAGTAATTTTAAAAAAATGAGAATAAAATAAATACAAAAATTATAAAAATATAAAAGAGAATTCTAACAATGAACAAAACAAAATAAAACAAAACACAAGTTGCTTAAATCAATTAAATTTGAGATTTTCTTAATATTGAAAAGAAAACAATCCCCGGCAACAGCGCCAAAAACTTGTTCAGAGGGCAAGTGTACCCATCGAAAAGTAATAAAGGGTTTTCAACTAAGTTCCCGACATATCGCCCACAAGGATTGTTTATCAACTACTAAGAGTTTTCCTAATTTAATTGTTTGAGCTTCAAATATGCGAGATTAATCAGGACAAGAATTTATAAAATCAATTGTAAAAATTAAGAGCAAGAAACACAGAGCACATCTTGGTTATACTTATCAGAGAGAAACCTAGGGCGTATGGGTGTTCTCATTCAATCCTTTATGTTATTTTTCTATTTAGATCTAAATCCGATTTCCTGATGATTACTAATCATTCATACTAATACTATTAATATCCACTAGTCATGCAATATTAATATTCTTTTTTTCTAAGTTAATATCCCCAATGGTCATGCCAGTTATCAATTAGAAAAAGCCTAAGGAGCCTATGAATTTGTTAATTCAATAACGATTAAAAGATGAAGATTGGTTTGGTCTACCTAATCTTTTATCTCATTTTATCCTATAGATCTATTAATTAACCGAGGTACGATCGCCTGACGATGTAATTAATTAGAGTTAAGAATGAGAAATGATAAGATAAATTCTAATCACTAAGCAAAAATCAAATTTAGATTCAAATATCAAATTCCATAAAGTCATGAACAATAATTCCCATAGCCCTAGCTATGGATTTAGTTACTCATGTAGAAAGAAAAAGCTAGAATAATCAATAACATATCCATAATAAAGAGAAAAGCAAACTAGTACAAGAGATGAATCTTCGGTCTTCAAGTATGGTCACTTGAATCTCCAAGTGTCGCCAAGGGTGTGCCAAAGGTCCATACAAGAGAGGTGAAAGTGATCAAGAATCTTGAAGGGCCTTCTGTGAAATGATGCTCAAGAAAAAGATCCTTTCTACGATGCCTCCCCCTCTCTATTTATAGAATTAGAACTCTAGTTTGGCTAACGCAAACAAGCACAGCCGTGCATGATCATGCAGCACGGTCGTGTATATTTTCGAAGCACCCCCATGTTTCATTGGGCGTGCTTATTGCTATGAGGCTTTTAAACCTATTTATTTGGGCCTAAAATGAACCGAAATCTACTCGTGGCCTCTTTATATCAAACTGCACAATTAATGAATAAATTAGTGCAAAATCCAATAAAAATAAAGGTCAAATATGAATAAATGGCTGTAAAAGAGGGCCTAATTACAGACTTATCAGCTACCAGGTGAGTATAATGTGAGTTCTACTTTTAATGTAGCTGATCTTTCTCTTTTTGATGCAGGTGATGAAGGCCTAGATTTGAGGGCAAATCCTTTTCAAGAGGGAGGGAATGATGGAGACCAAGCCTTGAGAGATCATGAACAAGAGTCGAAGGACAAGGAGCCTAGTGAGCCCAATACATTTCAAGGACTTGGAAGCCTAACAAGAACAAGAACCAAAAAGATTAAGGAGGCCCTTCAACAAGCCATGATCACATTATTTGGAGAGGAGCCCAACATGAATCAAGAGAGGCCCAAGATGGTGAATTGCATTCAAGAGTTAGAAGAGTGAGGGCTTAAAGTATGCAAGGAAGGAGCAATGCTTATTTTTGGCGTGGACATGTTTTTGTTTTGGAACTTGGTTTTTTTTTAATAATGGGCTAATATGTTAAGTGGTCCAATTCCTTTAAGTTTGTGGCTGAACTAGGAGTGCCAAAAATAGCCATTGAGGGTTATTATTTTAATTAATTATGAGTTGAATAATGCCTAGGTGGACCATCCGTTGATTGGCTGAATTTTTGAGAGAGTCTGTGGTGCTTTTAGTTGCCTATTTCGGTTACAAAATGGTCATTAAGTGAAGCTTGATGAGTGGAGCTTAATGGGACTTTGAATGAACATTATTATTGTAATAATTTTAGTCACTAACTCATTGCTTAAGGGTGGTTGCACAAAGTTATATGAATGATCAATTTGAATGAAAATTCAGTCTTTGCAAACTTAGAAAGTGATTCTCTAGTTTTTTGAGTGATTCAAAAACCTAGGTTTATCAAAGGATATTCACCCCCTTTGTGTGCATGCCTAACCTAGTGAAAGAGTGATTCTTTCATTCAATTCCCAATTTTCCCCAATTACCACATGATTGAACCCTAATTCCCCTTTTTCCCCAAATTCGAATTTCAACTAGAAAGGAAACCTAAACTTTCTAATTTTTTACAAATTCTGCATTTCATTTCCTTAATTATCATCACCACATCATTTTCTTTTCATTTTCGTTCACCCTAATTTTTCCTTTTGATAACTCAATTTTGCATTTTTTTTTCTTTTCAACTTAATCCCAATCAATCAAAGACTCAATTACCATAAATAATTTGTCCCCAATTCTTCTAGAATTTTGAATTTCCCTAAGGTCCAATTATTCTCAAATTTGCCATTGAGGAACACATCAACTGGTCTGTCTTTTAAATTTGTTTCGCAAACATGACATATGGTTACAAATGTAGGCAAATCGGTCAATTGAATAATACATATTGCAGTATGAATATCTGCTCTTAATTCATTCTTGAATTAAGCATATAGAGCTTCACCACCTTCCTCATATTGGAAATGGGGCCAGTACTTCATTAGTTTATGGAATTTGGTTGCATACTCTCCTACTATAATATATCCTTGCTTCAGCTCTAAGAATTTTCTAGCCTTTTGTCTCTTTACATCACTAGGGAAGCAGTTTCCTAAGAAGGTTACTTTAAAAGTTTCCTAGGCAATATGTTCACTCACCTGCGGTAAATTTTTACTTGCAAACCTCCACCAGTTCGCAGCTTTCCCTCCAAGCATATATGTAGCATATACTACCCTATGCTCTTCATGACAACCCATTGCTTTAAAGATTTTCTCTACATCAATAATCCATCTTTGTGCTCCTTCAGGGTCAAATCCACATTCAAGCTTTAAGGGATTGTGCTTGGTGAATGCAAACAGTCCCCGGTATTTTGTTGGCTCTGCATTTCTATCACGCACTAAAGTCTTTAATATTTGTGTCATACAAGTAAAAATTTCATTGGTTACTCGCTCTGATCTACCCCTACTCGCCATAGTCTAATTCAACAAACATCATACATATGTTAGTAAACTTATTGTTCATATACATATACACATATACAATTAATTCAAACATTTCACACAAATCCCTACTTGGAATCATCAATTAGATTTCACTAATAAAAAATGAATTTATATTCCTGCAAAACATAAATATTAGTACACACCACACAAGCGAACTAGTCCCATACCCCAGGCTTGTTAAGACGAACTGCTCTGATACCATTTTGTAACATCCCTACTTTAATTAAACTCGTTAAGAATGGAATATTTCTATTTGTTATATGTTGTATTGGAAAATATTTTTGTATTATTTTTATAAAATAAGAATTTTAGTGGGCGAGAGATACTCACCCTTACAAACATTTTCAGGTAAAGAAGAAATAAAGAATATCGATCTGTTCTAAGATCATACTCGCAAGGAATGGTAGGAAAGGGACTGCTCTGTTGGAACCGATTATTTTGAAGAATGTAATTATTTGATTGAGTTTCTAAGTAGAACCAGAAGTATTTTTAACAAACAAATGATAAATGATGATTCAAGATTTATGTGTAATAATTAATAGTTATTTATTTAAATTATAATTTATACTCAGTCCTAGTTGAAATTTTTAATTTATTATAAAATAGCATTGTTTATACTATGTGTTTGTATAAATTCAAGTTATAAAAAATGTATCTTTACTTCATTATGAATGATACTTTTACACAGGCAAAGTTTTCAAATTTGTTGACCTTTACCAATTTATATTCATGTATCTGTGCAATTTTCCAAAACTATTCAAATATTTACGAATTTTTGTCAAGTTTATCTTAAGATATTATGTAATATTAACAAAAATTATTTGAATTACAATAGGAATATTACAAAATGGTATCAGAGTAGTTCATCCTAACAAGCCTGAGGTATAGGACGAGTTGATTGATGTTGGGTGTATTTACATAATTGATTCATAGGAATATAAGATGAATGATTGCCAGTATGACCTGTTTGATATTCCAAATAGGATTTTCTGAGAAATGTTTGAATTGAATATGTGAATGTATATGTATGTGAACAATAGGTTTGCTAAAATACGTAAAATATGCTTCTCTGAATTAGACACGAGGGGTAGAGGTAGACCAGTTGGAGCAATCAATAAGATTTTAGCGCACATGACACAAGTGTTAGATGTCTTAGTACATGATAGAAGTGTAAAACTAGCAAAGTATCAAGGATTATCTGCATTCACCAAACATCATCCTCCAAAGTTTAAAGGTGGATTTGACCCAGAAGGAGAACAAAGATGGATTGCTAATGTGGAGAAAATCTTTAGAGTGATGGGTTGTCATGAAGAGCATAGGGTAGTATATGCTACATATATGCTCAGTGGAGAAGCTGAGGACTGATGGAGATTTACGAGTCTAAATCTGCCACAAGAGAACGGATATATTAAATGGGAAACTTTTAAGGCCATCTTTTTAGGAAACTACTTTCCTAGTGATATAAAGAGACACAAAGCTAGAGAATTCCTAGAATTGAAGCAAGGAGATATGACAGTGGGTGAATATGTAGCCAAATTTCAAGAATTAATGAAGTACTGGCCCCATTTCCAACATAAGGAAGGTGGTGAGGCTTTATGTGACCAATTCAAGAATGGATTGAGGGCAGATATTCGTACTACAGTCTGTATTCTTCAACTAACTGATTTGCCCACATTGGTAAGCAAATGTCGTGTCTATGAAGCTAACTTGAAAGACAGACTAGTGGATGATAGGGTAGGAGTACCTGTTAAGCATAACAAGAAACCCTGGATATTTGAAAGAAAGCCTTACCAAAGCACAACTCAAACTCAAGCAAGTGGGCTGCCAAATTGTAGTGACAATAGCAGCAATAGTAAATCTCATGGTAGAATTAGATGCTTCCAATGTAAGGGACCTCACATGGTTAAAGATTGTCGTACATCTCTCTGGATTTGTGATTATTGTGGAAACAAAGGACATTTAGCCAATAATTATCGGTCTACATCTTAGAGAAGTGAAAGCACCAGTAGAAGCAACAAACATTCATCTAATAACAATAACTCCTTAGGTTCAAATAAAGTGCTATCGTTGTGGCAGAACTCATATGGTGAAAGAATGTACCAGGTAGAATTGGATTTGCACGTGTGGTCAAAATATGATATGTAATTAACTATTGTTGATATGTATTATTAGTAAAGTCAATGATGTTTGTATGATTGTAGAATTATATATTCATTTCCTTATATAAGAACTTTCTTCCAGTCTGTATCTTTTTGGTTATATAATATTATTATGTCTATCTTATTAATAGATCAGTTGTGCATTTCTTTACATCTTTCATCGAACAAGAATCTTGTTTTGTCATACTTCCCTTGTCACATAGTGTTGCAATGTCTAATTCCAATGATAAACCAGGTGTTATTTTAATCTATGCCTGGACTATTCAGTAGCAATTTCATATAAATCTTTTCCATAAATTTGAGTTGTATGCCACTTCTTCCTAATTCCTAATATTGAGAATGAATTGATCCAATCATATTTGTTTGACGCGAGAGTAAAGCTTTAACCTTGAGTATTTATGTATCACATATTCCAGATTTTAGGAATGGACGATTTAATGAAAGTAGGGAAAATCAGAGCTCTTACAGCGTTGTTATTTTTGTGAATAAATTTTTCAAACGCGGATATATGTCAAGTCATGGATAGAATTTTTGAAAATTTCTATAGAAGTGACAAAAACAAAATAACTTCATATAGCAGAACTTAAGTTGACTATAAGTGTTGCATTGGAAACTAGTTTAATAATGATTACACCATATAGTGCCACTAATGGAGTTAATTAGGGTAAAGATTTTGTGGTAGAAATGATTCGTGAAACTAAGTATGTTATTATAAGGAGTACTTGTAATTTATATGAAAGGGAAGACAGTATCATAAGAATGTATATGAATTATCGTTAGCTTAATAGAATGACCATCAGCAATAAATAACCGCTGATGAGAGCAAGCGATTTTCTTGACAATCGAGAAAAAAATTTCACTAATGACATCACTAATTGAACTGAATTGAAAGGGGGAAGCCTTATTGAGAATAAAGATATATTTATTTTAGGTGAATTTGCACATAATTCTCCTTTATAATAGTAACGTGATAATCATTAAGAATTAAAAAATATATTAAGATTAATTTAACTTAGGTTATTCATGTTAACTTTCTTTGAGAATTTAAAATGTTATAGGCATACATGATGTATTAAGAGATGAATGATATAGTGAAATAGGTATATATATGTGTGTGTAAATATTGACTTTCATATTCTAAATAAATAAATAATATTAATAACTCAGGATTATTTATGTTAACTCTCTTTTTAAGACTTCAACTTTATAATTTTACATTATTATATTATGCACGTGTTTGATGGAACACTAAGATGTCACAGAATTGGCAATGTTACTAACGTCCTCTGAGTCAAAAGGCTAGTGAGTTGTTCCAATTGTGACTTGATATCTAAATATTGTAATTCCATCTCTGAATATTGTGATCTTAATTCTGATTTGATTTATGCAAAGTTTTTATCCTTTCTTTCAATTTGTTGCTACAACTGAAATTCAAGCTTTGATATTCTTTTATAAGAGCTATGCACATTCTGCATTATAGTTTCATGTAATTTAGATTGAAATATGGGAGCTTTTCTCCTCTTTGGTCTCTCTCCTTGGTTCTACATATAGGGAGGGCGATAGGTGCTTGAATTTTGTTTCCCTTGGCAATTTTCCCAAGGGTATGTAGAATTACTTCACCATCCTGAGTTATAATTATTTTCTAAGAAATTTGCTTCCTATTGCTAAAACTCTGAGATTGTAGAAGGTCTTATTGATTGATCTTGTGCTCTCATTAGAATTTCCACTTGCTTTGTAATAGCTTCAACTTGGGTTACTAGTGGATTGTTGCTCTCTACTTGATAGACTAGAGCGGTTTCCTTATTTCTGTTCATGTAAGAGTCAGTTGTATACTATTGAAAAATGGCATCATATCTTTTTTCCTCGATCACTTGCTTAGATTTCAAGGAAGTTTTCTTTGTCTTCGCCAGACCTCCACTCTTAATGACTCCAAGTACCATCAAAATTATATCAAAACCAAGATATCCAAGTCGTAGCCCTCAAGGTTCTTTAAATATGGTTTAGAGTCTATTAGGGATGAAGGTTGTTGCTTCTAAGAAATATACAAATATGACGTATCAAAAGAAAAAGATATGATTTGCCAAATTTCAAATTCAAATCCTCTCTTCGTAGGTCCCTTAAAACCTTCAAGTTAGATGTACCAAAATAAGAGCACAGTCGTGCACACCAATTTGCACGGTCTTGCATATACTCGAAGTATGGACGTGTTTGTCCTATTTTTCATCAATTCATGCTTAAAACACCTTAATAATCTATTAGAGCTCTTAACATATTAAATTGCGATAATTTGTGGAATAATCAATGCAAAACTCATTCAAATTAGGATCAAGTACATAAAAATAGGCTACAAAAGCATGTCAAAATATAAACTTATCAGTTATCACCCTTAGAGATTAATTATCCTCATACATAATTAATTTAAAGAGCACTAAAGGCCTTTTGATTTCTTGTTAAGTCTACTTTTCAAATGTGGAGTAAAGATGAAATAGAAACACCCAAAGATCTCCAGGTTTGTCTCTCGTTAGCCTCAATATATTACCTCTTCCATGTCTACCTATTGTATGATCAGAATCTACTATAATGCACACAAATAAATAATAAAATGAACACAAAATTAGGTGACAATATACATTTAATTCTTAGATATGACAAAATAAATTCAGTCACACATAAAATTCAATAAATAAGATGGAATAAATTTTTAACCAGCACAAACATCTTGTAAGAGTAACGTTATATTTTTACATATAAACCCAAATTTACACATTTCAACTGATATATGAAGCAACAGAGAACATTTTCTATGGATCCACTTGCCAATTTACTAATCAATCATTTCTTCATATTCATATCCGAACGGAGGCTTTATCTGATGTTTGGAAAGAACAATTCGAAATTTTAGAGAATTTAAACTTTTTAAATTGCATCATTTTAATTCTTATTATTATTTTGGTTTGGATAGAGTAATTAAATTGTCTTTATTAAAACTTTTTGGTTTGGATTGTTAACGCAGGTGGTTTTACTACTCCTTCTGGTTCATATCAAAATAACTCGAGAAAAAAAAATGAAAATTTAATGGCAATATCTCTAATTTCAAGGCCAATATCATAAAAAATATTAATTCTAACAGTTTTATGTAAGATCAATAATAAAAAAAAACTCATAATCAATAACTCAATAATTAATTGAATAGATAAAAAAAAAAAAAAAGGAGATATGTGCAAATTAAATCTTCTCGCAATCCTTAGCTTCAAAAGCTCAAATCTGTAGAGTAAGAATCATGGAGTAGAAATCACAAAACAAAAACCTCAACCATATTTCAGATTAATGCCTTGAATCATTGGGAATGATAAGCACAGAAAAACTGTCACAAAAGCTTATGAAGAGAATGAGAATAAAAGGAGAGCCATAGCAGTAATGGAAGAAACCAAGAAAAGAAGCATTTCAAAGAGATCAGAGAAGAGAAAAAGCTTGCGGTAAAATTAGAAAAGTAATGAAAACTGCAGTGGACATGAGTCTAGATTTTAGAATTCCTTCTATTTTGGTGTTATTTTAATTTCTCCAAATTTGACAATTAAAATTCCCTCTCCAATTACTCAAGAATTTCAAATTTTCTTTTATCAAATACCCAAGCAAGATATTTTGATAGAGAGAATTTTAAACGTTGGCTAAAATTACATTCCTTCTATAAATTTATGCTTACAAACAAAAATGTCTTAACTCGCGAATTTTGTAGACCAAGAGTTTACTTTGGTCAATCCCATGCAAGCCACATATTAAGCAAGTCAACTCTATTATGAAGTGATAGGATTCAGAAGCTAAAAGTAATCATGTTTCAAGGAGAATTAGCAAGTTCAATGTAAATCATGTGGCATTTGGAATATGTATGCACAATATGTTATTTTTATTTTTATTTTTATTTTTATTTTAAATTTAGATAGCAGGTATCATCCACTGAAGGCAATTTTGTTAGAGTCAAGTAGGATCTCTATGAGTGGTAAAATTCTCCTTACAAGTATTAACACAGCTACATTTACTAAGACTCAAAAATATAAGTGAAGTTGTAACAATCCTAAATCAATTATTTACGTGCACCTATGTTAATTTAAATATAAATAAGTTAATTCAAACACCTCTACTGTTTTGCAACTTGCATCATAGTTATTACCCGGTTAATCTACACTAAATATTAAAGATGAGTGCAAATGCTTCATCTATGAACTTGTTTTGGCCATCTCTACAAAAAGCCATTAGGTGATTTTGGAGTAAGAGATACCTTACTCTTTATCATTAAATGTGTGCACTATGTAGATTATATTATCTTTTACTTCAACACCATATTTTTTATGTTATAGTTAAAGTTGAATGCATTTAACAACAATAAGAATTCTCTATAATGCACCACCCTACACAATTTGGGTGGCCTAACCAACCAATGACAATGCAATTTTGCCATAAACATACAAAACATAAAAACACTTGTGAATCTTTTAACTCTCATTTTGACCCCCATACTATACTTCACAGTTGAATTTGGTACGTTGGTGAGATATAAGTAACTTAGTACCCCTTTTGTTGTTGAATGCCTCTAAGTTGCTTTCTATTCTGTTTTTACTTACAACTAAGAATGGATTGGGGCTGGGAGAAGAAAAGAAAACAAACAAAACAGCTTTACTGAATTTGCTTGTATTTTTAAGCTACCCTTGATGCGTGTTTAACAGGCTAGAAGGCCTTGGCAGATAACCATAAGCTTTCGTGGTTCAGCTGAAATACCCAAGAAATCACTTATCTGTCACGAAAGGATGATCATCATCTGCAGTCACAAATTCACTAACCCCACTTTCAACCTCAATTGAGCTGCAGCCAGGAGCCCTTGACTGTTTTATCTGATTCCTAACAATCACCTTCTTATTCCACAAGCCTTTATTTGCATAAATATTAGACATAGAAACACTATCACCCACATAGTTAGGATCCAACTTGAGCAGCTTATGCCAAACTTCCACTGCTAGCTCTAATTCGCCATGGAGGCAGCATGCTCCCAGCAAGTTTCGCCAGACTACTGCATTTGGCGGCACTGGCATCTCTATAATGAAGTCATAGGCATCTCTCAGATGCCCACCTCTGCATAAAAGATCCACCATGCACCCAAAGTGAGGCTCTCTTGGCTCTATACCATAATCTTCACTCATACTTCTGAAATGGCGCTTCCCTTCCTCAACTAGACCTGCATGACTGCAAGCCATTAAGACTCCTAAGAAAGTTACATCATTTGGAGTTATGACATTACCGTAGGAACTCCAATTTTCCCTGTCCTTCATTTCTGAGAAAAGTTGAAGAGCCTCATGTGCTTGCCCATGCAGCCCGTGCCCCACAATCATGGAAGTCCAAGTCGTGACATCTTTGTTTCTCATGCTATCAAACAACTTCCTGGCAGTTGCAATATCCCCACATTTAGCATACATATTTATAAGAGCATTATTCAAACACAAATCTCTGTTCAGCCCTTGTTTATGCTGCACAAAAGCATGGATCCATTCACCCATTTCAAGTGCCCCAGTCTCAGCACAGGCAGAGAGAGCAACAGTCACAGTGACCTGATCAGGTTCCACATTGTTCATCAGCATCAACCTAAACAGTTGCAAAGCCTGGTTGTGCTTGTGATGGTCAACATAGGCAGAAATCAAAGATGTCCAGCATATGATGTTCTTGAATGGTATTTCATCAAAAACTTGGTGTGCATTACTAAGGTTGCCTTGTTCGGCATACACTTTCAAAAGAGATGTCTGAAGTTGAACAATGGTTTGGTGGCCAAGTTTTATGATGAGGGCATGCAATTGTTTTCCTTGGATGGAGGAATGTTTCTGTTTGCAGGCTTGGAGGGCATAGAGTAGAGAATAGCTATCAGTGGAGTTGAAAGTGGGTCTTTTTCTTAAGAAGAATCTGAAGAGTAACAGCACTTTGGTGTGGCTATTGCACTCAAGGTGCTTCTTAAGGGTCTGGTTTGGCTTTGGTGGTTTGAGGTTAATGTGGAAATCAGCTTTGTGATGCCATGTGGACATGGAGCCATGAAACAACTTGTTCTGACTCCTTTGAAGCAAAGTGTTGAACCATTTCAAGTGTGTCATGAATTTCACAACTCACTAATTCAGTTCTGCCATGTTATGTGTATAATTGACATCCTTTACACCTTCTGTTGGGCTAAAGTTATTGACAAACCCACCCGACTTCAATCAGCTGCAACCTCTTTTATTGGCATGTTTTTATTTGAAAGTTCCAGTGTGCTGTGAGCAAATAACTTAAAGGCTGTATTTGAGTGTATTTGAGAGTGAGAATAGAGAAAAATAATAGATTTATTTTACTATAATTCTTGTATCTTTCTCTTTTTTATAAATTCTCAAATAAAACTTTATTTAGTGAAAACTAGCAAAACCTATTATGAACATAGTTTGAATCCTCTCTCCAGCAAATTTTCACATCTAAATTATTTTAATAATTGATTATATTTATAATCAATTACTATGATAATGAATTTTATAAAATAAGTTTTCTTTTTTAATATGTTTGATGAAAATAATATTAAAATATTCTATTGCGTTTGAATTGTATAAAATAATTATTTTTATATTGAAATAAAAGAGAATTGTAAAAAAAAAAGAATATTTAAATGAGAAAAAAAAAACAGGTTATCAAATTTAAAATATCACATTATTAATATTTAACAAATATATAACAAAAATGATTATTAAAAATTTAATTAGAAGTTTTTAAATTATGAGAATTTAATTAAGAATTTTAGGAAACTATAAAAACTAACAGATTAATTTGTCTTTTAAAATAATTAATATTTAAAGATAAAATGAGAACATAAAAGATAAAAAAAACAAGCAGATAATTTTTTAATCATAAGCTCTAAAACATTGTTATTCCAAATAAGTTATTACTTTTGTAAAAAAAAATAATCAAATATTATAAGTTGATTTTCTAAAATATGCCAAACAAGAATGAATAGTTTTTTTTTTCCAATTTTTTCACATAATAAACAAAATTAATTTTTAACATAAATTTTTATTGTCATTTTATATAAAAAAAAAACTAAAATGAATATTATTTTATAAAGTCAAAGATTAAGTAAAATTTTAATAAAGAAAGGATTAAAATGATTACTCTATTATTTAATCACTCATAAAGATACACACTGAAAATTTTGTACAATTCAGCTCTTATTTTTATATTCTTCAGACGACTTACGTACTTGGCAATGCCAAACCCGAGCTTCTGCGAGGATTCAATAGTGTGTGTTTTTTTTTAGCATAGAGCTTTAAAGTTCGTAACATTACTTTGAAGTAAAATAAAGATGAAGGAGCAGAAATAAAGTTGGTGTTGTACTCAAATTTAAATTTCACTTAATTATAATTTTAGTAAATATAAAAGTAGTATTTTTAGAATTAGTGTTTGTGAAAATATATGTTAGAATTTGGCTTTTTTATTTAAATATTGTAAAATAAAAAACAATTTATCAAAATAGTGTATTTTTTAAACAATTTCCTTGTCTGGGGTTGGAGCACACACGTATCGCCAAAACAGCTGGCGAAACTTATTATTTTAATATTATAAAACAAGTTTCACCACACGAAGGGCGAAAGTTGAACGAAGTAGAAGCATTAGAGAGCGGTTCCTAATGAACCACTCTCAGAAGTTCTACTAAGATAGCGGTTCCTAAGAACCGCTCTCAGAAGTGCTTATAAGAGAGCGGTTTCACAAGAACCGCTCTCAGAAGTCCTCTTAGAGAACGGTTTATTTTGAACTGCTCTCTAATCTCGCGGACAGTTTCGCCAAAATCGACGCAAAGCTGACCTTGTTTCGTCAAATACAGAGCAAAACTTGTAAAAATAAATTCATCAATTAAAATGAACGGTTGGAGAGCATTTGGGAGACGTGCTAAGATCATGGAAATTTCGCAACTGCTATGGCGAAAGTTATTTCGCCCAGCCCCGTCTTTCTTCTTTTCTTCCCCCCTTCTCCTCCATTTCCACATTTGATTTTTCTGCTTCCCTTTCCGTCACTGGCCCTCGTATAGTTTGTTCTTTTTGCTTTATTTGTGGTAAAAATTATGAAGTTTTAAAGCATTTATCTGAGGTAAAAATAATTATTATTATTATATTTATCTATTAATTTATGTTCTATATGTTTTTAAAAATATGTAAAAAGTTGAAAAAATTGACTTTTTAATTTTTTTTTATAATATGCAGGGGGTGTAGTACAGTAAAAAATAGTGGTAAATATTTATTAAGGTTAGTAAAATTTTGATCTCATTTATCAATTTGTGTAGTATAGAAATATAGAATTTGTTATTATGTAATTATTGTAGACTTAAAAAAATAGTATATGATAAATAAAATTGAAAACGAAATTATAGGTAAATAATGTCATAATAGTGATAATATTAAATAAAAAATGATATAATATGTTTGTATTAATACATAATTTAAAATAAAATTTATATAATATGTTTGAATAATATAATTAGTCATGTTATATTAGTTATATATTTATAAGAATAGAAAGAAATTATGAAATCAGTTAAATCACACTCGTATATTAATATATTTTTTTTGTATAAATGGCATCATCTTCAGGACAGAGTCGGGTTATTAATCATGGTCCAGAAGATCCATCACTTCTTCGGTTTCAGAGTATTCATGTTTCTGAGCATGTTTGGGATGGACGTGATCACCCGACGTTGAGGGTCAGGAAAAGTCAAAATATTCCTGGTGGACTAGAGGGTGTTCTTGAAGAAATTATTCCTCATCTGGAGTTAGCAGGGTTTATTGGAATGGCTAACTTATCCCAGTTTTCCCTAGATGTGGGGTTGATTACTGCATTAGTGGAGAGGTGGAGGCTTGAGACGCATACCTTCCACATGCCCCCTGGAGAGTGTACTATTACTCTTCAAGATGTTGCAATCCTGTTAGGATTACGTATAGATGGGAGACCAGTTATAGCACCTACTGGAGGTGATTGGGCGCAGATTGTGGAAGACAGCTTAGGTATCAGACCAGGACCTGAGCATTTTGTAGGGAGTTTCTTGAAGATAAGCTGGTTAGACATCCACTTTACTCATATTAGTATGCATAATCACAGTCCTATGCAGATTACTCGATTTGCTAGGGCATATATATTGAGGCTCATTGGAGGGTTCATTCTTGCTGATCACTCTAGTAGTAGAGTATCTGTTAGATACTTACCTTTACTTGAAGATTTTGAGTTGACCGGTCAGTATAGTTGGGGCTCAGCAGTTCTAGGTTATTTGTACCGAGAGCTATGCATGGCCACTAACATTGATCGTGTTGCTATTAGAGGACTTGCTGCGTTGGTTGTGATGTGGGCTTGGGATAGATTTCCTGATATAGCACCTAGTAATCCCCTCTATACACGTCTCAATCTTCCGTACGGTGTCAGGTAAGTTTTTATTGTTATTGTTATTGTCTGTCTATGCATACATTATATATAATGTTATTTATCGATCATGTAATATTTTTATTAAACATTATTTGCAGATGGTTGTCACAAGGAATGAGGAAAGGAAGGAAAGATGTACAGTACTACAGATATCTCTTTGATCGTGTACGACGTGATGAGGTAATATAGCCTAATTTATGCTAAAATAGGTAAATAAAATTAGATATCATTAATGGTGTTTATCGTATTTTTATTCTTTCATGTAGATTATATAGGTGCCATACAACATGGAACTTATCAACATGCTTCCACCCATCTGTAGAGACGGTATGGATTTATGGAGGGCGATTGTGCCACTTATATGTTTTCAAGTTTGTGAGTGGCATCAACCTGACCGAGTGATGCGTCAGTTTGGTATGGTTCAGCATATACCAAGGGCTCCTTATCAACTTGACCAGCTTCATGACCTTACCCTTAGAGGAAAGACTGGAGAAAATTGGTCAGCAAAATTCGGTGCTATTTTAGATATTTGGGAGAGTAGACGCTTGTGGGTTATGGCTAATGAGATGCAGTATGGATTACTCAGTTCTAATTCAGAATACATGCGATGGTATATTACTCACACTCGTCGTTGGATGACCAGGGATGCAGCCATATCAGCTCTGTCGGTATGTTGTTATTTTATTTAATTATTGAGACAATTTTGTAGTATACAAATATGTTAAACTCATTTCATTTTCAGGGTGATGCGATGGAGAGATTGCATTACTTAAGTACTGATGGACAAAATGATTTTACCTTTGAAGAGTTGAAGGACTTGTCTGAGACTCTCCTATCACTAAAAAAGAAGCATGATCGCATATTAGAACATGTTTCATGTTCAAATCCTCCAGTGCAGAGTGGCAATCCACAACATCCAGACTTACACGTAGATCATCCACAACAACGAAGAGAAGGAAAGGGTTTGGGACGTCGACGACGACAAGTGTACGCAGCAGAGTGGTCCGTTCCAGCCATGGCAGAACGCCCTGATGGTATTTTCCCCATACCATCACAGTTCCCTTTCCAGACATCCAATGTGCAAAATGCCCCCACTTATTTCCATTCATCACAGGGAAGACACCATTCATCACAGCCCCCATCATCACCATTCACAGGAGCAGAAGATTATAGTCCACGACCTGATTTCTTTATGACACCTCCTCATGATCACCAATCTCTTTTGACTCCAGGTGCCCCATACATGGAAGCTGACCCTATACCATCCTTCATGCCTCTGATGGATTTAGGGATTGATCTGAATGCTGAGTTTGGGGTTGTTGCCGATGTTGGACTGATTCGGTGAAATCCACATCGAGGAGCTCGAGATAGACAGAGGCAATGCATCTTGACTCCAGAGGTTCATGATCATCATGCACACATGGCAGACCAGCCATGAGATGTAAAACTGTTGTATGTTTAAAACTTTTCACAACTAATGTATGTGGCGTAAATAACATTCGCATTAATATTTCATCACATCCTTCATCTTTACAATTACATCATTTTTGCTTTTACATATTACACTCAGTTTTGTTGACGACAATGACGTCGATTATGACCAACTTCGTTACAACGTGAACACCTTTGTCTAGTTTGTGATTCAACCCAGTCCATTTCATTCCTAATACGAGTTGACTTAGGTCGTCCCTTAGCTCTAGCTCTTTCAATGTCAGGCACCAACTTCCATTCACTGTTTGTATGGATGTTGCATTCATTACCAAGGGGGCGCCACTGTGGAGAGTATGCATTGACAACATATTCTATTGAATAAACTGGGTCAACATATTGCCAAATATTAAGACTTACAGCTATACAGGCCGCTATGACATGCGAACAAGGATATCAATAGGACTAAAATCTTCCACATTCGCAATATCTTCTATCTAATATAACTGTCCATTTGTGTCCACCTCTTTGCGTGATTGGATTAAATGCTTCTTCAACCTCAAAAGTTTTCCTGTGTACATCATACCTACGAACCTGGTGTGATGAAGCCTCTTGTTGATTTTTTTTGTATTTGCAACATTACTATACGACAAAACATGTTTCCATTGTGAAGGTCAGATATGGCTTCTTCTCCACGCTTTACAAAATATTCAACTAAACGTCCGTATGTGGCTTTAACCAGTGTAGTTATGGGTATATTTCTAGCACCTTTAAACACCTTATTCACAGCTTCTGAAAGATTTGTGGTCATGTGACCATAACGTCGCCCATCGTCATCATAACATAATGTCCATTTCTCTTTTTATATGCAATCAATCCACCTTTGTATATCTTCAGATTCATTACGAAATCTACTTAACTTTTGCTCAAATATTACCTTGGATGGTGTATAACCTACACATAAAACATTATTTTTAAACCAGTGGATTAAATTTGGCTAAACATTTAATTAACTCTAACATATATCTAAATTAAATAAATTATAATCACATACCTAATTTTATGAGGTCTTTCTTCAAGGCGATATTTTTAAATCGGTGATTAAAGTTGCTGGCAATATGACGAATGCAGTATACATGATATGCATTTGGAGGTTGCCACCCAATGTGTGGATTTGAGACAGCTCCTTTGATACTTTGATGCCTATCTGATATCAAACAAATTCCAGACTTATCAGTAACATGCAAACGAATCAATGCCAAGAACCATTCCCATGCTGACAAGGTTTCTCCTTCAACAATTGCAAAAGCTATTGGAAAGACACAATTGTTTCCATCTTGAGTTGTTGCAATAAGCAACGTATGACGATACTTACCATATAAGAACGTCCCATCCACTTGCAATAAAGGTTTGCAGAATTTAAAAGCTTCATGACATTGTTTAAATGACCAGAACACTCGTTCAAATACTCTATACCTGTTATCCACTTGATGAGAAGCCACATACTCCTTCGTTTCAACTTTATAAACAGATCCAGGAGCATGTAATTGCATGTATTCTAACCAATGTGGCAAGGTAGCGTATGATTCATCTCAGTCACCAAATAATTTGACAATAGCTTTTTGCTTCGCCATCCAAGCTTTTTTATATGAAATTTTGTATCCAAACTGAGCGCAGATTCTCTCTTGTATCAATGAAATATGTATTGACGGCTCTTCATTCACCATTCCTACATAAGAATCAATTGGTCTAATTAATAACAATGTAATTGTAAAAAAATTAAATAACATATATAAAATATGTCTTACCAAGAATGCATGAAGAAATTAAATCGAAATCTAACTTTTGATGATCTTGAGAAATTCTAACATTAACACATGTATGTGAACCACCCCACCTCGTTATTTTCCACTTGTTTGAATTTTTCAACAATGAAGCTCTCACTCTCCATGGACAACCAGAAGTATGATTTAAGCATTTAACATACAAACATGTTGGTTTTGACTCAGCCACAAAATAACTTTGATGAATCTTCATTGCGTAATGTTTTAATGCATTTTTCACATCTTCTTTACTGTCAAATAACAACCCAACGAATAAAGAATCTCCTTCAACCCATGAATTGACATCTTCACAATGTTCTTCATTCATTTCTTGATCAGGATATTCCCAATTAATATACTTATACTGTGGAGTAACATTCCAAAAAGGAATCACAGTATCTCCTGCATTATATTTTGCAAAATTATTTACCATTAATATTTACATATTAAACTAAAAACAAATAATTTTTTACAATATTGCACATTACCTCCTGCACTTTCGTTTACTTGTGTATTTAAGTTTGAATGAAACTCGCCTTCAGCATCAGTAGGGAAGAACTGTCTAATGAAATATCTGCTTCATCATCTCCATCAGTGTCACTCTCATAATCTGAATCTTCATTATCTTCATCAACATCATTTCTAACTCCTTAATGGAAAAATTTTTACACTTTCAATACAAAATATGACATATATTAATAAAAACATTTACATAATTTATAATTTTACCTTCGACATGATCACAACTCACAACAGTGTTATCATTTTGTTGTGAAATTGATAAATTTAAATTGATCATCTGTAATGGCACTGATGAACTTCCACCAACAGCAATGTCTACATATAACTCAATAACATTTCTACTAGATTGTTGTTCAAATGCACTTATCATGCAATCAATATCTTCATCATCACATATATCTAAAGCTGTATATTGTCTACTATTTTCATCAATCAAAAAACGAGAAATTAATCTACAAATTACTTGATTATTATTAAGATTAAGTTTCAAATGAATTTTTCTTTTCAAGGCTTCAAAACTTATTCTTCGCTGTATCTGAATCACTCTCTTACTTCCATCAAAGCTCACTCCTTCATTTCCTTCATATATTCTACCATTCCAATATATAATAATAACAATTCTACTCATCCTGCATTTTTACAAATAAACTTTATTTAATATTTAATTTTAAATATAATATAAAAATATTAATAATACCAAAATTGAATAAATAAAACTAACCTTTCTCCTTCCTCCTTCCTCCTTCCTGTTTTTCGATTGCAAAATGAGCCTCGGATGAGAGGGGGCAGGGGTGAAAATAAATAATATCAGGTTTCGCCAAAAGATCTGCGTTAAAAATGTTTTCACAGGACAAATGGCGAAAGAGGAACTTGGCAGTAACTTCTGAGAGGAACCGCTCTCTAATTACCACTTCTGAGAGCGGTTCATTTGGAACCACTCTCTAATACGCAACTGTGAGAGCGGTTCAATCTGAACTGCTCTCTAAAATGGAATTCTAAGAGCGGTTAAATGGAATCGCTCTCTTAGAGGACTTCTGAGAGTGGTTATTCTTGAACCGCTCTCCAAGATTGACTTCTGAAAGCGGTTCAGTTTGAACCGCTCTCTTAGAGGGACATTAGAGAGCAGTTCCTAATGAACCGCTCTCTTAGATGGAATTCTGAGAGTGGTTCAAACTGAACCGCTCTCTAATGTGTCTACTTGTTCATGTTTCGCTGAGTGAATGGCGAAATTACTTTCAACTTTCGCCCTTCATTTGGCGAAACTTGTTTTATAATATTAAAATAATAAATTTCACCGGCCGTTTTGGCGATGCGCCAAGAAAATTATTTGAAAAATACACTATTTTGATAAATTGTTTTTTATTTTACAATATTTAAATAAAAAAGCCGTTAGAATTTAGTCCTTATTATTTTTAAATTGTTTGAAATTAATTTCTATTATCAATTAGATAACCAAATTCAACTTAATACCCAAGTGTCAATATTTGCAAAAATAATAAGGTCCTCCACCGCAGTAGTTGTCGTTTCGGAACCAAAACGACCCCGCAAAATGGCAAAATGCTGTGCAGGAAAAGCTCCAAATATGGCGTTTGTTCGGGAGGATCGGTGCCAGTGAACCTCAACGTCTACGATCTAATACCCATCAATAGTCACGCTGGTGAGAGCGCGGACCACCATGAGGGGCTGGGCGACGAGGACGGGGTTGCCGTTTACGAAAACAACATTGTGGTTTTTCAATGCGGAGGGAAGCTTCTGGAATGCTCTTTCTTCTTCTGATGCTGCTGCTGAATGTTCTTCCGCCATACATAAAGAAATGTGAAGACAAAAGATATTAATAAATGAGGGAAAAGAAAGGGACACCCTTAGTACCAAAGTTTAAGGATGTTTGAACACTGTCTTCCACTTGCTTCGGCAACTTTTTCATGCTATTTTGAGTCAAATGTCCCAAATTCATTAAAGATTGAAGAATAAATGAGATGGAAGGTTTTAGAAGGAACCTTGGAATCGAAGAGATGAGAAGAGTTCTTGCGCATTGCGAGCTAAGAAAATGAAGGGAAGGAAGTTATGTCAGTAAAATAATAAAAACTGTTTGGATTAATTGAAAAAATAATATAAATATTATTTTGAAATATTTTTACAAATAGTAATTTTCTAAAATAAAATATTAAAATAATGGTCACATTACAGGAATAAGCTAGTCTTTCATTATTTAACACATCATTTAAGAATTAATTTTAAAATGTAAAGGATTAAATTTTCACAATTTTTTTAAAAAAACTAATTCTAAAAGATACTTCTTTTATAAAAAACAAAAATACAACTAAGCCTTTAAATTCTTTTATTCATAATTTGTTAATGGTAAAGTATCATTTGATCAAGGATTTTGTTCAAAAGAAACGGGTGTTCCTCGAAGTCAGAATAACTCATGAAAAAGATTTCACTTCTCCCATCCTCAATATTCTTTTGACGAGAAGAAAACCATAGAAATCCAATGCTAACATGCCTCTCATATCATATCACAAGCCATCTAAGTTGGATGGCAAGTCCCTGTCCCTTTCGTTAACTAGCATGCCTCGATGGTCATGGAGTCATGATCAAAACAGATCTATTCATGCTCCACCAAATGCTCAAGTACCAAATAAGCACCCTGTATGCAAATGAAAAACT
The DNA here is from genome assembly GCF_003935025.1 of Abrus precatorius. Classification (NCBI taxonomy): domain Eukaryota; kingdom Viridiplantae; phylum Streptophyta; class Magnoliopsida; order Fabales; family Fabaceae; genus Abrus; species Abrus precatorius. The sequence continues at coordinate 13,529,388 of NW_020874292.1, forward strand.
TACTGAACATCACTTCTTAGTTGTTAAGCAATCGTCTATGGTATATTAAGCACCGGTAGCATGTGACTTATGCAACTGAGGATTAGTTGGTTAAATCCTTTGTCAATATATTCTCTGTCCTACACAACAGGCACTCTTGGTTCTAACTTGCAGTCGAAAGTCCAAACTTGCATCACCCTGCAGGGTCGGGAAACCGAATGTCATATTCCATTAAATACTCAGAACACATATGAGCTGATTTCGAATACCCATTCACTCGATAGCCCCTGGACAATACCCCATTTATGGAAGTATTTCGCACAACACCCATCTTCAGCATTTCTGCATGCAGCATCATTCCATCAAGTATATGCTTGGATTGAAAATGTGCCTGCAACATGGTAACATAAACTAGCATGTCTGGTTTGAAACCATTGCTCCTCATTTCTGCAAAAAACTTAGTGGCCTTGAAGATCTGTCCATCTTTACATAAACCTTGAATTAAAATGGCAAACATCACGCTGTTTGGAGAACAAAAGCTGCTGTTGTTAACTTTACCTCCAGACCAACCAGCTCCAGTTTTCTCCAAAAACAGTTTGATTGCATCATATTTCCTTCCATCTTTCAAAAGACCATCAATTAAACAACTAACTGTAAACACATTTGGTGTTAGTCCAGCATCCAGCATCTCCTTGTGCAACCTGAAAGCCTCTTTGATTTTCCCAACTTTGCAGTGCCCATCAATCAGAGCAGTGTAAGTTACCACATCAGGCACAAGACCTTTGATTACCATTTCTGTATACAAGCCCATCGCAGCTTTGGTGTTCCCTTTCTTGCAAAACCCGTCAATTAATGTAGAAAAGGTGATAACATCAGGTTCAATTTTCCGTTCAGTCATTCGAGAACACACCTCAATAGCCTTATCCATATCCCCACTTTTACAGAATCCATCAATCATCACATTGTATGTCACAGAATTGGCAAGGATCCCAACATTGTCCATTTTCTCCATTAAATCCTCAGCTTCTTCCACTCTATCTTCATCACATAGACCCTTAATGAGTATATTGTACGTGAAAACATCTGATAAGATTTCACACCTTTCCATTTCTACTTGCAAATGCATTGCTTCAGGCAAGTTCCCCACCTTACAGTATCCATCAATCAAAGAATTATAAGCATATATATTAGGAGCAACACCAAACTTAGCCATGTAAGCAAAACAGTTTCTCGCAGCCGTCAAATCTCCCATCTTGCAAAGAACATCTATCAAAGTAGCAAAAATCACAACATCAGGGTGCAAGCCATGCTTTAGCAAATCGCAATACAAATAAAAAACTCGTTTAACATCACCCATCTTGCAATACCCATCCATGAGGGTCTTATAAGTGTACAGATTGGGTGCCACCACTCTAGATTCCCTCATTAGTCCAAACACACGCTCTGCTTCTTCCATTTGACCCTCATTGCAAAAGCCACGAATCAGAATAGTGTAAACCACAACCGTGGGTTCAATACCCCTCTTAAACATTTCATCGAACATCTTGCGTGCGTTGCTAACATCACCTTGGTTGCACGAACAGTGCATCAAAATGCCATAGGTGATAGCGGTGGGGGAAAACCCGCGCGACACCATGTCACCATACACCTGCCACACGGAATCAAACCTCCGCGTTTTGACCAACGCATGAAGAAGCGCATTGCAAGGCTGTAACGGAGGCAAAGAAACTAAGTTTTTGTAGAACCACAGGGCTTCCTCGGCGAGACCAAGTTGGGAGAACGCGAGTATGAGAACCCCAAACGCGCGGGGCGTGAGTTGGGCGCGTGTGAGAGCGTGGAAGAGGGAAGAACAGGTAGTGCGTGAGTTTTGGAGGCATTGTTTGGTGAGAGAGGTGGCTTGTGCGAAGGTGTTGGAAGATGTGAGGATGTGGATGATGGCGTTAGTATGGGAAGAAGGGGTGGATGTGGAGAGTGATAAAGGGTTGTTGAGAGTGACAGTGATGGGGATGCTTCTCCGACGAACAAGCTTAAACATTGCATTTGCACAAATGAATGTAACTGAACTTTACAGATGCATACATAACTTGGTTATGTTGCTTCGCCACCCCAATCTACCTGTTGCTTGAGAGTGCAAGAGCCACTATATACCGTTGCCAGATTGTGTGATCATGTAATTTATTACTCAATATTTTAAAATTTCTCTGTTAGTTTTCCTTTTGACGTTAAAATTGAAATTGCGCTATTGAATGAACATTTGGAACTTTGATTAACTCAATTTGTCCAACTTTAATTCGTAACTTATATTCCAAAAATTTAAATTTTAAATATCATAATGTATAAATATACATTTTTACTTGTCGTATTTCCATAGTTCCTGTTTTCAAGTACTTTCCTCTTTCTTCTATTGTTTTCTCTTTTTCTTATGCAATTTTTTTTACTTATTTTACGTATATTTTTCTTTCTCTTGTTTTTTCGTATTTTTCTCTTTTAACTTTATTTTTATATTAATTATTAATACCATTTTTTTATATTCTTATTTTTTTTTATTTTACATTAATTATTAATAACAGTTATTTTTTTCTATTCTTCTTTTTTTTATTCTTTTTTTATATTTTTTCTTTCTTTTCTTTTTTTACATTGGTACATATTGAGTATGTTTAAGTTATTATATCATATTCTTTTTTTACATTTTTTTCTTTCTTTTCTTTTTTTACATTGGTACATATTGAGTATGTTTAAGTTATTATATCATATTATTATTCTACAAAGTACAAGAGAAAAATAAAAGAAAAATTAGTGCTAAATATAAAAGTTATTATAATAGTCAGAGCAACTTTAGATCCAAAATTTGTAATTTATAACTCACAATTTATATAAATTTATAATTTTTTAAGCAGTTGAATGAATTAAAATTGTTTGATAAAACTAATTATTTGTATTAAATAACTAAAAAAATATGTAAATTTATATTGATATAAAATTAGATTGATCGAGGGGAGAGAGAGTTAAAATTTTGAACTTTTGTATAATTTATCAAAAAATAAAAATAAAGTAAAATTATTAACAGCTATAAATTGAAAATTATGTTAATATTTTTTTTTAATAATTAGCTTTTCAATCTTTTAAATTTTCTGTATTTACACTTGTTAAACAATTTTACTAGTTTATTTTAAAAGAAATTAAATTAGCAACAAACTCGTGTTATTAAACTCAATCTTAATCTTCAATATAATTTTCAAAAATTTGATACTTATAAAAAAAAACTATTATATTTTTTTCATCTTTTATTTTACTTCTTTCAACAACTTCACAACTATTTTTTGTATTTCAAAAAATTATCTTAAATTACATAGTTTTTCTTCATCTATGTATACAAAATTTTAATACAAATAAGATATTTGGTTTTACAAGATTTAATTTTTGTTAAAAATATATTAAAATAAAAATATTCTTAAGTATAAAATTTCTATTTCAAAATTAAGTTTACAGTAAAACTTATTATAACATTTATAATATATAATAAAAAATTCTTTCACTTCTAAAACATAGTTTAAAACACATTTATTTAACAAAAATTAATTTAACATACTTTTAAGTAACTAAATCATCTTAATCCGGTAAACAGAAGTTGAAAAAATCTTTATACTGAATCCATATCCAAACACGACAATTATACGTTATAGTTGGAGCATGTTTAGCTATTAATTATTTTAAAATGATTATTAAAAAATTCTTTTAAAAGAATTACAAAAATATATGTTTTATTTAAAATCAATTAAATAAAGTTATAAAAAAAGTTTGCACCAAATAGATAATTATAAATTTGTTAATACTTAAATATTATAATTTTTAATTACAATAATGTCATAATTTAAGCTATTCATATTAATAATTGCACAGATTATAAAATCTTTGAATATCTGATTATATTAATTTATTTATTTTAAAGTAAAAAAATGTTATCAAACATATAAAATTGACATAACATTAATATTATTGCAATACCGAAGGTTGTATAATGCCATTAGTTTGTAATGCAAAACTCATTCAAGTGTGCAGATTGTATCATAAGATCTAGGACAATGCTAGAAAAGCGGATGACACTCTAGTGAGCACCATAGGAAATTTTTCGGTGATCATCTTTTAAGATATATTGGTTAAAGTGGTTGTTCACACACATTGAAAGTCTTTACAAAAAGATTGGGAAAGCACCTTAACTATTCTAAAACAAAATTAGCAAGATTTTGTTCAATACACATAACTCTCTAAGAAGATGAAGTTTGTAGCTACAAGACCACTTATAAGGATCCTACACTCAATTATACTATATATTGTAGTGCATATGAAGAGTGCCAAAGGCACCATCACAAAGTTAGTCATATTTTACATTTTTCATCTTATGACATGTATTCAGATAAGTTTTTGATATGTTCTTCTTCATTACTTTCTCTTCTGTTTTGACAAGAAATAGAAGATTATTTATAGAATGTTGTTCCCAAAATGCATAATCATCATATAAAGTAATAGGACATGAATAAGTGGTAGTTGGAATAAAGTTTATAGTCACCAACATTAAACGAATAGATATTCATGTGTTGAAACCCATAGTAAATAAAGAAGGCATTCCCAAATGAATGTTTAACCCATTGTTATTGTCTTGATGACAAAGAATATAAGCAACCAATTAGAGTTGTTTTGACTCGTTAGCAACGATCAATTGCGATATCGACACCATCTGCACCTCAACAACATCTCAATCAAAACCCTCATAGAAATAACCAAAAATCACCCAAACTTCTCCCAAAAGGAAAACATCTTCTTCCTCCATACCTTCAATAACCAAAAAAAAAAAAAAAACCCAAATTTAAATTTCTTATCTTAAAAGCACTTGCACATATTAGTTCCATTATTGTAAAAGATCTTGACAATATTAGGATCATAGAAGAAATGAGAGATAGTGCTTTCAAGGCTAATATTGAAATGACTTATTGGCCTTTTCAAATATTTGTTGAGACTCGTTGTAACATCTTTATTTTTGCTAAACAATTAATTTATTAATATAGTTCTAAGTTAAAGTATAGTTCTTGATTTTTTTGGAAAAAAATTGTGATAGAATTAACATGAGATACTTTAGATAAAATTGTTAGGTATATTTTTTAGAAATATTTGGTAATTTTTAAATTTCAAAAAGTGTCAATTTGTATTGGTTAAAATTGTTGTATAAAGCTAAAAATAACATTTTATTTCAATAATAATAATAATAATAAAATTATAAAAAAATTATATTTTATTTATAAATATTATTTGGAATACAAAAATAATTTTTTTTGTAATTAATGAGCATTTTTGGATTTTCTAGTTAATTTTAAGTAAATTAGTTATATGCTCAAGTAGAAATTGTGTAAAATTCTTAGACACCAACTAAAGAATCAATAGTGTCAAAAATTATTTTATAATTATTTTTAATATATTTCATGATTATTTTTAAATTTTGAGATTTTATCTAATTGTTTCAATTAATTACAAAAAAATTAGTGAAAATTCTAATATTATATTATTATTTTTGCTATTTAAGATAAGGATTAGTCTCTAAAGCTTCCCGCTTCTTTCCTTCACTTCTGTAAGTCCATTTTCTTTCTCCCAAGAAACTTTGATCATCTTTGGTCTTAATCCCTTAAATTTCCAAGTAAGTTCATTAAAAAATTTTAATATTCCACCTATTTTTATCATTTTGAACACTTTGAACTGATTAATTTTTTATTTTTTTCCCTCTTTTTGGATGCTGGAACAGTGGCATGAGGGTGAAATTTTATCCAAAATTTTTGTTTCTAAATTATGTTTTTATTTGCTTAATCCTTTTATGTTTTATCATAAATAATTTTGGTACTTTTTGTTTTGTTAAAAATGCATTTGAGGGTTCAAAACCCTTGGTCTAGAGGTGTTGTCCCAAGAATGTTATGAGGGAAAAATAATTATTTTTAATCACCTTTAGGCTTATAGTATTCCATTTACATCATAAAAAACAATTATAAGACTCGTAAGCTATTTTTGTGAAGATTAGAAAATGATAGTTTCAACTCACTAGTAGAGGATTGGGTGATTAATGCCTCTTAACATTGATCATAATTATGTGTAATTATTTGGTTAGGATCGTGATTTGAGAAGTGGTGAAAAGAAGACGTTGATGAGAAAAATTGGTATACATTTCAAGGTAAGAAAGGATATATCTATTTTCAAGAGTGTTGTAGAAAAACATTGGGAGATAGAGTGTTTTATTCCTTGCTATGTGTGTGTAAATTATTTGAAGAAATTTATAATTATTTCCATACTTAGTGTACAATTGTTTGATATTATTTTTTGAGATTAAGTTTATGTGTGATGATGCTTCTATGATAATTGTTTGTTAAATTCAGTATAAATAATTGATTGCCTAAAATAATTGAGGAATGAACTATCATTCATGTGGAGTGAGCATATAGAAGGTATGTTGAAAGTTGAAAAGAATTGGAGAATTGTGAAGTAAAGATGTTTTAAAAAAAAAGGGAGGGAAGGAAATTTGAGATAAAATTTGATGGGTTTTGAAAAAGTGTTTTAGAAATTGATAAATGGAATTGTGGTTAATTTTCTTCTTAAGAAAATGATTTTTTTAAAAAATATTCTTTAATTTCAAGTGGTTTGATCAAAATTTATTTAATAGTTTTTATATATTTAAAGTATACCTATATACATATTTAAATAATTTAAAGTATTATAATTTGTTTTAAAGTATTATTTTAAATGAGTATTTTGAAATGTAGTGATAATTGAAAAAAAGTATTTGAGAGCCATTGAAATAGCTGAAAAGTTGTGAAATGTGGTGATGGTGAGTCTATGCTTAAAATTAGAAGTGTATTGGAATTTTTTGGCTGTTTTGCAGAAAGAAGAAAATTTAGAAATATCTGAATTATAGAAGAAACTCTGTCGGATTGTCAGTGAAATTTCGAAACATATGTTATTGATTAAAAAGAAATGTTTAATACCTAATTAAAAAACTAAAATTAGGTTCATGCATCATAAGCATGTAATGATGATGGTGTTGGATGGGAAGTATACCAAATCTAGGGAAGACTCCAGGTTAGTCTTGGGGATAGTCGGGTGTGATTGAGCTGGGCAAAGGTCAGGGCTCGCAACCCTGTGCTGTCGATTCTCACTGCAAAACTGGACTAGCCTGACAGAACCCGATATATTCTCAGAATCAGTTGAATTATACCTTTGAAACTATCTGATGAGATAGTTATGACTAAGAATGGTTGGTGGCAGTGAACTCCATATCCTTCCAGAAAGAAAGAGAAAAAAACTGGTTTGGGCTCACATGCATGTGTCAGTATAGCAATTAACTAGGTAATGCACAGAATCATACATGGCATGTACATTGTGTGTTGAGTTGTTTGTTATTTGCTATAATGATTGTAAATATCTTGACATGTTTTCTACCATAGTTTGGTTGAAATGAGTTTGTCTCACCCTTTTAGTTGCTATATGTGTTGTATGTGAATATGTTTAGTAGGTGAGGACACAAATGGCCCGACCACCGTACTAGTTCAGTGTCACGGTCAGATATGATCTTGAAGGAAGATGGGCGCACGATTGGGAGCAATAACAGTTCACCCACACTGGTACTATTACCTTTTTGTTAGATAGAAATGGGTCAGGCCTACGGGCATACCCCATCCCCATCAGGGTACCTATGAGACTCACTTTTCCATTTCCTCTTGGAGTATAGTTTAGGAGACCCTATGTCCCACCTCTTGTCCCTGTATTATCGCCTCCAATATTACCTCTGAATTTTCTTAGATCTTTAGGGCATTATGTACTGCCTGTAGTACGACCCAATGTAACAAACATACCTCTACCTAGACACATCTCTATCTCATCCACTTCCATTTCGACTTCCTCTAGTTCTTCTGACTCTCTGAATTTCTCTCATTGCTCAAACACCCCTACTGCTAGTGGAAGGAAGAGGACTGCTTCTCATGCCAGACTTCCTCCTAGTCTTGCCTCCTCTAAGTAGGAACCTAGTAGGAAATGAGAGTAGGCTAGGGATGAGTAAAGAATAGCCTGTACATATATGTAGGTATAATTACTAGTGACTGAGAGAAGAGTGGGTCTAAATCCTTAATCGTTAACTTTTGGAGGAAATGGTATTTTTGATGATCATGGTTCTAGGGGAAAAGCCTGTAAGGTCATTTTTTGGTTGTTGTTTCTGATATAGTGACCCCACTTTATTTTGTATGTAATTTAGTTATGTGTATATGTTTATATGACTGGATGACTGTATATTTTGACAGATGATATGTATATATGTATTTGGATAACTGGTGCAGATGATGTATTTAGTTTCTATTTATGTGAATAGACGTAAACTCATACATGTGGCTTTCTTACTGCTTGGATTATTTTAATATTATATTTATATTGATGGCATAACAAGTAGTAAGAGTGTCACACTTGTGACCTACAAACCACTATAAAGATCCAAGGACATCCCTTGTTGTTGAGAAAAAAAGACTTTGTAATAAGAAGCAAAAAGAGAAACATATCCATGAGTCGCATAAAATTAAATTTGTAATAAAACATCGTAGGAAAAAGTCTCAAGACACATTAGAGTTGAGATTAAAATTTAAACAAGTGTCATCTTTAAATACATCAATGTGAGTAGACTCTATTATCATCACACAGTCCTCAACTCCTTTATATCTTAAGAGAATTTACTATTTTTTCAAAGACTTTAGTATCAGGACACTGATGAACAAGGATAATTTTACTTCTTATCTCCCCTGATAGGTGTCTCAAATCAATGAATGGGCAAGTGCACCCATTGTTACAATAGTATCACTAAAAAGGAGTACCAAGTGTCGTATCCACAAGGACTATTAATTAAGATTTTCAAACCATAATTACTCAGTTGTTAAAGAATACAAACAAAGAAATTATGATGATTATTTCACTAAGACAAAAAATAGCAAATAAAAAGAAAATAAATTTCAAGAATTAAAATTTAAAAAATGAGACTAAGTATATTCAGATTAATCAAGCGAGTACCTAAATTATAAATCCTCCTAAGTATCTAAACAACTAGATTACTCCCTCAATTACTTAATTTTAATCTCTTAGAGCTACGGGAATTCCTAAAATAAGCCAATACCTTTCTCAAGGATAATAGCTCATAACCCTTAGTTGATTAATTTGAATATCTTCCTTAATTAACGCCCCTTAGGTTGCATTAAATTTGATTTGTAAATTTCACAATTAGGGTTGTTCCTAATACACATTTAGAAACACGGTTATATACTTGACCGTGTATATCTCTGCTTCAAATATTTTGCTTAATTTATGTGATCCAAGAAGTACACGTGTAGATACATAGGTGTGTACTTGCTAGTTTTGTAGAACTTCAAAGGAGGTTGACATTGCTTCTCTTTTTAATCAATTGTCATTTTAAAAACTCTCATTCCTTGTTCATTCTTCTTGAAACATTAATAAACAATCTGATAAATAACGAATTCTCATAATGGCTAGTTTAAAATCTCAATCATTGCTCATGAAATGCATTAGAGGATTAAGCATAAAAAACATTTACTAATAGTTAAAAGATTCTTCACTAGATTTTGTTTGAGGAAGCCAAATTCAAAGTTGATGTTGTCAACTCAAGTGTATAAATTGGTATGCTAACTTTCACAGTTAGTCACTTATATTGGATGGCAAGTTGTGAATCACTAAGAAAAAACTATACATTTATGATAAAATAAAATCTACAACATAACAACCTTCAATGACATCTACAAAAAAATTGCAACATATAATTAATCAAATAATTATAAGCTAAATAAATTAAATAGTATAAATTATTTATCTACTGTTGCACTCTAATGTTTTTCAAGTCATCAGTTATCTCTTATTGAGTAATTATTACAGAGCTTTCAATCAATTTAATACCAACATACAACTTAAGCATTATCATTGATGATTGTTGCTTAAAAGTATTTATCATGAAATTCACACCTTCATTGTCACATATTTAAAAAAAAATCACAAAATATAAATCTATTAGTCACACTTGAAACAATTTAATTTTTTGAAAGTTCTAATTTTTTAAAAAAAATTATTTTCAAGTTCATCATAACTATCACATTTTATTGGTATTAGTTTTCTTTTATCACCTTCAAACGTTAATTTGACTAATTTTTAAAGACTATTAATTAAAATTCAAAAGTGATTAAACTACTAAAATAAATCAATTAACCAAATATAATAATAGTTTATAATCTTAACCAAAAAAAAGCAATATATCAACAATAATAAGCATTATAAAACAAAATAAAAATCACAAAAAATAAAATGGTCAAACAATTTTATATTCGTTTGAAAAAAATTAAAGCACATAACAAGTTCATAACCATTCTGAAAAATTAATGCACACTCCTTTATATAGTAAAAATTTTAAGTTTTCTTTTTTGTAATATTAAAATGTGTTACATGTAGAGATTTAACACATGACAATATATGATGTGTAAAGATTGTTAAAATGATGCAAAAACACTAAATGTTGTTACATGTCACTATCTTGTGTGTGACACATTTTTAAAAATTACTTAACGATGTGACATATATTATTCCTTGACTATGTGACACATTTTCAAATTACTCAACACTCTAAAGTGTTAAACATCTCATCCTTAAAATGTATTTTTCTTTTACGTTTTGCAAAAAAAAATTATTGCTTATATATATTTTAATTAGTAATTTATTTGTTAACTATGTTCTTCAAAAAAAAATTATTTCGTGACTTCCTCCCAAGAAACAAAACATTAATATCTTTGAAGGAAGAAACAAATATTTTTTTCAACATATTGAATTTGTTCTTTTGAAAAAAGAAACTTATAATGGTATGACACGTGTAAAATATTTTTGTTGTATAAGACTTGAAAACTAGCATAAGCATCAGCCACCAAAAAATATTTACATATTTTTCATTATTTAAAAATAACATTTATTTTAAAATGTATCAAACAATTTATAAATAATTTTAATAAAATATAATAAGTGTCTATTTAGTATTAATGACAAAATATATTAGATAATTTACTAAAAAAAATTATTTACTAACAATTTGTCATCTTGTTAATAGTTGTTGCTTTTATTTAGAAATAGAAATAAGTTAAGTTAGGCTAGACTTTGTATAAATAAATTTGACCTATTTAATAATTTTGAAGCTTAAATCAAACCTATTATTTGTTATAGGCCTTTTATTAAGCTTAACTTGACCTTTTTAAAAGTTTGTTTTAGCTTATTAGTTTTTTTAACTTTGTAATGAGACTTTTAATAGGTTATTAAACTTTTTTTTATAAATAAGCTATTAAACTATCTAAATAGGTATGCCTTTATAAAAGTCATAAAATTTATATCTAAATAAGTTATAAAAAATAGCTCAACACTTTGAACATGTATAAAAAAATTAAATATTTTTAATTCATCAAAATACATAATCTAGACCGTACAAATGCAAATCAACATTATTGTTACAAAACAGATCAAACAATAGTAACACAAAAAACTCTAACAATCAAGACTCTATCTTTTAGAAGATATGTAGTAGTAGGGACACTTTTCAATTCCAACAAAAAAATTAGGGTTTATAATTTAAGATTTTATTTATTTTAAATTTTAATTTATTTAATATAATATTATATTTAATTTTAATATAAAATTATTTAATATATTATTAATAATTTTATGAATTTTAAATAGATTAATTTAATAAACCTAATAGACTTTTTTTTAAGTTTAAACATGTCCTATTTAATTAATTAAACCTCTTAAAAAGTTTATTACTTAAATAAGTAAAATCGGATTAAACCTTAAAAACAAATTTCCATCGCTATTTTTATTTAATAAAATTAAATCACATGATATTTAAGTTTATATCAATAATAAAATATATTATATAACAATACGAGATACTGATATTATATTTCAATTTCCTATACTAATAATTATGTTATAATAGATTTATGGTATTTATAACAATAATCAAATTTTTGTCACAGAGAATTTTTATGAACGAATATTTTCAATTTGATATAATAATGATATAATAACTTTCAATTTGATCAACTTTTAATGTAAAGCAATGTTTCTTGTCATGTTACATTAAATATAATATTACAAAAGAAAATAATAGTATTATACAATGCTCGGGAATATATTATGTTTAGAACATATTCTTATTAATGTGTCCAGAAAGACTCTGTTGGAAGAGATGGAATATACTTCAGTTGAGAGATATCGCTATTCATTAGAAAAACTAAATAAATAAATAAATTTGACATTTATTTTTATTGGAACATTTTATTTAAAAACAACATATTTATCTATTTTTTATGTTAAAATATTTTTTTTGAAAAAATAATCTTCCAGAATTAAGAAAGATACTCAATCCAACTTAGTTGTTAAATATCATAAAGTCGCTAAATAATTTTTTTAAAATTATTTTCATGGGTCTTGTTACTCTCTGCTAGTGGAGTTCTACTTGACTTAATAGAAGTGCCTACATAGTATGTTAACTAGCAAAGATGACACTTCACAATTTTCATTGTATAAAATATCTTTCCTGCAATGAATCCCAAAAAACTTCTTTTATATTTATACCAATAATATTTGTAGTTGATATTTATATTTTTTACTGATAAAAAATTTCTTTCCTACTCTCTCAATAGGGCTATATATGTAACAAGAAGGTTATTAAATACACAAGAAATGCAGTATATGTTGTTACTGTAACTTAGAGTATGTTTAATTTCTATTTTAAAAACAGTTTTATGTTTTAAAAATATAATATAATATAAGTTTATATTATATTATATTATTTTTTAAAAAAATTATTTTTAAAATAAAAATTAAACACGTTATTAGTTTTTTCTTCTATCTGGCATATACACATTTAATATTTGAGCTCTGAGAGAAAAAGGGGAGTACTGCTCCAACCTTATAATTTGGACCATCAATATGGAATATAGGAATTAAGATAAAGGAAACAACAGGGCAACTTCTGTTTTGTAACTATGAGGTATTTTAATTATGAGGTATTTTATGTTGATGCATAAGTATGGAAACAGGTCAGGCTTGACAGGGGCCTGCAGCTTAACTTAGTTTAAATTTGACTTTTTTAATAAACAAATAAGGTTTAAGTTTTTTTTAAAGCCTATTTATGTAAACAAGTAAGGTCTAAACTGTTTTCAAAGCATGTTAAGCCTGACAGACGTGTATAATATATATATATATATATATATATACATATATATAATTTAAAAATAAATTTGTCAAAATATATTTAAATATATTTTTAATTTTTTTATATTAAATTAATATATTATTTTATAATTTTTTTATTTATAATTATAATAAATAAAAATTATATTCTATTAAAAATTAAAAATATTTATACACGGTTACACTTTTTAAATAATAAATTTATTTAATAATAAATTATTATATTTGTTACATTTAAATAAGTTAAAAAGTAGTTAAATTTTTAAAGAGGAACAAGACACAATAAAAATTGAATGAAATAAAATTAAAAAATAAAATAATAATATTATATTAATATTTTTTTATATTCTTAATTTTATTATTATTACTATTTAATTATTCTATTAATATATTATGGTTAATTCTTTTTCTTTATAATAAATAAAAATTCTTTAAATATGAATTATATTTTATTCGAAACTAAAATTTTATGAAAAAATGATAGAAAAATAAAATAAAAAATTTCATATACAATATATATATATATATATATATATATATATATATAATAGGACCATATAATAAATAATATAATTTTAAATAAATTATATACAACAATATATACTTTTTGTAACTCAATATGTATTTTATTTTTATTAGTATAAATTTTTTGAGTAAAGTACTTATAAAAAAATTTTACATACCAGATACATAGTACACAACAATACACCTAAATATAAATGTTAAATTTTAAATGATTATTTTTCACAAATTTGACATAAATGTAAATAAATTTTTTAAAAAAATATAATTATTAATATACATTCAAAATTTAATAAGTAATAAATATTTACAAAAAAAGTATAAATAAAAAAATAAATTATTAATTAATTTATTAATTTATAATATATATATATATATATATGTTTTAATGTATTGTATCAATAATATTTTCTATATTATATTACTGTTATAATGTAGTTAATTTTATGTATATTTGTTAATTTAAAATAAAAATTAATAAAATAAATAAAATTAAATATTTTATAATTATTTTTTTAATTTAATAGTAATTATTATTATCATTATATATATTAAGTTTTATTATATATTTTTTGATTAAGATAAAAGTTTAGAAATATAAGTTATTTTAATATAAATATAAATTTTATTAATTCTTACTATGATCATATGTTATTTTTCTGCATCTTTAAATTTTATAATATAAATATTTTTTATCTATAATTTTTACAATGATTATTTATTTACTTTTTTAAATATAATAATTTTTTTAGTTGATTTAACAAATTTTGTGAGTGTTATTTTTTGTTATCAATTTTATATGTTTATTGTGATTTTATTTATTGAATATAAGATGTCTTTACATAAACAAAATATAATTATCATAAAAAAAAATTAAAATCTCTAATGCTTTAATTATAGTTATTAATATACATTTAAAATTTAATAATTTGTAAATATTTACGTAAATAAAAAAAATTAAATTATTAGATAATTTATCAATTTATATTTTATATATAAGTATTTTTTTTAATTTATTGTATCGGTAATATTTTTCTATATTACATTAATGTTATCGTGTTGTTAATTTTACATGTATTTGTTAATTTAAAATTATAAATTAATCAAATAAATAAAATTAAATATTTTATAATTATTTTATTTTTCTTTTAATTTAATAGTTGTTGTTATTATTATCATTTTATATATATATATATATATATATATATATTACATTGAATTTAAATTTATTTAATTTTTAAAATATAATATTTTCTTTCAGCTGATTCAATAAATTGTGTGAATGTTATTTTTTGTGATCAATTTTATGTGTTTACTATGACTTTATTTATTAAATATAAGATGTCTTTAAACAAATAAAATATGATCCTAAAAATTTTTTTTTTTAATGCTTTAATAATTTTTATAAAATCAAGAAAAATAAAAATAAAAATTTATTTAATATGAAACATTTATAATTAGTGCTCAAATAATATTTATAAAATTATATAAAAATTATTATAATTATTTAATAATTATCAATAATACAGATAAAAAGTAAAAAAATAGGTAAACTAATTTGATAATAAAATATTTATACTTCTATTACTATTAAAATATTTTTTTTGTAACAGACCTTATTAACAGGTTTCAGGCCAGGCGAGGCCACCTAAACAAGTTAAGTCAAGTTAAAAATAAAGTCTTTAACAGATAACTGGTCAGACTCAAGTCTAATAATTATATTACAGGTGACTTGTTTAAAGTAAAGTTTGACTTAACCTGACTTGTTTTCATTCTTAGTTGTAACTTTGACCAAATTTTAGAGTCATAACAATTATCAAATATGAATAATTAATATATCATTGATTATTTTTCATTTAATATAATTATACAACTTATTTTATATATAATTATTTTATTATAAATGCTATTAATTTCACTTGTTAAAATTTAACAATTATATAGCTTTCTTTTCTTTTACTTTTTAGATTCAAATACACTTTTAAAATAATTAATTTGATAGTTAGCAGTGAATAATATCAGCACATAAATTTCATATAATTTTATTTTAAAAAATAAAAGATAATTTAACATAAACATAATTTTTAATTTAAAAATATAATAATATCATTTTTAATTTTGACTTAATTATAACTATAAGGAACATCATATAACGGATCATTCTTATGGCCAATTTATATGCCTTTTTTGGAATTGATTCTTGTCACCACTTGAAATAATAGAAGCGTGTGAACGTGCGTAGTTAATCGTGTTAAAGTAATCACGTCTGTTGGAAGCACATCATAATGAAACAAGAACCATTGAGGCACCTAGAGTATAATGTCATAATGAATTTCACAACTATTGATTTGAGATTTTTTTTAAATAAAACAATTTAACATCAATTAACTGTTTAAACAAATACTATATTAATATTATGACTATAAATAAAATAAAATAATTTGTCAATTAAATATATAAAATTTTAATAAAAATATAGCCATATTTTTTATTATGAACTAAACCTAATCCTTTATTATAAAGAAGATAAAAAAAACCTTTTTAAAAATTGATTTATAGGATAAAAATTATAAGAAATCATTTCAAGTAATTAACGTGTTAAAAAATAATTTTATTAAATAAAATAAAATAAAATAATAATTACAGAAGGATTAAAATATTTTATAAATATTTGACTTAATTGTACTTTTGATTCTTTTAATTTAATGTATGTATGCTTTTGATCTTTTAGTTTTAATTGCAAATATTTAATTTTTCTAATTTTTAAATATTTATCTTAAAATTAAAACTTTTATTATAGTGTATACATTTTATTTTAATTTAATTTAAATATTTTATATATTTTTTGTTATATGTATAAATCAATAAAATATCATATTTTTATTAATTATTGAATAGAATTTTAGAGTGACAGATTCAACTTAAATATTAAAAAAATTAAATATGATAAATTAAAACTAAAGGACAAATTTACACATTCATTTAAAGTATAGAAAATAAAAGTATAATTAAACTTAAATATTTAAGAAACTATTAATAATTCTTTTTTAAAAAACTGAATCAGGTTAAATAGTAGTTTTAAAAAAATTATTTATTCTAAATTTTAAAATGATTATATATATATATACACACAAATATTAGTAAAACTAAAACAAGAATTTAGTTTTACAAAATGTTAGAATAAATTATAAACAACTTATAAAAATATATTAAATTTTTTTTATTGAAATAGATTATAATTATTTAAATGCATTTTAATAATTTTTTAATATTACGTATTAAATTAATTTTTTTAATTTATTTATAGAGTTAAATTTATAATATAATTTTAAATATTTATCCTAAAATTAAAACTTTTATTATAGTTTATACATTTTATTTTAATTTAATTTAAATATTTTATATATTTTATATATGTATAAATCAATAAAATATTATATTTATATTATTAAAATTTATTAAGTAGCTAATTAAGTTAAGAGTGCTTGCTACAATATTTTTAAATTTAAAAAAGTATTTAATATTCTCACTAGATTATACTAAAATATTAAAGAATATTTATATTTTTTTAAAATATATCATTAATTCTATTATTAAAATTAATAGTTATAATTATTTTATGTATACAAAAACATAAAATACTTTTATTTTTTTAATACAGTAGAATTTACCGAAAGTTAAAACTCGCTGGGTACCTGGGGCCAGAAGTCTTGTTTAAATTCTGGACCCCCGATGATGTAAAACGTATACTAGTTCCTCTTAGCGTCAGTCTACGAGGATAAGACTACCCTCAGCGGCAGCTGCATAGTTTCGTGGAAGTCGATTTGGAAAATACAAAGGTGTTGGCGTATTAGGATAGGCTTTTTTTTTATATATATGGTGTTGGCGTATTAAAATTTTTTAAAATTGATAATTTAAAAGTTTTTATAGTATAAAAAAAAGATTCAATTTTTAATAATTTATTTTTAAAAAATTTAAATTTTTTATTATTATAGTTGTTCTATCTCTGAATTTTACATTTATACAAAAAATTTTCAAAAAGACAATTTTAGAATTTTCATATTTTTATAATTTTCTTTAAAATCTCATTATTTTTTATGTTGGAGAGAGACAAAAAGTTATGTTCTTTGTTAGGATTCATAAAAAATTACATGAAAAATTATTTAACAACAAAAGCTTGATAAGTAATTTATTTTTATAAGTTTATAGGTAATCATATGATGTCTTCTCAACATGAATATATGGACTCATAAGGATGGAACTTAGTTAAGGTAAAACTTATTGGTGGTAATAGGTTAAAGCCTATGATATATTTAAGTGATGAAATGTTACAATGATTGTGTAAGGCATAGTTTAATACTCTTATGGTTAAATTGCTTGAAAAATTTATTGAATATGCTCCATTATGTGATAGACTCGTGAAGTTATGAAAGATAAAGAAAACGTTTGAGATCATTAATGTTGGCAATAGTTTCTATACAATTTAGTTTGATTGTGAGTATGATAGATTGAAACTGATGGAAAATAATTCCTAAATGATTTTGATC
Source organism: Abrus precatorius (assembly GCF_003935025.1). Taxonomy (NCBI): domain Eukaryota; kingdom Viridiplantae; phylum Streptophyta; class Magnoliopsida; order Fabales; family Fabaceae; genus Abrus; species Abrus precatorius. The sequence goes on from NW_020874292.1 coordinate 13,547,744, forward strand.
ATTACTCAATAGTCCAAATTTAATCTCTTCATTTTTTCCTCTAGTTGTTAAAGTTAAAAAAAATAAAAGAACTATTATTTGGGTTAGAATTTCAAGGCTTAATATAGTATTCTAATAAGAGTGTTTTATTCAACCTTGCTTTTCTTATTGAGAGCCAAAGATTAATATTAACATTCTCCATGTTAGTAAGTGTCATTTTGTGCATGTTTGTGTTAAAGTGGATCTATCTAGCCTGTTATTAGTTGATTAGTATAATATAGAATATGATCAATATATTATATATTTTTCTTGCAAGTGTTATCGGAACATGGCCAAAAATTGTTCAATCAATACGTTGAATATTTTTCTTATTACATTTTTGTCCTTTTTTACATTTTTTGTAAATCTTTTACAACTTGGCAAGACCATTAAAATATTTATTTAATCAAGTTAGAGAATATTTGAGCCAATAGTTTGATAATTATATGGAAGAGTGTGAGATAGTCTCACTACTCACTCCTAGAACACTATAATGGCATGATGGTTCTAAAAGGAGAAATCGAATCTTATTAAATATGATTCGATCCATGATGAATCATTCGGACCTTCCTAACTTCTTCTAGAGACATTCTTTATTTACAACACCTTTCACATTAAATTGTGTTCTATCTAAAGTTGTTACACTAAATTGTGTTCCATCTAAAGTTGTTATAAAGATGCCAAATAATAAGTGAACTGAGAAATGACCCAATATGTCTTTCATGATGATTTAGAGTTGTGAAGCTTATTTGAAATGTCAAATTTTTGAAAATTTGAGACTCAAATTTGATAAATGTCATTTTGTGGGATACCTAAAGAAAACTAAGAATTATTATTTCTATAATCCAATTGAAGGCAAAATATTTTTTTGCTAGGATTGTTGTGTTCTTGGAGAGGGAGTTATTCTCTAAAGAAATTAACAAAAAGAAAATGAAACTTAAAGAAATTCAAGAAGCACATAATGACAATGAGCTTATAATGGAACTAGAGCATATGCCATAAAGTATTGTGGATCCTCAACTAAATGTTGAGGAGTCACAAGCTCTTGTAACATAAGATTTGCATAGGTAAAATAAGGTATGTCATTAACCTAAGAGATACATATTTCTTGTAACTTAACAAAGTGATGTTTTGCTGATGGATTAAAATGAACTAATACTTACCAAGAAGCTATTTCAAGTATAGAATTAAAGAAATGACTTGAAGCCATTGATAAATCCATATTTTACTTAGCTTTCTAGTAGATTTTTAATAGAAAAATAGAGTTAGAAATATTTTAATTTCATAAAAATGTCAATTGTTTAAATAAATTCAATTTCCTTAAAATGGTTCAATTTGCTTAAATTTCATTGATCTCTTTTGTGATTTTGCTAATTAGAATAAATATGTAGGGAATTTTGAGCAAATATTCATGAGATTAAAGCTTTTAAAGGAAGAATTGGATGAAAGTGATCACTTTTCCCTCAAAGAGTAATAACTCCAGAGGATTGTGGTGTCAAAGTATTGGGTGTGATCACTTACTTCATAAAAAGTGATCACTCTAGAGAGCCTTCCCAGCTATGTGTTGACACTATTTGCGCCAATAATGAGTGTTCCAAAGCACCTTTCAAAGAGCAAGGATGTGTGTTGTCACTTTCCTCGCACAAAGTGATAACACGGAGGTCTATTATGCTAGATAAGACTATAGGTTACTCTTTTCTTCACTTAAAGTGATGATACGCATTGAATAAGGCTGAACATTGCTCCTTTCACTACCTAAAGTGTCAACATGCAACCTTTTTTTAGAATTGCACCTCTACGTGGTTACTTTACCCTTGTAAAGTGATTGTTCCAAACTTGAAGCACTACAGAAAGCCTTTTGTGTTGTCACTTTCATCACTTAAAGTGACAACGCCAAGAAGGTGGGAAAAATATATAAATAAATATAAATAGATCTTTAACCATAATTTTAGGATCTTTTTGCCATTTCTTGTATTTATCATTTCTGAACTTCTAAAGGGTTAGGGAGAGAGTTTTAGGCAATTCCCAAGGCTCAATCTAGGATTTTCACTTCTTCTCATCTTTCTTCTCTTTTTTTCTGGATTTGAATTGTACTTGTCCTTGAAATTTTGGATTCCATCCCTATGGAAGGTTAAGACTTAAGGATTGATCTCTAGTGTAATTCACATTAATACGGGTGAGCAAAAAAATCCAAATATACAAGCCCAATTTGTAACTTAAGCCCCCTAGATTTTCAAATACAATTTTTTTAAGAAACTAGATAACTCAATCCATAGAAAACAAAATCTAGATATGAACTATATCTAATATCTCAAAAGTAAATATGTTTTGAGAAAACCAGATTTCTCCTTCTCCTTCTTCTAAACTCCAAATCTTTATCAACATTGGCTTGCAATACCAGTTCAACATCGCAGCCTAGGTTCACTCGCAACATTGCAGGTAAGTTCCCTCCTTTTCAATGGGTTTTCCACAATATTTGGTTCTTTTATCAATGTTCTTTTTACGAATTCCTTTATCAATATGAATGCCTATGGATTGGAGAAAGATTAGGATCAAATATGGTTTTTAAATGGATGAAAAGGAGTATAAAGAGTAACTGTGGTATATTATTGGTTGCACTTGATATATATGGCTCATGCTTTAGTGTGTTTGTGCTCTATGCTTGCACGTTTTCTGATTACTCCATTGTGTTTGTGTAGTTCTTCTATGTTTGAGTTCTATGCATTGCCTGTGTTTGTTATGCCATTTTGTTTGTTAATGGTTAATTTGTGATTCTTGGCAGTCACCCATTGAGATTCTGATGGGGTAATATTAGTGCTATAACCATAAACTAGAGAAATAGAACTTTGCATTTGTCTACATCAGAATATGGATGTCCATTGCATCATTGTTTTTATATTTTTTTCCCCTAATCTCTGCACGAGTTCTGTTTAGTTTTGGTTTTATTGTTCTTCTATTAGTATTATGTGATTTAGGAGCTTGTATATATTGGAAACTCCTGTCTGATATGTTGATTCATGTACTATTATTACTACTACTACTACTATTATTATTATTATCAAAATTGATTTGTTATTATAAATTTATGATGCAAAGAGTTTGTGGTGTATGTCTTGTTGTAATGTATTATTACATGTTTTAATAACATATATTTGTTTTGAAGGCATTTGAACACAAAGAGATTACCTTCCAAGATTTGAATATGTTTGTTATTTGTTGAATTGTTGGTTTAACTTTATTGTTATTTTCTAAGAGTTTTTATGTTCTCTTTCTCTCAAATTTAGTTATTCTATGTTTGTTAGTTACTGTATTGAATTTTATCTTTAAGATTTTTCCAGCTAATTGAATTGTTCAAGTCTTCTTAAATTTTGCAATTGAGAGATTTTACTGTTCAAATCCTGATTTTAACTACTGTGTTCGGTGGTCATTTTGCGTTGTCTTTGTTTAATAACTACTAACTAACTTGATAGCTTGTGCCTATTAAATAATAGTTATTGTAAAAGTGATGTAAAGTTTTTAACTTCAAGCATTGACCTAACCAAGTTTGGTAAAAGAAAAACAAACTTAAACTCTAGACTTTTCCATACACACAAATCAAATACCTATTCCTCGCATTCTCTGGACAAGAAAACACACACACATACTCTTTATCTCTCTCCAAATTCAACCCTCACATAAAATAGTTGTAGCACTTGTGGATTTTTTTTTACTCACTGGTACTTTAGGGCTGAGCACTATTTCCTTATATTTTTTCTTTTATTTGTTAAAATAAATTATTAAATAAAAAAATATTCCCATAAAAATATTTTCTTTGTTATGGATGCTATTTTTTTTAAATACGGGGCCTTAACTGTAATTATTTTGTGTAATGTTGAAGAATTACTACGTTTGAGTATTTGTTTCCTTTTGTGCATATTAAGTCTTTACAGTGTGGATTTGTTCTATTTTTAAATTATTATAATTTGGTTTTACAATGCAGAACTTGCATTCGCTTTTGTATATCAAGAGGTGCTTGTGTCCACTCCCATGCCAAATAATGCAGTTGCCAAATAAGGTAGTGTTATGGTCAACAACGCATACATTTACAATTTTTTAATCATTATTGCATTCTACTCTGTTTATGCTTGATAGTGGAATTCAAGCTTCTAATTTTATGCATACATTTATATTTTAATGTCATCTACATAATAGTTGTCTGCAAGTTTGTTTTTATGGTTTTCTTATTTTATATGGTAGGAAGAATTTCAGTTGACGTTATTCAAGACAAACAACAAAGAGAGCTTTTTTCTTCCAAAAACTTTAATATTGTATTTTTACTTCTACTTTAGCTAGCTAACTAATTAGTTACTCTTAATTGCTTTCTTAACAAGCCTGTACAAACTTTTCCTTTGAAAACTGTTGGTTGGTTCAATGTAACTTGGTACAATTGTGCCTGACTGCACTAGTTTACTGAAAGGAAGTATTCATTTTTTTCTGTCAATGGATGTGTTTCTATTTTTGGTTATGCTACCCCAAGGCCTCTCTGTATTAATTTCTATTTGTCCTGAAAATCATGCATCCATTTATTGCCTTTCATCACAGTTGACTGCCTATATTGAGATAAACCTACACTTGTTATCCAATACCTTGAATTACCTATACATTATTCATTATGATTTTCTCCTTTAGTGGTCACAAGGTTCTAACTTGAATTTGAAATGAATTTTGTGAGATGATGTTTGCAGGGATGCTATTCCTTTACTAACCAGGAAGAAAACATTGTTATTCCATTCTTCGAATGCCTTTTCAAATATTTTGCTTATAAAATCTTGCATGAAATAATAAATTGCTATGAAACACATGAATTTGCTACTGTATTGTGATTAAACTGGAAATATATTATTTTCCTCGAAAGGACAAAGAATATATAATAATAGAAAACTAAAAGTGACCCATATTTTTGTTATTATTGTTATTATTTGGGGCTAGAGGTAGGTAACTAATAATAGATATTCTGAATTTTATGCAAGGTTAGCTAATATATTTGAGACACTGCGGCTGGGAAAACCTTTAATTGTAGTCGTAAATGAAGATTTGATGGATAATCATCAAAGCGAGTTTTTTTTTTCCAAAAAAGTTAATATTGTATAAGAATAAAACTGATTATAACTAAAACTGGATTTAAAACCAATTTTAACCAAAATTAGATTTTAAACCAATTTTAACCAAAATTAGATTTTAAACCAATTTTAAATAAAATCCAAATTTTAAAAACAGTTTTAAACTAGTTTTTTTTAGAAAATAATAAAAAGTGGTTTAAAATCCAATCCATAAATTTGGATTTAAAATAGATTTGAAATCCAATCCATGCACACCCTTACACATTGATTCTTGAAGTTTTGGTGCATTATTAATTCAGATTCCTTCTTGCACAGGTTCTATCTTTCCTAATCTCATTAAACCTAAGTTTTGATTTGAACAAGAATTATTTGCTTAATTCAATTCACATTTCTTCTTAACAAAGGCTTCATAATTCAATTTGCTTAATTCTAGATTAGATTCAAGCTTTGCTTAATTCTAAGAATCAAAGATTAGGATTCATGCAAGTTGCTTAATCTTGTATGTTGTATTAAGAGTTAATTGATGCTTGATTTGATTAATTCAAATCTATAAAGGATCTAGGATTTATTCCTTGTCAACTAATGATTGGATCAATTGTGAAAGAGCTAGAGATTAATCTTATTTGTTGAATTAGTTTTCTAAATTTGAAATTCTATTTTTTATGATAAAGAACTTTAAAACCACAACCAACTCCCTTTTGCTTCTGAACATAGTGCATGGCATATGTTTGATATTGAATCAATCAGTCAATGATTCTAGGAGCACGACCTAGGTTAACTTATCCTAATACTACATTTTAATTCCTCATATTTTGATTGATTACGACATTCCATCAGCCATGAGATCTGAAATAGAATTCATGTATAATAATCATGTATGGGCCTTGATTGACTCACCTGAAGGAGTAAAACTCATTAGGTGTAAATAGGTTTTCAAAAAGAAAACTAACATAGGTAGTAATAAAGTACCTTTAAGATGTAACATCTCTTATTTATTTAAATAATTTTCTCTTTTTAAATATAGAAATATTAAAATAATATGATTAAAATAAGTAGAAGATAAATAAATATAGAAAGGTTTTTGTGTATGTAAAATTTGAATCAATGAAAATGAGCAAAACTTAGAATTTCATACATATAAATCTCATTTGTAATAGAATTGAGGATATAATTTTGAGATTATAAGTTCACAATTAAAGAAAAGCTAAAATTCTATATTAATGATTAATTACTAAATATTACACTTTTATTTTGAATCATTATTTAAAGTAATTACATATTATAAATAAATTTGAATAAAAACTCAATTAATAATATTATTACAGTTTTTCCTAATAAACTAAATCCCACAAAGCAATTTATTTCCTATCATTCCTTGCGAGTATGATACTTAAACAGATCAATCCCCTTAATCGCTTTATTTCCTGAAAAAAGTTTGTAAAGGTAAGCATCCTTAAACTCATACCACTGTACTTATTCATACAATTTTAATCAAACAAAAGTTATTCATGAATATTACTCCACATTTGACCAAATATCATTATCCAATCTCAAGTATGAATATCTCATCAATTAACAGTACTCTAGGTACTCTTGGGCTCCTAAATCACTGCTAACATATTCTTTTTAGTTACGAAGGACTTAAGCAACATATATAGTCGATGGTCAGCTAAACCACATACAGATAGAATACAATATATGTGTTCACAGCCTTTCAAGCAAATGTATAGTCAGAGGTTTGGTTAAGAAATGAGTGAAGCCTATAAATGCATTCCACTTTTACATCGTGTACATATCAATGAACAACATTTATAACTCTCATTTCTCTCATATTTCCACAATCAACTCCAGACCCTATACTCCTAGTATATCCTGAACTATTCATAGAGTATCTCAATAGTGACACATCAAGTCATATTATTCTAATAAATATGTTACAATCACTCTAATCAATGTACTATAACGTGTTATAATCTTACCTGTCGATGTATTATAACACATCATAATCGCACCAATTGGTGTTTTTGTGAAACATATATTAGTTTATCCTTTTTTACTTATATTTTCTCAACATTCTCATATAATCTCGTCAATCCCATTCGCCAGTAATTTTCGTATATTCATATCCATCTTATGCATCACTATTCACTATTACATTTTCATCATCTCTTTCCCATCAGTTTAATTAAGTAAAACATATCCAAGATTTCATACACATATTTATAAAAAAAATACATTTCTTCATTTCAGCACAGATTCATAAAATAATAACATAGTATCATATAAATCAACACAATATACCAAGGGTCGAATACCCTCAGACACAATCCAAATCGTACAGTTCAATATTCTCTTAGTCTTAATAGAGTCTTCTAACTTAAAGTTCAATATTCTCTACCTTTTTATCATTCAACATATACTATCCAGAGAGGTAATAACCTAATATATCAAATATACATATATATCTTGAGTAACATGTCTATAAAACTTTTTAAACTTATTCTAGCTCGTGGCTTTTACTAGGAATTCAGTTCTAGGTGATTTCAAACAAACCCAAAACCCTTCTTTATACATATAGAAATAAAACTAAGGCTTAAAAATACTTCTTTTACTTGGAAATGGATCTCAAGAACTAAGTTCTTCGTGAGCTTCAGAGAGAAACTCCACATCTCGACAAAAAATACTACCCAAAGACTAGAGTTCTTCCTTACATCATAGGGAAGATTACTATTATGAAAAGAGAGAACAAAGAAATAGGAATGAGATTTAAGGGATGAATTCTGGAAACTTACTTTGATTCGAGTGGAATGGATGTTTAAGCTTAGATCTGAGGGAGATTTAGAGTTATTGGAGATTTTCTCTGGAAAGAGAGAAAGGGGAAACGAAGAGAATGGAGAGAGAGATGATTTGGTTAAAAATGAAATTTTTAAGATGAAAGTTCTTTAAATATCTTTCAAACTCGTAACTTTCTCACTATAACGAGTAGCTCTCGTTATAGCAAAAAAATTAGACAATATTCTTCTTTTGTTGTCTATTATTCTAGCTACAGCAAGAGATTCTCGCTACAGCAAAAAAATCCTTGCTATAGTGAAAGAATCCTTGCTATAAGGAGAATGTTGTTAGGTCATCCTTATCCATTTTTTGTTATAACGAGACTCTCTCGCTACAGTGAGAGGGTTCTAGAGAGCCTGATTATGGATGACTTGTCTCGCTACAGCGAGATATCCTATAGTTTGCATCAATTAAACACTCCTAATTTCAAACAACATGCATACAAAACTAACATAAATTGAAATTGTTTAAGGCTCAATTATTTGCTATTGCAACATGATGATTATGATGAGACTTGATTGTGAGACTTGAAGGCACAATTGTTTGCTATTGCAATATGATGATTATGCTTTCCTAAATGAAATTATTTTGAAGATATGTATACAATACTACTTGAAGGCTTTGTTAAGCCTAAATATGCCAAAAGGGTGTGTAAACAATAATTTTCTATTTATGGATTAAATAAGCTTGTAGAAGCTAGAATCTTCGTTTCAATGAACAATTACACAGTTTAGTTTTGTCAAAAATGAAGATGAACCTTGTGTTTACAAAAAATTCGATGACCACACACTTATTTTTCTAGTACTATATATGTATGACATACTTATCATTGAAAATAACATTTCTATCTTTCAATATGTACAAACATGGTTAGGTAATTATGTTTTCATGAAAGATTTGGGCGAAACTACTTATGTATTAAATATCAAGATTTATAGAGATAGATCATAAAGATTGTTTGACTTAAGTTAAAGTACATACAAGATTCCAAGAAAGGTGTCATGCCTATGTAATATGGTATAAGCCTATTTAAGGCTCAATCTCCATCTATTATGGAAGAGAGAGATCATATGAACAAGATTCCATATGCATAAGCTATTGAGAGTCATTGAGTTGTCAAGCATATTCTTAAGTACTTGAGAAAAACTAAGGATTTGTTATTAATAAATGGAAGCTTAGACAAATTAATTGAAAATTTTACATTGATGCTAGTTTCTAAACTAATAAGGATGACTTGAAATTGCAATCAAGTTATGTGTTTTGTTTAAATGATGGCCTTTGAACTGGAAAAGTTCAACAGAAGAGACAACTATTGATTCTACCACAAAAGGTGAGTATATAGTGGCTTTGAATGCTACAAAAGATTTTGTTAGAATAAGAAAGTTTATTGTTAAATTTGGTGTAGTTATTAGCATTATAAATCTAATGAGTCTCTACTATGATATTGATGAACAAAAGATTTGTTGTGAATCCTCATTAAAATATAAACAGAAATTAATGTAATACTAGGATGCTAGCCTAGGTCGACTCCAATTACAATGGTTGAGAATATGTATCAAATATGTTAAAAACATTAATTACGAAAGTAATTAATTGGGGAGGGGGGGTTGTGTAGTTCCAAGGTTGAAATTAAGAACAAGAAGCAGAATTATAAAATTCAATTAATGAAAAGTGGTAATTCCTAGTTCATTCATAGAGACTCTATCCTTATTCCTCTTAAGATTTAATACTCTTTATCTCCTCCCATAATTAGGTTAATTTAACAAGCAAAAATTAATCTTATATTTCCATGTGAATTAAGCAATTCAATGAACTCCAATCTCTTATCCCAAGATTACGCAATCTTAGAAATAAACCCATAAGTAAGCAATTCAAGTTTAGAATTTCATTAAAGCAAATTAGGGTTCATTACATAATGCTTCCCTCATTCACCCATTAATTCAATTCAAGAGTTTAGGACAAAGAAATTTATGGAAGGAAAAGAACTATATTAACATTCAAAACCCAAGAATTCAAAAGTCTAAATAAACTCTCTAGGGATTACAAAAGGTTTAGCCCTCCATAAGGATAGGCCTTACAATTATCAAATGAAAATAAAGAGAAACCAATGACATTAACACAGAAATTAAAGAAGAATTAGGGAGAAAATGGAAACCAAATCCTAGGTTGAGTCCTTGGCTGTCACCTAAGGCTGACCTAAACTCTGCAAGCGTCCTAAAAATGGTAAAAATCTAGAAGTGTGAAAAAAAATCCTAACCCTAATTTCTAAACTTCTATTTATAGTGTAGTGATCGTCGCCCATAGTAGCTACTATGAAAGTCATAGTAGCTACGCACAACATCCCATCCTATTAGCTCTCTCTGGAGTGTCCCCTATGAAACCAAAGTGGTTACACGCAGCCTGCGTAGCTACTGTAAAATGGGAGTAGCTATGCGCAAGTCTGGGTCATTTTTGGCCTTCTCTGGAGTGTCCACTATGAACTCAAAGTGGCTACGCGTAACGTCTCATCAGACTGGGGTCTCTGTAGTGTCTACTATGAAACCAGAGTGACCACTTTGGTCTGTCCTCTGGATCAAGCTTACTATAGTGTCCACTATGGAATCCAAAGTGGTCACTTTCAACTCAAACTTTCTCAAAGGCTAGAAATTCATGAAATAAGCCTAGAATTTCCTGCACAATTATTCAAATGATTAAAATTGCAAATTATATCTATATAAATTAACCAAAATTTAAGAAACCTATGATATTTGACCAAAATGATGTTTCTATGTTATTTACACTTCTTAAGTCTATTTTTTCTATCAAAGAACACTAAAAAGACAAGTAAAAATCTAATAAAATGTGGATTCATCACAACCCTAAACTTAAACTTTTGCTTGTCCTCAAGCAAATCAAAACTCAAGAAAATTGCATGTAAAGGGTTGGATTTATCAAAAAAAATATTTTTTCAAATATTTCATTCCAAAATTGAATTCTAATTGACACTTCCAATATTTTCAAAATCATGGATTCATTCAACAAAGAAATCACACTCATATTGCAAAGTCTCACTAAACTTAAACAAAAATCCAGCAAGGTTTCATGCAATCCACACAATGCAAAGAAATCATCTAGCTCACAGGATGGTGTTTCAGGCTAAGTGTTTTCCCTTAATTCATGCATTTTGCCTCACCCTACCATATGCTTGCCCATATTCTTAATCTCCTTTGCCTAGATACAAAAGACCACCTATCATGAGGGCTTTGTTGGCCATAAATGGAGTAAGGTTAGGTTCAATTTTGATCAAGAATGGACATAAGCTCAAGTGGGTATTTCAAGAGAAGGGAATTCTTTTGAGTGAGTGAATACAACAATTTAGAATGGAATGTGTTAAATGATACAACAAATGAGATTCAAGCATTCTTTCACCATATTTTTCATTATTTTGCCTTATGTGGGAACTCTTTTTCTATCACAATAACTTGCCGTGTTTTTCTTTTTCTTTTCCTTCCATTCATCATCATTTTTCTAACTTATTGGACTTTGGCAATCATTCTTTTCTTCAAATTCAAGCATAAATTTTTTTTTGACATGTAATATTGATATGTATGATGCTTACCACTCAAAACCTAAAAGTTTGCTTGTCCTCAAGCAATTACAATTATAAGTAGCACCCCCAAACTTAGTTTCTTGCATTCACTCTTGATGCAACTCAAAAGAAATACCTCTCTGATGGTAAGGAAATTATTTTTGCAGACTAAGGTTGGCAAAATGGGGTAAATTTGGAACAAGGAAAATTAGGTGCAAGGGTATTCTAGGGTGGGTGGGTGTATGTGCAAAGAAGGCCTCAATCATCTAGATGAAAAATTGCATAATACATATTCAAGTACGAAACAGAGCAAGTTCTAGAAGATGAGTGCAAAAATACATGTAAAGTGCACACAGAAAAGAAATTGAAGGTTCAATTCGCTACCATGGTAAAAGGTGATAATTACTTGCAATATAGAATACAGTTCACCTTACAAGAAAATATATTTAGTATGGTAGGAATGTAAATATGTACAAAACAGAGAGTGATTGTGAGTTGAATGAGAAGTATAATCTGAATATAAAATTGAAACTACAAAACTGGACTAGATTAAAAACAAAAGAATAAAAAGGGAAATATATTTGAATGTTTTTGTTTTCTATTGCTGTGCAAGGAATTTAGACTAAACATTCATGAAATAAAGGCAAAGAGATCACCCCCTTTCATGGAAGATAGATTCATAATTTAATGGCAATTTCATGCTCCTCTTGATAGGGTTGAGGACATTTTCTGCACAAATATACACAAAATTCAGTATAGGGAGCAAATAGGAAAGCGAAAGACAAAGATATATATATATATATATATGGAGGAGTTCTAAATTGTTCAAAATAAAAGTAGAAATATGAAAGTGAAGCAGTAAAGATAAAAGCGGTAATGTACGATAATTACATGGAAATGACAGCTAATAATATATACAGGGAAATAGAAGATAGTAAATGAAAAGCGAATGTAATGCAAAAGAAGCTAAAACTAAATGGCATCTTCATTAGAGCTGGAAAAGGAAGAATCATCACATCATTAACACCCTCCACTACTGCTGGTGTTTCTTCAGTTGAAGAGCTGGAGGTGCTAGTCTCTGCAGCAGTTCTGCTTGGGGCAGTGGGAGTGAAAGGTGGATGATCATTCTGGATCGTTGCTCGAAGGTAAGGAGCACTGAATGTGGGGGCATCATAAAGTTATGCAGGGGTCATCCCTAACTTCTTCCCTATGTTCAGTAGCATGGTGTCCACCAGGGTCATCATGGCCTTCTGGCCAACATGTATGGCATCCTACCTCAAGGCGATCTATATCATCTACTCCCTCATCTTCAGTGAAGTACCCTTCCTGTATTCAGCTAGTAGTGACAACCTTGGGTTCGTAGTCTTCTTGGGCTTAAACAGCTCCTTCACCATGATTGTGGAGATTGGAGGGGTTGCTTTGACTTTCTACTGGTAGTCCCCCAAGTTGACCCCAGCATCTTGGCATAGCATAACAATGATGGACGAAAAACCAATGGAGTCTCTATTCCTGCTCAGGATGTTCATGATGGCACTGCTGATCACTTCACCAACATGGATTGACATGCCTATGAGGATGGCATAGATAAGCTCTGCCCTCTTCACTGCCAATGTGGAGGAGTGGACAACCGGCATGAAGGAGCTGAGAATGAAGACACGCCAGACTTTGGCTGTAGGGACCAGGTGCCTTGTTGTCAGGTTTTTAGGCTGCATTTTTGTGTCAAACTCCCAGTTTTCGCCCTCATTGCAGATGACTTCAAGGATAGGCTTGTAGTCCTTTTTCTCCAGGATGCTGAAGGTAGTGAAGTCCAATTGGCCAGCTAGTTTAGGCACAGCTAGGATGTTCAGAACTCTCTGGATGTTGGAGGGAGTGAAGTTGATCTCTTTTCCCCTCACCATGCTATGTCTAGGTGGGAAGAGTGTCGCCTTTGGCCCTCATGGCGTTGACAAAGAACTCTTGAGTGATTTCCTTCCACTCATTACCAACACACGTGGTGAAGAGGTCCCAACCTCTTTTTTGAATTTTCTCCTGGAATTGCGAGTAGGTGCCCTCTTGAATCTCAAAATTGCGGTCCTGCACTATTTGCCTGCGCAGGATGTTGGCTTTGAAGTAGTTCTCATGCTCCAAGGACCGAAATCTAGGATCATGTGCAAGTGAAGGTCTAGAAGAGGAGGCACCAGCTGTTTTGGCTCTTTTGGGTCTTGGAGGATTCTTCCTGGGTGTGTTGGCCATGATTGCTACAAAAAGAAAGAAGGAAATAGTGAGTTGGGTACACACTGATAATATGCAGTAGAAAAATGAACAGTGCATATGGCAGGGAATTTTTAGAGAAAATGGCTGCTATAGAGTAAAGAACTGCAAGGAGAATTATATGCAACAACAAGTATACAATTACAGGATCGTGAAATGGCAAGTTAGAGTGGTTACTATGAGAGAATACAATGCCAAAGTTGATACTATGCTCAATAATGGTAATGGCCTTAGGATGCAATATGACAGATCATTCATGTAGGAAAAATAGGCATAGAACATTTTAAAAAATGCAATTGATATGTTTGACTATGTGCATATGCATTCATGCATTTTATGATAGCAATTGTGCAGAGTTTATGTAATGGAGAGGCAGTGCAACATGTTGATTCTGCTACCAGGATGAATGCTATTGTAGAGAAATGCAAGTGGTAGTGGGAATTACTTCCAATTTGCAGAAATTAAATGGAACTATGTATGTGTGCAGTTAGGGAATTGTGTGACTACACACAGCAGAAGTACTGAGGCACAGAAAATTACACACAACAAAAATTAACATATTCTCTTAAATTACAGTTCAAAGTGGCTGTTGTCATGTAATTATTATGATCCTTATGCAAAGTGGTCACACCCAATAACCAGAATTTGAGTAGTGCAGTAGCAGAATGAAAACAAATGCAAAGAAGTGCAGATAAGGGGAGAGCAAATGAGATGGAATGCATGTTAGCATACAGGCAAGCAACAGATTATACACACGCCTACAAAGTAGAAATAATGGAAATGAAAGTGAATACTTGCAGACAACAAAATTATGCCAGAAATATGTGTATTGGTAGCAGGGGATCAAAGTAATCTAGCAACTGAAGTGCAATTAGTCATGGGGTAGTACATGTCAGAAGTGAAAATATAGCAATATAGTAATCCAGAAATTCATAACATCAGTTAATTTCAGGAGAGGGATTAAGGTGATAAAGGTATATACACAGTGATTGCTATTTCAGGTCACAGTTGCCACTGCAGAATAGATATTTACACATGAATTGCAACAAAGTGGTGTTCAATGCAATTTGAGTACAAGAAAATAAATCATAAAGTAGAGTGTTAAATTTGGATATAAAAATGAATCCCAAAACAGGTATTATGTCGACAATAGGCATACAGTAATCACTATCATAATAAGGGTGACTACTCTAGGGCTTGGCCTTGACAAAATGCAAAAAAATAACCAAATTAAATACCCCCAACCCACTTTTAAATACAATCATGCTCCAAATGATCGAGATTATCCAACAATTGCAACATATGATCTCCCAAATTAAAATCCGCAAATGACAGTGAGCACTCTAGGGTTTGAGCAACCAGAACACATTGAATGGAATCATATTAACATTCGCAGCCCTTTTGAACCAAGCTATCATGCCCAAAGCTTGTGAATACAAACCTAGGACATCCACTATAACATCAGAACACACACAATAGGCATTATTTCAAACGGAAGTGGCTACCCTAAAGTTCGACAATGGCAAACTACAACAAATTGTCCCAATAAAACACACCCAATCCCTTTCAAACATACAATCATACTTCAAATAGCAAAATCCATACAGGAATTTCAAAGCATGAAGCCCCAAATCAAAACCTCTAATTTGCACAGTAACAAACCCTAACGCAGAAAGAGTGAAGTTAGAAAATTACCTGAAATGGAGTTTGAGATTAGTGCAGAAATACAAAAATGGATGAGCGTAAGCAAGAAATGGTGAAGACAAGTGGTGTGAGTGTAGAGAAATTAAAGGAATTAGGGTTTGAAGTTTGCAGAGAGTGAGAGGGGAAGTGGGGACTTTCAATATATATGGGGAATGAGCGTGGTCATTTTGATACCATAGTGGACAAGCACATTTGATTTTTGCAAAATAACGTTGCGCGTGGCGACTATGGGATGGAAGTAGTAACTATGGAAGATGCCTATTTTTCAAAATTTATGAATGAATTGCGCGTAGCTACTATTAAATGAGAGTAGCTACGCGCAACATATGTGCTCAGGAAGGGTCTCTGTAGTGTCCACTATGGATTGAAAGTGACAACTACAAAGAACCCCCTTAATTCCTAATGTCTCTGTGCATGGTTACTATGGGTTGAAAGTGATTACGCGCACACTTGTTAGCCTAAAAGGCATTGAAAATGGTTACTTTAGAATTGAAAGTGGTAACTATAGAGAGGAGGACCACTTACCTTAGCTGAAAGTAATTACTATGAAATTGAAAATGGTCACCTCTGATGATGAAATTGAAACTTCTCTCTCAAAGTGATTGTATTGTATAGTGGAAATGGGCATTCCTTTGCGCACTTGAATATCCTTGGATTTGTACATGGATCCAGTCCAAAATTTGCAGCCCCCACAATAAAATTCTGAAAATATGCAGAGAATCATGTCACTTAATAATTATAATGCAGAAAGAAAAACTCTAACAGTAAAACTATGCAGAAATCCATCACATAACACAGCTCAAACAAAATATACTCATTAAATGTAAAGGAACAGCTAAAAATCTAAATCAACTTGTGAGTTGCCTCTCACACAACGCTTCTTTAACGTCGCTAGCTTGAGTATGGAGGGAGTCATGTAGGCCAAGGGTTATGGTTGGGATTTGTGTAGGGTAAGTGGAAGTCAATCTCCTCAACTTCTTCCAAGGTGGCTTAATTTTGTAGGAATGGCTTCAAGCGGATTCCATTCACTATAAAGCTTTTGCTTGTGGAGTCACTTTGGATTTTCACTGCACCATGAGGGAACACCCTTGTGACTGTGAAAGGTCTAATCTACCTTGATTTGAGCTTTCCGGGCATGAGTTTGAGGTGAGAATTGTACAAGAGGATCTTTTGACCAATGTAGAATTCTTTTTGTGAGATCATCTTATCATGGTACCTCTTGGTCTTTTCTTTATAAATTCTAGAATTCTCATAAGCCTCAAGACGCAGCTCCTCCAACTTTTGTAATTGCAACTTTCTCTGCTTTCTAGCTGAGTTATAATGGATATTACAAGTCTTCACTGCCCAGTAAGTGATAAGTCCGTAATTAGACCCTCTTTTACAGCCCATATATTCATATTTGACCATTATTTTATTTGGATTTTACACTAATTTAAATATTAATTGTGCAGTTTGGTATAAAGAGGCCGCAAGTGGATTTTGGGTGCATTCTTGGCCCAAATTGATGAAAGATTAGAGCTTCGCAGCAGCCAGCATGTCCAGACCCATTCAATAAGCACAGGGTGCTTCGAGCCCATGCACGGTCGTGCTTAAGGCCTTGCACGGCCGTGCTCATCTGCGGGAGACCCAATTATGAAGAGTTTTTAGGGTTTTTAAATCCTATAAAAGTGAAGATCTCAGGCATCATAAGAAACTGTTTTTACATCTAGTCTTTGGCTTTGGGATACACTTCTGATCTCGTTTCTCTTGCACGGGATCTTTGGCACATGCTTGGCGAGACTTGGAGCTTCAAGCGATCTTACTTGAAGACCGAGAACACATCTCACATTCTAGTTTGCTATTTCTTTTGATTATGGATTTGTTTATAATTGTTTTAGTTCTTTTCTTTAGCATGAGTAACTAAGTCCATAACTAGGGCTATGAGAACTATTATTCATGAATTTATGAAATTTTGATGTTTGAATCTAAATTTGATTTCTGTTTTGTGGTTAGATTTTATCCTATTGCGCTTCTTTCTTAATCCTAATTAATTATATCGTCAGGCAACCGTACCTCAGTTAATTAATAGATCTATAGGATAAAACGAGACAAAGGATTAGGTGGAACAAACCAATTAAATTAACAAGTTCGTAGGCTCCTAAAGCTTTCTTAAATGTCTTGCATGACCATTGGAGATGTTAATTTAGAGAAAAGAATATTAATATTGCATGACCATTGGGTATTAATAGTATTCGTATGAATGATTGATAATCACAAGGAAATCGGATTTAGAGTTAAATAGAAAAATAATATAAAGGATTGAATGAGAAAACCCATATGCCCTAGGTTCCTCTCCGATAAGTTTAACCAAGACGTGCATTGCATTCCTTGCTCTTAGTTTTATAATTGATTTTATAAATTCTTGTTTTTAATTAATCTCATATCTTTGAAGCTTAAACAATTGAATTAGGAAATTCTTAGTAATTGAAAATCAATCTTTGTGGGACGATATTTCGGGAACTCAATTTAAGAACCCTTTATTGCTTCTCGATGGGTACACTTGCCCTCCGAGCAATAAGCTTTGTGTTCCACCTCAACTGGAAAATGACAAGCTTTTCCATAGACCACCCTATATGGTGACAATCCCAAGGGTGTCTTGAATGCAGTTCTGTGTGCTCACAAGGCATCATCAAGCCTGTGGCTCCAGTCTTTCCTATGTGGCTGCACTACTCGCTCAAGTATTTTCTTGATTTCTCTATTAGAGAGCTCAGCTTGTCCATTCGTTTATGGGTGATAGGTAGTGAAAACTTTATGTACAACTCCATATTTCTTCAACAAGACTTCCATTGTTCTATTGCAGAAGTGACTTCCTTGATTACTAATGATGGCTCTAGGGATTCTAAACCTACAAAATAATTTACTACGGACAAAATCTGCAATAACCCTGGCATTATTAGTCCTGGTGGCCTTAGCTTCTACCCATTTTGAGACATAATAAACATCAAAAAGTATATAAAGAAAACCAAAAGATGAAGGGAAGGGTCCCATAAAGTCAATACCCTAGACATCAAAGATGTCACAATATAGAATAGGCTGTTAGGGCATCTCTTATCTTCAAGTGATTACTCCTTTTGCTCTTTGACATCTTTCACAGGTGAAATATGTTTGCCATAAGTCTTTGAAAATTGAAGGTCAATACAGTCCTGCATCTAACACTTTTCTTGCTGTCCTCTAAGGTCCTTGATGACCTCCTACAGCTGAGGCATGATAGAACTGTAGTATGAATAGAATCTCCTCATTAGGTATGCACCTTCTGATGACTTGGTCACTGTAGAACTTCCATAAATAAGAGTCATCCCAAACATAATATTTGACATCACTCCTTATCTTTTCCTTTTTAGCTCTTGGTACATCTGCTGGAAAGGCCCCTACAACAAGAAAGTTAACAATGTTAGCATACCAGGTTGCTTGTGAAGCACACAACTCTAAGAGTTGTTCATCAAGAAAATCATCTAAAAGAGGAATAGGGTTAATAACTCCTTCTATTCTGCTCAGGTGGTCAGCTACCAGATTCTGAGTTTCACCTCTATTCTTGATCTCCAAATCAAACTCTTGAAGTAAGAGCATCCATCTTATGAGTCTGGGCTTAGAATTTGTCTTTTTTAGCAAATACTTCAAGGCAGAATGATCATTAAAAACCACAAATTTTGACCCTAAAAGATATGACCTAAATTTGTTCAATGCAAAGACTATGGCCAACAATTCTTTTTCAGTTGTGGTGTAATTACATTATGTTGGATCTAAGGTTCTAGAAGTATAATAAATGATGTGAGAAAACTTACCAACCCTTTGTGTCAAGGCAGCTCCTACCACAAAATTGAATGCATCACACATCAATTCAAATGGCTTGGTCCAATCTGGAGGTTGGATGATGTGTGTGGTGGTCAGGGCTTCTTTAAGCATATTAAATGCTTTTTTGCACTTTTCATCAAAATTGAACTCAGCCTCTTTTTGTAAAAGTTTGGACAGGGGAATGACAACTTTGGAGAAGTTCTTAATGAATCTCCTGTAGAACCTTGCATGGCCAAGGAAAGCACGAACCTCTCGAACAAAAAAGGGGTAAGGCAATTGTGCAATAACATTTAATTTTGCAGGATCTACCTCAATGCCTTTCTCAAATATGATATGACCTAACACCACACCTTATTCTACCATAAAATGACATTTTTCAAAATTTAGCACAAGGTTAGTGTTAATACATCTTTTCAAAAATTTTCTAAATTAACTAAGCATGCAAAAAAAGATGGGCCATATACAGTGAAATCATCTATAAAAACTTCTATACAATGCTCCACTAAGTCTGGAAAAAATGCTTAACATACATCTTTGAAATGTGCCTAAAGCATTGCATGGGCCAAAAGATATTCTCCTATAGGCAAAAGTGTCGAAGGACATGTAAAAGTGATTTTTTCCTAGTCTTCAGGTGCTATGCAAATTTGACAATAACCAGAAAAACTATCAAGAAAACAATAATGAGACTTACCAGCTAACCTCTCCAGTATCTGATCAATGAAGGGCAATGGAAAATGATCTTTCCAGGTTGCTTGGTTTAGTCTCCAGTAGTCTATGCAGACTCTCCAACTATTCTAAACTCTGATGGGTATTAGTTCATTTTTCTCATTCCTCACCATAATGAGTCTAGATTTCTTTGGGACCACTTGGACCGGACTAACCCAAGTGCTGTCTGAGATAGGGTAGATGATCCTAGCTTGTAGCAACTTGGTGATCTCCTTCTTCACCACGTCCAAAATGATGGGATTCACCCTCCTCTGAGGCTGTCTCACTGGTTTAGTACCCTCCTCCAACGGTATTCTGTGCATGCATAGAGAGGGGCTGATTCCAGGAATATTAGCGAGAGTCCAGCTTATAGCTTTCTTGTGCCCCTTTATCACTCAACATTCAGCTTAGTGGAAATTATCACTGGGAGCTTTTCATTTGCCTCTAGGTAGGCGTATTTCAAATGCTCTGGTAAGGGTTTAAGCTCCAGTGTGAGATGTTACTCTAGTGTGAGATGTTACTCTAGTGTGAGATGTTACTCCACAGAGGGAAGTGATTTGACACTTTCAGTGGAAGAAATTTCTACAACATTCAAATCAAATAGGTTAGATTCAATTGTACTTGCTGAACTCAATACATCATATTCTTCCCCTATTAATTTTTCAATCTCTTCAATATTAGAAGTTGCAGAATTCACACTTAAAAAGTCAGAAATACAAGTGTCACGCATCAAAGAATTATTACAATATTCACAAATAGGAGTATCTATACATTCAGAAAAATTAAAAGAAAAATCTGCTTCTAAATATTCAGAAAATTGTTCATCTATCAAATCATCAAATAAATTAATTTGGAAGATAAAATGTTCTTTATATGGGTGCTTCATAGCATCAATTTTTGTTTTTGCAGTCTTCAAGAACGACCTCCCTATAATGATTGGTGCAACACTCTTCATTGACTCTCCCTCTTGCATGTCCAAGATGTAGAAGTCAAAATTTCTTAAATACACTTCAAAACTTGCGAATTTTTGCTTGAGCGAGAAATCAAATAAAAATTGCTACTCTTTTGCTAATATTATCACTTTGCTTGAGCAAAAATACAACAGAGAGCTACCCATTTCTATCGCGAATTTTTGCTTGAGTAAAAGATTTTTTGCTTAAACAAGAATACAGTTGAAAAAATTTGATCCATTCTTGTTTGAGTAAAATTTTTTCGCTTGAGTTAAAAGGAATATTCTCTTGGGGTAAAAGGAATATTATCTTTTTTTTAGGAATTTTTTTTATAAAACTCTTCTATTTTAAAAACAAAAAATATAAATAAAAAATAGGATGTTACATAATACTTAAATAAAATTATCAAAATAATGTGTTAAGAAATTATTTATAAAATTATATGAATTAAAAATGTTATTATGATTTAATAATGATTAATAATACAAACAAAAATTTGATAAATATATAAATTAATTTGATGATAAATTATTATATTTTATTTAATATTATTTAAGATAAGTAATTTTTTTAAATATTTAAAATTATACAAATTTAAATTTTTTCGTATATTTTTAAACAATTTTATTTAATTATATGTTTATAATAAAATTTTTTATATAAAATAAATTTTTAATGAATTATAATAATTTTTAAAGGTATCTCCGTAAATTAGCTCTAACCTATTTTAATCCTATGAATTATCTGGTCAAGTGAATTTTTCACATGATGAATTTTTTAATCTTGTAAATTTTTTTATCTTAACACGCATGGGTTATAATTAAATTAGTTAGAATTGACCATTTTACACTTAAAAAGATTAATGTGTTGATTTTTGAAATCAATACTAAAAATTAATTTTTAAAAAAATAATCAAAATCTTATAAAGAATATGTATAAACAAAGTAAATATATAAATCTTCGTATATGTGAGTGTAAGGTAGGGCGGGTATTAAAGTACCTATGCCTGTACCTATCCACGTTCATTTTTTTTAAATTTGTACTCATTTAATAGATGATTTTTCTATCCATATATGTATATTTTGGGCTACCAACGAGATCTACCTTCCCTAAAATATTAATCATATTAAATGGTAAATAAAATTTTATTTTCATGTCTAATTTCCATTATCATTAATTAAATTTAAATATATTTTATTCGCAAAAAAAGTTAAATATAATTTAAGAGGCAATTAGATCCACAATTAAACGTTCACTCAATAACTTTTTAAACAATTTGTATATCATAAATTCAATTATAAAATTTATTAAACTAAATTAAAAATAATTTTGATAAATCATATAAAACAATTTATTAAAATTATAAAATTATAAATTATGCACAATTTCTTTCAAATGAGCCGTTAATTTTGTATTTTTTATAAAATTTTAACTTTAGTTTCTTATGTTGGCACAACTCATGAAAAGTTATATATAAAATAAAAATTGACATATAAATTTTTTTAATTAATTATTGGTCATTAAATATTGAAAATACTAAATTTAAAAATTAAAACTTGTTTTTTCTAAAACGTACTTAAATTAAAATCTCATAAAATTATAATAACTAAAAATATATTTAAATTTATTAATTAATGTTTTTAACAATAAGGGGTTGGGTTATTTTAATATTTTAAGTAAAGAATTGTACTTCATTTTTAATAATTATTATAGTTCATCACATTTATTATTATTATTATTATTATTAGTATTATTATTCAGAGTGATTGGATATTTTGGACATATCTTCTCCAATTTGGTTGAATGAGGAAGATCTGCAGGTGACGTGGCTTACTCTCTATCTCTACCCAACTATCCAGACACCCACTCCCTCTCTTTTTTTCTATTGCACTTTATTTCCTCTCTCGCTTTCCACGTCTCCCTCTCCTCTACGCCATGCCCAGGGCGCACTGCGCACCCCTCCCCAGTATCCCCCATCAACCTCTTCTCTTTCTTAATTCCAATTCACGCACCGCTTTTCGCACGCCAAAAACCTGAGGTTCTAACGCCTTGCCTAGCCCACTCCCTCTGCTAACGTGCGCCCTCCAAACGCTGCCGTTTGATCCCTTTTCCTGACAACGTCGTCGTCTGTGACGTCGCCGTTTATTGGAATGAGCAAGTGGGTGATTGTGCGCTTTGAATTTGATGGACCATCGATGGTTTCGCCAAGTGGGTTTGTGAGAACGAGCGTTTTTATCAAAGTTTTATAGCGTCGTCGTTTTGATGGCAGGGAGGGGGATTGGGTTTTTGTTTTGACTTTGAGCTTTTTTTGTTTTGGGTGAGTTAGACAAGTTTTTTTTTTTTTTTTGAATTTATTGTTATGGAGTCTGAAGGGCTTAATTTGAACATAGAAAGTGGTGGTGGTGGTGGTGGGAATAACGGTAAGAGTGCCGATGGTTTCATTGATAGAAGTAAAGTGCGGATTTTGTTATGTGACAACGATTCCAAGAGTTCTGAAGAGGTTTTCACGCTACTTTTGAGATGTTCTTATCAGGGTAAGAACACTGAACCCCTTTTATTTTATTTTTCCTTTTTTATCTTCCTTTTCACTTGGTCTGTTACGTTGATTTATGTTGCATAATCACTTGCTGTGATTTGCTGTGATTATGCTATGTCATCTTTTGATATTCTGGGCAGAAAAGGGTTTTATTTTTGGTTCGTGTTTTTGGTAAGATGATTTAATTTAATTTGAATTTGTTGCTAGAAAAAGGTTATTTTGGATCCAGACCTTATTGGTAAGTGGACAACAATACTATTAAAGGGTGATTTAGTCAAACTAAAACTTCATCAAGTCAAGTTTAACTATCGTTCCTTTTGAAACTAAATTTGTATTCTCTATGCTTATATTGAATTTCAACGAGTTATTGAAAATTGATATCATCACTTTTTCTATTTTACCTTTGAGGCCCGTTTGTTGAAGATGTAGATTAAACATAAGGCCACGAGAAATGTTTGGTTGGAATAAGATAGGGTTGTTTAAGACCTTACAGGGTAGTGCTTGTTGCAACTTTTAGGCGTATAATGCTATGAGCATTCTAGATTCATCACAAGTGCTTTTGGTTTTGAGGTTCAAGTTTTTTCTCTTTAAAGATATGTAGTATGAACACGTGGAATTTTTTCTATCAGTGAAAATCTGTCAAGTGGTGATTTCATTGAATGCTTTATGATACCTACGATGCGATGCAGTGTGGCTTGTTTGATTTAAAGCTTATGCAATTTATGGGTTTTTCCCTGAGATTATATATGTAAATCTCTTGGTTTTCTATGCTTCACACAGTTACTTCAGTAAAGTCAGCGAGACAGGTAATTGATGCACTAAATGCAGAAGGGCAACATATAGATATCATACTGGCTGAACTTGACCTTCCAATGAAGAAGGGCATGAAGATGTTGAAGTACATAGCTCGGGATAAAGAGCTACGCAGAATCCCTGTTATAAGTAAGCTTGGTTCTTTATTTTGTTAAGAAACCCTTGATGCTTTTGAAATTAAGCAAGTTATGTTCTGCTTCTCATCAATGTTTTGAATATCTTGTTTTGATAAGTGATGTCCGCACAAGATGAGGTATCCATTGTTGTTAAGTGCTTGAGACTTGGAGCAGCAGACTATCTAGTAAAGCCTTTGCGCACTAACGAACTATTAAATTTGTGGACACACATGTGGAGAAGGAGGCGCATGGTTTGTATTGCTCAACTTCTTATTTATTGACATTCCCCATGTTGTCTTCATTCGTCATAATATTAGTTTTCCAACTACTTACTGTCTGTAAACTTTGGACAATATGTACTTGATGCTGAGGACCAACTTACATATGCTTGCACTTCTGTTTTGTCCTATCAACTTTTACCATTACAATAATTGCTTTTAGAAAATTAGTGTCTGGATTTAAGCCTAATATGAGCCATAGTTTGAATGACACATGAATGTTCTTTAATTATATATATAAGATATTATAGTTTTTTGATATAATAAATGAGTAGAGTATATATTTTTCATTTTGAAAGTTTCTTTGGTAATTTTGAGGTTGATCTGACAATCTACATTCTACCAAAAGTTTTCTAGGTTTCTGATTTTACCAGTCAATTTACATAAGTTTTTTATAACAAAAACTATTTCCCTAATTTTGTATGGAGCTATTATAGGAGATGCTTATAATTTTGTAAGAGCCACATAGAATACCAATTGTCAGGCACCTCATCAGTGCAACAGTGTAGCTGTGTAGGCCAATGGAAGACACTGTTAGTTACATAAGTTATTAAATCAAAGTGTTCAGAGAGTATAAACTTTATGTCTGTTATCATCACAGAACATCAATTATAGTTTGTAGTTTCATTCTTGCATGCATTTATGTCAAATCAAATTTGTCAGATGCTAAGAATGTGGATTTAGGAAAGTGTCAGATAGAAAGAAATAACCTTGATTTAACAAGATGTTTCATATGGTAACACTTAACATGGATGATGGATCAACATACAATATACTTGGAATATAGAATGTTAGGTGGCCTCTCCCCTTTACTCTATCTTAATCTGGCTCTTTGCATCAAAACATTCATGATACTTTTCTCTCAATTTACCTCCATGCCTTTCCAATTTGAAATTGAAATTATATTTTATATCTATGCTCGCAGCTTGGACTAGTAGAGAAGAACATCTTGACTTATGACTTTGATCTGGTAGCATCAGACCCTAGTGATGCCAATACAAACAGTACTACCTTGTTCTCTGATGACACAGATGACAAGTCCAAGAGAAGCACAAATCCAGAGACAGGAATATCAGTTCAACAAGAGCAAGAGGTGAATGTTAATAAAAAGTATTTAAATAATGCAAGAATGCAATAATCAATGGGATCAACATGATCACAAACCAATGAGTTTGTGAATCATGGAAAACTTTGAAATTCAATTTATCTATGAAGAGGTGATATTTTTATTCAGCTTTGGGCATAGTTTGCAAATAGTTTTGCCTTTCAGACTGTAAACTTTGACATTGACATGCCTCCTGAGTTTTCATATTCTCTTTCAATTTGAAGGTGACATCTAGTCTGATGTCAGTCTAGAGATTGAATTATAATCCCCCAGGAATTATAGGTAATACAAATTGATGATTACACAGTATAGGCAAAATGATCATGTTTAAAAGAGCTCAAGCTATGGTTCTGATTCAAGTCATAAATAAGTTAATACCTCAATACCACTTTTAAGCAGCATTGGCATGGAAACCATTTAAAAAATCTTCTATGAAGTAATACTTTGAAAATTAAATCTTCATATTGAAGATATAAATGTCACAACTATGTTCACTGAAACTAATAAGAAAGAAAAGGAGTCAGAACTATTTGGAGAGCCATTATCACACTAGGAGTGTGTTAGAGATGTAATATAAAACTATTCATGTATCTTTACTTAATAGCATAACCTACTGGGAAGTTGGTTCATAATATGGTAAGCAGTATATAGTTCAATCGGAGCCATCCCCATTCTTATAGAAGGTTGTAAATCGGTCGTCTATTTTTTGTGTGAAACCTAGAGGACTCTTGCCATCGAAGTGGCATGTTGGAGATGTAACGCACAACAACTATGCATGTGTCTTACCTAACATCTTAAGCTTGTTTGATAGTTGGTTCATGACTGTAGAAAAATGGTGATGTGTCCTGTGCACAGCTATTGTCTAGAACCATTGGATTACATGTGGAGTGTATAGAAAAGTGGTGGTGTGTCTCCTCCACACAGATCCAGAGGTAATCCAGCAGTGTAGAAAGGAATTGAAGTTATTTACAAGTGTAAATGGGTTTAGACATAGCATTAATCAAATGAGGAATGCTCGTAACACTATTTAAGACACTCTTTTAAACACACTCAAGAGTTATTAGCTAAAATTTATTGAAAACTACAAAACTATAAGAGAGGAATATTAAATTAGGAGTGAAAAAGATTGAGATTGACATGACTTTTGTAATTAATTTATCAGTCAGCTACTCGTGTTTAAGCTTTATGAGTGGACATTATTATATAGCTGCTAATAACTTCAAATAAGGGATGCTGTTGTTTGTGGTCATTTATGCATGTAATTTATCTTTTCAGTCGACTGTTGCAATTGCTGCTGCTGTTGAGGAACCTCCTGATGCTCGTCCATCAGAATATCGGCCTGATGTGCATGGAATCAATGATCAAAGAACAGGTGTGCCTCTTCTTCATTGGGCATTTTTTAAAAGCAATAAATGATATATTATTTTTTACAATAACATTGTGACACCAACTAGTTCTTCATATGATTGTAGGATCATAAAATGATGTAAGTAATAAATAGGTAATAAATTTTGGATTTTCCCATCTTTTCTCACCTTTTAGTAAATTTTGTTCATGTAACAGAATCACTTGTTGTAGCTTGCCTGAAATATAGCTCTACTTTTCAATTCTAAGAATGCCTTCAATCTGAAAGGAATTTTTGAGTTCTTGAGGTTGAACAAAATTTGACTTACGTAAATACCCCATTTCACTTTTATTGTTTTTCCACTAATTTGCTGTAATTTTGTAGCTCATTTTTCTTCTGGTCCAAAGAAGAGTGAACTAAGGATTGGAGAATCATCGGCCTTCTTCACATATGTTAAAGCATCAATACTGAAGAGAAACTTTGAAGGGGTTGTTAATGTTGACAACAATGGTGCTACACATGTGAGGATGGAAGTTATGCATCAAGCATGTGCTAAACAAGGGGCTAATGACATTCCAGTTCGTGAAAATGGAGAGACATGTGAAAGTCAATCGCAAGATGACTTACCCAGCTGCAATAGTATACCTGATTCGTTCTCTATTGAGAGGTCTTGTACTCCACCGGCATCAATGGAAGTTTCACAGCAAAAGCACTACAAGGAAGAAAATTTACGTCAGTGTGTGATGCATCCAAGAAATGGGACTCGCTGTTCCGAGCTTGAAGTTTCTGGCATGGCCTCCCAACATGCTTATCCATATTATATTTCAGGAGTTGTAAATCATGTTATGATGCCTTCATCTGCGCAAATGTATCAAAAGAATATCCAGGACATGCAAAATCATCCTAATACATCTATGATTGCGCAGTACAATCATCTTCCCCAAGGTGGCCCTCATGCAACGGGGATGACATCCTTCCCATATTACCCAATGAGTATATGCTTACAACCTGGTCAGATTCCTGCGGCTCATTCATGGCCATCATTTGGAAGCTCAAGTTCATCTGAAGCAAAATTAAGTAAGGTTGATAGGAGAGAAGCAGCATTGATGAAGTTCAGGCAGAAAAGGAAAGAGCGCTGCTTTGATAAGAAAATTAGGTATGTTAACCGGAAACGACTTGCTGAAAGGCGGCCACGAGTGAGGGGACAGTTTGTCAGAAAGTTGAATGGTGCTAATGTGGACCTTAATGGACAACCTGCATCCATTGACTATGATGAAGATGACGAAGAAGATGACGATGAACAGGGTGCAAGAGATTCATCTCCTGAGGTTGCTTGAGTATGTCCAATTGCTGTGTCGACTCGAGGACGAAAGGCCAATCAATCCTTACTCTACTAATATTGTACTGTCAAAAGGATCTGCCTTGTTCCTTGCTTCGATGGAATGTTCTTACCAAAGCATCAATTGATGAGCATATGCTCTCACATATCTGGGGTGCTGATTCAATGAGTCCCCTCATCATTTATAGTTGAAACAAAAACTTGCTCGGTCATTTTTGAATGCTCAGTTCTTTAAATGATCAATCCTACTGAGCTCTTTCGGAAGGTATTACATCCTGCTGGTTATGTCAAACGCTGTTGAAAATATATCATGCTTATGTATTATTGGAACAGTTACAAGCAGGTTGTGGCTGCTTATTTTCATGGAGAAATGCCTAGACATATTAAAAAAGGTGACCTGAGAAAGAATTGTTTGTCTAAAATTTTACTTTCGAACAAAATTTCACAGCCATTCAAATCATCTTACCTTCCAAAATTTCTTTTACAACTACTCTATTTTTGGCTTACCATCTTAGATTAATTTTGGTACTTGAAAATATCACAACTATGAAAAACCTAGGTGCTACTTGGTTTTAGAAAATGTCTAATTTTTTATTTTAATTATAAAAATATTATTTTGTTATTTGTGTTCAGATATTTGTATATGAAACAATGGAAACAAAAAGTTTTACTGTTTCTTATACAAAATTTTAAAAACAATGAAAATGAGGCAATCTTTTTGTAATTAAAAGTAAAAATAAAAGAAATTCTTAAATCAAACGTTTCTCAAAATTTTACCCTTTTTAATATTTTGTACGAAGTTGATTTCACCCCTGATCATATTGTCTGCGTAATTAGATAAATTTAAAGTGTATGGTCAACACAAAAAGTTAAGACTTCTTGATAATACATTTTCAAGGTTATATTAGTAGTATTTTTGTCTTGCTTTCAATTTCATTAATTTTTCTTTTAGTTCAATTAGATCTTTAACTTTTATTTTCAAATTAGGTTAGTTTTTTCTTTTTTGTTATAATTGTACTGAATCTCCTCGAAATTTTATTGAATTTTTTTACAATAATTATTGAAATTGAATTACTCGATACAATTGCGATAAATCTAGTTAATTTTTTTTAAAATTATTTTCCAATAATTATTGAAATTAATTGAAGGGTTCCTCTTAACATTAGATTGTGATGGACGTCTCCTTGGTTAAAAATGATATCTAAGTGAGAATTAAGATTATTTTTGTCTTACTTTAACTTTGAACACTTATTTTTCTCTTTTAATTACTTGTAAAATTAATTGATAAGTTTTTCTATATGCTGAGTTGTAATTAATATACTAAAATTTTGTGGTTTTATTAGCTAAATGACAAAGAATTGGATCGTTTTTCTTGGTTCAAATATGGAATCTTTTTATTTTGAAAACAATTGATCAAATTTTTTTAGCGACTTTTTTTTGTCATTAATGTTGTTTTCTTACTAAATTTTGTTTTGTTTTGTTGTTTATACAAAGAAAGTTAGAAGCATTAAGATGACCTAATTCATTATTTGATCAAAATTTCAATTTTCAGGAAGATTTTAATACCATTATAATGAAAGAACTTACTTGTTATGAAAATGAAAGTTATAGAACAAAATTGAATGATAAAAAATAAAAGATAAAATTTAAACTAACCTTAAACTTAGAAGAAAAAAAATACGAATTTTGTCATTGTTTTTTTCAAATATCTGAAACTTAACATCAAAACTAGGACTACTTACATGGTCAAGGGACTCTAGGTCGAATGAAATCATAGTTTTCAAAGAAAATTGGTATTATATATACTGTTGAATGTGAATTGTCAATTTAACGAATCAAAAATCGGATTCTGCAATATACTAGGATCGTTTCCCATGTGCCATGAATCAGGAGGTAAGAGTACGATGAAGTAGAGATGTAGTGTATATGCTATGATAAAAATATGTATTGTTTTTGGAAAAATTTACATTTTTGTAAATTTAGTAAAATATTGATTTACCAACTCGAATGAAAGAATTTTACTGGTAAAAAGAGAAATAAGTGAGAACTATTGCTCACAGTACTCTTTAAACAGTCACATGGTTCGGCAACATACACCCCAATCTGAGATGTAGCTAAACCACATAATAAGCAAAGATGGCAGGCTAATGAGTCAGTTTAAAAAATAGAATGATTATAATTGCAAGGACCAGAGCTGTTATTAAGGAGCCAACAATACATTTGTTCCTGCTCATCCTTCTTGACATGGCTGCCAGAATTTTCTTGCTCTTGCTAATGTTATCATCCACTCCATGGAGCTAAATGGGAAAAACAATTAGTATTTCAGCCTTGACAACCTACCTGGACTAAGGCTTTGTTTGGGTGAGCTTGTAGATAAGTCCTTATAAGAAAAGAAAAATCATATGAAAAAAAACACCTTTTATAAATTAAAATTAACTTATAGTTCTCTACTTTTTAGAAGCTACTCTTATTTAACTTCTCCAAAACTTGAATAGATAAGTTATTTTTAACCTATGGAAGAAGTTTTATTCATTTTATAAATTGTTTTTCTTCTCTTACAAAGACTTATCTATAAGTTCGCCCAAACAGGGAAAGTATTGGGAAAAATCGATTTGACATGCTTGAGATCAGATTGATTCTTACAGCAAAAACAAATTTAAGTAGTCGAGTGCTTATAAGTACATCTGTTAGCTGAGCTTATCAAATGCTAAATCATCTGGATTGAAGGGGTCCAATACATTACAAAGTGTCATTAGGAACTAGTCAGTGGTAAAACTTACCGTCTTATGGGCATGGAGTAGAGATTGGCGCTGTTGATGCAAATCTTGGAGGATAGAGACACCAAGATCCTCCGTCTCCAACATTGTTTTTCTGCTCTCCTTTATTCTGTCAGTGGACTGATTTAATCTTTCAGTAGACATCAAAAGTCTTCCTCTTTGATCATTTGATACCTGTCCTAGCATCCATAAGTAGCAATGAGAATGCACAGTAAATGTAAAGGGCAAAAATATTTACATCTATCCATGCACTGTACATAAATAATATTGAGATGCAAGTGAATTTGCCACTATCAAAGAATCCAAAGTTGAGATTCCGAAAATCGGCATCATGTAATGTCTCCCACTTGCCACCCCTAAGAAATAGAAGACTTCAATCCTTTTAAGTTTTATGAATGTACCATGCATTACTACTGGCTTGGACACCTATATACTGGCCTGCTTTGGCTGGGAGATATTTATCATTTTCACTACCAAAAAGCCTTTAGAACAAAAGAAGTCACCGGCCAATCCTGATATCAGATCTCCCAACTAGTATCTTCATCTTCTTACATATTTTAGTAATCTAAGCTCGAAGTTCAAAAATAGGAATGTTGCATCGATTAACATGAATGATGGATAAGAAAGATACCGCAAATGTATCAGCCCTTCCCGACTCCAACAACTCATCTCGAGCAGTGACATTGACATTAGCTGATGTTACTCTTTTAACTTCATTTTTCAAATTGTTCAAATCAGTCTTATATTCCCTTAACTTGGCAAGAAGAGATGCCTTCGAACTTGGCTGCAAACTCCTAGCCTCTAGGTCCATTTTCCGAATCTGAATATATTCAAGCATGAATTATAATAGAATCAAACATGACGATGAGGAGGAGGAGAAGTCCTATTATACCAATGCATCAGCGTCATCTAAGTCAGCCTTTATATCAGAAAGTTTCTGCTTCTTTTGCTCTGCAGCACAAAATGGGAACTGGCAAACATTAATTAGAGAGAAAAGGATAAAGTTCTTCTCCTTGCTTTTATTTTTGTGTGTGTGTGTCATTTGTTGGGGAGGGGGGTTGATAAAAAAAATTGCATCCTTGATAAATAATCTTAAAGCCTTAAGCCTGTTCAATGAAAATTATATCAATATAAATAAATGAGTAAACTACCAAATTAGTCCTTCAAATTGTAATCTCCAAGTTTGACATTTATAGTCATTCTGATCCATGACTTAGGTGCATATTAGTCAATTTAGTCTCTCACGTTGTCGCCCATTAGTCAATCTGATCCCAATTGCTAAGGATTAAATCAACTAATGGTTGTCAGATTTAAGAATCAAAGTAATAATGTTTGTAAAAAATTAGGGACTAAATTGATTGATTTTGTAATGTTAGGAGCCAAGCTGATAGGTGATGTCAATTTCAAGGACTAAATTTTACTGACAATAGTGAAAGTCAAGGACTAAATTTTCTTTTGTATCATGTCAAGGACTAAATTAACTAGTGTTTATAATTTTAGGGACTTATTCGATGTATTACTCGTAAATAATTTTTCATAAGGAAATGCTCTTCATCATTTAGCAAGCCTTTGATGTATGACCAAACAACATACTCATATCATAATTGCATCTGCTGAAACTAGCAAAACGGAAATTATAAGATAATATAAAACATTACACGTTACATCCACCAGTTCCAATACGCATAAAATCAAACATCGAAAGAGAAGCATTTGAATATCTTTAGTAAAAAGCATAAAAGGAAACAACCCTATCATCTTATTTCTATAGTTTTCCAACCATTAACCTCAACAAAATAAAAAGTTTTGAAGAGCGAGTATAAACATAACAATGAGATTGCATTACCTCCATCAAGAGAAGAGGCTGCAGTGCATTGCCTCGAAAGATTCGCAGATAGTTCACAGTATTGACGCTCGTACCCTTCAAATACCTCACTCATCGTTCCCAATTTCTCAGTCCTGCATTTCCAATTCCAATAAATCAGATCCAATACAAGAAACAAAAACCTCAATTATTTACACGTTAATTTCACAAAAACACACACTTATGTGTGTTTATAAAGAAATTTTCGTAATTCTCCGTCTCCAATTCCTACATATCGATATTTTCAAAATTTTTTTTGCAAAAATTGAAATCTCATAAAATAGTGAGCAATTTGATGAAAGAGATGGTTAAAAAGGTGGATGGACATAAAATGCTTTGAGGCTGATAGAAAATCGAACCGGAGAATGATCGGAAGGGTCGCCGGAGATTGATCGGAGGAGAGTGGTGGCTAAAGCAACAGAGCTTCCCAAATACGAAGTAAGGTATCGAAGAAGAAAAACAACGAACCCGAGTTAGTTGGGTTTCAACGAACTTGTGATTATTTACGCATGTGCCATGAAATTATTCAGTGGACATTTCTGACCTACTTTCTATTACTTAATCACAGAAATGCTCTTTCAGTGAAGACCTGCTGGTGACCGGCATTTTAAAATATTAATTTTTACTCCTCTAATGATTGAATAGAAATATTTTATTAAAAGATAAAGTGGACAAAATTTTATATAAATAAAAAATTATTGGACATTTCATCGATATATATTTTTAAAATATAAAGAGATATTGACTATTAATTTAAATGTTTATAAATATTTAATTTATTTAAAATTTGTTGTACACGATTAACACATTAATATCACATTGTTTAAGGTATAATTATTATAATTTAATGTTCATAAAAATTGTTAAATAGAGTAACTTGGATGAGATATGAAATTTTCTTCAACAGTACTAATAAGTTTTAGTCCATTAATAGACACTACATATCTAACAATAAATTAATATTAAATTAAGTTAACGATTGTGCTACGTCAATGGTTATTTATCTAATAGGCTTCTTGGACAGTTTATAAACATTGCAATTTAATTAAAAAAGGAATTGAGGCAATATATCTTTAACCACAAGTGTCCTACTCTCAAAATAATGGCAAGAATAGTGCATTGATGACCCATTTCAAGCTACCATAGTCATTGATTAATTACTAAATATGAATGAGAGATAAACTAAACCATTCAAACGATGACAATATTATAGCATGTCATAATGAGATTCTTATATACTTAAATAGTAATTTATAGTCATTAATCTCGTTATAGTGGCACACCAAATGCAAAAGCGAGGAGGACTTTACTTTGTTTGGCAGCCAGGGTTTTGTAAAGTGCACTTAATAAACTGTGTTGATGGGGGAATACATGTAAGATAGGAGAAGAAAAATCTCATTAGTCCTAAATTGAATAGTCCAATCCATCAATGTTTATTTTTAATTAAGGACCAATAAATAATTATCCATTTAAACATAATTAAGTTATATTATTATTATATTTCAAAATTAATATAATGTATTCTAAATAATTCATTATTAATGTTAACCCACAAAATTGTAAATGAAAAAACTTAACACTCTATATTGGATAACATTAATTTAATTATTAGAAATGAAAGAATTACTACGACATTAGTAAAAACGTACAAAGGACGCATGCTCCAAGATTCATTTATCGAGTTTAAAGAAAGAGAAAGAGAGGGAGTGCGACTTTGACGGGGCTTCTTACACTAGTGGTTCATTGTTCCTATTCACACTTTGAGCTTGAGAGTTGCGGGGTTGCAAGGATGAAGGAGTTCGAAGGGGTTGACCAAAGGAGACCACTTTTCGAGTGGTTCTGGCAGGATGGATCAATTAAAAGCTAAAAAACACTCGACTGAGGAGCTAGATCAGATGAACAAAAGCACAAAGAAGGTGAAGGTGGACAACGACGCTTTCTTGGAGGGAAGCAGCATGAACATACAGAGGAGATTTTTGTGGACATGCAAGCAGATCAGATGCCTTCAAAATCTTTTAGATCTGAGTCTATTTCTTATAAAGAAAAAATTCTTGAATGTAAAGACCTAGATCTAGTCCTAGGAGAAGAAGAAATTAGAAAATCTGTCCTAGAGGATTTTAATATGATATCCGATAACAAGGAACTTGCGAAATTTAGGATAAAGTTCAAGATCTATGCCCTAGGTTGAAAATACCAATAGAAGACTATGAAAACTGGTGTTTCTTATGGAAATTCACGTTAATAGTCAAGCTTATAGGAAAAACTATAACCTTTAGCTACTTACATATGAAATTAAATAATCTTTGGGGAAAACATGGTTCCCTAAAAATTCTGGACCTCAACAATGAGTTCTTCCTATTAAAATTTGAGAACATAGAGGACTATGAGAAAGTCTTATTTAAGGGATCGTGGCTTATTCTAAACCAATACCTTCTTATTCAAAGATGGAAGCTCTTATTCAGACCTAAAGACTATAATCTAAGAAATATTGCTGCTTAGCAGACCTTCCTTTGGAACTGTACAATGAAAAGTTCTTGTGGCAGGTGAAAAACTATCTGGGGTCAATGTTAAAGATTGACCCCACACATCTTTATTAGCCAAGGGTAGGTTTGCTAGGATTTGTATAGAAATAAATTTTAGGAAAACTTTTATTCCTTCTTTTCGAGTTTTAGGTCAGGAGTTTAGGGTAGAATATAAAGGTTTGCACCTAATTTGTTTTAATTGTGGGAGGTATGGTCATAAGCAGATGTGCACAACAAACTCTAATCATAATAATGAGAATAAGTCTCTAATGGGTAATGATGATTTGAAGTTTGGAAAACAACATAAGGGATCTGCTATGATAGAAGGTCAAGACTATGAGCATACTCAAGTTAGTCATGAGAGGATCAATAGTAATGATACATGTTAGTTTGGTCCTTAGATGCTAGCAAAGAAACCTTTTAAGAAGAAACCTACAATAATAATCCAATTAATAATGGCAAAGGTAAGGAGTCTTACTTAGGTTTGATATCTTAGGTGCCTTTACCCAAGATTTCAGTCAAGATAGTCCTCCCAAATCTCTTTAGATGTTTGGTCCCCTCAATCCTAAATAAAATTGTAGTAATGATTCACATACAACTAATTTGGATCACAAACCTAATAATGGTATAAGGTCTTCTTTACATAAGAAAATAAATAAAAAACAGTAGGCTAAATTTGGTAATCTAGAAAAAGATAGAGAGGTTATTCCTCATCTAGGAAATTTCAATGAACCCTATAACATTGAGGGTAACCAGCAGAAAGTTAATCATGAGAGTTTAGATGCCTTGATCCTAATGAATGGAATCCAAATAGAATTATAGGAGAATACTAATTATGCGTGTTTTGTCCATAATTTAATTGATCTTAATTCTACTTATCATTAGAAGTTCCATCATATGCTTGCTACTGTTTACTCAGACAGACCCCCTGATAATGATAAGAATATAGAGCTAGTAAAGATAGGCTTGACTACTTAGGGAATATCCAAATTGTAGCTGAAAATAATAGTAGTGCCCATCATCTTCAGGACCTTTTCAAGATTAATAAATGATATAACACCCTAATATTTATTTAAATGATTTCTTCTATATAAATATAGAAATATCATTAATTATTGAGTAAAATAGGTAAAAGATCAATAAGTAAATAAGAAATCTTTGTGCATGTAAGTTTTGAATTACTAAAATAGGATAAGATTTTGTTAAGTGCTAGAAATTCATGTTTTATCATTAATTTAACACTCTTTTTGGGTTAAAATGTAAATAATTCTGGGCATATTAATCCCCCAAGTAGGTAAATTAATCTAATTCAAGAAGTCACAAGAGTGGTAGTATTTTGTTTTAAAATATTTTTCTTTTTGTGCAGAATTTGATAAAGTCTCAAGTTCATGGCTACAGCCCAAATCCACAGCTGCAGCCACGAAATTCTGTAATAAAACGAGAATTCCAGAGAGTTACAGCCATGACTATGAATCTATAGCTGCAGCTGTGAGAAGACAAAGTAATTAGGGCAGTCCAGATGTCTACAGCTACAGCCGTGAATCCATAGCTGCAGGCAGAATTAAAAATCTCAAATTTCTCTTATTTCAAAGACATGTGCGTATAAAAGGGAGATTTGGGGGAAGAAAAAGGGAGACGAACAGAGATCAAGAGAGATATCCAAGAGAAAATAGAGCACAAGGAAGACGTGGGGAAGGGATTGCTTAGGAACAAGGAGCCTTCGCCATCTTTTCCTCTTCTTGTAATTTCATTTTGTATCTTGCTATGGCACTGATAGACGATTGCCGAGTCACTATTAAAACAACTAAGTTTTCTAAAGATTTTGTAGTATAGAGCCAAACCTAGGTCGATTCACGGAGACACATTTTCAGTCAAATTCAATTTTTATTTTTCTTTTATAAAATGCAAATGAGATTTTTAGGGTTTTGAAAATTGCAATTAATCAAATTAAATTATGAACAGAATTAAAGTGAGTAAAAAATGAATTAAGAAATATCAATCCACAGAATATCAATTGCGTGTAACTCCGACTATCACAATATCTAAAGATTTAAATCCACGTTTGAACAATCACCCAATTTAATTATTAATTCAATCAAATAACCTAATTGAATAGAGTTACGAATTAAATCAAATAATCATTTAACCTAATTCGCATTAATTATCAAATTAGAGCATCAATCGAGTCCTAATTTAAAATCTAACAACAGAAAAGTTAATCACGATCGCAATAAACAATTATGAGATTAAAGAGAAAAAGAAAACAAACTTCGAGCAATTAGCATAGAACTCAAGTCGAAACTACAACGTTTGGATTCCACGGATTGAACGAGAGGTTTAACCTTCCATCAAAATACTTAACCCACGCAAGAATGAGAAAAGAACGAAAGATTTAGAGAGAAAGTAGAAACAAGGATTCTTATTTTAGCCTAGTCTCAAAAG
Source organism: Abrus precatorius (assembly GCF_003935025.1). Lineage (NCBI taxonomy): Eukaryota > Viridiplantae > Streptophyta > Magnoliopsida > Fabales > Fabaceae > Abrus > Abrus precatorius. The sequence continues at coordinate 13,585,838 of NW_020874292.1, forward strand.
CTCATAGTGTCTAATCACATACGCAAACACGCACACACTAATTTAGAATCTCATTAGTTTATTTATAAATTCTGATTAGGGTAAAATAATTAGCCAAAATTTGGGCCTCAATAATATCTAAAAGCCCAAATACAATTATTAAATAAAAAGAGTCCAAATGCAATCTTGCAAAAATATTCAGCAAATCTGTCTCAACTTATAAAAATCATAAAAAATTGAAAACAACTCCAAATCTAGCGATCGATATATGCATTTTAAAGCCCTAGATGTGTAAAATCCAAATGAAACTAGAATCATCCAAAAATAATATCTGTAAAAAAAGTTATGGCCGAAAGAGTAGTCAGATGTTAGAATTACCAAAAAATACGAAATTAAAGCATTTATTTGTAATAGGCCCAATTTATTCCAATAAGTAAAAAATGGTAAAAACTATAAAAACAAAGCATATTAAAAGTGTTTATAAATGAAAATAAAACTAGAAATCTAGACATAAAATATGTTTTATCAGGCACTCACCATGAGTGGCTAGTTTCTCTTGAATTAGATTCGATGTAACTACTAACTTTATTTCTTCTTGAGTTTATATGATATTTAGTTACCTTACTTGTGTGTGATTCTAATCTTAATGCTTATTTCAGCTTGTTAGGAAACATTTTCTTAATCTGAACTGAATCATCACACCTAACAAACTCTTGTACTAGGAATAGACTTTGGTTTGTTAGCCACTTATGTTCAAGTTATTGTTCTTAATGCAAGGTGTTATAATTAATCATAGAGGAATCATATTTTAAGATTAACTACCTTAGGACTTAATTTTGAGAGATCTGGTTAAGTTACTCAATGAATGTGGAAGTAAGATAGTTGAAATCATATTTACTTATTGAAGATAAAGTGTTAGCAAGTGCATTTGAATCCAATCTCTTTCTTGTATTAGGTTTTCTACTAAAATTTTACTTTATTTGCTTTTACTGTTTTTCATGCAAACCATGATTTCAACCATGCTTTCCATTTTTGTATATAAACAAGAAAGAAAATCACTATTATCACCAAATCCCTGAGAACGATATCAATTTGCTACAATGAAGCTTGGTTTGCTTGCCAAGTATTACCAAAAACGTCAGTAAATTATACATATAATTACATATTGTAAATGACGTTGTTAACAATTAGTCACTAAATATTATACATATATTTTCTAATCATCCTTCTCAGTAAATTTATCAAAGTGCTTCAACTCCAAATTAAAAACTTTCACCAATATAATTACATAGGGTAAATGACGTTGAATAGAATTTATTCACTAATATCTTTACAATTTTTCATTAAATAAATTAAACTTTGTAGAGCAGTTCCCTTCCTATCATTCCTTGTGAGTATGACCATAGAACAGATCGACCTTCTTTACCTGAAAAATAGTTGTAAGGGTGAGCATCCCTTGCCCACTAAATCTTAATTTACAAAATAATGAAATCAATGCAGAAAGTTTTCTTAAAAGTCACATATACAGTCAGGAACATTCCATTTCTAACAAATTCATTCATCACTTGATTAATTAATATTTATTTCTCCTTGTTTAATACTGTAATTCAATTCTTCAATTCATTTCATTTTATCATATTAATTCCAAAAATTTATCAAGTTATATCCAAAATACATGCATTCCTACTTCTTCTAGTTTACACATGTAGCATAGCTTCTTTTGTTATTTAAAGATAGTTAATCTATTCACATCAATTTCACTCCAAACTTAACTTCTTAATTAAACATATAATAACAAAATAAGAAAGCACATCACTTTACATGTATACAGATGCCATCATCTAATCCATAACTTTGTGCCACTTTATCCATTTCAAATTTGAATATTCCACCAATTCAACAAGACTCTAGGTATTCTCAGGCCCTTAAATCGCTGCCAACGTATTTTCTCTAGTTACAAAGGACTTACGCAACATAGATAGTCGTTGGTGAGGATACAACATGTGCATTCATAGCCTTCCAAGCAAAAGTATAGTTAGGAGTTCGGTCAACGATGAGGTCAGGCCTGTAAATGCTTCTCCACTTTTAAATCGTATACACATCAACTCCAGATCCTATACCCCCAGTATATCCCTAAACTATCCATACCATATTTCAATCATGGTACATCACTTTATACTATTCTAATACATATGTTGCAACCACATTAATCAATGTATTATAACATATGTGTTATAATCTCACCCATCGATGTATTACAATACATATATAATAATTACACCAATCAGTGTATTTGTAACACACGTACTGGTATTCCTTTTTCTTTCCTTCACATATATCATCACTTTTTCATATCACACAATTCCCTAGAAGTCATACTTATACATCTCTATTCACTGTCATACTTTCTATCCCCTTTCTCATCATTGAATTAATCAAAACATATTCATAATTTGCATATCCCAACTAATTTTGATTCACATATTAATACATCTATTCTTCCCAGTACCAATTAAACTTCATCAAGTTTATCCAATCATCATATTCTATTATTTTGGTACATAACCTCAAACAATAACACATTATCATACCATTCCACACAATCATCATGTTCTATCATTTCAGCAAACATTTATAATACAGTAACACATTAGCATACAATATGCTAGGGTCAGATACCCTCGAACTCAACCCAAATCGTGTGTAATGCCCCAAATTTTGTAATATTAATTATTGTTATTTATATATAAATCTAAATGCATATATATATATATATATATATATATATGTGTGTGTGTGTATAAGTGTAAATGAATGTTATAGATTTGCATTGAATGCGTAATGATGGTGTTTCTCTGTGTAATGAGTATGGATATGTGTGTGTGTATATATATATATATATATGTATGTGTGGATGTATGATTGATTGGATTGGAGTGGTTGGGATGAAAACAGGCTAAGTGCCTGGTGTAGGGAGCTCTCGCTGTAGCGAGAGGGCTCTGGGATAAAAGGGCAAAACTGTCACTTTTTCACTGTAGCGAGACATGTCTCGCTGTAGCGAAAGAGCGACAGAGGGGACTGCATTTCTAGGTTCCATCTCGCTGTAGTGAGAGAGCGACAGAGAGACGTTTCCATTTCTGGGTTCCATCTCGTTGTAGCTATAGCAAGATTCTGCAGAAACCAGGGTGCAGTTTCGTTTGAGTTTTTACTGCAACGACAGAGGGCGTCGCTGCAGCGAGAATATCTCGTTGTAACGAGAGTGTCGTGACCAGAGAGGATTTAAAGGGGTTAGGGTTCGTGGAGATTTCATTTTTCCCTTCTCCTTCGAAATTCCCTTGATCCCTTCACTCCCAAATCCTATTCTACCGATTATATTACCTCCAAAGTCGTTCGTGAGCTAGATTGAAGGTTGAATTTAAGTGAGAAATGCTTGGAGGTGAGTTTTAATGGTTAGAGTTTCAGTTTTTCATCCCTTTCTCTATTTTCGTGGTTCCCTGGGACCTCATGGAATTTCTCCATGTGTTTAGGACGAAATCTGTGAGGGGGAGCACTTCTTAGTGGATTTAGTGTGTAGGACTTCAATCCAAGGTAAGGGAGGAACTCCACCCTATCTCAATGTATTGTGATTCTTGTGTGTCTTGATGATTAATGCAATGTGGCTGAGATAGAAGATAAAAATTGTATTTGATGGAAATTGATATGCAATGTGATATGTGATAGAATAATTGGACCCCGTAAGGGTGATTATGTGTGATGGAATGCCATTGATTGGTGAATTAATGTTATCGTGAATAAATGAAGGTTATGTGCCGTATATTGTGGATAAAATGTGGGCTATGTGTCATGTAACGTGAATTAAATATAGGTTGTGTATCGTGTGCCAGCATGAATATTGCATGTGTGAATGAAATGTATGTGAATGGGGCGTGTTGGCGCCGTTATAGTGTGTTGTGAACGGTTCAGCAATACACTGAGGGTGTGGAGGATGAGGACGGCAGAAATACCTTAGGGAGGAAAGAGTGGTGGTGACACCGACTGTGGAACTGGTGTACCACAGGCCACACACTCTCTTCCTGACTACACCTCTGACCATTACCTTTGTTGAGCGACCCGTGATTGCTCACGTGATATCGTGAGGCGGGGGTAACCGGTGACCATTTATAGTGAAAATCTGTGATCACAGTGCCACAGTGAGCATGGCAGCGTGCCTTAAGCATGTGAGTGTGTATGATTGTTTGACGCCATGAGTGCATCGGTGTCAAGTTGAATTGAAATGTATGAAAACGTTGTTTATGTTTATTCTAGTGAAATAGAGGTAAGGTGAGACTCTACGATTGTTATTTATTGAGTAGTGTAGAGTACTCACCCTTACATTTATTTTTCAGGTAATCAAGACGATTAGCACCGAACTCAGTGAAGGGACAGATGGACTGCTATAGGACCTAGATTTTATTTTGAAATTGTTGTAATTGAACTAGTCCTGTAGCAGCTATTTGATATTAATTTGTAACCATTCTCTTATTTTGAATTATTTTATGAAAATTTGGTTATTCGGAATTATTTATTGAAATTAAATTTAAGGTGTTACATCGTGCAATTTCATAATAATTTACTAGAGGTCATATTTACTCAGTCTTGATAGAGTCTTCTAACCTAAAGTTCAATAGTCTCTACCTTTTATTACTCACCTTCGGTAAATATCAAGTAACTTAGTTATATAACTTCTTAATAATGTTCTAACCATGACTACTGCTAAGAATTTGATTCTAGTAATTTCAATAAACCCAAAACCTTTCTTTATACCCAAAATTCACTTTTTACCATATGTTTTCATAAAAATTTTATAGATTATTACTAAAATAAGTTACTTGGATTCTTATCGAGTCACTACCTACAGAAATAAACTAAGGCTCGAGAATACTCCCCTTACCTGAAAATGGGCCTGAGAACTAAGTTCTTCGTGGGCTCTAGGGAGAAATGTAACATTCTATAATTTAGTCCTCCAAAACTTAATAAATTTTTTTTATTAACAATAAATGAATAACAAGAATTAAAATAGGACAATTAGAATGAAGTACTAAAGGTGAGTGTTTGGGTACTAAGGTACTAAATTGGAAATTGTATGGATTCAAGATTTGGGACCACATTTTTATTCACCCCATCCCTTCTCCACTAATCCTCTCTTTCTTGCCACTCTCACACTCACAAACCCATTCATTCTCTCAACTCCACCATTTTCCACTTAGACTCTTGGAGAACATTGACCCTAGCACTCCATCTCACCACCACCTCACTAAATAATCTCCTCATTGTTATCATCATCATGGAATCACTCAAGTTTGCAAGGATGAGAACCTAAGTTGGTACATGCATGCCCTCTTCCTTCTCTTCATTACCTTCTTTATTCATCACCTCAACAATTCAATTTTTTTAACCCTAGCTTGTTAATCTTCCTGTTAAAGACTTATTTCATCCTCTTATTATCTCAATTTGTTTTGGAATTCTTAAATTTGATAGGGTCACCAGCGGGTCTTGAAGAAAAGGGGGGGAAAATAAGTTAAGAATGAAAGATTGAAATAGAAGTGGATTGAATTTGGGAGATTGAGGTAACCTAAATTAAACCCCACTAGATAGAGTCTAGATTTCAGAAATTTCATGCATGTAAGGTATTGATAATTTTGAGTATTTGATTGATGTCTATGTTTTAAATTTGGGTGTATTGATGTGTTATGTTTCTTGTGGATCTTTGATGATAATTGTATTATCTTTTGAATATGGTTCTGTACAATTAACATGGATTTATGTAGAAATTGAACTTGGATTGATGATTGGTATGTTAAGTTATTAATTGTGGTGATTTTGAATGTTAACTTATGAATTTGGTGCTTATGGAATGAATTATGATACAGTGATGCAAAGTCTTAGGAAATTGAGAATGAATACGTGTTTTTGTAGTTGAATGTGATGGTTTTGTGTGTAATTTTGAGTTGGAGAAGTGTTAAAGCTAAATAAGGGATCAAATTTGAAATCCTGGAAATTTTCGCCACGAAAATGATCCAAACAATCCCTAAATTTTCAAACCAAATTCGTGGCTACAAATTAAACTCTAATCCCTCTCTCTTTAATTTAGTCCTTCAAATGAATCTTATGTACTAATTGCTACTTAAACATGATTGTATAAGTATGAATTGCTTATGTAGTAACAGGTTGAGTTGTTATGACTATTCCTGATTTTATGGGATATGAACATTTTATGACTATAATCAATTCAAGACAATTAAATGTTTCCTCCATCAACATTGTTCAGTAAGTGGGTTGATTGTTCCACCAGAAAGTAAACTAGTCATCATTCAATTTAGTATTGGGTTATCCCGAAAAGGGGTTAATATAACCTGGCAGTTGCGTGGATAGGGATGCGCCTAGTGAGCTCAATTGTGCACACTGCCTGCACCTAATAAGGACTCCAGCGCACTAGTTTCCCGTTAGTGACTTAATAATTTATTTAATCCCATTGTAATTAGTATGTCACTGTATATGTATGTATGTATTGTGATCTATTTATTGATTGTTGTATGGATTGGATTCATTATAATACCTTGCATTTTGGGGATTTTTCCTACTAGACAGGCTGTTCACTGAAAGAGTTTTTATAGGTTGGGGTTACTCAGTCATATGTTTTCATATGACTGACGGTCTCAGTGGTGCAGATATTGACGACAGATATGACTTTGGGGCATGGAGTGCCTGATCTAGCTGCTACTATTTAGTTTATTTTGTCTATTTAGGTAGTGATGGTCACCCATGGCTACTTAGTTACTATCATTTGGACTCTAAACTCTCATTTTGTAAACTCAGCCACATGACTCATATTTTGAGCTAGTGGTAACTAGCAAGTTATGTATAACACTTGTAAATTTCTCAGACTCCATTTTGGTGAAGATGTAATATAAAACTATTATGTTTTATATGTGGTTTCTGAATTCGTTTTAGAAAAAAAAAACACTCTAAGAATTTAGGTGTGACAAGAAACTCCACATCTCAACTAGTAATACTTCCTAAGAGCTAGAGTTCTTTCTGACGTCACAAAATAAATTATGATTAGAAGGAGAAAGAGTAGAGAAATAAGAACTAGATTCGAAGGTTAGGCTCTGGAAACTTACTTGGATCTGAGTGGGATGGACATTTGAGCTCAGATCTAGCAGAGATTCAGAGGTATTGGAAGCTTTCTCTAGGATGGGGAAGGGAGAGAACAGAGTGATTAAAGAAGGAGAGGTGGTTTTGGTGAGAAATGAAATTTCTTAACGCAAAAGTCCTTAAATGCCTTTCAAACCCGTGCGATCTCGCTTGAGCAAGCACATCCTCGCTTGAGCGAGCTCTTCCTCACTTGAGCGAGATAACTAGACAGTGATTTTTCTAATATCATCGCCTGAGCGAGAGGTATTCTCACCTGAGCGAGAACGGGTCCAGAAAGCACCGTATTTTCTTGCGACATCTCGCCTGATTGAGCTCTATCTCTCTTGTGCGAGCTGCTCCTCACCTGGGCGAGCTCTCTTCTCGTCTGAGCGAGAGGACAGTTGAGGTAACTCTATCCTTTCTTGCTTGAGCGAGGCTTACCTTGCTTGAGCAAGAATGCTCCAAAACACCCATGCTTATTGAGTCTCTCCTTTAACAATGGCAAATGGTAATGGTAGGACACAATTATTCTTATCTTGTGTTGTTGCAATCAACAGTGTATGATGATATTTACCATACAAAAATGTTCTATCTACTTGAATAATAGGTTTGCAAAACTTGGAAGCATTCTTACATTGGTTAAAACACCAAAACAACTGTTCAAATACTCTAAATTTGTTGTCCTCTTGATGCCCAACAACAAACATCTTCATTTTATTCTTATAAATAGACCCAAGAGCATGAAATTACATGTACTCTAACCATCTTGACAATGTAGCATATGATTCATCCTAATCACCAAAGATTCTCAAAAGGCTTCATGAAATAAGATATTAAACATACTTTCACACATATGATAGAAACTTACCAATGATGTATGAACAAATCAAATCTGAATATAGTTTGATATGTTTTTGAGATGTTGTAAGTTTGAGACATGTATGCTTACCCTCACACCTCGTTATTTTCCACTTTGTTGAATTTTTAAGTAATGATGTTAGGCTTGTAATTTATTATTGAGTGATCTGTAATGTTTTGTACTTGTTAAATATTAATTGAACGATTATTTGGTATTCGAATAGATTTAGATGGAGTTTAAAATTATTAAAAAAAAAAGTGGTGAACAGTAAAGTCGGCATAAAAAGTAAAAAAAAATGAAATTTTATCTATAAATAGGGGACCTTGCACGAAATTTTCATTTTTTTACACTTCTCAAAGGTTTTAAAGAGACCCAAGGCCATATACCACCATTTTGTCTCATACTAAAAACCTTCATAAACTTAGATTTCTCACCAGATCTAAGATTCTAGGTCTGTTATGAAGAATTTGAAGTAAGTTTCTATAAATTTAAAGTTAGATTTACCATTCATTTTTCTTCTTCTTCTCTTTCTTATCAATAGTTGATCTTATCTTAGGAGAAACTTCGTTGTAGAGCTAAATCTTTGGTGAATCTTGCCTTAAAACAAGTAATTTTACATAGATCTGGTGTGAGTCATTGTTCTAAGATAAGGGGGCTTACTTTAACTATTAAACGATGTTTAGAACGATTTGGTGTGCTATTACAAAAATTTTTGAGATAATTTTGTCAGATCTCTTGGATAAAAGCTATTTTCTACGTTGTAACTACTGTTAATTGATTTAAAATGCTGAGATTTGGTTGAAATATTATGAATTATTTTAGCTGAGCTGTTGAGAATATGATTTTGTCTGTGCTGTATAATACTGAGATATATGTCTTGCTTTATTATAGAGCTGAGTTACACGTTTAGGTAGGTAGATGTGTAACGATAGAACATGCTGAACTGCGTTGTGCTATGTTGTCTGGATCCAGATAGTGGAATGGGTCGCTCCCAGACTGGCTCAATTCCTTTTGGATTACTTAGGCTGTGAAACCAGTTGGAACCGTTTTTATGTTATGCATTAGATGGGCTAGGAATGCATTGGGCTGTTGCTGTGAGTAATAGTTTACTCTATGTATATATATTTTTTTTTGTAAGCTCAAATTTATATTTTTGTCTATGTTATTGTGTGTATGTGTACTGCAATGATCGTACAGTAGTACATGAGCAGATGTAGTAGGTGTTACATCTACTTCATAGGCTGAAAGGCTAATGGAGAAGTGTTAGAAGGCTAGAGTCGAGTAATTTTGCATTAAAGTCCTTTTCTTTATATTTTGATATCTCATATAGAGGGAGTTATGTAGTATAATTTTTGTGTATTTTGAATATTATGAACTAAATACAATATTATGTTGTTCTATTGGATATTTGTTGTAATGAACTTTATTTATTTTGAATGAAAAGTGAATTTTATACTTATATTTTCTATTATTTATTTATCTTAAATAAGTAAGTGGTGTAGAAATAATGTTCTCGGTCTCTTATAAAAAGGAGTTGTGACAAATGATGCTCTTATTCTCCATGGACTGCCATTATTATGGTTCAAACACCTTAGATGCAACTTTGTTAGTTTTGACTCAACAACAAAACAACTCTAATGTATTTTTATTGCATGTTGGTTTAAGGCAATTTTTACTTCATCTTTTGAGTCAAATAATAAACCTACATATAATGGATCTTCAATAACCTATGAAATGTCTTCATTAATTTTTTCTGCTTCAATTTCTTGTTCTGGGTGTTCTCAAATAATATAATTGTAGTATGAACTTACATTCCAAAAAGGTATTTCACCTACACCTACATATAAACTATCATTATTCATCATCATAAAAAATTCATAATTTAATCAATATCTCTAACACTTTATTGTGGTAAATTTAAGTTTGACTCAAAATCACCATCTATGTCTGTATCTGACGAGTTGTCTAATAGAATATGTCCTTCATCAACATCATTATCATCACTATTGACTTCTTCATCTGCATAACTGCATAATTTATTATAATAATTTAATTTATACATTCTGTAACATTTATATTCACCATTTCCATAAGGTTAGGTGTGACATTGATAAGTTAAAGTTCAACATATTTGAACCAACTCTTGAACTCTCACCAAATGCAACATCCACATATATTTCAATAACAGTTATAATACTTTATTATTGATACGCACTAATCATACAATCAATGTCTTCATCATCATATATATCGAATGGAGTGTATTGTTTAGCGCTTGAATCAACCAAAAAATGTGAAATTATTTTTGATATAAAGTGATTATTACTAAGATTCAATTTGTCATGAATCTTTTTTTTTTTTCAAATTTTGAAAACTTATCCATCTTCTTATCTTTATCATTTTTTTGTTACCTTCGAATGTCTTCGTTTCCAACAAAGAGTTTTTTCATTCCAATATACAATAATAATAGCACTCATCCTGCCTTTGTAAAAAACACAATATCAACAAACAATACAATTACACTTATTTGTATAAATAATAAAAAAAACAAATTATTATTAACGTATTCAAACATATTACTACATTCACTTCAACTTACATATATTAAAAAAAAAATTTGTATGTGTATTCACTAATATATTCATCAATTTTACCTACCTCTATTCATTCAACTAATTAAAAACTATTTAAATTTAAATAAAATATAAAAAATTAACATATTCAAAAAATTAATTGAACATCATAACTAACGTGTAATATTTCTTCTAACTCTTTCTTTCTTCATATTTCATTTTTATCTCTCAATCGTGACTTTATATAGATAATTTTTTGGATAATAAAGTGTAACCACACCTTTTTAACCAAAGGGTAAGGACACATTTTGGCGTTCCTAGTTTCGTACTAAATTACAAAAAAATTAACAAGATTTATACATATGTCATCGTCCTACATTACAACGAAATTAACATGATTTATACAAGTGTCAACATCTACGAGTTTCGTCCCAAATGAAGATAAAATTATCATGATTTTTGTCCCAAATGAAGATGAGATTATCACAATTTTTGTCCCAAATGAAGACCAAATTATCACAATTTTGACATGTATCGTAGTCCCAGAGTTTTGTCTAGATAAAAGACAAATTTACTTTTTTATTTACAGATTCAACAAAATTGTTGCTAAATTTCGTCTCTATCTCATACGAAACTATTGACACATGTGACGTTCTAAAGGGTTTTGTCTCTTTTTTAGACAAATTTATAAATTAAAAAATTAATAGTTTCATTTTAATGAAATACGAAACACAGGGTGATATGACAAAAAATTGAAATATTTACAGAAAAATTATTTATAAAAAAAAAATACAGAAATAGACCCTAAAGTAATTTATTTATCCAAATAGACCCAAACACTATAGCAAAATTTTGCCACCCAGAATTCAGTTCCCAGGGAACCGAATTTTGACTTGACTTTTTTTATCGTTTTTAAATTTGTTTTATGTTTTTATATAATAAAATAAATATTATTATTTAAATTATATTTATATATTTATATTTTATTAAAATAAATATTTATAATATGTTATTCTAATAAATATTTATAAATATTTTGTTAATTATATATAATAAAATAAGTTTTATTATTTGAATTATGTTTATATTTTTATATTATTTGAAAATGAATAAAAATAATAATAATATTTATTTTACATGTTTATTAAAATTTATTTTACATATTTAAGATAATAAATAATATTTTTGTTTTTCTTATTATATTATTTAATATAACTTTGATTTTGTGAAAATGATATTAATATTATATTCTGAAATTATATTTTTGGTTATTTAATATTATATTTTTTAAAAATTAAAAATTACAATAATAATTTATTTAATTTTAAATTTGTATAAAATAAAAATTATAATAATAATTTATTTAATTTTATATATTTATAAAATAAATAAAAGTATTAAATAATAACGTGTTTATTTATTTATTTTGAGATATTAATCTTTATTAAAATTTGTACATAATTATTTATTTAAAAAAATATGTTATTAATATTATTAAACATAATTAAATAATATTATGTAGATATATTAATATATAATTATAAATTTAATATAAATTACAATATTAAAAATTAAAAAGTTGCAATGACATTCATAAAATTAAAAATAACATTAAGAAAATTTTAAAATAATAACAAAAACCTAAATCAATGGCGGGAACTAGAAGCTTGAGCGATGTTTGGACATGTTTTCCTCGTGTAACCAGGAGTGTGACGATAAGACTAATTTTTTAGCCGACTTTGTTGTTCTCTAATGTCCATTTTTGTTCTTATCCTACTAGACTTGGGTCGACCCTTTAAAGTTCTTTTCAGTTCTGGATTTGGACATAAAGTTGGGCCTGTGTAAGTTGGTCAATAGTTTTCATGTCTGAGTTCTCCAAATTGACCTTTGTATACCTTAGAAACTTGTTATAAGGTATACACGGGAGATATATAGATATCAAAATTGTGGTGTGCATGTAAGCATGAAGCAAGTACATGTGAGCATGGGATGTGAGCTTTTTGAAACTTGCCACAATCACACCATATTTCATCTAACCGTCATATAAATCTTCCTACGGGTCGAATTTCTGTCGAATGTTGTGTTTTTTCGACTAAAAATCTAGTGCTTGTTCTGTCAAAAGTGATGATTCTATGAGTGTTCGCCTTTGACTGTTAATGAGCGGTTTCTTGTTGTGCTTAAAAGATTTGTCGCAAATCCTCATCAAAATTTAAACAAATTAATGTAGTACTAGGGTTACCCTAGATTGTCTCCCGTGAACATTGGCTATTAATCTTCATTAAACATGTTGAAGGCATTAATTGAACAAGCAATTAAAATAGGGGGTTTTGTGGTTTCAAATCAATATAAGGAGCAGCAAGCAAACAAGTTTAATTAATTCAAACAATAGAAAGCAACAATCCTTAGTTCATCCACATAGATTCTATCCTCATGCCACTCAATATTTAACACTCATCCTCTCTTCCATGAATTAGGTTAATTTAACAAGCGAAAATCAACCTTATGGTCCCAACGAAATTATGCAATTTGTTAGGCTCTAATCCCTCATCCCAAGATTATGCAATCTTAGAATTAAACCTAGGATTAAGCAATCCCTAGTTTAGAATCTCCTTAAAACGAATTAGGATTAATTAAGCAATGTTTCCCTTATTCACCATTAATTCAATTCAAGAGGCAAGGAAAAAGTAATTCATGAAAAGAAAGGAGTTATATTATCATTAAAATCAAGAAACTCAAGAATCCATATGAACTCACTAAGGATTACACAAAAATTTAGCCCTCCATGGAAATGAGGGTCAAAAACACAGTTTAGAAATGCAGAAAACTCATTGGCATTAATGTAAAAGTAAGAGAAATGATAAACCAAACCCTAGGTTGGACCCTTGGCTATCACCCAAGGTTGCCCTAAGCTCTGGAAAATGTCCTAATTTAGTAAAGAAGAGAAAATGTATGAAAAGTGTAAGAGCTTTCTACCCTAATTTGGCAAAAATCTATTTATACTAAGGCTGGCACCCTCCAAAGTGATTACTTTCATTCTTTCATAGTAAACACGTGCAGTATCAGCTGGTTTTTGCCTTTCTGTAGTGTCCACTATCAACTTTGATAGTAGATACGCGCAGCACTGGTACATTTTGGGCTCTCTGAAGTTGTCACTATGAACTTTAATAGTAGTTACGCGAAGCACCTTCAATTATGCACGCTCTGGAGTGACTACTATGAACTTTCATAGTAGCCACGCGCAGGCTTAGTGGATTTTGGGCTGCTGTAGTCGTCACTTTTAGCTTTGAAAGTGAACACTTTGGTCCCTTTGCTGGAAGTAGCTTGCTGTAGTGGTCACTATCAATCTTGAAAGTAGTTACTTCCACCTCAAATTCCTCAAAATTCAATAATTCTTCAAAATAAGCTTGGGGATTCCTGCCACATTATTTAAATGATCAAAACATGTAAAATAAACTATCTAAATCAATGTAAATTAACCAAAAACTAAGAAACCTATATTATTTAGCCTAATTGGAATATTCATCTTATTTACACTATCTAAGTCTATTCTTTTCTATAAAAAGTAATAAATGATGTATAAAAATGTAGTAAAATGTGGATTCATCAACTATGCATCTTGAATTGCTTTAGTTGCAACCTTCGAGTACATATGTCCATCATTAATCATTGCATCTACTTCCCTGCCTCTCTCAATGAAGAACTTATTGCAACAGGTGAATGTTGCCATGACGATGGAGCAGATTGGCAAGTTTCTGGTTTTCTTCAAGACCGAATTGATTGACTCCGCTAGGTTTGTTGTCATGTGTTCCCAGCATCATCCGTTGTCCCATGACAGTGTCCATTTTTTCCTTGGGATGTTGTCCAACCATTGTGCAACTTTAGGATTATTATCTTTTACTATGTTATAATAGTAAAAGAATCTCGGTTCAGTCACCCCATATGCTGGAAACAAGATTACAAATTAAATTAATATAACTAGCTAAGCAATTGTATAAAATATTAATGATAATATAGAGTATGTAAAAAATTAAAATTACCCATATTGACGACATCTTTCTTCAGTGCAACATTTTTAAACCGTCGCATGAAGTTTTGTGCAATGTGTCTAATGCAATAGACATGGAAAAAATTATTTTCTGTCAAACCACTTTCATTTATGGAGTATGCATTTCTTATGGCCTCGTGACGATCCGAAATGTGGCACAACCTCTCTTGTGGGGTTACGTACCTCCTTAAGATTTTTAAAAAAAAGAACCATGCATCGCTAGTTTCACCTTCAACCACAGCAAAGGCAATGGAAATTATGTTGTTGTGGCCATCTTGCGCAACTGCCACTAATAAAGTCCCTTTGTATTTGCCATACTGATGAAACGAATTTAGCTACTCGTCATGCAAAAGATTGTCGTTAATTCTCAACAAACATGCAAAGAAATAAATGCAATACTAGGGTGTTGTCCTAGGTCGTCTCCAAAGAATTTTTGGTTGAGAACATATATCGAACAAGTGTGAACATATATTTTAAAGCAAGTAAATTGGGGGGAGGTTTGTCAATTTCCAGATTTTAATCAAGACCAAAATGTAAACTAGTGAAATTCAATCAATTTAAAATGAGCAATTCCTAGTCAAGCAATGAGTTCCATCATTATTCTTTCAAATGATTCAATAATCCCTTTCTTTTCCTTGAATTAAGTTAATCTAACAAGCGAAAATTAACTTTAGCATCCCAATTAAAATTAAGCATCTTAATGGGCTCCAATCTCTATCCCTAAGATTAAGCAACCTCAAGGATTAATCAAAATTAAGCAATTTTGAGTTAGAATTTCGTTGGGTAATTTAGGGTTCATTAAGCAATGTTCCCTTCATGCAAATTCCATTTCATTCAAAGATTGGAGTCAATAAATTCAAGGAAAGAAAGATTTGTATTGCAATTAATCCCAAGAATTCAAGATTCATGTGCATTGACTAGGAATTACAAGTTTGTTTAGCCCTCCATGTGGATGGGCTTCACAAAAGAAAGAAAGAAATGCAAGAACGTAAGTAAAATTAATGCAAATTCAACCAAAATCAAAAAGAAAATTGGAAATTAAAACCTATAGAGGACCCTTGACTGTCACCCAAGACTCCAATGTTCTGGAAAAATGTCTCGATTTTGCAAAGGAAAATTGTGTAAAGTGTAAAAAGTCCCGTACCCTAATTCCAAAATTCTATTTATAGTGGATGACATGTCAGCAAAGTGTCCACTTTTGTCTTTGAAAGTGTCCACTTTGGGCCTTGAAAGTGTCCACGCACAATTCTCGTAAATCTGTCAATTCTCGGGAGTTGCCACTATTGGTCTTGAAAGTGGGAAGTTTGGATGCGCGTAGCCACTTTGAAAGGCAATAGTGGCCACGCGCATCATGCTTCAAAATTGACGTCCCTGGAGCTTCTAGAGTTGCCACCTTTGGGCTTGAAAGTGGGAACTTTGGATGCGCGTAGCCACTTTGAAAGGCAATAGTGGCCACGCGCATCATGCTTCAAAATTGCCGTCCCTGGAGCTTCTGGAGTTGCCACTTTTGGGCTTGAAAGTGGGAACTTTGGGACCTTTAATGCTCAGACTTGCTGTAGTTGCCACTTTTGCTCCTAAAAGTGGCTACTTTGGGGGCAACTTTCATCCAAGTACCAAGATTTCTCAAGATTAACTTGGGGACTCTGCAAAAATATCAAGATAATTAAAATTACAATCTATATCTATGTAATTAAATGCAAATTAACCAAAAATTAATAAACCTATGATATTTACTCAAAATGTGATTTCTATATTATTTGCACTATCTAAGTCCATTTTTTCTATTAAGGAGCACCAAAAAGGCAAGTAAAAATATAATAAAAAGTGAATTCATCACAACCCCAAACGTAAACTTTTGCTTGTCCTCAAGCAAATCAAAATTCAACCAAAGCAAATGAAGAGGGCGGATGGATTTATCCAAAATTTTTTTTAGAGATTTTCATTCCAACTTCATGCTTTAATGAGCACTTCCAACATCTTCACAACCATAGACTCATTCAACAGACGAATCATATTCATGTCAAATATTCCATGCAAAGTCCCACTAAATTGAAACAAAAGAATCAAGCAAGGTTTCATGTGACTGACATAATGCAAAGAAACTATTCATCTCACAAGGTGGTGTTTCACTCATCACTCAATAACATTTCAGGCTGAGTGTTTTCCCTCAATCCATGCATTTAGCCTCACCCTACCATAGGCTTGCCCATATTCTCAATCTCCTTTGCCTAGACACAATGAACCACCTATCATGAGGGCTTTGTTGGTCACAAATGGGGTTAGGATAGGCTCAAATTTAACAAAGTAGGGTGACAAGATCAAGTGGGTACTCAAGAGGAGGGAGTTCTTTTGAGTGATTTAGTGCAACAACTAGAGTGGAATGCCTTAAATGATGTAGCTTAAGAGGTTAAAGCATTCTTTCACCACATTAATTTTTTATTTGCCTTATGTGGAGATCCTTTTTTAACTCAAATGCCTTGCTATATTTTTCTTTCTTTCTTTTCTCCTTTTTCATTCATTCATATTTTTGTGATGTCATGGACTTTGACAATCATTTTTTTCTTCTTCTCTTTTTTTTTTGACATGTATTATTAACATGTATGCTGTCCACCACCCCCAAACTTAAGATATTGCTTGTCCTCGAGCAACTACACTCATAATCGGCACCCCAAACTTAGTTGCTTGCACTAAATCTTGAGGCAACTCAAAAGAAATGCCTCTCTTAAGGAAGGGAAATTGTTGGTGCAGACTAAGTTTGGTAAAAGTAAGACATGGGGAACAAGGGAAAGGAGGTGCAAGGGTGGGGGGTATGTGCAAAGAAGGCATCAATCATCTAGATGGAAAACTGCACAATGCATATTGAATTAAGAAACAGGGCAAGTTCTAGAAGATGAATGCAAAAATACATGTAATATGCACACAGAAAAGAAGAAGAAAGGCCCAATTCACTACCATGGTAAAAGTGATAATAACTTGCAAAATGAGAGTACAATTCACCCGACAAGAAAATATGTTTAAAATGGTAGGGACAGTAAATATGTACAAAAATGAGAATGAGTAGGAGTTAGATGGGAAATTCAATTAGAGCATAAAAGCAAAATACGAAAGAGAACTAGATTAAAATGAAAAGAGAAGAAATGAAATAAGGAAAATATTTTTGTCTTTTATCTAGTACAGTGCAGGAAAAGTAAGCTACAAATAAATGCAAAATAGAGACAAAGAGTTCACCCCCCCTTTTATAGATGATGTATTCAATGTTCAGGGTAAAATGATGCTCTTCTTGATGGAACTGAGGGCATCTCTGCACAATGATAACAAGAGTTCAGAAAAAGAACGAAAGGGAGGTAACATAACTGTTTGAAGGAAAGTAACATAAAAGCAGGAACGGAGAGACAATAAAAGGACAAGTGGTTCCTAATTACTTGGGAAAATAAAAGAAAATAAGTACAAGCAGAGAAATAAAAGAAAACACGAAAGGTGGACTAAATGGCATCTTCATCAGAGGTGGATGAGGTGGCGCCTTCATCTTCCTCTACTTCTTTTGCTTCCTCAGAGGAACTGGAGTTGCGGACATCTCTGGGGGCATTGGGATTGAATGGGGGCAGGTCATTCTGAACAGCAGCTCGGAGGAAAGGGGCAGGGAAACGGTGGGCCTGATATATCTGGTCTGAAGTCATCCCCATCTTCTTGCCAATGTTCAGCATCATGGTCTCCATGAGGAGGAGCATGCTGGTTTGACCAAAGTGGATGGCAGTCTGCCTTTGTGCCATTTGCTACAGCTATTCCTTGAGTGTTGCAGGGGTCTCCTTCTTGTATTCGGCTGGCAAGGTGAGACCTGGGTCTGAAGACTTCTTTGGCTTAAATAGGTCCTTCACCAAGGCAGTGGAAATGGGAGGAAGTGCTCTAATTCCCTGCTGGTAGTCTGCAAAATCAACACCTGCATCCTGGCATAACATAGTGATTAGAGAGGGAAAAGCTAAAGAATCTTTGCTCCTTTTAAGGACTCCCCGGCAACGGCGCCAATTTGATGAAATGAATTTAGCTACTCGTCATGCAAAAGGTTGTCGTTAATCCTCATCAAATATGCAAAGAAATAAATGCAGTACTAGGGTGTTGTCCTAGGTCGTCTCCAAGGAATTTTTGGTTGAGAACATATATCGAACAAGTGTGAACATATATTTTAAATCAAGTAAATTGGGGGGAGGTTTGTCAATTTCCAGATTTTAATCAAGAACAAAATGTAAACTAGTGAAATTCAATCAATTTAAAATGAGCAATTCCTAGTCAATCAATGAGTTCCATCATTATTCTTTCAAATGATTCAATAATCCCCTTTCTTTCCCTTGAATTAAGTTAATCTAACAAGCGAAAATTAACTTTAACATCCCAATTAAAATTAAGCATCTTAATGGGCTCCAATCTCTATCCCTAAGATTAAGCAACCTCAAGGATTAATCAAAATTAAGCAATTTTGAATTAGAATTTCGTTGGGTAATTTAGGGTTCATTAAGCAATGTTCCCTTCATGCAAATTCCATTTCATTCAAAGATTGGGGTCAATAAATTCAAGGAAAGAAAGATTTGTATTGCAATTAATCCCAAGAATTCAAGATTCATGTGCATTGACTAGGAATTACAAGGAAGTTTAGCCCCCCATGTGGATGGGCTTCACAAAAAAAAGAAAGATATGCCAGAACATAAGTAACATTAATGCAAATTCAACCAAAATCAAAAGGAAAATTGGAAATTAAAACCTATAGAAGACCCTTGGTTGTCACCCAAGACTCCAATGTTCTGGAAAAATGTCTCGATTTTGCAAAGGAAAATTGTGTAAAGTGTAAAAAATATGAAGGTGGGAAAGTCTAAAAAATATGAAGGTGGGTTGTATCATGGTAATTGTTGTGATGGTGGAATATTTGGAAGTGGGAGGGAGTCTTCTACATCATTCTGCTGTTGAGATAGGATTTCATCTTTGTCCTCGCTAAAAGGATCAAATACTTCGATTGGAAGACCCACAACAACATGTTCTTCAATGGGGGTTTCTTCAAGAGGTTGAGAGGGTAGGGTTTGCTCAAATGGTTGGGAGGATATTTCATTGAGGTCCATGAATAGACCAGTTAAAAGTTGTGTGTAGGACTGAAGGTCAGAATTCATATCATATGTGGGAAAAAATGAATTTATGGTTTCGTAAGTTTGGTAAGGTGAAGGTGAAGGTGAAAGTTGTAGTGGCTGGGTTACGTTTGTAGCAAATGTAACATAATTCTATACCTGATTGAAGTTGATTTGAATCATGGATGTTGAAGAGTGTCTCGATGTCTTCATCATCGTTCAACTCAACACGTCTAGTTGCTAACTCCCAGGCCAAGTCTAATTGGTAGCGAAAATGTATGGTTGTCATCCTTTCATTTTCGTCTCGGTTGAGTTTTGTATTGATGACTTTCTTGAGCTTTTGTAGAGTCACTTCTCTCTTTAGATGTACCAATTTGGCTTATGATGAGATAAACGTGACTCCTTCATTAGGACATTGGTTAACAGCACTATTAGAGTGAACAATGACATAGATTGAAGACATTTTTAGATTAAAGAAAGTGAATGATGAATAAGTTTAGAAGGAGAAGGTTCACAAGAATAAGGAACAAGTTTAGAAGGTTGAATGAAAAAAATGAACACGAATATGGCTATTTGTAATGGTAACATTGGATTCTCAGTCATTCAATGCTTCACCATGTTTTACAAGTGATGGTGACCTCTCCATTCACGTAGACCAAAAGATAGTGACTTCTCAGTCACGCCTAACATTGGATTTTCTTCTCATTCAAGCCATCCCATATACTTCCAAACAAGCTTTCTCTCCTCCTAATCAAAAATGTCTTCTGACATTCATGTAGACCAAGAGATAGTGACATTTCAGTCACACCTAGCATTGGATTCTTTTATCATTCAAGTCATCCCATATATTTCCAAACAAATTTTCTCTCCTCCCATTGATAACAGCTTTGGTCGAGAGGTGAAGACCTAAAACTTACACATTCCATTTTCCAACAGGGGAGTGCACCATAACCCTAGAGGATGTTGCACTTCAACTCGGGCTAAGAGTTGATGGTTTACCAGTCATTGCTCCAATAATGTTTGACTGGGAGGAAATGTGTGACACTTATCTCGGTATCGTGCCAGTCAAGAGAGAGTCACTTATTAGCTCTATATTGAAACTAAAGTGGCTGAGAGGCAACATGTTGCCATTACCAGAAGAACCATCTGAAGAAGAAGTTCATGCCCATTGTAGGGCTTATATACTAGGTTTAATTGGAGGTATTTTGATGCCTGACAAAACAAGCAACAAAGTAAATCTTATATATTTAAGACGATATAGTTGGTGTTCTGCTTGTTTAACTATGTTGTATAGAGAAATGTGTGGAGTCACGGAAGTTGGTAGCAAAACAATAGGTGGTTGCTCATCACTGTTAATGTCCTGAGCATGGTATCGCATGCCATATATTGCGCCAATTTCTAGTAATCCACCAACATACCCTCTCGTGTGCAAATGGAGCAGGGGTAGAGTACTAAACTTTTGAAATAAACCTCACAATGATGTTGTGGGATACAGATCAATGTTTGATCACATTCAAGCTAATCAGGTAACTCTTTATATTTATTTTCTTATCTTTTACACATCATCTTAAGTAACAAAGTTAAATTTATTTGTAGCTTTTATGGGCGCCATATCAAGACTTGCAAATATCAATACCCATGGAAGCATATAGAGATGTGCAACTGTGGACTTCATGTACCGCCATCCTTTGTTTTGCAATTGTTGAATAGCACCAAATAGATAGAGTCAAATTACAGTTTCATCTCTTCCAAGAAGTCCCTTCTCTACCAAATAATTTGAATGACCTCCACAAAATTAACATGAGAGGAAGACAGGATGAAAATTGGGTTACAAGACATGCTCAATGGATCGAGATATGGAACAACAGACGTGAGCTGACAATAACGGGTCATCCAATGTAAGGCCCATTGTGCCACACACAAGAATACATGGAATGGTACATTGTCAATTCCATCTATTTCATATTTGTACCACCACTATACAAGATCCAAGGAGGAGCGACCAACAACTAAGAACTACCAATACATTTGAAATTGGTACGACTTCCACACCGTCGTACCACAAGACTACATCAATTCCTCCGAACATTATACCAGAAGCAAACATAATTAACACAAGACATTCGTTTGCAACAAAATCGGAGGATTTTTTTACAAACTTATTTGGAGTTGATTTTACAACTCTATCTTCAGCACAAACTTACATGCAGTCTCTTTACTGACCGGATTTTGCTAATGAACCTGCTAATTCATCAAATGTATTCCAACAACTAGACCTTCATGATGAGCCAAATCCTCCACAAGTTCATCTTGAAATCCCATAACAACAACCACAACGACAAACCTCACCACGTCAAATATGTCGTCCTCGTTGTGGAACTAGCCACTGTTACAGAGATAGTTAATTATTAATGTTGTTATGAATTTGTTATCATCTTTATTAATGCATTTTGTCTTCATCAATATTATCTTAGTAATATAAAAATGTTAATTTTAAAATATTTGTCTCAAGTATAAATAATTAACTTATAATTTAATATTTTATTTACTTTTAAAAATGAATTTTTAATTCTAAAATAAAATTTATTAAAAATTATAATAGTAAAGTTTTAGAGTTATTAAAAATTATAATATTAAATAATTTAATTTTAAAAAAATAATTTAATTAAAATAAAATTTTTATTCAAAATATCATTTAATCATACTAGTTTTTAAAAATATTAAGTCAAAATTACATATTTAAATAAATAAATAAACTGAATAATATTTAATATATTTATTTAATTTTTAAAAATATAATTATTATTCTTTAAGTATAAATAATTTAAGCATTAACATTATTATCTAAAATAATATACTTATTATTTAAATATTTTAATTAGTTTTTAAAAATTATCTAAAATAATTTACTTATTATTTAATTATTTTAATTAGTTTTTAAAAATATTATTTATTATCTTAAACATGTAAAATAAATATTATTTTTATTTTTATTTATTTTCAAATAATATAAAATATAAAAATAATTTAAATAATAAAACTTATTTTATTATATATAATTAACAAAATATTTATAAATATTTATTAGAATAACTTATTATAAATTTTTATTTTAACAAAATATAAATATATAAATATAATTTAAATAATAATATTTATTTCATTATATAAAAACATTAAAAAATTAAAAAAAAAAAAAAAAAAAGTCAAGTCAGAATTCGGTTCCTGAAAATTGAATTTTAGGTGGCAAAATTTTGCTACAATGTTGAGTCTATTTGGATAAATAAATTGCTTTATTTCTGTATTTTATTTTTTAATAATTTTTCTGTAAAAATTTTGACAAAAATTTATCCCATACAAAGAATATCTATTTTTTATTTTATTATGGTAATTAATTATTAAAAAAGTATTAAAATTTCATTAAGCCCATTTTATTATCACTAGAATGATAAAAACAACTGTGTTAACCTTTGAATGTGTGTCCCCAACATGAAAGTGACACGTGAATGCTTGATAAATGTGCACTACAGGATGCAGACAAAAAAAACTGTATTTTTGTACATTGATCTAAGTAGAGAAGTTGACAACAACAAAGAAGCATGAAAAGTTAGTCTCCTCCTTTCATGTCCCCCGAGTAGATTCGTTCACGTGTCTCACTCAGACCTTTCTTCCCCTTTACCTACGTCAATTGTCACGCTATGACCTTTGGACTCGATGGCTTGTGACCAGCTCTCTTCTACAACAATGCAACCCATGAGAATGAAAATGTGAGTCAATCACTTGTGCGAAGAATGATAAGATCCGGAAGTTATTATTTCCCTACTTTGTTTTAGATTACAAAAAGAAAATAAAATAACCCAAGTACAATTAAGGACATTATTAACGAAGAGGAAGTGGTTGCTGTTAGGAAATAGCCCTAGGTGATAGATTTGGTTCTTGTTAGTAAATTTTCTATAGTATGCTATCCGCAGTACTACTGTAGCATCATTTGAGGGTTTGTGTATGTCCCAATATTGGAATATGGCTACCTCTACCCGTATTGGGCTCGAGGATTGAACACACGCAATAGTTGTATTTTACTAGAATAATATGGTTTATAGATCCGATTTGAAAAATAGTACATCAGCTACCCAAGGTTTCGGCCTAACGAGGAACTAAGAACGTACAAATAAGAGCTAATAACCAAACTATAAATTGCATCTTGGCCAACGCAAACTGGAGATGAAAATATTGAAAATAACAAAAAATTAAAGTTATTTGGTTTCTGGTTGTATGATTGAATCCCCCTTCACTCCATTTTTTGCCTTTCCTCATCGAACATTGAGACAACTGACTCGCTCTCTCACTAACTTTATAGAAATCAGGACATTCCCAATAATAGTTTAATTAGTTGTAATCAAAATTCAAATGAGCTATAGCACATGACCATGCTTGGAAAAGTTTTATATGAAAAATAATTGTTTTTTTCTCCTCTTTCAAAACTTTATTATAATTGTTGGAAAAAGAAATACATTATCCTAAAATAAACCAATCCAAACATGGTCCGGATACTATAGCACAGATCACATTTCTCAACCAAAAACTCACTACGTTGCACTGAATTGGATCAACTCTCATTCTCAACGGTTCCAATTTCTATCCGGGCCATATACTTCATTGTTTTCATTCAAACAGTTTCAGCTCTACAATACACCCTTTGCATGTCAATATACGTATATTATCTATGGTTAGTAATTCTCTCTCTACTGTGGTTAGCCTCTCTCAGCTGCAAAGTGTACTGTTGAACACTCAGTTGTTGGCCACAATGATTTTTGCCTCACCGTGTTACATTATTCTATGAAGAATCATTTGTCCTCCTCTCATGCCTTATCCATTGTACCATTTGGTGATACATGGGGAAGAACCACATCTGAATTGCTGAGAATGAGAAGTATGGTATTAGTGTTGAGATCGCCACAAAGAATGTCACAATCCAAAAGGAAGGAGCCGGGGCGAGAGTTTCAATGAAGACTTTGTAAGCATTTGTAGAAATGAATGGAGGCATTGCTCCATATGCCAGGAGGATAAGATACCAGTAAGCAATGGAACCCCATATGAAAATATGTTGTATCAAGGTGAAGTAACGTATAGCAAGTGCCATCTGCAAGTTCACAACCCAAACCACGCAAGTATACATCGTTGCTCCCAGCATATCCCTTCCAGCAGTTCTTCCCTCCTTATCAAAGGCTTGAGGCTCCAATGCTTTTGTGCAGAAGAAGAATATCATTGTGGCACTAATAAATCCATTAAACATCCAGCTGAGTATTCGACGCCAGCTAAAGAGGATGTTTTGCACACCCTCTTGGTATAAGATAGGAAACTGCCACATTAAACAGAAATAATAATAATGATCATCACTCATCAGAAAAACAAGTTGATGCTTATTGGATTTTAGTTCCGATACAGTACAACCAAGGGGGATTTATCTATTATGCAATATACAAGTGACTGCTGTATTTAAACAGTATTACAAGAACCTTTAAAACGGGCTTTCTAGGTAATGACAATGTTAGGAAAAAAAGCCACCATTAAGGGGAAAAAGCAATTAGAACTAAGGGTTAAGATAGGTATGATGCAATAAAATAAATTCCAGATTTTTGCTATCTTTTTTTTCTGAGTTCTCTCTTTCGTTACATGCATCAGCAAACTATTTATAAAAAGACAAAGTGAAAATTTCCATTTCTAAATTATTACAAACATGACAACATACTAGAACCCATTCAGATTGAACTTTTTTTGCCATAACAGTTTCCAATCACAATTTAAGCAAAGATAAGAAGGTACTTACAAATGGTAATTTGCCATTTGAAGGCCATGAGAAACTGAAACAATCATATTTTTAGTTGGTGAACAATAAGCTTACCTTCAGGCAGTATCTGGCAGATACATCCTGGTCAAACACCCCAAGGGCAATCACTGGAAGTGATGAAAAGAAGACACTATAGAGAGACAAAAGCCAGTCATTGTATGCAGGCTGTCCAGAGAATGATGCATACACCTCATACAAGAATAGAGTGAAGCCAAACGTGATATTCTTGTAGAAAAAATAGCATATCTGTTGGAAGAAGGAACAAGTTAATATAACTACCAAAACTTTCACATCAGATCATCCTTAAGGGCCTAAATCTATAGAATGTTGAGTTTGAGTGGCAATACCATCGATGACATTCTCTGGTAACACCAATGTCCATGTACAAGAAGTAATCTTTCCAAGTACCGGAACTGTGCAATTGCAATATCACTAGACATAACAGCCTAGAGGAGAAAGAGGATATGAAACCAAAACATGTAATAAGGCAAGACAGGATATGGAAGCAAAAATCAACTTAAGGAAAAAATTATGAATAGTTTGTCAATTTTTTCAACACCTGCATTCCTTCAACGCCACTGATTCCAACCCCTACATCTGCTTCTTGAAGCATTCCAACATCATTAGCTCCATCACCAATAGCTAATGTTGTTTTACCAGTTCCATATTTAACCAGTCTAGTAACCTTTAAGGGGAACCAACAAAAATAAAATAATTTTACAAGCTAAGCAAAGTCATTATCAGAATTAAGCAAACATGATGTCAAATAGAGGGATGCAAGATAGGCTCAAACATACCAGTGCCTTCTGCTTTGGTGATGAGCGACAGCAGATAACAGATGCACAATGATTTGCAAGCTCTAGAAACATGTTCTTCATATTATCCTCTAAAGCATAAGCAAGTGATTTTCCATCAATTATTAGAGCACATGCCTGCTGACAGGTCCCTCTGGATGCAGAAACTAGTTGAAGACCTTCAGATATCTGGTGGCGTACACTTTCCCTTGATGCCTAAAACATGAATCAGCCTAAAAATATCGGCCACACTAATTTTTCATTTATACAGGTTTACGAAGATAATGTTAGTTAAGCCCAATGGGCTGGTTTCCTTTAGTTGAAGGAGTTGGTGATGGTTGGTTAGAATTCTAACTGAATTTGGCAGAGACAGGCCATAAAGAGTTTAAGGGTATTCTGCTTAGTAAAAGTCTGAAAGATTGGTTTTGGGGAAGAAATCTCATACTTTTGAATTCTTGATAATGTAACGCTCCAAATTTTAGTAATATTAATTATTATTATTCTTATATATGTATATATATTCATATGTGTGTTGATTTATTTAAAAATAATGTTTTATGTGTATTAAGTATATGGATGTGTGTATATATGTGTATGTATGACTGGATAGGCTGAAAATGGGCTAAGTGCCTAAGTGCAGGGCGTAACACTGGACTGTTCTCGCTGCAGCGAGAGGATTCTCGCTGTAGCGAGAGGCCCTAAGAGGAAGGACCAGAATTGTTGCCTTCTCGTTGTAACGAGAAACGTCTTGCTGTAGCGACAGAGCGACAGTTTGGAGTGCATTTCTAGGTGGTCTCGCTGTAGCGAGATTCTGCAGAAACCAAAGTGCAGTTTTCTTTAATTTTTTTGCTGTAGCGAGAGGGCGTGTCACTGTAGCAAGAGTGTCGCGACCAAAAAGGAATTTAAAGGAGGTTAGGGTTCAGGGAGAGTTATTTCTCCCTCTTCCTTCGAAATTCCTTTGATTCTTTCGTTCCCAAAGCCCTATTCCACCAATTAATTGCCTCCAAAGCCGTTATGGAGCTTGATTGAAGGTTGAATCCGTGTGGAGAACGCTTGGAGTTGAGTTTTAATGGTTAGGATTCTGTTTCTCATCCCCATTTCTCTTTTTCTCGATTTCTTTGAGTTCTTCCATGTGTTTTAGGCCGAAATCTGTGTAGGGAGCACGTCCGTGGTCAAATCCGAGTGTGGGTCTTCAATTTGAGGTAAGGGGAGACGTTATCCTACTCTTTTGTGCATGAATTGTTATTTTGTTTGATATTATGTTGTGGCTGAGTTAATGGATAGAAAATTGCTGAGAAATGTAATATAGGCCATGTACCGTGATATGTGAACATTATGTATGTTAACCCGAACTTGATGGATGTGGATTGTATGTAAATGTGGTGTAATATAGATGAATATTGGCTATGTGCCGTGTAATGTGAAATGCAATGTGAGCTGTGTGCTGTGTGTAAGCATGATTATTGCATACATGAATGGAATATATGTGTAAATGGGCGTATTAATACCGTTGTAATGTGTTGTGAATGATTCAGCGATACACTGGGGGTGTGGAAGATGAGGATAGTAAGAATACTTTGGGGAGAAGAGAGTGGTGGTAACACCGACTGCAGAACGGGTGCACCACGGGCCACACACTTTCTTCCTGACTAGACCTCTAACCATTATTTTTGCTGAGCGACCCGTGTCTACCCACATGGTATCCGTGAGACGAGAGTAACTGGCGACTATCATGGTGAGAATCTGTTATCACAGTACTATAATGAGGTGACTGGCGTGCGTATGCGTGGATTTGTGTTTTGTACTTATGAATGTGAAATACTGCTTGTAATTGTGTTTGTTCAATGTGTTGGAAATGTGCTGGAGGTAAGACTCTACGTTGATTGTGTGTTTTTGGGTAGTGTAGCGTATTCACCCTTATATTCGTTTTTCAGGTAATCAAGACGATCAGCACCGGACTCAGTGAAGGGATAGATGGATGGACTGCTATAGAACTTAGCTTTTATTTTGAAATTGTTGTAACTGAACTAGTCTTGTAACAGTCATTTGATATTAATTTATAACCATTCCCTTATTTCAAAGTATTTTTATAAAAATTAGTTATTCGAATTTGTGAAATTCTTATTAAATTAAAAATTAAAATTAAAGTGTTACATATAACACTTCTATTCATTCTTTACCTAATCTCTAAGCCTGTATAACATTTGATACCAGAGCTCCAAAATCCTAGGAGCTGTTCGTGATCTAATCAAGAATTTAAAAGCAAGTCTTTTGAGAATTTCAGAGGAAGTTTGTGAATTGCAAGCTTAAGGAAACAATTTAAGGAGGAAACATATAGGTATTTCAATATTAGGAGGTAACATGTATGGGTATCTGATTCGCCTTGAGCACCACTTTGATGCAAAGCAAATGAAGCAAGTTGCAGCTAGTTGTGGTAACACCGGAAGATGTGCCTACCATTGGTAACAGTGGCAGGAGGGTAGTTATTCTGAAGGAGAGTGCTTCAGCAGTTTCAACCTGAGGATGGCTCAAATATACCCATTGGAACCAGAAAGCAGAAGGAAAGATAGAAAAAAAAAAAAAAAAAAAAAGATGATTGGCCAATGGCAGAGAAGGAACAAAGGAAAAGCAAAGTGCAGATTGTGAGTTGTGACAACTATCTTCTAGGTAACTATAAGAAAGGATATTACTGAATGTTGTGTCATAATACAAAATGTATTTGCAATCACATATTAGGGTAAAACAGAATCAATCATAATTATAAACAAATCAAAATAAACCTGTAAGTTACAGTTACATATAATAGATATCGAATCATATCCCTTATTTTGTGATGATTGTTATCTAACACTACCCCTCAAATATGTCATATGAGGCAAGTTTGTTACAAATGTAGTCAACACGAGAGCCTTTAAGGAACTTAGTGAAAATGTCAACCAACTTGTTAGGGTGACTGATATGGGCCGTTAGTGAGTCAAGCAGAAAGGCCCAAAATTTGGCGTGTACACTAGGAAGGGAAAGGGAGCACATGTGAAAGGGAGAGTCAGTTATATAGGAAAGGAAGAAAGAGAAGTTAGTGATGGAAGAAAATGAGTAGGGAGACTGTTTGTGCCTAGAGAGGGAGGCTCTTGGTTCTTTGATACTGAGAGAGAGTGCTACTTTTATACCTTCTGTCATATATCATACATTTCATATATATTTACATTACTCTATTTCTGATTTCTTCTATTCTTTACAATTATTTGCTATATTAGTGTTCAGTGAACCTAACACTAATATGTCAAGTGTCAACCAACTAGTCACTAGAGTTGATGAAATCAGTTGCAATTTCTCCTGAAAGCACCTTTTCTTATAAAATGACAAAATATTTCTATGTATTTAGTTCATTCATGGAAGATTAGATTTGAGGCAATGTAAACTGCAGCTTAATTATCACAAATAAGCTGTCTACTGAATATCTCCTAATTTTAACTGTTAGAGTAGTTGTCTAAGTCATGCAAGTTCACATGCAGGTGCTTTCATAGCACAATATTCATCTTCAACACTAGACTGAGCAACTGTCTTTTACTCCTTGAAATCAAATTTCTTCCAATTAGAACACAATATCCAGAAGTAAATCTTTTATCTTATGGTGATCTAGCCCAATCAACATTAAATAACAAGTGATTTTGGCATTACCTTTATGTTCATATAATAGCCCTCATTCTGGTGCATTTTTATGTATCAAAGAATACAAATTACAGAGCCTAAATGGCTATCACATAGGGCATTCAGAAACTAACTACACTAACAGCAAAAGTGATGTGATATCTAGTAATAGTGAGATAATCGAGTCTACCCACAAGACATCAATATCTTCTTGAATCTTTTAATGGTTCTCCCTAGCCCGATAAAAACCTAACATTGGCGTCCATTGGAATACCACATGAACAACAATCAAACATACCAGTCTAAATGAGAAGGTGAAGAGCATACTTTCATTAGAATATGCCAATACCTAAAGAGGATTAGGCAACTTCAATGCCTATGTATCTGCGAGGACTCAAATCTTCTATCTGAAACTAACTGAATAAATGGTCTTTGAGCCATTAGATGTGTTTGAGTCATCATCAGTAGTGACGATTATCAACATAGACAACAAGATAAATGCATCGGCCAAATATAGAATAATCAACTTCACACCTAGTCATGCCAAACTGTATTAAGACAGCTAAAAAGTCCAAACCGCCTAGGCACGAGGGAATTGCTTCAAACCATAGAAAGAACATTGAAGATGACAAACAAGGTGAGAGTCACCAGAAACACCAAAACTTGGAGGCTATACCATTTAAACCTCTTCCTGTAAATCATCATTCAAGAACACATTCTTAATATTCAGTTGATAAAGGAGCCAATGATTAATAAACTCTCATAGCAAGAAAGAGATAGACCGAAGTGATTTTGGCCATAAGATAAAGTGCTCCATAATCTAGACTGTAGATCTCTGTGTATCATTTAGCCATTAAGCAAGTTTTAAAGCAAACAATACTACCATTAGGGCCAATCTTCACTGTATAAACCCAACAGCAGCCAATAGTGGACTTGTAAAGATGTATGAGAACAAAATTCCAAGTATCACTAGAATGCAAAGCAGTCATCTCATCCACCATTCACATTGAGCAGCACTTTGATCAAAGCAAATGCAGAAAGTTGCAGCTAGCAATGGTAACACTGGAAGCATGTGCCTACCATTGGTAACAGTTGTAAGAAGGTAGTAATTTTGAAGGGTAGTGTAGCAGCAGTTTCAACCTGAGTATGGCTCAGATGCCATTGAATCTAAGATGAGGAACTGGAATCTTTGGAACCAGAAAACAGAAGGAAAGATAATGTATTGAAGCAAAAAGGCGAGAGAATGCAAGAAACGAACATGAAAGAAGATTAGAGAAACAGCACGATTTACCTATGGCAGAGAAGGAACAGAAGAAAAGCTAAGTGCAGATTTTGGGTTGTGACACTATCTTCCAGGTAACAATTTGGGAGATGATTCACCCAAAATAAAAAAATACATAGGGAAGGAGAAAGTAAAGGAAAAAGTCTCCCTGTGGCTAGCAGGATGGTGGAATAGACATGGATGGAAGATGAAACAGCAAGAAAGGGTTTCAAGCACACTGCTGGCCATACCACCAGATTCGAACACTGCCACAAAAATGGATGAGCCATCAGCTGTGCAGTGACTAAGCTCTGGTCTCTACACCAACCAAGATTCCATCACTGGACTGTGATCCTTCTACAGGGGCTGGGATGGAGCTGGAAATGGTTACCATCCCACAACTCCAGAACAGAAACACAGTTTCTGAAATGATGGGAGCAAGGGCAAGATCAGGTTACAATAAACATGTCAGCTTTCTGACCAAATGGGAAGGACCAATTTTATCTTAGTAATTAGATCCATGATGAAAAGGCTGAGAGGTTCTCAGAACTTATTAAAGTCCATAATATATGGCTTCAGAGATGCTCAACACTGAAAAGATTCAAAAGAAAGCCCATAGGATCTGATAAGAACCCTGGGAGAACACACAACAAAAGCTAGCCACTATAATTGAAGAGTCTAAGGCCTTATAAAACTCCACATTAGAATCCCATAATTCCAACATGAGACTCAAATCTCATACCTTGGCAACTGAAACCTAACAGGGTCATTGTCCAAGGCCTTATAAACAACTGTAAAGTAAAACTAGATAACAGCTGAAATTTATTTACCTTGGCAATAGCCATCTTGTCTCCAACCTTCTCCAGCGATTGAATTTCTGGAATATCCAAATGAATTATAATCTGTTTCATTCCTTGTCTAAGCAAGCTACAAGAGAAACTGCATTTGTATATTCATGTCAAATACCATGACAAGTACTTCTCATAGCTGAAGCCAATTTAACAAAGACACATTCACAATATCATACCCAATATTGATGGCAGTCTCCATTTTATCCCCGGTCAAGACCCAAATCTTAATTTTTGCTTGGGAAAGCTTGTCAATACAATCAGAAACCTAGCAAAACAATATTGTTAGGCATAATTTTGAGTCCTATTCCAACGGATATATCTTCATATGTGAACATTTTTTTTTCTAAACTACCCCATTTTGGAGCTTGTCCTCAACAGCAGTGGCACCCAAAAGGATTAGATTCCTCTCAATCTTATCAGATATTTCCTCAATTAGTGTTTCCCGGTCTGCAGTAACTGAATTTTTCACTTCATAAAATTTTTTATCAAACACCTCATATTCTTCTTCATCAAGTTCACAATACGCCAGTATGAGGGTCCTTAGACCTGCATCAGCATATTCACGCACATGTTCCAAAGTTTTCTCTTCAAACTCCCTCCCATTCTTGGCAAGCCTTTCAAACATGACACTGCAATGAAAATATGACTTAAGGCAAGTCAATATGCTAAATGCAAAGGTAATATCGCCAAAATATTGATGGCTACATGTTATTTAGTCACTGACCTGTCAGCACCCTTACAGAGTAGCAAAATTCTCCCTTCCTCATCTTTCACTATCACTGACATTCGCTTCCTTGAGCTATTGAATTCTAAAACATTGAGAATCATGTACGTCCTGCAAAATGAAATTAGTTACTGCATATCTGATCCGTTCAAACTTACTTCACATGAAGAATGCAAAATTCAAAAACTTACAAATAGATATAAACAATAATTGAATTAGCAATAAATGTGCTTTTAAGTAATCACTAAGTGTAAGTTGTCACATTTTTTACTTCTATGGCTTATAAAAACTTAAATTTTTGGTAACTGTTGAAGCAATTAAAAACCTTTTATAAAGATGCTATGGATATTAGAAATATATTTCTAATTGTAGACAGAGTAACTGGGTAGGTTAGAAAGTTGACTATTACACCGGCAGATTATTTATTGGATGAACTTAGGCAAACGGAAGCAAAAGATGGATGAATCAGCTAGAAGTTTTGAATGCAAGGACCATGTTATATCCAATTTACTATGTGGAAGAATAATAGGATGGCAGAGTTTTGTATAGATATGGGGACTATATTTTCTTTAGTGTTATATTTGACCACTAGTGGGTAAGTCTTAGTTATTGTTGTTATATTTGTCCCCTGTAATAGCAATATGTAAATAGCAATGTGTATTTTATGGCTTGGTATCATAGCCTATTATGAAGGATTTGTAGAATGTGACCCCTTGAATGGAACATGGACTCATGAGCATTACCTTGTTAGACTCATGCTACATATTATTTTATCTTAGCATCATCTCATTTTGCCTTTATTTGACAAAGCTCAAAGCCATCATGTGATCTATGTAGTCAACATCACCTACTGGAATAAAGTTTGGGTGTTGTTATTGTTGTTATTAATTCTCATTTTGCCCTTAAGAAATAAGTTATTCCGAAGTTAAACCTTGCACATTTAATTAACCAAGTATTTGTTAATTTAAGGGTAGAGAATAATTTAAGAAATTTTAATAGGAAGATAAAGATCTGGTTATTGTTCCAAATAAAAAAAATCCCATGCATTTTCAGCTAATAAAGATAGTTTGTGTTTTATTAGGATTGCTTCTAGAGAAATAATCGCTTATTTTTTTAAACTCTAAAAAATTTGGCAAAATCAACAATTATTTTTCTAAAATAAGTTTAACCAAACACACTTAAAACACTTGGTGCATGTTTGGATAAGTTTATTGCCTTATATAGGCAGCTTTGTGAGAGTGCTTTTAAAAATTAAGCAATTATTTTGCGGAAATAATCCCATCCAAACATGCATTTAGTAGTTAATTTGATTATACATAATGTGTCACATTACTGATTGAGTATAAAATGAAATATTAAGATCATCAAAATACTTGGCATGCCTCAAAAAAATATTGAGTCCAAGAGGCATTATTTTTTAGATTATATTTTAAGCTGATCATTCTAAACACTACAGAAAAAAAAAATTATAATACCAGTGTCCTTAAAGTGTCCATATCTATAAGGAGTTGTTGACTCAAGTGTCTAAGTCATACAAAGGTGTCGACTCAAGCAAAACACAAAAATGGACATCCAGAGCAGAGTGACACGTGTTGTAGAAGGTGTCAAGTGTCAAAAACATATCCAAAACTCCAACATCTAGAGTCGGAGGAGTTTATGTTTCATAGCTTCTTCACTCACCCATGTTGAACTCACTTGACTTAACAATAAAATCCTTAATCCCAAATGTCATAGCCAAATAATAAATAAATATGCAAAAAGGATAAAAAGATTGCCTTCACCACAGTTCAACTAATTTTTTCCACTATTTATATACTTTAATCAATATCAAAGCATCAAATAGATTCCAGGTCCCATCCATAAAACTAGGACTTCAAGATCCACATATGTAAGCCAAGGTTACAAAGACTTAGTTTTGGTAAGCTTCTAGATAAGTCCTCATAGGAAAAGAAAATTAATATGAAAAATGAATAAATTTTCTCTCGAAGTGAAAAGCAACTTATACTACTTACATTTTAGAGAAGTTAAGTGTGAGAGCTTCTAAAAAAATAAAGAAGCATAAGCTTATTTAAACTTATGTGAAGAATTCGATTCATTTTACTACTTAATTTTTTATTCATAAAAGTACTTAATAAAAAGTTTATCAAATTGGGCCAAAATCAACTATGCTATAAGTACTTTTAGAATAGTAGGTTGGCCAATCCAGGAGTTGAAAAGTATCAATATTGAACTCCATATTTCTGTGTAGCTATTGATTAGACCCAGAAATGGAATGTAGGAGTTTCTACTTCCAAATTTTTGTATTGAAATTTAACTATTGGCATCACAAGCCTAGTTAGACAAGTTACTAAGTAATTGCACGTGCCTTTCTCAATGAAAATTAATCCTAAATTTTTTCAAGTTGATTAGAAATGAAAAATGCAGCAGTCAAAATCTCAAGTTAATAAACAGACAAAGCAATTGGAAATAACTGACCTTTCAACTTCATTGCCGGAAAGTGGATCCAACTCATACATTGATAAACAAGTCTGAGTCCGTTTGTAGAATTTAAAACCAACTTCTCTTGCAGCAATCACAAATGCTGCTTCATCCGGAGACTCAGCCTCATATGAGACATTTCCTGTGTCTGCATCCATTTCTGGTATGGCAGTATGACAGATTGCCAATAAGCGAAAAAATTTCTGGATAACATCTGCATGCAGCTCATTAACCCAGTTACCATTCATTATCCTTGCATCTGTAAAGTTAAAACCTTTGACATATGTTTTTGATTCTAATCTATTATCAACATGCTCATGAATCATAGGTGAACCATTAATTCTACTGATGGCTTGCTCAACCTCCGTCACACCACAGCCATAAGCTACCCCAGCAACAGAACATTTAATGAACTCCATTGAGTTGCATGTCAGAGTTCCAGTTTTATCAGAAAGTATTGTGTCAACTTGGCCAAGTTCCTCATTCAAGTTTGAAGTACGAGCACGAGCTGGTTTGTTTGCTTCTTCATAGTACATATGGATATCTTGATTGATGAAGATGCTCTGAAGAACTTTGACCATTTCTATTGAGAAATACAAGGAAATAGGAATGAAGAAGTTGTATAACATTAAAGCTGTTAAAGAATGACATATAGCAGCCACAGTTGCTCTTTCTGGATCGAAGAAAATTGTGGAATTATCTGGTCTTAGATACCATCTTTTCATCGACCCATTGTCCAGGTCACTCTTGGTTGCAATGCCAAAGAGGATAGATCCAACAAATGCAATTAGAAATAAAACACAAAACAAGAAGTAGATAATCTTATCCATCTTCTTTTCAATTTTGCTTCTTTTAGAAGGAGGATCAGTGGAGTTTTGAATGACCTTTGTGTCATGACCAGTAAATATGACTGCTCCATATATGTAGTCGGTATTACGAAGTTTAGAGTCTCTCAGAAGAAGTTGCTGCGCAGAAAGGGGATATTTTTGCTCTCCAAACTCCATGCTTCCAACAAATGAGTATAAATTTGCATTTGGGTCTTCACATTTGATGACAGCTCTAAAATCACAAAATTGGATGTCCTCGTGTAAAGAAGAAGTTACATCTAACCCTTGTTTTAACTTCAAATTTGTCTCACCATCCAAGTTCATGGTCTCAACATAACAAACTGCATCCTCATAACTGGACGAAAGCAGTAGGAGGTCAGCAGGGAAGAATTCATCCTTCATTATCTTCACTATACTCCCCACTCTCAAATTCTTCCATTTAGTATATTCAAAATTGCCATCACCTTTATGCAACATAACTCTTCTATTGTTCACCTCAATATCCTGCAGAACTATTCCGTTAGCTAAATTATATACCCTGAATGGATAGCTTGCCATAAAAATCTATAATGTGCACTAAACTCAAAACATAGAAAATATTGTAGTAGAATTAAGAATAAAAAACACCATTTTGGAATTTTACATCTCTAACCATACTGTAATCATAGCAAGATACGAAGACTCCTCAAGTTCAGCAACACATTGATATATCTAGGAGTCTGACTCTGAGAGATTAGTTCAGCAAATACAGGAATGGGGAACAAACAGCTTAGTAATGCACTTTATCCTTTTTCCAAAAAAGTTCATACTAATGACCTAAACACAATCTATAATCTTCCATAAGCTGTCCATCATGGGTAATGAAAACTGGTATTCCATTTCTGTTCACAATTTTAATAAAGCTACAGTCAAATAGAATCCTTTATAAAAACACTTGAATAAGCTTTGTAAAAATTACTGCCAATCTATGAGCAATGGGATACTGTATGTTCCATAGATTCAACAGACACCATGAATTGCAAAAAAAATGTAAACATAAACACAATAGAAGACTATAAAGACCACTCTCATTCAGTTTGAATCTACACACTATTGCTGCAGGGTTGAAGACAAAAGGGTTAAAGAAATCGACTTTGTAAAATGAAATTCATGATAGACTAAAGCAGTTTGCAGAACATAGTACCTGCTTTTTCCTACGCCAATCTTCAATACCCTCTTTCACCATAGTTGCTCCAATGATGATTGACAGAGGAAGGATAGCACTGACAGCTGTATAAGGAGCAAGCTTTGTGAAGGCTAAGATGCCAGCCACTAAGAAATAGAAATTAGCAACCCTCCTGAACTGCTCAAATAGTGACTTGGGCAAGAAAGTGGCAACAGTGTATTTTGTGGACCTAACAGAATTATCAGCATAATTCAAAGCCTCAAATCTATCAGGTTCATTGCAGAAAACCACCCTGGAATGACGCTGTCCCCCAATCTGGGAGTGATCCCTCTTGAAGGTTGGTTTGCCACAGGCAAAGGAGTAGATCTTGCTAAACTGAAGCTTCATCATACTCCTCCCACCCCTCATTCTTCTCTTACCCAATTGGTAAAATCAATTGTTCCAAAAAATAAAGGCATAAAAAAAGACCCACTAAGGTGAATTAGTTACCAATTGCTCTTGACAAATCTGGTAACCTTCCCAAGTCTCAAAAAGCAAGTTCACTTACCAATATACTTATAAACGAACCGACTTTAACTAGTCAACAACCAAAACTATCTCACCCACAAAAAAAATTCTGAATCCCTTTGGTCTTATAAATATACGCAATCTCTGTGTGGCAAAAAACTTAAGGAAACTAAAATTAAAAATACACAATTCACAAAACCTATGTACTATAGGGTACAAATAATGTGAAGTGACCTTTCAGAAGAAGAGATACCCAGAAGTTGAAACATGTGTGTGATCATAATTTATGAAATGGGGCCCCAAGAAGAAGGTTTGGAACTTGGCATTTTGAGATTGAGCATGAAAGAGACATAGCTGTTGAGGAGGTGCATTTTTACTTTTGAAAAAAAATAATTCAGAGGGCTCTACTTGAACTTCCCCATAGAGTGCCGTGCCACGAGGAAATTACTCTGTGGAACAAACAAATTGAAGTAACAATGTTATCGGCAATAACCAAGCACACTGAGAGAGCAACGAATAATATTTGGATTTTTCCATTCGCACGTCGTTCTGTTTTTTACTCTCAATTTTTTGCACACAACACAATTTTATATATTTATCTTCCAGTGTTTAATTTCAATGCAATCTATCGATTAATATACATAATAGATGACATAATAGATGCAATATTTAAATGAATTATAAATATTTTTTATTTTTTAAAAATTTTAGTTATTTTTAAAAAATATTAAATATATTTTATAGTTTAAAAATAATAAATACATATATTTTTTATTAAATAATTATTTTATACGATAAGAAAAAATTAATATAAAATAAATAAAAAATACTTTCAAGTATATAATCACCTTTTTTTACAATTATTTGCAAGACAATTTTCCCTTCAAGATAATTATGCTTACCCATTTTCAATAATTTATTAGTGTTAATATCAAGAATAATACCAGATACATAAAAATTATCT
Source organism: Abrus precatorius (assembly GCF_003935025.1). Lineage (NCBI taxonomy): Eukaryota > Viridiplantae > Streptophyta > Magnoliopsida > Fabales > Fabaceae > Abrus > Abrus precatorius. The sequence continues at coordinate 13,624,642 of NW_020874292.1, forward strand.
AGCAATTTTAATTTTATTTTTAAGTTTAGTTAACATTTTGTCTTCTTTATCTTCTATTTTTATAAGAATTTCTGTCAATATAATTGTTTCTTAAAATTACATCCTTTCAACTTTTGAACTTTCAAATATATAATATTTTAAGGCAAGTTTCTACCAAATTTGTTTCTTCATCTCTTTAATTGCTTTTTTCTTATTTAATCATCTAATATTTTATTCATTTTATCTTCCTCTCAAATGCATATTTTTCAATTTATTAATTTTATCTTAAAGTTTTATTTTATTTTTTTACTTAAGCTTTTCATTTTTCTTAATATGTTACTTTTTATCTTCCTTCTTAAAAATATCATATTTTTTATGATAGTTAATTTCTTATTTTCATTTTTAAATTTTCCTCTATTTACTTTTTTTGTCCTTTTTCGTTACAATAATTTTTTTAATTTATATTATTTTGATAGTTTAACGCTTTTATCCATTAAATTTATCCAAAAAAAAAACTTGAACGAATGGTGTTTTATAATAGAACTATTAATTCATGCAATAAAGGTTACAATAAAAAGTTAAAATTATTATTTTTTGTTTTTGAAACTCATGTAATTAATTATCACCCAAATTTTTTAGTATTCTAAATTTTTAATTTTATGAAGTTTTCATTAATATATTATTTTTTATTAGTGATCAAAATTCATTTTATATTTTAAAATTTAATTCTTTAAAATTTAAATCAATAAAATTGATACATAAATGATAACTAAAGTTTACAATTATGTCATTAATATATAATTTAATTATATTTTGTTCTTAAAAAAGTAATAATTACTTCCAACTTACTATTGAGAACAAATTAGGACTAGAGATTTCACATTATGAGCACCAAAATGAAGTTTGATTCAATAAAATTAGGCAAATGCATAAAAGATTAAATGCCATTTTAGTCCTTCATTTGTTTCATGAGATAGTAAGTGTTATGTATTTTAATCCTTAAAATTTTTAAAATATCATATTAATCTCTAACTTCTATCTTCGTTGACCGTTTTAAACTTTAAACTTAGACATCGTCAATAAACAATAATAAAATGCTGACAAAGTAATATATATGATTGATTATATAATAAAAAAAACATTGTATATGGTATAATATATATTTTCATTTTATTTTAGTCCTTAAGATTGTCACACGTTAGACATTTTAGTTTCTAATTCACAAAACATCTCATCTACTCATTCTTCTTCTTTTTCTTCATTCTCTCACTCCCGAAACTATCATCACTCCATTTCCTCTCTTATATTCAAACTTTGTCTTCCATCTTGTACTCGCAAGTAGGGTTTGTGAAAGTGTGGGATTTAAGTATTGTTAGAAGCATGTTTGACACTATGCCTAACAAAAAATATTGTTTTGTTCATCACCATAATTAATGAGTATGCAAAGACTAATAACATGGCAGACTCAAGGTTATTATTTGAACAAGTTATGAATAAGGATGTTGTTGGTTTGCTTTGATGTCAAAGTAGGTTTGAAATGAACACTTTTATTAGGCATTAAAAGTATTTATTGAGATGGAATTAATGAATGTGAATTTTGTTGAATAATTTTTAGTACTTGTCATCAATGAAAAACATAAATGGTGGTCAATTATAATAATTTTCAGTGAAAATGAATGAGAAAAAGAAAGATTAATAGATAAAAATATATATCGTACTATAAATAACTTTTTTTTAATTATGTAATGAATTATATATGTCATTAATGTGATCTATTAATATTTTGTTATTATTTATTAATGATATTTAGATGTAAAAAACTAAAAGAGTCGAGACGTAGAAATTATAGAACAATTTTCAAATTTTAAGAGATTAAAATATTTAATATTTCCTAGTTTAGTACTAAAAGGTACCAGAACATAATTCGTTGCCCTTTTTCATTCATAAGGTATTCAAATAAATACAGTTACAAAGGAGTAATTTTAGGGAGGTATAAAGGAAACAAAATATTTGATGCTAAACTACTGTCATCCCTTAATCATAGGAATCTCAACAGCTATAATCTTAATTACACACAAGATTTGATATATTTGTTGACCCATACCAACACTCTACCTCAAGTTGGTGTGTAGATATCTCTAACACCCAACTTGTCAAGTGAGTTATGGAAATCCCTACTAGAAACAGCTTTTGTGAGAATATCTGCGAGCTGGTCTTCTGATTTGACAAAAGGGAATTGGATGATCTTCTCCTCAAGGTTCTATTTTATGAAGTGTCTATCTACTTCCACGTGCTTTGTACAATCATGATGGACAGGATTGTGAGACATACTGATAGCAGCTTTATTGTCACAGAATAGATTCATTTCAGAGGTAGGACCGAATCCAACTTCTTTTAGTAACTTTCGAAGTCATAAAAGCTCACACAATCCTTTAGATATACCTCTAAATTTGGCTTCAGCACTGGATAGTGCTACCACCTTTTGCTTCTTGCTTCTCCATGTGACTAAGTTTCCTCCCACAAAGGTGAAGTAGCCTGAAGTGAATTTTCTGTCTGTGATATTCCCTGCCCAATTTTCATCTGTGTATCCTGTGACATCTAAATGACCATTCTTGGTGAACATCAACCCTTTCCCTGGTGAACCTTTTAGATAGGGAAGAATACGCATCATTGCACTCATATGATCTTCACTAGGACAGTGCATGAATTGGCTTACAACATTCACAACATATGCAATGTCAGGGCGAGTATGAGACAGGTAAATAAGTTTACCCACTAGTCTTTGGTATCTTCCTTTGTCAGCTAGCACTTGATCAGTGTACATTCCAAGTCCATGATTTTGAACAACAGGTGTGCTTGCTGGTTTACAGTCCAATAATCCCACCTCTGTCAATAGATTTAGCAAGTATTTCCTTTGGGAAAGGAATATTTCTCTTTGTGACCTTGCCACTTTGATTCCTAAAAAATATTTGAGTCCACCAAGATCCTTCATTTCAAATTCAGCCGACAATTGTTTTTTTAGCCTTGAAATTTCCTATACATCATCCCCCGTGATAATCATGTCATCAACATATATTATAAAAGCAGTTACTTTTCCTTCCTTATGTTTTAGGGAGAATGTATGGTCTGAATTGCTTTGGTGATAGCCATATTTCTTCATAGCAAGACTAAATCATCCAAACCATGCTCGTGGTGATTGCTTCAACCCGTACAATGCTCGTTCCAGCTTACATACAAACTTAGTTTGGAAAGATACTGTATAACCTGGTGGGATTTCCATGTAAATTTCTTCTTCAAGATCACCATGCAAAAAGGCATTCTTTACATCAAGTTGATGTAATGGCCAATCTAAATTGGCTGCAAGAGATAATAATACTTTAACAGTATTTAGTTTGACCACCAGTCAAAAGGTTTCCACGTAATCTACACCATATTTCTGCGTGAATCCTTTTGCCAAAAGCTTTGCTTTATACCGATTGATTGATCCATTAGCTGTGTATTTTATGGAAAAAAAAAAAAACCCATTTTCACCCCACTAGTTTCCTTTCTTTGGGCAATGGGACCAACTTCCAAGTGTTGTTTTTTTGTAACGCATCCAACTCTTCTTGAATTGCTTGTGTCCACTTTGGGTCTGCTAGAGCTTCCTCAATGTTACTTGAGATATGGCAGGCAGATAGAGTCCTTGCAAAATTCTTGATAGCTTTCGGAAACCTTTGAGTAGAGACGTAATTTGCAATTGGATACTTTGATCTCCTTTCTTCTTCATTAGAAGAATATCTATTTGGAGGTTTTCCTCGGTTATATCTGAAAGGCAAAACATATCCAGCAGTAATATCTAAAGTGTCTGCATCTAAATAGGTGTTAGGGGATCTTACGTCGGGAATATTCTCAATAAGAGATAATTCTTCAGGTACTGAAGTGAGAGGGGATGTAGTTAGTTCTGGTTCTTCATGTGTAGACTGTTGGTCGTTAGTTTCATTCTCCCTATTTCCTATCTCTGTCCTTGTTGTTGTTTCCCTTAGAGGGCTGTGTTCTAGATTGCCTTTCACTATAGGGTTACCTTGTAGAGAGCCTCTTAATTCAACTCCTCCAACTTCTAGAGCCATTAACCAATTTGGCTCTTCATTTGTATTCTCCTTCTGAAGAGGTAAATTGGGCACAGGCTGTTGAAAGAAGGGCTCAGATTCAATAAACGTCACATCCATGGTGATATAGGTGCGATTGGTAGTAGGATCAAAGCACCTATACCCCTTTTGATGCAATCCATAGCCTAGAAATAAGCATTAAACCGCACATGGATCTAGCTTTGTTCGCTGGTTTTTATAAAGGTGGACGAATGCAACACAGCCAAAGATTTGAGGAGGGAGCATAAGAACTGTGGGGAGAGAGACATGAGTAGATAAGATTTGTAAGGAAGTCTTGAATTTTAAGACTTTTGATGGCATCCTATTGAGTAAATGTACAGCAGTAGCGACTGCATCACTCCAAAAATGACTTGGTACATATGTTCCAAGAAGTAATGCTCGTGTAGTCTCCAAAATATAGCGATTTTTTCTTTCAGCGACACCATTTTGTTGTGGAGTTTGTGAGCAGGATGTTTCATGAATCAGACCATAGTCACGAAAATATGCCTGAAATTTTCGTTTAATAAACTCCCCGCCATTATCAGAGCAAAGAACTTGTATTTGCTTGGAAAATTGGGTTTGAACCATGGTATGAAAGGTCTGAAAAATAGAGAACACTTCATCCTTAGTTTTCATGTGGTACAACCAGGTCATTCGAATGCAGTCATCAACAAAGATCACAAACCAACGGTAACCAGAGGAGGAAGTAATCGAAGAAGGCCCCCAGACATCAGAATGTATTAAAGAGAAAGGAGCAAAACTTTTATTTAAACTTGCTGGATAAGAGACTCTATGGCTTTTAGCCAAAATACATGTATCACACTTAAGTTCTATATTCTATGAGCACGAAAAAAGATTTGGTAGAAGATGTTTTAAGTAGCTAAACGATGGGTGCCCCAATCTACGATACCATAGCCAAAGCTCTTTCCTTGCTCGTGGTCATGTGTTGCACTAGATTTTCTCTCCCTGGACTGAAGTCATCTAAGTAGTACAACCCCCCTCGCTTAGTACCATGTCTAATGATCTTCTTGCTGAGAATATCTTGGATAAGACAAAATGAAGGATATATCAGTGTTACACAATTAAGTTCTTCAATAAGTTGACTCACTGCTAACAATTTATTTGATAAGGATGGAACTAAAAGAGTGTGAGATAAGGACGAAGAAGGGGATATGGGAACTGTTCCAGCCCCAGTAACTGGGTAACCGATTCCATTAGCATTAGTAATATGTGTTCTCCATGGTAAAGTCATCTAAGAGAAATCTCTAGGATCAAAGGTCATGTGATTCGTTGCCCCAAAGTCAATAATCCAATTATGGTTATTGGGAGCTCTAGTAGTACAAAGAACCTGTCCATAATTACCTCCACCAGTGTCTGTGCAAGAATCTCTACCACCGTCTGTGGGAGAATCTGTAGAAGGAATGAGGGATAATTGAGGTTCAGAGGTAGTAACTACAACAACTCGCCTTGTTCCTCCTAATGCACCTCCTGGAGCACTTCCTGTGATGGTCCCCTGCTTCTTCTGGACTTGTATCTCATGCCACCAATCTGGATAGCCATGCAATTTAAAGCATGTATCTCGAGTATGCTTCTTGTTTCCACAGTGAGTGCACTTCCCCCTACCAAATTGATTCTTAGAGTTGGTTCCTAATCCTCCCTTCATCAAATGTGGTTGTTTACCCCTCTAATTATCATAACAGCACCATCAGAGGGAGTCTCCAACCTAGATGACATCATTGATTGGTGGGAATCCTCCCTTCGGACGTATGCATAAGCTTGCTCAACAGTGGGGAAGGGCTTTAGCTGAAGAACATCACTCCTAATGTTGTCAAGTCTGTCATTCAATCCATCCAAAAAAACATAGACTTTTTCCTCTTATAAGAGAGAGTTATATTTTTGTATATATGAGGCACATTTCATTGGATTAGGACGACTAAAGTCGATTTCATGTCACAATCCTTGCAGGTCATTGTAGTACTTCTCGATGGATCCACCGCCTTGTCGTATTTGTGTCACACGTCGTCGAAGGTCATAAACTTGTGATGAGTCCGAACCATCAAAGTAGGTTGTAGCAATTGAATCCCAAACCTGTTTAACCGTCGAGAAACTAATGAAGTTTCCGACCAGGGAGGATTCCATTGAGTTTATCAACCACCCTTTAACAATGGCATTTTCAGTTCGCCATTTTCGAAAGGATGGGTCATTTTCTACTGGCTGTGAAAGATCTCCATTGATGTACCCTAGTTTGTCCTTGCTTGCGATGTACATCTCAACAACCTGAGACCACAACGCATAATTCAATCCATCTAACTTTACATTTATTAGTACTGTCGTAGAACCAGAGATGGGTGATGAGGTATTGGCTATCGTCATGGCTTGTGTTATCTTGACTGTTAAACTTTCAAGTATGGATTCAGCGGAGGTGGAGGTTTTGGCCATCTTGGCCGTTGGTGATGGTGGGTTTTCCATTGATGCACGAAGCGCAAGTTCCCTTTCTGAATCTATTCATAAGAACCCAAGACCTTGCGCTCTGATACCATATCAGAACATAATTCATTGCCCTTTTTCATTCATAAGGTATTCAAATTGTTCCTGTTAAGGAAACACTAGTCTTCAGGTCCTTCCTCCGAAACAATGACGTATCTCTAGTAGTCACTGACGTGAGGAAGATACCTGCAAAAAGCACTATGATGCTGAAGTCAGGATTTGGTTCTGGGTAATAAATGGTATTTAATAATGAAAAGTCAACCCTTTACCTGTACTTTTACCTTCCTTATATAGGCACTGTAATTGGCTAATGGGCTTGCTAAGATAGTATTGATCTTTGGCCTTTTAATTAAAACAAATAATATCTTGATTATTACCCTAAATTAGGTTTAATTACTTTTTAATCCTGACGAAGGGTATTCGGCCAAATTAGGCCGAATAGGTACTCGGTTTCCTTTTCCTACAAGTAGGACCGAGTTGGTCTCTATCCAGTACACAAATAAATACAGTTACAGAAGAGTAATTTTAGAGAGGTATAAAAGGAAACAAAATATCTAATGCTCATCCCTTAATCATAGTAATCTCAACAGCTATAATCCTAATTACACACAAGATCTGGTATATTTGTTGACCCATACCATCAAAAGGATGGTTTAGTCGAAACAAAAAACATTATCGCTTCGTTGGCCTTAGCCGGCTGCACGTCGACATCAGTGTTTTCGATTTCTCCGTTTAAGGAACGCCAAGACCTAAACCTCCACTTTTTATCTGTTGCTTTCCCTTTGTCCCTTACCTTCCCTTCAAGGTTTAAGCTTGTCAACTATGAGGAATCAAGTTAACTACTTGGGCTCTTAAAAATCTTTTTAATTTTATTTCTATTTTTTATCTTTTTAAAATCATTAATATTTAAAAAATGCGAAGGAGACTAGTGTAGGTGCCTTTCCGACACTAGGACAGCATAAGAAGAACTACTAAATAAGATTAATGTTCAGATCTTTGTGGGGCAAAACCAGGCAGAAGGTTGTAATGTATTTAGGTGCCCAACGTTATATGGGTTCTTGTAGAAGATTTATACTCTTAATCAATTTCACTTTTTTGTTAAATGGAATCCCTCAACTAATCGTGGACATCAGATTTGGAAATTTGGGAAAAATTAGGATTCAAACCAAATGCTTAGGGTGGGGGAGGAAGAGAGTGGCAAGGGGGTTAGCGAAGTGGATGTCGCGGTCACAGGCGAGGCAGAGAGCAGTGGCATCAGCTTTACAGGTGACGTGAGTGAGAGAGCTTGCTCACAAACTTCGTAGAGAGAGACACGAGGGCACTTTTATTTCTTCTCTTTATATGTGTTTTGCCGGTTGAAGAAAACCTAAGAAAAATCTCAAGCCTATTTTTCTTTACATTCAAGCTTTCATACACACTAGCACACATCTTTCTTGTGTTTCCTTTGTTCTTTTCTTCTTCAACACTGTTCCAGCCCAACAATAAAGGAGAAAGGTTGGAACATTTTCTTAGAAGAACCAAGTCACTTGAAAGTTTCTAATATCTTGAGAGATTAATCTTTCACTTATCAAGAATATATTGTTCCTGTTAAAAAAACACTAGTCTTCAAGTCCTTGCTCTGAAATGATGACATATCTCTAGTAGTCGCTAACGTGGGGAGGATACCTGCAAAAGACACTCTGATTGTGAAGTCAGAATTCGGGTTTGAGTAATAAATGGTATTTAATAATGAAAAGTCTACCCTTTACCTGTACTCTTACCTTCCTTATATAGGCACTGTAATGGGCTAATGGACCTAATGGGCCTGCTAAGCCAGTCTTGATCTTTGGCCTTTTAATTAAAACAAATAATATCTTGATTATTACCCTAAATTAAGTTTAATTACCTCTTAATCCTGACGAAGGGTATTCGGCTAAATTAGGCCGAATAGGTACTCGGTTTCCTTTTCGGCCTAATTTAGCCGAATACCCTTCGTCAGGATTAAGAGATAATTAAACCTAATTTAGGGTAATAATCAAGATATTATTTGTTTTAATTAAAAGGCCAAAGATCAAGACTGGCTTAGCAGGCCCATTAGCCCATTACAGTGCTTATATAAGGAAGGTAAGAGTACAGGTAAAGGGTAGACTTTTCATTATTAAATACTATTTATTACTCAGACCCGAATCCTAACTTCAGCATCGAGTGCCTTTTGCAGTTATCCTCCTCACGTCAGCGACTACTAGAGATACGTCATCGTTTTGGAGCAAGGATTTGAAGACTAGTGTTTCTTTAACAGAAACATATATATTTTTTTTTATAAAGGAGCAAAAAAAATTGCGATTCTCTTTTTCCTTATAACTATAGTACTAAAAGCAAATCAAATTCACTCAAATTCAATATATTAACTTTATAAATTTTTATGCGTAAGAAATTAAAAGCCAAAAAGAACTACACTAGATTAATCAATCTGAGAGAGCAGACTCCTTAATCCCTTCCAACAAGGGGTGTAATTAAATTAGATTAGCTCAAGTATGAGAAAAAATAATGTCCAAATCAATAAATAAATATTTATTTGAATTGGTTCAGTTTTTGTGAATTTTTTTCCAACTTGACCAAACCAATCCAATAAAATTTGTGTTGGTTTGATTGGATCATTGAGTTATTATTTTCTTTATTAAAAGACAAGAAAACAATAAAATAATATAGAAAAAAAATTAGGGGAAACAAAGAGATCTAATTGAAAACAAAATTTATAGTTTATCATAATTCAATAATTTCACAAATTAACAATGCATGCTTCAATACAATCAGATACGATACTAAAAGTCAAATAAATTGTAAGTAGTGCTCTTTTGACGTGACTTATCTCTATTACATACATTTGACGTAATTAGGAACTTGACGGTAGAAATTTTAAACATATATTACAAATGGTATTCTTGTTAAGAGGTTATGACTTTGGCAAAGTTTAGGTAACATATAAAGGGATGAGTATATCATATCAAACAAAGAGGTAGAAGTGTTGACCATCCGAGGTTGAAGGACAAACGCAAAGAACAGTAAGACATGGAATGCATTGATAGCATGACTTATGTTTCTAAGTATTAGTTAATATCTTAATTTTTTTTTCCATACACATTAGTTTGGTTCGGATTATATAATTTTTAAAATTTTGAAACCCCGCACCCAAACTTTTTTAAGATTTTATTTGTAAATCAGATTAAATTTTTTTCATTTCGAATACACTTTTTAGTAAGAATAAAAACTCACATTTTCTGATTTTATTATTTTTTTGGAAGAACTTAGTGGTTTTAGTAATAAAACATCCCTTTTGAGTAACTTTTTAAAAATTTAAAACCTTTAAAAAACAACTTTTCTTTTAAAAAAGATAACTATATATATATATAAACAAATGAACATTACACCTTAATTTTTTTAAAATATAAATGAACTTCTTAACAGTTATGAATATGCTTCTCAATAATATTTTAGAAGGTAGAATAAAATATTAAATATCTTTATTATTGACTTTGAAATTTCTTTTGAAACATATATTTTATCTTCTCAGATCACAAAACCAACGGTGATATTCAGAATTTAACCATTCATAATATCGTGAATCTTGGTGAAAGAACAATTCTGAAAAAGTTATTTATTTTAAAATGGATTCAAATATAACATAATAATTTTTAAAAATAAATATATGTTTTAAGATAGTAAAATAGTCTTGACAAAAAAATAGGCATAGAAAAATAATTTAAATATCACCCAAGAAAGAGAAATATAATTTACTCATCAAAAGAAAATAAAAAGCCGCAATCAATGAGCACAATATAATAAATATAATGAAAAATATTTTTTCATATTTTGTTTTCTGAAAATTCATGCGGGTGCCAATCTTTAAAAGCAATGCTTACAAATAGAGATGAACCAAATTGTGTCAGCAATATCATGAATTTTAGGAGAGAGAAACTTTGGAATATATGAAGGGGAAGGCAGTTAACGGTTTTTGGGGCAGCACTGAATTTGGCTAACGAGTTGGGTGTGATCTAAGTGGTCACAGTAGTGACAATGTGTGTCTTAGAGCTACAACGTGTTGAGTGGGCATTTGCCATTCCACTCAACCATCCCACATTTCCTGGGGTTCAGTCATTCCCAAATGCTAGAAGATTCTATAGACAAATTATTCATCGGTGCATCTTGCAGAATTTTTAACAGAAAAGAGCTTAAAAAAATAAAAATATACATAAATAGACCAGCCTCTATATTATTATCCAATTAGACTTATTTACTGTATAGGTTTAGAATTGTTGTCTTTGGAACCGAATTCTGACCTATAATTTTTTTTTATTTTAAAATTTAGTTTTTTGTTTTTATATAATAAAATAATTTATATATTTTTTATGTTTATATATTTATATATTGTGAAATTTAATAAATATTTATAAATATTTAGTTAATTTTAAATAATAAAATAAGTTTTATTATTTGAATTATATTTATATTTTTATATTATGTGAAAATGAATATTTATATTATGTTAATTTGTGTGAAATAATATTTATATATTTATATTATGTGAAATAATAAAGAATATTATGTTGATATATTTTATTGAATATGTAAATTTGTTATAATTTCTAATATTAATATGATAATATTATTTTGAATAAGTATTTGATTTTTAAAAAAATAAAATTTATATATCAAATGAATAAAAATAATAAAGAATATAAGGGTATATATTTTTTGAATATGTAAATATGTGTCATGAATTTTAAATATTAATATGATAATATTATTTTGAATAAGTATTTTATTTTAAATGCAATGTGGGAATTTTTAATATTAATATGCAAAAGTGATTCAAGGGGCAGTAGTCTGGAAAATAAAACTATGACATATATTAATGCAACGTCCTCTCAAGTTAGATTTTCCTTTTTCTTTATAACCCATTATAACAAAAAAAATCAATGGCAGGAACTAGATGCATGACCAATGTTTGGACATGTCTTCCGTGTGTGACCAGGAGTGTGACAATAGGAACAATTTTTTGCACGATTTTATTGTTCTCTAATATCTATCTCTGTTCTTATCCTATTGGATTTGGGTTGACCCTTTGAAATTCATTTTAGTTCTGGATTTGGACACAAAGTTGGGCCAGTGTAAGTTGGCCAATAGTCTTCGTGTCTGAGTTCTCCAAACTGACATTGTATGCCTTAGAAACTTGTTGTAAGGTATACACGGGAGATATGTAGATGTCAAAGTTGTGGTGTGCGTGTAAGCATGAAGCAAGTATATGCGAACATGGAATGTGAATTTTTTGAAACTTGCCACAATCACACCATATTTCATCTAACCGTACTGTAAATCTCCCTACGGGTCAAACTTGTCTCGGATGTTGCATTTCTTCGACTAAAAATCTAGTTCTTGTTCTGTCAAAGGTGATGACTCTATGAGTATTCGCCTTTAACTGTGCATCTTGAATTGCTTTAGTTGCAACCTCTGAGTACACATGTCCAACATTAATCATTGCATCTATTTTCCTGCCTCTCTTAATGAAGAACTTGTTGTAATAGGTGTATGTCGCTATGACCATGGAGCAAATTGGTAGGTTTTCGATTTTCTTCAAGACCAAATTGATTGACTTTACTAGGTTTGTTGTCATGTGTCCCCAATGTCATCCGTTGTTCCATGCCAGCATCCATTTTTCTTTGGGATGTTGTCCAACTATTGTGCAGCTTCAAGATTATTATCTTTTACTATGTTGTAATAGTAAAAGAATATTGGTTCAGTCGTCCCATATGCTGAAAAAAAGATTACAAATTAAATTAATATAACTAGCTAAGCAAGTGTATAAAACATTAATAATAATATAGAGTACATAAAAAATTAAAATTGCTCATATTGACGATATATTTCCTAAGTACAACATTTTTGAATCGTCGCATGAAATTTTGTACAATGTGTCTAACACAATAAACATGGTCAGAATTATTTTTCGTCCAACCACTTCCATTTCTGAAGTATGCACTTCTTATAGTTTCGTGACAATCTGAAATGAGGCAAAACCCCTCTTGCGGGGTTACATTGTGCAGCTTCAAAATTATTATCTTTTACTATGTTATAATAGTAAAAGAATCTTGATTCAGTCATCCTATATGCTAGAAAAAAGATTACAAATTAAATTAATATAACTAGCTAAGCAAGTGTATAAAACATTAATAATAATATAGAGTACATAAAAATTTAAAATTGCTCATATTGACGACATATTTCTTAAGTGCAGCATTTTTAAATCGTCGAATGAAATTTTGTGCAATGTGTCTAATGCAATAGACATGGTCAAAATTATTTTCCAATCCAATCACTTCTATTTCTGGAGTATACACTTCTTATAGCCTCGTGACGATCCGAAATGAGGCACAACCCCTCTTACAGGGTTAAGAACCTAACCTCGTAATTGTTCCTATTCTTGAACAACTTGGTTTTGCTGGGGTTGCAAAGCTAAGGCATCTTAAAGTGAATCAAGCACTGGTGATAGCTTTAGTCGATAGGTGGAGACCTGAAACTCACACATTCTATTTTCCAACTGGGGAGTACACCATAACCTTGGAGGATGTTGCACTTCAACTCGGGCTAAGAGTTAATGGATTACCAGTCATTGGTTTAACAATTTTTGGCTGGGAGGATGTGTGACACATATCTCGACATCGTACCAATCAAGGGAGTGACACTTATTGGCTTTATGGTGAAACTGAAGTGGATGAGAGACAACATGTTGCCATTACTAGATAAAATATCTTAAGAGCAAGTTCACGCTCATATTAGGGCATATATATTGGGTTTGATTTGAGGTGTTTTGATGCCTGACAAAACAAACAACAAAGTTCTTCTTATGTATTTAACTTTATTAACTAATCTTAGAAGAACTAGAAGATATAGTTGGAGGTCTGCTTGTTTAGCTATGTTATACAGGGAAATGTGTAGGGCCACAGAAGTCGAGAGCAAAACAATGGGTGGTTGTACATCACTGTTAATGTCCTGGGCATGGTATCTCTTGTCATATATTGCGCCAATTTTCAGTAATCAACCAACATACCCTCTAGTGTGCAAATGGAGCGGGGGTAGAGTCCTCAACTTCTGAAATAAACCTCACAATGATGTTGTGGGGTACAGATCAATTGACCACATTCAGGCTAATCAGGTAAATATTCATAACTAAAATTTTAAATTTTTTCTTATTTTATTTTGTTTTACATATATCTTAATTAACAAAGTTAAATTTATTTGTAGTTTTTATGGGCGCCATATCAAGAGTTGCAAACATCAATGCCTATTGAAGCATACAGAGATGTCCAAATATGGACTTCATGTATCACCATCCTTTGTTTTGCGATTGTTGAATGACACCAATCAGATAGAGTCAAATTACAGTTTTGGCTCTTACAAGAAGTCCCTGCTTTACCCAATAATTTGGATGATTTCCACACAATTGACATGAGAGGATGACAGGATGAAAATTGGATCATAAGACATGCTCGATAAATCAATGTGTGGAACAATAGACATGACCTGACATTAACGGTTCATCCAATGTCAGGCCCATTGTGTTACACACTAGATTACATGGAATGATACATTGCTAATTCTATCTATTTTCTATCTATGCCACCACTACACAAGATCCAAGGAGGAACCACCAATAGTTAAGGACTACCATAACATTTGCCACCGGTACGACTTCCACACCGTCGTATCACGAGACTGCATTAATTCCTCCATCGGATATCACGCCAAGTGCAAACAACTTCTACACTGTTGTGTCACATTCGTTTGTAACAACTTTGGAAGATTTTTTTACAAACTTATTTGGAGTTGATTTTACAACTCCATCTTTAGCACAGAGTTACATGTAGTCTCTTTACCAATCAAATTTTGCTAATGAACCTGGTAGTTCTTCAGCTGCATTCCAACAATAAGACCTTGATAATCCTCCACAAGTTAATCCTGAATTTTCACAACAACAATCACAACGACTAAACCCAACACGTAACACATATCGCCCTTGTTGTGGAATTGGACATCATTACGTAGATAGTAATAGTAAAAATTACTAATGAATGTTGTTATCAATATTGGGTTAAGTGTTATTTTTTATTAAATATTTAATGAATTATAAATTTTTAAATATATATATAAATATCTACATCATATTCTTTATTCATTTTATTAATATTAATAACAAATTTTATATTCCAATATTATAACCATAATTTTAAAAATTAATTAAGTATATATTTTAATAAACACATACACAAAATATTCTTCATTATTTTTATTCATTTTATATACAAATTTTATATTTTTAGAATCAAATATTTATTCAAAATAATATTATCATATTGATATTAAAAATCCATAACACAAATTTACATGTTCAATAAAATATATCAACATAATATTCTTTATTATTTCACATAATATAAATATTATTTCACACAAATTAACATAATATAAATATTCATTTTCACATAATATAAAAATATAAATATAATTCAAATAATAAAACTTGTTTTATTATTTAAAATTAACTAAATATTTATTAAATTTCACAATATATAAATATATAAACATAAAAAAATATATAAAAATTATTTTATTATATAAGAATAAAAAACCAAATTTCAAAATGAAAAAAAATATTACAGGTCAGAATTCGGTCCCTATAGACAAGAATTCTGAACCTGTACAGTAAATAGGTCTAGTTAGAAAATAATATAGGGGCTGGGTCTATTTGTGTATATTTTTATTTTTTTAAGCTCTTTTCTATTAAAAATTCGCATCTTGCACGAGTGCTTGTCAAGAGAAAGTTTTGCATTTGCTTAGGCTAAAATTGTCATATATTATTATTATTATTTAAAATATTGGTATCATCGTTGATGTCATATATTAATATTTGATTTGTTATATTGTTTATTTTTAATTTATGTAAAAACACACACACTAAAACTTTATTTATTTATATTAAAAATTATATATTTCAATACAATTTAGTATTGATATTATTGAATGCTATAATTTTAAATATAGTTATTATTTATTACTTTTTTTTATTACATGATTTTGTACAAATTAAAAAAAAATCTTATATATATTTGTCACTAAACATTTATTATTGCCTTGTTTTAAATAAGATAAATTTTTAAAAGAATGATTTGTTAATTGAAGAATAATAGTTTGTGTAAAATGATATTATTTTTAAAGATTTATTCACCTCAAAATAGTGCAAAGTTTCTCAACAATTTAATGAGCTTTTTCAAAAAAATAACTTGAAAATCATAATAGCATCAAGATAATTTTATTAACTCATAATATTATTAGATGACCAAAGAAGAAAAGAAACTCCTTGTTAAATAACTTTTTCTAATATAATTTCTAAATTATTAGAATAAATATTATCTATGACATATAATTTATAATTAATTAGGTAGTAGTTTGTGCAATATTTTATTATTGAGGTGTATTGAAAAGATTAAGATACAAATATATATTATTCTAAAAAATGTTACTTTTGATGAGTATGTTATATTTGGCCACAAAGGGGGTTGGAAATCTTAAAAGTAATAAATATTCAAATCAATGGTTCATTTGAAGGTAGTGATTGAGGTTGATGTTTTAAATGAGAAAAAAAATTGAATCCTGTGAACTAGACTAATGAAATATATTTTATATAGCAGTAAGGAGAATAAGAAGGGAAAAAAAAAACTACCGAGGTATGCAAATGTGATTAATGTTATTGATACTAACTATATTGTTTATATTTTAAGAATGGGTGAGAACTTGATTCTAATGAGTCTAGATCCTAAAAAAATATCAAATTGGTTAATTGCCATAAATAAGAAGATGTAGTTACTTGAAAAAAAAAAAAATACCTGAGACTTAGAATCACTACAAGGGGTGTGAATCTAGTAAGTTGCAAATAGGTGCTTAAGAAGAAAGAAGATATTCCTAAAATTGAACCATCAAGGTTTAAGACAGAAATTGTTGCAAGGGATTTTTCATAGAAAGAGTGGATAGACTTTCTTGAAGTGTTTTCACTAGTGATACAACATAAGACCATTTACATTCTCTTAGCTATGGTTAGTATCTTAAATTTGAAGTTGGAGTAACTTGACGTGAAAACTGTTTTCTTGCATAAGAATCTAAATAACATATTTATATGTCACAACTTGATAGGTTCCTTGATACTAGAAAAGAGAATTATGAATGTTTGCTTAACAAAATTATGTATGACTTGAAACAAAACTTAGGGTAATGGTACAAAAGGTTTGATACTTTTATGTTTTTCCATAATTTTTTTTGTAATTAGTTTGATAGTTATGTATTCCGTAAGACATTGTCAGATGATTCTTATATTTCTTTGTTGCTCCATGTAAATGACATGTTAACTATAGCCAAGAGTAAGGCTAAAATTAATAATCTTAATGTGATGTCAGTAGTAAATTTGAGATGAAAGACTTGAGTGCAACTAAGAAGATTTTGGGCATAAAAATTTGGAGAGATAGGAGTATAGGTTTACTTTATATATCTTCGAAGGAATACATTGAAAAGTTGTTGTAATCTTTTTAGATAAAAAATTCTAAGCTAATTAGTACTCCCTTGGTAGCACATTTTAAATTTTATGACATTACAATTCTTAATATTGATGAAGAGAATAAGTATATGAGTAACATTCCTTATTTTACTATTGTTGGTATGGGTGTTTATAGGTTTTGTTGACTTAACCTAACCTAATTAAAAATTAACAGATTGGTTCAAGTAGATAGGTCAATTCGAGCAAAAATATTAGAACCCAATGAAGTATAGTTAGGTTATAAGTTTGTATTATTAGAACTCAACCTAATCCAACAGACCAAATGACCCATCGCACATGGATTTTTTTCCTATTAACTCTACATCATTCTAATTTCTCCTCAATTGGTTTTAAGTGAAGAATTGAATATTTACAAATGATTTAACCTTTCAATTTTTAAATATTATGTATTGGTTTAAGTTGTGAGATGAATATTGAACTTTGTACTCTATAATTTATAAGAGGTTGTCAAGATAATTTTTTACTTTGTATTGTTTTAACTCCTTATTTTAGATAAATATTAAATTATTAGTACTATATTATATTTTAGAATGAATAATTTCTCATTTGGTTTTAATAGATTTGTTATTTAAGATGTTGGGATTGGGTCATCAATCATATACAAAATTTTTATTTTCTTTATATAATGTTGTTGGTAGTAAGTTAAGTAACCTAACCAAACCAATCCAACTTATCCATGGTCAGGTCAGTTTGGTTCAAGTGAAAAAGAAAAAATTGTCAAAACAAACCTAACTCATGAAATTTTGACGGGGTCAAGTCCAGTTTTATATCAAAACTCACCCAACCCAACCCATGAACACCTCTAATTGTTGGAAGCCTAATGTATGTCATGATCTATCATTAGTCTAGATTTGGCTTATGTCATTATGTGGTAAGTAGATTTAGAGTGATCTTGGAAAATCTCACTAAGAGGTAGTAAAAAGGATTATACGATATTTAAAAGGTACCAATGATATTTGCTTAGTTTATAATTCTAATAGAATTTGTAGTAGTCTTGTTGAGTGTGCAGATTCTGACTATGGACTATGGTGATCTTATGAAGAGGATATTATTGATATGTTATATCTTTACTCCTTATAGATGTGCTATTAGCTAGAAAGAAACATTTTTGCTTACTATTGCATTGTCCATTACAGAAGCAGAATATATATATTTGATAGGAGTAGAAAAAGTTTATGGTTGTAGGGTCTTATCGATATTTGGTTTAGATATGCAAAGAGATGTTCTTGATAGTTAACGTACATTGAATTTATCTAAAAATCTAGTCTATTAGAAAGATCAAAGCACACTGATGTTAAGTTAAATTTTATTTTAGAGGTGATTGAAGATAAATTGTTCTCCATATAAAACATAACCATTGTAAATAATCCAATAAGACATGTTGACTAAGTCTTTGCTTACAAAGAAGTTCAAACAGAACTTGGACTTGGTCAATGTTTACATAGTTTAAGACCCTTTAGAGTATGTTGGAAGGAAAGTTGTTCCTGGTTGTTGATTATTTGAGAGAATTTAGTAAAGGTAGAGAATTGTTGAGATTAGGCATGACACCTTTGCGGGGTAGGGTCAGGTGAGGAGTATCTCATTGCTTCTCGTTCTTGAACTCCTAACCTGTCCATGTCCATATCCTTTAATCCTTGCCATAAGGTATTCTTGTTCATTGTCCTTATTCACCACTTTCCTGCGAGGACTTGCAGAGACCCCCAAACATGTTATAATTTTTTTTTTTTTAAATATAGACAAAATAAGAAATAATATAGAAACATACACTACATTTAAAATCATGAGTAATAAGTTTATTACATCAAATTCACATAATAGCATAAATATGGTTCAAATAACATAAACTAAAATATAATAGCATAAACTAAATACCCTCGTGCGATGTAAAGTTTGACAAATTCTTAGAGCTGTTGGGTAAGGTACATATTAATATGTCGTTCATCAATGCTATCTCCCAAATGCCTAAATATGTTAAGTTTCTCAAGGATATCCTGACCAATAAGAGGAAACTGACGGCTCATGAAACTATAAGACTTATTGAAGAGTGTTAAGCTATGATCCTAAAAAAGCTTCTACCTAAGCTTAAGGACCTAGGAAGTTTTACTATCTCGAAACTCGCATTGATAGAGCTTTGTGTGATTTAGGAGCAAATATCAACCTTATTCCTTATTATGTTTTCAAGAAGCTTGAGATACATAAACTTAAGCCAACCACTGTGTTACTTTAGTTTGCAAATAGCTTGATTACTTATCCCAAAGGCATAGTAAAAAATGTGTTTGTGAAGGTTGGAGAGTTCCTATATCCTGTGAATTTTGTGGTGCTTGACATAAAGGAGGATGATGATGTCCCCATCATCCTAGGCAGACCCTTCTTGGCCACTGCAAGAGCCATTATAGACATCCAAAAAGGAAAGTTCACCTTGAGGCTAGAGGATGAAAAGTCATTTTTCAAGTTTTTAGGTTTTTAGAGTACCTTTTTAGCTAAGAATCCTATAACTTTGTGAGTTCTGTGAGTGTTGCTTCTCCTTTTATAAATTTTATGAAATATGGAACTTCGAAATAAGATCAAGAAATAAGCAACCTGAGGATGAGGAGAAACAAAAGCTAAAACCATCAATTAATAAACTTTCAAATTTAGAGCTTAAATTTTCTTCTTTTTATTTTAATTCTTCTCATCTTTTTCTTTCTATGATTAACTCTTCTATTGTAGTAGGTGTTATGGAGGAGCTATATACTTATGCCTTTTTCCCACCATAATCTAACAGGACTGATAGGCTTGTAACGTTAAACAAACGCTCACAGGAGGCAACTTGTATCTTTCATTTTAATTTTATTTTCTTTTATTTATTTTAATTTTTTTTTATTTAGTTTTTTAAGATGAAGGATAAGCATACTAAAAGCTCGAAGTAGCTTAGTTAATCATTACTACACACACCCTGAGCTCTGTTTCATAAGCACGCTCGTGCTAGTAGCAAGCATGATTGTGCATGCAATTGCAGTTGGAGAAGAGCTCTACTTTATAATCATGGACGTGTATATGGTTAGCACGGCCATACTTCTCCACTAGAGGTTGTTGTGCTTAAGAACGACATCTTGATTAGGCAATTTCCTTATACTTATCAGAGAGTTCCTTTCTTTTTCATCTTAATTTGACCTCTTTACATCCAATTCATTCTTCGTAAAATTGATGACAATGTTTTGCTTTAAGTACGAGGGAATCTCCAATAATATAATTGTTATTGCATGTTCTTAAGTAAGTGTCTATGCTCCTTTTTCATGATAATTTGAAACTTTTATATCCAAGGAACTCAATTTTCCTAAATAGAAGAACATATTGATTGATTATTATTGAAGTAAGATTTTAATTTGGAAAGTAATAATTAGTCAATTTCCTTACTTTTCTGCTTCGCATTAAACTTTAATTCATAAATGTGAGTTGTGAGCCTTAAATTTGTTTTATTTTAATTTAATTTATTGTATCCCTTTCCTTATTGTTTTGTATGATTATCCCTTCATGATTTGTGCTTTAGAACTTAATTTGTAAGTGACTTAAGGCTACTCTTTTTTATTTCATGTTTTAATATGATTGAGGTATAATAAGATTTTTATTTTTTGCCTTCAACATACAACTAATTACCCACTTTGAGTTTTATTGATTTTTCTTGGTCCCTTGCATTAAAATTATGAATACTTTGATGACTTTAGTTTATGAACGGAGTAATTTAGTTGTTAAATTATTTGATAAATTCTCATCTATATCTCTTATGTGTGAAAAGAAAAAAAAATATGCGTAAATATAAAAAAAAAACAAAATAAAAAGAAAAAAAGATTACAAATGAATGAAAAGAATAAGGAATAAAGATATTGATTGAATGTGAAATATAAAAATAATTATTTCAAAAACTTCATTTGTAAATTTAAGGGATATTTGTAATTTTTATGATTTATTATCTCTTTATATATTTCTTCCTTTCATTTATTTCACCTCATTATTATAACTCTTTAACTATATTATAACTTAAAAAAGATCTTATAATTTTTACTTGCATTCAATTTATTTAGTAGAAAATTGATTTATAATCAAGTCTATAATAATACACTTCATCTTTGGAGGAATTGGGTAATATTTTTTTTTTCATATTTTTATTGTTATATATATCTTTTTATAAATTATATGGACTAATCCGCTGTGCTGTCAGCCAATATATCCAGATGCAGGCCAATAGTTTATGGACCCACTTATTTCAGAGCCTCAATCCAATTTGGTCCCTGTTAACAATGGTTTGTTATCTACATGCAATATAATGATTAAATTGAACAATTTTAACTTATTGAAAAGCGAAAAAAAAATTCCCCTGAATAAAATGAAAGGAATTATATTATAATAGTTATTTTTATATTTTTATTGTTTTGTAGTTAATGCATTAGATAGTCCCCAATCTAATTAGTAAATGAATAATTGAGTCTCGTCTTATTTTATTTTTGTTATTGACACGCATCAAACGCCACTTTTTTCTGGGTCCAAAAATGCCAAGTTTTGTTTATTCTTCATTTTGCGTTGTTTTATTTTTTGCGTTTTATATGATGAAACTGTATTTAACTTCAATACTGAATTGGGCTAAAAATCATCGTTGGAACAGACAACTGCGACAGATGTAGATGTAGAAGCTTTCATACAATGGGCTCATCAAGCCCAATTCAATTAAAGGCTGAGGTTTTAGTTTTTGCACTATCCTTTTGCTATCTACATCCTTTTTTTGTATCTTACAAAAATAAAATTCTAAAGCATATTACTTATTTTCAAAATTTAAATTCTAAAAATTATTTTTAAAATTCATTTTTTGGAAGGTGGGGCAAAAAACAACTCGCTTTCTTTCTTGAAGCCTCATATGTTTGTCAGCAATGTTGTTGGACATTACAGATTTGCAGTCACTTGATTATGAGTTATCTGTGCCCTTGCATGTTTCTGATACAAAGTTCAAAGCGTATTATAATTTTTATGTAATGTTTCTTCTTCCTTATAACCATATATAGATCTCCCTCAATTTCTATAATAATATAACTTGTATTTTTCTCATTATCACAAACTTTTTCTAACTTTTTATGCTTTTATGTAAATTGGAAAAACTAAAACAAAATAAAAAGGAATGCAATAAATCTATCTTGGTTATATTTATGTAAAATTTATCTTGGTTGATTATATATGACAAATAAAGACCCAACAAAAGAATAATGAAGGGGAACAAGTAAACTACTTTTTCCCATAAGACTTCCAATAAGCACTTTGTTATTATTTTATCATTTAAAAAGGAATTTTTATTTTCATATTTTTAATATTTAAAAAATATGCTTTTTTGATATCATGTTTCTATAATCAGAAAATAAAAATATTCAAAATGTGTTTGATTTATTCATAATGAATCAAAAGTTTATAATTTTGTTACATAATGTTTAAAATTTAATTTTAAACAATCATAAAAATATATTTAATTTTGTGTATTATTTAAAAAGATGAATAAAAATTAATTATATATATAGTACTAAATATACTTTTAATTTTTCAAGCTTTTGTATTACAAATTTGCCTAAAAACAGTGTTTGTTCTTAATTTATGTTTTCAAAGGGAGGTCGATATTCCTGTTCAACAACATCCCAAACTATGGCTGATTGAACAAAGTAAAAATAGAAAGCCGTGAAAAATAATTGAACTCCCTAATTTAGAACTTGCATTTAAATTATCGAATTCAATCTTCTGAAGTATTATCTAATGATGAAGAATCTACTAGAGTCAAGGTTTGTGTTGGAAGCATTAATTGCTAATGAGTTCACTAGTGTTGAAGCAAAAACATGGGGATGAAATCAAAGTGAACTCATTGTTGATGGGGTTGAATGCCAAAGACAAACAAGTTATGACGTGAGCAGCGAAAGAGTATACTGTAGAAGACGTAGATGGAGAACTTGCCAGAAATGACTTTGCTAGAGATGAAGATTGCGAGTAGAAAGACAAAATAGTGATATTGAAGAAGAAATAAAATTCAAAGTAAGAGACAAAAGAGAAAGAAGAGAGTCTCATGTAAGTTAAAGGCTTTTAAAAAATTGAAAATAATATATCCTTTTTAAAATTTGGACCTCTTTCCAAAAGTATTTTCAAGGAAAACATTTTCCGAAAGCTAACCAAATATAACTTTAAATTTATGTTTTATTTTTATGCAAAATCAAAACAAAAATATTGTTAAAACAAACGTGATCTTAAGTTCTCATTTTTCAAATATAGAAAATGAGAGTATGTTTGATTTTTGTTTTAAAAATAAAATATGATATAAATTTATATTGTATTTTATTTAAAAAAAACTGTTTTGAAAACAGAAATTAAACATGTTCTAACACTTTCTGTGATTATAGTATATATCTAAAAAAAATGTTAGGAAATCCTTAAGTATGGATAAGCTGAACAATGTTATTCATCTTATAATTTTAAATGAATTAACTTTAGTTTGTGTTGCCTTATGCTATTGGTAAATTATATTTGTAGAGTAAATATTTACAGGGTGTTTGGCTAGTTGTTTAAATTAGTTTATAATTTATTGATTGATTAGCTTACAGTCTTGCTTAATAAAAATAGAGGTCTTGAAAAATTAAGCTTTTATACTAACTAACAATGTTTCTTTTATAAAACTTGAAGTAATGTTTGAATTTATAATTTGCTAAATATTTTTAATTTTTTTTTATCATTAATGCTTTGATAAAATTTATCATTTTATCATCTCCTTTAATATTTCATTATCTTAGTTATTGCTCTATTTACACTATTGATTTGTAATTTAAAAAATATATTTGATCTTTATAAAAATGATAAGAGTTCAAAATTAACTTAATAACTATAATTACCTAAAATTTTTGTTTACAATACAAAACTTTATGTAAACAAGATTTTTATGTTATTTATATATTTATTTACTAACTCAACAACTAGTTTTACAAAATGATTCTAACTCAATGACCTAAAGAACTTTCTTTTTAACATTATCTTCAATACACTTTATGGAATCGGTCAATATTTGATAAAGGTAAAACATTTTTGAAAAGATATATAAATAAATTAAAAATAAAGTATATATTTACTCTATTTTTAGTATGTTAAAGTTAACCACGAATATTATAAAATTGACATATACACTTTTACATGGTTATTAGTTCTTACAATCTTTTGTTTTTATTGTAAATTATTGGATGGGACTTCGTCATACTCAAACTTATGTTGAGCTTTCAAATCACTTATGTCAGGCAAAGAAGTGTGAAATAATATATCTTGTTTTATGAAATTCAAACCCCTCTTGAACTTTTCAAGGAGTTTAGTTGAAGGATGACCGAAGCATCTCCAATGTAGTTGATGTTTATTTAAATTCTATTGTGGCAGTTCATCTGGGTCATAGTAGATTCTCCCAATGAAATTGACATGAGGGTGTAACATTGTACAAGTGGATGAGTATTTAATTCTGAACTAGTTTTGACTTGGAAATATGAAAGTGCTAACTCAAAGGGCAAATTAAAATAATGTAGAGAATGAAAATGTTGGAAAAATTGAAGCGTGTCCATAGATCCATGATCTCAATAAGTTGATTCAACGCAATGGACAAACAAAAGAAGTACAACATTATACTAACTTGAAGATCAGTGATGCAATTCGGCTACCAATATGCCAAGGACGATGAACAACTGGCCATGAGCACCGTACGGTTTGCCGTTTTATGCTATTAATTTACAATACATGGTATGGTATAGCCGAAGTTATACTACAAAGACAAAAACTTCCTTCCACCTTGTGAAGATTTGCTTGCTTACAAAAGAGATACTCTAAGATTTCTCTCTCACAGCTCCATGGAATCAACTTTGAGTCATCTTGCACTTGATATTATATGAATAAAATTATAGTTTTTTTTTTACGAGTGTAAGTCAAAACTATCATCCTTCTTTTAGAGAAGAAAAATAATAATAAAGAAATTGAATTATATATTAAATATTAAATTTGGATGCTTAAATTACTTTATAACTTTTCATAAAATATAAGATTAAGTAATTTAATTATTGAATTATTTTATATTATTTTTACAATTTTAAATATTTATAAATATGTTATCTAAATTTTGATATTTATTTATATTTTTTACATATTATATGTTAACATAAAATAATGTGTTAAATTATATGTTAACTTTGTTTTTACATAAAATTTTATAAAATTAATATATTTGATAAGAAGATTCAAATTAATGGTTGAATAAATTAATCTTGTATTTTATTTTCTAACAAAGTATCCTAACTCATATATAATATTTAATATATTTTATAGAAAAATATCAAAGACACTAATTAAAAAATAAAAATATTTTTTTAATTATAAAATATAGAAATGCACTTATATCTATACTTTTTTAATGTATTTTAATATAATTTTTAATAAAAAAATTATTTATTTATTTATTATTTTTATTTTATACCCTTATATAAATCATACATTTCCTAAATAACAGTACATGAATTATAAAAAATAATAAACCTTAATTCTACTAAAATTGGTAGAAAGAAATAACAGAATAAGCTTACCCTATATTATTTGTTATGGATAAAATTATTTTTGAATTTTCTTTTCTTGAACTCTCTTCTCGTTGACATGCACCATTTTGTTTTTCTAAAGAGAGACTTGGAACAAAATAAAAAAGGAAACTCAACAACTATTCTCCTCTCATTTTTTTTATTATTTTACATTGGCACTTTCTAGTCTCTTTCTCCTCTTATATCTGCTTCAATTTTCTTGCTTTAAAGTTTTTTATACATATACAAAAATTTATTACTTTTTTTCTTTGACATAAATGATTTTCAATAATTTTTTAGAATTAAAAATGGTCCCTAAAAAGTGTCAATCTTTACTGCAAAAAATGTCATTACTGAAAAACAAAATTGTCAAGTATTAAAATAGTTTTTTTTTTCACAAAAAACTAGTGTTAGTATAGACTTTAAAAGTTTATACTAATAATATGATAAATTATATCAACAAATAATTTTGTTGGTATAAGTTTTAATATATATACTATGAATATATTAAGTAATATAATGCATAGCTTGTCAGTATAAATCTTCAAAGCTTATTCTAATATGACTCTTTTCCTTTGAAAAATTTCACATAGTAGGTTATTTACTAATGAAGAAAGATCTAAGAGGGAAATGACTGATCTAGCTTCTTATCATAGGTGTAGTATTGCTTTTGAATCTATAATGCATGTTTTGTGTGACTTTTTCCATGCTAGAAAGGTTTGGGATCATTTTATTTTTTCTAATTAGTGGACTTGGTTCTTCTTAATTTACTGACTTGTTAGTTTGCTATATGAAAGTTTGTCTAATCCTTGCTTTAGCAGATTCTTTAATTGGCAAAAACTTTTTGGGTTATTATTTGGCACTTACAGAAAGATAGGAATGTTTTTTTGTTTTCCATAATTGCTCTGCTTAGGTTCCTTTGCTAATTCAAAAGATAATATGTGATATTAAGTACACCGAGTCTTATTGCAGAATAGACATCTCTCCCTCTCCAAGACTGCCAAGGACCAAGCTAGGATTAGATGGGTTTCTCTTCTAAGGGGACAGCTAAAATTGGATACTAATGGGGCTATATGACTGTACTTTTGCTAAGGAGCCCTATAAGTGTATACGTTGTATCTGTATGCATAGGTTAATTGGTAGTTATTCACCTATTATGTAAGACCTCATGAAATGTTGGAGGCAACTAGGGAATGTGATCACATTGTATAAGAAATTGTTGAGTTGAAACTGAAAGGAATTGAATATGTTATTAATATGTATAAAAGTGATGAGATAATTAGATTATAATTAATGATGTGGTGTTTTAATCGAGATGATATAAGCATTATCATAGAATTTGATGCACTTGAATTATAAGTGGTGACCAGGTATTTTATTAAATCTTATGTGAATATGATATGGAAGTTTATAAGGATTAATGTATTTATTTTACATATGGATTGAAAAATACATTTTCTAATAAACAAATTATACTTGTTATTATGTTTTAATGATAAGAAAGGAACTCATCCTTACAAAATATTTCAGGTAAGAGGAATGAAGGTTAGGAACAAACTCTCAGTGTTTGGGCGTGACTCTTAGGAAAATTTTGTTCATGATGATTTTGTAATTAAGTATTTTACATTACATATATATTTTGGTTAATAGTTTGTAAAGAGTATGCTTTTATATATATACAATTTAAATTTAGTGCCTATGCACTTTATGTTATTTTAATTTGATAATATTATGAAATTACAGTTAGATTATGATTCTTTTATTGTTCAAATTAATTGTAAATATATTTGAAAGAGAAAGATTTGGATTTCTCACATACTGAAATTTACTCGTTTTAGTCAAGAACCAATTTATTCGCTAAACCCTAAAATTACAAAATATTTAAATTACTAGTTGTAATTAAGAAATCGACTTGTTGAGTTGATTTGTTATAACTTATTATTTATTTTCTAGAATTTAAAAAGTAGGATGTTACAATTCCATCATGTGCAATAACTTCTCGATTTTGACAATAACGACTTCTTTGTTGCAATTCAAGTTGCGACCTACAAACACTACACCTTTTTCAAAACAACTTCAATGGAACACTTCCCAAAATGAAATGATAGGTAGAGAGAGTAATCTATAAAACATGCCAAAATGGTGTCAACTAGGGGAATTAATAATCTTTTTTACAACCAATGTCCTTGCTCTCCTTATGTACTGTCTACATTCATTGGCTTGCTTATTCGAATTCTCAATTACATTCATTGGCTTGCTTATTCAAATTTGCAATGGTCTTAGCAAAAAAGTTTATATTCTTCTTAGTCTTATCAATTGAAAACCTTACAAAATCCTCACTTGTAAGAGCAAAATCAGCACTCTGCAACACAAATTCAATTTTTATTTCTAAGTGATCAATATGCATCTTTGTAACATCTTTAATTTTATAAAAAAAATAAATATTTTTTTATAAAAAAAGGGGAAAATAGAGAAATTTTATTGTGTTTTATAGATTTCAGAATTGAATAAAAGCAAAACTTACATTCCTCTTATGAAAATTATATAAGATTCTAAAGTATTTAAAATTTTAGAAGGAATAATTTCAAGACTTTAAAGTGATAAATAAAACTTAAATTTACGTCTAGCAAATTATTTGGTTCACAATGCATATATGTAATTTTAAGACATAATCAATGACACTTCAAAATTATTAATTACAACAAAATTTATCAAAGTATGTTAAAACTCAAAAATTGATATTTAAAGTATTTACAAAACTTTGTCAGCTTAAAATGAATCTAATAAAACATTACAATTCTTTAAATTATTTTAAGCCCTATAGAACAGTCTTCTTCCACAAGGTCACTGGATTATGGACCTAGAACAAACCAACCACCTTTATCTCTTCACTTTCATTACCTGAAAAATATTAGTAAGGGTGAGTATCTTTCGCCTCACTAAATCTCTTATTTGATAGAAGAAAGGTGTATATACATATAAATATAATGCTAAAAATATTATTTCATTTATATATATATATATATATATATATATATATATATATATATATAGGATTAATAATAACACTCAGAGCATACAAATCATTATCATAGAAGAAGCACATACATGACAACCAATCAATCATCTTTGTAAATATGTATGGCATGCATTTTCACACTAATCTGTATGTCATGATACATGTATTATACCACATTAATTAATATGTCACAATACATGTATCCTAATCGCACCTGTCGATGTATTACAACATATATATCATAACAATATCAACTGATATGTTACAATACATATATTATAATCACACAATTTCTATACTACTTCATATTCATCACACTTTCACATTCATTCCCCTTGGGATCCCTTGAGAACTTCATAGCATAGATAAATGCTAGTTAGCCGTAGCAAAGGTATAGTCATGAGTCTCGTCAGGAAATGAGTGTGTAGCCTATGAATGCTTTTACTTTCAGCAAATCATTGTGCACCCATTTACAATTAGCATTCACCACCCTCATTTTTTCAAGATTTTCCAAATCTTCTCTGGACTCTATACCCCCAGTATATTTCTGTAACTATCTATACTTATTCTCACCATTTCTCATATTATTTTCTTTTTTTTACATTTCTCAACTATTCTCATTCTTTTTCATATCCCTCTTATAGATCAACATGTCATATTACGTGAGTCTTGATCGTATAACTTAATTTATTACAATACATGTATTATGAGTACATCATTTGATGTACCATAATACTTGTATCATAATTCTATCCATCAATTTATTCTGGCTCATGTATTATAATCACATTCTCATATTGTCACCATCATGTCATATCATTTCATTTCATACACAAAACTCTTTCATCATTTATGAATAGTCAAATACTTTTCATTAATAACATAGCTTCACTCATTTTGATATACTTTAGCTATCAAATGACATCTATATTCATTATATCATTTAACAAGGAAATATCATCAAACAATTTTGCACCACATAAGCCAATACAATGTGCCAAAGGTCGAATACCTCCAGACTCAACCCAATTGTACAATCCAACATACACACAATTTCTCAATATCAACACAGTCATCTATCCTAAAGTTTGAGAACACCCAATATTCACAGTATATCTATTATTTCAAAAATATCAAATGTGTAAATCTTAAGTTACCTATGAACAAGGTTTACTAGTAAAATCATAATATTTCTTGAAATAAATTTGTTCAGAGCTTTTATTACAAATTATATGTAGTTGGTTTTGAAAATAAGCATGAGATTTTCATGATAAACTATCTATTCCTACCCATTAAATTTTAAGAAAATATTAGGGTTCTAGTAGAAAACTTAGTGTTTTCAAATCAAAATGGCAAAGAGAAGTTAGGGTTTGGGATCACTCCTTTTACCTAGAAATGAGTCTCTCAAATCGGGTTTTCCTAGAGATCCGAGGGAGAGACACAATGTTCCAGTAGAGAATATCGCCTTAAGGTTAAGGTTTCCTTAAGTATCACAAGGTACAAAACTTTAGATTGGATAAAATGGAGAAATAAGAATGAAGTTGGAGAACCAAGCTTCAAGAAACTTACTTAGATCTGAATGATTGAGCTCCCAAGCCCGGATTCGAAGGAAGATTGAGGTTTAGAGGGGGATTTTTGAGACGAGAGGGTGAGAAATCAGAGAGAATATATGAGAGGTCAAGATTTTTGGATTGTGATTCAATTTTCTAGGTTTGAGACCTTAAAATACCCCTTAACTCACGATATTCTCGTTGCAGCGAGCTCTTTCCTTATTGCAGCAAAAAAAAACCAGATAAATTTTTTTTTGTTATCTGTCATTTTAGTTACAGTGAGAGCTCCTCGCTACAACGAGAGTACCATCACTACAGCGAAAGAGCGTTAGAGAGCCTAATTATGGACGCTCTTTCTTGCTACAACAAGATACCCTGCATCAAAACTCCTATTTTTCCATACAAGGGTCACAAAATTGAGGGTGTTACAACATAAATATTTTTAAAGTCCACCAATGTAATGTAATTACCAATTGCATTGAACTGATCAATTCCCTTTGGAATTTGCTAATTCTTATTATGGTTTCAATGGCACGTTTTTTATTCTTAATGCATGACTTAGCTAGAAAACATATTTTAGCTAGACATTAGACACTAATTTTCAAGAAGTGATAAAAATTGTTTTGCCCTGTTTGGAATTTGTTCATGGAGCTGGGCAAATATTGATAATGTGTTAAATGATTTTGCATTGGGTGTCTTAGTATTGCACATATGTGAATTTTGATTTGGTTGGGAAATTTGCAAGTTACGAGGGATTCAAGAAAAAATGTGCAAACTTAACCTATTTTTTCATTAATTTGGTATCTAATTTTTAGGCAATGAGTCCAAAATTTGAAATTTACCCCATTAAGACCAATACACAATAACAAGTTTGGCTGCATTTTAATTTCTTATTTATTAGTCAAACTTCATTTGTTGTTGAAAAGGGATAGATTTTTAATGAATACAATCATTTGAGTGGTCTAGCAAAGGTGGGAATAATTCGATGAACAGAGAATGCCATGTGACATGTGCAGAGACTATATCCCAACATGAGTTAGTTACGAATAGAGAAGGTATTAATAGTTTAAAACCCCTATTTGCCCGTTCAAATGAATAGTACTTCAAGATTAAACAGTACAAATAATTTTAAATATAGACCCAAATATTTATTTTTTATTTTCTTATTATCTATATTTTTATTTTTTAATTTATTATTATTTTATTTATTTTTTAAAAATGGACCTCAAGTATAAGTTGTTGTCGTTATAAAACAAAAACAAGATTTAAAATTTTAAAAGAATTCTTGATCTCAAATCATATTTTATTTTTAAAACAAAGCAATTTTGTATAAACTTTTTACATTTTATTATTTTTGATTTGAAAGCTAACAAAACTTAATAACTTGAAAATAAACTTTTATATTTTATTTTTGTTTTTGAACAAAAGATTTAATCACCTAAAAAATATTTATTTATTATTTTTGCATATTTTGTGTTTATTTTTAAAAAGATTTAAAATCTAAAACTAACTTTCACAAGAACATAAAAAAAAAGTCTTATTTTGAAAATTGATTTAACATCCTAAAATTTTATATTTTATTTTGAAAGATTTAAAAACCTAAAAAAAGTTTAAAAATTATTTTATTTCTTTTTTGTATTTTTACAAAAAAATATTTTTTTAGTTTTGACAGATTTTATAAAAAAATAATATTTATATTTTATTTTGGAAAAAAAATAATAATTAGAATGTTTAATTGAAAATGGATTCCTTTATATATATATTAACATCCATAGATTTCATAATATAGTAGTAAGAAACTAATAAAGAAGTGAACCAATTTTTGTCGGGGGTGCCGGAAGAAGATTAAAATCATAGCATAAAACTAATAACATCAGAGCAGGAAGAGAATATCAAAACAGAAGGATAACATCAGGACAAGAAAATAACATCATTGCAAAATAACATCAAAGCAAAAAAATAACATCATTGCAGGAAGAATAGCATCAGGGCAGAAAAATAACATCATTACAGGAAAAATAACATCAGAGTACAAAAATAACATTAGAGCAACAAAAATAACATTAGGGTAAAAAAATAATATCATTGCAGGAAAAATAACATCAGGGCATAAAGATAACATTATTGTAAGAAAAATAACATTAGAGCAAAAAACTAACATTAGAGCAAAAAAATAACATCATTGTAGGAATAATAACATCAGAGTAGTGAAAATGATATCAAAGAATGAAAAATGCATCCTAGCAAATAACATCAGGGCAGAAAAATAACATCATTGCAAGAAAAATAACATCAAAGTAGATAAATAACACAAAGTAAGAAAAATAACATTAGGGTAAAAAAATAATATCGTTGCAGGAAAAATAACATCAGGGCATAAAGATAACATTATTGCAGGAAAAATAACATTAGAGCAAAAAAATAACATCATTGTAGCAATAATAACATCTGAGTAGTGAAAATAATATCAAAGAATGAAAAATGACATCCTAGCAAAATTCTTATTTTAATCTTGGATGCATGCATGGTGAAAATGCAACTTAAAGCAGGAAATATGATCTTAGAGATGACCAGATAATGATTCCTTTCCACTAAGAAAAACTAGAGCATTAACTGATCCCCAATTGCTACTTTATCTCAAAATTTTGAGGTTGGGACTCATGAGCATAGACCTTTCTTCTTTGTTTTTAACTCTTGATTCGAGCTAACTTCAAAACATCTATACAGAAGAGGAGATTTGGCACCTCTCATTGTTGAAACAATAAATTTGTCTTATCACATATAATTTATCATCATTGTAATTATTGTGTATAAAATCATTTTTACAGTTCAGATATCAACTCATGCATGTCCAAATGAAAGGGAATAAGATCAAGAATGGAGATTTGAAACGAATTTTATTAAGAATTAGTGGGAATTTAATAGTTAGAATGTCAAGAAGAGGTACATGACAAAGTCCCGATTAGGACAAAGACATTGCTAGGAAAGCAGTTAAGGAATAGTTCTAAGTAGTCGTCCTCTTGCGACAGGTACCACAATTTACACATGTTAATAACTTTGACTATATATATCTCGTGATTTGAATTTCGTAGAAGCGAACTCCTACTTCCAAAGTGATGATGCCATGTCCTAATTCAACACTCCAAATTGCCCCGATTTGATAGTGCCATTTTTACCAAGATTGTTTTTTTTTTTTTTTTTTTTTAGCCTAGCCAGCTTCCTTTCTCTCTCTTTTTATTTTTTTTCCAAACCCTAATTTTTGCCTAAGCCACCTTTTTGAGTTTTTGACTTAGTGGGCCTCTTTTAAAACCCTAATTTCTGCCTAGATCGCCCCCTTGAGTTTTTTGTCTACCAGGCTTTTTTATTTTAAACCCTAATTTTTGCCTAAGCCGCCCTTTTGGGTGTTCGACTTAGTGGGTTTTTCATTTTTTTATTTTTTGAAATCGTAATTTTTGCCTAAGTCGCCCTTTCAAATTTTTGACTTAGCGAGCCTCCCCTTTTTTTTTTTTATGGGCAATATTTCTTAACAGCATAAGAGTTTATAGGATCGGATAACTGCACGTCGTCTATATTGGTAGGGATTAATACCCCTCTTGAGGATTCTCTTTTAACAATAAATAGTCCTTCCTAATTGGAGGCCCATTTCTCCAGTGATTTTTGTGGAGAGGAAGGATTTTCTTGAGCACTATATTGTAACCGGGCGGTCACAACGATACGACGAAAATATTTTTGAAAAAAAATCTTTTAGGAACAAAAATATATTTTCTAAAAAATGAGTGGAATCGCCACCAAAGTTTACTTTAAGAAAACCTTAGAAATTTTTTTAAAATAGTATGATCTTTGAAATAAAAAATGAGTTCATGAGTCATTTACTGTAGAGAAGGTATCAACACCTTACAACGTCCATTTAAATAACGGTCACCTTAAATTATTTCTCCAAATTTATTTTAATTTTAAAAAATATTTATTAAACCCCTAAACAATAATTGTTGTTATTTTTATTTTAAAAGAAGATAAATTATTTATTAAAATATTAAAAAATATTTTAAAAATTATTTTGACTTAACGAGTCTGGTTCTCGCTCATATGTATCCTCGAGTGCAATAGAGAACTTAAAGTCACGTAATTCTATCAATTTATGAATTTGGTTTACTAAAATCAAGTTTAGTAAAAGAAAGTTTATTTTGAAATTAAAATTATTTTATAAAATTATATCGTTTAATATATAAGATAATGCGGTTATGCGTGTATCTTATGATAAACAATATAGAAGGTAAACGCACAACTACATTACAAATCATTAAAAATAATTTAATAAAAAATATTTTTATTTGAAAAAGAAAAAAATTTGAATTTATACTCGAATTTGAATATTTATATTGAAAGAGAATTTAAGATAACATAAACTATATGTAAATCTCTTATAATTTATTGAATAATCAAAGACAATATAAGTTACACATCGATGTAAAAATTTGTATAATATAATTAAGTAATCAAATGTTTAATTATTTAATTTATTAAAATTAGAAATATGACTTAAGAAAATTTAAAATATGAAATTAATTCCATTTAATGAAAAGAATAAATATAGTTGAATTGATTAAAAATAATAATTATTTAAAAAAGATTAAAACTTTGTTTAATAAATTTATATTACATAGGACTCAATGTAACGTTAGTACACAAAAGTCTTAACGATTTAAAGTGTGTAAAGGTAGAGATGCTACTTAATAACACTATAAGTTGTTGCATTAATATGATTAAAATTTTCTAGATGATAAATTTTGATTAAATAAAAACATATAATTACTTAATTTTAGAAATCAATTGTTTTAAATATATTAATGGTGTATAAAATCTAAGGTAATTGTTTATACACATAAATTTTATCAATTTATAACATATGACGATAAAGAAGCTACACGTTAATGTTATAAATTGACCCAAATATTGTATTATTTATTTATTTAATATTTAATTGAAAATGTAATTAGTTTATCATTAAACATTGAAAATTATATAATACAATAAAGAATAATAATGCTTGATATCATAAATAAAAGATTAAGATGCAAATGATAAATTAACACAATAATAATAATAATAATATAAATAACAACACTAATAAACAAGAAGATGAATGAATAATAAAATAAAACTAGTAAAATTTTTACATAAATTACAGCGAGACTTCTAATGCCCTATCCATCCTATATTATTATTTGTATTTTGCAAAAAATAAAGTTCATGGTCTTAAATAAAAGACTAAAAATTGCTAACTAGATTAGATGTAGGAAAGTAATAAGAATATAAGAATTAATGCAAGAATGAATGTAGTCCAGTAATAAATCATGTTGCAAATATTGTAGGCAATAGAAACAACAAATACTACAATATTTACGTAAAAATTTAAGGTGAATAGCAATCATATTTTAATAAAATTGTTTCTAACAGCTAAAGCACTAATTAAAAAGAATATATGGTTGCTAATAGAGGGCACTTGGAATTATTACATACTGAAACCAAAGTAGCTATTGGTCACTAACTATTAGTTTTAGCAAATAATAAAAGTGGACATAAATGTTGTAAAATAGTATATTAGAAAAGTTTGTTTTAGTCAATGTCCGTTAGATGGTCAGACCTTAGGCGCTATGCATGCTTGATAGCAATGTGAGTTAATGAATGAGTGAAATACTGCAAATGCAAGTTAACACAACTAAGAAAAATTTAAAAAAAAATTGATGTGGGATAAGATAAGATAGTTAGTCACATATTGTTTCTGTTAACGAGTCTTTCTCAATGCTTTCGTGATTCCAAGTTTTGATTTTTTTCTTCTTCCCTCCGTCTTCTCTCTATCTTCTCTCTTTTATTTGGTGCTTATGGTTCTCCTTTCTTTTTTCCTTTTTTTTTATTTTCTTGTACAATGCTAAAAAATAAAACTAATATTTTATATCTTTCCTTTTTCATGTATAAAGGAGATGTCATTGATGCTATTTTTCAGTCAACAAGTGTTTAATTTCCCTATTGGAAGTCTAATTTGTTTTATTCCAAATTTGTAAAGACCAAACCTTTTATTTAGAAAAATATTTTATTTCTATTCTAGTTTTTGTAAAATTAAATTCAAACCTTTTCTTTTACAAATAAAATTATAAATATAAAAACTTTTAGACCAAAAAAGAAGTAAAAACAATAAAATAAAATAAATAATAAAACATATAAAATAAATAATAATAAAATAATTATTCACATACTAGATCTCCCTCTTGAAAACTCTTTAGGATGAACTTTCTTCTCATGAGCTCTCTTCATCCCCCATTTCTTTTGTATAGCTGACTATGGCACAAAGCTGTCAACCTTTTCCCCTTGATCAAATTAAGCTGGTCTAATCGGGTTTGAACCCATTCTGTTTCATCTAAGTCAACTTTTGTCAATACCCTTAGGGAAGGGATCTCTACGTCAAATGGCGGCACAACCTCTATACCATACACCAATGAGAATGGGGTTGCGCTAGTTGAAGTGCGAATCGTGGTATGATACCCATGTAGTAGAAGTATCTTGTGCCAATCTTTGAATGTCATCACCATCTTATGGATAATCTTCTTGATATTTTTGTTTGCTGCCTTGTTGCTCCATTCATCTTAGGACGATATTGAGATGAATTATCGTGTTGTATCTTGAAAGCATCGCACAACTCTTTCATCACTTGTTGTTTAAATTTGTCCTATTATCGATGATAATCTTGCTTAGCAATCGTAACGATAGATGAAATCTTTCTTAGTAACACTGGCATATGAAGCTACTTCAATGCATTTTGTGATATAGTCAATCACAACAAGAATGAAGCAATAACCATTTGAGGCTTTAGGTTCAATGAGCCTAATGACATCTATTTCCCACATAGAGAAAGGCCATGGTGTCGTCCTTGATTTCTTTTTTTACCATTTCCTATGCCAAAATTGATGATCTCTACCTTCTTTTGATCAGGAACAATTTCTTGAGCTTCTTATTCCACCGTTCTCATCATTTATGGTTAAGGCTCTCATTCTGGATCATCATCTTCATTAGCCAAACTCACAAGTTTATTGAAGTTATAACATGTGTGATTAGTGCTATCTTCATTAAGAGAATTACTTCCAAACTTGATTTTATTAAAAAGAGGAGAGAACACATGGTTATTCAGACTATTTGACGAATTTGTCAGATTTAAGAAGCAATTTTGTAACTTTTTTTTTTGACATTTTGAAGTGAGAAGGAGAAGGTAAGGTAAGAGTAAAGAAAGAGCAAAAAAATAGAAAGAATAAATAAAATACATTCTACTGATATTTGAAATGTTGTTATTAAAACAATCCTAAAGCCTTGGGCAGAGCGATATGATTTACATAAATAATTACCTTGAAGAAAAAATGATAGGTAACTCGACAACTTCCCAATTATTTAGCTCAACATTTAGGAAGCAGAGATGCACCATCTCTTTTCCATAACTGTTCCTTGAGTTGAGTTACATCATTTCTGAGTCCCTCACTAATCTTCTCAAAGTCTGCCATGAGCCTAGTCTACGTATACGTATTGTAGGTATGACTGGGGATCAGTGTGTCTCTTGGTTTTTTTTCTACAAAGGAAAGCAAAATAATTTTTAGAATGAGTGCATTGTTTTATTGTTCATTTATTGAGGCCTTATTCGAGATCAGAATGCATGTCAGTGGAAATGCTTTGTTTGCTTTGGCATAAATGGAAATCAACATAAAACCAAGCCAAGAAATATCATCACTCAATACTCAAAAGGTTCCTAATGTTACATGAAAATTTTAACAGAAGAAATCCTAAGGAACAAATGAAACCCTAAACAAAAAAGAAACCCTAAAAACAAAATATTCTCTAAAAACCTAGCCTTCTTTTCTACGCATTATGTCCTTCATCTTCTTAATTAGACTTTAGCACTGATCCAAGAACTTTGTGACCTCCATCGGCATGCTCAAAGGTGACACCATAGCTTGGGCATTCTTCAGCTTTTTTGGGATTTCACTTATCGCCTCATAAGCTAATGTAGCTAACATAGAGAACTTAGTCATCCAGTGGATTATGTGAGAATCTTTGTCTTGCATGTCCATATTCTATTCATTGACGGTGACTACCTCATTTTTTCCTCTGTTGATTCTGTCTTTGTATTCTGCCTTGATCACCTTTACTTTGACATAAGTCATAAAATTGAGTCTACAACTTTTAAACTTGTGTTTCAATTACTTTTACTGATATTTGCTGCATAATTTTCGTGGTGCAGTTCTGAATACTAACTTGTAGTTTACTTTTGCTTCATTTTGATTTGTATATGCGTGGCAAAAACAAAAAAAAATCAACTCTAGTCTTTGATCCTGACATAGACATAACCTTAAGGAGATTGAGAAAAGAGTCTAGAGCAGAAAAAGTCATAGGGAGTGATAGTGAATTAGAAGCTGTCCATTCTCCAGAACTTCAGAATAATCCTAGAGTGAAAAGAACACCTACATCTTTGAGACAACTAAATTCAGAAATAGATATGGCAGAACAAAATAGAATTAGAACATTAGGAGACTATGCAATTCCTGACATGCAAGGTTTTAACTCTTCTATAATCAGGCCAACTATTCAAGCCAACCATTTTGAGATTAAACCTGCTTTATTACACTTAGTCCAACAAGATCAGTTTTCTGGTGGAAATTCTGATGATCCTAACCTACATATTTCAAATTTTCTACAGCTATGTGACACCATAAGAATAAATGGGGTTAGTGAAGAAGCCATCAGACTGAGACTATTTCCTTTTTCCTTAAGAGATAGAGCAAAATGCTGGTTACAAGCTCAACCACAAGGAAGCATTACAACTTGGACAGAACTTGTGAACAGGTTTCTAACCAAGTTCTTCCCTCCATCCAAAGCTGCTAAACTGAGAGGAGAAATTACATCCTTTGTTCAGCAAGATGGAGAATCATTGTATGAAGCTTGGGAAAGATACAAAGAATTGCTAAGAAGGTGTCCACATCATTGTATTTCAGATTGGATGCAATTGGAAACTTTTTATAATGGGATGAATGCAGTAACAAGAACAATGGTTGATGCTGCTGCTGGAGGTTCATTAAATACAAAGTCCTTGGAAGAAGCTCAGAGGATTATTGATATGATGGCATCTTCAATGTATCAGAATTCAAACTCAAGGAATCAAGGAAGAAACTCTGGTCATGAAGCTAAAGTTCTGGAAACTTTTCTTGCACAAAATCAGCTACAAAATCAAATGTTTTCAGAACAATTAGCTGCCTTAACACAACAAATCAACAATCTGCAAACAGGGAGTATGCCTACCAGTCAGCTAAGTTGTGATTTTTGTGGAGGAAACTATGCAAATGGTGCATGTGAGGCATCCACAAGTGAACCACAAAAGCAAGTGAATTATATGAATAATTTTCAGAGACAACAGCCATCATATCCCCCTGGATTTCAATTTTCGAATAATAGAACTCAGCAGTATTCTAATTGGAATAATCAATATTCTGCTGCAAAGAATTCTAACTCAAATTTGCCTTTTTCTAATGCAGGTCCAGCAACACAACAGCCTTATTTTCAGAGGAATTCATCCACTCAACCTCAAGGAAATCAGAAATTTTCCAGACCTATGAATGGGAGGTTGACTGAGATGGAAGAAACTATGCTGCAATTCATGAAGGTGACTCAAACAAGCTTCAAAAACCAAGAAGCTTCCATGAAGAAACTAGAGACACAGATTGGACAATTAGCTGAACAACTATCCAGCAGGGATGAAGGAAGATTTCCAAGCAATACAGTAATCAATCCTAAAGAGCAATGTCAAGCCATAACTACAAGGAGTGGAGCTGTAGTTGCAAGCCCTAAACCAGCAGAAATGAAAGTGAATGATGCAGTAGAAAGAAACATTGAACAAGATCTGCAATAAGGAAATTTTAAGCTATTGAAGAAAGACCATTCAGAAGAAAAAGAAAAAGTTCCCATGAATTCTGAAAGGAAAACCAAAAAGCAACTCTTTGAGGAAGCTTGTAAGCTAATAGACCCAGAAAAATACAAAAGGCTGCCTTATCCTCAAAGAGTCCAAAATCCTAAACAAGAGGAACAATTTGAAAGGTTTATGAATGTCTTTAAGAAATTACAAATTAACATTCCTTTTGCAGAAGCTTTGGAGCAAATGCCTTCATATGCAAAGTTCATGAAAGAACTACTTTCCAGAAAAAGGAAGCTAGAGCATGATAAAACAGTACCTTTGACAGAGGAGTGCAGTGCCATTCTCAAGAGAAAGCTTCCTCAAAAGTTGAAAGATCCTGGATCATTTAGCATTCCTTGTGAAATAGGAAACTGCACTGTGGGAAGAGCATTGTGTGACTTGGGAGCAAGCATAAATCTGATGCCATTAGCTGTTCTACAGAAACTTGGCATAGAGGAAGTGAAGCCTACCAACATTACACTGCAGCTAGCTGATAGATCATACACTTATCCATATGGAGTTGTTGAAGATTTATTAGTTAAAGTTGATAAGTTCATTTTTCCTGCAGATTTTGTAATTCTGGACATGGAAGTGGATTCTAACATTCCTTTGATCCTAGGGAGGCCATTTCTTGCAACCGGGAGAGCTTTAATAGATGTGCAAAAAGGTGAACTTATGCTTCGAGTTCAAGATGAGAAGGTAATATTTAATGTGTTTGAAGCTTTAAAATATCCAGTTGAAGATAATACATGTATGAAGGTAGATATACTGGATGCTTTTATTACACAACACCATATGAAAGAATTTGATGAAATTGCTGTGTTAGAAGAAATAATATCTGCAGGGAATGACAAATCTGAAACTCTGAATGAAGAAGATATCATGGAAGTGCAGCAGCAACTAGAAGCTCTGCCAATTCAAAAATCTGCAGAAAATTTGGTGAAAGAAGAGCTGAAAAACGACGCTAAAGAAGAGGAAAAGCAAAAGCTAGAACTGAAACAACTCTCTTCACACCTACGGTATGCATTTCTGGATGAGAAACATGAAAATCCAGTCATCATCAACAATGAACTTAAGGAAGAACAAGAGGAAAAATTGTTAAGAATCTTAAGAGAACACAAATCTGCAATTGGCTGGAGTATTGCAGATCTGAAAGGTATAAATCCCTCATTTTGTAAGCACAGAATTTTATTTGAAGAGAATTTTAAGCCTGTTGTGCAGCCACAAAGGAGGTTAAACCCAGTTATGAAAGAGGTAGTTAAAAAAGAGGTCATAAAGCTGTTAGATGCAGGAATAATATACCCTATTTCTGACAGCAATTGGGTAAGTCCAGTTCAAGTTGTTCCAAAGAAAGGTGGTATAACAATTGTACCTAATGAAAAGAATGAACTTGTCCCTACTAGGACTGTGACTGGATGGAGAATGTGCATAGACTATAGGAAATTAAATAATGCAACCAGAAAAGACCATTTCCCACTACCATTTGCAGATCAAATGCTAGAAAGACTTGTTGGACATTCATTCTATTGTTTTCTTGATGGTTATTCAGGATATAATCAAATAGCTATGGATCCTTTGGATCAAGAGAAAACTGCATTTACATGTCCATTTGGAGTCTTTGCATATAGGAGAATGTCATTTGGTTTGTGTAATGCCCCTGCCACTTTCCAAAGATGCATGCTTTCTATTTTTTCTGATTTGGTAGAAAACATCATAGAAGTGTTCATGGATGATTTCTCTGTTTTTGGTGATTCTTTTGATGATTATTTAGCTAATCTATCCACTGTTTTGCAGAGATGTCAAGATACTAACCTTGTGTTAAATTGAGAGAAGTGCCATTTCATGGTACAAGAAGGCATTGTCCTTGGTCACAAAATTTCAGAGAAAGGAATGGAGGTGGACCAAGCTAAAATAGAAGTCATTAGGAAATTGCCTCCACCTATCAATGTTAAGGGAGTTAGAAGTTTTTTAGGACATGCTGGTTTTTATAGAAGATTCATAAAAGATTTTTCCAAGATTGCTAAACCCTTGAGTAATTTACTTGTAAAAGATGCAAATTTCATATTTGATGATAATTGTTTGCATTTATTTTCTATTTTAAAAAAGAAACTGATTTCTGCACCTATTCTTGCAAAACCAGATTGGAAATTACCTTTTGAACTCATGTGTGATGCAAGTGATAGTGCAGTGGGTGCTGTGTTAGGACAGAGAAAAGATAGGAAATTACATGCTATCTATTATTCAAGCAAAGTGTTAAATCCTACACAAGTGAATTACACAACAACAGAAAAAGAACTTTTAGCTGTTGTACATGCTTTTGATAAGTTTAGATCATATTTAATGGGTTCAAAAGTGATTGTATACACTGATCATGCTGCTCTTAAATATCTTTTGACAAAACAGGATGCAAAGCCCAGATTATTAAGATGGATTCTACTCCTCCAAGAATTTGAGCTAGAAATCAAAGACAAGAAAGGGAAAGAAAACAGTGTAGCAGACCACTTGTCCAGACTTCCTTTGGAGAGTTTAACCACTGAATCATTGGAAATAAATGAAGAATTTCCAGATGAAAAGTTGTTTGCAGTGGAAAACATGCCTTGGTTTGCTGACATTGCAAATTTTAAAGCCACTCAATTCATTCCAAAGAGGTTTACTTGGCAGCAAAAGAAGAAGTTCTTACATGACAGCAAATTCTATGTGTGGGAAGACCCATATCTGTTCAAAATTGGAATAGATGGGTTAATTAGAAGATGCATTCCACAAAGTGAGCAAGTTGAGATACTATGGCATTGTCACAATTCAGAATATAGAGGCCACCATGCAAGTTCAAGGACTGCTGCAAAAGTCTTGCAAGCATGTTTGTTTTGGCCTACACTCTTCAAAGATGCCAAGAAGTATGTGGAAAACTGTGATAAATGTCAAAGAACTGGAAATATTTCAAGAAGACATGAGCTACCATTAACCAACATCCTAGAAGTGGAACCATTTGATGTATGGAAGATTGATTTCATGGGACCATTTCCTCCATCATTCTCACACGAATACATTCTAGTTGCAGTAGATTATGTGTCTAAATGGGTAGAAGCAATTCCCACCAGATCAAATGATGCAAAGGTAGTGATTTCTTTTATAAGAAAGAACATTTTTTCAAGATTTGGTGTGCCTAGAGTGCTGATAAGTGATGGAGGTACTCACTTCTGCAACAAGTATCTTGAAGCTGTATTAATGAAATATGGTGTGAAGCATAAGGTTGCTACTCCATACCATCCACAGACAAGTGGACAAGTGGAGGTTTCAAATAGAGAGATCAAGCAAATTCTAGAGAAAGTAGTGAACAGTTCAAGGAAGGATTGGTCAAAGAAACTGGATGACTCACTGTGGGCATATAGAACTGCTTTTAAAACTCCAATTGGTATGTCTCCATATCAGCTAGTATTTGGAAAGGCCTGTCACTTACCTCTAGAGCTGGAGCACAGAGCATATTGGACTACCAAGTGGCTTAACTTTGATTTGTCAAGTGCTGGAAAGAAGAGAGTTTTACAGTTGCATGAATTGGAAGAATTCAGACAACAAGCTTATGAGAATGCAAAGTTGTACAAAGAAAGAACCAAGAGGATACATGACAAATTTATTCTGCAAAAAGATTTCAGACCTGGCCAGCAAGTACTATTATTCAATTAAAGATTAAAATTGTTTCCAGGGAAACTAAAATCTAGATGGTCTGGACTGTTTTTAATCAAGGAAACTTCTCCCTTTGGAGCAATTCTTATAGAAGATCTGAAAACAGGGAGAGAATTCAAGGTCAATGGCCAAAGATTGAAGATCTATCATGGAGAGGAGTTTACAAGGAACATATCATGCATGAAACTGGTTTCTCTTGAGTGAGAAACATTTAATGTCAAGCTAATGACATTAAAGAAGCGCTTTGTGAGAGACAACTCACACTTTTTTTTTTCCTTTCATTTCTTTTCAATTTCTATTTTTAGTTTTAATTTTCTGCATGATTTGAGTTTTTGATTGCTTTGCAATTGCTCTTGACAGTGAAACTAGTATTTTGTTGGAACTTCCACTCTGAGGCTAAAAATGAGGTTAAGCACAAGCTTAAAGGGTCTGCAAGAATTGTTATAATTGCTGGAACATCCATTTTCCTCAGCATAACCACATAGATACTTTAGGATTTTTTTTTTCTCTATTCCTTTTTAAATTTCTGATCTTTAAATTTTGTTAGAATACAGATTAGGAATTTTAAATTTTGGTTAATTCTGAATTTTAGAATTCTGCATATTCATGTTTTATAATTTCTGCAATTACATTCTGTTGCATTTGGTTTTCTGAGGTGAATTTGATAAGTGGTTAGAGGTTTGATGTTGTGAGAGTAAATTGAAAGGATTAGAGTGTGAGAA
Organism: Abrus precatorius; assembly: GCF_003935025.1. Taxonomy (NCBI): domain Eukaryota; kingdom Viridiplantae; phylum Streptophyta; class Magnoliopsida; order Fabales; family Fabaceae; genus Abrus; species Abrus precatorius. The sequence continues at coordinate 13,669,419 of NW_020874292.1, forward strand.
GTAAGCTAATTTAGATTTTAGAGAAGTTTGATTAATGAAAGGAGTCACTATGTTGCAGGGAATGAGCTACACAAAGAGTGAATTTTAAGGTAATCCTCTAGAACAATCACTTTTACTGATAAGAGTGATCACACAGAGGCAGATGGGGAAACATCAGTTCAAGAACGCTTCCTCTTATTGGCAAAAGTGACTACGTACAGGTAAGTATAACCTGGACCTCTGTGCGTTATTACTTTTATTAACAAAAGTTGCAACATAGCTGCGCGTTCTCACTTTTCCCAGCAATAGTGATAACGCGCCCCTTACTCTGAAAAATACACTCTCTGGAACGTTCACTCTTATGAATAAAAGTGATAACGCTGGGATTTTTTTTTTCATCAACATAACGATCACTTTTATTCTTAAAAATAAGCACATGCCATGCGTGACCTTAAATGAAAAAGAAAGTGAACACGCATACACATTTTACCCTAAAATCATTTTTCTTTCTGAGTTTCCTCTGCGCTCTCATTTCCTCTCTGGTGTCAACTTCGCAACAGCTACCCATTCCCTCATTTCTCTGCACTTTCTCTCAAGGTACGTAAACCCTCATTTCTCTGCATCTGTAAATAGTTTTTTTTTTCTGTGGTTAATGTTTTCAAAAATTGTATGGAGGTAATGGTGCATCATTCTGATTCCATTTGAGAGGAAATTATTCTGATAAGATTTATCTGTCATGCATTTTAGGGGATTTTAATCTACATTGTACTTTCATCTGACTAGAATATGGTTTATAGTGTATCTCTGCGTCACCAGCTATGCTTTAATAAGAAAAATGCTATTTAGGGGTACTGTTAATTTCATTCTGAGGGTAAGGAGAACTATCTTGATATTATCTTCTTCAATCATGGAGAAAAAAAAAATGTTGAATAGGATTTTCTGATTGTGTATGATAATCTTGATGGATAACTGAACTTGCACTGCACGCTACATGTACCACATTTCTGCAGCATTTTAGTTGACTTAAATAGAATTGTGTGAATTGGTTGATTGGAAATTTCTGAATACGACTATTTGAAATTACCTGCTGTTATGGAATCACTTCTACATTATTCTGAAAATTACAATAAGTGAGTTGCAGTAATATTTTTGAAAAATTAGATGAGACCTGGATGATTCCTCTGCGTTAACCTGATATGTTTTGAGAGTGCCTACTCTGAACTTATATATGAGGATTTAACATGAATTGATTGTGAATGTTAAGTTTGTACAGTTATGTGTAGGTAGTTATATGTTGATTTATCTTGACAATAGACTGCATGTTATATAGAAGAATTGAATTCTGTTTGATTGAATTTTCTTCAGTACAGAAATATATACTATCACAGCTGATATTACAGTATTAAATTGTCCAATTGCTCCTTCATTTGCAGAAACTGAAAAAATGGTTAGAACTTCACTGAATACACTAGTTAGACCTTCTAAGAAGAAGCAAGTTGGAGCTTCCACCACTCCAAGAAGAAGATCCAGCAGAAATCTTCAAGCTGGAGCAGCTAGGAGAAATCCAGCAGCAAAGAGGGCCAGAACTGATGGTGTCTCAAGCTCTTCACCAATTGAAATTTCTGACCCACCTCAGACAAGATCCCCTGCACCTTCAACTTCTCCACCACCTCAGAGGAGGAAGATACAGCAGAAGACTAGTTTAGGAATTTATTTTTCTATCATTAGGAGTTTTGGAAATTTATGTAGTTAAGTTTCAAACTTTTTTGGTTGTAATTACAATTTGGTACAATTTGGGTTAATTTTCACATATCTGTTTTGCATTTATGTTAGCTTTCTTATTAATTACCTTTCACTTGCTAATGGATGGAATTTTGGTGTTTTGTGCAGAGAATGTCACACACACAACACTCACACACATTGGATGGTGTCACTTGCACAAGCTTCCATGAAAGGGAGGTTTTATTCTCTACCTCTTGTTCATGTGTTAGCTTCACATTACACTGAAATTATTTTTGGAAAACACCAAAATATTAGAATAAGATATTAAACTGCTGGTTGTGAATCAAATGAAGCTAATTGATAATTCTGTGAATTCGGTTTGAAATTGTTCTTTTTAAGTTGTTTTTCCCATTCTCAAAATGAAATCACACTTGTATTTTCAAAATGAGGCAGTCTTGCCACTAGGTGCATATAATTCTGAAAAGTGAATTGTGAGTTCATTGATTAGCATGTAACTTACAAATCCCTAGTGAGACTTGAGCTGCATCCTTCTTTTTATGTGTGATTGATCATATTTTGCTACATTATCTAGAACTTGTCTTGTTTCTTGGTTGAATATGCAATTTACAGTTTTCACATATATGATGGAGGCCATGTTTGATTATACCCAGTCAGCCTAAATGCCTTCCTTTATGATTGAATGTCTTAGTTCACCCTTTTGAGCTTAATATCCCTTTTCTTGAAATTACCTCATTATAAGCCTTGCTGAAAAACCAATTTTTACCATTCAATTAATCAGAGGCATAATGAGTTTAATCAAGAATGAGTTTTAAAACTAAGTTTGGGGTGGCATCCAAATTTTAATTGCTTGAGGACAAGCAATGTTCTAACTTTGGGGTGGGAAATAGCATGCTATCTAAGTTTGAGTTCAACAAGCCAGAAAGAAAGAACAAAAGTGCTGCAGCAAAATGAAAAATTTATGAAGCAAAGCTGTGAAAAGAACAAAAATGTGAGTTCAAAAGAAAAGAAGTGCAGCAAAGTACTGTAGAAAAAGAAAAAGAATATCAACGAAAAGAAGATAGTGATTGAAAGCAAGAAAAGAAGAAAAGAGATGAAAATTCTGCTGCAAGAAAAAATTTGTTTGCTGCATAAGTGAGAGAATTAAGGAGGAATAATGCAGATCCAGGATAGTTTTAAAACAAATCACTCAAAATGCCTCTGATCTTTTGAAATTGCATGTATTGTTTTCCATTTTCTTTGATACCTACCTTAACCTTAGCCTTGTTATAACCTGAAAAAGTCCTCTAGATGTGTGATTAATTGTACTAAGCAGAGGAGATGGAGAAATTGGGCAAGCATATGGTAGAGTGCAGTGAAATTGATGATTTAGAGTGAAAACAGCACCTAAACACTATTGAGCAATGAGAGAAACACTTCCAAGTGAGCTGTGATCATGTTGATTAATTGTACTCACATGAATTTTGATGAAAAATATGAACTTAGGGAGCAATTCTTACTCAATGATGATTATGCAGTAGGAATATCATGATGAGTATTTGGATGAACAACTTGATTGAAAATTTTCCAGAAAACATAGAATTAGAAATTAGAAAAATCTGAAATAAGCAGTTTATGAACTGAATTTGAAAATGGAGGAACTTACCCTTGGTTTAGTTTGATTTGCTTGAGGACAAGCAAAAATTCAAGTTTGGAGTGGTGATGAATCCATATTTTTACTGATATTTTAGCATAATTCTAGCTCATTTAATAAGGAAAATATATGAAGAAAGCAGAAAAACTCAGAAAAAGAGAATGATTGAAAGTTTTATTTCAATTTGTAGTTATTTTCGCATTTGTAAAATTTATGCTTAGTTCTTAAGGAATTTATCTTGTTTTTGAAGGAATAATCTGAGTAAAAGTCATGGAAATGGATTATCAATGGAAAGGAAGAGGAAGAATGGCAATGTTGGACTCCAAAATACAAGAATTATGGGATGCAGGCTGGGCGTGATCACTATTGTTAGTGAAAGTGATCATTCCAGAGCCTAAAGGAGAAGAAGAGCCTGTGCGTAATCACTTTTATTTACAAGAGTGAGCGTTGCCAGTGTGCGTTATCACTTTCGCCAACGAAAGTGAACGTTCCAGAGAGACTTCATTCCTGATGAGCTGCGCGTTGTCACTTTCGCCAACGAAAGTGAGCGTTCCAGAGGCATTTGTATCAGGACAGCTTGCGCGTGGTTACTATTACTCACGAAAGGGATCACGCGCAGCCCTCGACCTCCTGCGTTGCCACTCTTATGAATTAAAGTGAATGTTCCAGAGAAGCCTTCAACTCTGCAAGTTGCGCGTGGTTACTCTTGCTCACGAAAGTGATCACGCGCACTACATAAAGCTTCTGCATGGTTACTCTTGTGAAGAAAAGTGAAAACGCACAGAACTGGGGTTTCTATATATACATGATTGAAGCGCGAAAACTGGGGTCTTTTGCTCATTTTCTGTTTTGTTAGTTAGATTCTCGTTGAGAGAGAGTGGAGAGAAGATTGGGGTCGAAGCTTGAAGCTCCAAGAAGAGGGATCGGATTGGAGCTCGTGGCCATGGCTGCTCTGCATTCTTCTTCATCTTTTTCTTCTTCTTTCTCTGTTTTTGTTGCAATGTGTGCTTAATTTCCCATAGTTAGGGGTTTATGGAACTCGAATTGATGTATTGATTCGACTTTATCTTCTGAACTTTAAGTTCTTGGATTAATTGAGTTGTTAATTCTGCTTTTCATGCAATCTTTGAATGGAAATTCATTTGATTAATCAAGAGGAATCTTTACCAATGAGAATTGGATTGTTTGCTCCGATCTGAATTGGCAACCAGAGTTTAGAGATTTCTTAGGGATAAAGAGACCTAATTCTGCAATCTTATAGTTCTAATTCTTAATGCAACCTGAAATTGAATCTCACCTAAGGGATTAGGGAGGTTTAGTGGATTGTTAGGGTCAATGAGTTAAGGAATTAACCTTTGGCTAGGTATATGTGAAACTGATTGTCAATTATTCAATTGCTTGAATGTTTAGAGGATTTAATTGGATTGATATTGATATTCTTGTGAAATAAATTCCTAACTATCCTTCATTGCTATTTCATTTCATCACAAATCTTATACTCTGTTTTTCTGCAAGTTCTTTACTTTTGATTGCTCTGATTATTGCTTTTATATGATACAACTCTCTTTCCAAATTCGTATGGCTCAAATGGTTAATTTTCTGTGAAGTGATAATTGAGTTCCTAATTTCCTGTGGAGACGATACTCGGATCTTAAATTTACTCATTACTTGCTGCAATCCTAGTGCACTTGCTAGTGTTTAGATTGCAAACAACACTTGCTTTTCTCCTCTCACCTGGCATAGGCAGACTTGATTCTCATCTCTTTGCTCAATCAGCTTACTCTTCTCTTTGGCTCTTAGGCCCAACTCAGCGTTGGCTGCCGCGAAGCAACTCTGGATCTTGGGTCAAAACTCTCTTTCATCACTTAACTCTAAACGAGCCCTTTTGTGTTCCTTTTTCGTATCCTTCTTCAGAGCTGGATTATCATGGTAATATTGGAGCAAAACTTTCTCTATCTTTTCAATATTATGCTCCAGCTAAACTACCTGCTTCCTTACTTTCCCCATCTCCACATCAACTCCTTCTTGAGATTTAGAATTTAAAGACAATAGGGGTCTGAAAGGCAACTTAACTTCTTAAACTCTCTGGTCAGACTTCTATAATTCTTTAGGACATCCTTCTCCATCGAATAAGTGGGTCACCCCGATCAAGGAATGTTCCAATGGTTGACCTCTGATAGGATATGAGAACTTCCTTTGGAGGAGAATAGGATTTTAGTTGATGATTGCTCGTGTATAAAGAGGGACATTTGATATTCTCACAATAGTATATCAACTTTGTCTTCTACATCCAGGATGACTGCCACCTTATTTTCCTGCTATCTAAACCATTGAGTAGTTTTACCTAATCTTCACATTCTTTGATACTCTATCTGCAAACATGTGTGATCATCCATACATAGAACAGAGGCAAGACACACAGAAGCCTGTTACCTTTCCCTGTATGGCAAGTATGCATAGTAGTATAAGGGCTAGCTACTAATGTTGTAACAGGTGACTCACATGATTCTTATAGGCAAAAAACACACCCATGGCAGGTGCATCTATCAAATCGTCAACATATGAAAATAGTATGATGCCATATATGGTGAAGGCTAAAACATCTGCAAAGATGCCTCACTTCCCTTCTTTCTCTAGGCCATGTAAATGCTCTTCTAAAAACTACCTCTTAAAACCTCAAGTCTGATCTCTAGTAGTCTTCTTTGCCTTTAGCCATTTTGGATCCAGTGCTAGCAACTTAACTATAGTCTGAAGGGAGACAGAGTGCCCCAATTGTCTATAGGGTGCCTTCCCCTCCAAGGATAATTTTAGAATTTGCTCATACTCCTCTATGGTAGGTCCAAGCTGAAAGTCAAAGAAAGTAAAACAATGAAGTTCCAAGTCATATTATTGAGTAAATGTGGTGACTACCTCCATCTAAACATCCACCTCTAGAAGTTTCAACAATCCTCCGTATCTCTTCCTGAAAGTTGACTTTTGTTGCATGTCCATCTTCTTACTCAAACAACAAAGGCTAGCTAAGTATAACTTTTTTCTGTCTAAGACTTATTTTCTTTTTTAATTCACTCATATTCTTCTCATTATTTCCTAATTTTGTGTTCATTTTCATTGGTCCCAAGTTCCACTTGACAAGGTTGTTGGATCAACCTGCACTTTAAAGAATAAAAGAAGCCATTGTTAGTCATATGAATAAGAAAAAGAAAATTGAATTTCATGAATTATTGGCCCTTTACCTTGGCAAAGCTTCATTAAAGGGTTAATAATTCACGAAATTTCATTTTTTTTTAATTTTTTATGGAATGAACCTAGTGGGTCATAGGTTTTTAAAGCAAAGTTTTTTTTTTTTAATTGAATGATTGCTTAAAGACCAATGATCTACTAAAGAAATGAGTTATTGATTCTGTAAAGATTTTTTTTTTCAAATTAATTGACATTCAAAGCATCAATAACTAAGTTATGCAATATCATGTATATTACTAGCCTATTACTCAAAATATATATTTTTTTAAAAAAATCTTAAAAGGCTAATAGTTTGCATAATAAAGAATAAGTAAGGAAAATGGTATAGAGAAATTGTGCCCTCGTGTCCTAATAGATGTGCTTATTGGGTTTTATCCTAAGGATCTAGGTTAAATTCTAGCATGTTTGTCTCACTTGGGAAAGCTTATACTCTTAGAAAGACCACTAGAGTTCATAATCCAACTTCAACCGTTTACCATAACAATAAGTAATTACCAGTCATGGGACACTTTTAGAAAAGCCACACTCTAGTTAGGGTTTTTCATGTGGCTAGACAGGAAATACAGCCTAGCCTGCACCGCTAATAGCTCCTCTAACCTAGGTAACAACTCAAGCTTCGGTATAGAGCTACTCTTATGCAAATAATGAATGAAAAGTGTAGTGTGTGATAGGGACATACAAACTGTTTATACCTTAAACCTAAAAAAATCCAATCTGCAAAACAAATACATTCCTAAATATAATCATCTATCCTAAGGTGAACAATTATTTTGAAATTTTAAAATTTCACTATCTTATGGTTACAAACGTTTAAAATAAGCATCTATCCTATGGTTATAAAAATATTCTCTGAGATAGCCCTCAGTGGAGTTGTCATTTGTTTCTTGGTGAACAAAAAAATAACGGCTTTGAAAATTAAGTTTTAATTTGAAAAAATATAGGTGAAAGTGTGGTGTCGCCACCGAAATTTTATTTATTTTTATAAGGGCAAAATATTGGAAAAACTTGTAAGAGTTTCAAGTTTAAGAGTTGGTTACAAATATAGAAGGTATTAGTATCTTTATTCGCCCGTTCAAATGAACAGTACCTCAAGATTAAATAGTGCAAATAATGTTCACGTTGTGGGGTGACGCTCGAGGAAGAAGAAACACAAAAGAAAAGAAACCAAAGAAAAACGAGAAAAGTTGGAGGGAACCATGCAAATGAATAAAGAGCACTGAAAACAAAGAGAAAAAAGAAAATAACAAAAGAGAAAGTAAAGAAATAGTTGTGTAATAAGGCATTAGTGCAATTTTTATATTTACAGTGATAGACAAACATAATAGCAAAAGGAATCTCGTACCTTTTTCTTGGAGTATCTCTGTCCCTTTTTGTATTTTTGTGTGAAAAATTCTGCTTGACAAAATTTTCTGTGAACAATTCCTCATGAAAATTCTCCTTTATATGTGTAAGTTAGTCACTATTTATAATAGGATTAGTGTCTAATAAAAGGAAATTAAGTATATTTTTTACACATTAATTATTTTGATTCTATTTTATGTATTTTTAAATTAACTAAAATTCTAAAATTAAAAAATGGAAACAAGGATTATTATTTGCATAATATCTTTATGATTTTTTTTTATTAATTATGTGTCTTTTTAATTAGCATTATTTTATTTTATGAAATTCATTATTTATTATTTAATAAAATTTGCATCCAGGACAGAAATATATCAAAAAAGTTAGAGGATAACATTGAAACCTACCTTAAAGATAAGGGACAAAAAGACTAGTTTTTACTTTTTTTTTAACAAAAAATGTAGCTTTCATATAGGTGTAAGGCAATGTAAGGTTATTTTCTTTTTTCAAAGTCATTCTAATAAGTCTCTTTATTTTCTTTTAGGTTTAAGCAAAATAGACAAACTCACGGGTCTTATCCTAAATATTAAACATCCCATAGCCTTGCATAACCTTTTATTCAAAAGTCATAAGATTTATCCTCCATTCTATGATAAGTATGACACGTGTTATCTTAAAGCTTAAGATAGACTGTGAATATTTCTCATTCAAAATTATCATCTTACTTATCACATTTGAGTTATCACACTTAAGCACATCATCTTTATTGTTATATTGTTGAAATCATTATCCTTAGATTAAACTTAATCAATATCCAATCTAGTTAAAATAATATGTTAAAAATGTAACATCCTTAATTTATATTTCAAATTGTGACATAAATTATTACGAAGAAAAGAAAATAAAGTAAATATTTTTATTTTTATGACTGAAAGAATTGAGGAAAAGTCAAACTTTCATTCTATTATTCAATTTTATGAAAACTTTTAAGTGTTCAAAATTCTCAAAAGGAGCATTTATAAAATTTAAATTTTACAAATAAAGTGAAAACTAAAATTTTCATTTCAGGAATTTACTTAATTCATGATACATACATATAAATTTGAAACACAACAGTACTGTTTTCTAGTAGGGTAAATTTCTATACAAAAAAATGAATGTAATCCACAGTTAAAATAGCTAATTATCAATATTACAAATAAACTTCAAATTAATATTTGCAACTAGACCTATCAAAATGTTATAAATTTAGAAATAAATATTTAGAATAATTACATAACCTTGTCAATTTAAATAGAAGTTTAATAAATATTACAATTCTTCAGAATATTCTAAACCATACAGAGCAATTCTTCCTTAGAGTCTTATTGAGAATATGACTTTAGATCAAGTCAATCTTCTTTAAATTTTTTCAAAATCTATTTCTTGAAAATAGTTAGTATGAGTGAGTATTCTCTGCCCTATTAAATCCTTTATTTGACAGAATAATTATATAATACTGAAAATATTATTTGACACATTTTAATATATATTTGTTAATAATAACACACATATCATAGTTGTAACACCCTATTTTTTTGTTGTTTATTAATTTTGTTTTGTATAATAGTTATTGATGCATGTTGCTTGAAATTAGGAGAGTTTTAGGTGTGAGTTACAGGATTTCTCGCTGTAATGAGATGTGTCTCGTTGTAGCGAGAAATGAGCATCCAGAATTAGGCTCTCTAATGCTCTCTTGCTGTAGTGAGGATGCTCTTGCTATAACTAGAATAATAGATAGCAAAGGAAAAAATGTCAGGTTTTTACGCTGTAGGAATCGCTCGTTGTAGCAACAATTGACTCACTGTAATGAGAGTGTCGCGAGTTGAGAGGTATTTAAGAGTTTTCAAGTTGAGAAACTTGGATTATAATCTAAGTTACGACCCTTCTCCACTTCCTCTGACCTTTCTCCTCATTTCCTTAGAATTTTTTTGAAAAGTCTCAATCTTTCTCCGATCCAAGCCTGGGAGTTCACTTCTCTTGCTCTTTGTTTTTTAAGCTTGGTTCTCCATTCCTTTGATTATTTTCTTTTTTACCTTCTCTATATCCATCAATCTGTTATGACTCACATATTATAATCACACATTTCACAATCATGTCATATTATCTACTTTTATACATAATACTCTTTCTTCATTCAAGAACAGTAAGAAACTTTTCATCAATAACATAAATCCACCAATTTCAACATACATAAGCTATAAGACAAACGTCTATATTTATTGTATCATATTAGTCTAATACAAAAAAGTTATCAATTATTTCCTTATCATACAAGTTAATGAAATGTGCCAAAGGTTGGATACCTCTGGACTTAGACCAATCGTATAGTTTAATACACACATTCTCGATATTAATAAAATTGTCTATCCTAATGTTTAATATCTTCTAATACATATCGTGCAGCATAATAGTTCAATATTAATTGTCTATACATAATAATAGTAAAATCATAAAAACTCTTCAAAAACTTAGTTACTCATAGCTTTTACTATAAAATTTTGCTAAATAATTTCTAAAATAAGTTATTGGTCTTTTATGCGCAAATTTTCATTCTTAGTACTAAAATATGAAACATTAGGGCTTTATTAACGAAAACAAGAATATTGGAGTTAAGGTTCAAAAAGAGGTTTTCTCACCAAAAATATATTTTCTACATCATGATTTCAAGGAAAAGCTTTATAGTTTCATTATTCAGAATAAGGTAGGACATGTTTTTCTGAATCAAAATACATAAATGAGACTTAGGGTTGGGATTAACTCTCTTTATTTGAAAATAGGTTTCTCAGACCAAGTTTTCATAGAGATCGATATAACTTTCCCGATAGAGGATATCGTCTTAAAGATCAAGGTTTCTTGGATCTTAATGAAATAGATGTTCAAGCTAAGATTTAGAAGAGATTTGGAATTCGGGAGAGTTTTCTTTGAGAAGAGAAAATGAGAGGACAGGAGGGAAAGCTATTTGGTTCTAAAATGAAAATTTTTGAACTGAAGTTCCTTAAATACACCTTCAAACTTGCACGTTCTTGCTTGAGCAAACTCGATCATTGCCTGGATGAGACCCTCATTGCTTGGCGGAGAAAACCAGATAATGGTTTTACCCAATTTTTTTATATTCTCGCTTGAGTGAGAGACTCTAAAATGGTTGGTCCAGGAAATTTTGTCTCGCCTGAGCGAAACATATCCCACTTGAGCAAAAAATCCTATAATTGAGGGTGTTACAAAAAACATACTCATGCTAATCGAACATTAAACTTATTGAAAAACTTGACTTATTTAAAATTAAATTAAATTAATAATATTTTGAACTGTAAAATAACATAAAAACACTCATTTCAAAAGACTTGACTTCATAATGTAATTGGTTTAAAAATAATTAATTATGAAAAATAATTAGTTTTTAAATTTCTCAAAAATTGATATAATATTATTTTAAAAAAATAATTTAAACATTTACATAAATGAATTCTTTGAAATCGTGTTAATTTTTTTGTTATAACATTTTTAATATTACAGTCAAGCAATTACAATATTATTGAGGTCTTATTAAAAAGTCATCAAAACATAATACTAATCTCTTTGAAATCTAAAAGCATTAAAAAATAAACAAGAAAGAAAGCATAGCACATTATTATAGTTGTATACACTAAGTGACAATAGTGAGTCAAACATATTATTTTTACATATACTAATATTCTATATGGTCAAACAATAATTGATAAAATAAATAAATATTTTTAACTGGACTTGAAATTATACAATTTATACATGTGAAAAGTGCAAAATTGTCAGCTTGTACAGAAAGCTGTACATCGATCACATAAAATTTGATGACCTCGCTTGAAGGAAAAAAAGCATTTGAACTAATCTCCATGACAAATAACATAGGATGCTTCTTGATAAATTTAACTAATTTTAAATAATTTGAATTTTATAAAAGTAATTTTGATTTGAATTAAGTGCTTGTCTAGTCATGGAAGAAATTTTAGTGGCGACAAATAAAATCGTAGAAAAACTATTTACAAAAGGAATGTGTGCGAAAAATTAAATAATTCTTTTAGCCTATGAAATTTCAATGGTCATAGATAGTTGGTTGAAATTAAAAAAACAAATTGTTAATCAAATTGGTACACATCAAAATTCATGACTTCATGCATTTTCATAGGTGAATTTATATCTTGTTTCATAAAATCAAGGGTGACCGTAGTACTGAATGTACATTTAGTTTTTTCAACAAGATATTATTTTTGTATTAATTTAATAAAAAATTAATTAATCATTAAGTTATTAAAAAATCTATTACATTAAACCTTATTGTTAATAGATTTTAATAACGATTAATAAAAATATTCACATGATAAATATTAAATTAATATGTTAATTATCAATTAAGCTAATATTGGAGGTCAGTATATTTAAAAGAAAAAAGGATGTATGTATGTATGTAAAAAGATAAATTTATATATAAAAATTTTAATTCTATCTATTAATATTAAATACATAAATTTTTAGGAAAAAGATAATATTATATGTCAGATTTATATGAGCAAGGTTGTAAAATTTCAAATATTTTTTAATTATGATAATAAGATAATAATAAATATTTTGAATAAATAATAATAAATTGAAGATGTAACATAAAAGGGTTTATATTTAAGAACATTAGATTTATGCCAAACATGAAAAAAAATCTCCTATTAAATGCTACCTAAGTTTTTCTGGAAAACAACCTTTAAAATTTTAATCAATTCTCGTATAGTGTTTTAAAATAATTTTTTAATTATTATTTAAGATCAATAGTTGCAGAATAATAAATGTTTTTTTATTAAAATATTTAATATTTAATATTTGATATTAAATATTTTTTAAATATAAAGACTCAAATTTAAAACTTTACTTAAACAATATTAAGTCACTTGCTATTTAAAATAACATCTATTGATAATATTTAAAACTAATTTTAACCTAACTATTATTAAACAATGTTATAAAATACTCTATTTGAAAAATAAAATATTCAATCATTCAGTGGAATGAATGTTTTTATATTTTATTATATATATTTTTTAAGTTTAAAATTGTTTTAGAATAATGTATGAATTATATAATTTTATTTTATATATAATAATTTTATTTTTATTAATTTTTTAAAAAGTTTTATTATTTAACTTTTTGTTATTATTTTATATAAATTTACAGATTATTTGTGAATCTTTATATTTATAAAATTTTTCTCATTACTTTATATAAATTTTCAATTTTTTTAAAATTAATATATTATTTTTATTATTTTAAAATTATTATAATTTCATTAAATCTTAATACATACTATTTGTGGTTATAGATTTAATTTAAAATAATATTAAAAAAGTTAACATTTCAAATAATTTTATTACTTTATAAATATTTATTTTAAAATAAAATACTTGTGTATAGCATCTACTACTAGTTAGTTAGTTAAAAAAATTCATAAATTTTTAAAACATTTAATTAAAAATTATAATAAAAGTGCGTTGATAATATATTTTTTAATATCTTAATCAATATCCATAAAAAGTTATTAATAAGTATATTTATAAATATTTAGATATCGTTGATGTGAGAGTAATTTTTATAATTTGACTCTAAACATAATTGACCCATGTTAATTGACATCTTAAGAGTATTAATTAAAAGATTAAAAATATATTAATTAAAAATGCTATAATATATTCTCTTTATAATTTTTAATATATTAAAAATAATTTTTTAATAATTAATTTTAGAGATGAAGCAAAATATATACACGGAGTTGAATTTTGTTTTTTCTTTTTACTGAGTGATCATCGTTAATGCTCTTATCAAGTGGTTGTTGGTAATGGTGGGACTAGTAATTAATCCTTTCCCCCTTGGCAATGGCACGTCCAATCCATCCCCTAAAACAGCCGAACCTAGAAAAAGAAATTGTGGACACTGGACAGTATAAAAAGAATATTGTCCAATTAGCACAAAACAAAATGGATAATATGTTACCCCCAATTGGTCCACAAAGCATGAGAACCACATAGACCCATCCATGATATTTTTTGTTTCTACTCTCTAACTTTTGAGTTATTGCAGTTTATCATCACCAATGGATCACAAATATTTGTTCGTTTGTCACACACAAGAAGAAGGAGAATCGACGACTAAAGAACACCAAGGAACTGTTTATGAATGTTATTTGGTACCTGTTACCTGTTACCTGTTTTGCATTTCTTAAACTTTTGTCGCATGGGCTTTGTTCCATAGTACTTCCTTCATCTTCGACGGTTGCCGTTCTAAAGTCAAAACGAATATGAGACGGCTTCCGCTGTATCCTTCTCATCCACTCGTCATTAACATGCTAAAACATTATATTTTCCTACGAAATGAAGATTAAATAAAATTATAACTCATGTAATATATATTCAGAGTTTAATACATAATTTATCTTTCATTTTTTTAAAAATTTTGAGATATACGAGGCACTTATCTATAATTAATTTAAGCATTGGAAAATTAATTTTCCTAACTAACTATAAGGTTTTAATGTATAAAAGAAGAGCGGGAATATACAATATATAGAAGAGTTCTTGTTAATGTAAAAAAAAAAGGAAACATACATACTTTGGTAACCCTTAGTTGCTTAAGAAGAATTTAAAAGAACCTACTACTATATGTTTATTTTCTTTCGGAAAAAATAATTTTAAAAAAATCAATTTTAAAATAAACTAATCAAAATAAGATATAAATCTCCAAATGAATTTGGTAATGGCGTGTTAGAAACGCTCACACCGGTAGAAAAAAGGGTGAGGGCAATAAAGGGCTTAAAAACATCTTATGTATACTATTCATATAGGATTGAAGTCAATTTATTGGATTCCTTTTGTTTTAGATTTCAACATAATTAATTTTGAAAAATCACTATTAAAAATTTTTAACTAAAAAAATATTTTATATTTGAGAAAAATATTTTAAAAGTGAGCTTTTTATATGGTAAAAACAAAGAAAAAATTAATTTTAAAAACCTATATATATATATATATATATATATATATATATATATACACGGCATTAGAATCAATAGTCAGGGTTGTAATTTTTCACTTTTATTCAACTAAATTATTTTCATCTAAAGTCACTTTTACTTTTTACATATTGTTGAAAATTTCTAAACAAAAATTTTATTGCTGAAAAATATTTTACTGTGAAAATGTGCTTTTGAGGCTAAGTGAACAGGTAGTAAAACTTTTGAAAGAGTTTTAATAGAATTTATTTGAATTTATCTTATCTGTAATCACACTAATTAAAATAAAAGAATTAAATTTTTTGATTAATTTATAAATTGACTTATAACACTTGTATAAATTTTTCTCGGTCGAAAATTAAATTTTCCATTTTTCAATGCAAAATAATAATTTAATAAAAATATATAATTCGGATTAATTTATATATATACCTCAATTATGTTTAATGGTTCAAATTTCAGAAATATTTTTGTTAAAATTAACTTTAAACCAAATGGGCATATGAAAAATAGTGTATTTACCGTCCGATTCTAATGAATCTTTTTTTTTTTTGCAGGAAAACATTCTTTTTAATTTTAATAATTTTATTTTATTTCCCATCCTAATTATTTATGAAATGTAATAAATTTTGATTAAATAAATATTTAATTAAACCATTTATCTATATAAATATTAGACCTATTTGGTTAGAAATAATTTCAAATTTGTTTTAAAAAAATTAAAAATATTAAATTAACATTTCTGAAAAAAGGTATAACAAATCACATAAGTAAAAGGAGTGTAATTGTGAATAAAGATCAAAATTTAGTAATAGTTTGTTATATAATTTTTAGTATTATTTTTAATTAAAACTAAAATTTTATTTGAACTAAAATTATATTGAATAACATTGAAATTTATTAAAAAGTTCTAATTTTAATTGTAATTGTAATAACTAAAACAACATTAAATGTATTTAAATTTTAGCTGAACAAAAGTGAAACTGGGAAGTAACTGTGCTCCAAGTCCAACAAGAAATGAAAGGAGTAGAGGCGTGGGTCAAAGGTGGAGAATGACACAAACAATGCAAAATGCAATTGAATGGCTTTGCGTCGGTTGTTCCCTGATCCCATCCATACACACAGATAGGGCCCGACAACACTCCCACCCACGTCCATAGTCCACACAAACACGCGGGTATATATACGTCCACGTACAACTCAATTCTAATTACAACAAATACATATATCACCATTCTCCACTCTCCAAAGAAGAGCTTAAACTACTAACCCAATGCCTATTCTTCGTTCCTTCATTTTCAACTTTCAATTCCTCTTCCTTTATTAATAATAATTTTATTTATTGAAGTTGGCAATAGTAATAGACACGACAGGGAGGGAAAAAAAGAGCGAAGACGTAGTGGAATTTGGTCCGTGTATGCAACGAAGGAGCGAGGGGCGAACACGATGCCCCTAACTTCCTCATCCTATTCATAGCCTCCAATCTCTCACTCTCTTCTTTCACACTCTCCCAATGGCTTCTCAATCACCTCCCTATTCCCTCGACCATGCCCTTCGTGACGTCGACGATTACGTTCTGGTTAGTTCTCTCAATTCTTTTCTCCTTCGCCTGTGTCGTTGCTCACAAAATGTTACACCCACGCCCATCGATTTTGTACAATCACTTGTTTTCTTACTGTTGTGCTTTTCTTTTTGCATTTTAGTTTTTCTTCTCTTTTAGGTCGCCTTTTCCGCATGTCGTTCCTTCAAGCGAAACTCCTCGATTTTAGAATTTCCTCCAATGCCGTTTTTCTTTTGTTTTTACTGTTTTAGGAGTTGTGATTATTGGGAAATCGAGATGAAGTGAGTGAATGATCTTTTTTTTTTTCATCTTGCGAGTGCTTTAGCTGCTTTCTGGCTTTCGTTTCGTCAACCGTAGTGCTTGTTCTTACTATACTATGCAGCTGTGCACAGCTTTGTTTCTTTTTGTTTGCCTTTTACCTCTTCTCGTGTCTAGTTGCTGAGAAGAATGTACGAAAAGACAAACCCTCTTGTTATCACGATTTCCATTTTCACCTTAACACTTAAATGCTTAGGTGACAAATCCGAGGACAGGATAAGACACTCAAAATGTGATTCTACTTTTTTATCCTTTTTTTAAACGATATGTTTTTTTTTCTTCTGTATCGCGAGTTATGATTTTTCACAAGATAAAAAATATATAGTTTTCTTCATTGATGGCTAGATTTCTGATTAGAGAACATTGATTCCTCAGTCATCACATTCTCTGTGTCTGGTCATAACAGAGCTTTGAATAAACCCTTTTGCTAAGCAAAGGGAATGTTTTCTTTGTTTTTATTGACATAGGCTTATGTTAGAAAGGTTTGGGTCTTCGGTTGCTTTTCTTTTATTAGTTTCGGTTTAGTCATTACATGTCATATATTCAAAACGGATGGTGTAAATTTATAGTTCCAACAGATTGATGTTTTTGTTGAGAACTAACGTAGGAAAGTGAATGCTGAACTTTGGTTGGGTTGCAGGAAAATGGACCACAAGGCTTGTCATGGGACACATTTCATTGTGTTTATGAGCTTGTGCAGAATGGCAATGCAGCATTTCGAGAGAACAGAATGGAAGAGGTGATAAATTAGTGTTATATATATATATATATATATATATATATATTGGGGTGGGGGGGGGGGGTTGTTGATTTTTCTGTCGATAGTAGTCCATTCATACATGGTAATGGCTCACAATTCCTTTCTTTTTCCTCTACGAAAGAAATGTAAGTATTAGACTGGCTTTTTATTAGAGTAATGGTATCTCTTCGTATTGCTTAATAAATTATTAAATGAAAAAGTATGTGCCTTTAATGGGATGCAAACATAAAAAGAAATTTAATATTTTATTTGTAATTAGGTGGACAGATCAAGAGCATATAGAGTTATTCTTTTCATTAAACTATTTCCCCATGTATGATTCATTAAACTTTCTTAAAGTGTGAAATGTGAATGAGAATATTGGGGGCTGTTTCACTGTTTTCTATACCAATTTTTAAAACAGGAAATAAAATTAAGATAAGGTGATATTTTGTTATTAAAAGTAAAAATAGAAACCATTTTCCCAAACCAAACGGTGCATGGTTTGTCATGGCTTTATGTCTAGCAATTGGAAATAATGGATCTTGTTCCATCCAGTATTGTTCTGAAAACGGATACATGTATAGTTTCTGATGTTTGGCTTTTGTGTTTATTCATTCAGGCGATCAACTTTTACTCAAGAGCCAATAACATCAAATTGGGTGATCCAATCATCCTTGGAAATCGAAGCACAGCTTATATTAGGTTAAGCAAAGTTGAATAGTTTTCTTTATAATTACTTGTTACTAACTCTTTTTACCTTTGGAATAGTTTTGCCTTAGTTTTGAATTGTTCTGTGGTCTCATGGCAATCATAATATTTTCATCTCAGGATTACTCAATTTTTCATGCACAGAACATCATCATCTTCAGAACGTAGGCCCTTGAGTGGGCTTGATCCCACAACACTTGCTGAAGTATGTCTACTTGTGCCATTTTTATCATGCTGAAATATTATCACACTTCTATATTGATTTTTGCAGATACTAAGTTGATTCTTGATTACCATTTCCAGCTGGGTTTGAAGGATGCTGAGAAGCTTGTTGAACTTCAAAGTAATTCAGTAAAATCATATCTTTTAAAGGCCAATGCTCTTCTTTTGGTAAGAGTCTCATGCTCTTTTAATCAATTAATCTCCCTTTTAATTTATGGGGTAGCCTAATGTGTGTGTGTGTGAGAGAGAGAGTTAGGTTTTGTTGATACTAGATGTTAGACTTGAATACTTAGACTACTTAATAACTTTTTGTAGAATGCTAGATTAAATAATTCAACTATTGATTTAAAGGTTTTTATCAATTAGATTAACTTTATGAAATTTTATAAAATAAAACTATTAGGTACTTTGTCATATTACTTTATTTCAATGGGTGATATATTTTTAAAATATAAGTAAATATCAAATTTTGCATAACATACCTATAATTATCAAAATTACATGAAATTTAATATATATAGTCAAGAAAATAATATAAGATAATTTCATGGTTGAATTAGTTAATCTTGCATTTTATAAAAAGTTATTAAGTGATGTAATCATGTAAGTGTTCAAGTTTTACTCCTGGTGTAAACAAATTCTGACTCTGCCATCTCTCTCTCTATATATGACAAGATTAAATGATATAAGTTGTCAAACTTAAAACAATAACACTTTGGGTAACTTTTTCTTATCTAAAGAAAATTTGATTAATTAACTATTGATTCATGTAATTTTATCATGATAATCATGTATATAAAATTTTACATGATATAAACATCCGTAAATATGTAATCTAATAATAACTATTTACTTATATTTTAAATAACATACCACATGTTGAAATAAAGTGGGGCGAAGAAGCATTGATTAATTCTTAATTTTTGTGAAATTTTGGAGAATTGATCTACTTTATGCGAACCCAAAATTTAATGGTTAGATTGATAAAAGTCATTTTACCAATTTGGATATGTGTATATATATATATGAATCTTGGTATGATATGTATTGAATTGACAGTTGTTGAAATATGATAAAGGCAAGGCTGTTTTTCTTTCAGGCCTATTATATTTATATATTTGTCCTTCAACTTCTATTTTCTTTTTATGCTTTTGTGTTATATAACTCATGTTACTAGTTGAGGGGATTTCCCTACCTTGGTCTGTATTTACTTTAGTGTGGAGTTGGACATGACTAATATTATGGTGATTCAAAAGAATAATAAGGGACAGCATCAAATTGTTTTAGTTGTATTAAATGCTTGTGTAAAGCCAGATGTGTTATGGCATATTTGGAATCAATTATTTGAGAAAATAATTGCTCATGTTTCAAAATTTCTCTTGGAAAGCTGGCATAAATAATTGTCTTCAGAATAAGTTGATTAATCACGCTCTTGAATGACATCTATTGTGTATGTCCTATAGGATTTTAAGCATTTTATGATACAAAAGACTGCTAACTTGTGTGTTTGCTCATGTTCAATTGCACATTCTTGTCTTAAGTCTTACACTTGCCTCCCTGGCCTTCTTTTACATTATGATGGTGTCCATATTGAATGTTACTTGGTATGATATTGTCTTGATTTGACAGTTGGAGAAATATGAGAAAGCTCGGGATGTTATTCTTTCTGGCCTTCAAGTTGATCCTTTTAGGTATACACATTTGCAAGCCTTTTATTTTTTTTTATTTCTATTATGTATACCCCTTTTTGAAATTTAGATGGATTATAAGAATACAGAGCTTTTGCTATAGTTATTTATTATACTGTATCGTGAGTGCCTTTTCATTTCTTTTGATATCATGTAGTAATTCTCTTCGAGCTTCTCTTCAAAATTTGGAAAGAGTGTCATCTAGTTCAACAGGGATGAGTACACATGGACAACCTGAGAGAAACGATGACTTTGATTGCACTCTATGCCTGAAGTTACTGTATGAACCTGTTACAACCCCATGTGGACATTCTTTTTGCCGTTCATGTCTATATCAGTCAATGGATTGTGGTTAGTGCTGTCTACTGTTGATTATATTTTCCATGGGAATCCATATATTCTATGTTATGCTGATTCTTGTCCTTGTGTGTTAGGGAACAGATGCCCGTTGTGCAGGACAGTTCTGTTTATTAGTCCCAGAACATGTTCGATCAGGTGAGTTGTCTATGGACTCTGCAATGTCACAGTATGGTGACCACATAGAGCTTTGGGTTACTTCCTTTGTTTTTCTTCTTGTAATTGGTACTAGGGTAGTTATTCACTGTTCTAACTATATTATGTTGAAAGCCCATTGCCAAACACACAGGCAATGGGAAATTACTGAGATTTAGACATTGTATTGCTCCAAATTGATAGGGACAAATATGCTTGTTTCTAACACCCTTTTGGTAATTGATGAAATGGTGAATCCCTTTGATATCTATATCTGGCAATTCTTTTGGGCTTATGAGTATATATTCATCTGAATTCAGTTTAATTGTTAGATATTATGGTCAAATAAAAGTTCTAACATATTTTATTTACTGTTATCTTTTTTAAAATGTTCTTGTCAACTGTTTCTAGTGTGACATTGAAGAACATCATACAAAAGAACTTTCCTGAGGAATATGCTGAAAGGAAGCAAGAGCATGATGGTTTAATCAATGCTGGTGTAGATTTACTCCCTCTTTTTGTCATGGATGTTGTTATACCTTGTCAAAGGTTTCCACTTAATATATTTGAAGCTCGATATAGACTCATGGTGAGTTGGTAAATGAATACCTAGGTCTTAACTGTACTTATAACAATTTCACTATGACCTTAACATTAGGGGGGGTTCAATGATACAAAAAAGTGTAGAAGAGTGAGCTGTTAAATTGTGAAACTACAAGGGGGTAAAGTATAATCAATCCTTTAAATAATTATACAGAACTGAAGAGAACAAATTGGGTTCTTAATATATCATCCATATAATATTTTGTACAAAACATTAGTACCTGTTAGGATTCTAGAAAGAATTTGAATGGTTGCAGTTAAGCTAATTGACCTAGCATTTATAGCACATGATGGAGAGCAGTGTGTGGAATAGTTGGTGACTGGTTATATGTAGTGTGTAAGCTATGTATATAATTTTCAAATTTGCACAAAAGCTGTCCTGTCAGTAGACAGTAATCTGGGATTTATTTTGAGTATTCAATCCATGGAATAATCCATTATCTACATGGTACTAATATAAAATGATCTGAAACTCTGAATGTCATTGTATCTCTGTTTTAACATTTTATTTAAATAAAACAGGTAAGAAGAATAATGGAAGGCAATCGTCGGATGGGAATGGTAGATTACTCTGCTTATCCCTTTTTCCCTTTTTTTGCTTGCACGATCATCTCTATCTTTTACTGTTTGTGACTTGCCTATTGATCTTGTAGGTTATAATTGATTCTTCAACTGGTTCCTTAGCTGAGTTTGCCTGTGAAGTGGAAATCACAGAGTGGGTGATCGGCATCCTTCTCACCTGAAAAAATAAAATCTCAAATGCATATCCCCTCCCCAACCTCCCTGCTCATGTATGTCACTTGCTTTAAATCATTTTTATTTGATGTTGTAGGTGTGAGCCGCTTCCAGATGGTCGTTTTTATATAGAGGTGAAAATTTAACTGATTTATCTATGTATTTATGTGGACTTCTTTGCTCTAGTTATGGCATTTAATTGGTGAAGATAGAATTTAGAAGTTAAATTTTGTCTTTCAGCTTTGAAGAAAAAGACACTTCACTCTTTTGTCATTTTTGGCAGGGTCTCTTTCAATTGTTCTTTATTTTCTAAGATCATTTCTCTGGTGTGATTCTCCATATCACAAGAGATTCTCAAAATATCAAATGATTTCCCTATCTCTAACGTGCTCAACCCAGAAATTAGAGGGAAAGAACATTTTTTTGTTTGGATTTTCCTTGTCTAGCTTTATTTAGGAGGACCTCCTTTTTATCAACGGGGGTTTATACATTTTGACATTCCACATCAAGTACAGATAACTGAATAGAGGTTATAAAGACTTACACAATCCTCACTTCATGTGTGTGTGTAGTTTTGAATTTGAGCTGAGTCTAACACAACCCCAAAAGCCAAAAGGTAGCTCATGAGGTCGAAATTGCTTAAACCTTCATAAGCTTTACTTTGGCTATACTTGTAGTTGATGTGGAATCTCAATACCTCCACCCCTAGGATTAAAGATTTGAGTGGAGATGGTAGGAATGATTTTCTATTTTTGCATATTGCATTGAGAAATCCATCAGGTAAGGTTAATTGTATTGGAAAATTTGTAGGGGTAGGTTGATTTTGAACAGTTGAGGGTGACATACAAAAAGTCAAACCTAAGTGCATGCTCTTTGGGATCACATAGTGCTGGTTGAGGAATTAAACATGCTAAAATTGAATTATGGAGGGAGATTTTGAAAGCAAAAACGAGACAGTATATACATTGCAATTTTTGCAAAAAAACAAAATAAGAACAATGCATTAGAAGTTAAAATGTGAGATAATATTATACTACAAGTTTCTAAATTCAAGTACTTGAGATCAATTCTGTAGATTGATGGGAAAATAATGAGGATGTTACTTATAGAATACAAGATGAGTAGTTAAAGTAGAGAAAAATATTGAGTTATTTATGACCATAAAATGCCTATCAAACTGAAAATTTGTTTTATTGTACTACAATACAACTAGCTATCCTATATGATAATGAATGTTATACTTTAAAGGAATAATGCGAGAAATAAGTGGGAGTAACAAAAATAAGAATGTTCAGGTGAATGAGCAGTTACGAAAAAGAACAAGATAACAAACGTATATGCAATACAACCAACTCTCTTATATGGTAATAAATACTGGACCTTAAAGACACATCACAAGAAAAAAGTGAGAAAAAATGTCAAATCGTCTAACGTGATTTGGTTACAAGCAAAGAAGGCCATTGGAGGCACTAACGAGGAGAGTGTATAACATGACTTTTAGTCCACTAAAAAGAGGTAGAGAGAGACTCATAAGAACTTTAGAGAAAATTATTAAAAAAGATCTATCGAGTAGTAATATTTCTGAGAATTTGGTTTTTGACTGAGTTCAATGGCATTGTATGGTTCATGTAGCCAACTTCATCTAGTGGGATATCACTTGATTGTTGTTGTTGAGGGTGACTCAATATCAAATCGATAATAAGCTCTGAGACTATAGGTTGGGCCTAACTCAGTCCTTAAAGTTAGCTTATGAGTGAGGATTTCCTAAGTTTTTATAAGCTCTAAATCAATCATATCTATAATCAATGTGGAATCTCAAAAGTTAGAATGATTATTGTTGATTTTAAACTGTACAACTCTCCATTATGAAGAAAAATCTGTATTTTGTCACTGCTGATTGTCTGCACTCTGCACTGTTTTGATATTGTTAAAATTTTAACCACATCATTTTCTAACAATTTGATGAATCTAGAAAGCAATTTATTGAAGCCTATAACTCTTGCTTCTCTAAATATACTTGCCAGTTCTTAAGAATTCGAGGACAATTGGTGAGTTGTTCACGTTCACTCTCAAGAGTCAGTAGTCATGGACATGGTGTTTCTCATTTTATTTTTGTCACTGCAGGATTGGTGTTTGTGGTCCTAGGATACTTAGGACCAGTTTCTATTCAAATATATGTGCTTTTTCTTTAATATTTTAAATATTTCAATTTTGTAAGAAAACTATTGCTACATGCAGATTGAAAGTCGCAGGAGATTTCGCATAATCCGTTCTTGGGATCAAGATGGGTGAGTTGTCTCGGGGTGTTATTTTTCTTAAATTCTCTTCCTGTTGATCTGGCTGTTTTTCTTTTATGGAAATATGGCTTTATACTTTCATGTTTTATTCAGGTATCGTGTTGCAGAGGTTGAATGGATACAGGACATTATGCCAACCGAAGGGACAAGAGAAAGAGAGATTGTAAGTTCATTAAAGTTTTGATATATATATTTTTGTAAGCATACTATCATGTTTGACTGCATACTAATATATATGATCATCGCCGTACATGTACAAAGCTTGCAGCAGTGTAGGCTGCGATAATACTCATACATTACAACTGGTAAATTCAACTGTTCAAGAATGCTATATCACAAGTTATTGGTGATGCAATATGTAAATGTCATTCTTGGGTATTAGAATTTTACTATAATATTGGGCATTGCTTGTAAGTCAACTGACCTTTGGCTTTGTTGCAACAAGTAGTTTATTTATTTTTTTTCCTTTCTGACCAAATGTGAAATTTGGAATTTTGAATAATTAGACCTTTGATAGTCCTCAGTTTAGATTCCTCGGTGGTTTATTTTTGAATGTTATGCCTTGGCTACAAGTCTGATGACTATTTGCAATGAAGGCATTATACTGTAACAAATTGCTCCATCTTTCTGAGTAATACCCTATTGTTATGTGGTTACAGTTACAGGAGTTGACCTATAATGCAGCCGAAAGTGCTCGATCATGGATAGGAAGAGCTAAAGAAGCAGCAGGACATGGTAATTTTTAAAACATAATTATATGATGCGTACATAGGATTTCTTTGTACATTTCATTCTAAGTGAAAACTGAGATATGTTGGTCATTGCCTATATCTCTCTCCAAAATCGGGGGGAAAATGCTGAACAATTACTTCCGACAGTATCATAGGAATCTGTTAATTTTGATGATGCTGTAGTTTATGTTATTTTTCCTCCTTGTATCTTTACAAATGACAATAGACTGCTGCAGTACTAAACAACACAAAATTTCACACAGATCAAAGAAAACTTGAGAAACTCGCCAGTGTTGAAGTAATGATGCCCTCACCAAGAGACCCTGAGCGCTTTAGTTTTTGGGTACATATATATGTGACTTGACATCAATTTTTTCTTTGTCGGTGAATACATCACCCTTTCCTATTTTCATTGCTATGTACTAATGTTGTAGGGTTTGATTGCAGCTGGCTACCCTTTCCAATCGGAGGCCTTCGGAACGATTAGATCTCCTACGCATAAGAGATACCACGGAGGTATTAAGCCATTTTAACATATAGGAATAAATCAGTGGGGGGGATTGTTAAATTTGATTTTCTGATAATGCATTTTACTCTGAAGTTACATTTGTATACATTGCTTTCTTGTTACCACCTTATAAAGCCCCTTTTTCCATTTTTTCTTTTAGAGGATTAGACGAGGCTTGATATTTCTCCGACAAGAGGAACAAGGCTGCAGAATTCAGTAAGACAATCTGAGGAGGGCTACAAATTAGTATTGCAATTGAATATTTTGTTTATTGCAAATTCATTTACAAGTCCACTCAATATTCTTTGGCCTATAAATAATTGTTAATGAGGTCATTTTTGTTGTAAAAATAGGGTTGAACCCATTTTTTCCAATATATATAATTGATCATCTACAACACATTCATGTTTTTTTATTGGCCATCAGGTTTTTACAAATGGGCTTTTTATTATGGTGACGGAATATAGGCGCAAAAGAAATCTAGCCATTACTTTTTGCGCTATGTTTTCCCTTTTACACATTGTTTTATTTTTTATTTTTAAATTTCTACCCAAAACACCTTTTTCTTTTCGTTTTCCTGCAACTCGTCATCTTCTTGCTCAGATAAAAACATTATTTTCTTTCGCACCAAGGCTTCCTGTTGGCTTCATTTATTGTCGAGAAATCGTTGAGAAACACCGTAATTCTTCTGCGTTTTTATCAGTGTCAACAATGGTGTGTCAAGGAAACATCCAAACATTTATTTCCAAATTCATAGACACATTTCTATAAACAAACTTCCGGAAGGGAGTGGATAGTGCCTTGAAATTTAGTTTCTTACACTATTTTACAAATATTAGCTTTCTTCGGAACTTAATTTCTGGAATTCGTGTTTATCCCAATGGAAATTAAATTCCGCAACATAACTTTCGATATGTTGTTAAACGGAGAATTTTGTGGTGTTTGTTTTTATTAGAATTAAACTCATCATCAAATTTGGTGTCTACAACTTAATACCCATCAATATCCTTCATCACTTTAGTATCGTTGGTCGACTTGTGTTTTACGTAATATGACTAACTTATAAGCGCTTGACTATGTTTAGATGGAGATGGCGTCTTTATCTTTCAACTATTTCATAATATTGGATGTTAGGTTGAGATGTTTTGTGTTTACATGTGTGATATACTCAATTATTCAATTTAGTATGTAATCATTCCAAGACTTTACATTACAATTTGTGTATTCTTGTTGAAATTTTTTTATTAATGTGCAGGTTTATTAGGAATAAAAACTAAAAAGCTTAAATAAGTAAATATTTTCTAAAAATATACTTCTTTGGAATTAGTTCTTATAAAATTTGTTTGGTTTGTAAACTTTTATTATTTTTTAAAATAATTCCAACTTAGAGAAAATAAGTAGTAATTAAGCAAACATTGCTTTGTGTAATACTTATCATATGTGAAATGCTAGCTTCAAGCGTGATAGAGCTCAAATAAGTAATTGGTCCAATTTTTTTTTTTTTGAAATTAGTCCCTATTAATTTTTTGTTTTAATCCTGATTTTGTAAAATTTTAACTTTTTTGAAAATAAACCTACCATTATTTCTTGAATCAACATTTTTTATTTAAACAACATCTTACACCTCATCTTTCTAATAAAAATACTCATTGAGGTAGTGTTATTTGAGAATAAATATCATTTTGTGGAGAGAATTTCAATGAGTAGAAGAAGCTGTTCTCTGTGAAGTATGAAAATTTTCCTTTTTGTCTTCAAAAATTGTTTTCCCAGATAGGTAATGTTGTTGCCCTTTACCAAAATTGCTTTAAAATTTTCGAACCAACACTCTCCAACTCTAATATGTTAAATTTTTTTAATCTTTTTTCTCATGCAAACTATGAACATTTGTACATGCTCTTAGTTCAAAATATTATTCTATCTCTTTCTCTCACAAACTAAACTACTATTTTGATCATTGCGTCCTAATTTCATATTTAACAATAAGAATATGCCCTATTTCTATTGTACCAATAATAATAGAAAAATTAGAAGACTCTAAAATATTTTCTGTTGACAAATTGTCAATAGTGAAATATTTTAATGTTAAATATAATGATGGAGAATATATTTAAATTTTACAAAATTAAAACATCTTTTTTAATAGAGGCTAATTTTAAAAAAATAATATTTTGTAAGGACTAACTGCTTATTTAAGTATTATGTCTAAATCTAGCATTCCTCATGACAAGTATTGCATGTAATATTATTTGCTTAGTCATCATTTGATGACTATTAATTGTAAAAACTATTTAAAAATAAATAAATTTAATAGAACCAAAATGATAAAAATAATTTAAAAGACTAATTTAAAAAATATATATTTTTAGAGACTATTTACTTATACCTAAGCGAAACTAAAAATATAAAAAGAGACGAAGGGGTAAAAATTGGGTACTGAAAATAACCCAAAAAATCGGTGAATTATAACATCCTTTTTTTTATACTCCTTAATCCAAGTTTTGAGACTTTCCTGATCATTGATTTATTGTATTTTTAATCTGATGGTTAGGAATAATTATGACATAGTTAAGGGTAAAAAGGTAAATGTTGGGTGAGGTTCTTCTTTCATTAACACTTTTGATTCCTTTCACCAAGCAAAACACCATTATCTTGAGTCTTCATCCCACTAAAAAAATACCTTAGTTTTCTTCCAATGATTTTAACATCCTCCCTTTAACTTTGATAAGCAATAGAAATGGAAGGGAAGAAAGAGAGACATGCACCCAAGTTCTTAGAGCTACACTTCCTCTTCATTAAAGATGAAGAAAGGTAAGGCTCTCCCGAAGAAGAAACTTGAGAGAGTTTTGTGATTTGAAAACTCGTCGTTGGCAAGAGGCATACATCTAAGTTCTCAGACATACACTTCCTCTTCACTAAAGATGAAGAAAGAGGAGACTCTCCTATAGAGAAACTTGTGAGAGATTTGTGATCTGAAAAGCCATTGCTAGAGAGAGGCATGCACCCAAGTTATGAGGACTACATTTCCTGATTAAAGACAAAGAAAGAGGAGACTTTCCCACAAAGGAAGAAATTCATGATTTGAGAAGCCGTTAGCCGGCGATAACAAGCATAGTTGTTTATCATACAAACAAATTAGCAAAAAGCCATGATATTTTATGACAATTACAAGGATT
Source organism: Abrus precatorius (assembly GCF_003935025.1). Lineage (NCBI taxonomy): Eukaryota > Viridiplantae > Streptophyta > Magnoliopsida > Fabales > Fabaceae > Abrus > Abrus precatorius. The sequence goes on from NW_020874292.1 coordinate 13,698,196, forward strand.
TGACGAGTTGTTGGAATCCAATGTTGTGGAGTTGAAGAGAAAAGCAGTGGAATACAAGGCTAGGCACACAAAGGGATAGACAATAGGGAGAGATTGCCAATGAGCAAAAAGACAAGAAAGGAGTGAATGCTATTGTCTCATCTACCTTTTTACGCTTCATTACTAAGTTATCATCTAATTGTTAAATCCTAGCCATTCTCTTGAAGCACATAAAATTTTCTGTTGTGAATGATTGAAAAACCTTGCTTAAGAAAAAGAGGGTAGGATGTTAGAATTCATTCAAAAAATCATCTTTTGAATTATCAGAAAATAATTAGAAAACATCATAATTTTTGGCGGATTCTATTATCCTTAGTTTAACTTTTATAAGTAAGGGACTTAGAAAATTAATATTTTTTAATAAGCAAAGTGTAGATAATTTGTGACTATTGATCTTATTTCATTAGGAATGACAATGGAATGAGTATGGGTAGGATACTATAATATCCATCTCCACCTATTACTCGCGTTTGTCTAAAAATAAAAATACTTATAAAGAACAATATACTTATATAACTTTACATTAGTAATATAAAATTACAAAAATTTAATGTGCAGTTATCAAACAAAGTTCATACATAGATATAAAACAAATATTCAAATATCACAAATGGTAAATGTATCTTAATGTAATAACTTTCTGTATAAAGTACTTGGAAATTATAAGAGAAATTAAACATACAGATAATTTGTCAGCGATAACCTTGTCTCGCATGAGATTCAATCAAACAACAACGACATTAAACTAGGCAATGATGAGTTGACACATTATTTTCTTTTAAATTTTTGAATCTGAAATTTAAAGAAAATAATGGATTTAATAATAATAATAATAATAATAATAATAATAGTAGTAGTAGTAGTATTTTTAATCCGTGCACTGCATGAAAGTATTTTGTAAAAAATAAAAATTTATTTGAAAACTAATTTTAATGAATTAAATATTTATAATGTGTATAAATTTAAAAGAAAGAATTTGAATAAAAGATAAATGGTCACAATAAAATTTTATAATGAAAAAAATATATGTGTATATCAAAGAAATTATACTCTTCTGTCTAAAGAAAAATTATTTAAACAAAAATATATAATAAACTCAATAAAACAACTAAAAATAAGAATTAAAAATATTTTTATATTTTATATCTTTTAAAAAACTTCTTTGAATGTAAATAACTAATAAGAATAATATTATATAGATTTAATAAATTATAGTTGTACTTGTAACACATGTTGTATAGAAAAATATAATTTTAAATTTAAATATAAAAGTAAAATTTAAATATTATCAATAAATAATAAGCCTACTCAACAATAGGTGATTGTAAAATTTATAAAATATTTACAATATGTTTATTATTTATCATTTACTTTATGATTTAAAGATTAATATAATTTTATTTAAAGAAAATGTTTTTGTGAAAAATATTTTGTATTTATGTCATATATAAATAATTTTTTTAAAAAAAAATCAATCTCATATCAATCACGTAACAATTAAATTGTATTATCCTAATTAAACGATATAAAATAGTAAATATTATTTTCTATTAAAGATATGAATAAATAAATTTTATAGTTTCTTTATTAGTGAATATATTTTTATGTTAATATTATAAAACAACTATTTATATGTGATGTAAATATTTATTTTCTATTAGATAGATTTTTATATCTTTATATATGCATTCTTTTATTTTTTAGTAACATAAATACTTATATTAAATCTCTTAACCTCTTGTTTTACAATAAAAAAAAATTGAAAATAGAGAATTATAAATCAAAAAACAATATTACTCAAAATAAAAAAATTGCGTATTCAAAAAAATAAAATAATTATGACCTATAAAAGAATTGAGTAAAAAACATAAGACATGAAATTATATAAAATAAACAATTAAATCTTTATTTTGACTAAAATTTCAAAAGTGTATTCACAAAAAATTTCTAAAAAATTAAAAGTAGGTTTAGGTTCTTGTTTTCTTGAATATTCGGTTACTCCATTCCATGAGTCTCTGTCATGTAAACTAGAAAAATAATTAATTACTTGTTGCAAAATAACCTGTATAAAATAAAATAAATATTTGAAAGGAGACGGTAGAACAATATTTTTTGTTATTATGATGCACTTTGTAAGGAGTTTTCTTTTTGCAACACATGTTAGTGTTATATTTTAAAATTAAATACTGATAATCACTCATTGACTTCTTTCAATATTTACGTAAGATGTATTATTAAAAAATTATACTGAAAATATAAAAAATATGAAAGTTTACAATATTAATAGAGTATTTTAGTAGTGTCGTCTAAATAGGAAATTGTTTACATTCTAAACACACATTCTACAAAAAAATACAATAAAAGAAAAAAAATAAAATCTAATTTTGTTGAAGATGACTTGATAGTTAACATTTATTCTTGCTAAATAATGAAAAAAAATGCACAATAAAGATATATAAGTAATAAAAAACTAATGAATAATGAATGTTATTCATCATAAGAAAAATATATCAATGCCTGCTTATAAAAAAAAATATGCTTATATAAAAAATCAATACTAATGATCAATCACTTCAATTCAATATAGCAACGACATTTGTTATGGACTTTGATTAAATGATTTGTTTATTTTGCAACAATAACGTGGGCCTTCTTCATTGTTGATATATTGAATGAGGTTTGTGTTTGATGATTGTTCTTTTTATTTATTTTTTATTGAATATGTTATCAGGTAGAGGCGGAAAAGGTTGTTCACAGAGTAAACATTTGTTTTTTTTTTTTCTTTGCATTGTAAAAGAAAACATATGGGTTGTTAGTTTATGGACTCAGGGTTTGGGCTGTTTATTTGTCATTTGGTGTGAATTTTTGTCATTTGGTGTGAATTTTTTATTTTGCATGGTCTGGTGTTACATGTTTGTTGTAAAATAAATATTTAACTTGTTTCATGATATGTTTACCTTTTTAAATTTGATTGAAGTGATTAATCATTAGCATTGATATGGCATAGGAATGTGATTTCTGTGTAATTTTGATATGTGTATGTTTTTTGAAATTTTTGTGCAAAGGGTGTAAATGGAATCTATTTCATTGTTTGGTCTAGGAAATTGATGTAGATGTATTGTTTAGTGAGGGTACGTTAAAACCAAAGTCAAGGTGGATTTATTTTCCCTTTGAACTTGAAGAGATTAGTGGTTTTACTAGTATAATAAAACATTGTACACCCTTAATTTATTAGTATAATTCAAGGTTTTCAAGTTTGATTTGTTTGTAATGTAATGTTTGGTTATAATATCTTCCAAAAATTCCATATGTATTTTTAAGATCATTCTTTCATGAGATTCTTAAAATTATTTCACAGCATAGCCAAACTGGTAGTGAAATAAGAGTTTATGTAATTGTTAGATTTTCTAACATTAATATTAATATTTATATTAATTTATGGATTAACATTATTAAATTATTATAATTTTATTGTTATTAATTATGACATAAAATAATTGTGTATAATTATTATTAATTATATAAATTTTGTGATTGAGCTCTTAGTGTGAATGGTCCGTGATGGGTTGGGCTATTTTATGTGCCTAGTGAGGTTCCTACTCTCATTTGATTAATATATAATTGTTGCCTCATTAGACATTTACTAGTGCGAGATAATAGCAATTAGAAAAGAGAGTACTGCACGCTCACTTGAAAATAAAGATTACTTATGATTCGCGGTTCTCATCATGTACGCTTTTAACACAATTATTCAATTATATATCGTCAGATTATATTGAGATGTTATGATGTGTGCTGTATATGATCATTGATATCTTTAATTTTATATATAAAATTTTGCAGTAATGAGTGCTGAAACAAAACTATTTCTTAGAATGGGAAAAATTGAGTTTAGTTTATGATTTAAACGATGAAGAATGGTTGAAATTCATTTATGAAGAACAATATGTCTGTAAGATTAGAATGTATTTTACCTTCTTGAATGAATAGATTACCCAAGTTCTGGAAGGTATTACAAAACTCCATTTCAATGTCAGCTTGCAAAAGGGTTTAGTTATAACACTTTAAATTTAATTTTAAATAAATAATACTTTCGCAAATTCAGAATAATAAAAGTTTCATTAAACATTTCAAAATAGGGAATGGGTTACAAGTTTATATCAAATAACTGCTATAGGACCATTTTAAATACAACAATTTCAAATTAACATTCTAAGCCCTATAGCAGTTCCATTCAACCCTTCACTGAGTCCGATGCTGATCGTCTTGAATACCTGAAAAATGAATGTAAGGGTGAGTACTCTACACTACCAAATACACAAACAAGAATAGAGTCTCACATTGCACATAATTTACATTATTTCTAATACACTTCACACAATATAATCATAGGCAGCATTACCACTCAATTCATTTCTAATTCAACTCCGATGCACTCACTGCACGCCAGCCACGCTTACTGTGGCATTGTGATCACAGATTTTTACTATTGATGGTCGCTAGTTACTCCCGCCTCACGGATACCACGTGGGCAGTCACGGGTCGCTCAGTAAAGGTAGTAGTCAGAGGTCTAGTCAGGAAAAGAGTGTGTGGTTTGTGGTGTACCCGCTCCCACTGTCGGTATCACCACTACTCCCTCTTCCCCAAGGTATTTCTACCGTCCTCATCTTCCACAATGTTCACAGCACGTTACACCGGTGTTAATCACGCCCTATTCACACACATTGCAATATTCATTCTCAGTATACGGCATAAAGCCCACAGTCATGCATAATACACAGCACTAGGCTCTCATTCATTTTACAGTACACGGCACAAAGCCTATATTCATTCATATGACACGGTCCTTGGGCCCACACTTGTACATAATATTCATTCAAATGTATGGCACAAGTGCCCACATTCATTTACAACATAATTCATTTCAACCACACACACAACATTCACCATTGTACAAGGCTCTCGGCGTACACCTATTCACATTACATGACACACACATTGCCCTTATTTACTCACATAATACTTTTAACATAGTTCATATTTACATTCCTCATTCATCAAGTATTAGCATACTCACACCACATAATCACCCATCATGGGTTTCCACATGCTATCACACATCACAACACACAACAAATTTCATCAAATGCATATTTCCTACCATCTATCTCAACCACATTGCAATATTCATCAAAATACACGATAATCAAACCCAAAGAGATAGGGTAGAGTCCCCTTTACCTTGGATTGAAGACCCACACTCAAATTCAACCACGGAAGTGCTCCTCACACAAATTTTGGCCTAAATACATGGAAGAACTCCATGAGAATCCAAGGAAACTGAGAAACAGAGAAAGGGGATGAAAAACGAGAACCCTAACCATTAAAACTCATCTCCAAGCATTCCCAACACAAATTCAACCTTCAATCAAGCTCCCGAACGACTTTGGAGGCAATTTAATCGGTGGGATAGGATTTTGGATCAAGAGAATCAAAGAAATTTTGAAGGGAAGATGAGAAATAACCTTTCTCGAACCCTAACCCCCTTTAAATCCTCTCTGGTCGCGACACTCTCGCTACAGCGAGATATTCTCTCTACAGCGAGGCATCTCTCGCTGCAGCGACTCCCCCTGTCGCTACAACGAAAATCTCAGACAAAATTGCATTCTGGTTTCTGTAGAATCTTGCTACAGTGAGACCCTCTCGCTACAGCGAGAATGCACCCAGAAATACACCCCAAACTGTGGCTTTGTCGCTGTGGCGAGATATTCTCACCACAGCGACAAGGCAACGGTTTCACGCCGTTCTCCCAGGGCCCGCTTGCTACAATGAGGGTACCCTGCACTAGACACTCAGCCTATTTTCCAAATCTAGCCACATACACACGTACACACATATATATCTCTATTCATACATATCATCGTTCAGTCAGTCATCATGCACTCAAGTGCAAATTTCAATATTCATTCACATTTACACGTACATATATATATATATATATATATATATATATATATCAATAATCAATATTACAAAATTCAGAGCGTTACATTAGTGATAAAAATTTGCTTGATGGTGAATTTGAGGATAATAGATTATATTTATCATTTGAAAAATGTCTTTCTATATTTCAATGCAACAAGTTTTTGGTAAGTTAATGTGTTTTATTAAATATGTAATATGTTATATTATGTAATAGATTAAAGAAGCCTAATATTTTGTATTATTGTGACAAGTTTTGTATACTAAATTTTGTGCTAAAGATTTATCTCATAAGCCTAAAAAGTGCTAACTTAAACATGATGATGATGAGCTTTGTTTGAAGTTGAAGTGCATTGGACTAGAAGACGAAAACAATCCGCATTGCTAAAGTTTGGATGAAATCATTTTTGCATTTGAATGACATCAACGTTGGAGATCTATTAGTTATACATTAGTATTTGTAATTCATACATTTTGACAACCAGATAAGTCCAGTTATTGTTTTGTATGTAACATGTGTTGTTTTGGCCATATCAAAGTTACTGTTATATAAACCTTGGAAGTATAAATTAAATTAAATATTTTTTGGTAAAGTTTTAAATATCAACAATTTTGTATTGTTAAGAGTTAATAGAAGTAGCATTAGATAAGCAGAACAAGATATGCATATCAATAGTACGTTAATATAAATATATTTACAAATATTTTAAGTAAAATTAATTTTTTCGTCCTTTAACTTTAGGATAAATTTTATTTTTGTCTTCAAACTTTTTTTTATTCATTTTTGTTCTTGAAGTTTCTTTTTTTTCCCATGTTAGTCCATTTTGTTAGCTTGGTTACATAACTTAACAAAGACATCTTATGTGGCACTGATGTGGCCTTAACGCTGTTAATTAGTCCTACCTTGGACCTTTGAATTGGAAAGTCATCGTTCTACATCGAGAGGTTATCTCACCTCAACATCCCTCTCAGTTCTCAATGACAATCCTTGCTTGTATCTAGTGACCTCAACCAAGTGAAAGAGAGCAGCAAAGCGCTCCTTTATAAGAAGATGGTGGAGACCGTGATAGGTTTGTGATGGTTATGGACGACAAAAAGCTGTTGTAGTAGAGGACTCCTCCTAGAATAAATTCTCCACATACATGGCCATGACTCAAAAGATTAACCCATTTCTTCTCCTTGATCCTAATCTCTATCATATCCAAATAACCCACTATGTTTCAATGCAGATACAATTAAATAAAGCAACACATTTATTTACTTAATAGTCAGTAATATCCCAATGCACATCATATGAAAAGGATAAATTTTTCAATTCTGCTACAAGAGTTTAGAGGGCTATGCAATCTAATCCTTAGTTAATAGTGTATGTGATATAACATATTTTATGTTTACATTTATAGTTTTATATTAATTTATAAACATTTTTCATAGGCTTTATTTTTAGAGTTTTTATCATTTTCTATTTATTTAAATAAATTGGATTTGTTACAAATAAATGTTTTAATTTCGTATTTTTGGTTATTCTGACCTCTAACTACTCTTTTGGCCATAGCTTTTTCTACATATATTGTTTTTGGCTGATTCCAGTTGCATTGGATTCTACACATCCAGGGTTTCAAAATGCATATATGGATCACTGGATCTTTGATTTTCTATGATTTTTTAAAATTTGAGGCAGATTTACTGAATCTTGTTGTGAGATTGCATTTGGATCCTTGTTATTAAATAATTGTGTTTGAGCTTATATTTATAATTGAGGCCTAAATTTTGGCCATTTAGTTTGCCCTAATCAGAACCAATAAATAGACTAATAAGGTTTTAAATTAGAAGGGGTGTGCAATTTAGACACTTTGAATTTTTGAGATTTGACCTTGAATAAGAATCTTTATTTTTTCCTTCTATCGACTTTTCTCATTCTCCTCTCATTCTCGTGTAATACCTTAAATTTAATTTCAATTAAATAATGATTTCGCAAATTAGATAATCAAATTTTTATAAAAGATTTCAAAATAAGTGAAGGGTTACAACTTAATATCAAATAACTGCTACAAGACTAGTTCAATTACAAAGTTTTCAAAATAAATTCTAAGTCCTATAGCAGTCCATCCGTCCTTTCATTGAGCCCGGCGCTGATCGTCTTAGTTACCTGAAAAATGAATGTAAGGGTGAGTACTCTACACTACCCAAAACACACAATAAACATAGAGTCTCACCTCCAGAACATTCCAATACATTAAACAAACACAATCACAAGCAGCATTTCACATCCACAAGTACAAAACACAAATTCATGCATACGCATACCAGCCACATTCACTTTAGTACTATGATCACAGATTTACACCATGAATGGTAGCTGGTTACCCCCGCCTCACGGATACCACGTGGGCAGTCACGGGTCGCTCAGCAAAGACAGCGGTCAGAGGTCTAGTCAGGAAGAGAGTGTGTGGCCCGTGGTGCACCCGTTCCGCAGTCGGTGTCACCACCACTCCCTCTTCCCCAAGGTATTTCCACTGTCCTCATCTCCCATGTGACACCCTTACTTCTTATTACGCCATCAATATAAATATAATATTAAAATAATCCAAGCAGTAAGAAAGCCACATGCATGAGTTTACGTCTGTTCACATTAATAGAAACTAAATACACCATCTGCACCAATTATCCAAATTCATATATACATATTATCTGTCAAAATATACAGTCATATAAACATATGCACATAGCTGAATTACATACAAAATAAAGTGGGGTCACGATATCAGAGACAACAACTAAAAAAATGACCTCACAAGTTTTCCCCCTAGACCTATGATCATCAAAAATACCATTTCCTCCAAAAGTTAACAACGGTTGAAGATTTCTATTTACTCGTTCCCTCAGTCACTAGTAATTATACCTATATATATGTACAAGTTATACTTTACTCGGCCCTAGCCTACTCTCGTTTCCCACTAGGTTCCTGCTAAGAGGAGTCAAAACTAGGAGGAAGTCCAGCCTGAGAAGAAATCCTCTTCTTTCTAGTAGCAGTAAGGGTGTTTGAACAGTGAAAGGAATTCAAAGAGTCAGAAGAACTAGAGGAAGTCAAATTTGAAGTGGATCAGATGGAGACGTGTCGGGGTATGTTCTTTATATTGGGTCGTACAACAGGTGGTACATAAGGCCCTAAAGATCTAAGGAAATTTGGGAGTAATATTGGGGGCGATAATTCAAGGACAGGAGGTGGGACATAAGGTCTCCTAAACTGTACTCCAAGAGGAAATGGAAAAGTGAGTCTCATAGGTACCCTGATGGGGATGGGGTATGGCCATGGGCCTGGCCCTGGCCCGTTTCTATCTAACAAAAAGGTAATAGTGCCAGTATGGGTGAATTGTTGTCGCTCCCAATCGTGCGTCCATCTTCCTTTAGAATCATATCTGATCGTGACGCTGAACTGGTACGGTGGTCGGGCCATTTGTTTCCTCACCTACTAAACATATTCACATACAACACACATAGCAACTAAAAGGGTGAGACAAACCCATTTCAACCAAAGTACAGTAGAAAACACGTCAAGATATTTACAATCATTATAGCAAATAGCAACAACTCAACATACAATGTACATGCCATGTACGATTCTGTGCATTGTAACACCTTAATTTTAATTTAAATTCAATAATGATTTTGCAAATCGGATAACTAAATTTTCATAACAGATTTTGAAATAAGTGAAGGGTTACAAGTTAATATCAAATAACCGCTACAGGACTAGTTCAATTACAACGTTTTCAAAATAAAATCTAGTCTATAGCAGTCCATCCGTCCCTTCACTGAGCCCGGTGCTTATCGTCTTGGTTACCTGAAAATTGAATGTAAGGGTGAGTACTCTACACTACCAAAAAGCACATTATCAGCATAGAGTCTCACCTCCAGTATATTACCAATACATTAAGCAAATACAATCATAGGCAGCATTTCATATTCACAAGCACAACACACAAACTCGTGCATAGCACAACAGCCACACTTACTATAGCACTGTGATCACAGATTTACACCATGAATGGTCGCCGGTTACCCCCGCCTCACGGATACCACGTGGGCAGTCACGGGTCGCTCAGCAAAGACAGCGGTCAGAGGTCTAGTCAGGAAGAGAGTGTGTGGCCCGTGGTGCACCCATTCCGCAGTCGGTGTCACCACCACTCCCTCTTCCCCAAGGTATTTCCACCGTCCTCATCTCCCATGTGACACCCTTACTTCTTATTACGCCATCAATATAAATATAATATTAAAATAATCCAAGCAGTAAGAAAGCCACATGCATGAGTTTACGTCTGTTCACATTAATAGAAACTAAATACACCATCTGCACCAATTATCCAAATACATATATACATATTATCTGTCAAAATATACAGTCATATAAACATATGCACATAGCTGAATTACATACAAAATAAAGTAGGGTCACGATATCAGAGACAACAACTAAAAAAAATGACCTCACAAGTTTTCCCCCTAGACCCATGATCATCAAAAATACCATTTCCTCCAAAAGTTAACAACGGTTGAAGATTTCTATTTACTCGTTCCCTCAGTCACTAGTAATTATACCTATATATATGTACAAGTTATACTTTACTCGGCCCTAGCCTACTCTCGTTTCACACTAGGTTCCTGCTAAGAGGAGTCAAAACTAGGAGGAAGTCCAGCCTGAGAAGAAGTCCTCTTCTTTCTAGTAGCAGTAAGGGTGTTTGAACAGTGAAAGGAATTCAAAGAGTCAGAAGAACTAGAGGAAGTCAAATTTGAAGTGGATCAGATGGAGACGTGTCGGGGTATGTTCTTTATATTGGGTCGTACAACAGGTGGTACATAAGGCCCTAAAGATCTAAGGAAATTTGGGAGTAATATTGGGGGCGATAATTCAAGGACAGGAGGTGGGACATAAGGTCTCCTAAACTGTACTCCAAGAGGAAATGGAAAAGTGAGTCTCATAGGTACCCTGATGGGGATGGGGTATGGCCATGGGCCTGGCCCTGGCCCGTTTCTATCTAACAAAAAGGTAATAGTGCCAGTATGGGTGAATTGTTGTCGCTCCCAATCGTGCGTCCATCTTCCTTTAGAATCATATCTGATCGTGACGCTGAACTGGTACGGTGGTCGGGCCATTTGTTTCCTCACCTACTAAACATATTCACATACAACACACATAGCAACTAAAAGGGTGAGACAAACCCATTTCAACCAAAGTACAGTAGAAAACACGTCAAGATATTTACAATCATTATAGCAAATAGCAACAACTCAACATACAATGTACATGCCATGTACGATTCTGTGCATTGTAACACCTTAATTTTAATTTAAATTCAATAATGATTTTGCAAATCGGATAACTAAATTTTCATAACAGATTTTGAAATAAGTGAAGGGTTACAAGTTAATATCAAATAACCGCTACAGGACTAGTTCAATTACAACGTTTTCAAAATAAAATCTAGTCTATAGCAGTCCATCCGTCCCTTCACTGAGCCCGGTGCTTATCGTCTTGGTTACCTGAAAATTGAATGTAAGGGTGAGTACTCTACACTACCAAAAAGCACATTATCAGCATAGAGTCTCACCTCCAGTATATTACCAATACATTAAGCAAATACAATCATAGGCAGCATTTCATATTCACAAGCACAACACACAAACTCGTGCATAGCACAACAGCCACACTTACTATAGCACTGTGATCACAGATTTACACCATGAATGGTCGCCAGTTACCCCCGCCTCACGGATATCACGTGGGTAGTCACGGGTCACTCAACAAAGGTAATGGTCAGAGGTCTAGTCAGGAAGAGAGTGTGTGGCCCGTGGTGCACCCGTTCCACAGTCGGTGTCACCACCACTCATCCTTCCCCAAGGTATTTCTACCATCCTCAACTTTCACAACCCCAATTTATCGCTGAACCATCCACAGCACATTACAACGGCGCTAACACGCCCATTCACACATATATTTCATTTCACATTACACGGCACATAGCCAATATTCATCAATATTACATGGCCCTCGGGCCCACATTTGTTCACAATATACGACACATAGCCTTCATTTATTCACAACCACATTAATTCACCAATCAAAGGCAATCCATCACACACAATCAGCCACACAGAGTCTAACTATTCCAGCACACGTCACATTACACACTAATTTCCATGAAACACACAATTCCTACTCTCTGTCTCAGTCACATTGCATTAATCAACAAAACACACAAGAATTATAATGCATTGAGATAGGGTAGAGTCCCCCCTTACCTCGGATCGACGTCCCACACGCTAAATCTACCAAGAAGTGCTCCCCCTCACAGATTTCATCCTAAACACATGGAGAAACTCCATGAGAACCCAAGGAAACCATGAAAACAGAGAAACAGGATGAAAAACTGAAACTCTAACCATTTAAAACTCACCTCTAAGCATTCCCGACATAAATCTGAGCTCCAATCTCGCTACCGAACGACTTTGAAGTTAATTAATCGGTAGAATAGGGCTTTAGGCATGAGAGGATCGAAGGGAGAGGGAGAAATAATTTTCCCCGAACCCTAACCTCCTTTAAATCCTTTTCTGGTCACGACACTCTCGATACAGCGAGATATTCTCGCTGCAGCAAGGGAACCTCGCTGTAGCGACACGCCCTCTTGCTACATCGAAAAAACCAAAGAAAATTACACTTTGGTTTATGCAGAATCTCGCTACAGCGAGACTGCACCCAGAAATGCACCCCAAACTGTCGCTCTCTTGCTATAGCGAGACGTCTCTCGCTACAGCGAGAAAGTGACAGTTTCAGTCCTTCCTCCCAGGGCCTTCTCGCTACAACGAGAATCCTCTTGCTGCAGCGAGAACAGCCCAGTATCTCGCCCTATACTTAGGTACTTAGCCCATTTCAGTCCAACCAGTCATGCATATACACAATACACGTCCATATTCTTGTTACACACAAAAATATCATTATCAATTAAATCAACACACACACACACACACACACACACACACACATATATATATATATATATATATGCATTTAGATTTATATAAATAACAATAATTAATATTACCAAAATTCGGGGTGTTACATGTATCACCTAGTTAATTGGTATACTGACATATGCATGTGGGCCCAAACTATTTTTTTGTACTTTCTTTCTTTCTGGGAAGGATCAGGAATTCACTGCCACCAACCATTTCTGGTCATAACCATCTCAACTGATTTTGTCAAGATAGTCTGGTTTTGCAGTGAGAACTGACAGCACAGGGTTGCGAGCCCTGGCCTTTGTCCGGCTTAATCACACTCGACTATCCCCAAGACTAACCTGGAGTCTCCCCTAGATTTCATATACTTCCCATCCAACACCATTATCATTACATGCTTATGATGCATGAACCTAATTTCAGTCTTTCAATTAGGTATTAAACATTTCTTTTTAATCAACAACATATATTTCAAAATTCCACCGATAATTCGGTAGAGTTTCCTCTGTAATTTAGATATTTCCAAATTTTCTTCTCTCTGCAAAACGGCCAGAAAATTCTAATACACTTCTAATTTTAAGCAGAGACTCACCACTACCACATTTCACAACTTTCCAGATATTTCAATGGCTCTCAAATACCTTTTTTCCAATAATCACCACATTTCAAAATACTCATTTAAAATAAACTTTAAAATGAATTAAAATACTTTAAATTATTTAAATATGTATATAGGTATACTTTAAATATATAAAAATTGTTAAATAAATTTTGATCAAACCACTTGAAATTAAAGAAGATTTTTTTAAAAAATCATTTTCTTAAGAAGAAAATTAACCACAATTCCATTTATCAATTTCTAAAACACTTTTTTCAAAACCCATCAAATTTTATCTCAAAATTTTCCCTTTTTTTATATATCTTTATTTCATAATTATCCAATTCTTTTCAACTTTCAACATACCTTCTATATGCTCACTCCACATGAATGATAGTTCATTCCTCAACTATTTTAGGCAATCAATTATTTATACTGAATTCAACAAACAATTATCATAGAAGCATCATCACACATAAAATCAATCTCAAAAAAGGAATATCAAACAATTGTACACTAAGTATGGAAATAATTATAAATTCCTTCAAATAATTTATACGTACATAGCAAGGAATAAAATACCTCATCTCCCAACGTTTTTCTACTACACCCTTGAAAATAGATATGTCTCCCCTTACCTTGAAGTGTATACTAATTTTTCTCACCAATGTCCTCAATCCACCACTTCTCAAATCACGATCCTAACCAAATAATCACACATAATCATGATCAATGTTAAGAGACATTAATCACCCAACCCTTTACTAGTGAGTTGAAACTATCATTTTCTAATTTTTGCAAAAAAAATGGCTTACGGGTCTTACAATTATTTTCTATGATATAAATGGAATACGATAAGCCTAAAGGTGATTAAAAATAATTATTTTTCCCTCATAACACTCTTGGGACAACACCTCTAGACCAAGGGTTTTGAACCCCCAAATGCATTTTTAACAAAACAAAAAGCACTAAAATTATTTATTATAAAACATAGAAGGATTAAGCTAATTAAAACATAATTTAGAAACAAAATTTTTGGACAAAATCTCACCCTCATGCCATTGTTCCAGCACCTAAAAAGAGGGAAAAATAAAAATTTAATCAGTTCAAAGTGCTCAAAATAATAAAAATAGGTGGAATATTAAAAAAATTTATGAACTTACTTGGAAAATCAAAAGATTAGAGCCATGGAAGTTTCAAAGCTTTTGGAAGGAGAAGAAGAGCACTCTATGGTAGCTAAGAGAGAAGAAAATGAATTGGATGAATTGATCTTATCTTAAATAGTGAAAATAATAACATAATATTAGAATTTTCACTAATTTTTTTGTAATTAATTGAAATAATTAGATAAAAATTCCAAAATTTAAAAATAATCATGAAATATATTAAATAATTATAAAATATTTTTTGATACTGTTGATCCTTTAGTTGGTGTCCAAAATTTTTACACGCAATTTCTGCTTGAGCATATAACTAATTTCTTAAAATTAACCAGAAAATCCAAAAATGCTCATTAATTACAAAAAAAATTATTTTTATATTCCAAATAATATTTATAAATAAAATAAAATTTTTATATATTTTATTATTATTATTATTATTATTTTAAAATAAAATATTATTTTTAATTTTATACTGTAATTTTAACCATTATAAATGCACACTTTTTTGAAACTTAAAAATTTTTAAATTAAAAATTACCAAAAATTTCTTAAAAATGTACCTAACAATTTTATCTAATGCATCTCATGTTAATTCTATCACAATTTTTCCCAAAAAATCAAGAACTATACTTTAACTTAGAACTATATTAATAAATTAATCGTTTAGCAAAAACGAGGATGTTACATCTCATATCCCCAGTGTATCGCTGAACCATTCATAGTACATTACAGCGGCGCTACTACGTCCCAGTTACACACATTTCAATATACGGTACATAGCCCACATTTAATAGTACATATCACTAGGCCCATATTTGTTCAACTATACGGCACTAGGCCTACATTTCATTTTCACAGCACACACAGCCCCTAGCCTATTCCCATTCATATTACACGGCCCTCAGGCCCACATTTTCATAATGTTCATTCAGATATACACATATGTATAAACGGCACAAGTGCCCACATCACATATCTCAGCAATTTCCTACCCTCTACTTAGTCACATCACAATATCTCACAAAATATCAGCAAATCACACATAAAGGAGTAGGGTAGAGTCCCCCTTACCTTAGATTAAAGACCCATGTCAGAACTCAACTACGGAAATTCTCTCCACATGACTTTCAACCTAAACACATGGAAGAATTCCATGAGAACCTCGAAAATCACCAAGAACAGAGAAAGGGAAGGAAAACGAACATCCTAACCGTTTAAAACTCACCTCCAAGTGTTCCCCACACAAATTCAAGCTCCAATCTCACTCCCGAATGGCTTTTTGCAATTAATCGGTGGAATAGGGCTTTGGGGACGAGAGGATCAAATGAATTTCGAAGGGAGAGGGAGAAATAACTCTCTCTGAACCCTAACTTCCTTTAAATCCTTTTCTGGTCACGACACTCTCGCTACAGCGAGATATTCTCGCACAACCTTGGACCTCCTCGCTGCAGCGACACGCCCTCTTGCTACAGCGAAAAAACTAGAGAAAACTGCACTATAGTTTCTGCAGAATCTCGCTGTAGCAAGACTGCACTCAGAAATGCACCCCAAACTGTCGCTCTCTCGCTATAGCGAGAAAGTGAAAGTTTCAGTCCTTCCTCCCAGGGCCCTCTTACTACAGCGAGAATCCTTTCGCTGTAGCGAGAACATCCCAGTATCTCGCCCTGTATTTAGGCACTTAGCCCATTTCAGCCCAACCAGTCATGCATATACACAATACACACGTCCATATACTTATTACACACAAAAACATCATTATCAATTAAATCAACACACACACACACACACATATATATATATATATATATATATATATATGCATTTAGATTTATATAAATAACAATAATTAATATTACCAAAATTCAGGGCGTTACATCTCGCTTAGGTTAAGTGTTTGGATTAAAGGATAAACCTCTCATTTAATTTGCAGAATCTAGATGGTGTAAATCCAATTTGAGTTTTTCTCCAATTGCTCCAAGTTTGTTCTCTTTTTCTCTAATCTCATATTTTTGTATTGCAATTGTGATTAACTTTTTCAAATTAGGGTTTGATTGATATTTTGATTTGATAATTAATTTGGATTAGGTTAAATAATAATTTGATTTAATTTGTGATCTAGTTCAATTAGGTTATTCGATTGAATTAGTAATTGGATTAGATAATCGTTCAAATTTGGATTAAAATTTTTAGATATTGTCATAATCGAAATTACATGCATTTGGGATTAATTTGAAGTTTCCAAGCTCCCAAACTTAAGTCACATTTTTAAATAACCTAAAATTAAATTTAACTGAATATGTGTCTCTGTGAATCAACCTAAATTGAGTTCTATACTACAAAATTCTTAGAGAAACTTAGTTGTTTTGATAGCGACTCAGCATCGTTTATCAGTTTGCAGCACCAATACAATGCTAGAAAGCATAAAACAATATACAAAAGACGCCTAGTACAGGAAGGGAAGGGGAAAATGAGATACTTGCATAAATGTTGACAAATATTAATGTTGAAAACTCTTTGAACATCAACAAAGAGGGAAGAACATCATTTCATTATACAATCTTAAGTATTGGCAACATATAACAAAAAACAAATGAGCGATATATATATCACATGTTTGTGAAATTCTTTTTTTTAATAATGTTATTGAATTAAATATAATCTCAACTACAATTGAAAATATTTAATACTACTACCTTGTTATTGGTCATGATGATGGTTTAGGATGCAATAGCCAAAACAAAAGTCATCTTCCTTAGGATTTTATGATAGGAAAACTAGAGGAAGAATCCTATGACAAAGATTTGGCATTGCTGTATTTAGAGATATGTTAACATGGATTAAATCTTAGTTTTATCTCATTATTTATTAAGTTGCAAAGAGGATAAAAATAATATATAAAATGATAACAACTAAACTTTTAGGCAAAATAAGATAAGAGTTAAAAGAATAAAGATAGCTAAACTAAACTTATCTTTTATGGTCATGCTAACAATTAAAATGAGATCATTTTCAATAAGTTTTACCACCTATATTATTTCTAGAGGCATCAATATAAATAGAACAATTCACATTATTATTTTTATAAAATGAAACCCAAATATTTCGCACTCAAGTTAATTTTTGAGAACTAGGAATTTAATGCATAGATTTTGACTTAATTAGTGATAAGATTATTTCTAGTTTCACATAGTAAGAAGTTTTAGAAAGGAAACTATTAAAATATCAAATAGGTTAAAAACTAATTTTGTTGCATTAGACTATCATAACATACTGACAATGATTGCAATAATGACATTTTTAATAGAAACCATTGCCATGAAGTAGGTTGCAAAGTGTAGAGCTTAGAATAATAAAAATAGCATCATTGCTTTTCTAATCACTATATTTGCTCCCGATTGCAGCATATGATTTATCATTCAATGAGATGAAGAAATTTATTATCTTCAGATAATTAAAGAAATTTAAGGCAAGATAAGATGGAATTTTTAACTTCTATATTTGATGGTATATTCTTAAATTTTTAGATTGTCATAGTTTAATGTTTTGTAGTTCTTTTAATCCAAGTGAAAATTATTAGATTTAAGTATTAGAAACTAGCTCAATAAGTGCCTTGAGAAAGCACATGGCTGTTTTCACTTTATCAAATAGTGCCAGAGGTTGAAGCATTTGTACTATGTCGAAAACCCGCCGACAATGGAGTTATCAGAGAGGTTCAACTTGTTTAGGTTTATTGGAAAAGAGCAGCTCTATGACGGTACTGCTAGGGCTTGAGGGTTTGTACTCAAGCTTTACCCATTTTTAATAATTTTTTAAATAAAAAAGTTCAGGTTGAATTAAATAAATTGCATTAAAGTCACCTTAGCACCACATAAGATATTTGTAACACCCTCAATTTTGTTACTCTTGTGTAGAAAAAAATAGGAATTTGGATAAAAGGTATCTTGTTTAAGCGAGATAGATCTCGCTCAAGCGAGATAGGATTTCCTAAAAGAAATTGTTTTGTAACTCGCTCGCTCAAGCGAGATGAGATAAAGTTGCCCCAACTCTCCTCTCACCCAGGCGAAAAAGGGGGTCTCGCTCAGGTTAAGAGCAGCTTGCCCAAGCGAGATAGAGCTCGCCCAGGCGAGGAGTCACAGGAAAGATAGGGTGCTTTATGGACTTGATCTCGCTTAGGCAAGGTAGAACTCGCTCAGGCGATATTGTATCTCGCTCAAGCGAGAATGTCCTTGCTTAAGCGAGAATATCAGAAAGATGAGTAGTTTTGTTGTCTGGTGTCTCGCCCAAGCAAGAAAGGCTAGCCCAAGTGAGGGTGGATCTCACTAAAGCGAGAATCTTATCGCTCAAGTAAGGTCACGCAAGTTTGGAAGGATATTTAAGGAACCCCAGCTTCAGAAACATTCATTTCTCACCAAACAACTTTCTCTCTTCATTTTTCTCTATTCTCTCTCCTTCCTCTTCAAGGGAGAACTCTCCCGAACTTCGAATCTCTTCTAGATCTGAGCTCAAACATCAATTTTATTCGAATCCAAGTAAGATTCTCGGAGCTCAGATCTTTAGTTTTATTCCTTTCCTTCGATTTTCTTCTTATATTAAGATATCTATCTTAAAATGCTTAGGAAACTTCATCTTGTGGATGATATTCTCGTTGATATCGTGGAACTTCTCTATTAAATCTCTCAGAGAACTCGTTTTGAAAATCCATTTCCAGGTAAGTGGAGTATTCTTGAACTTTAGTTTTATACATATATATATATATAGTGATCCCATGAGAATCTGAGTAACCTATTTTAGTAATAATTTATAAATTTTCATGAAATCATATGGTGAAAGTGTATTTTTGGTATAAAGAAAGGTTTTGGGTTTATTTGAAATTAATGAAATCATATTCTTAGATAAAGCTATGGGTTAGAACAACATCAAGAAGTTTTTAGGCTAAGTTACTTATGATGTATATTGTAACACCTCAAATTTTGTAATAACATTTTAATAACTATATATGTATATATATGAAAATTTCCATATGTTTGCGTGATTGATTATTGACGATGATATGTATTGGATGGTGGTGTAAATACGTGAGATGATTATGGATGCGTACAAGTGTGTTTGAATATGTTTGGGATTGGATTGAGAAATTGGCTAAGTGTCAGTGATGAATCCACATTTTACTAAATTTTTATACATCATTTATTACTTTTTATAGAAAAGAATAGACTTAGATAGTGTAAATAAGATGAATATTCCAATTAGGCTAAATAATATAGGTTTCTTAGTTTTTGGTTAATTTACATTGATTTATATAGTTTATTTTACATGTTTTGATCATTTGAATAATGTGGCAGGAATCTCCAAGCTTATTTTGAAGAATTATTGGATTTTGAGGAATTTGAGGTGAAAGTAACTACTTTCAAGATTGATAGTGACAACTACAGCAAGCCACTTCCAGCAAAGGGACCAAAGTGATCACTTTCAAAGCTTAAAGTGACAACTACAGTAGCCCAAAATCCACTAAACCTGCGCGTGGTTACTATGAAAGTTCATAGTAATCACTCCAGAGCATGCAGAATTAAAGGTGCTGCGCGTAGCTACTATCAAAGTTCATAGTGACAACTCTAGAGAGTCCAAAATGTCTCAGTGCTGCGCGTGGTTACTATGAACTTTCATAATAATCACTCCAGAAAGGCAAAACCCAACTGATGTTGCGCGTGTTTACTAAGAAAGAATGAAAGTAATTACTTTGGAGGGCGCCAACTTTAGTATAAATAGATTTTTACCAAATTAGGGTAGAGAGTTCTTATAGAGAGTTCTTACGTTTTTCATACATTTTCTCTTCCTTACTAAATTAGGATGATTTTCCAGAGCTTAGGGCAACCTTGGGTGACAGCCAAGGGTCCAACCTAGGGTTTGGTTTCTCATTTTCTCTTGCTTTTACATTAATGTTAATGAGTTTTCTACATTTTCCAACTGCGTTTTTGACCCCCATTTCCATGGAAGGCTAATTTTGTGTAATCCTTAGTAAGTTCACACAGATTCTTGAGTTTCTTGATTTTAATGATAACATAATTTCTTTCTTCTCATGAATTACTTCTTCCTTGTCTCTTGAATTGAATTAATGGTGAATGAGGGGGATATTGCTTAATTAACCCTAATTCATTTTAAGGAGATTCTAAACTAGGGATTGCTTAATTCTAGGTTTAATTCTAAGGTTGCGTAACTTTGGATGAGAGATTAGAGCCTAGCAAATTGCGTAATTTCGTTAGGACAATCAGGTTGATTTTAGCTTGTTAAATTAACCTAATTCATGGGAGAGAGGATGAATGTTAAATCTTGAGTGGAATGAGGATAGAATCTTTGTGGATGAACTAAGGATTACTGTTTTCTATTGTTTGAATTAATTAAACTTGTTTACTCGTTGCTCTTTATTTTGATTTGAAACCATGAAACCTCCCATTTTAGTTGTTTGTTCAATTAATGCCTTCAACATGTTTAATGAAGATTAATAGCCAATGTTCACGGGAGATAATCTAGGGTAACCCTAATACTACATTAATTTGTTTAAATTTTGATAAGGATTTGTGACAAATCTTTTAAACACAACATGAGAAAGATCGTTCATCAGTCAGGTATAGGGTGTTCTTATTGCAGTGAGAGATGTCTCGCTGTAAGTAGAGGGCCCTGGGAGGAAGGCGTGAATCTGTCGCCTTCTCGCTGTAGCGACAAAGCGATAGTTTAGGGTGCATTTCTGGATGCAGTCTCGCTGTAGCAAGATTCTGCAGAAAATAGGGTGCAGTTTCTTCTGAGATTTTCGCTGTAGTGACAAGGGGCGTCGCTGCAGCGAGAATGTGTCGCGATTAGAGGGGTATTTGAAAGGTTTAGGGTTCGAGAAACCCATTTCTCCTCTCTCCCTTTGAAATCCTTTCAATTCTCTCTACTTCTAACATGTTCCTACCAATTAAATTGCCTCCAAAGCCGCTTTGGAGCTAGATTAAAGGTTGAAATCAAGTTTGGGATGCTTGGAGGGATGAAGGATCTATGTGGGGAGCTATTCTACAATTAATTTCGAGGTGGGTCTCCATTCTAAGGTAAGGGAGAGTAAATCCCAAACCCCAACCTTTCTTGGGCAGCTAAAATGAGGGATTCGTAACTATTTTGTTTACTGTCTAAATGTAAATTGTAATAAAGGCTGTGAATAAATCTGTTCTTAAAAGAATATTACACTTTTAAAGTGAAAACATCATTTAAAAGTAGCTAGAATAATGCCCAACCTTAGGATAGATGACTCTATGGCTATTATTGAGAAATGTGAGTGATGGGTTGTACGCCTGGGTTGAGTCCGGAGGTGTCCGACCTCTGGTACCTTGTAATGATTGTGTGACGTGTGAACTTGTATGATGAATGACATGATTATTGTATATGTGTTGTTTAATAGTTAAAGCATGCCGAATGAGTGAATCAGTGACATAAATGCAAGTGTGTGTGAGCATGTCGATGATTGAATAAAGCAAATGGTTAGAAATGGGTGTAGACGACATATTGAATGTTGTTGAAAATGAATAAAGGCTATGTGTCATATGCTGTGACTGAATGTGGGCACTATGTGTCGTATGCGAATATAAATGTGAATGAAATGCTGGAAAGAGTAATTGTAATACAGGAGTCAGGATAAATGAATGGATGTAATTGCAATACAGGTATTGTGGTACGATCCAAAGGATGTACTCATAATATATGTATTATAATACACTAAATTATTTGGTTAAGGCTCACGTATTATGACTTGTTGCTCTATAAAAAAGTGTGGAAAGAATGAGAAATGTGGTGGTAAGTTTAGATAGCTACAGTGATACAACTGGGAGTATAGAGTCCGGAGAAGATTTGGGAAATCTTGGGGAAATGAGGGTGGTGAATGCTTGTGTGGATAGTGCATAACGATTTGCTGAAAATAAAAGCTTTCACAGGCCACACACTCTTTTCTTGACGAGACTCTTGACTATACCTTTGCTATA
The DNA here is from genome assembly GCF_003935025.1 of Abrus precatorius. Lineage (NCBI taxonomy): Eukaryota > Viridiplantae > Streptophyta > Magnoliopsida > Fabales > Fabaceae > Abrus > Abrus precatorius. Next base: position 13,720,998 of record NW_020874292.1, read on the forward strand.
AGGGGTTGGGTTGGCACACGTGTATCCGTGTTGCTACGACTAATCGGCGGCTATCTAAGCTGTGAAGTCCTCAGGCGATCCCAGGGGCATTGAATGTGAAAGTGAAATAAATGTGAAAGTGTGATGTGTATGAATTAGTATAGAAATTGTGCAGTCATAATATATGCATTGTAACATGTCGGTTGGTGTTGTTATGACATGTATTGTAATACATCGACAGGTGTGATTAGAACACATGTGTTGTAACATATTGATTGACGTGGTATAATACATGTAGTATGGCGTACTAATCAGTAGGAAGATGTATGATCTGAAGTTGTAAGTGTGATTGATTGTTTGTTCAATGCGTGCTTCCTGGTAATGGCAACTTGGATGATTTTAGTGTTATTGTTGATTTAACCCGTGCTGGGTGGTATTTTTAGTACTGTACATGCATGTGAGTATTTACTTATGTTAAACCAGAGATTTAGTGGGGCGGGAGATACTCACCCTTACTAATATTTTCAGGTAAAGAATGTGAAGAGACAAAGATGTTTGGCCTGTCTTAGGATCATAATCTGAGGGCGTTAGAAGAAAGACTGCTCTGTAGGAATTAAAATAGTTTGAGAAATCGTATTATTTTATCAAATTATAATTTGGGTTGACTAAAGTTTGTAAATGACTTTAATGTTATGTTTTAGAATTTAAATCCTCGAGCAGATTTTGGTTGTAAAAGATATTTTGGAAATGTTCTTAGTGGAACTTCAAAATTTATATGTATTCCAAATGAACTGAATGGTCTGTTAGAAGTAAAGTTGAGTTTTATTTGATTATTTTAAAGTTTCAAAGTTTGACTCTTAAAAGCTTGACTTCTCTTGAAGTCTTATGAAATTTTCCAAAGAAGGAAATATAAAATTTTGTCTTCATTCTATTATTAATTCCATGAATAGAAACAAATTTTTTTTCCAGCTATGAAAATTTGTTTACTGTTAAAAAAAAAAATTTAAGGTGTTACATATATGAGTTAAGTAATAAAAGATACAAAATACTGTACTTTAGGTTAGAAGACCATATTGAGATTGTATGAATTGGACTGAGACCGAAGGTGTCCAACCTTCGGCATATTGTACTGATTGTATGGTGTGATATTTGTCTATGATAGATTGGTATGAAGCAATAAGTATAGATATAATTTGATAGTTTATATGTGTCCAAATTGGGTAAATTCACATGAATAATTAAAGTTTTGATTAATTTTGAAAGTATGTGATATATGAAAGAGAAAGAATGAGATGCATGATTATGATACGTGGGCCAAAACAATTTGAAAAGTGTGATTATGAGATATATATTATGGTACATTGAAGAGTGTATTATTATTATTATTATTATTATTATTATTATATATATATATGGTAATACACAAGATTATATCAATCAAAACTCATGTATTATGACATGCTAATCGATAAAAAGGATATGGAACTAAAAATGAGAAATGCTAAGAAAGAGAAAGAGAATAAGTATAGATAGTTACAAAGATACACTGGGGGTATAAAGTCTGGAGAAGATTTAAAAAAATCTGGGAGAAACATAGGGTGAGGGATGACATTCGCTTGAGTGTACACATTTATAAAATTGTGAATGCATTGTTTGGCCACACACTCGTTTTTCGACGAAACTCCTAACTATACCTTTGGTAAAAGGGGTCAGGGTGGCATACGTGTATCCGTGATGCTGCATTTGAACACAAAAGTAAAATTTACTCATTAAGGGATGAAAAAACTAATTTTATCAACATTTTAATTATTTATTTTATATAAAATATAAATGGAAAATAGTTATTAGAGGTAAAAAATGACAAAAAAAAAATATTTTAAAATAATTTGATAATATAAATGTAAAATTTAAAAAATATATCATATAAGTAATCAGATTTTTTTATAATCATAAATGAAATTGTAATTAGTGTATAATTTTTATTTTATTTCAATATATAGTATATGAATATAAGGTGACTATGTTTCACTAAATTATGTCAAAAGTGATATTAACACTTCCTGACGGAGATGAAAGTAGACAACTCGAGGGAGTGTTTTTAATGAGTTAATAGGAAACATGCATCTATGAAATGAAGCAATTATAACTAATGATATCCTAACGTATTATGTCACGACCCCTTTTTGTAAGGAATTGAGAATATTATTTCTACACCACTTACTTATTTAAGATAGATAAATAATGGAGAATATAAGTATAAAATTCACTTCTCATTCAAAATAAAACAAAGTTCCTTACAACAAATTTCAATAGAACAATATAATATTATATTTAGTTAATAATACTCAAAATACACAAAATTATACTGCATAGCTCCCTTTATATGAAGTCTTAAAATATAAGGAAAAAGGACTTTAATGCAAAATTACTCGACTCTATCTTCTAACATTTCTCCACTGGCCTCTCAGCTTGTGAAGTAGATGCAACACTTGCTCTATCTGCTCACGTACCACCGTACGATTATTGCAATACACACGTACACAACAGCACAGACAAAAATGCAAGGGTGAGCTTACAAAAATAAAATAAAATCATATATATAGAGATAGCAAAATATTACTCACATCAACAGCCTCATACATTCCTAGCCCATCTAATGCATAGCATGAAAACGGTTTTCAACTAGTTTCACAGCCTAAGTAATCTAGAAGGAACAAAACCGGTTCGGGAGCGACCCATTCCGGTATTTGGATCCAGATAGCACAACTCAGCATGTTCTATCGTTACACATTTATCCACCTAAACATGTAACTCGACTCTATAATGATGTAAGACATATATCTCAGCATGATACAGCACGGCTAAAATCATTTAAACAGCTCAACTAAGATAAGTTTATAATAAATCAGTTATCAGCAGTTACAACATAGAAAAACAACTTTCAAGTATGAAATCCTTTATATCTCAGCTTTTATCAAAGAGATCTAACAAAACTAACTTAAACCTTTCTTTAATAGCATGTCAAACCATTCAAAACATAGAACGGTGATTCACACTAGATCTACCGAATATTTCTTATTTTAATGCATTATTTATCGAAGATATGGCTTTAGAACGGAGTCTCTCCTAAGAACACCATGAACTTTTATAAGAAAGAGAAGGAGAAGAGAGACGAATGGTGAAACTAACTTTAAAGTTAGAGAAACTTACTTCAAATCCCTTAGAACTGACGTAGAATCACAGATTTGGAGAGAAATCTAAGTTTAAAAAGGTTTAGTATAAGAAAAAATGGTGGTATATGGCCTTGGAACCTTTGAGAAGTGTGAAGAAGTGAAAATTTCGTGTAAGGACCTTTGTTTATAGAAAAAAAATTTTGGCACTATTCACGTTGGAATTACTATTCATGCGCTTTGCACTGTTCACCAGCACTATTCACTTTTTTTTTAAATTTTAATAATTTCAAACTCCATCTAAATCTATTTTAATACCAAATAATCATTCAATTAACATTTAACAAGTATAAAATATTATAGATTACTCAATAATAAAATACAGGCTTGACATATTCATTAGTGTTGAATATGTGCATAGGGACAAAACATGTGCATAGTGTTGAATAGAGTTGATAAGAATGTTACACGATTTTATAGAGGAGTTATGAATGTTTGTCTATGATAATTAAACATCAACCGTAAGAAATTAGTGCAAATAAGGGTTTTTACCATAACGCATCTCTTTTATCGACCGATGTAAAAAATGTATAATTTCTATATTAGTTGTGTCATAACCAATGTAGAAAGTCATATTCTACATCGATTTATACCATCACTGATATTAAATGTGACTTTTTATGTTAATTATAACACAACTGATATAGAAAGTATATTTTATTTTTTAAATAGTTGATTTATTTTTATATTATATCAAACTTTAACAGATAGATATAATTTCAAACACAGTTCATAACATACAAAATTTATTTATAACCAAATAAATCCTATACAAATGACGGTGTAAAAAATAAAATAAAATTATTTTCATTAAGAAATTATATACAAAACATTGCAATTTGTAAAAACACTTCATAAATTCTTAATTTCTAAAACAAACTTTGTCCAAAGTTTTTGAATGTTATTAATTTTCTCTTTAAGTAATAAGTAATGGATTAACATCTTCGAATATCTTTAAAGTTCAAATTACAAAAAATCATTAATTTTGGACTATTATATATAATAATATAATTAGTACATGTTTAAAATAAAAAAAATAAGTATCAAAGCCCACGAATCAATAATGGTTGTTGTTGTAACAATCAACCATGTTTCATCACTTAATATTCACTCGCAATTCTCCTTTTATTTGTGTGACTAGAAGAAAAATAATAATAAATGAATATTAAACCAAAAGAGGTAACCAATTTAGGAAAATATTAAATATTCAATCAAAACTTTAAAATACAAACATGTGGGTAGATCCATGTAGGCTTTTTGTGATGACATGCTTACCCTCTTTGACCTTGTATGCTTGCATACATCTATACATCATGAGGATTAAGATTTAGATAAATCTTTATGTTAGCTAAACAATTGATATATATGATATGTAAAACAATTTATTACAAGTATTAATATACTTAATATCAATAATTCTTTTTTTTTTTTTAGGTTCATTCCATAACGAGCAGAGGAAGACAACTTCATTATGTTTAGGACAAAGTATGAATAATTGTCAATAGCTCCTACAAACAAAATGGCCATTAGGGAAAGTGAAACATATTATATGAAAATTTAATTAGGAAATACATATCCATAATGATATGGTGCAAGGTAGCAAACACTTGTTTCTTTACACAACCTTGTTTGAATGTATGCCTTAATAGCTTCAAACTTGTTCCTTAAGCTTTGAATTTGAAGAGGGTTAAGGAAGTCATACAAATGAGCCACACCCTCTAAAGTGGAAAGCTAATGTACATACCTACATTGTTGAAAGAAAGAATACCTGATCAGCAGAAAATTGAATAAGTAGTCTAGGCCATAAAATAAAATAATTGGGGGCTTCTCCCACTATGTGAATCTCATCAGTTGGCATAGGGACAAAAGCATCAATATTTTCAACTCGTTAAACCACTACTGTATGCGAAGCATGATCTAATTTTATATGGTGTATGATTAGACCCAAGTTGTATATTGTGCTATATGTCATACACTGTTGAGGACCCTCTACAGACATCTTACGCTAATCACCATTGAGCCCAGAAACATCCACCAGGGTACAACTCCTTTTGTGCTAACATAGTCTTCAGGACGAGAGGCTAGAGGAACACATGGATTAGGGATTTGTGTTCCCTTGAGAAAGACCAAATAAGGCAAGTTCTTGCCTAATTTCATCTTTTAGATCCTCTCTGATCTCTACTTTAATGGCCTCTAATTTTTCTTGTCTAACCACTCTTTTTTTTGTTTTTGTTGAACCAAAATATTATGTAATGCCCGAACCCCATCCAACTGCACAAACACGACTGAGGTGCTCGGAGTCGTCCAATAGCACTGAACAAAATGTCATTATTTTCAACATGTGTTGTTCGTGGGCAGGTGTACTTGTTAAAAATTAATAAATAGTTTTAAAATAAATTCCTAAAATATCGTCCCATAAGGATTATTTCCAATTACTAAGAATTTCTTGATTTAATTGTTTAAACTTAAAGGATGCAAAATTAAATAAAAACAAAGATTCAATTATAAAAGTAATTAATTTAAAATAACACAACCTCTAACAATAAACTAATCAAGAAGAACGCAGGGCATATGATTTTACCTTTACACTTCTCTATGTTCACTTTTAGATTAATTCTAATTCTGTTTTTCTTGTGATTGCCAACCACTCATACTAAATCTATTAACACCAAATGATCATGGAATGTTAACTATTTTTTCCTTAAGCTATTAACTTCAATGGTCATGCAAGGTAAAAGGAAGAGAAAACATAAAAAGCATATGAACTATTAATTTAAAAATGATTGAAAGATAAGAACTAAGCTTGATACATCTAATTCTTTGTCTCGTTTTACCCTATAGACCCATTAACTATATGTGGTACGGTTGCCTACAATATAATTAATTATGGAACATTTTAAAGTTGTCAATTTTGACATACAAATACAACACAATAGGGTAACTGATAAGTCTGTAATTAGGCCTTATTTTACAGCCCATATATTCATATTTGACCTTTTCTTTTATTTAGGTTTTACACTAATTTATATATTAATTGTGCAGTTTGGTATAAAGAGGCTACAAGTGGATGTTGGGTGCATTTTTAGCCCAAATTGATGGAAGATTAGAGCTTCGTAGCAATCAGCACCCCTAGACCCTTTCAACAAGCACGGGGATGCTACGAGCCCATGCACGATCGTGCTTAAGGCCTTGCACGACCATGCTCATTTGCGGGAAACCCAATTTTGAAGAGTCTTTAGGGTAAGGGAGATCTTAGGTATCCTAAAGGGGACCGTTTTTGACACCTAGTCTTTGACACTTCTCATCTCGTCTCTCTTGCACGGGATCCTTGGCACATGTTTGGCAAGACTTGAAGCTTTAAGCGATCGTACTTGAAGACCGGGAACACACCTCATACTCTAGTTTTCTATTTCTTTTGATTATGGCTTTGATTATAGCTTTATTTATGATTGTTTTAGTTCTTTTCTTTAGTATGAGTAACTAAGTCCATAGCTAGGGCCATGAGAATTATTGTTCATGAATTTATGGGGTTTTGATGTTTGAATCTAAATTCACTTTTCGTTTCGTGATTAGATTCTATCCTATTGTGCTTCTTTCTTAATCCTAATTAATTATATCGTCAGGCGACTATACCTCGGTTAATTAATAGATCTATAGGGTAAAACAAGACAAAGGATTAAGTGGAACAAACTAATCTTTCTCTTCTAATCATTATTAAATTAACAACTTCATAGGTTCCTTAAGCTTTCTCAAATTGGTGTCTTGCATGACCATTGCAGATGTTAATTTAGAGAAAAGAATATTAATATTGCATGACCATTGTGTATTAATAGTATTCGTATGAATGATTGGTAATCACAAGGAAATTGGATTTAGAGTTAAACAGAAAAATAACATAAAGGATTGAATGAGAAAACCCATATGCCCTAGGTTCCTCCCCGATAAGTTTAACCAAGACGTGAATTGTATTTCTTTCTCTTAGTTTGATAATTGATTTTATAAATTCTTGTTTTTAATTAATCTCGTATCTTTGAAGCTTAAACAATTGAATTATGAAATTTTTAGTAATTGAAAAACAATCCTTGTGGGACGATATTTCAGGAACTTAATTTAAGAACCCTTTATTACTTCTCGATGGGTACACTTGCCCTTCGAACAAGTTTTTGGCGCCGTTGCTGGGGATTGCTTTTTCAATATTGAAAAAAATATCAAATTTAATTGATTTGAGCAATTTGTGTTTTATTTTATTTTTATTTTGTTTTATTTATTGTTAAATTTTTCTTTTATATTTTATAATTTTTATTTTTATTTTATTTTATTTTTTTTATTTTACAATTTCTTTTAATGTATGCTCTCTCGTTCTAAGTACTCTACAACTTGTTTATTTGATCCGGAGATTGAAAGAACAGTTTGTAGACAAAGAAAAGAAGTGAGAGAGCAAAGAATGGCAGAGGAAAGGAGATCAATTCAAGATTACATGACACCCACTGCTAGAGGCACTCCTGGAAGCATCGCGACCCCTAATGTGGAGGCAAACAATTTTGAATTGAAACCAACACTCATAACCATTGTCCAGAACTCCATACAATTTGGAGGCATGCCTAATGAAGATCCCAATTTACATCTGGCAAAGTTCCTCTGATTGACAGATACAATAAAATACAATGGAGTCTCCAACGATGTTATTTGACTCCGTCTTTTCCCATTCTCAGTATCTGAAAAGGTGAATGCTTGGTTCGCCTCACTCTTAGCCAATTCCATCATAACTTGGGAGGATCTCACTCAATAATTCTTGGGAAAGTACTTTCCTGATCAAGGTCCTCTAAGCTTATGACGGGGATATGTTACTTCCAATTATATGAAGCAAAATCCTTATTCGAGGCATGTGAGCGGTTTGGAGAGGTTTTGAGGAGATGTCCTCATCATAATTTTCTGACATGGAGACAGGTACAAATCTTTTACAGTGGCCTATCAATCACCACCAGGGCTACAATTGATGCTGCAGTAAGAGGGTTCCTCATAAGAAAAGATCCAGATCATGCATACAAGCTAATAGATGAGATGATATCTTCTAGCTTTCAGTGGCACACCGGTGACTATTACGACATCAAGAGGAAGGAGACCGCCCCAGTCCACTAAATAGAGAGCAACAGTCCACTAATGAACCAAATGGCAGCCTTTGCAAAGCAAATAGAATCTTTAATGAAGGCTGAAGACCAACTTGTAAGAACTCCTGCAAGCCTAGAATTTAAGCGAGAGGAGGCAAACTTCAAGGGCAATCACAGTTCGGGGTGGAGGAGTAATCCTCCTAACTCTTGGGGAATGGCTTTAGAAGTCAAAATTCAAGTGTTTATCGCCTTCCTCATATGTAAAGTCAGGGAGCAAGACTAGAAAGAAAAGAAGCTCCTAGATCTCAATCCAACTTTCAAGAATAGATGATGCAATATGTGTATTACTCTGATAAAAGGATGATAGAGCTTTAATCTAAATTGGACCAACATATTGAGAGAACTGATAAGAGGTTCGGAGAGGTCAAATCTGAAATATAAGCAAACTCTTCTAAGATGAATGCACAATTGGAGCAAATTATGAATTTTTTAAGTCAAAGAGTGATGGGAACACTGCCATCTTAGCCTGAACCCTAATCCAAGGGAGCAATGCAATGCCATCACCCTTAGAAGTGGAAAGAAATTATAAGAATTGCAGAACAGAGGCACATGCACGCCCATGCTTTTTGAGAAGCACGCCCATGCTGATTTTACTTGCACACGCGTGCTTACTGATAAGCATGCCCTTACTGAAATTGAAGCACGACCGTGCTTATACAAGCACGCCTATGACAGTGATAAAAGCACGACCGTGCATCACTATGAGCAAGACTGTGCTTCAAGCGAGGAGCCTGAAAAAGAAAAGAAAGAAGAGCCTCTTTTCAACCAAGGCCCTATGAGTCTAAGATACCTTTCCCACAGCGGCTGCAAGGTCACCCTCCTTATGATGAAAAGTTCCACAAGTTCTTAGACTTATTGTGCAAAGTGCACATCAATATACCTTTCATTGATGCTATCTCCAAAATGCCCAAATATGCTAAATTTTTAAAGGAGATTTTGACCAATAAAAGAAAGCTGAAAGCACATGAAACTGTGAAGCTCACCCAGGAGTGCTCAGCTATAGTCCTTAAAAAGCTTCCACCTAAGCTTAAGAACCCAGGGAATTTTACTATTCCTTGCACAATTGAAAAAACTCATATTGATAAGGCTTTATGTGATTTAGGAGCAAGTATTAATCTTATGCCTTATTCTGTTTTCAGGAAGCTTGGAATGCATAAACCTAAGCCGACCTCCATGTCACTTCAGCTGGCAGATAGGTCGATCACATACCCCAAAGGCATAATGGAGAACGTACTTGTAAAAGTTGGAGAGTTTATATTTCTTGCTGACTTTGTGGTACTTGACATGGAGGAAGATGATGATGTCCCCATCATACTAGGGAGACCATTCTTGGCCACTGCTAAGGCCATCATAGACGTACAAGAAGGGAAGCTTACAGTGAGGCTAGATGATGAGGAAGTTGTATTTCAAGTTTTCAATTCTTTCAAGTACCCTTCTAGCCAAGAGTCCTGTCAATTTGTGAGCACTGTGGATGTTGCTTCTCCTCCTTCAATTCATATGAAGCATGGAACCATGAGAAGAAGGCCAAGGAGGAAGCAATATAAGAAGAAGAAAAGACAAAAGCTTAAAACATTCATTAATAAGCCTCCTGATTTAGAACTTAAATTTTCTTCTCTTTATTCTAATCTCTATCTTATGAATAAATTTTCTGATGTAATAGGTGTTGGGGAGGCAAAGCTGCTGGGGAGACAATTGCATATCAAGGGAGTCACCTCTGAGACTCATACATTCTTTCCACCATAATTTAATAGGAACGTCAGGCTCGTGACGTTAAACAAGCGCTCCCAGGAGGCAACCTGTATATTTTATTTTATTTAAATTTTATTTCTTGTTGTTTGTTTTAATTTTGCTATTTTTATTTTATTTTTAGAATAAAGAATAAGTATATTGAAAGATTGCAAGAATAGATTTGATTGTTCCCACACTTTTGAGCTCTAATTTGGAAGCACGCCTGTACTTGTCCCATACATGGCCGTGCATTCAGTGGCAGTTATGAGAGAAAGCTTTACATTATCAGCATGGGCGTGCTCAAGATTTCAGCATGGTCGTGCTCCCTCACCCGAAGCCGTCGCGCCAAGAATTATCAGGGAACGTCTTTCCTTTTTATTCAATTGCCCTCTTTGCATGCTTGTAAGTTAATTGCTTTCAAACATTGAGGACAATGTTTTGCTTTAAGTATGGGGGAGTAGTTCCTAATTATATGATTGTTATTGCATGTTATTGAGTAAAATGTCTATGCTATTTTTTATGATAATTTAAATCTTTTTCCCTCATGGAACCCAATTTTTCCAGATAGAAGAACATGTTGAGTGATTATTATTGGCATTATACTTTCATTTGGAAACTAATAATTAGGTAAGTTCCTTATTTTTATCCTCTACATTAAATTTTAACCCACAAATGTGAGTTTTGAGCCTTAAAGGGGATTTTTATCTTAATTTAATTAATTGTACCCATTTTCTCATTGTTTTGTCTGATTATCTCCTTAAGATTTGTGCTCTAGAACTTGACTTGAAACTGACTTAAGACTTCTCTTTTTAATTGCATGTTTTTAATATGATTGAGGCATAATAGGATTTTTATTCTTGGCCTTCAGCATGTTTGAGATACAAGTAGTTGCCCACTTTGAGCTTTATTGATTTTCTTGGTCTCTTGCATTAAATTTATAAAATATTTTGATGACCTTGAGTTTATGAATGGAGCAATTGAGTTGTTGAATTGTTTGATTAATTCTCCTCTATATCTCTCATGTGCAAAAAGAAGGAAAGAAAGTATGAAAAAGAAAATGAAAAAAAGAAAAAAAAGGGTTATATATGATTGAAAGGAGAGAGGAGTAAAGATACTGTTCATATACAAAAATATAAAAATTACTCCAAGAGCTTCATTTGTAAACTTAGGGGATGTTTATAATTTTTATAATTTATTACCCCTTTGTATATCTCCTTTCTTTCATTTATCTCACCTCAAATTATTATAACCCCTTGGCCACATTATAACCTGAAAAAGACCTCATGATTTTTACTTGCATTTAATTTATTTAGTGGAGAGTCGCTTCATAGTCAAGCCTATAGTAGTACACTCTTCTTTAGGAGAACTGAGTGATATCTTATTTTGTCCCTTAGTGAGAGAGGAAAGTAGAGTACCTCAGTTTGATGTTTGAGTAAAAAGTATGGAAATATAAGATTCTAATTTGGAATCCTTTTGATTGCTTATGCTCAGTAATATTACTCTTGTTGCTCTCTTTATCTCCCTATCTCGGGTTCCTTGTGTGGTATTATGTTTTAAGTTATTATGTTACTCTTAACCAGCACTTTGCTTGAGGACAAACAAACAGATAAGTATATGGGAGTTGATAAGTCTGTAATTAGGCCCTCTTTTACAGCCCATATATTCATATTTGTCCTTTATTTTATTTGAGTTTTACACTAATTTATATATTAATTGTGCAGTTTAGTATAAAGAGGCCGCAAGTGGATTTTGGGTGCATTCTAGGCTCAAATTGATGAAAGATTAGAGCTTCGCAGCAGTCAGCACGCCCAGACCCATTCAATAAGCACGGGGGTGCTTCGAGCCCATGCACGGTCATGCTTAAGGCCTTGCACGGCCGTACTCATTTGCGGGAAGCCCAATTATGAAGAGTTTTTAGGGTTTTCAAATCCTATAAAAGGGAAGATCTCAAGCATCATAAGGGGACCGTTTTTGACATCTTGGCGTTGGCTCTAGAATACATCTGATCTCGTCTTTCTTGCACGGGATCCTTGGCACATGCTTGGTGACACTTGGAGCTTCAAGCGATCGTACTTGAAGACCGGAAACACATCTCACACTCTAGTTTGCTATTTCTTTTGATTATGACTTTGTTTATGATTGTTTTAGTTCTTTTCTTTAGCATGAGTAACTAAGTCCATAGCTAGGGCTATGAGAACTATTGTTCATGAATTTATGAAATTTTGATATTTGAATCTAAATTTGATTTTCGCTTTGTGATTAGATTTTATCCTATTGCGCTTCTTTCTTAATCTTAATTAATTATATCGTCAGGCGACCGTACCTCGGTTAATTAATAGATCTATAGGGTAAAACGAGACAAAGGATTAGGTGGACCAAACCAATCTTTCTCTTCTAATCGTTATTAAATTAACAAGTTCATAGGTTCCTAAAACTTTCTTAAATTAATATCTTACATGACCATTGGGGATTTTAATTCAGAGAAAAGAATATTAATATTGCATGACCATTAGTTATTAATAGTATTCGTATGAATTATTGGTTTACAAGGAAATCAAAATTAAAGTTAAATAGAGAAATAACATAAAGGATTGAATGAGAAAACCCATATGCCCTAGGTTCCTCTCCGATAAGTTTAATCACGACGTGCATTGTATTCCTTGCTCTTAGTTTTATAATTGATTTTATAAATTCTTGTTTTTAATTAATCTCGTATCTTTGAAGCTTAAACAATTGAATTAGGAAATTCTTAGTAATTGGAAATCAATCCTTGTGGGATGATATTTCAGGAACTTAATTTAAGAACCCTTTATCACTTCTCGATGGGTACACTTGCCCTTTGAACAACCATCACGTCATATGGTATTTACAAGGCACCAAGGACTATATGCTTATTTATAGGAGATCTAGTCACTTGGAAGTGGTTGGCTACTCGGATTCAGACTATGCTGGATATGTAAACTCAAGGAAATCGACCTTTGGCTACATCTTCTTGTTGGCTGGAGGTGCGATTTCATGAAAGAGCGGAAAAGAGTCCATTATTGCTACGTCTATTATGGAAGCAGAATTTGTGGCATGCTTTAAGGCCACTATTCACACTTTGTGGCTGCGGAACTTTGTATTATAGCTTGGTGTTGTTGATAGTATAGAAAAGCCTCTAAGAATGTACTGTGATAATTCTGCAGCCATCTTCTTCTCTAAGAATGATAAGTATTCAAAGGGAGTAAAACATATGGACTTAAAATACTTATCAGTAAAAGAAGAAGTGTGGAAACAGAAAGTGTCTATTGAGCATATCGGTACTAATTTAATGATAGCGTATCCGCTAACTAAGGGATTGCCCCTTAAAACATTTTCTGGCCATAGTGGTAGAATAGGTATTATAGACAAATCCTTGTTAGCATGATTGTGTGATTCACATATATGTGTATAGATTGTTTTGCTCATTTATTGCAGACATTTTTGGGAATTCAATAAAAGTATTGTTTCTGCTTGTTTACTTGTTATTTGAATTGTGTTAATGTACATGTATGGTTTGAGTTTGATAACAGGTTGATTGTTAAAAACACATCAGAGTTATAGTCTGTAGTATGACTGATTAAAGCTATTTTGATTTGAGTTGATTCTGTGATACTTGGAAGGAATCATGTTATTAAATGACTTGTGACCGTCATCATCCGAGCAACTTAAATCATTAAAATATGATGACTTGATATTATCAATGATATGCACACTTATAGTTCATTGAATCTTCAAGTCGTCACATAGGCCCAGTGAAAAATTGTTAGATTATTTTAATAATCTTATTATTGTGGCCTGTGTAACTTATAGCATGACTCTAATTGATGATTTAATGTGATAATAATTAAATATAAAATATAAAGTCATAGAGGGTATAATTATAAATACAATTATAAGAAAAACTCTCTCTTCTCTCTTCAAATAAATAAAAAAGTGGTTACCAAATAGTGGTTACAACATTCTCTATTTTCTATCACTTTCACGGTCTCTAAGTGTACTCAAGGTAAACACAAAAAAAAACTTTCTTTCAACCATCCGACAGGAACTAAAAGAGGAAGGAAGAGTTAAAAAAGATACAAAGGGATCAACGATATAAAGAGAGAGGTAACATCAAGAAATATTCAGGTTAGTGATGTCTATTATGTTGTAAGAATAAAGTAATTCAAGATCTAATAGGAAATAGCCATTGCATAATAGAAATTACATAATATATTAAGAAAATTCTAACATCTTTTCTCACTATAATCCACCCATTGTGGACACACCATAGCCATGGCTACGGTCCCCGCCAGATTCAACGGCAAAGACACTTTGCCCAGAAGCTTCCCAGAATTGACGCTGCAGGTGGTGTCGCGGCGGCAGGTGTAGATGGAGATTTGGAGGCAGAGTTTGCCGGCGAAGATGGATTTTCTGGCGAGCCTGTCAAGATCGGAGTTGCTGAGGTGGAAGGTGGCAGCGATGGGCTGAACTTGAGAGTCAGGGAAGTGGGTATTGAGAGGGATGAAGGGGACGAGTGCAGATTGGAGAGGAAAGTTTTTGAGCTTCATCTTGCAGAAGCATTGAGAAGAAGGGTGAATGGGGGAGCGTGCAGGCTTAGAAGCAATGGGAATCTTGAGGGCGAGATTACCATCGGTTAGGCTCACGAAGGGGCAAGGATCCATGGCGTGTGACAGAGGGAGAAAAAGAGAGGGGGAGATGGAGAAGGAGAATGCTAACGGAGGGAATGCAATAGCGTGGAGGAATACGGAAGAAGCATGGTGGGAGAGGGAGAAAGCAGCGACCAGGCAAGATTGTACACGCGAGCAGCGATGGAGAGGGCTTGTGCAAGTTGGACTTGGAAATATTAAAAATCTTAAATTTTAAATACCCATTAAGAATATAATTTTAAATAAATACCACAGCACACACTTACAATTTATCCCACATTTTGGAAGCTTTTATAAAAGATATTTCCCTTGCTTGTTATAGTTAAGGGAAGGACGGTAGAATTATAATGGATTTACTGGCTCATAAATTTCCCTACTAAACACGTGTTTGGATCTGCGTAACCTATAATTTAATCAAAAGTTGCAGGAGAATATTAAAAATACTCTGAGGTACTCTTAAGACATTAAAGGTGGTAAGTTTTATGAAAAAAAATATATATATCATCACTCTCACTATAATTTTTAATATATTCTTACTGTGATTTTTAATATTTTTTTATTTATCAACTTCTTAAAAAAATGTTCTTATTACATTCCTGAGGAAGATCAAGTTACAATATACAAGCTTTTGTACAAAATATGATCTGGAACTTTTCAAGCACTTTGAGGGACTTGTTAAAGAAAATTAAACATCCGTTGACTTAATTAACATTCCAAATCTTTTTACATTGGAGTTTGTAAGTCGTAATGAAAAAGTAAAGATAGTATTATTTTCTTGATTTCAATCAGTTTTTGGCACCTCAATGACAAGGAGGCAGTATTTAAAATCCTTCGCTGTTGCGCGATTCGCTCTTAGTACGACACAACCTCCTTGATGACATTATAGTGTCCTGTGCATAGTTTTTCTTATCATGAACAGGTCTCTTAATACAATCAGAGAGCATTTTCCAGTTTCATTCAGCTGTGTGATAGCTGTTAAGTATTAAGAGCACGAGCGCACTATTTATAGACATATCACACCATAATGTTGATTGACATGTTAGTATGTTATGGAAATTGGAATATGCTTTTCAACTGAGCTGCAAGAAGCTGCTTCACAGATTGATGCTCCTTAAGATTAAAAAACAAACACACGCAAACGTTATTACATTTGACCTCCCAACTGCAAATATATAACAAACTCAGCCGCCACCCATTTGAATGTGACATGTCTGATATAACAGTCTGCTTTGTGGTTAATCCATAAAGTAATCCTACTTGCAGTTTTATATTTGTGTACACTCATCTGCTCACAAGAAAAATGACATGTATATTTATGGTTAAAAAATATTAATAAATGAATGTTAAACAAATACGATCGCTGGTCTTGGTATAAAATGGGGCCAGATGCCTAATTCAGATGACGTTAGAGTCTACATCAATTATAATTAGTCAGATCGAGATGCTTCATTCGATATTTCTCTTAAAAATTGCTATATTTCTGGTTCAGAATGCTTTCTTTGCTTTTTGTAGAATGAAATTGGGTCAGTTGCCATAGTAAAATGACGTTAAAGTCAACATGAAGTTTTTAATCCAATCAACATGATTCATCCTCTAGTTTAAGTGCTAACATATTTCTCAATAATTATAATTCTTAAGGGTGTAAATGGATATGGATTTTTTCACCAACCCGATTAAACTGAAGCACAAAATGCGAGTCGAATGGACCATTTGTTTGAATTGGTTTTGAAATGGAGAGAGACCGAACTTACTTGGTTTGTTTTGACTCTTCGGTTGTAAAATTTCAAATTCCATGACTCAACCAATCCTAGATGCATGTGGCCAATCTTAGATGCCTACTTGTCTAGTTTTAGTTGTTTGTTTGATTTGATGGTTAGCAATTGGTTGTGATGAGTTGATTTATGAGTTAATTCAAATGTAATCACAAAAATGAAAATTTTGACGATAAATTTAAATTTTTTTAGTCTAATATTAATATGATAAAGTGTGTTATTCACGTGGATTTAGATTGTTCATATTACTATTTTTTTTTCTATCATTTAGGTTTTGATTAAGAGTTGGTTTTCAAAAGAAAGAAAGAAAAGTTTTTGTAGATAATTATTCTTATTTTTTTTTTTTTGTTTATAAACCTTGAAGAATTTTTGGAATCTCACATTAAGTTTCTTTAATTTAGAGATTTTGTATAATTTATTCTTCTTTATCTTTTAAATACTTTTTTCTTCTTTACAAACTTTCAAATAAAGCTTTTAAGAATTAAAATAAATATATCTTTACATTATTTTTGGCATTTAAATAAATGATACTGAGAAGTTTGTTCTAAATACTTAATATTATTTAAAATATTTATTTAAATCTTTGGATGAATTGATGTATATTTTTTTAAAATTTATTGAATAGGTTGATAGTGTTTAATTTTAATGCGTTTGAGTTTGTTTTAAATTTACAAGATGGGACATTTTTTTAATGCTTTATGTAAAAAAAAACATGGGCCTATTTACACAAAATTGATTTTTTGAAAAAAAATATATATATTTGCTAATATGCATAAATTCACTACTGATATAAAGTCTACTTAAACTAAGTCTAAGTTTAGGGCACGATTTCATCACCTGACCAAAACTAGTCAAACTGAATATTTGATATCAGGGGTGTCAGTGTGTCAATGTAGATATGTTAATTCAAATTTATTTTTCAGTTATATATAGAATGGGTCAGACAGTTAGAAGTGATGTTTTTATAAATCAAGTTTATTTGACTTAACCAAAAAACTATTATCTTTTTTTATTATTTCTATTAGACTAGCTAGCCTATCACAAAATCTATTTATGACTCAATGCAAATACTCTCGATCCAGCCCACTTTATGTTACCCTAGAAAATGAAAGAAATCCTATTTACAATCTTTTTGCAACACTTTGATTTCTAAAACCTTCTCTTATGATATTCACAGTCTTTTTCCTTTCCATGTTTCATTACATATGGTTACTATCATTGATCACAACTACTATTTCAACAAAGTCATCTACACTGACGATCTTGATGAAATTTGTAATACTCTACTTTTGTTGTTTATTAATTTTGTTTTGAATAATATTATTTATGCATATTGCTTGAAATTATGAGAATTTTAAGTGTGTGAATTGTAGGATTTCTCGCTGTAGTGAAAAATGAGCGACCAAAATAAGGTTCTTTGACGCTCTCTCACTGTAGCTAGAATGACAGACAACAAAGGAGAAAAAGTATCTGATTTTTTCGTTGCAGCGAGAAAAGGTCTCGCTATAGCGAGAATGTCGCGAGTTGAGGGATCTTTAAAGATTTCCAAGTTAAGAAACTTGGATTATAATCCAAGTTATGACCCTTCTTCATTCTCTCTGACCTCTCTCCTTATTTCCTTAGAAAATCCCTAAAATGTCTTAATATTTCTCCGATCCAAGCTTGGTAGTTCATTTCTCTTGTTCTTTGGTAAGTTTTTGAAGCTTGGTTCTCCATTCCCTTAGTTATTTTCTTATTTTTCCTTCTCTAAATAGAACCTCTTGTGATATTTAGGAAGAACCCAACCTTTTGAGCAAGATCTCTCAAAAATCCTTTACTAAACTTCTATTTCAAGGTAAGAAGAGCTCTATCTACGAATGTAGTATATTTGTGTTCGTGAAAATGTTGTGATAAAATACATAATTTTGAGAATATGTTGGATGAGAACATGTTTTTGTTATGTTTGAAGCATGTTTTGTGGTGTCTGATAATGGGTATGATCCTTGTTCTGAGTGTATATATATGTATGTTGTAAACTGAGTCTGAGGGTGACCAACCCTCGGCAATGATTGATTGATATATGATGTAGTAATGAACTTGAGTAAAATAGAGAAATAAAAGGATGAATAATATGATAGAATGCAAATAATAAGTTTAGGCCATAATGACTAATGAGAAGAGTAAATCCATAATGAAAAATATAGAAATGAGATAGGAAGTATGAAAAGAGAAATGAAAAGAGGAAAAAACATGATAAGGACAAGTATGGATAATTTAAAGATACACTGGGGGTGTGAAAGATGGAGGCGATTGAGAAATTTAAGGGAAATGAGAGTGGTGGATGCTTTTCTTGAATTGCGCACAACAAATAAGAGTAAGAGCACCACAGGCCTCACACTTGTTTCTTGACTTAAATTTTTCACCATGCTTTTGTTAAAAAAGGTCGGGTTGGCACATGTTGTATCCGTGTAATTGCGACTATCCAGCAACTATCATGCTAAGGAAGGCCCTCGAGGAATCCTAGGGACAGTGAAAGTGTGAAATGAAAACTCTGAATGTTAACAGACAGAAAATGTAATAAGTTGGATAATTAATGACTTTCGCATGTGTATGAATATGACTTTGTGGCAAGATTGATTATCATATTACCCTTGCTTGTACTGTTTGATGTGATTGTGAATGTATGCTTGATAATGAGAATAGAGACTCACCTTTACATGAACCTTTCACAGAACCAAGATGACAACACCCAGAGAGAGTATTAGGCTCATAGATAGCTTTATACAGTGTAGGTTAAATTATGTATTTAACGAGTACCATAGATTTTACTATTTTAAATTGGCCTTACATGTTGATAATGTACCTTATAACATTATTATGCTAGAAATAGAACTGTCCTATAGTGTACCTTTTGATTTCTCTGTAAACAATAGAATCTACCATACCATGTGTATATACCTCTATCAAGGCACAGTTAGAACCCCAACAGCTGTGACTTACCTGTTCACATATCATGATCATGATCACCTCGGAAGACCAACTCAATGGACTTTTGAGCGAATTACTAGAAGGCAGGCAGGCCACTACAAATTCAGTGATCGTTATCTCAGATCGGATGATGATCTCGATTCCAAAGACCTTGAGGCGATAGAGAGATAACATGGGGACGATTAGTATCTTTTTCAGTCTTTTTGGTGGATAGACTACTTATTAGGACTCGTTATATTTTGTATTTTTCAAATGTTGTAAATGAGTCCTAATATATTTTGATGAACATTTTGCTAATGTTAACCTCTTGTAAACTCTTTAGAACAATATATATATATATATACCAAAAAATTCTTGGGCAAACATTGCTTCTGAAGAAAAAATAGAAATAAATTTAGCAAGCCTAAATACTCTTGTCCAAACCTTAAACCAGTCCCAGAAAAATATTAATTTTCCTGGAGAAACTAGTAAAGCAATTACTCAACCCAAACAAAATACCCTAGTCCGAAAACAGAGAAGTATTTGAGATCAGCCTAAATTCATGAATAAGGATTACATCTTTTCTTAAAATATTCAAATCCTTCTTTGACTTGTAGAGGAAGAATTGATTCTATTGGTCCAAAATAGTCCTACCAATGGAAGAACTAATTTGGAAAAGTATAATTCTTGTAATTCTGGCTCTTCTGGAAGTAGACTAACCAAGAATGTCATGTTGAATTTATTTTGCTGCCAAAAAACTTTAGTCCAAGCATCCATATAATCCCAGGAGACACCCTTTCATTAAGCAATTTTAGAGAATTTTAGAGAGAGAAGTTCTGAGAGATACAATCCCTTGTAAGCTTTTATTTCAAAAGTTTTAATAAATCTTGTTTTTTGTATATTTTTCTCTCTTCTTCCTTTTGACCTGCTTCTGTTCGGATTATCGTCGTTCAACTTTCTTCCCTTTTTTCTTCAATAGATCTATGCTGGTTCTATTGCCATTCTAGTTTCTTATGTTTTAAATTATTGCTTTTACATTTTTTATTTTTGCATTACATTTAATAGTCCTGCTACTGCCTACTTTTCTTTCAGTCTTTATTTTTTTTCCTTGAATCACTAAGGATTCTCTAGCAATTTAATATATATATATATATATATATATATATATATATTATTTTAAATTTCCTTTTTAATTTGTTTATTGCTATTTTTTGTTATTTAAATTTTATGAGTTGATTAAAATATTATTAGATGTTTCAAAATTTTTACACACTGTATTTAACTTGCAATAAGTTTAATCTAAATATTCCTTCCTAAACTTTAAAATTATTTTCTTACCATATCAACGTCATCATCACTGTTATGGCAATTTCCTCTTTCATTCGAGCTCTACTTTCACCACTACGTTTACCTCAACTAGCTCATTGTTAGCCTTGACGTCCAAATAACTCTCAACGGGACAAATTTTTGAGTATTCAAGTTATCCAATTAAAATTACTCGTTTAATTCGTTCACCATCTTAACTGAGACTCGTCCAATCTAACAAAAATAAATCAAATTATACCGAAATCAATTTACTTCAATTTGAAGTGTTTGTGTTCAAAATCGACCGGTGAGTATATGTATTTTGACTCTGTATCTATTATGCGAATCCGTGCACGCATAGAATTTACCAGTTTTTGTGTATGGTAATTGGCAAAAGTCAAACTTGGTTCATAGGTTGGGCCAAATACATACACTTGACCCACTATACACAAAATTTGGTGCATTGTAGAGTTGGAGTTAGCATTTGGTTAGCTTACATAATCAATTCACATTTCGACGTTGGAGTACAACCCAATTTAATTAATGAGATAGGGATACCTGATCGAAATCCTCCAATTAACCTATACATACACGTATGTATGTTATGTGTGTATTTTGCTTTAGCTTAATTATATTTTTAGTTTTTATATTTTTATTTATGTATAATTTTGATTTTCCCTAATTTTAAATTTTATTTAATAGTTAATAATAATATAATAAATATGTAATATATATATATATATATATGGGCATATAAGTAAAATTAAGAGGGTTTGCTTTGATTAAAATTTAATGAAATAGAGTGAACGGTTTAAATACATCTTGAAAATTATATTTAAACAAGAATACTTAATTATTATAAAAATAAAAATAATATTAAAATTTATTTAAGTTACCATAAATAAAAATATTTTTTTAAATAATCGTATAATTATTAATTAATCTTTATTTTAACTATAAATTTAATATTTTTATACTTTAAAATAATAACTACTATTTTTCTACATATAAAGTGTCGGTGGATATTCTTAATTGTTTTGTTAAGTTTGATTTAAAACAAATATTATATTTTGTGGCATGTGTATATTCCTAATCTTTATATTTTTATACTTTGCAAAAGAAGAGGAAAAAGAATTGTCTATCCCCACAAAACTTTCATGATCGAGTCACCTAATCACAATTAAATTTCGGTTACAATGTCACCAAATGTGATGACGTCTAAGAAGGGAAGGAAGAAGAACTTAAAATACAAAAAAAAAACAGTCTAATTAGACAATGTTCTCTTCATATTTTACCGAACCAAATCCATTGAAATTATGATAAGGCCTTATCCCCTAATGGAAAACTCTCTAACCAACTAAACAGGTCAAACAAATGCACATAGCTTGTCACCAATTGAATGATAGTTGCACTTGAATTCAAGAACCACCCATCTTCTCCCTTATTGGCCCTCCAAGTCAGATTAGAGCACGACTCTCATCACATCACATCCATTCACAATGCCACGTCTGCATTCATCTGATGGTCATGATTTGTTGTATTCATTTACTGGTGGGGTCCCTTTTTCTAATAATTGTTGGTAGGAGTACAAGTTAAACAATTTTTATGTGCCTTTTTATTTTGCAAGCCACGTTCACCTCTTATACCACGTGAAAAGCGAAGTGTAAAAAAGAGTCACAAAATTGTTGCTTTACAACGGCCTTCATTCTACATCATGAAATGTGAGATTAAATTCTATTTTCTTTGTGAAGGTGTTGATTTAATTTTATTTGGGAACTCATGTGTTGAGTTGTACTCAATTTTAAAAAATTGACACTTGAATCTGAAGGCTAAACGGGGTCAAAATTAAATGATTCAATTTGTCATGATTTAATTATACTAGTTGGTTGGCCATGTGACATTTTTAATAAGTATGTATATAATTTAATAATTAAAGATAAAAAATATATACCGTAAAGAAATTAAAACTTTATATTTTATTAAATAAAATAATAATATAATAATATGTTCTGATGATAAGATTATTAAAATTAAGACATCGTCTATATTAACGTGATATATCCAACTTTCCAATTTAAAACTAAATTACATTTCAACGAAGATAATAATTTTAAAATTCATTTTATGTACTAAAGAAATTTTATTTTAATATTACCTTATTAGTTGGTCATACAAAAAATTGAGTAAATCTTGTGACACCTATTGAACCTTTTTTTTAAAAATTAATTTTGCATAAAAATATTGAAAGTTAGATTTTTTTTATTTTTTTACTTAACTCTGAAGCATGGGTATTATTTACTAAACAAACAATTTATTTTAAAATCATAATAATTTTAAAACTTAATTTGTTTTAAAAAAATATCTGTACCTTATGGCGTTAAAGAAACTCTTAATCAAAATAAACATAATCAAACATTTTATTATATTTAATAATATGCTAAAGAAATAAAAAAAAATTATAAGAGAAATGTTATATCTGAATTTAAGATCAAATTAAAAGAAATATTTGCTAAAATAAAAGATAAACTTATAAAAACACGTGCATTTTAGAATTACTTAATAATAATAAAATAGTTAAATTTTAGTATCAATATAGATAAAATTTTAAGAGAATCTAATAAAAATAAATTAATCCAAAAGAAACCCAATAATCAAGAACCTGCATAAAATAACTAATTTACAACAGCCTTCATTCTATATAATGAAGGTGAGATTAAATTCTATTTTTCTTTGTCAAGGTGTTGTTTTAATTTTAATTTTTTAAAAAAAGACAATTGAATCAAAAGGATAAGGGGGACCAAAATTGAATAATTCAATTTGTCATAATTTAAATATATTACTTGGACTTGCAAAAGAGGATTCTAGCCAGCAATAATATATGCTACTGAATAATGTGGATTTTAAGTAAGGAGGCATTTCATAATCAAGACAAAGACCAAAAGCCTGTCATACCAAATCACTTATTGCTAAATGCTAATAAATCAAGTCAGTGACGCCATGGAAAAGGTGATATGCCTATGCCCTCTTAAAAACCTAAACTGGTGGGGATTTGCAGAGCACACAAATAGTGAAAAAAAGATCTCTATGGAAAATTAAGAAAGTTTGAAAGCCATAAACAATTCCACCTTGCTAGTAGGAGTTAGTTTATTTTTGTTGGCCTATCCATTCCTTCAAAGCACCAACCTTTTGAACTCTCCAACCTACTGTTCCAAATATCAATAACAAACCCAAAAGAAAAACCTGGGACAAAAAAGGAAACAAAAGCCAACATCTCATACACCTTTGTGTAATAGAGTCCCATTTGTTAGAATTAAGAAGCCACTCAATTCATCACTTTCTCCCTTTCCCTCAACCAGCAAGAAACGAGAGAGAGAGAGAGAGAGAGAGAGAGAGTGATCGATTCCAATGGAAGTTTCATGCAAAATTTTGAGAAGATCGATTCACAGTTTTCTTCAGAACTACCATTATTTCACCTCAACTGCAGCTTTTCTAGCCTTCCCTTTCTCTGCATCAATACTCCTATCACAAGCTCTGGTTCCAGCCTCTTCAACCCTTTTGTCCCAAATACACAGTCACCTAAGGACCCTCTTTGATGCTGCAGGCTTTCCCTCTTCATCACAATTGTTCACCATTCTCAACCTTAAGGTTTCTCAAACAATCACATCCTCAATCTTCACCCTTCCTTTCACTCTCACCTTTCTCCTCTTTTCAAAAGCATCAATAATTCAAGCTCTAAATCATCATAAACCAACTTTGCCACCTTCCTTCACTTGCATCATATTCCATTACAAATCCCTCTTCCACACCTATGTCTACAACTCTTTCTTCATTCTCTCAGCAAATGCATCTTCCTTTTGCCTTTTCTTTCTGGCCTTCACCTTTGCTGAAGGACTAGGATTCTCTTCACCAAGTTTCACACTTTTCATGTCAGTTTCAGCTGTAGTTCTTTTTTCTGTGATCCTTGGCAATGCACTTGTGATATGCAACATGGCTTTGACTCTATCTGGCATGGAGGGTCATGGTGGGTACCTGGCAATTCTTAAGGCCTGTGTTCTTCTTAGGGGAAGGACATCAATGGCTTTGTTTCTAGCACTGCCTTTCAATGCATGCCTTGCTGCTGTAGAGGCTTTGTTCCAGTTCAGGGTTGTGAGGGCATATCACATTGGTGGAAACTCATCATCATGGCCTTTTATAGCTTTGGAGGGCATTTTCATTGCTTACTTGTACTCAGTTTTCATCACCATTGACACAATTGTGAGCTGCATGTTTTACAAAAGCTGCAAGATGGGGTTGTCGAATGATCAGAAAGGCAAGCATTTTTTGAGGATTGAATTCCCAGAGGAGGACAATTATGGTCATTTGGCATTCAAGAATTTTGAAGAACTGCCATAATAAGTAATATAAGGTAGCAGCATATTCTTGCTATCAATTTGGTCAAGGCTATTCTTCAAATTGTTCACAGATTTAAACTACCTAGGATGAATTTGAAATATTCATTCTCGAACCAAATGGAGCAAATTTCAAGGGCATAAAGGTTTCTAAAAGAGGAACCTCTTCTCAGCCATGTGCAAAAAAAGAAGCTAGAGATTGATTCATCATTTTATTTTAATGTCTTTTTGTTTACATGTTTAATGTCTGCTTCTTTTTATTCCATCTCTGTCTTGTATACTGATTGGTAATCTTTTGCCATGTGAATAATACAAAAGGCTTCTTTTTATTCCATTTCTATCTTGATATTATAGAAAAAAGGGCCACACAATTTCTCATATGTGATTGTTATTGTTTCCTTTTAGTAAATCTAGAAACTGCTGCCATCACAAGTTCTTTCAGAATCCCGTAAAAGACAAATTAGAGGCATCAATGTGGTCCCCATGAAGAATATGTTCATTTTGCCTTAGCTCATGTCCCTTAATCTCTTTCCAAATGTATGTAACCATTTAAGCATCTAAACCAATGAATCATGCGGTGTTGATATTAGTATGTTATGATATGATCCGAATATTATTGAATTGAAACAAACTCGGAGCTGTCCTGATATGTGGACTCTAAACATGGAAACCATATTAATTGAAGAAAAAGCTGAATACTACTGTAATGTACAATTGGAATTTAGTGTTTTGAAACCACACTTGTAGAATATTTCTACTGGTTTAGCAGCTTTTAGAGATTACAACGTTCAGAAACAATGGAAATGCAAATGCTCTTGGAATATTCTGTACCGAAACAAGGATCCGTGAATTCATCTAATGTGGCAAACCTTGATGTAAGGGAAAACATGTAAATTGACAGCAAACAAGTTAATACTTACCATCCCAACTTTTCATCTCCACGGCCACAATTAGAAACCAAAAAAAATGAGTGGAAGTCAATTCTAGGAATGGAATGTAAACATAATTCAGCAAATGTAATTTGACAAAAACTCAGTCTGGACAAATCTCTTACTAAGTATTTAAAAGAGAGTGACATAAAAAGGTCAAATGAATCAAATTTCTCTCAAAAGTTAAAATCGAGTCATAAATCTCAGCTTCTGGAGAAATTAGATGAGATTTAAAAAAAAAAAGTGAAGTGTTGATTTTAACTTACGGAAAAAAGTTTTAATCATTTTAGCTTTTTCATTTTCTATTCTTATAAGTATTTACAGGTCCCGTACGAGACAAAACTTAGATTTGATGACTCTGGCGGTGCCTGTTGTACTATAGTAACTGGAGCAAACAATAATGAATATTGAATGACCACACCAAATGAAATATGACAAATTTGAGTTATAGATGGAAAATGTCTCTCAGAAGATGCAATTAGTGAGGTGCCTCCCAGACACAGTACCATGAAATAGATATACTGAGAGAATTTGCTAAGTGTCTTTCCACAACCGAAATCAATGCACAATGGCAATGCACATAGTTCAGGGTGTTATGTTCATAAGCTGGCCTGGAACAATTGAATGAAACAACAAGGTTCTACAGTTCACTAGTGTGTACATTTCACAAATGAATATAGCATTCTTTCTTGCCCTGCTCTTCACTTATTTTACAGTTACAGTACAGAGACCTGATTTCTAATTATTTTCTTAACCTGACATCTATGCAGCATGCTCTTGGGAGTATCCTACTAAAATCTCTATTAAAAGGAGAAAAAAAAAAGAATAATCTAATTTCTATCTAGCGTGAGAAAAAATAGAAATAGTAACTGCTTTTTGAGTCTAACGGCTTGTCCTGCCTTATAATGGGCACCGTCCCCTCTCCTGAATTCTTTGTAACCACAAAAGAGAAAAAGAATTGGATTCAGTAGAAGAGGGATAGAACTTTTACAAAGTTTCATGGGACTACTTTTGGACTTTGGTGCTTCACATCCAAAAGTAATAGGAAAAATGTGCCAAATGAATGACAAAAACCAAAGCAAGCTCTACTACAATAGAAGCATGGTCTATTTCAAAATTTCATTTTAAATGGAAGCACCATCTCCATTATCTTTATAGCATTCACTGGATGCAGATGATTCTCGAATGATCAAGATAAGCATCGATGCTGGATCTAAATTTGGCCTTTCCAAAGTATTCTTCCATGATAGATCAACCAAATTCTGATTCAACATGCTATCAATGAATCAACTCCTAAGCCTTAATACGTTCAAAGGTCTCCGGGTGGCAGAAATCTGCCATTCCACTTCATTAGAGTACCGGGAAATTTTATAATTCATTTAGATTTGGAATCATTCAAATTGTTTTAATAACTTCATTCATTATTATAAGTTTTTTTTTAATTATTCTTATTATCACCTAATGATAATGTTACGTATATATAATTTTGGCACCTCGTTTACTATCTAAATAATTAACTATGTTAAGCAATGTTAAGCGATGATTGATGTTATTTTAAAAATATAATTATTTAAAAGTGATCAAAATTAAACAAAATAATATTTATAAAAATAAAAATAATCTAATGTAAAATAGAATAATGTCAATATTAAGAATAAAAATCCATTCACTAAAACATAATTTAAAATACATAGTTATTGAATGATCTATAAGTAATTTTGTAAGCATTCTTTAAACCTTAAAGCATATCTTGATCTTGATCATGACTGGGTAAGGGTTAATTAGATTTGGGTGAATCAACTCAAAAACCTTAGAATTAAAACAATCCAATCTTTGATAGGATTTGGGTGGGTTAACTCAAAAAACTTAGAATTGAAACAATCCAATCTTTGATAGGACTTTCTTCCATCTGAATAACCTCTTAGGTTGAGTGTGTGGCAAGTTGGATGGGCAATGAGTTAGTCATCCAATGAGTTAGTTATCTAGATTAAGGTGAGTTTACGCTAAATATTAAGTTGAATTAACTTTTGATCCTCATCCAAAAATAGATTTTACCAACAAAGCCAAAGATGAGTATTGGTAATAAAAATAAAGATACACAAAGGGATGGAAAAAGCAAGGTACACTGAGAAAGAGATGAATATCATTGGAAGATGAGGAAGTGTTAGAGACAAATGCACCATAAGAGACAATCATGATCAAAGATGAAGCTTTATTGGCAACACAGAGATGATGCAGTGTCAAAGATGATTACCGTTAGAGATGAACCATGTCAAAGGCATCATCAAGTAAGTGAGAGTGATATGGAGTTCATACATAAGCTGGATTAGTTGGAATAAGAGCTTAGAAGAGTGTTAGTTAGTTTTACAAAGTTAGTTATTACTTATGGAGAAGTAGTTTAAGACTTTCCATAAGTTGGTTGTTAGTTACAACTATAAATATAAGTTCTTCATTTATTTGAAATATCATATCACAATCATTATAATTCCTCTCGGTGTCTCCTTTTTTAATTCAATAAATCATTTAGAGTCTTTTCTCTTCACCAAGATTCCTTATTTTCTCTATAGTTCTTCAGTTTCTCGCATTCCCTAGACTATTTCTTCCCTATCAATTGGTATCATCGAGCCTGTCCTTTCTTACACGAGCTCACTTCCATGGCAGAAAACATAAGAACTTAGGCAATGATGACAAATGTGGAAGACCATGTTGCATCACATATGGAAAAGTGGTTGATGGAGCTAACTAGAAACATTCAGAAAGCGTTGGGTGAATCTTTGAAAGAAACTGTTCAAGAAATGCTTCAAACTTCATATGATTGTGATGATTATTGATGAAAAGACTGTCGCTGGTCTTTATCAAAATATAAGTGAACTAAATGTGTACTAGACTAAGCTAACTTAGCTCATCTCCTATGAATCATTGGATGAGTGACCAAATATCAAACATGTAGTGTGCATTGTACTCTAAAAACAAGGGGTGTTTGGTTGTGGTTTAAAGTCCTTAGTTATTCAAAATAGAAGTACAAAATTAAGAAAATCAATCAACAAAATAGATTAACCCTTAGTTTATTCACAATAGGTTCCATCATTAGCTACTCAAGACTTAGATACTAGTTTCCTCACAAATTTGAATTAATTGGAACAAGCGTTAATTAACTCTTAAATTTTCATGCAAGATTAAGCAAATTATATGAACTCATCCCTGATTCTTGGTATTAAGCAAACCTAAAACTTAATTTAGAATTAAGCAAATTGAACTATGAAACTTGTGTTAAGAAAGGAACTTGGATTGAATTAAGCAAACAATCCCCATTCAATTTCTAACCTAGTTTTTAAGAGATTAGGGAAAATAAAATTCAAACAAAGGGAAATTCGTATCAACAATTAAACCCTAGCTTCAAGAATCCATTATGAACTACACCAAGGATTAACCCTCAAAACTTAGCCTTCCATCAAGGTTGGATTCAACATTACAAGCATTTAATGTATAGAAAACTAGAAAAACAGTGAGAAAGGGAAAAGAAATGGAAACTCTAAAGTGGGGTTCTTGGGCAGCCACCTAGAACTCCTACCCTAATCCTATAAAAGTGTAGAAATAAAAAATTATAAGAAATGGAAAAAAGATCAAAAGGTCCCTCCTCTTCTAATTGAAAATCTATTTATAGTAAATTTAATGCCTTCCTAGAGTAATCACTTTGAATTGTGAAAGTAATTACACATAAAACTTCCTGCAGTGCTATCTTGACTAAAGTGATTACAATTAGTTCTAAGAGTAAACACGCACAGCTTCATCAAAAAAATATGATTGCGCGTGTTTACTATCAATGGTTAAAGTAAACAAGCGCAACTTCGTCTTTTGGAAATGGCTCTGGAGTGTTCACTATCAATGGTGAAAGTGATTACTTCCACTTGGCCTTTGGAGGATGCTTGTTGGAATAGTTACTTTGGGAGCTAAAAGTATTACTTCCACCCAATTTTCTCATAAAAGCTCAAATCCCATGGACTAATTGCCCAAAAATTCCTACACAATTATTCTAATTAGAAAAATTACAAAAGATAATTGTAAAACTTATGTAAATTGAACTAAATTAAGAAAATTGAAATTAATAACAATTGACATTTTTTATGTTATTTACATTTTCTAACTTTAATTTTCTATTAAAAATCTATTGAAAAGATAACTAAAATATTAACAAAATGTGGATTCATCAATTATTATACTTCTTATTTTGGAAATGCATTCAGAGATAAGCATGTTGTTAATTCTCAATATTCATACGACACTAGGTTAGCAAGACTTGATTTTCTTAAATTTTGTGGTGATAATGTTCATCAATGGATCTATCAAGCTGAAAATTATTTTGCTATTGATAATACACTTGAGGGAGTTAAGGTCAAGATACCTATAATTCATCTAAAAGGAAAAGCTTTATAATGGTACATCGCTTTTGTTAGGATAGTTAGTACTTTTCTTATCAATAATTGGGCAGGTTACACAAAATTGTTGATTGAGAGGTTTGGTGAGATGTGTGATGATCCAATGGCAGAATTGATGAAATTACGACAAACATCAACTGTTGAGCAATATCATGAGGACTTTGATAGGATTATTACTAGATTGTAGCTTTCAAAGGAACACATTTTGAGTTGTTTCTTGGAGGGATTAAAAAAAGGATATTCAAATGTTGGTCAGAATGTTTTAACTAGATTCTGTAAGGAAGGCTTTAGCTTGGCAATGTATGAGCTACTAGTTCTCAAGGTCCTACAGTACCAAGTTTTAATAGACAACCTAGAAATATACCTGCAACCAAGTCCTTATTAGGAGGAAAAACATGTTGATCTTGTTGTAATTGGCAAAGATGTTTCCAAATTACTACCTAGAATAGGAAAAACCTTTGCTCCAGCATACATGGCTGAAAGGAGATCCAAAGGACTTTGTACTTTTGTGGTGAACCATTTACACTAGCTCATTTCATGACACATAAGATATTACAATTTCATGTATTAGAAATTGATGATCTTGAAGATGAAATAGAGGCAGCAGATGTTGATCACAAGACTAGTGAATTAGATGTGAGTGAACTACAGATTTCAGTAAATGCTTTGATTGGAATAGCAAACTTCAAAACTATAAGGGCCACTAGAAGCTATAGAAAGAAAACTCTTCATGTGCTAATAGATAATGGAAGTACACACATATTTTTAGATATTGCTGGCCAAAAAACCGGGTTGTAAGATTGAAGATTTAAACTCTTTGAATGTAGTAGTTACAGATGGTACAAAGCTAAAAATTTCATTCGTGGTTAAAAATTTTACATAGACTATTTAACAAACTTCTTTTACTTCAGATATGTTGCTTATTCCTTTAGGATGTTGTGATATGGTGTTAGGTACTGAATGGTTGGTTACTCTAGGAAATATTATTTGGAATTTTGAAAAGTCGACTATGAAATTTGTAGTCTAAGGCAGAAGACATGTTCTCAGAGGTGTTGTTGTAAATGGAGTTCAAACAATGAAAAAATAACAGCAATAGAGCACTTTTAATGAGGGTGTCCATCTTACTGTGTTGCAATTATGTTCTGAGAAAAATTCATTACTTCATTTCTTGACCACACATGCTGATCAGCCTAACATTCTACCAGTGATTTTACAGCTCTTAGATGCTTTTGTAGATATATTTTAGAAGCTTACTCAACTAGCTCCTACTACACCTCACCATGACCATAAAATTCCACTTATCTGCAACACCAATCCGATAAATAAGAGACCTTATAAATATGTCAAACAGCAGAAAGATATCATTGATAGCTTAATCCATGAATACTTGAAAATTAGAGTTATTCAACCTAGCAATAGCCCTTATGCCAACCTTGTTGTGTTAATAGGCAAGAAGGTTGGATCTTGGAGGTTATGTGTTGAGTACAAGAATTTAAATAAAGCTACTATTAAGAATAAGTTCCCTATTCCTTTGGTAGATGATTTGTTGGATGAGTTACATGGTTCTACTATATTCTTTAAAGTGGATTTAAGGGCAGGATACAATCAAGTTAGAATGGCAAGTGTGAGTAAGACAGCATTTATAGTGGACACTGAATATTTGGTCATGCCATTTGGCCTCACAAATGTACCTGCAACTTTAAGGAAGTTCTTACTATTTTTTTTTTTTTTATGAAATACTCATCTATAGCAAGACATTAGATAAGCATGTGCACCACCTCCAGCAGGTATTCACAACCATGATCACCAATTCCTTATTTGCTAAGAGGTTCAAATGTTATTTTGTTGTTAATAGAGTAAAATATCTTAGTCATTTTATCAGTGGTGGAGGAGTTGCAACTAATCCTACTAAGATAGAAGTAATGATTTCTTGACCATTACCTCAGTCAATAAAACAACTCAAAGGATTTTTGAAATTAGTTAGCTATTATAGGTGGTTCGTTTATAGATATGGAGTTATTGCTAAGCCTTTAATAGATATGCTTAAGAAGGACAATTTTTGTTGGACCCCTGAAGCAAAGAAGGCCTTCCATCAGTTGAAACACTTGCTCTCCTCTACACCTGTCTTAACCCTTCCAGATTTTAATAATGCATTTGTAATTGAAGTAAATGCTTTAGGTTTTGGCATTGGAATTGTTCTAATGCAAGATAACCATGCCATTGCTAACATTAGTAGATCTTTAAATAATCAACAACAGTCATTCTCAACTTATGAAAAGAAGCTCCTGATTGTGGTATTTGTTGTCCAAAAGAGGAGCATTACTTATTGAATAGGCATTTCATCATTAAAACATATCATAATAGCTTGAAGTTTATATTGGAGTAGAAGTTGTCGACTGTTTTCCATCAAAAATAGTTAATCAAGTTAATGGAATTTGACTTCTCTATTGAATATAAGCAAGGTAAAGAAAATATGGTGGTTGATGCTCTTTCCACACTGGATTTGGTTGATTGTCATACATTAATTACTTGATAATTACAATTAGATTTGTTGACTAGGATTCAGCACTTGTGGTCCACTGATCCTAATTTGCAAAAGTTGATTTATGATGTTACAAAGGATCCTTCATCCCATAAACATCATAATTGGTTAAATGGAGAATTAATAAGAAAAGGCAGATTGGTTATAGGTAATGATCTAACTTTGAAACAAGCTTTGCTTCAATGGTTACATGCTTCTCCAGTTAGAGGCCATTCTGGCAAGGATACTACATTATAGAGAGTTAAATTAGTGATTTATTGGAAATAATTACACAAATATGTTTAGTTGTTTGTTTAAAAATGTACTTGTCAGCAAAGTAAATATAAGACAATAGCTACTCCTAGTTTCAGCCACTTCCAATTCCTGGACATGTTTGGCAACACATCATAATGCACTTTATTGAGGGACTTCCCCTTTCTTATAGCAAGCAAGCCATTTTTGTGGTTGTGGACAGATTGAGCAAGGCAGCTCATTTCATGGCTTTGTCTCATCCTTATACAGCTTATGAAGTAGCTCAATCATTCCTTGACAATGTATTTAAGTTACATGGTTTTCCTCACACTATCACTAGTGATAGGGATGTTGTTTCCTCATTCGATTCTGGCAAGATTTCATGAGTTTAGAGGGTATTCAATTCCAGTTATCAGTATTTTATCACCTTTAAACATATGGCAAAAAAAAAGTGGTCAACAGGTGCCTTGAGACTTATTTGAGGTGCATGTGTTCTGATACTCCACAACAGTGGCTTAAGTGGTTGCCTCTCGCCAAATAGTGGTACAACACTACCTTCCATTCCTTTATTCAAGCTACTCCTTATAAGATAGCGTATAGTCAGCCTCTACCTGCACATTTGCCTTATCTTTTAGGTGAATCTAATATGGAATTGATGGATAGAAGTTTAGTCAAGTGGGAGGAAATGTTGAAAGTTATAAAGTTTCATTTAAAGTGTGCTCAAGATAGAATAAAGCAGTTCGCAAACAAGCACAGAACTGAGAGACAATATGACATAGGGGACATGGTTTATGTGAAGTTACATCCCTATAAGCAAGTTTCTGTTGCAAACAGAAGCAATGCCAAGTTGGCACCCCAAGTATTTTGGTCTTTTTAAAATCCTTGATTGTATTGGAGTTGTTGCTTATAAGCTACAACTTCCTACTTCTTCAAGAACCCAGAATATTTTTCATGTTTCTCAGCTAAAAAACTATTTGGTGACACGATTTCAAGCTCTATTCTTCAATTTCATTCTTATGATGCACTTGCTAACAAAGAACTTAAAGCTATTTTAGATAGAATTACTATCAAGAGTAGAGGTCAAGTTGTCACTAAGGTTTTAGTTAAATAAAAATATCATCTTCCTGAGAATTCCACATGGGAATTCTACTATGATCTAAAGAAGCTTCTCTCTTTCAATCCTTAAGAACGAGGATGGTTCAAAAGGGAGGGGTTGATATTGGGTTTATACATGAGCTAGATTAGCTAGAATAAGAGCTTAGAAAGGTGTTAGTTAGTTTTACAAAGTTAGTTGTTAGTTACAGCTATAAATAGAAGTTCTTCATTTTTCTGAGATATCATATCCAATCATTATAATTCCTCTCTGTATCTCCTTCTTGAATTCGATAAATCATTTGTAGTCTTTTATCTTCACCAAGATTTTCTATTTTCTCTATAGTTCTTTGATAGAAAATACCGAATTGCTATCAAAACAACTAAGTTTCTCTAAGAATTTTGTAGTATAGAGCTCAACCTAGGTCAACTCACAGAGACACATCTTCGGTTAAATTCAAATTTAAGTTTCTTTAATAAAACAAATAAAGGTTGGGGATTTAAAAATTTTGAATTAATTAAATCAAAACTACGAGCAAAATTAAATTGAATTAAAAATAAATTAAAGAGTGTCAATCTACAGAATACCAAATGTGTTGATAAATTCACATTTTACTACATTTTTAGTATAGCTTTTGTTAATAAATAAGTAGTAAAGTACCAACTAAACTTGAAAATACCATAAAAATTGCATTAATATTCATAATTGTGTAAATAGTTTAAAATTTTAGATTTTATTCCAATTCTAGACAATTTAACTTAAGAAGACATAATTTTTATACAAAAGCTTGAGCTGACACTTTGAAGTTGATATTGAAATAAAAAAAAAGTGAAAGGATTGAGCTTAAACAGTAAGAATCAGATGATAAGTGTTGGGCATATCCACTTTGAATGCATAGAGTTAACACTTTGAAGAAGAAAGTCCATGAAGATCAAGTGAGTAGCAACTGTAAGTGCTAAAAGTGAACACTCCAGTAGCAGAAATCTTGAGGAGTCTTGGGAGTGTACACTTTGGTCGCTGCGAGTAGCCACGCCCAAGGCCAATTTACTCAAACACTTTGCACGTGGACACTCTGAGCACTGAGAGTAGCCACTCAAAGTATGCGTGTACACTCTGACCAGTTAGAGTAGCCACTCACTTTGTGCATGTACACTCTGCCTACATAAAGTAACCACGTGCAAGCTTTACTTATACAGAACACATGCGTGTGGACACTCTTACTCCTGAAAGTGTCCACGCAAAATAACAGAATTTTGAAAATCACTTTTAAGTGTCAATTTTTGGACAATTTGAGTTCTCACCTCAGCTATAGAAGCTTCTAGAAGACCTTTCATGTTATAATTCTCAGAGATTAAAGTGTGGAAATAAAAAAAAAGGTAGGAAAAATATTATAAATAGAAGTTAAGAGTTCAGATTTGGGGACTTTTGATTTTTTATCATTTTTTCACTTTGTAACTATTTTAACTTCCAAGGGAAGTTAGAGAGAAGGATTGAGAGCGACTTTCAAGCTTCATTGCTACAGGAATCAAAGTGAAGATTAGGTCTTGGAAGATGTTCTTCTACTCCTTATCTTCTTCTTCTCTTACTTTTCCTTCTTTCATAGTAATGTTGTTCTAAACATTTTTGGTTAGGGATCTATGGATACAAATTTGATATTGTGATATAATTTTGGATTTGGATCTTGTGATTTTAATTGAATTGAGTATGTAATTTTGTTCTTAATGCAGTTGTGAACTAATCATTTATTCAATTAAACTTAGAGGAATTTTCATCAATGAAAATTGAGCTTATTTCTCATATCTGAATCATATGCCTAGGTTATTGAGATATGAGGAATAAGTATCATAATCTAGTAATCCTATAATTTCCAAAACTTAATGCAGTATTTGATTGAATTTCATCTAAGGAATTAAGAAATTTTAATTAGGTATTAGGATCAATGAGGCAAGGAATTGTTCTTTGGTTAAAGAAGTGCAATTGATTATCAATCAATTAAAATTATCAAGAGTCCAGAACATGATTATACTGCAATTAAAAATCTAATGAAGTGATTCCTAACTATTTTCCACATAGCAGTTTCAATGTAAAATTCGTATTCTGTTTTACAGCACTTTATTACCTTTATTGTTCTTATTTTTCATCTTTGTACATGTTATAAACCTTTCAAATGAACTGTGTGGCTCAACTAATTATCAAATTGTAAAGTGGTAATTGAAAATAAGATCCTTGTGGATGATACTTAGGACTCATGTTGATTTTTAAAATTTTGTTACTTGCTACAACTACCTAGTACACTTGCTAGTTAGTAATTTTACGCGAAGAATATTGTTGTATTCTGATTTACATAACAAGTTTTTGGTGCCATTGCCGGGGATCTTTATTTTTCAATATCATTAGTAGCAAAGAGACAACTAGATTG
Source organism: Abrus precatorius (assembly GCF_003935025.1). Lineage (NCBI taxonomy): Eukaryota > Viridiplantae > Streptophyta > Magnoliopsida > Fabales > Fabaceae > Abrus > Abrus precatorius. The sequence goes on from NW_020874292.1 coordinate 13,757,831, forward strand.
AGTTGTTTGTTTTCTATTTCCTTTTAAATTCTGTTTTTATTAATTGAATTTTGTATTACTTTTTTTGCTAGTTTTTCTACATATTGTCGCTGTCCAATTCAGTATAAATTATGTACCATTGTATTTTGTGTTTAGTTAAATGTTTAGATTTTGGTTTTCTTTCTTAATCTCTTGTAGGATATTATGCTAGTAATTATTCTGCACTATATTGTTTTGTTTTCTGATAATTTTTCAAGTGTTTTTGTTGTGTTTAGTTTTCCTTTTGTTATATGCATGGGAAAAATAAAAGCAAGGTTGCTCTTGTATTTGATCTAGACATAGACAGAACATTAAGAAGACCGAGAAACGTATTAAGAGCAAGAAATTCAGCAAGCAAAGAGCAAGAATTGGAATATACTTCTTTTACTCCTAAATCGAAAGAACTTTAAATTCCTTCTCCTACACCTCAAGAGAAGATAATGAATGAACAAAATATAATGAAAACTTTAAGGGATTATGCTGTACCTAACATGCAGGGATATAACTCCTCTATAATCAGACCTACAGTACAAGCCAACTATTTTGAAATAAAACCAGTTTTACTTCATTTAGTTCAGCAAGATCAATTTTCTAGTTTAATTTTAGTGACCCTAACTTACTTATCTCTAACTTTTTGTAGCTTTGTGACACAATAAGGATGAATGTAGTCAATGAGGATGCAATTAGATTGAGATTATTTTCATTTTCCTTAAGAGATAAAGCAAAGTGCTGGCTACAAGCTCAACCACAAGGAAGCATAACCACTTGAGCAGACCTTGTCAATAAATTCCTTACCAAGTATTTTCCACCATCTAAAGCTGCCAAATTAAGAGGAGAGATTACATCATTTGTGCAGCAAGAAGGGGAATCATTATATGGGCTTAGGAGAGATATAAAGAGCTATTGAGAAAGTGTCCACACTATTGCATACCATAATGGATGTAGCTGGAAACTTTCTATAATGGAATGAGTCCAGCCACTAGAACTATGATTGATACAGCTGCAGGAGGATCATTGAATACTAAATCATTAGAGGAAGCTCAGCAGATTATAGAAATGATGGTTTTATCTATGTATCAAAATTCTAATTCAAGACACTCTATAAGGAGTGGAGGATATGAGGTTAAAATTCTTGAGACTTTCCCTACAAAACCAAATGTTCTCGGAGCAAATTGTTGCACTAACTCAACAAATAAGCAATTTATAGCCTGCTCCAATTCAGAACATGCAACTTGTTTGTGATTTTTGTGGAGGAAGTCATGTTAATGGTACATGTAATGCACCTACAAATGAACCTCAAGAATAAGTTAATTATATGAGAAATTTTCAGAGACAACAACCTTCATTCACACTCAGTTTTCAATATTCTAATAGCAGAAACTAGCAGTATTATAATTGTAATTCTCAAAATTCTACTGCAAAGAATTCTAATTCTGTTTTACCTTTTTTTGGTGCAAATTCAACCGCACAACAATCTTATTTTCTGGGGAATCCAACCACTCAACCTCGAAGGAATAAAAAATTCTCTAAGCCTATGACTGAAAGGTTGAATGAGATGAAGGAAACCATGCTGTAATTTATGAAAGTGACCCAAACAAGCTTCAAGAACTAAGAATCTTCCATGAAAAAGCTTAAAATTCTCTTCTTGCTATCATGAAGAGACTTGGAATAGAGGAAGTCAAGCCTACTAGCATAACTTTGTAGCTTACGGACAGATCTTACATGTATCCTTATGGTATTGTAGAGGATTTACTAGTTAAGATTGACATATTTATTTTCCTTGCAGATTTTGTAATCTTAGACATGGAAATGGATGCTGACATCCCTTTAATTTTGGGTAGACCATTCTTAGCCACAAGAAGAGCTTTAATTGATGTTCAAAAGGGGAGAGCTTATGATGAGAGTGTAAGATGAGAATGTTATTTTCAATGTATTTGAGGAACTCGAACATCCCAATGATGATGTTACTTATATGAGGGTTGATATTCTAGACTCTATTACTTTCCCTCACTTTACTAATAATGCTGATGAGATTTCATTGTTAAGGGAAACAATCAAGAAATTATTCTACTGCTGTAAAAAAAGAAGAACATTTGAGAGAATATGTGCAGCAGCTGGACACTTTGTCAACTGTTCATTTTTTAGAAAATCCAGCAAAGGAAGAACTAAAAGATGAAATAAAAGAAGAGGAGACTGAGAAACTTGAGCTAAAACAGTTGCCCTTCCAATTGAGATATTTTTTCTTAGACCAAGAACATGAAAATCTGGTGATTATTAGCAATGATCTCAAGGGAGAGGAGGAAGAGAAATTGCTGAGAATTTTAACAGCTCATAAGTCAACAATTGGCTGGCATATTTCATATTTAAAGGGGATAAATCCAGCTTTTTGCAAGCACCGAATTCTGTTTGAGAAGAACTATAAACTAGTAGTATAGCCACAAAGAAGATTAAATCCAACCATGAAAAGAAAAAAAGTGATGAAGCTGCTGGATGCAAGAATTATTTACCGAATTTTAGACAGCCAATGGATTAGTCCAATCCAAGTTATCCCTAGGAAAGGAGAGATGACCGATGTGCCTAATGAAAAGAACGAATTAATTCCTACTAGGATTGTCATAGGCTGACGCATGTGTATTGATTATAGAAAATTAAATAATGCAACTAGAAAGGATCATTTCTCATTGCCATTTGCTAATTAAATGTTGGAAAGCTAGCTGGACGTGCCTTTTATTATTTTCTTGATGGATATTCCAACTACAATCAAATAGCAGTGGACCCTATAGATCAAGATAAGACTGCATTTACATGTCCATTAATTTGGAGTTTTTGCATATAGAAGAATGTCATTTGGATTATGCAATGCTCCCGCTACTTTTCAAAGGTGTATGTTGTCCACTTTTTTTGATTTAGTAGAGAAAATTATTGAAGTATTTATGGATGATTTCTCTATTTTTGGTAATTCTTATTATGATTGTTTAGCTAATTTGTCCATTATTTTGTAGAGGTGTCAAGACACCAACCTTGTGTTGAATTGGGAAAAGTGTCATTTCATGGTCTAAGAGGGAATTGTTCTTGGCCATAGAACTTTTGAAAAAGGAATGGAGGTGGATCAAGCAAAAATAGAAGTTATTAGTAAACTGCCTCCACCAATTAATATTAAGGGAGTTAGGAGTTTCTTAGGTCATACAGGCTTTTATAGGAGCCTTATCAAAGATTTTTCAAAAAAATGCAAAACCTCTTAGTGATTTACTTGTTAAGGATGTCGACTTTATGTTTGATGATTCTTGTTTGCATGCATTTTCTGTTTTAAAAGAGAAGCTTATTTCTGCAAGTGATAGTGCAGTAGGTGTTGTTCTAGGACAAAAGAAGGATAGGAAATTACATGTCATTTATTATTCCAGCAAAGTCTTAAATTCTGCACAAGTAAATTACATAACTATTGAGAAGGAACTCTTTGTGTTTGTTTTTGATAAATTTAGATCATATTTGATGGGATCTAAAGTCATAGTCTATACTAATCATTCTGCCCTCAAATATTTGTTGTCCAAAGAAGATGTCAAGCCAAAAATTTTTGAGATGAATTTTGCTACTGTAGGAGTTTAAATTGGAAATTAGAGATAAAAAAGGAAAGGAAAATGGGGTAGTTGATCATCTGTACAGACTTCTATTGGACAGTTTAAACTCTAATTTTTTAGACATTAATTAGATGAGAGACTCCTTGCTGTGAAAGATCTGCCTTGGTTTGCTGACATAGCAAACTTTAAGGCCACTCAACTCATTCCAAAGAGATTTACTTGGCAGAAAAGAAAGAAATTTCTACATTACAGCAAATTCTATGATAGAAAGACCCTTATTTGTTCAAAATTGGGATGGATGGTCTACTTAGGTGTATCCCACAAAGTGACAGAGGTTAATTTCTGAAGTTTGATCATTTAAGTAATCACTTTGAGGAAGAAGAGTTAAGGCACAGAGGTTGATTTCTGAAGTTTGATCATTTAAGTGGACACTTCAAGTGCATAAAGTGTCTACGCAGAAGTCCATTATTGCTGAATTTTGCAACAAAGCTTGCACGTGGATACTCTGACCATTTGAAGTGAATACGGGCAAATGAGCACTACCACTCTTGGGAGTGAAAGTAGACACGTGCAAATGCGCGTTGTCACTCTGGTTACTCATAGTGAACACGCACAAAAAGGTTTGAAGGAGTCTCTGCAATAAACTTTGTGTGTGTACACTCTTGTTGCATAGTGTTCACGCGCAACCAATGACCTTGTGCGCTACTACTCTAACAGATTAGAGTTGACACACACAACTTTGAGCGCACACTTTGACCATTTGAAGTGAACATGCGCAAGGGTATCTGAGAAAATTGAAGAGAAGCCTTCCACATTGCTACTCCAATCATTTAAAGTGTCCACGCGCAAATGCGTGCTACTACTCTCGCCATTTGAAGTAAACACGCGCACTTGAGTGAAGTTTTTATGTGGTTACTCTCGCCACTTGAAGTGAACACGCACATAGGTCAGAGCTTTTAAGTTTGAACTTTAATCACTTAAAGTAGTCACATGATTTGCACACCTCAATTTAAGTGGCAACTCTGATTACTTAGAGTAAACACGCTCACTTGTATTTCATTAAAAATTGTCCAGCGTGCCTACTTTCCATATTTAAAGTGTCCACCCACTCTGCGTAGCCATATAAACTCCTCAGAGTGATAACGCAAAAGCACCAAACCAAAAACCCTCACATTTGCCTTAAACGCCAGCCCTGAAATCTGATTTTTTTTACTTACTATTAACTGTGTTCTTGTTGATTATCTATTACACCATCACCTGCGAGTAGGATTACATCATTTTTGTACTTCAATTCCAGATAATTCTTCTTCCAAATTTGAATTTCCTAATTAGGGTTCTTCAGAGTATGAATTGGGGAAATTTTGGTGAACTTGAAATTAAGGGCAAATTTTGGGAAATTATTGATTCGAATATGCAATTGAAGGTTGATAGGGTTGATTTCATGCTAAAATTGTAAATTTTGATGGAGAATTAAGACTGCATGAAGATTTTTTGTATGTATATGTTGTGTTTGTGCTTACATATGGGACTTGATTTTTGAGCAATTTATTGTGAAATCTATGCATTTTAATATTTGAAATTACTGGAAATATGTCTTGTATAATTTTGAAATAATTTTTGATAGATCAATTATGTACAAAGGATTTTCAAAGTGAATTCTATGAGTACTAATATGATTTTTGGTGATTGAAATTCTCTGAGCATATTATTTTGGGCTATTAGTTTGTTGCACTACACTGATTGGCTCTAAATTCCTTAATTCTACCATTGAATTTTAATTCTGTACATGTTGCTCATACTAATCTGCATAATAGTACTCTACACATGAAAAATAGAAGCTGAACTACGATAAACACTAATTCTACACCTATACATTGTTGAATTTGATGAATTGTGTTTGTTAATGAGTCACTAATATTGCACACAGTTGTAAGATAGCATATTCTCTATGTTTCGAGCTAGAAAAAGTGTTGTGATTGTTGAAATATTTCCTGCACATTTGGCAATAATAATGAACTAATTCTTCCTTTTTTTAATTTGTGATTTCAGCTGAAACATGACAAGCACACCAAGAGGAACTCTAAGATCAAAGAGGGGAAGATTCTCAGCTGGTCCTTCCTCAAGGACTATACTTGATCATGACCAAGATTTAGAAGCATTGCACATGAGAACTATTTAAAGGCTAACATCTTGAAAAGGAAGATAGTTCAAGACAGAAATTTTGATCTAGTTGAAGGAGAACACCCTGAATTTTCTGAACAAATTTAGAAAAGAGGCTGGGAGATTTTTACTTCAATGGCTGGAAAAGGGTCCAAGGATATTTTACTCACAAGTTTTATGCTAATGACTTAAGGACCAAGAAGATCACTTGCCTTCTAATCGTACTGCTGTTAAAGGCACTGTAGTGGACTTTTCTACTGAGAACATCAATAAAGTTTTAAAGATTGATGTTGAAAAAGAAGAAGGACAACAGGATTTCTCAGATTTTAGGAAAATATGGATAAGGATTACACTGAAATCCTCCATAGAATTGGCAGACCTAAAACTACATGGGAAAGAAGTGCAAGAGATGAAGCAAGAAACATCTTTACACCAAAGAATATTTTGACCAAGAACCTGCTGTTCTTTACAAAAGTATGAAGTATTTTCATACTTAGTTCATTCATGTTGGTAATACACAGCTCCACAATTGTTGTCAAGAGAGCTGAGCTTATTTTTGCCATTGTAAATGACTTCTACATCAATATGGGAGAAGTGATCAATAGTAGCATCAAGGCAATTCTGAAAACAAAGAGGGACTCTTTGGGATTTCCAGGATTAATTACTCTACTTTGTGAAGATGCAAGGGTAAATTTTGGGAAATTCTATGAGAAAATCAAAGCCACTCCTCCCATTACAACAACCATGATCAAAGAGATATATGCCACTACCCCAATTACTGCTGCCTCACCAATCCTTACAAAGTTTTAGAAGGATTCTCCTCTCAAACTCAAGACACAACTGCAGAAAATTCTGAACAGACAGGATTCCTTGGCTGAGAGGCAGAATGCCTAACATGAAAGCAACAAGGCTAGAGTTCTCTTGCTAGAAAATATAATAATGAACATTGGTAAGAAGATGGGCATGACAAAGGAGCAACTTTATGAGTCAAAAGTGAAAAATGCCCAATGCCTTAGAGCCACCACATTTAACAACCTCCCTCTTTTTAACACTTGCTTTAACACTCCTCCAACAGCTGAAGTGGATAAAAGTAATGAGAGTGAAAAAGAAGATGAAGAAAAGGAGGAGAGTTCAAATGAAGAATATGTAGAAGAATAGTTTAGGAATTTAGTTTTTGTTGTTCTTTCTTTTTAAATTTCAGATTGTGTAATTTTTAGTACTTGGGAACTTTATTTTCTACAATTTTAGTTAGTGATTTTCAGTTGTTCAGAACAATTTTAATATTTTCAGTTGTAATGAAGTACAAGTTTTCATTTGGTTTATATTTCTGCATTTTAATTACTCTATTTTTTTTATTGATTGATGGAATTTTTGGTGTTTTATGCAGAATATGTCACTATCACACAGCACCCAAACACATGAGATTTTGACACTTGCACAAGCTGCCATGAAAAGAGGTGAATTTTGTACCTCTTGTTCATGAGTTTAGCTTCACATCCACTGAAAAATTTTCAAAAAAACACAAAAATACTAGTTTAGACATTGAGCTACATTTAATTGAAAATTCTGTGAATTCTGAATTTATTTTTTAAGTTGTTTTTCTCATTCTCTAATGAGATCACACTTGTAATTTTCAAAATAAGGTAGTCTTGTCACTTTGAACATATAGTTTTGAAAAAAGTGGATTGTGAGCTTAAATGATTGACATGTTCACTTTAAATTCCTTGGTAAGATTTGAGCCTCATGCATAACATTTCTTGTTGTGTGAAATTAATCTCATATTTTGCTGCACCTCTAGAACTTGCATTATTTCTTAATTGAATATGTAATTTATAGATCTTACATGTATGATGGAGGCCTTCTTTGATCATGCTTAGTTAGCCTAAATGAACCTCTTTTACGTTGAGAATCATAGTTCACCCCTTTTGAGCATTTAACCTTTTCTTTAGTAAAACTACAATTTAAGACTTACTGAAAAACCATAAGACAAATCCAAATTAAAAAGAGGAAATTTGAGTTTAATCAAAGATGATTTTTAAAACTAAGTTTGGGGTGGCATTTTATATGATATTGCTTGAGGACAAGCAAAGTTCTAAGTTTGGAGTGGAGAACAACAGCATAATCTGAGTTATTTGAAAAGATAAATGAAAAGCAAAGTGTTAAAAAGTGAAAAATAGAAAAGAATTGAAAAAGAATTTTGTACATGAATGATGCATGGATAGTACTTTAAATGTTGCAAAAATTCTGAAATTATGTGCAGATTTGAATAAATAAATAAAAGAATACAATCTCAATTTAAGTTTTGAATTTCATCTACTTGAATTGCATCTTTGCTGTTTGGAAATAACCACATTGTTTTCCTAATTGATTGAACACCTACCTATCTATTAACCTCAATTTTACTTGAAAAACTCCTCTTGATATGTGATTTGTTGTATAATTACAGAGGAGATTGAGAATATTTGCAAGCAGTCTATGGTAGAGTGTGGTAAAAATGATAAATTTTAAGTAAACACTACTAAGTGATGAGGGAAACACTACTTGTGAGTTATGAATCATGTTTCTTAATTTTGCTCACATGAACTTTTGCTGAACTATATGAACTCAGATGACAAGCTCTTTTTTATAATGAGATTAATTCAATGTGATTTTCATAGTGAATGAGTATAAAAATAGCTTGATTAAGAATGAGAAATCAAAAAAACACAGAATTAAAAGAATTGAAAAAATCTTAAAAAAAGGCAGCTTGCTGATTGAATTTTGAGAAGTGGATGAACTTTCCCTTTAAGTTGATTTGAATTGCTTGATGATAAGCAAAATTCTAAATTTGGGGTGGTGATAAATCCACATTTCACTACATTTTTAGTATAGTTTTTGTTAATAAATAAGTAGAAAAGTACCAAATAAACTTGAAAATACCATAAATATTGCATTAATATTCATAATTGTGTAAATAGTTTAGAATTTTAGATTTTATTCCAATTTTAGACAATTTGACTTAAAAAGACTTAATTTTAAGCAGAAGCTTGAAATGAGACTCTGAAGTTGATATTGAAGTGGAAAAAAAATGAAAGGATTGAGCTTAAAGAGTAAGAATCAGATGATAAGTGTTGGGCGTATCAACTTTGAATGCATAGAGTTAACACTTTGAAGAAGAAAGTTCATGAAGATCAAGTGAGTAGCAACTCTAAGTGCTGAAAGTGAACACTGCAGTAGCAAAAATCCTGATGAGTCTTGGGAGTGTACACTCTTGTTGCTGAGGGTAGCCATGCCCAAGGCCAATTTACGCAGACACTTCATGCGTGGACACTCCAACCACTGAGAGTAGCCACTCAAAGTACGCGCGTACACTCTGACCAGTTAGAGTAGCCACTCACTTTGTACGTGTACACTCTGCCTACTTAAAGTAACCACGCGCAAGCTTTACTTACATAGAACACATGCGCGTGGACACTCTTACTCATGAAAGTGTCCACGTAAAATAACAGAATTTTGAAAATCACTTTTAAGTGCCAATTTTTGGACAATTTGAGTTCTTATCTCAGCTATAGAAGCTTCTAGAAGTGAAAGAATTAGAGAAGTTTAATTAGGTATTAGGATCAATGAGGCAAGGAATTGTCCTTTAATTAAAGAAGCGAAACTGATTATCAATCAATTAAAATTCTCAAGAGTCCTGAACATGATTATATTGCAATTGAAAATCTGGTGAAGTGATTCCTAACTATTTTTCACCTAGCAATTCCAATATAAAATTTGTATTCTATTTTACAGCACTTTATTACCTTTATTGTTCTTATTTCTCATCATTTTACATGTTACAAATCCTTCAAATGATATGTGTGGCTCAACTAATTGTCAAATTGTGAAGTGGTAATTGAAAATAAGATCCTTGTGGATGATACTTGGGACTCATATTGATTTCTAAAATTTTATTACTTACTACAACTATCTAGTACTATTTCTAGTTAGCAATTTTACGCGAAGAATATTGTTGTATTCTGATTTGCATAACACGTGTAATTTTGATTATCATAGTATCTAAAGGTTTCTATTCGAATTTGAACGATTGTCCAATCCAATTATTAAATCAATCTTAATATTATTAAATCAATCTTAATAACCACAGATAGGGATGGAAACAAGTCAGGTCAGGTCAGACTTTATTTTAAACAGGTCTGACTTGTAATATAATTATTAAGCTTGAGTCTGGCTTGTTACCTATTAAAGGCTTTATTTTCAGCCTGACCTGGACTATCTAGGTGGCCTGTTAACAAAGCCTACTACAAAAAAAAATCTTAATATTAATGAAAATATAAATATTTTATTATCAAATTAGTTTACATATTTTTCTACTTTTCATCTGTATTATTGATAATTATTAAATAATTATAATAATTTTTATATAATTTTATAAATAATTTTTAAAATATGTTTTGAGTACTAATTATAAATGTTTCATATTAAATATATTTTTATTTTTATTTTTAAAAATTATTAAAGTATTTTTAGTTTTTTTTAAGATCATATTTTGTTTGTTTAAAGACATCTTATAATTAATAAATAAATTTATAGTAAACATATAAAATTAATTACAAAAAATAACATTCACACAATTTGTTGAATTAGCTGAAAGAAAATTATTATATTTTAAAAATAAATAAATTTAAATTCAATGTAATATATATATATATATATATATATAATGACAATATTAATAATTATTAAATTAAAATAAAAATAAAATAATTACAAAATATTTAATTTTATTTATTTCATTAATTTGTTATTTTAAATTAACAAATACACGTAAAATTAACAACACTATAACATTAATGTAATATAGAAAAATATTACTGATACAGTAAACTAAAATATATACTTATATATAAAATATAAATTGATAAATTATCTAATAATTTAATTTTTTATTTATGAAATTTTTTATGAATTATTGAATTTTAAATATAAAGACTATTTCTTCCTTATCAAAGAGTAAAAAGTTAGGCTCTATGGTTTATGGAGAGAGAACAACAAAAATCCCAACCTAGCAACAGTCCTAACAATTTAAGAAAAAAAAATATAGATTTGGTTTATATTTTTTACACTTGTTTACAAATTAGTTCCTAGATAGAAGCAAAACACAACGATTCCTAAATATCCATATTTCAAAATATGCATACACATACAATATTTTGATTTTAGGGTTACATTGTAGTACAAATGTGATAGTTCTAATCGAATCTTTCTATGTATTGATGCAAATAATTTACTAGAATAATATATCGTCATGAAGTAAATATTATCACACATGATTAGGGTTTGCATATGATATTCTTTTATGAAAGAAAAGACCCTAATAACCATAGTTCAATTCCTAAACTCATTCCTTGTAAATGTGATCCAATTTGGTAATAATTTAGTTCAACTAGAATCTAACTTCTCTAGTGAGTTTGTTCTTTGTTAGCAATCCTATAGATTCTTTTAGTATTTAGTTTATGATATCAAATTATATATATAATGAACAAAAGGAATGGAATATGTCACCTTGTGATGTCCAATTTTATTTCTTTATATTCAAATGAACTTTTTCAAAACAAATATCTCATATATTTATTTTATTGAGCATGATCATGCATTTTATAATCTTACTTTATGAAAAAACTTTATAGATATTACTTTTATTATATAAGAGGGACAAATATCGTATAGGTCATTTAAATTCTTCCATTTGATTTATTTTATGCTTAACTTTCAACTCTATGATTATCTTGTTATGTAGGTGATGTTTAATAAGATTAAAATATAAAGTTATCATGTAGAAATTTCAATAATTTCAAGTCAAAGAATCGCTATTGAAGCAAGTGCCCAAAAAAAATGAAAAGTCTAAGTTTTGATGGATGAAAAATAGCCATATTTTAGATGAATTATCTAAAGTATTTGATTAATTTATTCAAGTAATTTTAATAATGTCTGGAAAACAATACAAGTCCAAGCTATCTAGAAAAAACAGAACATCTATATATAACTTACTACAATATCTAAAGACAGTAAGGGCATTAGACTATTAATGTAGAAAATGAACTACTCAAATGTGAAAAAACTATTTTTTTAAACTTTAAATATATCAAAATTGAGGACATACCAAAAAAATAACTTAAAAAAGTTAAAGCAAATAACAAGAAAAAAACAAAGAGATATTGATCTGAAAAAAAATAAAAATATTTTTTCTACTTCTTTTTCAAAAAGAAAAAAAAGTCAAGAATGAAATAAGCTTACTGGTACACTTGGTAAAAAAAAGACATGGACACATGTCAAAGCATTATAGAAAAACAACTTAATAAGTTTAAAGAATAGATGATTGTATTTAAGTAAAGATTCTTGTGACTTGATAAATTGAAGGCACGTTCACCAAAAAAATATAAAAAAAACTGCTAAAATATATTTTTAAAAAATCTTAATTAAATATTATTTAATTTTATATAAACTTCTTTTCGTAAAAAAATTTGTAGTTAGCCTAAAAAATTAAGTATGATTTTTTTTTTTTTACCTAAAGAGGTAATATTATAAAATAATACTTAAAATCATTTGAGTTTGAAGAGACTTATACAAAAATACTTAAAATTGTGAGATATCTATTATAATCTTTGTTAACAATGAAAATCATAGTAATAATATTTAAGATTAAATATAACTCTTATGAGCCGATATAAAATTTCATGTATCATTATTTTATTTTCATACTACAACTTATTTGTTTAACATCATACACAATTAAAATTTATAAAAAAACAAATTTAATCCTTCTTGTTATTATTTCTATCTTACTATTTCAATCACAAACATCATTATTATATTTTAAATTATTTGATATTTATACAAAATTTTTATAATGAGTCAGTTTAATACATGTGATTATCTATGAGATTTGATTATTTATTTACTTACACACTATTTTTTAATGTATTATATTATATTAATATTAATATTTTTATTTAAATAAAAATATTTTTATGAATTTTTTATTACATTACGTAACCTCTCTTACATTTCACACTTAATTTTTAAATATAGTTTTTATTATTTAATTTTATATTTTTAAAATTTATTGCTTTAATTTATTTCTATTTAATGTAATAAAATATTTATTATTAATAATAAAAATTATTAATATTTTAATAAATTGTAATAATTATGTTATATATCTTTAATTTTTTATTTTTAAAATTTGATTTGATTTAATAATACCCATATAATATAAAATAGTCACTGGTTTTTTTAATTTATTTTTATTTATATAAATTGATTTAATTTAAAATTTTCCATGAATGTTTGAGAATTAGGAAAGGTTACAAATATATACTTTAACTCGGGGGGAGAATAGGCGATTCTGCAATGTCGAAGAGGAAAAACAGTGGCAGACTGGCAGTAGAAATACAAGAGAGCCGAATCAATCCATAGAATTAGAATGTATATAGTACAACGAGGAAATTTCCAGAAGAAGTACGAAATCAACGTGAAAAAACTTGATTGGTATAACGTACTCGTTTATGGTTTTGGATGTATGAATATGCGAACACAAGAACCAGACCAAGCACGTGAATGATGGGAAAAAGCACATATTCACGCATAACGTGCATGCTTCACCAATTGTCTTCAATGTTGGAATTGAAACAAGTCCAAGGAATTATCACAAAAGCAGGGTTTCACGGTCACATTCCTTTCACTTGCAAGTTAATATTTTTCTCCGCAATTTCTCCGACAGGAAACCTTTCCCATGCTCATTCTCTCTTCCAACAAACATCCATGGACAATTCCTTTCTTTGCAACACTATGATTCGAGCTTTTGCCAACACTTCCTACCCTCTTCAAGCTCTATATATTTACAACCACATGCAAATCACCAATGTTTTCTCCGATCATTTTACGTACAATTTTGTTCTCAAGGCTTGCTCTAGAGCTTACAGGTTTATCCAAGAATTTGGCAAATTTGATCAGTTTACTATTGCTTCTAAAGGGGCTGAAGTTCACTGCACAGTTTTCAAACTTGGGTTTGTTCATGACCCTTGTATTCAGAACTCTTTGCTCTATATGTACTGTCAATGTGGGTTCGTCCCAGTTGCCCAACATTTGTTTGATGAAATCAGCGACCCAAGTTTGGTTTCTTGGAATATCATGATATTAGCGTATGATCGTATCAATGATTCTAAATCTGCAGATTACCTTTTTGAATCAATGCCACACAAAAATGTTGTTTCATGGAATACTATAATTGCGAGATTCATTAGGGTAGGTGATGTTGAGGCTGCAAGAAGGGTGTTCCAATTTATGCCTGAGAGGGATGCTGTATCCTGGAATTCTATGATAGCTGGTTGTGTATCTGTTAAAGATTATGCAGAAGCTTTAGCACTCTTTTCTGAGATGCAAAATGCTCAAGTAAAACCAACAGAAGTAACACTTATATCAGTTCTGGGTGCCTGTGCTGAAACAGGTGCACTGGAAATAGGTAACAAGATACATGCGTCTCTCAATTTGTGTGGACATAAGATTGAAGGGTATTTAGGAAATGCCCTTTTGAATATGTATTCTAAATGTGGGAATTTGAGTTCAGCTTGGGAGATATTTAATGGGATGAGGATAAAAACTGTGAGTTGTTGGAATGCTATGATTGTTGGTTTGGCTGTCCATGGTTACTGTGAGGAAGCTCTGCAATTGTTTGCAGAGATGGAACAAGAGCTTGGTACTACTAATCCAAATAGGGTAACATTCATTGGTGTTTTGATTGCTTGCAGTCATAAGGGTTTGGTTGATAAAGCAAGATGGTATTTTGATCATATGGTAAAGCAATACAAAATTCGGCCTGATATCAAGCATTATGGTTGCATGGTTGATATTCTAAGCAGATTTGGTTTGTTGGAAGAAGCGCATCAAATGATCAAGATTGCTCCTTCCCAAAATAGTGCCGTTTTATGGAGAACATTGCTGGGTGCTTGCAGGACACAAGTTAACGTGGAATTGGCTAAGATATGCTTCCAACAACTTGCCAAATTGGAGCATCTAACAGATGGAGATTACATGTTGTTGTCTAACGTTTATGCTGAAGCTGAGAGATGGGATGAGGTTGAGCGTGTAAGGAGTGAAATGATTAACTTGCATGTTTCTAAGCAAGTTGGCTACAGCCAAATCAATATGAATGAATCTGATAAGTTTTCCTTAAACCATTGGCCACTTTTTTAAACTCAATATTTCTTAGCTTTCTCCAAAGAGTGCACGAACTCCTGGCTGGCTTATGTTGATGACATTTTTAAATTTTTAAACTGTATACTAAGTATGTCACCGGGTGACCTTGTACCAAGTGAATATTCGTTAATCAGGCTAAATATCCGTTGACATGAAGACTCTGGATAAAGCTGGGAAACTTAAATTCAGCAACATTAATTACTTCTTTTCAAGCTTGTGGAAACTCAAATCCTTTGGTAAGAATTCCTTCCATTGTGTGGTACCGCTACTCTTATTATTTTCATCTTTTATAGATTAACTTAAGTCAACTTAATTTGCTTTTTTCCAAAAATTTGAAAGGATTACATGTTACTTGTTAGTCTTCTAGTTTTATATATATATATATATATATATATATATATATATATATATAATTATTTTGTTTCTTGAGTATTGATATATTTTCTGCTTGACTTAAATATGTTTTGGCCCTTACATTTTAGTGAATTTTTTGTTTTAGTCCCTTCAAACAAATTCTTGTTTATTTGGTCCTTACTTTTTCACGAACTATTGATTTTAGTCCTTTTCGTTGACATTTTACTTGTTAGTCTTCTAGTTTTATAAAAAAATAAAAAATCATTTGTTTCTTGAGTACTAATATATTTTTTTACTTGGCTTAAATATGTTTTTGATCCTTATATTCTAGCGAAATTTTTGTTTTACTCCATTCAAATGAATTCTTTTTGTTTTGGTCTCTACATTTTCTCGAACTATTATTTTAGTCTCTCTAACTGACATTATCTATCTAACCAAAAACTAACATTTTATAGTGAATCTCAAATATCATATTAGCAATAGGGACTAAAACCAAAACTTATAAAAAAGTAGGGACCAAAAGAAAAAGGATTTGATGGTCTAACCAAAAGCTGACACTTGACAGTGTATATCAAATATCATATTAGCAATAGGGACTAAAAACAAAACTTATAAAAAAGTAGGTACCAAAAGAAAAAGAATTTGTTTGAAGGGATTAAAACAAAAAAAAATTGTTAAAATGTGAGGACTAAACTGCCTCCAATTGGATAGTTGGAGGATTAATTGAAAAATAAATACAATTTAGTGGAATGCAAAATGAGTTTCTGAAACACTTGAAGATTGAATTATACTAAGACTACTTTCTTCAGTAAAGAAAACTAACGTCATTTGTATACTCGTGTTCTTAGGTATAATAGATGGAATCTAAGCCTAAATAAGAAAAGGATCCTCAAGGACATGCAACTAATCCAAGATCTTAATCCTCCAGACACAGAAAGGATCTTTCAGGAGCATATAAAGAT
Source organism: Abrus precatorius (assembly GCF_003935025.1). Taxonomy (NCBI): domain Eukaryota; kingdom Viridiplantae; phylum Streptophyta; class Magnoliopsida; order Fabales; family Fabaceae; genus Abrus; species Abrus precatorius. The sequence continues at coordinate 13,774,137 of NW_020874292.1, forward strand.
GCTTCCAGAAAGTAAGTGATACTGGTACTATTTTTCAGTGGCATTCTCGTTTGTTATATTATTGTTCATGCTTTTTATATTTATATTCTTTACTGATGAACAACAGAATGACACTTGATACGAAGAGAGGGGGGTCCAGTAATAGCATCATGAGTAATTTAGGCTGCTCTAAGATAAATAATGACGGTTGTGATTTGGGCAGCACCATGCACATGAATTTAGAGTTTTCTTAGAAATGACTTCTGAAATCTCATACAGGTAACTGACAATGGGAAAGCAGTGCTTAATTCATTGTCTCCAGCTAATTGTCCTTTCAAAATATGATCGAAGGTATATAACAAGGTTCCATGAAATGAAAGAGCTTTGGAGCACCAATATTTAGTGAAGATGCTGTGGTTGCAAATTCTTCTCATGATCCAAGGGTCTTTAGTTTCATAACAACATAAAGATGCTAAGGTAGAAAGTCTCTAGTTTCTTTACTTTGAAACCATATATAAGAACAGAATTATATTGTTATGAAACTTCCCGTAGGACCTAGTCACAGGCCTAGATGTGGAAGAACCCTTCTTGCAACCTACTTCTTATGATATACACAAACACATTGACTATCACTTTAACAACGAACATGTTGCTTCAAGTTTTATTATATTGATCCATGCCAATTTGACTAATTAACTGGCCAATCTCTTGATCAAGCCTTTGCCTTTGTCATCTCTTTTTCAAAGTCTGGTTATCAATTGCTTGATAGACCTACAGAGTAAGACAATAGGTGAAGAGGTTTTCTACCATAGACCAATTGGAAAAGGGTGGCATCGAGGGTTGTGTGGTAGGACGTGTTGTAGTAGTACTCAGCTCAAGGAACCCAATTAACCCATTCTTGGAGATAAATACTAGTGAGGTAGTGAAGGTGTTCAATGTACAATAAATGCTTTTAAGTAACAATGATCAATGGAATTCTTGAGTTATATGTTGATATTGATTTAGTTGGTAGTTATGTAATGATTGCTTAAGCAATATAACTGATATAGCATGTAAATAATTTTTCAGATTTAATTAATTAATTAATTTTACAATTATATAATAATTTTATGTTACAAAATTTTGTTAATTATACTTTTAGGTTGCTTTATTAAAGATATTAATTTATTAGATGATGACGATCTTGAGTATAATTTATCAAATATGTTAGAAATAAATGATAATGATGTTGATAACGAGGGTGAAATTTCCAGTGAAAATGATACAAATATTAAATGTGACTTGAATTCAATTGTTTAATCAAGTGAAATTAGTACTCTGGTTTCATTTGGTGGTTGGCAACAAGGTTAGTTAATATGTATCAGGGATACATAAGTCAAATTAAATAAATATCTTACATAATATTGGTATATTAACAAGAGAAGATTAAAATACACTTTGAAATGATTGTCAACATTATTAATACATTAATTAGGATTATCCTGATGAAGGAATATAATTTGTATATTCAAATTTAGTTTGTTCGTGGAAAGTGTATAACATCCTCTTTTTCATTTATTTAATAAATTGATGAATGGCTTGGTATTATATTGTGTTAGACTGTATTGGAGTGATTTAAGGGTTGGTAGAATTTTAGTGTAGAGGATCTCGCTCAGGCAAGACAAATCTCTCTTAAGCGAGACTAAGCTCCCAGAACTACATGTTTTTAGGACAATCTCACTCAGACAAGATGATTCTCGCTCAAGTGAGATAGGATGTATTCAATCCAACTGTCACCTTGCCCAGGCTAACGTGATCTCACTCAAGCGAGCTGAGTCGCTCAAGCAAAAGACTCACAAGAAAATGTCCAACTCTCTGGATGTTGCCTCACTCAGGCAAGCTGTACCTCGCTCAGGCGAGAATTGCATCGCTCCAGCTAGCTGTTCCTCGCTCAAGCGAGAGTTTGCGAGGCTGAGGGGTATTTGATCATGAGTGTCGCGCTCAAACAAATTATTAAAAATTGAATTGCATAAAAATTATGTAATAAGAGGTGCAATCCGAGTCGTCTCCTAATGATGATAATGTTATATGATTATGAATTTGGATAGGGTTTGATTTATAAAATAACACTGATTAAAATGAAAAATTAACAAGAATTAAAAACTCTAATCCAAGAATTTAGAAGAACTATGACTATTCTATCACCAAATTCCAATAAGATGCATCAGCTAACAAATTAATGATTAACATTAAATTCGAATAAAACATCAATTCAAATTCAGCATTCACATGAAGACCCTCATGCATTCGATTAACACACAATCGCTTAAAGTTCAGAAACCTCTAAAACCTAATTGATTTGTGTTAATTTAATTCACTAATGCCATTAATCTTAGATCTCAAACCTAAAAATCTAATTCACATTCCTTCAAAAATTAATTACACACATCAACCAAATAATATGTAATCAAACAACTGCACAATTATTAATCCAAATGAATAACTTCAATTTGAAAATCTAATTAGCAAAAGGAAAACAGAGGAAGAGATGAAACCGGAGTTGTTGTTGAATGAATTGCGAAACCGATCCTCAAGAATGTCTCAACCCTTTTTCAATCCTTGGATTAGATGAAAGTCTAAGCCTCCATTAATGGAGGAAAACGAAAGGTAAAAATGTGAGAGAAGAGAAAAGGCAAAGAAGAAAAGACAAAAACTCTAAAACTTGTATTATTCCTCCCGAAAAATAACCAACCATTTTTCAACCTGCTGCCCTAATTTAAATACAGGCCTTTTAAGGGTCAAAACATAAAAACTAATTAATAATTATTCAATTACATTAATTCTATACTCAATAGCTATCTCTGGAATCCTTATTTGTTCAAGTTTGAATTTTGGAGGGAAAGTTATGCTTGTAATTGCTGCCTAGTATCCATGTTGAATCCGAGAAGATATTGTGTGGTATTTTTGGCCATGAAGATCTGTCAGTTTCGATTTTTGATATGAAGAGAAATTGTAGTCATGGATGTTAGCTTCAAAATTCAACTAGAATGGACTTAAACGAACATCTGTGGACTGAGATATGGCCCAAATACTACACCAAGGTAAGAAATCGTGAGTGTATATTTCTGACTTTTTTCAGGCCCAGTTTCGACATTTTATCATCAGAATTGGTTTCTGACATCTTTATAGGAATTGTGCGCCTTTCTCTCAGCTTTCCTACAAATTAAGAATCATAATGAAATGAGCTCTACAACTCAAGATATGGCCCAAAAAACAAAACAATATCAGAATTTGCCTAATGCTGGAAAAATTAAATAAAGCCCAAATAAAATTCAAACATCATAAAATGATCAAATTCAAACCAATTAAGCACAAAAGAGGATTAATGAGCTAGGAATGAGAGGAAATAAGATTGTAAAAATTCCAATTGATTAGTATTTAAGAGATTTCCAGCATAGAAATTTCATTTCATTCCAAATCTTATGTTTTCTTCTCGTTTTCTCTGAACTCTCACTTCCTTCTCTCAGATAAAACTCCCTCAAACTCCGATTACTCTTCAAATCTGAGTTTGGACGTTAAATCTAAATGACTCAAAATAAGTTTCTCTGGATTAAACTTTGTTTTCAATGATTGTTTCTCTTATTTTTCAATCTTAACAGATATCTATTGGTACTCAGGAGAACTTTTGTAATTGAACTCTAATCTTTGTTAATATCGCTTCACATACTTATCTCGAGTTAAGGAGGGCTTTATTTGTCGTTCTATTAAAATGTTTATTTTATGCTCATTGGAGCACTAGTACATAAGAGATTATGTGTTGAAGTATAATATTTATGAATGATAGCTGAGAATATGCATGTTTGGTTGTTTGGCTGGAATATGTTCACGTGAAATATATCATGAGTACTCAATATGGAGCGTTATAGAAACATGTTGAGGGATTATGGTGTAATTATATGAAATATGCCTATACAAGATGTTATGATGAAGCATGATATTGTATTTGTGAGTTGAAATGTATGGACTATATGTCGAGATATGTATATGAGCATTTTGTGGCTGTTATGAATTATGATGTTGGTCGTAATGAGTTAATGAGTGAAACTATACTCTAATGGGATGAGTAGTGTGGACTTAGTCTGAAAGTGTTTTACTAAGCACGACTTATGAGTGGAGAATGAAAGGATTCTTGAGATAAGTACAAGTGTTGGATATGGAATGGATATAGTGTGAATAGTTACAAAGATATACTGAGGTATAAAGTTTGGAGATGATAAGAAATCTGAAAGAAACATAGGGTAGTGACTGACATTTGCGTATGTGTACACACTCTTTCTAAGAGCGAATGTGTCACATGACTTCACGCTCGTTTTCTGACTAGACTCCTGACTATACTTTTGCTAAAAGGCCCGTTATTGTATACACTGTATCCGTGTATATAGGCTAACCGACGATTATTTACCTAGTTGAGTAAGACCTTAAGAAATGCTGGAAACATCATTGTTTGTGATCACAGTGCACTAGGAGTGTATATTTGAAGGAGAGAATTAAATAAGTTATAACAAATTATGGTGTTGTAAATATGTGATTATGGTTGTTCTGTGAATTAGTTGCTGAAATGATTATGTTTCTTTATGTCATACTATAATTCCATGTAATATGTTAATTTTGTAAAATGATAAACCAGATGCTCATCCTTACTAAAAATTTTCAGGAAAATAGGATGACGGTGCCTCAAGAAATGATTAGGCTGGTAAATAGTTTTGTACAATATATGCTTAATTATGTATTTAATGAGTAGCAAAAAATATTTCATTTTAAGTTGACCGTACATGTTGATGATATACCTAGGAATATTATTATGTTGGAGATGAGACTATATTATAGTGTCTCTTTTGACTTCCCTATGAATGATAGAATTCATCATACCTTATGTATATATATCTATAATGGTACGGTTAGGATCCCAGCTGCCATAGCATATTTGTGCACGTACCGTGATCACGACCATCTCAGAAGGATGACTCGATTTACATTCGAGTGAGTGTTAGGAGTTGAGGTTACAGCCGATTCAGGAGACCTACCTTGGATTAGATGACAAACTTAATTCTGATGATTTAGAGGAGATAAAGAGATGACATGGGAATGACTAGTATCGGGTCCATAGTGTTGAGATATGTTTTAAGACTGCTCTGGAATACTCATTTTTGGATTTCATGTATTTTGATGAACAGTTTGTGAATTATTGTACTTGATATTTATATGTATATATATAAATGCAGGCTTAGTACCCATATTTGTAAAATTAATTCTAGTTTATTATGATCTTTTTTATTTACTATTGTTCAATTGATATGGTATTGTTAAGAAGTTTTGCAAATAATTTTATTTACAAAAAGATTCTAATTTATTCGTATTTATAATGTTAGTTGTATACAAAAATTCACACTTTATTCCAATCTTGTACAAATAATTGTGTAGTTTAAGATAAAAAAAAGTTAGGATATTACAAAGTAGGTGATAATTTATATGTTGAATTGTAATTTGATATCAATCAATTTCTACAGTTATGTGAAATATTAAAATAATGTATTTGGTTGTTTGTGACCAGTGAACGTTCATTTATGCAAAAGAACAAATATGTAGGCTTTTAAAAAATCTGATAAACGACATAATTTAGTAAATGTCATGATATCACATGATTATATTAATTTGAATTTAAAATTTATTTGTTCATGCATCTTAGATATATTTTAATTAAATTTATCATTTTAACATCTTTTTAAATTATCATGTAATCTTTTATTAAAATTAAAGATGAAATTACAATAATTTTACTATTTTAACTATATTAATTTATTATGTTTGTTAAAGGATAACAAGTAAAAAACCTTCTGTCATTATTGAATTCATACAAGAAATGATTGTTGGTCTATATAATAAAAATTTTGTAATTACTATACATTTTGTAAGTTTCATTAACTTAACTAAATTTAAAAATAATTTATTACGATAAAAACATTTTAAATTTAATTTATTTAACAATATATTTTAATTTAAAATTATATGTCAATAGTAATTTTATAATTAACATAAAATTTAAATAACACATTATTTATTTATATATTTATCATAAAATTATAATGTTACTAAATTTAATATATGTTCAAAATTATTTTAAAATTTTACTATAATATCACAAATATTACTACACATTTTCTAACTTTTACTAACTTAACTAAATTTTTAAGAATAAATTTGTAAACACATTATTTTTCTTTTTCAATGTAAAATTATATGTCAACTAATATTTTACAAAGAATTAAATATTTAGTAAAGAAACAAAATTACATAATTATTTTTCTTTCTAGTTGCTAGTTAGAAAATTAGCACAAAAAAATTATTGATGGTCCTATAAAAGAAAACAAACACATAAATTCAAATCCTTTCATTGACTAGTTGACATTTGGTAAAAATAGAGAGAGTGACACCTCTCTCACCTAAGCAACTTTGCATATGTGACACATGTCACACTTAGAGCAAGTGACGCACCTAAGCAACTTTGCATACATGACGCATGTCACACTTAGAGCAAGTGACACTTGTCTGACAAGAGCTGCTATGCATTGTGCCATGTGCCAATTTGTGAGAGATTGGCTTCTGTTGAAGAAGAGCAACCAATCATAACATGTCATGTGTTCAATTATAGTGTTTTGGCACCAATTCAAGGTTTTGTTTTTTATACTACTTTCATTGTTCATTTTGCCCATTTTAGTAAATTGTTTCAAAATTGTTCTGTTCCAATATTTTCCTAATAAATTTTGTTTAAAATAGTGAAAAAGTCCTATTTCTGTATGACCATCGAATTAAAGGTGGTAAGTGGAAGAGAAGACCAACTTGGAGCCACTAAGGTGGATTAATTCCTTCCAAAACAAACCAAGAAAAATATTTTCATGATTTGAAACTATAGTTTCAAAAAGACCATGTAAACAAAACACCTTGGCAAAGAAAATATCAGCAACAAATGTAGTAGTAAATAGATGAGTTAAAGGTAAAAAAATGGACATACTTTGATAATTTATCAACCATCACCGTAAGGACTAGTTTACCTCAAGCCCTAATAAGTCTTTCTACGAAGCTTATAGAGATATCAACCCGAATTTGGTGAGGAATAGGGAGAGGTTAAAGAAGGCTTGCATGTTGTAAATTTTTCCATTTCTGGCATTGACATATGGAATAACTTTACACAAATTTTAATGTATACCTTTCCTGCAAATAAAATCAAACCATCACGTATAGTCCAATCTGGCTCTAAATCCCTTACTTCAAAACATTCTTTTTCATGAGTTGAAAAAAACTCTCATCTCTTCTAGATAAGGCATCAATACCCTTTTTCAAATTTCTTGCCTTTTATTCGACTTGGAAATCAAACCCCAAAAGCTTGCTAATCCATTGTTGTTATGAAGATGTAGTTAGACATTATTTGATACAAGGTCATACATGAGTCAAAATAATAAAAACTTAATTACTATAGTATGAGGCAAGCAACTAGAGTCATCTTTCAAGGATCATCAAAGCAATTTTTCAAAATAAAAATTTAAATAGGGAAATTTAACAAAAATCGATAGAGAAAAAATTAAAACGAGAGGAGGTAATCAATCAATTAAATTAAAATTATGAATGTAATTAACTTGAAGAAAAAGATAGATTAAAAATCCACAGAATCTTAAATGCATGTAATTTTGATCATCACAATATCTAAAGATTTTGATCTAAATTTGAACAATTATCCAATCCAATTATTAATTCAATTGAATAACCTAATTGAACCAGATCACAAATTAAATCAAATTATCATTTAACCTAATTCGAATTTAATTATCAAATCAAAATATCAATCAAATCATAATTTAAATTCTAACCCGCATAAAAGTTAATCATAATCACAATTCACAAATATGATATTAGAGAAAAAGAGAATAAACTCATAGCAATTAGTCCAAAACTCAGATCGGATTTACACCATTTGAATTTTGCATATTGAATGAGAGGTTTAGCCTTCTATTGAAGCACTTAACCCAAGCGAGAATGAGAGAAAGATGAAAGAAATCGAGATAAGGTAAAATAAGGATTCTTCTTAAGAGTAAAATCTCAAAATATCAAAATTGCACACCTAATTTAGAGCCTTAATGGTCTATTTATAGGCTTTGATTAGGGTAAACTAAACAGCCAAAATTTGGGCCTCAATTACAGTAGAAACTCTTTAAATTAATACTCGATAAATTAATAAACTCTCTAAAATAATAAATTTATCCGGTCCCGACTTGGGCCAATATAAAAAATTGAAAAATTTGATAAAATAATAAGATAATAATTTTTTGGGAGATCCCTTTATAATTTTCGGTCCCAAGAAAATCATAAATTCATAATTCATAGAAACTGAAAAAAAAATATTACACTCTATTGAAATATGATTCAATAGTTGTCTGTTTTTCTTTAAAGTTCAAGTCTATTTGGAGTTCATCTCTAACTTTTCTTATTGCATCCAATAGCTCAGGTGTTGTATTTTTGTATTGTATCATAAAGTTATGAAGAGTGTTTGACGCCATAAGTACTTCCTTTCGCCTAAGAGGCTCCAAAGACATTGTATCATCTTCGTCGTCATCCTCTGCATTGTTCTCAATGATAGTACCCACAATATCTTCTAAACTCTGAACCTCTGAACATGCTTCATTTTCACCTGGGTAGTTCATTAGATTGTCGATATCCATCTTATTACGATAGCCACATTGATTGATCATAGTCTCGAGGTCTTGAGTTTCTTCATCAAAAGTGGATTCATCCAAATTTCTTGCAACGTCACTATCTGAACGAATTTTACAGTGTCGGAAGCAATTCGCTATTGTTTCTTTTCGAACATCTATCGTCCAAGCTGAGATTGCCAAATTGATAGCATCAAGGACATTTATCTTCCCTGGATCAGATTATCCCACCTCATAACCTTCCAATATTTTGCGGTAAAACCTTCTACGGTAATGCATCTTGAAAGCTCTTATTATCCCAGCATCGCAAGGTTGAATTTTTGATGTCATGTTGGGTGGCAAAAAGAACAACACAACGTTTCTTAGCCCTTCAATATTTCTTGGATGTGCTGGACAATTATCCACCACAAGTAGAACTCTTCTACCATGCATCATTTGGTCAAATGAACGAACATATTCATCAAAACGCACACTAGTCATCCATGCTTTTTTGTTAGCTCGATACTGACAATTCAAGCTATTCATGTTGACATTCTTGAAGCAACGAGGCTTTGCATATTTCCCAATAATCCATAGAGGGATTTTTTCAGAGCCATCTTCATTGCAACAAATAACTACCGTCAACCTTTCTTTATCTTGTTTTCTTCCTTTAAGTTGTTTTGTTGCCAGTGAATGATCAGCTTGTAGCCTATAAAACAACCCAGTTTCATCCATATTGAAAACATCTTTCATAGGGAACTGATCAATTTTCTCCCAAATCGATACCAATTTCTGCTCCATGTCTTGTATATCAACAGACCCACTCTCGCCAAAACGACGAAATGACTTTATGCCATGTCGGTGCTTGAATTTCCCAAGTCATCCTATAGAGAAGTTAAAATCTGAATCATCATGAGGGTACACGAGTTTCATTGTATCTCTTGCCCTCTGCAAAATTAATTCTCCTGTGATATTCACACGTTCTTGATGCTGGAGAAACCACTCATAAACAACCTTCTCCATGTCAGGATATTTTGCTGGTTTGTGTCTTTTGATCTCTGCTCTTCCCTTTTCTATTTTAGCAGAGAGATAGTCATCTGACCGCTTAAGTGTGTTTGATATTGTTCCTTGACTAACTTTCAACTGAAATTTTCCCTCAAGCCATCTCTACAAGTCTTTTTGTGTGCTTGCAGGATTATCTCTCTTATACTCACACAACTCCTTACGTATTTGATCTGACATAGTTGATTTTGCAACACCTTTTAGATGAGAAGCCATCTTGTGAGATATGGTTTGAATACTCTAACACATTCATGTAATTTATATATGCCAAACTTGCTTAAGAATACATTAAACACATTTGTTCCTCTTGTTTACATTTACTGTACTTCAAAAGTCATTATTGATTTCTAATGCATATGTAGTGTAGTTACTAATTTACTGTACGTTGAGTCCCAAGGTTCGTTGCAACGTAATTCTAAGAGGCATAGATTAATTTGCCTTTTTGTTTGGTATGTACAGTATAATTACTTAAAAACTCTTTAAATTAATAATTATTAATTTATCGATAAATTAATAACTCTCTAAATTAATATATTTCTCTGGTCCTGACATTATTAATTTAAAGAGTTTCTACTGTATATCTAAAATTCTAAATATAATTATTTAATAACAATGGTCCAAATGCAATCTCGCATACAAGATTCAACAAATATGCCTCAACTTCAAAAAATCATAGAAAATAAAAAACAACTCCAAATCCAACAATCCAAAATATGCATTTCGAAGCCCCAGATGTGTAAAATTCAATGCAACAAAATCAGCCAAAAACGATATCTATAGAAAAATTTATGGCAAAAAAAGTAGTCATAGGTCAGAATAATTGAAAATATGAAATTAAAGCTTTTATTTATAACAAGTCTAATTTACTCAAATAACTAAAAAATGGTAGAAACTCTAAAAATAAAGCATATGAAAAGTATTTAGAAATAAAAAAAAATATAAATATAAACATAAAATATGTTACATCATTATTCTAACATGTATTTGAAGCTAAAATGATCAGCACAAATGAGAAAGTGCCGCCTTAGCCAACTCAATCAATTCGCGTTCATATACTGCCAACTTGAGGTGTCATTTTACAATCTTACAACTAAAAAAAGGTGATGAGATGCCTTTTTTGTTGCAAGATAGCACCAAACCCACTACTAGAGGCATCACATTCAGCCACAAGTTGTTCTTCAAAGTTTGGTAATTTAAGAACAAAGGTTGTGGAAAAAGCCTCTTTAAATTGGTTGAAGGCAAGGTCAATTGTAGCATTACATTGAAATTAATATATTTTAAGAGTCTTGTTAAAGGGTAGCTATTTGTCCATAAGATTTGATGAAATTTTGGTAATATCTCGCTAACCAAAGGAACTCATGAAGAGCCTTAGTAGATTGTAGAGTGGGCCAATCAGTAATGACCTTAATTTTAATTTCATTGACTTTTACTCTAGAACTTGGATGACATGTCTAAGATATGTGACCTATGATTGGCCAAAAAAACACTTGGATTTCTTTAAGAACATGTTATTTTTGTAACAATTCAAGGACTAATTGCAAATTATGCATGTGTTCCACCTTTGTTTTGATAGAAGTTTATATGTTATAAAAAAAAACAAAATAAACTTACATAAGTAAAGTCGAAAAAACTTTATTCATCAAACCTTGAAAAGTTAAGAGAGCATTGGTAAGGTTAAAAGGTCCAAAAATTCAAAATATCCATGATTGGTTCGAAAGGTTATCTTTTTCACATCAGATAGGGCCACCCTAATTTGGTGATCCCTATTGAGCTTATCGAGTAGCTCATCTACCATTATAACCAGAAACTTATTCTTAATGATACCAAAATTAAACTCACAGTAATCTACACAAAAGTGTTATGACCCATCCTACTTAAACAAGAGAGCTAGAGAAGATAATGGAGATTTGCTGAGCTAAGATCCCTTGTTATAGCCTCTAGGCACATTGCTTCTTAATGTCATATTTTTAAAAATATAGGTGTTTGGCCTGATCCTACTATAAGGGGTTTGTGATGGTTATATTCTCAAATAAGGAAGAGGTTGGAAGGCTTAATGAATAAGTCTGCAAATTCAACAAGTAATTTATCCAAAACGGCTATAGATGAATATTGCCCTTGCACCAAACTAAGTTGTGATTCTGCTTCTAGAGGTTTTCCTTGCCACAACATTTTTTTTTCGTTAAATACAAACTCCATCATCAAGGAATGAAAGTCCCACACAATTGGGCCAATGGTGCACAACCATTTATGCCTAAAATCACATCAAACCCCTCTAATGGAATATAATAGAAATCAACCAAGAAGACATGTTGCAACTGTGAATAATATAGACTTACAAATGCCTATGCTTGGTAAGTGTTCTCCATTTGCCATATAGACTTACAAATCTAGTCTTTTCAAAACTTTCAATCCCAATGTTGGTATTAAGCGTTCATGCACAACATTATGGGTGCTTCATGAGTTTATCAAAATTAAAATAGAGATGTCAGATACTTATGTTAGTAGTAGTTGTATGGTGTGAGAGTCACAACCCCACTCATAGCATGTAGGGAAATTTGAAGATCTTTCATCATGTCTTCATTTGAGTCACTATCATCACCTGAAACTTCAATACAAAATAGTCGTTTATATTTGTGTCCTATTGAATAGGATTTCTCACAATTATAGCATAGTTTGTTATTTATCCTTTCTGTCATTTTTGCCTTCATTAATCGTTTGAAAACTAGAGCGAAAGGAGTTACTTCATTGCAACACATATTATTCTACACATGAAAGTTGAAACTTCTTATTATAAATCATAAATAGAAAAACAGCAATAATAACATCTAAGTTTTATCTCAGTAGGTAAGGTTAATAACATAGATCTCATATTGCTATTGAGCTCAATCTAAAACTAAATTTTCTAAAATATTATTTATCGCAAGGTCCCTTTTCATAATTTACTCTAATGTTCTTTTAGGTCTCTCTTTATCCCTTTTCACCAAACTAACATTATTCCATTTACTCTCTTCACTAGTACTTCAAATGGTTTTTTTTGTACATGTTCAAATTGTCTTAACCATTTTTTTTTTCAATTTTTTCAGTGTAGGTGTTACTTCAATATTCTTGCATTTACAAAAATTTTGTATCTTGTCATTTCTAATTTGATTACTCCCTCATCATAACACTCCCATTTTAGTAACTCCCACTTTTTTTTCAATGTTGTTCTTTTAACTTTCTTATTATGTAATAGTGCGATAAAACTTTTGCTTTTAATTTAATAAATACTCTACCATCACAAATAAATTTTTGTTCATCCTTTTTCACTTCAACTATTCAATTTGTATTCTATAAGTAACATCTTCATTAATTTTTCTATCATGTTATAAAATTGATTCCAAGTACCTAAACTTGGAGACCTGTAATATTATGCCATCTTTAGTTTTATCTAACACATACTTATCGTCTTATTTCTTTCTAAAATTATAATACATATACTCTATTTTACTTGTGTTTAAGCAAAAATCATTAGTTTCAAAGTATGCTTCCAAAGTTCAAGTTTAGAATTATGTCATCTATGAAGTAATACATATCCTCTTCTTTTAATTCCTCAATCAAAACTATGTCATCTATGAAATAAATGCAATTACGGATAATTTTGCGCATATCACTAGCAAGAAAATTTAAGACTAGTTTACTTATAGAAAAATCTTTAGATACATTTCTAAAAATACTCACACTTGTAATTACCCCTCATACATGTTTTGTATAGCCTAAATATATAATATACAAACCATTTTTCTTTCTAATACATGTTTTGTATAGCCCAAATATATAATATACAAACCATTTTTCTTTCTAAAGCCTTCTACAATACTTCTCTTCTCTTAGATTATGCTCAAACACTTTACTTTTTTTCATAACTTCATAATGAAACCTATAAGTTTTATTTCTTTATAATTTTCAACCATTCTAAATATCACTCTTATTCTTGTATATAAGGACTAAATTTGACATATTCTTAAATCTCAAAATCTCATTAAAAAAACTTAATAAGTCAACTAATTTCTTTTACTCGTACATATTTTCAAACTTCAATAGTAATACTATTAAGGTCAAATACTTTGTCATTATCCATCATCTTAATAGTTATTTTATTTCTCCAACTCAAATTTTATTATAGTATGTCAAATTTAGTTCATTTGTTTGAGTTTATAATCATTCTATATTTTCATTTTGCTCTTTACCTATCATTAAAAAAAATTATAAAAAGTTTTTTTTTGTTTTTCTTTGATATTTTGATCTATAACTAAAACTTTTCTTTCTTTATTGTTAATACATCTCACTTGATTCAAATATTTAGACTTATTTTTCCTATTTATATATCTTTTTTTGCTATTTTTTATTCTAAGATCTTGATAGAACTTCTCAAAAGCTTTAGATTGTCCTTTACTCTTTGATTATCATATCTCATTTCTTGCATTGATACCTTATCCATTTTTTTTGCATTATTGCACATATTCATAGATCTAAAACACTTATTTTTATATTTAACCTTCTCTTACACATTTTTATATTACCACTAAAATTCCTTATCTTTTTATACTAAACCTTTAGATTCATTCAAAATTTTCTTACCAACTTTCTTAATCTTCTTAGACATCTTGTCCCAAATAATGCTAACACTATCTTATGCTTTCTAATTACCATCTTTTAATAACTATTTCTTAAAATCTATATGTTTATCACTTTTAAGTAGTCACAAATTAACTTTTTGGGGTCTATAAATTGTCAAGTTCTCTATTTACAAACCTTAAAACATATTTCAAGGACTAAGACCCTATGTTATATAGTAAAGTTCTCTCCTAGAATCACTTTACAATTAATATGAATTCTTTTATATAGAATCTTATTCGTTAGGCAAGTGTATCCATCGAAAAGTAATATAGAGTTTTAAAATAAGCTCCCAAAATTATCGTCTTACAAGAATTTATTCTAATTACTAAGAATTTTCTAATTGAATTATTTGAGCCTAAAGGATGCAAAATTAAGTAAAAATAGAAATTAAATTATAAGATTAATTATGAATAAAAGCAAATAACACAACACACATCTTAGTTGAACTTATAGGAGAGGAGCCTAGGATAGAGCTGTCAAAAAGCCCAATTGGTCCAACCCTAGCGCTAGTCCAAGTGGGTTAGGGCCAAAAAGCTCTATGGGCCAAAAATCCCTATAAATCAAAAGCCCTATGGGCTAAAAAGCCCACTGGGCCCGGGTTAGAGCCAGGGCTTCAAGGGCCAAAATTTTTTTAATAATTGCAAATTTCTAACTCAAAATTAATTTAATAATTAACTGTTAATTATTAGTACAATATCACAGACACAAGCAATCACACAGCCCATCTCATACATCATAAAATTGTAAATAAGGAGGCCTAAGAAAGTACAATAATTTTGGAGGTTCCAAGATACTGAAAATAAATCATTACAAAAAAATAGCATATCAACAATTTTGTCAAATTAAAGAGTGCCAAGGTCCAGTGTAGATAAAGTACAACAAAAAAGAATTTGCTGCTTTGACCAATAGAGCTTCAAAGTCAATAGGAGATACAAGTTCTTCTGATTCTTCAGTCAAGGAAACTCTAAGTTGCTTTTGCACTGCATAAAAAGTGGCTTCAGCAAGTAAAGGAGGTGAAAACATATGAAAGGAAATTCCATACTATAATCAAAGTCTCAAAAAATAAAAAAATTATTGTTGATTGAATTGAATCCCTAAATTAGGATTTTGTACGTAAGTAATTAGGATTTCATACTTGATTGCACTCTCAAGCATTAAGTATGTCAAATTTCATCTAGTAGAAACATTTAATCTTAACCCAATTGTTGTGTCTATTTCAGCATCTTGCACAAAATCTTGAAATTTAACCATCCTTCCATCGGATCCTCTCACATACTTAACATTCTCTCTAATTTTAAAAAGTATTTCATTAGTTACTTTTAGACCCTCTTGTACAATCAAATTGAGTATATGAGCAGAACAACGCACATGAAAAAATTCTCCATCACATAACTGTAACACCTTATATTTCTTTCCTCAATATATGATAAATTTTCATAAAAATTAATATGGTAAAGTAAATTTTCCTTCAAAAACTTTCTAATAAGAAAAAGAGACATTGAAATGGTATAAGGTTCATAGAGTAAAATTTCATTAATTCATAAGTACTTTAAAAACACAAAGATTCTAAAGTTTTCATCAGCAACAAAGAGAAATAGTTTTACAACTATTTCAAAAGAATACTATAGAACTGAAATTATCCATTACATAAATCAAAATAACTAAGTCCTATAGCAGTTCTCATCCATCCATGCACTGTGAGCTCTGGTACTATTCATCCTGGTTTCCTGAAAAATGTTGTGTAAGGGTGAGTCTCTACCCTACCACTCATACATAACATATATATTCATCACAATTAAAGAAACATCATGGCATTACATATCACAGTGTCATATAAAGCATATTCTCATCTCAACACATATTACATTCCACAGATTCACAATTTCTTTTACTTTTATCCGCGCTTACCGTGCCCTGTGGCCACAGTTATCCGATGCCTCTATTCTAACGTCTTACACATCCATGTAAATAGTCGCTGGATGGCCCAATGCAATACAAATACAACGCATGCAATAGACGGCCCCTTAGCAAAGGTAATGGTCAGGAGTCAAGTCGGGAAACAACTGTGTGGCTATGTGGTGCATTCGAACATAATATTCCGTGCACAATCCCGAATGTCACTCACCACCCTACATTTTCCAAAGATATACTATATCATCTCCATCTTCCACTCTCCCAGTGTATCTCTGTAACTATTTACATCATATCTTTTTCCATCTTATACTCTTTCGAGTATATTCACATGTTCACATATGCCATTTCTCATGTTCACACATACTTTTCATCATATTTCTACATACTTTTCATCATATACATCAAACCATGGCATATTCACATTTACACATCATTTTTACATGAAACACAATATATTCAAACATGAAACATCCATCTCTTTGTATATTCCATATCACAAAATCATAAAATCATATCAACCATCCTCAATATACCTTATCATGCCCTATTTGAACATAATATCACATTTTCACCATGTATTCATCATAAAATCACATAAACAGCCAATTATTCTCACTTTTCACCGATTATTTCTCATAAAACAAGGATTATTCCACATATAATCACATACATGACAAGATCCATAAGAATACAAGTAATAAACATAACAAAATGATAAAGTAGAGCCCCCTTACCTTAAAACAGAGCTTTTACAAAGATTTAACTCTAGAACGGAGGTTTTTCCTAAGAACATCATGAACATCTATAAGAAGAAGAAGAAGAGAAACGAACGGTAAATCTAACTTCAAACTTAGAGAAACTTACTTGAAATCCTTTAGATCGGAAGTAGAATCACAGATCTGAAGAAAAATCCAAGTTTAGAAGGTTTAGTATGGGAGAAAATGGTGAAATATAGCCTTAGAACCTTTGAGAACCTTGGATAGGAGTGAAGAAATGAAAATTTCGTGTGAAACTCGCTTTTTATAGAAAATTTTCAAAATTTACTGTTCATCGTTGGAATTACTGTTCATCGCCGGAAACAATGTTCACCGTCTTACTGTTCACGCCGGAAACACTGTGCACACGTACTGTACGCGGATGTGACGTCAGCCATGACGTCATGCTGATGTCATTGATGACGTCATCCTCACAGGACATAGGCAGTTTCACTATTCATACGCGGTTTACTGTTTATACACGGTTTTACTGTCCATCGACACGGTTCATAGGTGGTTTTACTGTTCACTTTTTTTGTTTTAAAATATAAATTCTATCCAAATCTATTCCAATTTATACTTTAACAAACCTCATTTTATTTAAATCGAAGTATAGGATGTTACAATTCTCTCCTCTTTTAAGGAATTTTGTCCCCGAAATTCGCTAAGTTACAAAAAGATCAGGATATAATTCTCTCATCTTATTTTTAGTTTCCCACGTGGCATCTCCCTCATCACTAGTATTCCATACTATTTTAACTAATGAAATATCCTTACCCCTTAATTTCTTAACACGACGATCAACAATTTTCACCGGTTGTACATCATAGGACAAATTCTCTTTCACTTGAACAGGATCAAGTTCTATAACATGAGTAGGGTCACGAATATACTTTCTAAGCTGAGATACATGAAATACAGGATGCAAGTTTAAGAGATTTGGAGACAAAGCAATTTCATAAGCAACAGGACCAACTTTACTTAGCACTTCAAATGGCCCAATAAACTTAGGAGATAACTTCTTGAATTTTAAAGCTCTTCCAACTCCAGTTACAGGTGAAACTTTCAAAAACACATGATCATTTACCTGAAACTCCAAAGATTTTCTCCTCTTATCATAGTAACTCCTTTGCCTATCTTGTGCTATTTTCATCTTTTCTCTGATAAATTTGATTTGCTCATGTTGCTTCTGAACCATATCTGGCGCATATAGGATCGCCTCTCCAGTTTCATACCAACATAAAGGGGTTTTGCACTTTCTTCCATACAAAGCCTCAAATGGAGCCATTCCAATGCTTGCATGATAACTGTTATTATACGTGAATTCCACCAAAGGTAGAGATTCCTCCCAAGTTCCTTGTTGTTCCATCACACAAGCTCTCAACAAATCCTCCAAGGACTGTATTGTTCTTTCAGTCTGACCATCAGTTTGTGGATGATAAGCTAAACTAAGTTTTAACTTAGTACCCAAGGCTTTCTGCAGACTCTCCCAAAATCTCGATGTAAACCTTGGATCTGTGTCTGACACAACACTAGTTGGCACTCCATGCAATCTGACTATCTCTCTCACATACATATCTGCTAGCTTCTCCAACTTGTACTTCATATTAATGGAAAGAAAATGAGCTGATTTAGTCAATCTATCTACTATCACCCAAATTGCATCATGATTACTCTTTGTGCTTGGTAGACCAGATACAAAATCCATAGAAATACTATCCCACTTCCACTCAGGAATTTCTAATGGCTGCAACATCCCAGGTGAACGTTGATGTTCTACCTTCACCTTTTAACAAGTTAAACACTTTGCTACATACTCAACCACATCCTTCTTCATTTTATTCCACCAAAAATTCTTACGAAGGTCTTGATATATTTTTGTCGCACCAGGATGAAAACTCATTCTGCTTTTATGAGCCTCCTCAAGTATCATCTGCTTAAGCTCATCATTGGGAGGAATACATACCCGGTTCTTGAACTTAATCAATCCATTTGCATCACAATGAAACTCTAAATCCTTTCCTTCACCCTTCTGCCTCATCATTTCCTACAAGACCATATCTTCTTGTTGGGCATCACGAACCCTAACCAAGAAATCATTGTTGATTATCAAAGTCCCAAGATACAAACTCTGAGGTCGCACCTCCATTGCCAAATTCATATCTCAGAACTTCTCAATCAACTCTAATTCTTTCACCATCATACTTGCCATATGCAAGGACTTCCTACTTAAAGCATCAGCAACCACATTTGCCTTCCCAGGATGATAAGACAATGTAAAATCATAATCCTTTAGAAATTCCATCCACTTTCTCTGCCTCATATTCAACTCTTTCTGATCAAACAAGTACTTCAAACTCTTATGATCACTAAACACCTCAAATCTTGCCCCGAATAGATAATGTCTCCATATCTTAAGGGCAAAAACCACCGCGGCTAATTCTAGGTCATGAGTAGGATAATTAACTTCGTGATGACGCAATTGCCTCGAAGCATAAGCAACTACCCTTCCACCCTGCATTAAGACACAACCAAGCCCTTGCCCAGATGCATCACAATACACATCAAACTTTTTTTCTGGATTAGGCAAAACTAAGACAGGGGCAGATGTTAACTTTTCTTTCAGCTTTTGGAAACTAGCTTCACACTCTTCATTCCACACAAACTTCTTTCCTTTTCTTGTTAACTTTGTCAAAGGAAAAGCTATTTTAGAAAATCCTTCAATAAATTTCCTATAATAGCCAGCTAGTCCCAGAAAACTACGAATTTCTATGGGATTAGTAGGCCTTGTCCATTGAGCCACTGCTTCCACCTTTACTGGATCTACCATAATGCCATCTTTTGATACCACATGTCCCAAAAATTAGATTTGTGGTAACCAAAATTCACACTTAGAGAATTTTGCATACAACTGTCTTTCTTTTAGTATTTGCAAAACAATTCTCAAGTGTTCTGCATGTTCTTCATGAGTCTTGGAATAAATCAGAATATCATCTATAAATACTACAACAAATTTATCCAAAAACTCATGAAAAATTCTATTCGTATAGTCCATAAATACTATTCATCGCCGGAAGCAATGTTCACCGCCTTACTGTTCACGCCAGAAACACTGTTTGCGGTCACTGTTCACACCAGAAATACTGTGCACACGTATTGTACACGGACTGTACGCAGATGTGACGTCAGCCATGACGTCATGCTGATGTCATTGATGACGTCATCGTCACTGTACATAGGCGGTTTCTCTGTTCATACGCGGTTTACTGTTCATAGGCAGTTTTACTATTCATCGACATTGTTTATAGGCAGTTTTACTGTTCACTTTTTTTTTAAATATAAATTTTATCCAAATCTATTCCAATTTATACTTTAACAAACCTCATTTTATTTAAATCAAAGTATAGGATGTTACAATAACAAACAATTCTGCACACGAAGATGATTTTTTAAAATATCTTGCATATTGTCATTGGCAGAAGCATTATTTAAGGTAATAGAAAAAACTTTTTTATCAATTCCCCATTGCTTCAAGCAATCAAATAAAGTGGCTTCTAATTCAACTCCAGTGTGATGTGGTTTCATTCGACAAAAATTCAGAATCTTACTAACTAATCTCCAATTCTCATCAACAAAATGAACAGTTAAACAAATATAACCCTTACTCGTAGTTGCTGTCCAAACATCAGAGGTAAGACATACTTTGTTAGGAATATTACACGACTTCTTTGAGTTTTTCCTTCTCTCTCATATAAATTTTTTGAACATCTGACACAACAGTATTCCTAGAAGGCATTACAACATTAGGATTCACATAATTGATCCACTCTTTGATCATATCATACTCTGCAAAGTTAAAAGGAAGATCATATTTGATTATGGCTTGTGCAAGAATGTTACGATAAGTCTTTTGGTTAATCTTTCTCGCACCAAAATTTACATCTTGAGTAGGAATTGCATCTACACTTGAACATTGAATGTTTTTACAAACTGAAACGTGTCAACTTAAATGTGAAGTTCCATAATAATTTTTTGTCTTCGGATTTTTTCCAATAGCATAATCATGGCCACAATATTTGCACACAGCTTTTTCAACCCCATCCTTATCTACACCAATTTTAGTAAAATATTTCTAAACATTTGAAAGTTGTTTCCTAGGTGTCTCGACACTTCCAGATAATGCAGGAAGAGTTTCAGAAACAACTTCATCATCTATATTCACAGTCTTATTCATAAAATTCATAATATAATTTATAGTTCCTATGCATTGAAAGAAACATAAGATAAAAATTAGAACAAACAAATTTAAGTATTATTTGATAAATATATTAAAACAAAAAATTATTTTATTATAAAGACCTTCTTCTGAGTAATCTAATTTAAAATAGAATAATAAAATTTAAAAGGGTCAAACGACTTCAATACAAAAGAGTAATACATAATGAAGAAGATACAGAAAACGATACAGAGACATTAAAAGCTTAACAACTGCAACGGATACAGAGGAAGCAAAGTGATGCATCAATAATTGAATGCAATTCAACTCCCCACCCACTCATATGCTAACCTTGTTAGATTTTGTAGCTACGCTTATTCACTACTCTAAATTACCATGTTACCTATGTAAACCATTATCACACTCAAATCTTAAAGATTTTAAACAGATTTTGATATTAATGATAAGATCTATGCCTACTATTTATATATATAAGAGAGAGGAGATAGATTACAACTGTACGTGAGTGTGTGTTTATAAATTTGAGATTAGATAATGTATATTTTCTGCGTTTGTTTCTTTCCTGTCATGCTGGAGTGGCTATTCCTTTGTGTGGCATAGTGTATTTTAAGTTGAGTGTTATATTAGGATTAAATTTTATATATATATATCGAATGAGGATATAATAATATTCTATGTCAAATAAAATAAAATAATTTTTAATTAAAATAAAAAAATAATTATTAATTTTTTAAATATTATCATAAACAAGGTTTTACAGTCAAATTTTAGGGTAACAATTTTGTTTTCTCTTATTCCATCTTGTGATTTCTCTTTCTCATCTCTAATTATAAGAGTTTTATGAAGTTGCAAATTATCTCTCATTAATGCTATTGTCGAATTGTCTATGTCATTACATGTAACATCCTATATTTTAATTTAAATAAAATGAGGTTTGTTAAAGTATAATTGGAATAGATTTGGATAGAATTTATTAAAAAAAAAAAAAAGTAAACAGTAAAACCGCCTATGAACAGTGTCGATGAACAGTAACCGCCTATGAACAGTAAACCGCGTATGAACAGTGAAACCGCCTTTGTACAGTGATGATGACGTCATCAATGACATCAGCATGACGTCATGGATGACGTCACATCCGCGTACAGTACGCGTACAATCCGTGTACAATACTTGTGCATAGTGTTTTCGACGTGAACAGTTACTGCGAACAGTGTTTCCGACATGAACAGTAAGGCAGTGAACAGTGTTTCCAGTGATGAACAGTAAATTCGGCGGTGAACAGTAACTTCGAAAATTTTCTATAAAAAGGGGGTTGCGGACAAAATTTTCATTTCTTCACTCCTATCCAAGGTTCTCAAAGGTTCTAAGGTCATATCTCGCCATTTTCTCCCATACTAAACCTCCTAAACTTAGATTTTTCTTCAGATCTGTGATTCTACGTTCGATCTAAAGGATTACAAGTAAGTTTTTCTATGTTTGAAGTTAGATTTACTGTTCATTTCTCTTCTTCTTCTTCTTCTTATAGATGTTCATGATGTTCTTAGAAAAACCTCCGTTCTAGAGTTAAACTTTTGGTTAAATCCTTGTAAAAGCTCTGTTTTGAGGTAAGGGGGCTCTACTTTATCATTTTGTTATGTTTATTACTTGTATTCTCATAGATCTTGTCATGTATGTGATTATATGTGGAATAATCCTTGCTTTATGAAAAATAATCGGTGAATAGTGAGAATAATTGGCTGTTTATGTGATTTATGATGAATACATGGTGAAAATGTGATATTATGTCCAAATAAGGCATGATAAGGTATATTGAAGATGGTTGATATGATTATATGATTTTGTGATATGAAATATACAAAGATATGGAAGTTTTATGTTTGAATATATTGTGTTTCATGTAAAAATGATGTGTATTGTTAATATGCCATGGTTTGATGTATATGAGATGAAAAGTATGTGGAAATATGATGAAAAATATGTGTGAACATGAGAAATGGCATATATGAATATGTGAATATACTCGAAAGAGTATGAGATGGAAAAAGATATGATGTAAATAGTTACAGAGATACACTGGGGAGTGGAAGATAGAGACGATATGGGATATCTTGGGAAAATGCAGGGTGGTGAGTGACATTCGGGATTGTGCACGGAATATTGTGTTCGAATGCACCACATGGCCACACACTCATTTCTCGACTTGACTCCTGACCATTACCTTTGCTAAGGGGCCGTCTATTGCATGCGTTGTATCCGTATTGCATTGGGCCATCCGGCGACTATTTACATGAATGTGTAAGACCTCGAGATAGAGGCATCGGATAACTGTGGCCACAGGGCGCGGTAAGCGCAGATAAAAGTAAAAGAAATTGTGAATCTGTGTAATGTAATGCGCGTTGAGATGAGAATATGCTTTATATGACCTTGTGATATGTAATGCCATGATGTTTTCTTTAATCGTGATAAGATGTGTTTTGTGAAGAATGTATATGTTATGTATGAGTGGTAGGGTAGAGACTCACCCTTACACAACATTTTTCAGGAAACCAGGTTCAATAGTACCAGGCTCACAGTGCATGGATGAATGAGAACTGCTATAGGACTTAGTTATTTTGAGTTATGTAATGAATATTTTCAGTTCCATAGCATTCTTTTGAAATAGCTGTAAAACTACTATTCCTCTTTATTGCTGATGAAAACTTTAGAATCTTTGTTTTCCTAAAGTACTTATGAATTAATGAAATTTTACTCTATGAACCTTATATCATTTCAATGTCTTTTCCTTATTAGAAAGTTTTGAAGGAAAATTTACTTTACCATATTAATTTTTATGAAAATTTATCATATATTGAGGAAAGAAATATAAGGTGTTACATTACATGCCTGAAACTACTAATTAGTTGTAACCAATACCAAGTCTGGGATCATTTCCTATGGGCCAAACAAAACCAGAACTTGTGAGTTTTATGAGCTTGCGAAAATGAAAACCACTAAAAGGACTAAAACTAGGGGTCAATGCCAGTTTAAAGCAATTTGCAAGAAAGATGTGTCTATCAACATTAAGCTAGTAACAAACAATCGGCTTCAGAACAATAGTAGATAATGCATGAGACACAGTTTAATGTGATACATATCATCCATTTAAGGATATAAAGATGTAAAATTTCATGAATAATATGCAACTAGAGACTTGTTACCAATGTATAACAAATAAAGTCAAGAGTAAACCCAATACAGACATGTGAACCAATGACTCTGCATTTATAGCAAATCCCCTGTAATATTTAATTTTTGAAATGGCATATTCTTATCCACTCATTATTAATCACCAGGTTTGTAAAAAAATACATATCCAAACAAAACTGCAGCAGAAATTTCAAGCACACGTCATCAAATAATCCATTCATTATCAACATATGTATACGGAAAATCCATTCAAAGTTCCATGGACATCAAAATAAGTCAAAATTCAGCAAGAATGAGATTCTTTGCTGCAGGTAGTAAATTGTATTAGAAAACGGAAAAAGAACAGAGCTGTCTCCATTTAAATTTATATTCCCAAACCATTAAAAAATCAAGTCACATGACAAATAGAATGGTTTAAATTGCATTATGTATTTACAAACTCTATCAATTAATTAGTATAAAACAAATTGGCCATAAGTAGGGACCTTCAGCAAGGTTGGCTGAGACATGCAACAATGATCCTTAACCAGTTAATAGGTGAAAATACAGTAAATTAACATCTCAACTCCTAAGTTAACATCCATAAACCTTGCAGTCTTCTAAAAACCCCAAAGATTTAATTGCATAGTTGCACATTATGCCATTCTTTTAACCACTCTAGATTCTTATCCAAATAAAAACCTTCTTTTATTTTCTTACTGTGTTTATCCCAGAGAAAGAGAGAGGAGTAATCAGTTTATAAGTTTTCATGTTAGATATCAAATCAAATATTATGATTTAATATCAATTATAACTTTGATTTCAAATATACAAGTTTTCTTCGAGGGTTTAAGAAAAAGAAATCACACCACCAAATTTAGAGTTCAAAGCATTAGGATTAATCATCAAGGACTTACAATTTGCACCATCAGAAACCTCTTAAGCATGGTCTAACAGCAGAGTACTACGAATTCAACATGCATCGAAAGCTAAAGAAATCAAATTAGAGAACCTCGATGAAGACAAGGGTGAGTGATTGCATCGAAAGCTGAAGAAACTAAATCGAAAGTTGAAGAAACCGCTCCAATGAGAGAAGAAGGAACGTAAAGAGGGAAATGATGTGTAATTTCGTAAACAATTGAGAATGTTAAAAAAATTAGGATTAGGGTTTGCTGAATAAAATTTGGGGAGTATTTCCTAGGTTAGGGCCAACCCATGGGTAACCCTACCCTGACCCTATAATATATGGGTTAAATAATTAGGGCTAAATTAAAGTATTTTAACTAATATTAAAACGGGGCTTAATAAATTATTTCAGGGTTAGGTAGGATTGAGCCCAGGGCTTTGGCCCTTTTTGACAACACTAAGGGTATATGAGTTACTTATTCAATCCTTTATGTTATTTTTTCATTTAGTTCTAAGTTTGATTTTCTTGTGATTACTAATCATTTATACAATTACTACCAATATCTAATGACCATGAAATATTTACATTCTTTTTTCTAAACTAACATCCGCAATGGTCATGCAAGATATTAATTCAAGAAAGCATAAAACACCTATGAACTTGTTAATTTAATAATGATTAGAAGAGAAAGATTGATTTGGTCCACCTAATCCTTTGTCTCGTTTTATCCTATAGATCCATTAATTAATCAATGTATGGTCGCTTGACGATATAATTAATTAGGGTTATACAATTATATGTAATAAGATAAACATTAATCATAGACAAGAATCAAACATAGATTCAAACTTCAAAATCCCATAAATTCATGAACAAAGATTCTCATAACCCTAGTTATGGACTTAGTTACTCATGTTAGAGAAAAAAACAAAAACATTCATAAACAAAGCCATAGAGAAAAACAAACTAGAATAAGATGAGTTCCTAGTCTTCAAGTATGGTCGCTTGAAGTTTCAAGTCCTGTCAAGAGTATGCTAAAGGCTCAAGAACAGGATAGAGAGATGAGAAGTATATCACAGAGCAAGGACAATGTAAAATTGGGTGATGAATTGCTATCTCTAAGGTCTTTTTTTAATAGGGTCTGAAAATCCTAAAACTTTTTATAATTAGACTTCCTGCAGATGAGCAAGATCATGCAAGGCCATAAGCATGGTCATGCATGAACTCGAAGCATTCTCGTGCTTGCTTTTAAGGATTGGGCATGCTGACTACCGCAAAGCTTTGATTTTCAACCAATTTGCTCTCAAAATACCCAAAAATCCAATAGTGGGCTTCTTATGCTAAACTGCACAAAATATATATGAATTAATGTAAAACCTGACTAAAATACAAACCTAACATAAATATATGGGCTATAAAAACGAGTTTAAATAAAGAATTATCAACTCTTTACCAAAAAAAATCAATTTGCGGCCTTGAGACCCTACTCTTATAAGTGATAAGATGTTCTTTCCACTTTTAAAGTAAGTATTCATAATCTTGAGGGGATTCATAATCTTGAGGTCATATGCTATTGAGAAATTAATAAATATTGCTCTTTCTTATTTAACTCTCTAAAAATAAAACCACCATAAATCTTTGTAATTGTCTTGCCCCATGACCAATATGACCATTTAAGTCTTCATTCTGGAAAATACTTTAGCTTGTAGTATGTCTTAAAATCAAACCCTCAAAATTCTTTCAAAAGAGCTTTTGAGCCAAATTATGCGTAGACACTAATGATATTACTAGTCTAGTGCAACCAATAACTTGATTTTGTCACCAATCTTTTTAATTTTTATTACATTTTTTTCAAGTGTTATTTACAATAATACCTACTTCATTTATTCCTTTCACTTTCCTTGTATACTAAAGTTTAAAACATGTAGTATCAAGTTTCTTAACATTTTCTCCATCTCATTTTGTTTCTTAATGACACATATTGATACGAATCATGGTTTTTATCACTTTTTAAGACTTTCTTGTCAAAGTATCAAAATGTAATAAACAAAACCTAATAAAACACAACATTAGAATGCCAATGTAACATATTTATCTCATTTGATATTGTATTTGAACCATAGTACACTTTATTTTTAGATAAACTAGTCCTAGCACCATATTATCTTGACTGATCCATGTATATATTTTGTCAAGTTTTATAATAGCTATCAAAGGTTTAGCATAATCTTTTTTTTCTTTTAACTCAATTTTGAAATCTACTGTGAAACCATAATAAAGATATCATAAATTAAAAAAATAATTTTTAATAAGTATATCTTAATTTTTTTTTTATCAAAACTACTTTATATTGTTAATTTTTCTGGTACAAAACAAAGAAAATAAACAATAGTGACATTATTGTTGCCATGAGTTTTTCAAATAAAAATGCTTATATTCTACAAATATAATATAAAATCAATTTTGTTTAAGTTAGTTATTAATTAAACATTTAAAAGTAATAAATTTTTATTTAAAAAATATTTATTATATTTAAGAAACAGAAGTGTTAATTATATTTTTTATATAAAATTTTATTATTATTAATTACTTAAACATATCTTTAAGGATTAATGCTAACAAAATTTAAAATTTTTGAAATAAAAAATTTTAAAACCTAAATTATACCGTCAGAATTTACAATTATACCACAAATTTAAATATAGAACTCATTTAAGTTGTTATTCAGTAAATATTTATAAACCATCGCTTATTTTTAAATTTAATGATAAGATTTATTAATATAAGCAGTGGTCACGTGACTTGCATGTGTGGCTCCTTTTTCCCTGTTTAAAAGCCGCATTTCTTCACCAAGTCACCGGCTGTGTTTAAATTCCAAATTCTCAAATTTCTGCAGTCGGCAACTCTCACCTTATTCTCGAATCTTCCATTCTGAGCTATCGCTTTTGGTTGAACTTGAAGGTCTCATCGTAATGGTTCGTTCCCTCTTCTTTGTTTTTTCTTTCCTTTCTCTCATAAGATTTTGCGCTATAACTAACACGATCATTCCCATTTTTGTTTCCTTTGCAGTCTTTGATTCTTAGGTCTATATTCCATTCACACCTTCCCTCCCAACGCCCTAATTCCCTTATAATTTGACTTTTCCATCAAACGAGTTCAAATTCGATGTTTTGTTAATCTCTGAAGTGTTGGATGGAATTGATGTCACTCTTGGAAAACCGTTTGCTGTTATTTTTGGGATACTTCGTTTTTCAATTCTTCTCTCCTTTCTCATTCACATGCTAGATTTATTTTCTAACCAATTAGTCCTTGAACTTTGTTTTTATTTTATCTTGATTTACAAATCTGATTACTTGTTCATATTTTGATCTCTATAGGAACTAATTGGTCTTTGAAAGTGTTAGTGTGTACAATTTGGTCACCAAATATATTAACTTTTCTTATATTTTACTCCTGTTTTTCTTATATTTTTTGTCAGAGAAAGTGTGAGTAAGTTAACATTTTTAATATTGCAGGATGGTTCAAAGATGCATGGTGCTGT
The DNA here is from genome assembly GCF_003935025.1 of Abrus precatorius. Taxonomy (NCBI): domain Eukaryota; kingdom Viridiplantae; phylum Streptophyta; class Magnoliopsida; order Fabales; family Fabaceae; genus Abrus; species Abrus precatorius. Next base: position 13,803,073 of record NW_020874292.1, read on the forward strand.
GTTGGCATGTACAGATGGAGCTGTTCTTCCGGTTAGTCAAGTGTTTGATGCAATTAGAGAGCTGGGGAATGAAGGGATTGAACAATGGGATCCACTGGTTCTTACATCTGCGTCACTATTAAGTAATTCTCTTGCTCCTTTGATTGCATTTATGTCTAAGTGTGTGTTTTATATTATCAATTCTGGTTTTGCATATAGAATATTCTTATGGATATGGGATTACTTTACATTTTAAATTGAATGAATTTGTCCCAAAAACCAATGAATTATGTTTTGCTATTGCTTACATCTTGGTCAACTTTGATTTTACCAAAGGAAAAGATGTTTATTGCAAATGATGTTTGATTATGCTCCTAATCATGGAATTTTACTATCGGATGCTGTTGTTATATAAAGTTCAAAAGTTACATTCAACAATTTAGGCTACTACACATATTAGCTTGAAATGATGCTTTAAAAATTATTGCTTGATTGCCGTTTTCCTGGAGCCTCATTATGCCAATGGATCAGCATGCATGATAGCATGTGATTTTGAGTTTTAATGCTTGGAGGGTATTTGGTGTTTATTCAAGTAAGAAAGTCAAGTATAAATATGCTTCATCTATTGTGGATAATTTCAATTTCAGATTATACTTATTCTCCAGTCTTTTTTGGAGAAGCGGATACATTGACAATTCTATTCAACATGGAATGATCAAATTTTCTTTTCCATTTTTGTTTGATTTTTCTTTATTTACTTTAGAAAAATAAATGAATCTAGGTAAGAGTTGTTTTTACTTGTTAGATATTGTGCATTTGTTTAAGTTGATCTTTGTTGCTTCTGCATGAATTTATTTTGTATAATTTACGGCCAAGTAATTTGTGAGTAAGGATATCATGATGTTTGAATTTTCTTTTCTTCTTCTTCATCACTTGCCTAGCCTTTTCTTTGTTTGCATTGTTGATCTGCAATAGTTAATGGGATCAAATTTTTTGTGTTTGGATGAGATCATATGTGAGAAAAGCTGAAAAATTCATTTTTGTTTGGCAAATTTTGAAAAATCAGCTTATAAGATCTCTGATTGATTTTTCTTACAAAGGAAATAACTTATAGGCAAAATTTTGGAGCTTATGATTAAAAAATATCAGCTTATTTTCTAGTTAACTTTTATTTTCCCAGTTTATCTTTAATAATTGATTATTTTAAATACATAACTAACTATTACACATAATTTCATATCCTTTTTATGTGATTTCAACCTAGAAAAAGTGATTATTTTGTACAATTCAAACACAATAGATTATTTTATATAATCAATTATTGAAATATTACTTTTTTTTTCCGCTAATCCAAATACAGCCTTCATCTTAGCTACTTCAATTTTGGATCTTTTATGCAACCGTGGTTCAACTTTTAGTTTACTGCCAGTTATTGTTTCTTGAAAGTGATGGAAGTTGTTATTTTCCTTACAAATGCTTGATTTTTCATTTTGTTTGTATATCATATTTTATTGTATTGCAGCTGAAGAAACCATGTTTTATCACCTATTATTGCAAATTTCAGGCAAGTTGCCCTTGGAATCTTCCTCTGTTGATTTTTTGGTTTTAATCTGGCTGTCAATTGATTGTCCCACCGACCAACTGATTCAGGAAATTCTTAGAGTGTTAAAAGTAAGTGGGACAGTTCTTATTCGCAAGTCATCTCAGTCTGCTGTGGGTTCAGTTGATAAGGTAATAACCACCTGAGGGACTTTATATTAACATTCTTAAATTTAGGCTTGGCTAACTTCATACTAAAAGCTAGCTTATGAAGTGAAGATTGCCTAAGTTTTTATAAATTTCAACATACATGATCTGATCGCCCCCTCCCTAAATTTGTACTTGCAGCTGATATCTGATCTTCAAAACAAGTTATTGTTAGCAGGATTTTCAGAAACACAAGTCTTACAGTCAACTGGGGTATGTTTCATCAGCTGATATTTGCCTCTGCCATTTGTATTCATCGTTTTTTAAATTGCTTTCTTGTGTTTGATTTGTTTTACAATGGAAACTTGTTCGATTAGTGGAATAATATGCTGACATGTGGTTTGAAACTCAGTCTACTAGTATTTGACAACTATTTTTGTCAAGTTAAATGGTTTTCGCATTTTGAGCATGATGGTTCCTTTCAGCAAAAATTCTTGTTTTCTTTTCTTTTAGTCATGATTTTCCCCCCTTGTCCTGCTATAGTCAACTTGTCTTCCTATTGCCTGATAAGTGGAATATGGCCATGGGCCAAGTCATCTGAAGTTATTCCTTTTTTGTCCTAGTTAACTGCTGTGGCCATCTTACAAATTCTAATTATCAATATGCTTTGTATTGCACATAGATCAAAGCTAAAAAGCCTTCATGGAAAATTGGTTCATCTTTTGCGATAAAGAAGGCAACACCTAAAGTGCAAATTGATGTTGATTCAGATCTGATCGATGAAGATAGTCTTTTGACGGAAGAAGATTTAAAGAAACCCCAGCTGCCACCTAGTATGGAATACTATTTTAGTTTCTGTCCTCAACTAGTGTTCTGTGTGATATTAGGCTCTTACCTAACATTTATTCAGCAGGTGATTGTGAAATTGGGAGTACAAGAAAAGCCTGCAAAAATTGCACCTGTGGGAGGGCTCAAGAAGAGGAAAAAGTATTGAAGTTAGGATTGACAGCAGAACAGATTAATAATCCTCAATCAGCTTGTGGCAGTGTATGTTTTTTTTTTTTTTTTTGCAATGTGCATTTTATTTATACTTTCTAAGGTTGTGTTCTATAAGAATTCATTTTTTCTTTTTGCATATTTTACATTGAATGTTCTAAGCTGTTTACTAGCCTTACATTTGTTTAGTTAGATAGTTTTTCGGTTTAGTTCAGATGATTTATAGAATCTTAGGAGGGTTGCCCCTCCCCTTGTTCACACCAGGTGCATTAAATTTCATGAAATAAAATAGCTACCTGCATGATAAATCCTCCTTTTTGTTGCCTGTAGCTCGCAATATCAATTTAGAGGATAATGGATGGAAGAAATGCTCATGTCCTACTGTCATTTCTTTGTATTTAGCTATGGAAGCTTGGCTGAGTTTGTGATTTTAAATGAGTTTTCTAAATGTGTGTGGTCAACCTCACCTAGGAGAGGAAAGAACGTTTATTTTGGTTAATAAGCTAATTGTATTGTATCTTTATATCTTATACAAAAGGTTTACTTACTTAATATCACAGTATTTATTTTTATTGTGAAAGCTATATATATTGAACATAAACTTTAGTCAGGATTGATAGAACAACAATATTGGTGTGAATGATGGTCAGTTTGACTAGTATAATAAGAGCATACAATTGTCTTACAAATTTTTCAATATGCTCTTTGTGAATAGTTACCCTATATTGTGTCAATCTATTCCCCCCCCTCTCTCTCTCTCCAATTGGCATCGTACTCAAAGTTGATTTTGGTCTGCAGTGCGGACTAGGGGATGCTTTCAGGTGCAGTACCTGCCCTTACAAGGGATTGCCTCCCTTCAAATTGGGCGAGAAGGTACTTTATCTCCCTCTCTTTGAATTGTCTGGTGTCATTTCTTTGGTATGGGCGTGGCCTATAGCATTTATTGCATAAGTCATTCGTTATTTTCATGCAGGTAGCACTGTCTGGTAACTTCCTTTCAGCAGACATATAAATGGATAAAGTTGGGGTACGCTTTGTCATGAAAATAACTAATGACATGTGCGCCTTATTCTGATCCTTCTAGCTGTTTGTGAAGGAAAAAGAACGATGCCTCTTAGCCTATGTATGCTGGGTAAAAAGTCTCGCACTACTTAGTTACAAAAGTGATGCGAATAGACTTTGTGACGGTTATTAGACAACTTAACTGCTATTAAATATAGGGGATTATAATATTTTTATTATTAAAAAATTAATTTCCAATAGACCAGTTTCGCATTTTAATACAGTTACACCGTTTATTCAATGTGAGTATCAACAAAATCCTCTATTCTCTTACGTTTACTGGATGAACTAAATTTGTACAGAAATTAGAAATAAACTTAAATCAAAGGTCCATCAATTCACAGCCAGATTCGTATACCAAATATCAACTTTGTGGTTTTTGGTCTCTATTAATCTGTTCTCGTTTAAAGAGTGTGGGTTTAAATGGTGTAAAATTGTGGTTCGATGGTGGTGATGACAGAGTTTCACTCTGTTGATCATTTGTTAATGTAATTAAAATTTAATCAGGGTAGTACATGTTTGGAAGTGTTAAATTTGACCATTATAATTGAAATTTCTGAATATATACTTGAAATTAATTTGGAAATCGGATTCACATTATAAATGAATTGAACTAGTCTTTTACAAGTGATATTTTTACCACGATAGTCAAAATTACGATTAAACACGGAAGGTCGTATGATCTTACAATCTGCTGCCGGTAACCGATCCCAATCCTGGGCTATGGCCCATTTTAATGATAGCATGTGCGATTTTGGGGGTGTTCTTTTTGGACTATTTTTAAAAAAAATTTGATTGAACCCATTTGACTCGTTCATTTTCTTTTATCCAACTTATATAACCTGAGTCTTTTAGGGTTTTTTGAATACTTATCTTCAATCTCACCTCTTTGCAACTTGTGACTACGTTTTTCTTTGTCGTCGGCATTGCGTCAACTCTCTTCATTTTTCTACCCTTTTTCTCCTTTAAATCGCTTTTTCTCCTATTATTTTTGGACACGACCATGACCTGGAGTTATTGAATAATGAGATAGTTGAGTTGTGCTACTTCCTCTATCTTTGTTTCCATATTTTCGCATCGCTGTATTATTGCTTTTGTCTTCCTTCAAAATGTCTACAAGTGAGACCTACTCTCCTGTCGGAAAGGAGAGTGGTGAAGTCTGTGGTAATACATCTAGTGTTTTAGTGAGTTGCTTTGTTGGTGCAGTTGGGATTGATTCTAAGCGAAAAAAAAATGCTCCGAAAGATAGGAGTGATCTGGCATGGCAGCATAGAATAGAGAATTGAGATGTGGGACACTTTGACTAGGTTTTTGGCATTAGTACTATGAATTTTTTGTTATTAACTTGAAACTTATTTATTGTCTTTAATGTTTAAATTGTAATTCTCTTGTTTAAGACTATTTTTACTAAATTTGGAATGCATAAAATAGATTAACTCAAACAAAGTTATCATCGCAATCAAAACTAAATGAAATCATGCATTCTAATTCAATCACTATTAAATATACACACATCTTGAATTAAAATAAAGAGTTACAATTCTATAATATTCCAAACAAATAATTTTAGTTAATCAAATTAGCATATATTTGTTTAACTTTCAGACTTTACCTGCATGAGAGCAGTGGCAATTTCGTAGGATGTTACCGTTAAGCGTGCTTGTAATGAATATGCATGAAGCAGAAGAAATTCGTACAAGGATGAAAAGTAAAAGTTTTGAACAATGGACCCACAGATTAAGCAGCTCCTTGCTTAGTTCAGGGTACTTGCTAGATTAGATCTTGGTTAGTATATATATAATTGCTATATGTGATTCATTTAAAGCCTAAAAAATGATTGAATAATGAAGGTGACTACACTATATCCTCAAGCCAGTCACGACAGATGAAATATACACAATTGCCGGACGAGACTTGCATGTAGATAACAATTACGATAGCAAGAGGGAGAAATTTAGATCATACAGAAACAAATTCTTTTCTATAATTGACCAAAACAGGGAATTCAGAAACCTTAATTCTTTTCCTTGCAGTGGCCGTCTTCTGTAAATTGAAAGCTGAAAGTGCTACATTCCTCAAATTGTGGAGTTTCCCATCTTCTAGGTAACAGATCATGTTGCTAGACTGTGTCATTGTATGTCTGATGTTAATTTGCTGCTCTTAGCATTGCGCTTGGACAATGGAGATGGCCTTCTCAGCAGAATTTCGTGTATCATTTTGATACGATGCTCATGGTCTATGCCCTACATTGTGAATATTCCTTGGCAATTACTTGATTTACTTCCCGTGCTTCTTACCTGCAATCCAGGGTTCGTATGTTAACAAGAAATGCCATGCTAACATTCTTTTGACCAGAAGGAAGGAGGGTCATTAATGCCGCCTTCAATGCGAATAGTGTAGTTTGATATTCTTTACAAAGAAATCACATGATAAAAGAAAGATAAACTTTTATGCATCTGTCGCTATACACCAGGATAGTAATATAGATAACGTTGTCATTCTTTTTAATGTTTGAAAAAAATAAATATAAATTATATTTAAATGACAAAAATTTACAAAAAATAATATAATTTGTTTAAATATAAATTTTATTTAATTATTTTACTTTTCAATATATATATATATATATATATATTAAATATTAAAAATATTTTTATGTACAAATAATATTAAAATTTGATATTAAATTATATTAATTTTTTTCATTTTTTTACAATTAAAATTTATTTTTAACTAAAATAATAATAATTAGAACAAAAAAATATAAAAATTCAAATATATATTTTATAAAATGATTAAAATATTTTTTACAAATATCTATGAAAAAATATACTTTTCTTTAAAAAATTATAGATTATTTAAAATATATATTTTTAAAAAAATTACTTTTAATAAAAAAATGTTCATATAATTTTTTTATAAAAATATTAAATTATATGTTTTAAAATAATTAGTTTTTATAATATTAAAAATATTATAAAATGAGTAAAAATGTAATAAAAAAATGTTATCCTCACTTCCCAACCTATCAGCAAAATAAGCTATTATATTTTATTAATTAATAAATGTCGAAAATAAAAATAAGATAGAATAATGTATCCTATTATCTCACCAAATGAATATGCACATCAGTTAAGAAGAAAAGATGGAACAGTAATGCAACCAATTGAACGATGTGGTCAATATGCTGCTTATACCTCTTTGAAACCATGATCTACGGACAGTTCGCCGGATGTGACGCTCGTGCCTTTCTAAAAGCTCGTCAACTGTGTGCATTTGTGATAGTAGGGGTCCAGAAAATTCAACCTTCTCTCCTTGATCTTGGAAACACTGTGAAGATAGCAATGAATAAGAATTATGTCGACACAGGGATACATAAATTGTATGGCTGACACATGATCCAAGAATTTGATGCAGGTAGGTCAAAGCACAAGGTAAAACAGATTCCTACATTAAAACTTGAGAGTATCAAATTTGTCAAGAATTTGATCCATTTATGATCATATGATGGATGCAATTACACGATACAATTTTATATTAAAACAATATATTATTATCCAAGAATTTTATATTAAAACAATATATTATTATCCAAGTTTGAAATTGGTCCCTAGTCTTTGCTATTGATCTATCTATACCTTTGAGAAATTAAAACCCAATAAAATAAAATGCTGAGGAGGAGATCAATTAACTAAGCTGTCATTTAAGTAGAACAAGCTATTGACAAGTCACTAATCTTAAACAATGCCATTATGTCAAAAACAAATTTTCTTCTATCCATCTTTTGAATTTCAAATTCCCTATAACATAATAAATTCCTAATTCCCTCTTTCATATAGTGCCCCATATCAATCTCTACACACAAGACAGAATGATATGCAGAAAGAGTCACAGCTTAATACCACAAAAAAAAATCTAGCCAATTTACAAACTCACCATGTTACTTCTCTTGGATGCTGAATCTTCTCTTTGATAAAGGGCCATAGACAATTCTTGCGAGTGGTACTCATCAGAAGCATCAAATGAGTCTGGCCGATCAAACTTACTCCACTGGTTCTGCATTGAAAGCTTAGAAATTTCATTTAGGTCATTGGCCCGGGTATAGGTGCGCCCTCCAAAAAACTCCTTATTTTCCTGGTTTGTGGTGTCCAAATTATTTCTTGAATTTAATGTAGAATGTTCTAATGGATTGAAAATATGCCCTCTTGATATAGTACGACAATGGGATCGAAATGAAATGTCATCTTTACGGCCTTTTGCCCAAGCAAAGCCACTTGATGTTGAAACTTGTAATGGTCCGGAAAAGGGAATATCTCCTTGAGATGCATTCTTAACATGAGAAGCATCTTCAGGTTTAACACCGGATGGCTTTTGTGCCTTGTCACCTATGTTAGTCTTCTCTTCTTCAAGGATGCGGAAAGATCTACCATTGACCTTTTGGGAAGTCTGAGTTTGTGCCAAATCCTGCAAGAGCAATCTTAAGTGAGACTGAGGTTATGGTAATTAGACCATTCCTATAAATCAGTGTGCATGCATATAAGAAGAAAACCCATGACACAAGAAAAGAAATAAAGACCTCTGCCGGGGCAAGTTTACTGAATCCTAGTGGCTTTCTTGACGGTTTTCTGGTTTCAGTTCCACGAACTCGTCCACTGATCTTTTTCCTGAAAGTCCATCACAATATGATTTCGTGAAAAAAGTCAAGAAAAAATAGACAAGTAATGTTCATGAAAATAGAAACTATAAAAAATAAGTTTATTTTGTTATATTGTGCCAAAGACTGTTGAACTATTCACTGCATCTTTACAATTTAAAATCCTTAAAATATATGAAAAGGGAGAACCAGAGCACAAGGTTCCTGTCTAGTGGGATTTAGGAAGGGCAAATGTATCCAGCTTTACCCCTGCAAGCTATGAGACTGCTTCCAGGATTTGAACCAGCGACCATGTCACAAGGCAGACCTTACCACTGTACCAAGCAGGGACAGTGCCCATGATGGCATTTTTTTAAAACATTTGAGGTTAGTCAATATAAATATAAATGGCTACCTCAAAAAAAAGGGGGGCTTACCCAAAATTTTTTGGCTGTTATTTTTTATTGTGAAGGTTAAATATTGATATGATATGAGACTTTTCTATAATATTGTTATGTCTTCATTCTTTTGTATTTTCATTGATCTCATAGTTTGGCTACCGCAATAAATATTTTCTGGCCGTGCCCCTGTTGCCAAGGTTCACCTTAAAAGATATATCAACAAAATAACCCATAGAAAAACCTAAAAAATAAAGAGAGCAGAGATGGAGGATATAAAACAGTATGGATTGTTCCAGTTTCCTTGGAGCAAGCATAAGTCCTTTAATGAGTTTATTGTTTCACAAAAACAACAAAGATTTTTTCCCTCTCGTCTTCGGGAAACAATTCCAATCTCAATAGCTGAATTTTGATTATTACAACGTTAATTTACTGCACAAGTATGTATGTAGGTTCAAATGATTTTTTGGAAAATAAATAGCCGGTCCTAACCTCTCCGTGAGGCCAAAAGCTAGACCCTGATTAAGTTGTCAAAACAAAAGCAAAAGTTCTCAAATGGATCAGCTTATCAAATCCAAGTATGGCTCTAGACTCAACCAAGTGAAATGCACATGCAGACATTTCTTATTTTGAACATGCCAGATAAGTAATCCAGAGACATCAGTTGAATATGCAACAAGCTAAACCTTTATTTTCCAATAACTGCATAAAATGAGCACTGAATATCACTCACCTTGACTCCTCCTTGTGTTTTGCATCGATTTCCTTGCTAGGTGGGTATTTCGGCAAGCTTGATGGATCACATGCATAAGGTTTGGTTTTGAAATACTGGAAGTGGTAAAGTTGTACATCAGAGACCAAATCATATTTCAATGATTCATGTAGCCATAATATTTGCAGATAAATGCTGAATGGTTTTGAATCTAGGACTAATGTCATTAAAAGCAACTGATTGATATCTATGGATATCCCCCAAAATATGGGCAATAGAAATCAAATAGACAATGTTCTGCAAAATAGATTAATTCTATACAGAAATTAGGACCAGTTTGGTTTTAAAATCATTTCCTGTTTTTATAAATAATTACAAATATGCCACATTACTTTCAATGTATTTCCTGTTTTGAAATATATGTTTTCACTATTTCTTGTACAAATTTTTGAAATCAACAAAATAAAAACAAGGAAACATTAAATAGGAATTTCCAATAAATACAAAAGCAACCTACCTCTGATGAGAGAGCAGATGTGGCAGTCCCACGTTTGAATGGTTCAACAGAAAGAAGAGCCTGTAGCAGATTTACACTTGTCGCAGGCAATTCTTTAAAGGACTGTCTAAGGCAACTATCGTATGGTTGCTGTGGCTTAAACAAAGTTGCATGAGGAAGTCTAGTCTTTTTCCAGTATTCATCAGGTGGGGAGCCACAAAGCTTGAAAATTTTGTGCAATTGTTCAACCTGCATATGTAACAAATGAATTTAGAAGTTTCAAAACGACAAATCAAACAGTGCTGAAATTGTCATTTCCAGCTAATTCATTCATTAACGACAAACAGATTAGTAGCATCCGTCTAACATTTTAAGAAGCAATTTTCAGATTGAATCTCCCCTTTTATAAAGACTAGTGTTGATTGGTATCATATTGGAATTTTCAGGTTGATTACATTCCCCATTTCATCCATATCAAAATATAGAACGGTGGCAACCCTAAAGACCTGAACAAGCAATGATATCACCTATTTCAAGTAAACCTATTGACAGATTGCAGGGAAACCTCATGCAATAGGTAAGGAACCAAAATTTCAGCTCTGTTCAATAGTTGGCTGCAAAATCAGAGTTACATTTGAAACATACAATGCAACTCAGATAAAGCAATGTAAGAGAATCGGGGAAAAAATGCTAAAATTACCAATTCACTATGTAAGCATTAAATATATAACCAGGATCATCGCTTTTTCAGAGAGGGAGAAAAATGAAGATGTAATATCTGGTGAACATTCAGGGTAAGGCTCAGACTTGAGAGTTAAAAGTGTTTTGTTTTTTTTTCTTCCCTTAAAGATCATGGGGTAAAGATGGAACAAACCACAGGACCAGCCAAGAATCGGACCTAAATCATTTGTCAACATTCGAGGTTCAGTTTGAAAGATGCATATTGCTTACTTTAGAAAAAATCCAACCACCCTTTTAAATGCCATCTGCAAGGATTTACCAACGGTATCCACAAATACACAAATATCCTTTCTAATTGAATTACAAAACTAAAAGCCTCTACGCAAGCACGAAGATATGATAGAAAGCACCTCTACATCGTAATATTTTTCTGATAAAGGAGTCATAGTCTTTACCATAAGGAGGAGAGGACATCAAAAGTTTTTGAATTGAAATCTTAGTGCACCTTGATGGCAACCCTTCTTTGCAGCCATTACAGGCAACATTATCATATCTAGTTGCATCCTTGAGAGTTGAGGCATTGTCATACTTCTTCATTATCATACATTATCAAAGTAATTTTAAGCTTATCATGTACAAGTCATTCTAACAAAGATGTAATCAACATCACTACACTAACATGCACCATGACAGGAAAACCAAATACATTTTATAAAGGCTAATACCTCCGTTCTCCCCTGAAGTACAGGCTTCCCAACAAGCAGCTCCGCAAACACGCAGCCAACACTCCAGAGATCCACAGCCGGTCCATAATCCGTCGAACCGAGCAAAAGCTCCGGCGGCCGGTACCACAAGGTGACAACTCGACTAGTAAGGGGTTGCCTGTGCCCAGAACTCACAAAATTGGCCAATCCAAAATCCGCCACCTTCAAAACCCCTTCATTATTCACCAAAAGATTCGACCCTTTAATGTCCCTATGCATCACTCCCCTCAAGTGACAATGCTCAAGCCCAGACAACAACTGCTTCATGTAGCACTTAATCTGCACACCACAATTCCATTCTTTCAACAACAAAATCACACCATAACATAACATTACATTGACAATTATGATTAATCTATGGTCGTTCTACGACTGGCATTGATTAAAAAAATAATAAATAATAAGTATTTATTAAAAATCACAAGATTAAAACATTATTACTGAATAAAAAATTTCTATTTTTTTTTTAATTCTTTAGCCATTATACTAAAACATTGGTTAACATTTTTCTTAGTTTATGGGTACCTGTGCTTCACTAAACTTGATATCAGGGGAAGATAAGAGCCCTGTAATATCATGCTCCATGTACTCAAACACGAGGTATATGCTACACGACAATCTCGAAGTAATCAAGCCCTCAAGCTTTATGATATTGGGATGATCAAGCCGTCTCAGAATCATGATCTCACGCGCCATGAACCGCACGCTCTCCGGTTCGAAATTATCGAACCGCACCTTCTTCAATGCCACTATCTTCCCGGTCTCAAGCTCCCTCGCCCGAAACACACTGCTATACGTCCCCTGCCCTATCTGTCAACATCAATCACCCCCTCATCAATCACTTAATTACAATAAATATAATAATAACAATAAGATTAATTTTGTTATTCTTTTTATGTTATCAACCTTCTCCAGTTTTTCAAAGGCATCGGCGCGCAGAGGAACCCAGCCGTGAATGGCTTCGCCGGCGACGGCGCTGAGCCATGCCGGCCATCCGGCTGCCACGTGTTCTCCTTGCACGTACTTGTGAAGGTTCCCCAACCTGAAGCTCAAGGAGTCACAATTCGAACTCGTTCTCCCCGACTCACCTACCTCCCTCTGGCTTGCTCCACCCGACTCACTCCTCTTCTTATTCTTCTTATCCTTCCTATCAGACTCACTTGCGCCCGCATTGCTCCGAAACGCGCCCGAGTGGTCAATCGCTGGCGTCACCGACACCGCTTGCTTCGAACTCACGCACCCCATGGATCCGGGTCGGATCCACGACCCAATTCAAGTCACAACAGAGTCTGAGCTCCGCGTTTTATACTAGTGGAAAAAAGAAAGAAAGAAAGCGAAAAAGCGAAGCAATTCACTTAGCGAAACGCAGAAACGGCATGTCGTCGCATTGTGTTTCTTTCGCCGCTGCGACAATTGCGGGAGACTGTAGGGGAAAATGCGATTTAATGAGGAAGACGGATCAGTAATACGTTTTTTTAAAAACTCAGCGACATAGATAGTATTTTTTATTGAAAATAAAAACTTTTAATAAATTTTAATTAAATTACATCAAGTTTTATAATTTTTTAACTAAGTATAATATTTCTCAAATTAAAAATATATATAATTTTTTTACAAATAAATGATACGTGTCTTCTAAAAAATTAATTAACGTTATATATCTCATTTTTACCTAAGTAAGAGGATTTGTAAGCTGGAATTACACTATTAAAAAGTAATCAACATTAACAAAAAAAATTTAAAAAAAAAAAAAAGCTAAGGGCGAAATGAGCGGAGGGATTATTTTTCTTTTTATTCAAACTGTGCGTTTTGGGGTTGGCTCGTGAGCGACCTTACATTCTCTGCATTTGTTTGCATTCCTATTTTGTTTTGGCTTTTGTTTGGGAACCTATGGATTATTGGTGTGTGGTTTGTTTGTTTGCGGCGTTGGGTTTGTTGGCGTTCGTAAGTGGCGAAGGGAAGAGAGAAACTATGCATGGTAGAGACTTGGCTTGGAGTGGTTAAGGTGGGCTTCGCTTATTTTGGATTTTGGAAAGCGCGTGGCACGTGATTGTGTTACACGCTGATTCCATTCGCTAATGATTATCGATTAATCAATTTAATTGGATTTGCTTTCATACCAGTTGTTGTTGACTTGAAGAGTACTTGTTTTGTTTTCTAATTTTGAATTTAAAATTCCAACACTTCACCACTTCACCACTTCACGGCATAGTGGGGATACCAGCGTAACCAAGTTGAATTCTTTTGCAATACGCTCACATCATCTTGACCGTCACACGCAACCATTTCCAAACACGCTTGCCTCTCTAAATCTACGTTCAATTGTGATGTGTTAATATTGCTCCCATGGCAAGGTGTGTGTGTGTGTGTGTGTCTGAGAGAGAGAGGGGGGAAAGGGGAGCAAATATGTTAACAAAGAAATAAAGGAAAAAGGAAAAGAAAGGTAAACAGATCTATGGTGATGTGTAGATATTTCCCTTTCTAGATCTTCTTTTTCAACTTCCCCTCTCCTACTGTTCCGGTTCCTCCCCACTTCTGACATTTCCTCTTTACTTTCATCACCCTTGTGGCCCACCCATTATTCGCTTCCATTTTCAAATGTGAAAATCAATAATTATAACGGGACAGACATATCTATGCTAACCAAATCTTCTGAAATTTCTTTCTTTTTATTAGTGTCAAAGAAAAACTCAGTTAGAAGCCTAAATCTAGATTGTAGAATTATAATTATAATTTTTAAAAAAACCACATAATTATTATAAACTTCACGTCACTTTTTTTAAAAAATTATATATTTTATTTATGATGATATTTAACAATTAAAGTTTTTTTTTCTCTAAATACATATCGTGTGTGTGTATCACTGGTACAAGAAGATTCAAATCTAATCTTCTTAGTATGCCACTCTGGAGATGAGAATATCTTGGTCTAACTTCTTAGATGGGAACATTGAACATAGTTGCAACTCATAATTTTCTTAGGAGGAAAGCTTTGAGATGTGGACTTTGAGAAATTTCAAAGTGGTTGCAAAGGGCAGTGATTAGGAGGTTGGACTAGAGCGCACTGAATGGAGAGTTTGGGACCATATTGTCACCATGGAAATTAGCTGAATTGATCCTCATTTGAATTTGATTAAGAAAAACAGGTTCCAACTAATGCCATTGCCACTTCCATTGAACTCTACATGATTCCATCTTTGTCCTTTCTGCCAAAGAAAATTCACATAAGGCACAATGAGCAGTTAAAGTTAATTCAATTATCTCTCGTTTTATTTGGTGCATGTTTGGTGGAGATTACAGTTATTTTTAAAACCCTAATTTATAATAAAAATATTATGTTAGTTATAACAATTTTAAATTAGATTTTATTTTTTAACAATACGTTTAATTAGAAAAGAATTTATATAATGTCGTGTTGAAGGATTTTATAATAAGTTATATCATATTATAAATTTATTTTTGAAATAAAAATTTGCAAACACAATTCTAATTAATTATAATTATTTTTGCATCGAGATCACTCAAAGTTAAATCTATAAATGCTCACCTAATCACAAACTAGTTAGTTTCTTGCAGTTAATTCCTTTCTGAGAGGGCTTTCTTGCAATTAAAGTATATATCTCTTTCCAAAAACAAAAAAAATCTCATTTTCTTTACTTGCTTTGCTGGCTTCTATTTGTAAGAGAAAAAAAAGTATCTTTTTCTTTTTCTGTTAGCGTGATTATCCTGTCCATGCTGACTTTCCTTAGGAAATGACGTGCCATTTCATGAATATGTCAAGCATGTTTAAAAAAGCTACTTTTTAAGCTGGTGCATGCTAATTTCCTATAGTTAGGCATTAATTTGACCCAATTAATACTAGAACAAATTTTGGGTTTCAATTATATTTTGGGTCATTATAGTTACTCCAAAGAATGCTAATCCAATCAGGAGTTTAGCACAGTGAGTGCCTTTTGTGGAAACTTTAGAAACTGATTAAGCATGCTGTATTTATAGCTGACTCAAATGAAAGAAGATAACCGTGATTATTTGATACCTACACTTCTACCAGTTTCTGCCTTGTTTTTTTTTTTTTCATCTTAATTATTTTTAACATAGGAGTACTATTTTCAAGAGGGAGAAGTTAATTTGTGTAACCCCACTGTATAGCAACAATTGAATTCAATTCATCATTATCATTACAAATAATAGCAAGGGCTAGTTTTTACATATAAATCAAACAATGTTTAAAATTGCACAATTAATTCATAGTTTACAGGCAACTATGGAATCCTAGAGAAACAGTTGCTATAGTAAAAATTGATTTTTTTTTATTACCAATTTATAATAAATTTTATTAATCAGTATCTTAAAGATACTAATTAAAAAATCAATAAATAATAAATTTTTATTACAAATTACATTAAAATACAATAAAAGCATAAAAGTGAATGCATTTTTATTTTTAAAATAAAAAGTTATTTATAATTATATAACTAGTGTCATGATTAACAATATTTTTAATTAATTCACCTTAATCTTGGTTTGTGAAGATATATATGCTGATTAATGAGTTCATAATTTTCTGAATCGATCTTGGGGTTTGAACCGTGGTAGGAAATCGAGGAAGTGGAAGGAAATAGAACATATAGAGATTGGAGTTCGAGGTTATCTGTTAACTGAAAGTTGAAGATCCAACTTCACCAAGAACTACAATAGAAATAGAAAAAACTTTTGTCGTAAAGGAAAGTCAAAGTAAAGATTAAAAAAAGTGCATAGAAATAAAGCTCGAGCTTAAAGGTTGGGAAATAGGGGTGATAAGTCTCTTCTCTTGTTTCAGATTGGGGTTCGGTGAACCGAAAAAAAGAATATCATTTACATACATGGCATAGGTTCATGCATTTTTGTTTTTGTAAAATAAAATGCAAGACCAAACCCTCCTTCAAAATAGCAACAGAAATGTGGCAAAATATAATCAATATAAACAAAGATTGAGGAGTTAGTTTATAAAATACCCATATTGATGTTATATCCAAAGTGATAAAGTATCTTGTTTAGTTAATAACCATAAAAATTACGGTGCCTGCTGAACAATGAAATTATGAAACTACAACGTTTGGATATTAATACACAAAATATGTATTCGGTGAGAACAATGGACTTTTTAAAAATTAAAAAAAAAAGTTTAATATTTTTCTTTGGATATAATTAATTTTACGTGTACGATTTATCAAACTTCTAAAATTAAATGTATATGTATATTCAAAGATGATTATATTCTATCATTTAAAATAAAATCAAGTTTCATGAGCCAGTGAAATTGATTATTGTTGATTTTACCACACAAATTGTAAAGGCAATAGATATAATTAATTAGTCATAAGTGTTTGAACGTTTGATGGAATTTTCATTATGATAAGGATATAGAGGTTTCTTTTATCGGTTTAGCATGTGGGGTGTCTGTGAGACATGTGCCATCACTGAAATTAAGCCTCCTAAATCCTCACTCGCCCTGAGGACCCAGAAAATAAAAAAAGAAAAAGAAACACTTTGATAATAAGCTATAATTACTGTCTCCCATGAGCTAATCAAGATCTCTCTCCAGCCATGAAGCTCAAAAGCAACTTTAAGCATAAACATCACAAAAGTTTAAATAATAATATTGATTTCACTAGGAATATTTAAAGTATCTTTTTCTCATCAATGTGATTTGCTAACTCATTTGCTTTAAATTAATTTTATTCAGTGTACTCAAAGTTCTACTATCACCAATATTTTACGGCTTAACAGCTTTAAATAGCTCGTGGTTGTATAGATGTTTCAACACAGATAAAAGCACCTTTGCACGTATAAGAATATGACACTTTAACCCAAAAATTAAAAAATAATAATAACAAAAACAACAATAATAAAACTGAAAAAGAAAACTTTTAAAAGCCTACTCTCATTTTGATTACTATAAGGAAATCGTTTATTAGTAGAAGTTAAATTTATAAATTAAGTACAGTTTTACTCATTTC
This sequence comes from Abrus precatorius, assembly GCF_003935025.1. Taxonomy (NCBI): domain Eukaryota; kingdom Viridiplantae; phylum Streptophyta; class Magnoliopsida; order Fabales; family Fabaceae; genus Abrus; species Abrus precatorius. The sequence continues at coordinate 13,820,478 of NW_020874292.1, forward strand.
TAATTTTTTTTAATGATTAAGAAATTGACATTAAAAATTAATGATACTAAACTAAATAGCGTTGGTTGCATGCAACAAGTTTGTTACAATTATTTAGGATCGGTTTTAAATTGCTATTAAATTTTGAAATTTAAATGTAAAAAATTAAACACACAAAAAAGAACACCAAAAATAAAAAAAACACAATAGAAAACACTGCCTTTCAACAATGTTTGTAGGCAACAGTTAAATCATCTTTCCCTTGACATCCAAACTCATTGGGAGTGACAAATTTAATGTTAACGTGAGACTTATCCTTTGCAACAACTAACATTATTTCAAGATCCAAAATGGAGATCTTCATGTTATGCCCTAAGAGACACTTGTTATGTGAGATTATTCTGGCCTTACTAATGGCTCTAGCCATTACTTTGTCAAGTAACATACTTCAAAAGTGAAGAATCAAACTTTTTATAAGGAACAAGTCGATTCCTTTCTTAATAACTGCAGAATGTGTGGAAAGAAATGTAGCTTTAAAAAGATGTGCTCCAGAAGAGTTATTGTGTTTGATCTTTATTTTATCAACAATTACCTTAATTTGACGTTAAATTTCTTATTCTTTTTCTACAGTTATATCAAATTGACGTTAAAAGATGTTTATTTGACAACGGTTACATAAAATTGACGTTAAATTTCTTGTCTTATAGTTACTAAAATCAACGTTAAATATTTTTTTTAGTGTTTTTATTGACGATTGTTGATAATCATTGTTAATAAACTAACGTTAGATGTTGCAGGTCTTGTAAGGGATCCAAAAATATGAGGTTAATTATTTTAAATATAGAGTTTAATAAAAATAAAATACAAAAATATGAGATTAATTTTTCATATATAAACTTTCAAAAGTTACTAAACAATTTTTTTATGCAAGTGCAAAAATCAGAAATTAAATAGCTGAAAGTTATAAAAAATAAAATAAAATACTCATTAACAATTTTTTAAAAACATAAAAAAATTAAATAAAATTAATGAAAAATTTTAGAAAATTATAAAAAACCAAAAAAATGTCTTTTATATGTTTATGAAATTTTTTTCAAGATTTCATATTTTGATATTTAGTTATTTTTTCTTATAAGAAAAACCGAAATAGGATATATTGGCAAAGAATTAAGCGAGAGGCGAGTCTAATTTGTTTTGTTGCATAATATATATGGCATTATTATTTTTTAAAAGAAATAAGTTATCGTATCATTAAAAAGTATCTACTTTTATGATAATTTTAAAATGATATTTGAAGTATTATTTAGTTAGTTGATAATATAAAATTTTACCCTATATATCAAAATTAAATCCTGAAATTAATTTGGAAAGTCCATTTAACATTGTTTTTATGTTATTTGTATTTTAAAAAATAATAATTTAATATCACATGCCATTATTAAGCATGAACCTGAAAAGGTAGGAATCTTCGTAGTTCGTACTTGTTTGTTGCTGATGAGTTTGCTACGTCTTTCCGCAACGGTCGCCGGACACTGTCCTCTGCAATGTTTCTTAATCCATTTCCTTGAATCTGCTGCTGCATGCTTTTCCATGTTTGGTGTGTATCAATTTCTGTAATTCATTGCCCCTCTTTCAACCAATTACTTACACTTCATTGCACCACGCCCATTTTAATGCCACCATTCTTTAATTTTTAGTTTTAAACAACAAACTATATTATCATTATATTTTTCACTTGCAGTTTTCTCAACTTGTTATTGCAGACACACGACAAAAAAATGTTAATATAAAATAATTTTATTAAAATTAAAATATATAATATCATCACATGTTTTATAAATTTAAAAAAATATTATTATATAGAAATTTAGCAAATGTTAATTAGCATTTTAATTTTAGGACTCTAGTTAAGAAATTAAAAATATAATTAATAAATTCCTTCCATAACTTTTAATACAATTTAAAATATTTTTTAAAAGTGTATTTCTGTTTTAATTAGCAGCAACTTATAAATTTTTACTTCAACCAATTATTTTTTAAAAAAGTTTATATTTTTGTAACAGATAAAAACTTATATTTAAATGTATTAATCATTAATTTTTCTATTATTTATTGTAAAATTTAAATTCTCACTCATACAACTCTTATTTATAACAAAGCCTTTAGTTAATATATATATATATATATTTAACATATATATATATATATATATATATTATCCATTTGACTAATAATCGATAAACTAATTTGACCAGTCTTTTATTATAATTTTTTTAAAAAAAAGTTATAACTACTTTTTATTAATTTTAATAAATTAATTATTTATAAAATGGATTTAAAAAATATTATATATCCTTCTTCACCTGTAAGAAACTGTTACAGCCATCAAAATGAAAGATAATATCTATTCAAAATGTATTTCTTTCTTTTAGACTCGAAAAAATTGTGAAAAAGTTTTGGCGCGTGAATGACGACGAACCCTAGTACGTAGTGCATTGTGGGTCTATGATTCATTGTAATGCGAGCCTCGCTCGAGAAAAATGACAAGAAATTAACATAAGAAAAAGCGCGCGTGCACCTAATCAAGAATGAACCATTGAATCAGCTTTGTTTCATTCATTTCCATTGGGATATGATTGACAAAATTAGACCTGGAACATACACATCTCACAAGACCGGCACCTAAAAGGAGGAGACAACTCAAGACAAGTTGGTAAATGCAAACCAAAAAGAAACAATTGAGATAATTAATGCGATGTGTGATTTCTGAGTTGAAGACTTTAGACTAGCTATAGCTATTTGTGATTCATTAATTTTAGTTTCATCTCCCTTTTCTCCACAAACAAAGATGTAAAGGAAACCAAAAAGCAGTAATAGTAATTAAAAAGCACAGAGACAGTAATCAAGTGAAGAACAAAAGGTGGTGGGTGTGGTAGGTCAAAGGTTGGTCACATGATGTCCCCAGCCAATTTTGTCACTAACACAAGTGGGATCGATGTCAGGATTTGCATTATAAGAATATGGTTTAGTTGGTGCAAGCACCTACAAACATTTGCAGAGTGAAACTCGAATAAGGCATTCACGCTGCCATATCATTTTTGGCCATTTCAGTCTAGGTCATTTTTTACACGTTTCGGTTTCTATTATTGCACATAAGCTAACCCATTTCTCAAGGAAACGTTCACAATGGATATGTATGAGTTGTAAATCGTCTTCTCATAAAATCCCTCTCCTTTGTTCACATGTTTCTTATTGAACTTGCTTACTCTCATATAATGTTTACCTAACATAAATTAAATCACCAATTGTACGTCCCATGTTACATTGGTATAAAAACATAATGTGTGTGCTCGAACCACATTGAGTGAAAATCATTCTTACTTATTATTATGATCATAACAAATTTTGTTCATCTATATATAATTATATAGTTAAAATTAATTAATGATTCTTATAATAATAATTAATATATAATAGTTCTTATTGAATTTGTCTGCTAAACGCGTACATCTTTTAGTATAGAGTAACAATAATATATTATGTTAATAGTTTAAATTTGATTAGACATATTAAGAATTATAATTCTAAAATTAACATTTTTCCGTTAATATATATTTTTTATAATGAATGATGTATAATATGGAATATTCTGAAAATACAATTAATTCTCTTGGCCAGTTGACTTCATTATAAATTACAAAATCATAAATAGATTTTAAGTTAACTATAATATCACTGGTTTACTCTTAAATATCTACTCGAATATTCATTTACTATAACTAGTTAGTAAGTCGCACTATGATACAGTAAAATTATTTTAAATAATAATTCTCTCTTAAAATATCAAGATTTAACAAATAGTTTTAAAATATAATTAATTTTAAAATAATATTTTTATTATATAGTAAAAAAATTAATTAAATATCAATAATCAATATATATTAATATCTACAAATTTCAAAGAAAATACTATTAAAATATAAATTAAAATTAAAAAATTACAATCATGTATAAAAATATAATAAAATATACATGTGAACTTATTTATATTTTTAAAATAGCTTTTGAAACTTACAAAATAAAATATTATAAAACTATTAACATATGTTACTAATCTTAAAGATAAAAATTACATTAGAAAATTAAGCACTAGTAAATCAAATGAAAAAAATAATTTTTTTTTGTAAAATTATAAATGAAAAATATTATAATACATTATAAAAAATTAGAAATTGAGAATTTTATATAATTATAAAATCAATCAAATACAACATACTAATAAAGATTAGACAAATTATGATATATGCTTGTACAAAAATATAATTTACATATATAGTATTATGTTAAAAATATGTAAATGTTAAAAAATACACGTGTTTTAAATATTTGATACTATGATAGATAGAAAAGAGTAAAAGTTATGCTAACGTTAAAAATTAATTTGTTATAAATACCGAAAGAAAATACTTAAGCACAGTGAAATTTTTTTTTTAATTTCTAATAGAGAAAAGACAATTTTTAGGAAACTAAAATGTGTGATTGTTGACAATTTTGACTAAGAGTACTACAAATAATAAATTAATAAATTTTATAAATATAGCTATAAGTATTTATAAAAAATTAAAATTTGTATAAAATAGTAAGATAATTTTAATAAATATATATATAGATATCTATGAAGAAATTTGAAAGTTTTATTTAAAATAATTAAAAAAGGGTACAATAACAATTTTTATCTTCAAAATGTTTAAAATAAAATTTACAAAACATTGTATAAAAAATAAAATTATTGCTAAAAATAATATAATTCATACATTAACTTTAATCAATGATAATATTAAAAAAGTATATTTTTATTAAATGTTTGACGTGTTAGATACTACATTCTTTTGAATATTTTACTTCGACACTCTCATCTATGTTTAATTAACCTAAGAGAGCAAGACAAAGAGACAAATATAAAGATGGATCTTAACCCCTCTTTATAAGACCAAACGAGCGGTTAATTAAATTATATTTCTTTCTTGTCAACTTCTGCCAACTTACTACTATAAGAAAGACTATTCAGACATTTATACATAAGAAACGGTAGTACAAATGTAGCGAAATTCAATTACAGACACGCTCATGGTTGTTGTAGCTACCCTAAATAAATTTCTAAACACTACTTGTTTACATGCAATTAATTAAAATGAGATTGTTTATTTGAATAAATTATAAATTTAATTTATCAAAATAAAATATTTAGAAAAAAATTATTTAATTAATTTATAGCACTTTCTATATACTATTTAAAGTATTGTTTAGGTTTATAACTAATAATTTATCATACCGTTTTTGCTCTAGTTTTACTATTTTATCACAATAATATTAATTTAGTAAAATTTTAGATGATAGTTTTATTTTGTTTAGTAAATTCTGAATATTTATTTTAATTATTTCATTATTTACATTATTTATTTTAGTTACAAATAGAATATTCAATGTATAAACCAAAAATAATCAATAAATCCAAAATTATAATTGTTTTATGTGTGTATCGTTTAGTTTAATAGTTAATTTTATCAATTTTTTTAATTTAAAAAACTAACTTATATCAACAACATTTAACTTTTAATTGTAGTTGTGTTAAATATTTAGAAGACGAGCTTTGCTGCTTACAGCAATATAACTCAACTAAAAAAAATTGTCTCCAATAAAAATACATATGGTATAGGAAAAATAAAATAAAATAAACATACAAAAAGCTTTTTTATGAAGTTACAAATTCAAGTTTAGTAGATCATAATTGGTTCTATAATATGTTAAAAATTTAAAAATAATAAATTGTATTAAAAATTATAATATATAATACATTAAATCAATAAATTAGTCTCTTAACTTTTAATTTTATTTTGGTTGATTTTTTGAATTTTTTTTGTTTCAGTCTCTTAACTTATAAAATCATTTTAAATAAGTATTATTTTATCAAAAACATTGACTTTATTAAAAAATTATTGTTCATCTTTTTTATTCTTGTGAAATTTGAAAAAAAAAATTCCAATAAAAATTTTTATAACTTTTTTTTTCTTTGTCATTTTTTCCTCTTCTTCTTCCTTTTACTATATCTTCATCACCTATTTTTCTCTCCCTTCAAATTTTGATCAATTTTTTTCTTTTTTTAATTTCTTTTTCTTCTTCTTCTTTCTCTTACTCCTCATTCATGCCTATACAACTCATTTCACACTCCCCATTTAATCTTTAACAAAATATTTCTTTTTTAAATAAATTTTTTAGTTGTGTCTTGTGATTGGAGGAAAAGATGAGAAATAGGTAATGACAGACAACGTCAAAAACAAGAAATAAGTTGTAGGACATATAAGAGATAAAAGATGAAAGAAAATAAAAAAAGAACAAAGAAAAAAACTAAAATTTTTGTAGTAGTTTAAAGAGAAATAGGTCATGGAGACATAATGAAATGTGAAAAAAGGAGAAAAAAAAAAGAAAATTATTTTTTTGAAGTTTAAAGGGGAGAGGAAGAAACAACAATAAAGGTGTGAATAAAAAATAAAAAGAGGAAGAAAAATTAAAAAATAAAAGAGAAAATTATTATTAGAGTTAAAAAGGAGAGAAAAATGAATCAGAGGGTTAGATGAAGGTCAAAGAGGAGAAAGAAGAAAGAAACAAAAATTAGACAATAAAAAAAATTTCTCCAATATAAAAAATTTTGTTGGAGTTCAAAATATGTAATAATTTTGCTAGCGTTCAATGAAGAAAGAAAATGAATGAATTATTTATTTTTAATAATTTTAAAAAAGAAATTATTAAAACAATACTATTTTCAAGCATTTTTTCCTCTCTAGAGTTTTTTTCTCCCACATTACCACTATTTTGCACCTTGCAAGTACAAAACTTTTTTATAATTTTTTTTACAAAAAATTTTTACATATTAGATTGATGAAACCTTTTTATTTTATTTTTTATGAATTTTTGTATATTAAAGAGACAAAACTTAAAAGATCATGGCACATGTCAACATTACAAGTAATTTTGTTTGTACAACATGTAAAACTTATTTTAAAAGACTAAAAATTTAAGATAATTTTGTTTATACAAAATGCAAAAAAAAAAAATTAACAGTAGTTTCTCAAAGTCTTAACGTACACGAAATATCATCTAACATAATATTTAATTGAATTGTCCATATATTATGTGACACACTTAATATTTTATTTATTTATTTGTAAATAATATATAATTTAGAAATTTAAATAAATTTCTTTATAATTATAATATGGAAATTTCAATGAAAAATTAAAACTTTCACTAATATTATTAAATTCATAAAAAATCAATGATATTCAAATAATAAAAGATAAATATAATTAAATATTTACTAACATGTATTAACTTATTAAGTCAAATTACACTGGAACAGTAGGAAAATACATGTATAGATATCATTTGAAATATAAAAGTTTAATATTTATAAATTGTAACTCAAAAATTTACATTAGGACTTTATTTACATAAGTATGAAAACAAAATACTCTAAATCCTAGTTAACAGTCTATCTCTACATCAAAATACTGAAAATACTCTTCGATAATGATGTCAATAATTTGTTACACTCTTAAGATCTTATCTAGTAAGTGTATTAGATATTTTTAGCAAGTAATAAAATTCAGAATTTTTAGTTTTGAGTATCGTTCACAGGGATTGATGCATTCAATTACCAATTCACTAAGATAAAAAACTATTTGAGCACAAATTTTGAGAAGTTTTGAACATTTGAGAACCAAATCATAAATGTGCAGAAAAATTCAAAAGGTAACAATAACAGAGTAAAGAATTTAAGAAATGAGATGATTAATCAAATGAAATTAGGGATGATTTAACTAATTTGTCAATTGCAAAATTGAATGCGATCTGAAATCCTAAGTTTCTTAATTGATTAATTATCAATTTCACTCAGTTAATCAAAGTTCAATTTCTTAACTCAATAATCCTAATATTCAATTAACTACACTAATTCTTTAATTGTAAATCAATCAAATATTACATTAGGTATTAGAAATTAAGAGATCACAAGATTATGAATGTTTATTTCTAAGATATCAGTAACTTTGACATTCAATTCAGATATAAGAAATTCACTTAACTTCCATTGATGTAAACTCTTTAAGTTCCATTTAATTAAATAGTTAATCTAAGAATTTGCATTAAAGAAAAAAATTAAATGTTCAATACAATCAAGTTCTTAGAATTTAGATTCATAATCATTTTACAAGGTCTAAATCAAATCTATTAATCCCTAATCAAAGCAAATTAGAACATGCATGATTCTAAAGGAAAGAGAGAAAGAAAGAGTAGAAGAGAAGATACATAAAATCTCCATGAATCCAAGTCTCAAGCCTAATTCCTCAAGGATTAAGCCTTTAAATTCGCTCTCAATCCTCTCTCTCTAACTCTCTAAAAATGTAGAAAAGAAAAAAAAAATGAGAAAAGAACCTAAAAAATATGAGTTTAAAGCCATTTATAGATTCTCTGCGTTTCTGGCGTAATCACTTTTGGTACCCAGAGCGATCATGCGCAGGCTCTTTTATAATGACAACTTTTTGAAACTTTCACTCTTGGTGCCCATAGTGTTAACACTCAATTTCTTCTCAAATAACAACATTCTAGAACACTCACTTTTTGCCCTGAAAGTATTAACGCACAATTTCTTCTCTCTTAACAGTATTATGGAACACTTACTTTCTGCAGTAAAAGTGTTAATGCACAAGCTCTTTCTCCTGACAAAATTATGGAACACTCACTTTTAGTAGAGAAAGTGTTTATGCGCAACTTCTCTCTTGACAACATTCTGGAACACTCACTTTTGACGCCAAGAGTGTTTACATGCATCATATATCTCCATTTCAAACTCTGCAACACTCACTTTCAGTGGAGAAAGTGTTAATGTGCAACATATTTGACTATCCAAATCTCTAAAATGTTCACTTTTAGAGGGAAAATTTTCTACGCACAACATATACCATTTCAAAAGCCTATGAAACCTTCACTTTTGGTGGAGAAAGTGACTATGCGTAGGGTATATCATCTCAAAAGTCTCTAGAACCTTTACTTCTGGTGAAGAAAGTGACTACGCTTATCATTAATTGATTTCTAGGCCTCTAGAATGTTCACTTTCTGCATTGAAAGTGAATACGCTTAACCCAATTGACCTCCGAATACTTTTAACTCGTGTTTCTCCTTAGAATCTTCTGCAAAACTAATTCAACAATAAAATTTATATAAGAATTCTATTAAATTCAAACAAATTGAGTTACTATAAACAAAAATTAAATTTATTTAACAATTATATTTTTTTATAAGATTTTCATCTTTCAAATTATACTTTTTAAAAAGATTATGTAAAACTAACTAAAAATCTATCAAAATTGATTTTACTAATGCTAACTAAAGCAAATGAAAAATATTTAATAGTATTAGAAAATTTTGATAGTTGTAATTTATAACATTCACTATGTAATATTTAGCATAGTTCCTAACTATCTATGTATCCTATGTAATATTTAGCATAGTTCCTAACTATCTATGTATTTACTAAATAGTGAAAATGTTTCTTCTCAAACTATCCAAGTTAAACAATTCAATATCTAATACTATGAGATGTTCACTTGTTGTATTGAATCTCAAAATGAAAATTAAGGTATCACTCAATTTAAATTAAAAAAAAATTTATATGTATGTGATCATAACTCTAACATATGTATATCACACTAAGTACCATCAAACAATCATCATTTCACACATGGACATTCAAGTAAATCATAATATCAACATATGTTTTTACATATTCACCCTAGAAAAACAAATTTAACAAGAGATTAATTATATGAAAAGGCACAAAAAGATTGTTTGAGCTCATATACCAAGCATTGCTCTGCACTAACAATTCAATGCCTCAAATGCATACACAATCTTAAAGTATACAACCAACTTTTCTTATCAACTAAAGCAAAATCAAAGCTTATTATGCATTGCTCTACATTAACAAATAACGTAAATGAATTACTCAATAAATAATTAATGATAGAGACACTATTTTTATTCCATACATATTGTAAATAAATAATTTAAACAAGTATAATTATCTTTCACACACATATACATATGTGATACTAGTTAATTAGTCTATATACTAGTAAAATAATTAATTTAATAATATATTAGACTAACATAACCCACGGAAAATAATCATACATATAAACAACACGAAATCAAATTTAGGTATAACTTTTTTAATCACACAGTATTATTGACTTAGTAAAAATTTATATGAACAAAAAGAAAATAAATAAATAAATTCTTGTTAAACGAAATTCTTGAGAGTTTGTCCATGAATTGGAAGGTCAGATCCAAATAGTAAAGCTATAGAATAGTCAAAATAGAATCAAATAACTAAGGAATTAAAACACAATAAGATGAATGAATTATATAGTAAGTTAAGTCTATGACTTCAAAATGTCTACTCTCATCCATAATAGTTTTTATATAAAATACTTTTTCTATAGTTAGTTAAAATAATAATAATAATAATAATAATAATAATAATAATAATAATAATAATAATAATAATAATAATAATAATAATAATCTAAATCATTAAATTGAAAATGAAATTCACATAATTTTATTAATTTTTGATAAAATTTTACTAATAATAAAAAGTGTGATTAAAAAATATGTGTTAAAAAAGTTATTAATATTTCTCATATTAAAATTATACGTTCTTGGTCGAGTCAAACTTAAATTAAAAAAATTATCAAAATTTTGAATTGAATAAAAACAAAGATAAGTAAGTTCCATGGAGAACCTAAGTTTAAAGATAATCGATCCTCCAATGGCAATTCGTGCCCATTGACTTGGTAGTTCCCATAATTTTCAGCATCATTTGCTTCCATCCTCCAAGGCTTCACAATGAAATGATTAGGAGCAAGTTTTTGTGCCACAACTTTGCCCCATCCTTCCAAAATACTAATAATTAACCTCTCCTAGTATAAAAATATTTTTTATATTAAAAATACACAATTATAAAGGAAGTATTTCCTTTTTGTAACAAAACTAATGTTAACATGCTCCTAAACTAAATTGTGCTTGACTAAATATTCATTAAAATTTATTTCAACAAAAAATTAAATACATAATTCACTTGCTTCACTAAATTTTATGAATCTTTTTAATATAAAATTATTCAATAATTAATTATAATATTAATATTAACTACTTATTATAAGAATTGAAGTTAATTGATAGAGATCAACAGTATTTTCAAGAAAAGCATTTACTTTAAGACAATCAAACTTTAAATTCATAACTAACTGATTTAATATTTAAAGGAGGGGAGATGGGTTGATCATACGCTGTGACCATTGCTCAGTTGACACGTGCATTTTACCTCTTTTTGGTATAGTAAAAAGAAAATATAATAACAATTAAACTTTGAATTGAAAAACTAAAAGAAAATAAATTTTTTATTTTTCTTTATTTTCTCTTCAATCAAATACAAGTGAAACGTAGCTTCACAATGTTTGAGGTTATCTTAACGTGTTTTTTACAAAGCAACATTTATTTTTTTATTTTATTTTTTTGCATTTTTTATTAAATGGAGTTTCTAACAGTTTCAAGCATGCATTTAAAAATATGCTAAAAAATTTATAAATATGAATCTAACACATAAATTAAAATTATTAGCGTTGAAATAAACATAAATCCACGGGGATTTTAATGTGAATTCGATCCTTTCTTGGAAAAATTGAGTTTAAAAAATTCCAATCAAACCTAAATAGGCTCACAATCGACCACTGAATGAATGGATTTTCCAACTCAAGAGAGAATCCACTAAAACATGTTCTTTAAGCACCCTCCTTTTTCAAGCCTCAATTTTTTAGTATTTACTTATTATATATATAATAAAAATAATATTAATAAATCCTTTAAGTTAAATTAAACGATATTTTTATCGATTAATATTATTTTTAATAAAATATGATAAAAATTTATTGATAAGTACTAAGTTAAAGTAATATTTTCTTTAAAATAATATTGAATCTTATTAACTAATACTTGAAAAGCACTGCTTAAAAATAAAAAAATAATTATTTTTACTGAAAATCATACAAGAGGGACATTGAAAATTGTAATAAAAGTGTATTAAATATATTTTTAAATAATTTTCGATTTTAATTCTTTTGCTAGATTTTAAGAACATCATTGATTAATATTTTCCAAAAATATAATTTTTAGCATATTATTATATATTTGCAAAGAATATAAATTTTTTATTATTATAATTTTCTCTTTTATAAAATACATATGTTTTTTAATAAAAAAAATAAGTTTCTCGTCTTTTAAAATTAGACTTTATTTTATATAATGATAATTTTTAAAAATAGACTGTATTAGGTCGAGCTGAGATTTTCACGGTATAGTTAAATTAATAAATAAAGTAAACATCTTCTTAACATTTAAATTAAGTAAAATAAAATATTTAAGATTATACGTGTTAACGTATATACTTCTCGATATGTTTATTTATTAAAATAATTGTCAACCTACAAAATAAGGGAGAGAATTCAACCTATATAATAAATTTAAGAACTTGGTTTTATTGAAAATGAATAATTATAGTGTAATTTTGGATATACAACTTATTTAAGAGTTTATTTAATAAATTATTTATAACAAATTTAATTATAGTTATATCAATAAAGTTAATGATATAAACTAGACATGTTTATTACTTTGCAACGTATCTTTTTAATTGCTTATTCAGTAATTACTTTCTTTAACTAGTTAATATTCAAACATCTTCAATTAATATGAGACACAATAAGATATTGATAAATTATAATAATCTTCTATCAATTAATTATGTTTATATTTTTAAAATTAAAAAATTCGAATGTACGTTCTAATTATATTTTCACTTATTTCTTCAGTACCATTAAAATATTTCTATTGATTAAAATTAATCTTCTTCAATGGTTTCGAATTTATAATTTTTATATTGTACTTTTATTTATATGAGTGTCAAAATTTTGGAACAACATCTTTTTATGTTTTCATCAAATTCAATTTATTTGGGGTAAGCAGAAAGCCCAAAACATTGTTTTACTTTTAAATTGGATTTGGTGAGTGGATTTTAACATTTCCATTTTAGAATGGTTCAACTAGCCAAATACTCAACCGATGACTTCTGGAACAAAAACAGAAAAAAGACAATGACGAAAAAAGCAGGTAAGGTGCAACCATGCAAACTACAAAACGCAGATGTTAAATAAATGAAGTTATTTTGTTGAGCAGAAAAAAAAATATGATGTTTAAAATTTCATAATCTTGACAATAAAATAAAATAATCAAATAAGATAAAATTGTTTTTAAATTAAAAATGCATTCAAAAATACCTATAAGCAAGCAGCAGTACTCGTCAGTTGACAAATTATGAATGCAATAGTGAATATTATTTATGAATTTGTATTTTATAGTTTCAAAATAAAATAAATCTATTAATCAATTGACAAAAAAAAAAGAATCTACATTTGTAAAGGTTAATGTTGATATCATTTAAAAGAAAAAAAATGTTCAAAATAGGGTAAAATGTACTACAAAAATACTGAAAAATCATCTTATGCAAAGAGAGTATTGCTGCAAGTTATGAAGTACCAATTTTGACTCAGACATCGGACACTAAGACATCATTAATGTTTAAAATATAATGCATTACGTAATTATTATATATATTAAAAATTAATGATGTCTTAGTGTCCGATTAAATATGATCAACATGATAAAATTTAAATCAAAAGTTAAAATTAATATATTCAGATAAGTTGTTTAACTTTACTATAGCCTAAATTTTTTTTTACAGATTTCAATTCACAAATTTTGTCTCTTTACAACCATGGTATAAGAAAATAACTTGCTAAATTATAAAGAGACTTACAAGCATCTCATGAAAAAATGTAAGAGAACATCGTAAAGGTGCTTCTTCTCTTTTCACCTTTCTTCCATATTCATTCTTCTAAAAACATCGTAGATAAGACTAGTGAAAGAGAGTATATAATCAACCTTATCCTATCATAGATCATTTAATAATGTCTCTTTCACAAATTTAACCTTTTTCAATATTATCTTCTTTCTAAGACCATTGTTCACTAATAACTATCTCCTGTAGTCTTTTCTTCAATTATTTAATCCTCTTAAGCGTGAGTATAGGAGATACAAATCTTGTTGGAGTAATAAAAAATATTTTCAATGAATTGAATCAATTCATAATAGATAATCTCATAAAGTGGCCCACGATAAAATTTTTAGAAACTTGATATCTACAATTTTTTAGATCCAAGAGCATTCTTGATTTTTTTTGTCTGGATTCTTGGCTGAACATATTTTTTTGATGTAAAATTTAGTATGTACACAACACAAAGAGTCTAATAAATGGAAGGAAATTTAGTCTCTATGATCGAACTTATTGTTTTACATACAACTACATTGTCAGTATCAATTTACACCACATTTGAAGGTCTAATCTCTATAATTATATTTCTCATTTGTTTATCTATGAAATCTTTATCTTTTATTTTATTGGAACAATTTAATGCTTTTATAAACATAGGTTCATTGTTTGTAAGAACCATGAAATTTAGAAAGAGTCTTCTTAAGAAGCACTTGAACCATTGCTGATAGACTTTTCACCTCTTTTTTTCATTTAGAAGTAAAATTGTTCTCAACTTATTATAACTGAGTAGTTAATACTCACTTATATAATTATTGACAGTTAAAAAAAATCTTTCTATAATGAGAATTTCTTGTTAAATGAAATGACAATTCTAAAAAATAGAACATTCTAGCAAATTCATAATCAAGAATCTTTCTGGCTTACTTATTAAAAACATTTTCTAAAGGTTTAAATGCCTTTTTTCTTTTATACGTCAACACTAGTGATGATTTTATGATTGAAAATTTTGATTTCCCAATGGAAATTGTAAGTAATAACACAAATTTTTTCCTTCAACTTATCCACTTTTACTATAATTTTATTTGTCCCTTTTTCTAAACTCTACCAATCTTGTCAAAAATGTTACTTGTTAATCTTATTTTTGTGTAGACCTATTAAAAGTTATATCAATAATTTGTATTTAATTTCAAAATTTTCTATCTCCATCTACACTTTTTATCTTTGTAACAAAATTTCATAAAAATTTAGTGTCATCATATTCTTCTTTGACTTAAATACAATGGCTATTTTTACAACAATTTTATACAAACATAATTTAAAATTAATAAATAGTTAAATCAAAGAGCAAATGATAGTCTCTTTCTCACTCCAGTAGCATAGGTAAAACAAAAAGCAAGAAATTTTATTTTATTTTAATCACAAATATTATAAAAAAAACTTAAAAGAGTTCAATAAATGGGACTTTTATAAAAATTAATAGTATTAATTTAAAATTAATTTCCTGTTTAGTACAATTTTTTGTCATGTTAGTAAGAGAATTGAACATGCAACAACGATAATAATTTTTTTTTATTTAATAGAGTATCAAACGACTTTTTTGCCCAAATGAGGTTAAAGGAGAAACAAATTCTTCAAATAGGGTTGTTTCATAACAAATGCCGTGTCTGGGACTTACGTGGAAGTAGTGTTGGAAGATACTTAGTCGACATAGTAATTTTTTTAAAAAATTAATAGTGTCGTCAAATTTGTAACCGACACTATTAGAAAGATTAACGGACAGATTTTTAAAATATTGATCTACGGCTGCAAATTGAACACGTGGAGGTTGTCCAGTGTATCAGACGGCTCAGATCCAACTTTAGTGTCGATACTGCGTTTGGCGACACAATCGGTATGTTCAGGACCAACACAAATATGATTGGTCCACGTGCCATTGGTGCAGGAGGTAATTGTCGCTCGCCCCTCCCTCTCTCCCTTGGTGCTTCTGGTCTGCGATTCTTCATCTTCTTCGTTCAGTAACTGAAGAGCTTAAAAAAATTTGGCAAAAACAAAAATGCAGAGAGGTGGAAGTTTTGCCATTTTTAAATTTTGTAAGGTAAGAATAAATAAGTTTTTTGTATGTTAGATATAAATATGAATATATTCTTTTAAAAAAATAATTTCTTCTATCCGTTTTTGTTGCAGAATCCATTTAAGGAAGATTGCAAAATTGAAAGGAACTTTCAGGTGGTCCACCATTTCCATTCCCACATCAAAAGGTTAGTGAAAATGAGGATTATAATTTATTTTGTTGTTTTGTGCATATAAAAAATAGGAAAATAAGAAAATATGAAAATAAGAAAAAGACAAAAATAGAGAAATAGGAAAATACTTAAATTAAAATTTATAATATTTTTTATGTATAAATTGTATTTAAAAATAAAAAAATGATGATATTATTTAGTTATACAAATATTATTATGTTAAAATAACAAAATTTTTAACGTATATAAATATAAATTAATTGTAAAATATAAATAAAATGAGAAATATAAAATAATGAAATTAGATAAATATATAAGGAAGAATTATATATGATTATTAGAATGTTACTAAAATAAAGAAATAATTATAATAAAATAAAATTGAAATAATAAAAATGAAATATGTTAATTAATAAATTTACATTATTAAAAAGATGCACTTGATAAATTTGTAATAATATTTCAATAAATATTATGTCACATAATTAAGAAATTATAAATAATTTAAAATTGTGGAAGATAAAAATATAGTTATTTATCACTTAATTATAAAATAAATTAATTTTAAAAAATTATAGAGTAAAAGAATAAAGAATTAAGTGAAAAAAGATAAATATATAAAATTTTAAGTTAAATAAAATTAAAAATGTTATTTAAAAATATAAATGACTGAAAAGAATAATTAGATAATTAGTAATTTAGACATTTGAATCTTTTAAAAAGTTTGTATTTCTTTATATGATTTTAATTAATAATAATAAATTTATGTGATAATTTAAGTGAAAAAAAATAATTATTAACTACATTAGTAAGAATTTAGAGGTTAAATTTTGTATAATAATATTTTGAAAATATAAATTTTGTTGTAAGCTATTATTGAAATATATGCTGTAAATTTATTAATTATAGGTAAATTTAGTAAAGGAGTTTTTTTTGTTAAAGTAATAATTGATAGAGTCTATTTTAAGGTACAAATTGTTTAATAATGAAATGAATTTATTTTTATTAAATTTTGTTGCTTATATTGTAAATTTGAAGTTTATATTTTACTTGTTTAAATATATTTTAGATGGAATCATCTTCGTCTCGTAGTAGGATGTTAAATCCTGAGTCTGAGGATGGTTCGTTATTGTGTTATTAATCAATTCATGTTTCAGAGCATATTTGGAATGACCGTGAACATCCAATTTTGAGAGTGAGGAGAAGTCATTTCATACATGCTAGCATGGAGGGAGTTCCACTAGAGATTATTCCTCATTTGACACTAGCAAGATTTGTCGGAGTAGCACAGTTGACTAGTATTCTTATTGATTGCCAACTGATTACAACTTTGATAGAAAGATGGAGACCGAAGACTCATACGTTTCACATGCCTCATGGAGAGTATTACTCTTCAAGACATTACTATTCAGATGGGTTTTCGTATTGATGGAAGACCAGTTATTGCCCCTTACAGGAGGTGATAGGGCACAAATCGTTGAAGATTTGTTGGGAATTAGACCACCTAGTTTTGCATTTATGGGGAGCAGCTTGAAACTTACTTGATTGGATGAGCATTTTTCCCATGTTGGACTGCACAACCAAAATCCCATTCAGCTAACTCGCTTTGCTAGAGCTTGTATTTTGAAACTTATAGGTGGATTTATGTTAGCTGATCATTCTAGTAGCAGGGTCCCGGTTAGGTACCTTCCCTTACTTGAGGATTTGGAGATAACTGGGCAATATAATTGGGGAGCTGCAACGTTAGCATTCCTATACAGAGAGTTATGCGTGTCCACAAATATTGATCGGTCTGGTATTGGAGGATTGACTCCTCTTATGATGATATGGGCATGGGATAGGTTTCCATTTCTAGCTCCGGTAATCCTCCTTACACACAGAATGATCTTTCTTACGGTGCACGATATGCCTACAATGTTCATTTTTTCATTCAATATTTATACAACAATATTTTATTACAAACAGTAATATTGATATTTATGTTTTTATAGATGGTTAGGTTTTCAAAATTATAGGAAAGGGAGAAAGGATCTTGCATACTTTAGATACAAATTTGATCATTTGAAATGTGATGAGGTATTTTGTTATTTGTTAATAATATATATTATCATGAATTTATGTTTATGAATAACTAAATAACTATTTTTTGACATGCAGTTTGTGTGGCAACCATATAGTATGGATTTGACGCATACTTTGCCTGTCATATGCACTGAGGGCATGCATATTTGGAGAGCAATTGTGCTACTTATTTGTTTCCAAATATGTGAATGACACCAGCCCGATCGTGTCATGCGTCAATTTGGGATGGTACAACATATTCCTTATGCTCCTTATCAGCCAGACCAGTTGCATGACATTACTCTTAGAGGGAAGACCGATGACAATTGGGAGTCGAAGTTCAGGGGCGTATTACAACATTAGGACAAAAGAGTAGATTGGGTTGTGAGTAATGAATCGCAGATTGGTCTACTGAGTTTGAACTCTGAATATATGCGGTGGTACATTACTCATACCAAACGATGGATGAGCAGGGATGCTGTAGTGTTTGCATTACTTGTACATATTGTTCTTATTTTTTAAACTATTTAGTTTGTTTAATATAATCTAATATGAATGTAATGGTTATGCAGGGAGATGCTCATGAGAGGGTATATTACTTGTGTAGTGATGGTAGGGACACATTTTCATTTGAGGAGATGAAAGAGTTGTGTGAGACAATGTTAGCCTTGCAAAATGAGCAAGAACGCATCTTAGAGTCTTCATCTTCATATGATCCTCCTATCCAGAGTAGAAATCAAGATAAGCCTGATATTGACATCGGTATGGGTGCACAACGTCGAGAAGGCAAAGGTTTGCAACGTCGGCGAATGTTAGTTCATGTATTATGACCTTATGCTTCATTGGCAAATTGTACCTATGCACATCATATTTAATGAATAATGAATAATGTTATGTTTTTAAAATTGTAGGCCAACGATTTTACGTTACCCCCTTTGCCCGAACGAGGAGATGGTATTTATTATGTCCCTCCACCTTTTCTGTTTCAGCAATTGCAAGGGACACAATCATCTTATGTTCACTCATCACAGTAAACAAACGTCCCTCCTGCATCTCCATTATCCATCGATGAATTTTATGTTCCTGATGCTACCATTTTCATGACACCTCCTCCATATGAGCCATTATTTTCACACCAAATGCACCCGGTGTAGGCACTCATCAAAGTGGACATGTTGAGCAAACAACATTATTATTACCCGGGCATGATCGTGGAATTGATCTTAATGTTGAATTCATTGGAGCCTTAGATGCAGCAGGACCTGATGTGAGACGTAACCCTCACCGTGGAGCTCGAGATTGTCATCGACAATGCATTCTCACACCTCATAAGGAGGGACTTCATGACCAGTCTTTGGATTTTGATTGAGAATATGTTATCATATTGTATTATATAACTGTCGACATTTACTTTTTCTTTGTTGGTTGTTATGACTTTAGACGATGTTAGTGTGGTTTATTTGGTTTACATGCACGACTCATTTATATTTTGGCACATTCCTCACATTGTCTGAAACTTAAATATGTGACATAACATTAATTTAAACTAATAAGACAACATACTCAAAATTAATTTACGATACTATTTACAATCACAAAATCCTACTCGTGATGAATATTAGCATTGTTTTGTTGAAGACAATGACGTTGATTATGACATGGCTATCGACATAACCTACATCGTTATCGTGGTTGTGACTCAACTCAATCCATTTCATTTCTAATTCTAGAGGCCTTTGGTTGTCCTTTACCTCGTACTCTATCTTGATTTGGCAACAACTTCCAAGTGACCACCATTGAGATGAGTATGCGTTCACAACATACTGCAAAGTATATACAGGGTCAACATACTGCCAAAAGTCTATACTTAGAGTAGTACAAACAGCTAGGACATGTGAATATGAGTATCAGTATGCCTGAAATTTGCCACATTCACAAAATCGTCTAGATAAAATCACACTCCACTTATGACCACCCCTTTGTGTCATTAGATTAAAAGTCTCTTTAACCTCGAACCTTGTTCTTTGTATGTTGTAACGACAAACCTAATGTAAAGATGCTTCTTCTTAATTTTTTTTCTATAGCTTCAATTAATTTATGACAATACTTTTTACCATTGTTCATGTCATTGATTGCACTTTCACCACGCTTCACAAAATACTCAACCAATCTACTATAGGTTGCTTTGACAAGGGCAGTAATTGAGAGATTTCTTGCCCCTTTTAAAATTTTATTCACTGACTCTGACAAATTAGTTGTCATGTGACCACAATGCCGCCCTTCATCATCATAAGCTAAACTCCACTTTTCCTTTGATATGTTGTCAATCTAAGTTTAAACTTCAAGAGAATGCAAACGAAATGTATTAAGCTTCACTTCAAATCTTTGCTTGCAGGGTGTATATGCTATATTTAAATAAGTTATACAGTTAATGGTGAAAAATAAGTATATCTTCAAAATTAATGTAAAATTTAAATGTTATAAAAAAACTTACCTAACTTCATAAGCATACTCTTCAAGGTGAAATTTTTGAACCTTCTATTAAAATTGCTTGCAATGTGACGAATGCAATAAATATGGTAAGCATTGGGAGGTTGTCAATCAATGTGTAGGTTAGACACAACACCTTTAATACTTTCATGGCGATTAGATATCAAACAAATTTCAGTTTTATCAGTCACATTTAGATAGATTATGGCTAAGAACCATTTCCATGCTGATAATGTTTCTCCTTCAACAATGGCAAATGTTATAGGAAGCACACTGTTATTGCCATCTTGAGTTGTAGCAATTAGTAATGTTTGCTTATACTTACCATACAAAAAGGTACCGTCCACCTGTATTATATGCTTACAAAACTTGAAGGTTTCACGACATTGCCTAAATGACCAAAATAATCGATGAAAGACTCTGAATCTATTATCCATTACATTACCTCTCACAAAATCATTGGTCTCAATTTTGTAAACTGACCCTGAAGCATAAGATTCATTCCAATCATCAAATACTGTCACAATTGCTTTTTGCTTTGCTTTCCATGCTTTTTTGTATGAAATTAAATACTCAAATTGTCCATTTATTCTCTCTTGGATTAATGAAACGGGAACTGAAGGTTCTTCTTTGACCATACCTGTCAATAAAATTAAACAATATGTCTCAGCTAATGATCATTTCAAAATTATTTTAAATAGACAAATAAAAATAATCTTAATTGAGTTTCACATACCGATAATGCATGAACAAATAAAATTTGAATCTAACTTTTTGTAATTTTGAGAAATCATAGTATTTACGCATGTATGCGTACCACCCCATCTCGTAATTTTTCACTTATTTGAATTTTTGGGTAGCAATGCTCTTACTTTCTAAGGACACCTAGACTTATGATTCACACACTTGACAAAATGAGTTGATGCTTTTGACTCAACCACAAAAAAACATTTGATGTTTCCTCATTACATAATGTTTTATCGCTATTTTTACCTCCTCTTTATAGTCAAAGAGTTGTCCAACATATAATGCATCTCCTTGTACCCATGATTGTGACAAATGCAACTCAAGAAAACTTAATTCTTGATTAGGATGTTCTCAATTAATAACAGTGTAGTGTGAACTTATATTCCAAAAAAGTGTTATAGAATTTGTATTAAACTCAACTAATGTTAGTTAAAAATATTTTACAATACAATGTATTATATAAAATTGTACCTGTTGATTGTTTTTGCATATTGTTATTTCTTTCATTATTTAGATTATTCATCATTGAATCGAAACCATCATCCAAATCAGTATCAGAAGAACTATATAAAAAAATTTCTCCTTCATCTTCATAGTCATCATCGTACTCATCTTCTTCATCTGTACATGCAGTAACAAATATTTATTAATAAATTATAAAATTTTAAACATCATATAATTTAAATAAATATTATACATTACCTTCTCCAATTGCATACTCTTCTTCATTGTCACTAACATTAATAGTTGGAAGTGATAAATTTAAACATAATGAAGTTTCACCAATCGTAATATCCACATATAACTCAACTACATTTCTTTGATATCGTTCTTGACAAGCACTTATCATACAGTCAATGTTTTCATCATCACATACATCTAAAATTGTGTAGTTTTCACTCCTTCTATCAACTAAAATTCATGAAATCAATCTAGAAATTACGTTACTATTGTACAATCTCAATTTTGAATGTATTTTTTTTTCAGCATCTCAAAAGTAATTCCATGTACTATTTTAATCATCTTCTTATTCCCTTCAAATATTATACCTTCTTTTCCTTCTTATACTCTTCCATTCCAATATAAAATAACCTCAATTTTAGTCATCCTGCATATCAAATTAAAAAATACAGCAAAAAAAATTACAAAAATATACTTAAATAAATACTAACAAAAAATATTACAAAAATATTAAAATACAAAAATTTTTATTTATATTTTTAATAATATTATATTAACATTAACTAAGTTAATTTATTACTACAAATATTTTTAGTTTCATTAATTTATAATATTAAAATTATTATTTCAAACTTAATTACAATAATTAAAAAATTAAAATAATAACTTAATAATATTCTAACCCTTAGCTTCAACTTTTCCTCGAACTTTCTTCAAAATTTTAAGCAACCAATACGTTTCATCCATATATATATATACGTGTAAAATTAAATAAAAACTATTAGATAAAAGATTGTTATTTGTATTGTCTAGTGGATAAAAGAATAAATCAAAGAAGTATCAAGGTCAAAGTTACGGATACACAGTGTAAGTATTTAGAATTTAAGGTTTTGGGCGTTAAAGTTACCGACACAGTATTAATGTCGATATTTTACCTACCTACACATAACTTTATCTAAAACAGAAGCCTGTCAAACTATAATGAGTCAATACATTAGCAGTAGTGTCACTGTTTTGTTGACTGACATTTGACATTGTCTCTTTTTATCCTTTTATCCTTTTACGACACTTATACGTCACTCTATACCTGGCATTTCTTATAAAACTACCTATTTGAAGAATTTGTTTTTTCTTTAACCTCATCTGGCCAAAAGAGCCGTATCAGACAGTCGATACATACCTATAGTAGCATCAGATCAGTATAGACGATAAGGCTACCGGTTGTCAAAATGCGTCAAATCTATCGGCCTGATAGCGACGATACTATTGTTATGCTGATAAATTTGACGCTTTTTGACGCATGACACATGATTACAGAAGCCAATTATGGCAAAGACCAACGGCCATTGTGCGCCAAAACAAAACCCAATGATTATAGAAGCCACTTAGAGACCATTGGGTACATTAAATGCTACTAGAAGGGACAGACACGGGATAAGAGGAGAGTTAGAGTGAGCATGAGTAGTCGAGGAAACTTGTACTTTGTTAGAAAATGTCCAGAAACGAAACCAGAAAAAACTCTTCCCAAATAATTCCAAATGCTTACTTATGCTTGTCTTTGGGTATCCAAATGAGATACCAATTTGACCCAGATTGTCAATTGCTGTCAAAGTGTCACCAACACCACAAGTGGAACCGAAGAACAACAATATCATGTCTACGCTGAAAAGGGCTTGAAGAATGGTATAGTCCTCACCTCTAGCTGGTGGGCTAAAAACATTCTGCCACCATCTTGTTTCTTCAACCGTCGATGTTGGAGTCGAGAGAGAGTTACCATTTGCAGACTCAAACTCTCTCCTCCGTTTCCTATTTTCATTGGCATTGGATCCACCAATGCAAGCTTCTGACTCTCTGATCTTGTATTGTTCCACAAAAACAACAGCAATGGTATTGTAGTTGTTAGGCAATAGATTTGACGCATTTTGTCCACCAATAGCCTTATCGTCTATACTGCGATTGCAACACGTGTCAATCATCGCTGTGTATCATTACTATTGTTACTGAATAGCTGATGCAAAAAATTTCACTAGACAAAAAATTAGTTTTAAATTAATATTATTTTAAGAATTAATTTTTATAAAAGCGCTATTTAGATAAAAAAAAAAAAAACCCAATAAATGGAGTCCGAAAACAAAAACTATTATAAGTTTTCAGTGGAGAAAAGTAACAAGAACCACCCTCAACAGCCACCAACACCAATGAAATGACTCCACACCCCCTAATGTTAAGAACTTTCAACAATGACAAGATAAGGACTTTCAACAAAGACGAAAACACTCCCGCTAACGTCACCATCCACTGACGAGTTAAGAAGAAGCAACCCACAACTACCAAAATCTGAAAACAAAAATGTTCCCATCTTAAAGTAGAAAGTAGTGACAAGAGACAGAGTTCAGGAATAAAGTTTGAACGGTAACAAGAAATGGAGTTCAATAAAATAGAGAAGTCTTTAAAACAGCAAGAAATTCAATAGAACAAAGAAATACAAGAAAGGAGTTCAATATAAAGAAATCTAAAAACAGTAGGAGAGTTCAATAGAACAGGAAACTCCAAAATGGTGGTGAGAAGTGAAACAGAGGAAACAGATGTGTTCGAACTCCGAGGATGTTGAATTTAACGATAATAAGAATGAAAAAAGAGGAGGCGTATCAAAGAAAATACAAAATAAATTTTGTTCTGAATATTTTTTAAAGAATTTAAAAAATAAATTTAAAATATTTAAATATTCAAAACAATGATTTTTGGCAAAATTTATATGTTCAGCGATATCGAAGCTAAATAAATTTATTTATTTTTACTTTGACACTAAATACATCTGTCTGACACTTGAGGGTGAGGTGTCGATGTCGAACCCGTATCGAACACCACGACAACACCATGGACGACATCCATAGCTCTCGGAGCTGCTCTTTCCCTTCTAGTTCTGTAGTTTCTTAAGCCCTGTCCATCTTTTAGTGTGTGTGTATATATATATATATATATTCTGATTTCAGGAAGGGAGAGAGAGGTTACAATTGAACATCATATGCACATCATTAATCTTGTAATCTTCTTTCTACCATATCTTGAGTTGATTATAACTTATTCAAACATAAGTTTGTTATTTAGAATCTAAATGGGTAGCAGTGAGAGCTGTGTGTACGTTGTAAGCCTGGAGGGTGTTCCTGGTAGTAAGTCTTGAGCATGGACAGTAAAACCGTTGATAAGCCTTGGTGTTCCCGTAGCCTTTAGGATTCAAGATGAAAAATTTACTAAGAATAATGAGTAATTTAGCTCTAGGTAGAAACAGAGAAATAATTACAAGAGTAATGAGAGCAGAAGATGAAAATTCTTCCTCTTCACAAATAGTTTCCTCTTCTTCAACAACACCACAACAGATTACCATAGATAATATTGAAAAACCCTTACATGATTGGTCAATTCCTATAGTTAAAGAAAAAGATGTATACAAAGATAGATCTGTTTGGTCGTTTAGAAATAATCATGAACAAATTCACAAAATAGAATATTCTTATCCTGGAACAAAATTAAATAATGTAATTCAACTTCTAGAAGATCAACTTATACAAAACCATAGACAAGAAAGTTTTAAATTTATCCATATAGGATTAATACAATTAGCAATTAAACCAAACTTCAAGATAGGAGTAGA
Organism: Abrus precatorius; assembly: GCF_003935025.1. Lineage (NCBI taxonomy): Eukaryota > Viridiplantae > Streptophyta > Magnoliopsida > Fabales > Fabaceae > Abrus > Abrus precatorius. The sequence goes on from NW_020874292.1 coordinate 13,846,336, forward strand.
TCTTCCTATACTTGTACTATTAAGAGATATGAAGTTACAAAATAAAAGTGATTCAATAATAGCAGCTTTAGAAAGTAATTTACATAATGGGCCAGTTTTCTTTAATTGTTATCCCAATATATCAATGTCCTTAGATAATGAGAAAACATTTAAAGTTATAAAGATATTTACAAAAATAAAAGAAAATATAGTAGATGACTCATTTGATCCATTTCATGTGATCTATAGAGTCTATTACAAAATTACCAAAATCCCTTATGGATTTAAAGCAAATAGACAAATTAATAGAGACGAAACTGTAGTCATACAAGCCAATCTCAATAGAAGTTTAGTACAAGTACCTAAAAGATTAAGACACGACCAATTAACCATACCAGAAGAATGAGTTTTTGAAAAACCCTTTTCTATTAAACAAGAAAATATAGAGATAAGGGATATAATAGAAGAACCAGAAAGGTTTAGACTAAGAATGAATAGGTCTAGATCGATTCGTATAACACAACCATCCACTATTAGAGAACCCTCAAGACATTCTATTAGCGGATCAACAGTAGATATAGATCTAACCAAAATAGACAATATAACTAGACCAAGAGTTTCTATTCCAGTCTATGACCAAAATTCTGAAATAAATTATAGTCCAACACCTTCTCAAGTTTTAAATACAATAGAAAAAACTGAACCTTTAACTATAGATAAAAAAATGGATTAAAGAAGACATAGATGGAGAACACAACATAAATAGAAAAACTTAGTTAATAGAAACATTTAGTCAACAATAAAGGGCAGAAATCAGAGAAAAATTTTATAAATATTTAGAAGAAATACAAATAAATACTTATTTTTTTTCCATGGATGAAAAATATTGTATTCAAAATAATATAAATTATTCATTTAATAAAGAGATAAATCCTTTACAAAAAATTAAAAATATATGGAAAACAACTACAGGAAAAACAATAGAAGCTGAATATCCTCCTTTAGAACAAATAAAAATACAAGTAGAAAATGAAGAAGTAGAAGCTAGCCCTTACAAAAAGACTAATGAAAATAGTGAACCAATAAATAAAAAAGATATAAATAAGATATATCAACAATTAATTATTCTAATACAATAATAAATTTAATGACTAATCAATTAAACATAATAGAAAATAATAAAGAAAATTTTAATAGTAATAATAATATTAAAAAATTACATTATTTAAATAAACCAATATACCCAATTACTACTATGTCTGCACAGGCTATGAAAGAATTAGGAAAGAAATTCAGACTTGAATTAGATATAGAAGAAATAAAAACAAAAATAGCTAAATTAAGTATAGATAAACAAACAATAAATACTCTAGAAATAAATAAAATTTATGAACATCCAAAAATAAAACATTATTACAATAGGCCTACTCTACCAGATGTAGTCTTAGAAAATAGGCCATATTTTGTACAAAATTCTTATGGAGTCAATGATATTGTTGAATGGAATATTGATGGTGCCTCTGAATAACAAATTTTTGATATTACACAACAAATGGCTATGTCGGCCACTGCTTACAAAATGAGAAACGCCTCTGATAGAATAACAGCGGAAGCCATTGTACAAGGTTTCACAGGACAACTTAGAGGCTGGTAGGATAATTATGTAACCCCTGCTGATAGAGAATTTATATGAGGACACATTAAACAAAAAAATAATGAACAAGATGCTGTTGTAACACTTATTTATACAATATTATTATACTTTACAGGAGATCCTATAGTATTTAGAGAAAGTGTAAGAGAACAATTACATAAACTTAGCTGCCCAACCATGACTGATTATACTTGGTATAGGGATATGTTTATGTCAAAAGTAATGATGTTAGAAGACGCTAATGAACCATATTAGAAAGAAAGATTTATATGTAGAATTTCCTCTTTGTTCACAGCAAAAGTCATAGAAAATATTAAAAATAGATTAGGAGAACATATTGATTATAGAACATTAACTTTAGGACAACTACATGGTTTTGTAATAGATACAGGAATAAAAATATGTGGAGACATAAAATTACAAAACCAAATTAAAAAACAAGAAATAATAGGAAAAGTTGAGTTAGGAAGTTTTTGTGCACAATATGGAATAGGGCCCATGCAAGCTCCTAGTAGAATAATTAGAAAAACTAATAAAAGAAAACAAAATCAAAATCCTCCAAACTATAAGAAAAATCCATATAAGAAAAATACTTATAAAAAACAATATAAGAAAAACACAACTAAACCATCACAAAATACAAATAACAACAATAATCAATTTAAAGAAAATTGTTGGAAATGTAGAAAGTATGGTCATCGTGCAGATAAATGTAGAATAGAAAAAAAAAATCAACTCTATTGAAAATGAAGAACTCAAACAAGTTCTTCATACAATTTTAATAAATTCTGAACCAGAACCAGAATTTCTAGATGAAGAATATGAAAATAAAAATACACAGGAAAATGAAATTTATGAACTAGACAATACTTCAGAGGAATCTGAAAAAGAACAAAATTTCTGTCTAGGACCAAGATTATGTAATTGTGATGATTGTAAAAATGCACAAATCAATACTATAACTAGGGATCAGACTCAGGCCTTAATAACAATAATAGAAGGCCTTGAAGAAAGACCTTTAAAACTAGAATTCATTAAAAAACTTAATGAATTTGTAACTAGAGAAGAACCAAAAGAAGTGGTAAGTAAGCATATAGAGATGACAAAAGTCTTTGAAAGATTTCGAACCCCAAGTCAACAAATAACTATAAAAGATTTACAAAAAGAAATAGTAAATTTAAAAATAGAAATAAAAGAACTAAAAGAGTATCAAAATCACCTTGGAGTTGTACTGAATTTTATGTAAATAAAGCCTCAGAACAAGAAAGAGGAGCTCTAAGATTAGTAATAAACTATAAACCTTTGAATAAAGTATTAAAATGGATTAGGTATCCTATACCTAATAAACAAGATTTAATTAAAAGATTAATTAATGCCAATATATTTTAAAAATTCGATATAAAATCAGGGTATTACCAAATATCTGTAAAAGAACAAGATAGATATAAAACAACTTTTATAGTACCATTTGGGCATTTTGAATGGAATGTAATGCCTCAAGGACTAAAAAATGCCCCAAGTGAATTTCAAAAAATTATAAACAATATATTTTATCCTTATATGAATTTTTCAATAGTTTATTTAGATGATGTATTAATTTTTTCAAAAGACATCAATCAACATATACAACACTTAAATAAATTCATAGAATTAATTAAACAAAATAGGTTATGTATATCAGATAAAAAAATAAAAAAATTTCAAGACAAAATAAGATTTAATATTTATCAAGGTACAATAACACCAATCCAAAGGTCTATAGAATTTGTTGACAAATTTCTGGACCAATTAAAGGACAAAACTCAATTACAAAGGTTTCTAAGATGTTTAAACTATGTAGCAGATTTTTTACCAAATATTAGAACCATATGTGCCCCTTTATATATTATTATTACTTGTCAGATCATCTTCTTCACTTCCAGTTGTACTCAAACTAGTTAGAAATCTTGCTTTTTGTTGTAAGAAGGCCTGCTTTTGTTTATCTTTTATTACATTCTCACTTAGAGGGGGATGTTGGATATTATTTTGTACCCATTGCATAATTTTTTTGGTGGTAAGTAAATTCAAGTCAAAATTGATCCACCATTTAACTTTTATGGTCCTGATTAATATCTGTATTGATGAATCATATTCCAATTTGACAGAATTATATTGCCACATCATAATCCATAAAATGCCTTGCGAGACTATAAAGGAAATAAATTTATATGGTTCTTGAAAATTGATTTTTTCTTTAAAGTGTGTTAAGGCAATTTAAGCTCTTTCTGGTAGGATCTGACTAACTGGTCCAAAATTATAGAGCCAGGCTGAGAACCATTTGGAAAAATATAGAGAAATTCCCTTCCTGAACCAAATGAACCAAGAATAGGTATCTGGTCGAAAAAATAAAAACTTCTCCCATGCTCTTATATAATCAAAAGAATTATATTGTGAAAACTAATATTCTATTGTAAATTTTCGATAACAATATAAATGTTGTCCCCACTCTTTTGAAGTGAGTATCTAACATATTTTGAATTTTGAAAAAATGATTTCTTTTTTCTCATTTTTCTTGTGGCTTAATTCTATTGATTTTGAATCAATAAGAATTAACTCATAAAATTCGCTTTTTTGTTCTGATGATGATGGAACCACATGACAATCTTGAGGAAAAACTCTTTTTGCTATTTCAGAACGGTTTAATTTAAACCATTATGCGTCTATTTCCATTATTGGAAGACCATATGATTTTTCAAAGTATTTTGGGGTCTTATCAGTTATTGTGGGCTTTTTGTAAGCAGATTCTGCCCATAATGGTAATTTTCTAGTTTGGGTAGTAACTGTTTGAGAGTTTTGGTTTGGTTTAGCTAAAACTATGTACTTTTTAGTTAACTCTGGTGGTTGGATTTGAGCTTTATTTTGTAATACTTGTAAACAAGTCATTGGCTTTTTACCTTTATCTTTAGTAGGAGTCTTTGGTATTTCTGGTTCACTCTTTTTTGGTAGGGTATAGTCGGCACTGGTCATTTTTGACATTTTTCTTGTAAAAATTCTCTTGTTAAATAATCGGGTAAAAAGTTCTTTCCTCCTTTGATGTGTTGTATCTTGAAATCAAAATTGGATAATAATGCTTGCCATCTGGCGAAAATATGTTTTGAAACTAAGTTCTGAACATCTTTCTGTAAAATAGAAGGTGCTGCTTTACAATCAGTTCTTACTAAAAATATTTTGTTAAATAGATCATCTTGAAATTTTTGGATGCATAAAACAATGCTCAACATTTCTTTTTTTACAGTAGAATATTTTTGTTGTGCAGGATGCCATATTCCTGAGTAATATCTTATAACTTAGTCTATTGTAGACTCTGGTAATTTTTGTTTAAGAATTCCTCCATAACCTAGATCTGAAGCATCAGTTTCTACAATCAAATAGGCGGAAGGATCTGGAATTCCTAAATAAGGAAGACTTTTAACTAATATTTTTACTTGTTGTACTACTTTAGTCATTTCTTCATCCCATGGCTGGGGATTCTTCCTAAGACGTTTATATAAAGGAGCACATATGGTTCTAATATTTGGTAAAAAGTCTGCTACATAGTTTAAACATCCTAAAAACCTTTGTAATTGAGTTTTGTCCTTTAATTGGTCCAGAAATTTGTCAGCAAATTCTATAAATCTTTGGATTGGTGTTATTGTACCTTGATAAATATTAAATCTTATTTTGTCTTGAATTTTTTTTTATTTTTTTAGCTGATATACATAACCCATTTTGTTTAATTAATTCTATGAATTTATTTAAGTGTTGTATATGTTGATTAATGCCTTTTGAAAAAATTAATACATCATCTAAATAAACTATTGAAAAATTCATATAAAGATAAAATATATTGTTCATGATTTCTTGAAATTCACTTGGGGCATTTTTTAGTCCTTGAGGCATTACATTCCATTCAAAATGCCCAAATGGTACTACAAAAGCTATTTTATATCTATCTTGTTCTTTTACAGATGTTTGGTAATACTCTGATTTTATATCAAATTTTGAAAATATATTGACATTAATTAATTTTTTAATTAAATCTTGTTTATTAGGTATAGGATACCTAATCCACTTTAATACTTCATTCAAAGGTTTGTAGTTTATTACTAATCTTGGAGCTCCTCTTTCTTGTTCTGAGGCTTTATTTACATAAAACCCAGTACAACTCCAAGGTGATTTTGAAGATCTAATTAAACCTTTTTCCAAATATTCTTGTAACTTTTGTTTATAGAATTTTAGCTATTTCTCATTCATTTGTATGGGTCTAGCTTTTGTGGGTATATTTGTTTCATCGAATCCTTCTTCATATGGTAACTTTATTTCATATTTTTTGCTATGGTGAAAGGCTATAGGATTTAAATTACAAATTTCTTTGGTAATTCTTTTTTCAAAATCCTGAATGATTTTTTTAATATTTTTATTTTTCAGTTGTTCTTCAATTCTTTTATATTCTATTTCTTTATTTATAAAATTAATTTACCTTGTCTTTCTTTTTATTATATTTAATTTTGTTATTGATGCTTCTTGTACTAGGTTCAATTCCCTAATCTTTGGAAGTTGTAAGAATTCAAATTTATTTCTCTATTTGGTATTACCTTACTAGTAATTTCGGTGTTGTTAATTTCACAAGGATATAATAATGTTAGAAAGAGGGTTCCTAATATTATTTTGTTTCCTATATCTTTTACTAATATAAATGATGTGGTAAAACATATTTTATTTTTACAAATTTTTCCTTTTAATAATTTGTAATTTATTTTAAGCTTATTTTCTCCTGCAGCTGATAATTGTTCTGTAATTTTTTCATAATATTTTGTAAGAATTATTCCTTCTTATATACAATTAACGTCTGCTCCTAAGTCTATTAGAGCTATTAGATTAAATTTTTCTTGTTCTACAATTAGTGTTATTTCACACCAACATTTGTGTGAAGTTATCAGTGTTAATAATTCTAAATTAAATATATCTGATTGTTCTTCTATTTTTGTTCCTGATGTACTAGTTTGATTTTCTTATAATTTAAGAATCTCTTTGCCTTCTAGAGATAGTAATCTAATTTCTAAGTCTTTTTTATACTCTTTTAGTTCTTTTATTTCTGTTTTTAAATTTACTATTTCTTTTTGTAAATCTTTTATAGTTGTTTGTTGACTTGGGATTCAAAATCTTTCAAAGACTTCTGTCATCTCTATAGGCTTACTTACCACTTCTTTTGGTTCTTCTCTAGTTACAAATTCATTAAGTTTTTTTAATAAATTCTACTTTTAAATGTCCTTCTTCAAAGCTTTCTATTATTGTTATTAAGGCCTTAGTCTGATCCCTAGTTATAGTATTGATTTTTAGATTTTTACAATCATCACAATTATATAATCCTAGTCCTAAACAGAAATTTTGTTCTTATTCAGATTCCTCTGAAGTATTGTCTAGTTGATAAATTTTATTTTCCTGTGCATTTTCATTTTCATATTCTTCATCTAGAAATTCTGGTTCTGGTTCAGAATTTATTAAAATTGTATGAAGAACTTGTTTGAGTTCTTCGTTTTCAATAGAGTTGATTTTCTTTTCTATTCTACATTTTCTACTTGTATTTTTATTTGTTCTAAAGAAGAATATTCAGCTTCTATTGCATATGTTTTTAATTTTTTGTAAAGGATTTATCTCTTTATTAAATAGATAATTTATATTTTTTGAATATAATATTTTTTCATCCATGGGAAAAAAAATAAGTATTTATTTGTATTTCTTCTAAATATTTATAAAATTTTTCTCTGATTTTTGTCCTTTGTTGTTGACTAAATGTTTCTATTAACCAAATTTTTCTATCTATATTGTGTTCTCCATCTATATCTTCTTTAATCCATTTTTTATCTACAGTAAAAGGTTCAATTTTTTCTATTGTATTTAAAACTTGAGAAAGTGTTAGACTATAATTTATTTCAGAATTTTGGTCATAAATGGAATAGAAACTTCTGGTATAGTTATATTGTCTATTTTAGTTAGATCTATATCTACTGTTGATCTGCTAATAGAATGGCTTGAGAATTCTCTAATAATGGATGGTTGTGTTATACGAATCGATCTAGACCTATATATATATATATATATATATATATATATATAATTTAAATAAAAAATAAAAGTGGGCTTTCATGAAAGCAAAAAGGAGTACTTTTAGATAAAATAACAAATAAAAACCACTTTTACCAAAGATAATTGACTCCTCGAATTTTATAGGAAATTCTAAAGACAACATCGAAAGGGAAAAATGTTAAATACTTTGTGTCACATCCATAAACACAATTTGTCAGACTAGTGTCGATAACCCAGGGGTAGAACAAGCTCATATAAAAATATCATTTGCTTAAAGAGAAACAACAAACTGTTCTGTCAGCAACTGAGGCTAGGCTAGTTCTTTGGCCCAATATCCTTCAGGGCACATATCTGCTCCTCACCCATTGCAGACATCACAGACACAACAAGGTCCTTACCCTCAGCAAATCCATCCTTTATCTGCAGTGCCCAATAAATGACGCATACACAGTCAGAATAATAAAAACAATCAGTAAACAGGTCAGTATGATATGTGAATTACAAGGAGTTTTAGTACAGACAAGGATCTAAACTATCAGGCTGTGAATGTATCAGACAAAACAGTCCTCAGCTTGTTTTCTTAAAGTTACAAAATTAATTCTCGCATTTTTTTTTAATGAAAAACACCATTCTAAACAGGCACATTAAAATTTCCACTAACCTGGGTAAGCAGATTCTCGTCAGTTGGAAGCCTCAGGTCATCCTTGGTGTTCCCGTTTTCAGTAAGCAGGCTTACCTATAATATCATTCAAGTATAAATTCAGACAGTTAAGCCAAGATCAGATCATTGTCTGTTTTCATTCTCAACTACAAAATCAATCTCATGTTATTTTAACAGCTTCTTAAATATAATAATATCTGGAGATAAAGTAAAATTTTAGTAAAAGTTTAGTTTTGTTCTGCTGTCAATTATTAGATATCACCTAAATATAACTTTTAAAATAATTATTACAAAAGTTTATAATTTTTAATCATATCATGATTAAACAGAGAGTAGAAAAAACATTTACATAGTCTGTATATTTCAGTCAATTCAAACAAATCTTTAAAACAAAAAACAAATTAAAAATAAGGTAGAATTTTATAATTATTTATGAAAATAAAAAAACAAAAGAACAGAAAACCCAAGTGGGTGAAACAAAGGAATAGGAACTCACAAATCCATCCTCAGAAATATCAATCAACTGGTAATCAGTACGATTCACGTGGGGAACCTGGAATGAAAAAAAGAGTTTAGTACAGCGAAGTATCATAAAAGAAAAGAAGATGAAACATACATCACAGTTGTGGGAAGAGGGAACAATATCTTCAAGCTTCTTGGCAGTGAAAATATCAATTCCAACAAAGTGGCACTTAGCATGACCGTGCTTCCCAGTCTTCGAAGTCGATACTTCAACAACCTGTGACACACACGCAAATACCAAATTATCAAAATCAAAAGCAAGAACAAGGAAGCGATGGATCTCGAGGGCCAAATGAAGCAATAATTAAAAATGATTTGGAATGAAAGGAAAGGATAAAACGACCAAGGTTGGTGAAAAACGACAAAGCGGAATAGAAAGAAAGAAAGAAGACCTTGCAGGGACGAGCCTTTATGACGATGTAACCGTTTTTGCGAATGGTGCCAGCTTGCTGAGGATAGGTTTTGGAGGCTCCTGCATCGGCTTTTGATTCGAAGTGGTGCTCTTCGTCTGACATGACTCGCTCACCGATTCAACTCAGTGCCTGCTTCAGAGGGAGAGGGAGAGGGAGAAATTGACAATACCAACACCACCCTCACTCCCTCACCGTTATATCCCCTCTCTCTCTCTCTTCTTTTCCCTTTTCACTAAATTCCCGGCCTCTTTATTATTAATATTATTCCAATTTATCTATTTTTCTGTTCATTCGTTCCTATAAAATGTTTTTTATTTTTAAATTTTTATTTATTCAAAGTTATTAATTAATAATGAATATATTAATATTAAAAACATATAAATCAAGACAGAATATCACTTTATATTTTTTATTCAATATAATTATTACTATATATATATATATATATATATAAATGTATATTAACATATATAATAAAAATTAATAAATAAATTATATTAAAAATATTTACGTTACTATTTTTATTTTATTTTTTTAAAATAATCTTAATCTAAAGACTAAAATAAAAATTTAATAAAATCAGATATTACTCTGTAATAAGCATTTATATTTTATAGTTTCTGATGGACTTTATATTTTTAGTTTTATGCTTTACAATTTATTAAGTTAGTAAAAAAAGACTAACATCGTATTTTTCAATCATATTGTTTAAAATTTATGTATTATTAACTAAAATTTATTAAACTTACCCAATGATATAACTCTTATTCTTTATTTAATAATTTGGTTCATATTAATAATCTTTAATAAATTTAAATTGTTGTGTGTAGTAGTTTTTTTATTCAATGTATTTAGTATTTAAAAGAAAAGTGTTAAGAGACGAAGAGAATATCATGTGGCAAGTCCTATAAGTTTACCTACGGTACGTGTCTGGGATTATTTTCTATTTTTTGCCATTACATATCTCTCGCGAATCTTGCTGTGGGCCCACCGTTCGCTATTTCATTGACCAAAATTACCTGCGTCCGATGCACGCAAATCATGGGCCTACACTTTCGACCCAAAAACGACACGAAGAATGTCATCATAAGCGAACCATCTTAATGCCGAAAGAGTTCTAAAAAGATTAATGTGTGTTTTTCTGTTTTTAAAAAATATTTTTTAAAATAAAATTTATTTATAAATATAATTATTTATTTTCATTTTAAAAAATTAAAATTATTTTAAAATATAATTTTTAAAAATTAAAATATAAACAAACAAGTCTTTATTCTTGCTGTACTTGTTGGTAAATGTTTAACTAGTGATGATATGCACGGCATGAATATTTTTTAAAATTAATTAATAATAAAATAAAAAATTTAAAGTAAGAATATTGTTAGTACAAAATTAATATTCTATAATTTTTTAAATTCATTTCCTAATACTAATATTAATAATGATAAATCAGAAATAGATTATAAAATACGAGGATTTATTTAAGTTTTTCAAAAATTTTAAGTAAAGAATATTAATTTTTTTATATTTGATATGGATATATATATATATATATATATATATATATTATATTTTCAGTATTTTGTTTTTAGTTAAGTTCTTAAATTTATATATTTTTATATTCAAAAGGATTAAAAAGTCTAACTAAGATCGAGGTTCTAATTTAGAGAATTAAACACTTAAAGAATCTATATAAAAGATAGGAAGAGGAGAAACAATACAAGAGAAAAGCAAAAAACCCTCAAGGCTTAATTTTGCTAAGTAGTCAATGCTTTGATTAGTTTCTCTATACAAATGCCTAAATTTAACAAATTGAATTTGTCTAATGACCTTTCTAATCCTACTAATCAAATAAGAAAGAGAATGAGTAGAGCTATGCACGTTAAGGATAAGAGATAAAACTTCTAGAATCATTTCTAGTCTAGATAATCTCCAGTCCTTTTTAAATAGTGAATTCTAGTCCAAATAAGATACTCTATAGCTTAGTAGCTAATGGAGAATAGAGAAAAATATTGTTGCAGAAACTAACTAAAAAGTGGCCTTAAAAATAATTTTAAAAATTTAACATTCTCAAAATTTTATCCTATTTTCATATATTTAATATTTCTATTACTAACTTTTTATAATAACAAAATTTTTCAAGTCATTATAATTAATATTTTATAATTTTAACTACTCATATTAGTCAAATTAAAAGAAGATGTTATTTGTCACTATCACTACCATCACCATTATTATTATTTGATGAATTTAACTTTTTTTATACACATGTGCACAATTCTTATATTGTAAATGATTTATAATAAATTTAAAAATATTCAATTTTGATATAATTTTTTAAATTATTTAAAAAACACAAAAAATTTAGTTAATAGTATAAATAAAATTTATCAATGATTATAGAAAGTAAAAAATATTTTTAAAATATTTTTTGAAAATTATTAATATTTTAAAAAATAATATTTAAACCAAACACTTGCGATATTAAAACATTATATAACATTTTAAAGAATATTTAAAACAAAAAATATATTTTTAACATTCTCAAAAAATAAAATTCCAAGAAAAAATAGAAAACATAATTCTTGAAAATAGAAAAAATTCGTATATCAAACACTCTTTAAATTCTAATTACAATGCGTAGAAAGTAAATTATGAATAATAGATAGTAATTAGTGATAAAAATGAAAATCTTTTATGAAAAGTATAATAATATATTTCTCTCATGATTTTTAATATAATTTTAATATAAATTTTAGAAATTATTTATTATATTTTATCATATCAAGTGATTTTTAAATTTATATTAATTTAAATTTTATTTTTACTTTTATTTAATATAATAAAACATTTATTAATAATATTTACCCTTTTAAAAATATAAACTTATTAAATTAAAAAATATCCTTATAATAATTTTTTAATTATTTATCTAAAAATAATTTAATTTTATAATACTCGTGCAAGAACACAAAAATCACTAATAAATTTTAATTATGTATAGATAGAACCCATTTGTAATCAATTTTTTATTAAATTATTACATAATAACTCAGCCCTATCCAACTAGCAACACTAGTTATCTACAGACTAAGTTATTTTGCATATTTTAAAAGTATTAAGAATCAAAAGATACATTTTTAAACATTAAACACTAAATTACACATGATTATCTTGTATCTATTAAGTCACTGATTCAAATTTCCAACAACTTCGTAGTTACTTTTTTTTAGGTCAATAACTCTTTTTTTTTTTTTTTGGCTAATCAAAAGAGCTAAAAGCCCAAAAAACCACAAAACAGATAGAGACCCAAACTTGCGGTCCAAATGTCTAAGAAATCAAGGCAAAGAAAAGGAATGAGGGAAGAGGGAGTTAAATCAATACAAGAGGAAGACAGTAAATCATCTAAGCCTAACTTAGCTAAATGATCAGCATAAGAATTAGCTTCCCTATAACTATGCATAAACCTAACAAATTGAATAGGTTTTACAATATTCCTAATTCTAGCAATTAGGTCATATAAGGGGTGGATTTTTGTTTGAATATTAAGAATAAGTGATAGGACTTCTTTGACATCACTTTTTATCCAAATGGTGGATCCAGCCCCAACAAAATGCTCCATAACTCAGTTTCTATAGGGGAGCAAGGATCCAATTTTTGGCAAAAACCAGCAATAAAATGGCCTTTATAATCTATGATTTAACCCCCACAAGCTGCAGTCCTAGTAACCTTGGACACAGCTCTATCAACATTAAGCTTCCATTGGTTAGCAGGAGGAGGGACCCATTTGGTTTGAGCATGGTCTTTAACTTGTTTCATGAATGATCCAGATAGAAAACCGCAGCTACCAAAGAAGGCATGAAAATCAAAGAAAATGTTCTAAATGAGGGCAGGTAGCTGGACAAAATAATTTTTAAAAATAAAATTATTTCTCTCCTTCCACAAATGCCAAACAATAATACCAAATAAGTTACTCCAATTGGAAAACTTACTAAACTGCTTATTTGATAGATTAAGCAATAACCAGTCATATATACAACTACTAAAGAAAAAAACTCATTGCTCAAGAAAAATGAAATATTCTCAAACATCTTTGGCAAAAATACAATCTCTAATCACATGGATAACAAATTCCTCATCCTCATATCTGGTACATAGAGAAGAATGAAGACATACCTTGATGACATCTTTCAAGATTTGTAAATAGTTTATTGTGAGCAAATTTTCACAGAAAATTTCTAATTTTGGGCTGGCCTTCCCACTTCCAAATTGCATTAAACAAGTTGTGACATCCACCAGAAACAGTATTAGAATAGTATAACAAAGACTAAGTTGATTTTAGGGAAAACATACCATTGTTGGTTATATTCCAAAACATAGAATCAGGTCCTTTAGAAGATGAAGGAGATTTAATTCTAGTCATAGCATTACGAACCTGATCAGGAAAGATCTCGACAATTTTCTCCTAGTCCTAGACCCCATATTTGGAAACCAAACAAATTGGTATATCCTGATCTAGAGTAGAAAGAGGGACAAGGCTATAAGAAGACAAAACACCCACCTCATGACACCAATTGTCAGACCAAAACTTAACCTTCCTCCCATCCTCAATATGCCAACTAGATCCTTGAGAAAAAGTATGCCAAATAGAAGATAAACTTGCTCCATAAATGAGAAGCTTCAGAGCAATTTATGGTTAGAGGATTCTGACTAACTTGAAACTTGTATTTTGAACAAAGGACCTAAACCCACAAAGCTGAAGGAGAATTTAAGAACCTTCACAAAATTTTTAGTAAATATGCTTTATTTAATAGGTGCAGATCTTTTAACCATAGACCTTTTTCAGATTTAGGTTTACAAATTATGCTCCAACCAACAAGGTGGCACTTCCCAGCCCCTAAGGATCTCTAAATAAAGTGTTTACAAATTTTGTTAACTTCCTAACACACAACAGAGGGAATTAATTGAGTTTGCATAGCATAAACTAGGATGTTCATAAGGCAAGATTGAACCAAGATAACCCTTCCTACCATAGAAAGGGAATTCATTTTTCAGATGGATAATTTTTTCCTAATTTTATCTAAAAGATATGAATAATGGCTCTTAAAGGGTCTGAGATGATGGATAGGAATACCAAGGTATCAACCTATCTTATTAGCAACAGGGATTCCTAGACTACTACTAATTGACTGATTAAGAATAGGGTCATTATTAGTAGAAAATACCAGATAAGATTTATTGATATTAATATGAAGTCCAGAAGATAAACAAAACTCATGGAGCATAGATTGGATGAAATTAGCTTGTTCGACAGTAGCTTTAGCTACCAGAATAATGTCATCAGCAAAGAACAAATGCAAAATTTTAAGGCCATTACTATCAAACGAAAAGGGAAGCCAATCCTTACTATCCAATTTATCATTGATTAGGTGAGCTAGTCTTTCAATAGACAAAACAAAGAGATAAGGGGAAAGGGGATCCCTTTGCCTAATACCCCTAGAGGGATTAAACGAATTAGTTACATAATTATTCCAATTAATAGTCATAGAAGAAGAGGAGATACAATTACTGATCACATCCACCAGATTAGGGCTAAATCCAATTTTTTGAAGGGTTTCAATAATAAGGGCCACCTAAGTTTATCATAGGCTTTTTCAAGGTGTAATTTAATTAACATATACCTAATTTTACTTCTAATTTTATGAAACGAATGAGATAATTATTGTAAGACCAAAACATTATCTATACCCTGTCTTCCTAAAACAAAGCTAGATTGGATGCTAGAAATCAAGTAAGAAATGGAATCTCTAATTCTATTAGCAATAAGCTTAGTTATTACCTTATAGCTAACATTACATAAAGAGATTGGCCTAAATTGATTTATATGTTTAGGATTCTCAATTTTAGGGATCAAGGTAATTCTAGTGTCATTAATATCAGCTACTTTAGCAAGGTTATTATTAAAAACATCTGTAACAAGATCGAACAAAAAAAGGCTAAGAATATTCCACTAATTTTTAAAGAAAAAGACATGTAAACCATCAAGTCTAAGGGATTTAAAATTCCCAATGCTAGCAGTCCGAATCTAATCAATGGCTAGTTCTATCAAAATCTTTTAAAGGAGGAAAAGTAGTTTTTGTAAGCAGGCCAAGAGGGAACATAACTGGATCAGAATATAAATTACTAAAGTATTTAAGAGCTAAAGATTTCAGATTATCAACATTGAACTCCCGCTGATCAGAAATAATTGCTTCCGTAGTAGAGAAGTTTAATATACCAAATAAGGAAGATGATCTTAATATTAATACTGTTAATACTGATGTGATGTGCCATAATTTAGAAGTTTCTTTAAAGAACTATGAGTCTTGGTGTACTTAAAAATCCACATTATTAGTCAAATTGTTAGGAAAAAGTGAGTTTAAACTTCTTAGAAAATAAAATTAAGAATATATGTGGAAAATTAAGAGTTCTATTCACCTACTTTACTACACCATTTTGCTGAGATGCATGAGGAACTGATAATTGCCTAAATACCCTCTTTCTTGCAAAATACTAGCAACTCACCATTTACATATTCTTCTCCATTGTTTGTCCTTAAGAACTTAATTTTCTTTCTAATTTCAAGCTCCACCTATGCTTTAAACTCTTTGAATATTAGAAACACATATGATTTCTTCTTGATTGGGTCCAGTCTCTTAGAATAATCATCAATGAAAGACAAAATATTTTGCTCCTCCTAGAGACATTTTTGGTAACTCTCACACATCACAATGAATGAAATCTATTATGTGGTTACTTCTAGCAATTGATTTACCAAATGTTAACCTATGTTGCTTACTGATCACAAGAGATTATGTTTTGTAAGGGCCTTCAAGCCTCGTTTCGACATATGGCTTAGTTTTCAACATCACATCATCATTGTTTCTTCTTGATTATCAACTACAATTGATACATCTGCTTCTTATAATATATCTCTTAAAAACATGTATAGATTAACTGTGATCTTCTTTACCTCACATTCGATGTCATCCAATTGTCCAATAAATAATAAATTCTTTTTTAGATCCTTCACATGTTGTACCTTTTGAATTTTGTGAATATTACCATTATATATTTTTAATTTAATAGTACCAACTCCAGTAATTTGTAAGGCATGATCATTTTTCATGAACACAGATCCTTCTGAAATAGGCTTATAGGTACAATCTTGGCGATGAGTCATGTGCCGTGTTGCACCATAATCCATGATCCAAACATCACTAAGTTGTATTTTTCCTTTAGAACCAATTGTTGCTTTGTGTTGCAACAAAGCGGTCGCAACAATACGACGAAAACGTTCTTAAGAAAAATATTTTTTAGGAACAAAAATATTTTCTTACAAATCAACAGAATCGCCACCAAAGTTTATTTTAAGAAAACATTGAAAAAACTTTTAAAATAATATGATATGTTAAACAAAAAATGAGTTTGCGAGTCATTTACCTTCCTACAACGTCTATTTAAAAATAGTTACCTAAAATTAATTGTGCAAATTTATTTTAATTTTGAAAAATATTTATTTAATCCCTAAACATTAATTATTTTATTTTAGAAGAAGAAAAATAATTTATTGAAATATTAACTTAGTATCTTAAAAGAAAAAAAAATTATTTTAAAAATTATTTTGACTTGACGAGTCTGATTCCCGCTCCTACTTATCCTCAGGTGCAATGGAGAATTCAAAGTTATATAGTTCTACCATAAAAATTTTGAAGTTGGTCGATAAAGATTAGTAAGATAAAGTTTATTTTTTAGATTAAAATTATTTTACAAGATATAATATTTAGGATACAAGATAATGTGGTTACAGATGTATCCTATGAGAAACAATATAAAAGGTGAAGGAAGATCACACAACTATATCGCAAATTGTCAAAAGAAATTTTTATTTGTAAATGAAGTATTTGAATTTTAATTTTTGTTACGATTAATGTTTAAAAAAAAATTTTAAGATAGCATAAGCTATACATAAATCTCTTATAATTTATTTGACAATCGAAGACAATGTAAATTACACATTGATATTGTAAAAATTTGTATAATAAAATAAAAAATAATTGGTTATTTAATTTATCAAAATTAGAAATATGACTTAAAAAAATTAAAATATAAAATTAATTCTATTTGAATTGATTAGAAAAGTTATTTAATAGAAAGTTTAAAACTTCGTTTGATAAATTTATGTTGTATAAAACTTCAGGTAACGTTAGTACACATAGGTTCTAACAATTTATAATGCGTAAATGTAGAGTTGAGATATATTAGTATTATAAATTATTGTGTTAATAAAATAATTTTTTTAAATTGATTGATTAGTAAATTAGCATTTAAAGGAAGACACATCTTGATTAATTATTAAGATAATTATATAATTAATTAAATACAACATATGGTAAATTTATGTTACATAAAGTCTCGGTAACACATTGATTTTATCAATTTATAACACATGACGATAGAGAAGCTATACGTTAGCATTATAAATTGATACAATTATATATTATGCATTTATTTAACAAATCAAAAATATAATTTGTAAACCATGAAATAAGAGAATACTGAATATGAAATCAAATTACACCAACATTTAAAACTTATCCAATACAATAAAAGATAATCATATTAAAGAACAATATAAATGAATAATTAAAATAAATAAATAAATAACATAAAGGATATAAGGAGAATATAATATGATTGTCCGAATCAAGACTTGTATGGTGCCCAAATCTAATTTAATTATTTTGTTACCATTATTATTCTTTAAATTAATTAATAAATAAAATTAAAATAACCAACTTTAAAATATAAAAAAAGGTAAGATTCTAGTAATAAATAAATAAATAAAAATAAAAGATAAGATTTTTTTATTAATTAAATCAAAATGCATTCAAAAAAGTTGTTGTTTAACAAATAAAATAAATGAATAGAAAAAGAACAAACCAATAAAAGTAATAATAACAAAAATATTACAAGTTGAAGCGTCTTAGAAGTTTCTACTTTATCATTTCCCTTTATTTGTTTTTTTCACATATCGTATGGAACCAAACAAACAAGGTATGCAAGTTTCTGTAACTCGGATAATATCATGCTTTGTCCTTGTCCAATGTCCATTGAAAAGAATCTTATTCAAATGCACGTTTTGATTACACAATTCATATTTTTATTACAATACTAAAGTTATTTATTTTTATTATTTTTGGTTAGTAGCAAAGATAATAGGTAAGACCCATTTATCTTACCTTAAATCTAGTGCTTTACATAATCACAAAACATGAAATTTCAGATTTAATCAATGAAAAAAAAAAGGTAAAAAAGCTGATTTATTATTAAGGCTATTAGCTTTCAGCTTTTGGCCCTTAGGCCTTACCTATTGTAGAGTGGTGCAGGGATTCGTCCAATTCTTTCATATCACACAGTCCCATATCACGGTCAAATAAAAAAATATATTAATATTTAAATAACATAAAAAATAATTAAAAAAAGAATAATAAAAGTCAGGATGTTTTCATTTATCACCATTCATAACTTTGTTGCCTCCATCCATGTAACATTTTCTTTTATCATTCAAGAAACGGTCAATAGTGAGAGTGAGAACAAATGTATACTTGAAATGAGAACAAACTTGGCAAGATATTGCTAAGGGATGGCTAGAATGACTCTTGTGGTGGCCAAACAGTGCTAGTTTTTTTTTTTTGCCTCTTCTCTGTATTCTTCCTATTTATAAGATCTCTCAAAGAAATTTATTACCTCCTTTAATTTTTTTTTTCTAAAAATTTTCTCTGAAGATTTGAGTTGTTCCTTCTAAAGATTTTTACTTCCTTCTTTGAAAATTAGTTGCTCTTTGTAACATCCTAGATTTTTAATTGTATATTTCTTGTTTTCAAAATAAAGAGTTTCCTAAAAAAAAACTAGAGAATATTCCTTTTTATCTAAAAGAATATTCCTTTTAGCTCAAGCAAAAAATTTTCGCTCAAGGGAGAATGGATCAGATTTTTCCAACTATATTTTCGCTCGAGTGAAAATTTGCGATAGAAAAATGTAGCTCTCGAGCTTGTTTTTGCTCAAGCAAACATGCTCTTGTTCGAGCAAAAATATCAACAGAAAAGTAGTAATTTTTGTCTTATTTTTCGCTCAAGCAAGAATTTGTGAGAAAAGTGAGTATTTAAATAATTTTGAGATTCTAAAACCCCATTTCTCTAAGTAGGAAACTCCTCTCATGTCTTTCTCCGTTCTCTCACTTCTCTTCCTCAGAGAAAACTTCTATAAACTCTGAACCTCTTCTGAATCTAAGCTCTAACATCCTTTTCTCTTGATCCCAAGTAAGTTCCTTGGAGCTTAATCTTTCAATCTCACTTCTATTTCTCTGTTTTTTCCTTTCTTAAAAGTACTTTTCTTTATAATATATGGGAAGAACTTAGTCTTTGGACGATACCTCCGTTGAAACATTGTGTTTTCCTTTAGATCTCGCGAAAAACGTAGTATCAAAGACCCATTTCTAAGTAAGGGGAGTTGATCCCAAAACTTTAACTCCTATGTATACGTTTTTAGCTTAAAATTCATGTTCTTTTGATTAGGATGGTAGATCCTTAATATTTTCTTAACAAATATAGTGTAAAAACGGATTTTTGAGTATAGGAAACCCATAATATGTTTTAAGAATAAGTCTTTAAGAAGATTTTCATAAAGATGCTATTCTATATATATGTATATGTGCTGGTAAAAGGGATAAATCTTAGGATAGATGATTTTTATAAAGACCGAGAGAGAGTAATCTCCGACAATATATTTATCAACTGTACGATTGGGTTGAGTTCGAAGATGTCTGACCTTCGGCATATTGTATTGATTTTTATGATGTGAAATTGATTGATGAAAAGTGTTTGATGATGAAATCTATTATTAGTAAAGGATAATAAAAAGAATTAGTGTGAAATTGATTTCATGTAAAAAGAAATTATGAACGAGAATTGGTGTAAATGATCGATTAATGATTTAATTGTACATGAATGTCATAGTATGATGAATTTTTATTATGAAGAGAAAGAAAAAGAGTGGAAATTGTATTATTATGAGAAAAGTGGATATGAATATTTGAGAAGTACTAAGGAAAATGTGTCATGAAAAATTGACTAGATTATGTATGGATAGTTACAGAGATACACTAGGAGTATAAAATATGGAGACGATTTATGAAAAATTTGAAAAAAAGTAGGGTGATGGGTGACATTTGCTTGAGTGTACACATTTTATAAAATGTGAACGTATCAATTGGCCACACACACGTTTCCTGATTAACACTCCTAGCTATACTTTTGCTAAGGGACCCTTTTATTGTATACGTTGTATCTATGTGCAAGAGCTAACCGGCAACTATCTATACTTGTTAAAGGCCTCAAAGGATCCTAGAGGCAATTATTGTGAATTGTGAGATGTATGTTTATAATAGGTGGGTTATAATGGATTGATTAGTGTGATTATAATACAGGTATTGTAATACATCGACAGATGTAATTATAATATATGTATCGTAATTCATTAATTAATATGGTTATAACACACTTATTATGACATACTAATATGTGAAATGAATAAAGTGGTATAGAGTCAAAGATGGAATGATTGAATTTGGTTACGTGTGAAATGTTGTGTAATGACGTGGTTGTTATAATGATGCTTGATTTCTTGTAGGCTCATTATTATAGTACATCAGGTAGTACTATTTTGACATGTATTCTGTATTAAATAATGTTCTATGTATTACTTGATTCACTTATAAAATAAAGGATTTAGTGGGGTGAAGGATTCTCACCCTTACAAATTATTTTTCAGGAAATGAAATTAAAGAATAAATGAAGGTTGATCCATTTTAGGATCATATCCTCGGTGGAGTTATACGGAAGATTGCTCTGTTAGGACTTTGATTAATTTTGAAAATTGTAATAATTCTAATTTATTTTTCATTCAAAGTTGACAAGAATATGTAACCATTTTCATGTTAATTATTTTGAATTTATAATATTTTGATAAGTTTTGTTGTAAATAATAATTTGAAGTGTAATTGTAATTTTAATAACTAGTTACTTTTAATTTATAGTTTCCATTCAATTTTAGATAGAAATTTACTCTACCGAAAGGTAGTGTTGTTCATTTATTTTTTCTCATAAGCATGTAATATGAATTAAATAAATTGCTAAGATGTAATTTTTTTTTAGTTTTTATTCTATTTATAAATTTAAAATTTCAAAATTATTTCTTGTAGTAGTTTGAATACCTTTTAGTTTTCATAAACTAAATAAAAGAAATGTAAGTTCTATATTTTCTTCGATTCTTTAAGCTATAAATACAAAAGAAAATCACGTCATTTCTCTTCTTCATTATAAATTATTTTCTATATGGAATAAGAATTTAAGGATGTTACACTCTTTCTCCCCAAAATAAAAACTTAGTCCTTTCTTTTCTCAAATCTCTCAATTTTTTCTTAAAAATTTTTCACCTCGCCCCTGGATTTTACTTGTGTATTTACATGAGTAGTTTATGGTTTTTACAAAACGCCAAAAATCTTGAGTTTTTTTTTTTCCCTTTTTCATACTTAAAATTGGATTTTGATATTGGGGTATAAGCCTATATAGTGCAGGCTTCTGTTTTTGGGAATCAATCTTTTTTCAAAAAATTTTCATATATAAAACAATTTTATTATTTTATTTTTATATATTTTTAAAAAAATGGAGGCGAAAATTGGTTTTCACACTTTGTTGTATAGTATTTCTCCATCACTAAAGGTACTCGTAACACAACCTTGAAATGTTATTACTTTAGAGCTCCTTTCTATACCCTTCTTATTATACCAACAAACTTTCCTTAAGTGTCCTCTCATACTACAATAGTAGCACTTGACATTCTTCTTTCTTTGGAATTTCAATTTACCGCGATTTTGATTTCTACTAGAGCCACGCTCCATCGAACTTTCCCTTGTCACTGCTAAAGCTTATGCTTGGTTTGAACTTTCCACTTTATCTTCCTTATTTTTACATCTAGATTCTTTTTCTAGAATAGTGTTAGCCATGTCAGTGAAGGATAGAAAGACAGTAATATTATTATTTATAATATTGATTACGAGTTAATAATATGAATTTGGTACGAGTTAATATTATTATTTATAATATTGAAATTCGACATTGTGAGTTAAGAAAATAATGTGTTTAGATTGTTGATATGGTTAGTCATGGATGACATTTCACTCGTTCGAAGAGTATAAAGTCTCCTTTCAAGAAAAATGTTATTGTGAAGGGACTTGACTCGTACAATTTAACGAGAACGTTCCAAATCTCCTTTACACTTTTCTTCTCTGCTATACTTGATAAGATGAAATCATCAATTGCCAAATATAAATTTGTAATTGTGTTATTATCAATATACATCCACTTATCATGAGTTATATTTGTAGATCTTCCTTCAATTGCCACAAAGCAATTGTCCTTCTTTGAAATTGCTTCCATCTTCAATTTTCATAATGAAAAATTATTTCCATTGAATTTCTCAATCTCAAATTTTGTTGCCATATTTTTTTTCAACCATATATCAACTTGCATGATAGTAAGTAAAATCTGCAGCGGAAACCAACAACCTCAGCTTTGATACCACTATTATGTACCAGAGTAAAAATAATAAATATTTGCAACTAAAATAAAGTCAAAAAATATTAAACTAAACTTTTACTATATGGGAAAAAAGTACAAATTCTCTCTAATTACAAGGAGAAACCAATAACACTCTCTTTTAATAATAGAAGAAAACAATATTAGGAGAAACTTTATTATTATTATTATTATTATTATTATTTCTCTCTCCGTATTTTTCTCTCTAGAAAATACACTCTGAAATGGGATTATATGAACACCAAGATCAAACATGTATTTATATGCATCACCTAAACTTTAGCTTGTGATGTCCCTATAGTTTTAGAGATTTTTTCTCCTCTTAAATAGGAAGCATCCTTTTATTTCTATTACTTTTATTAATTCTTCTTTTCCTTTCTATGACTTTTTCATATGTCACAAAATGGCCTTATTAAGACAACAAATTATATGATTCAACCCTTTTATAAGAAGGTACATAGCTACCTTAATAAGTTGGGTTCTAAACCCTAAGTAGATAATAAGGAACTTGGAAATTCTAAAAATATTAGGAAAGAAAAATCTCATGTGAGAGATAATCATTATCAACATAAAGATGATAATCTGAATTCTCAAGAAATTCCTTCCACTAACCCCTTCTATTTAGATTTTAATTCAGCAAAGTATAAGAAAGATGAATATTTCTGATTGGATTAATATTTTTAATTATAAGCGTTTATTATTTATAGGATTAATGGAATTATGTGTAAACTTATTAATAACGATAATTCCTACCTTTCCAAATTAGTAAGTGAGCTTTGGTTGGAATATGAACAAATTTTGGACCAAGAAGAATTGTATTAGCTCCATTATTACAGAACAAATTGGCTTTAGGGAATGAGAATCAAATCTTAGTGTTTATTTTCTAATAATGTAGACTTTATTTTAGCTTATCAGATTTGTGATATTCTAAGTATTAATTAAGTTAAAAAATTTGACTTTGACCTTGGTATGCCCATATTTACTAATAAATCTGTAAAGAACGACTATGCTGGTATGGCTGATAAATTAAAAAAAAATTATCATTATGAAAAACTAAATCTTTATCTATGGCAAGAAGGGTTATCCTTGTCTAGTCTAGTTTTATGAGTATTCCAACCTATTTCTTCAAACTCATCTTATTCCTATCTCTATTTGTCAAGATATTAATAAAATATGTAGGTAATTTATTTGGGACTCTTTGCAGTCTAGGAATTGCCATTTAATTAGTTGACAAAAGAAATATGCTCTTACGGAGGAAGGAGGGCTAGGATTTAGAGATATTTATACTCTGAATTTTGATTACATTATGAAGTTTTGTTGAAGATTTATTAATTCTCCTAATAATTTGTGGACTCATACCCTTAGGACAAAGTATAGATTCCATCTTAGTAAACCTTTAAATGCAAACATAAATTATAAAGTATCTAATATTTGGAGAGCTATGGTTCAGATTTGGCTTAAATTTTATAATTTCTTGGATTGGAAAATTAAGAACGGTTTATCTATTAAATTTTGGACTGATAGTTGGGTTCCTAATATTAGAAACCTCAGTGATTGTAGTATTTGTAACCTTAATGATTTAGATTATCTTGTAGGCCTGTTTGCTTCTTGTAAGGGGTAGATTTGAGATAAAATTAAGGTTGTTCTGCCCCCTTTTATTTGTAGTCGAATAGCCATCGTTATTCTTCCTAATTTTGGGGCTAGTCTTAATTTGCCTATTTGTTCTTTAACTATGGATGAATTTTTTTTATTAAATCTACTTATACTATGTTATTAAAAGAAGAAAATCCTATTAGTCATGTGATGGAGATTTTTAATCATATTTGAAAATGGTCAAGTCCTTTTAAAATTAAGTTATTTTTTTGAAAAATTGTCTATGAAAAATTATTAACTAATGTTGAATGTGTTCATAGGGGTTTCTCATATTTTGATTTATGTTCTAAATGTCATTCAACCCCTAAAACAATTATGCATATGCTAAGAGATTATCATTATGCATATATAGTTTAGAATTAATTAATATTTCAAGCTAATTAATGTAAGTTTTTCAATTCAAGGCTAACTAATTGGTGCAATTATAATATGAACTTGAAAAATGCCAATAATACATCAGATTGACATGTAATTTTTGGAATAACTATATAAAAAATCTAAACTAATAGGAGTTTCTTTATTTTTAATTTTGCCTCCCATTTAGATAACTATTTTAGGTTTGCTGGTACTTGTTTTTCTAACAGGATTCAAGATTTTTTTACCTTTATGAAGTGGTCTCCTCCTAGGTAAGGAATTTGGAAGTTGAATATTGATTGTTCAATACTTTTGGAAAGGAGTCCAACTGCCTACGGAGGCCTTATTCGTGGAGCCAATGAGGAGTTTTTGGCTAGTTTCATGTGTAAAATAGAGATATATTTTACTATTGAGGTTGAATTATTGGTCATTATGTTTAGTTTGTATTTAGTTAAAGATAGAGGTTTGATGAATGTTAAGTTAAAGTGTGATTCTAAAGAGGCTTTAGATTTAATTTATGGAAGAATTGTGATTAATAATTGTTCTTCTTATATAATGTATTTTATTAGGTCTTTGCTCAATGATATGAGTTATATTTGTTATAGTCATATTTTTTGTGAGGTTAATCATTATGCTAACTCATTTGACTCATAGGGAGCCAAAGGTTTGTAATATTTTAGTTGATGCCCCTTCTCCTTTGTTATCCCATAAGTAAAACTTTTGAGAATTTTATCATAACCATTCGCTATTATAAATTTTGTGAATTATACTATTAGTCTAAACCTTATAATGCAAGCTAGTACATTTTAAAGAAATTATAACTTGATTTCTAAAAATGTTTGTAAAGTGCAACTAAATGCATTTGAAAACTTAGTGGCTCATTTGACTTAAGATCATTTTCACATCATTTGAACATCAGCTCAACCTATATAGTAAATTTGGACAAGTGTTTATGTGATAGCTTTTATACAAAATAACTTATACAATGCAGTCTATTAATAAGTCCACATTTGGTTAATATTTTAGTTATTTTTTTAATAGATTTTTAATAGAAAAATAAAGTTAAAAAATGTAAATAACATAAAAATGTCAATTATGTTATTAATTTCAATTTTCTTAATTTAGTTCAATTTACATAAGTTTTACAATTATCTTTTGTAATTTTGCTAATTAGAATAATTGTACAGGAATTTTTAGATAAATAATCCATGAGATTTGAGCTTTTAAGAGAAAATTGGGTGGAAGTAATCACTTCTAGCACCTAAAGTGATCACTCTAGCAAGCTTTTCAAAGATTCAAGTAAAAGTAATTATTCCCAACAGAGAAGGTAATCACTTCAAAGCCAATTCAGAGAAACGAAGTTGTGCATGTTTACTTTCGCTAGTCATAGTAGTTAGGCGCACTATGCGTAATCACTTTCACTAGTGAAAGTGAACACTACAGAGAAGAAAAAGTGCATGGAGCTGCGGGTAAACATTTTTAATAGCCAAAATGATCGCTCCAGGAAGCGTTACCCTTACTATAAATAGATTTTCACTTATAGGATAGAGATCCTTTTGTCATTTCTTGTAATTTTTCATTTCTCCACTTTCATAGGATTAAGGTAGGAGTTCTGGGCGGCTGCCTAAGAACTCCATTTTAGGGTTTTCATTTCTTTTCCTCTTTTAATTTTTTTTTTTGGTTTTCTAAATATTAATTGTTTGTATGTTGGATTCCATCTTTATGGGAGGCTAAATTTTGAGAGTTAATTCATAGTATGGTTCACAATGATTCTTAAAGTTTGGGTTTGATTGTTATACGAATTTTCTCTTGCACAGATTTTATTTTTCCTAATCTCTTGAAATCTAAGTTAGGATTGAACAAGAGTTGTTTGCTTAATTCAATCCATGTTCTTTTCTTAACAAAGGATTCATAGTTCAGTTTGCTTAATTCTAGATTAGGTTTTAGGATTGCTTAATTCCAAGGACCAGAGATTAGAGTTCATGTAATTTGCTTAATCTTGCATGAGAATTCAAGAATTAATTGACGTTTGTTCCAATTAATTCAAGTATGTGAGAGAATTAGTATTTAATTCTTGGTTAACTAATGATTGAACCAATTGTGGATGAACTAGGGATTAATCAAATTTGTTGATTAATTTTCTTAATTTTGTATTTCTATTTTGAATGAAACTTTAAACCACAACCAAACACTCCCTGTTTTCTGAATACAATACACACTACATGTTTGATATTTGGTCACTTGTCCAATGATTCATAGGAGACGACCTAAGTTAGTTTAGCCTAGTACTACATTTTTTTACTCATATTTTGATAAAGATAGCAACAATCTTTTCATCATTTATCCAATGAATTTGCACGTATTCCTAACTCAAGCCCTCTTTAATTCTACATTATAACTCCATAATAAAAGTATTTTTTTCCAACATCCCCTTCCACAATTTGCTTTGCTTACATGCATAAGAAACAATGATTCTAGCTAAGTATGTTCTTTTAATATCATTTATAATCTCGATTAGAGTAACTTTTTCACTTGATTTTAACTTATTAACCATAACCTTTGCCACCTAATTTTACTTATTATCAAACATTCTTATTTTGAATATTTTTTTTTGTTGTTTTTTATTCTTTCCCTCCTTTTCTTTTTCTTTTTTATTTTTTTTTCTCTTCTTTTGTTCTTTATTCTCCTATAAGGCTCTTAGTTTCTATCTCTTTTCTTCCTAATCTTTCTCCTCTTTATTTTTCAATCCCAATCTTATTCTCTGATCTTTGTTCCTCCTCCCCTTCCCCTTATTTTTTTCTTTATTTTTGGTGCTTCTTCTTTTTCATGCTCTAAAGATTAGAAACATACACATTTATGATCTTCTTTCTTTTTCATGTGTTAGTATTGGTTTGTGGATTTATTTTCTCACAATGTTTTATTTTTATTTTATAAGCTAGATTTGATTTGATCTCATTTGTTAAGATTAACTCATATTATTTTTAAAATTAAATTATTTCTTTTCCCTTTTGTAAACTAAGATTTGGCAATACAATAAGAAAAATTTAAACCTTTTAGACTAAAATTAGTATTCACAAACTCTCTTATTTATATATTTTTTAATGTTACTATCTCACTAAAGTGAAACTTTATAACTTAACACTTTTCTACAAGTCTAACTAGTTTAGTGCTAATTAAAACTTATATATTTTTTAAAACTTTATTTTTAGCTTAGGCTTAACTTCAAGTTTTTAGGCTTCTACCTCTTCTATTTTTTTTTTATTACTTAAGTTTGTACTCCTTTTCTTTTGAATATATATATTTTTTCAATGTCGTTAGTTTAATTGTTTTATTTGTTTGAACTTTTTTATTTTTATATTATTAGGACCTTTATTTTTATTTTTGGATCTAAGCTATGATACCATATTAAGATTTTAAAACATGAGTTTCATCTAATAGTGAAAGAGAGTGAGTGAACTTAAGTTTGAATGATTTACTTGTTTAAAATATTTTAAATAAATTTAGAATAAGACTATTTTGCTATTACTTTTTGATAAGTAGTTAATCTACGAGTCTGACACTTTGTATCATAATCATTAATTAACAAAATATAAATGAGTTTTTTTCTCCTAAATAAGCTATTTGTTTTTGGTCAAAGCTAAATAAGCTATTTTATTTTGGTCAAATAAAGGATTTAAAAGGACTTGTATTTGTCAGGGTAAAAGCTGGGCCAGATGAAGTTCTCTATTGTTTCGAAACTTATCAGGCACGGATGTTTTATGGTGGTTTGATCAGTAAGCCCAAATTCCAAACAAATATAGACAACAGAAACGATTCTAGAAAAATTTGGCTGGACTTGGGGTAGCCCATTTCCTTTAAATACTGTGCATGGGTTGACAGGAAAAAAAAGGCCATTAATGAGAAATAATCTTTACATTTTTAAAAACATGGTTACTTTTCTCTTTTATCTTACAGAATTTATTTTTAAAAGATAAAAAAATAGCATATTTAGTAAAAATGGGATGGAGAAAGCAATTTGAAGAGTTAGGTTGTGAAAGAAATACAAATTTTTAACAAGTACTGATAGAAATAAAATATTAGATAATAAAATAAATTAAAACATCCATTGTTACAAATTAAATCTAAGTTCTCATAATTTCTCACCGAAAATAGCCATTTGAGATTCCATTGTGACTTAAATTACACAATCTACAGTTGCCACAGACAAATTTTCTCCATCAAAACAAAAATATAGAAAATATTTTTACATTCCATTGATCTCAAAGAAAATCTTTGATCGTCATAATTATGTTTGGCAAGTTAGACTTCAACTTTTGTTCTAAGTCTTTGGTTTCCCTTTGACAGGGAAAAGCAAAATATTCCTTTAGGCTTGGACTGATTAATGGGCGGCATGCACAACACAAGCGTATGAATCTGTGGTTTCCAACTTCCATAAACGTGTGCGAGTTAAGTGCTCCAAATTGACTAATTGATGCTCCTGTCTCAGATTTCACTTTACTGTTACTTATTATAAATAATTAACCATTAGATTTAAATTAAATAAAAAATCTAATTAAATATAATAGTTTTTAGACTTAGATGTTATAAACATAGTAACATACTTTTAAAAATTTATTAATTAATAAATATATGTATTTTAATATTTAAAAAAAATCCATAAAGTCAACATTTGGCGATCGATATGTGTGTGCAAATGTTTATTACCATCTATTTTCAAACTCATTTATTGGAAACTAGCATTTAGTCTCCACGCTTTTGTATATGAAAAGGAGATAAAGTAAAAAAAAAATAAAAAATACTATTACACATTTGACGGACATGTTCTAAATCAGAACAAGGTGTTAAGTGTGACTGTGATGCCATAAGCAAACCCCATCTCATTTGTCAGGTCAAGATCATAATTTTTACTTATTAAAAATGCATCCTGATAACTCTTATCGTATTTAATATTATATTAGAAATTAGAAAAAAATTTGTATTAAAAAAGTATATAATTTTAGGAAATAAATCTTCTCTATTTACTAGATAATATATTGAACTATCTAATAAATAAAAAATTCTTTGTTATGCTCGTGTGTAATTGAGAGAAATTTAGGTAAGACAAAAATAAATATTGATTATTATAAGTTTATTAAATGTTGAAGTGTAAATATTTGAAAATTACAAACACGTGTGGGGGACAAGAGTTGAGTGTGATCCAATTTATCATAGTCCATATATCTTTTGGAAAAATTGTAACTCACGAGTACGTCATGTTCCTGGCAACCCTATTCGTCCAATTTTTGTACACGTGGGAATGAGTTGACTACAGGCACTAGGAAAATGTATGCGTTGACTGCGGGGGGACATAGGGTGTTATTTTATTCTATTTTACATTTAACAGAGTTTATCATTATCTGGTAGAAAAATCTAATTGTCAAAACATTTTATCATAAATATGTATAAATATTACTTAAAGGATATATAATTAATTACAAAATTACATAATTAATTTATTTTATTTTAATTATTCATATACAAATATAATATTATTGTTGTTATTTTATTTTATATATAAGTTTATTTCTATTTGACATTTCTTATAAATTAGTTATAATTAACGTATTGAAAATTTGAATAAATTTTTATGTAATGTGATAATGAAAATATGCATATTTAGCATAATACGTGTGTTTTAAAATAATATTATTATAAAGTATTATTAACCGGTGTCGTAAGGTTTTGTTTGATATTTTGGAAGCCAAGAAAAAATAAATTTAAAATATAAGGAAAAATAAAAAAAGAAATAAAAAAACATAATTAAACTTCTTTGTTTTTATGTTAACTGTTTTTGAAAAAAAAAAACTCTTTAAATTGAAAAAAAAGTTACATTTGAGATATTTTGAGAGGCTTCTTAAACTTTTGTGCTATTTTCCCATCATTTTAATAGGAATAAAATTTATATATAATTTTTATAAAAAATTATATGTAATTTCTTACATCTTTTTTATATTATTTTTTAATTAAATTTAAAAATTTATTCCGGTAACTCACAATAATTTTTAATGCAAGTCTTTTACAAAAATGAAACTTAATTTTTAATTAAAAATAATATTAAAAATACTTATGTACATAAATGTTATCATTTCAATAACCCTCAAATTAACAAGAATAATTTTTAAAAAGATAATCTCTTCTGGTTTCTTTCTTCTTAAATTAATCTCACACCAAAAGCTAGCTTAAAAACAATGATGAAGAAAAATAATAAATAGTATATTTTTATAAAAAATTATGTAAATCATTACTTTTAATTATTTAATCAATATCATAAGAAACTAATTAACGTTTTTCTTAAATATATATACTAAAAGAATAGAATATGTGAGACCTGGTGATCATGGGTTACAAAGAAGAAGAGAAACAATGAAGATGTACCAAATTTAGCGGGTTGACCTGCTTTGAGGTTAACGATTCATATTTTGCTTCCCCTTAACTAAATGTAATTAAATTCACACTTGTTTATGTTGATTAGGTAACTAGTTTTCTTCCCTTCTTTAATAGTGGACGTGCAAAAGCTAATGTGAAAAAAAGAATATATAAATAAACAATTTGACTAGATATATATGCACTTAAATCTTTGTATGTATGTATGAGGAGGATAAAATAGAACTAAAAACTGTAGGGTGATTTTATGTCTTTTTTCTACTTGAGTTTTATGGCTTTTAACTTTAATAGAGTTAATTAAGAGACCTAGGGTTGCATAAAAACCATTGAGAAGTGATAGTAGCACACTATTCCTAATTAATATACTTTTAATTATTAGGTAGAATTATATAATTAAGTGTAATAAAATAAGAGAGTGTATGTTGAAGAAAATATTAAAAGGAGTATATATTACTAACATTGCTCACCAGATATTAGGTCATGGATTGTCTTATCTTGCATTAAAGTACATTAACGTAAAGCTTAAATTTTGCAATTCTACACCGACCAACAATCATATAAAAGGCTCTTGTTAATCAATATTCTAAAGATGTTAAAATTTGCATTAAAGTACATTAATAATAATAATAATAATAATAATGAAAATATAATAATAATAATAATAATAATAATTTCTTTCATGTTACATAAAATGACTTAAAGAATAAATAGATGTTATAACCCGTAACCTGTTCATTTTTCTGCAACCAATTATTAACTTATTTATTACACAAGACTTTGAAAACATAAACTTTTACTGAAAAGATCTTTAATAATGACTCAGAAGGTGTATTTTTTTTTTCTTTTTTTGAGTAATATGATATTGGACACAACACTATCTTTAATTTGTGCTGTGATTATTGAATCTGAGTCACTAATTAGAAGCTGTACTTGTTGTGATCAAGATTGGAAGTGGGTTTCATGTTTATGGTACTATTCCGTAAGTTACAAAATATTTATGTACTCTATCCCACAAATCGTATGAAAAAACTTCCATTTGAAAAACACCTATTCTAGTAGTGATTAATATTTTAACTTAGTTTTGTTTGGTATATATACTTTTGCGTAATTTTCTTTTGATATATATGGATTAATATTAGTCTCCTATATTTTTCATAGCATTCTAGCAATCTATAAATTAACTTCAAGAAATAAAAGTTAAATTCAATTTAATAAACTTTATTGTTATAAATTTTAATATTTTCCGATCTAAGGCTCAAAATTTATGTCAGCTAACTGATGGGTTTATCTCCAATCATTCTTCATTATATATAAACAGTCTCGATTACATGTGAATGCATGCAGAAATGGTAAGATACACCTTATATCTTATCTTGTTTTGAGCTGCATCAAGGTATCTCTTAATTGACGATTAGAACATGATTTTTTTAAAGTGTACTAAAATTAGTTTTATTTCTTTCTAAATAAAGTATTTTTACATATTAAGTGTGTTTAAATTAATTGAAATAAATAAATTTTGTGAAAAATAATTTTAAATTAATTTATTATATTTGATATTTTATAGATCACAAGTTTTTAATGAGATTCGAACTTGAAATTACATTAAGCTAAAACAATCCCATATTGGTTGGTTCACATATTGTGTAGTTTATTGTATTTATTTGAATTTATTAAAAGGTTATTATTGGGTAAAATTAAAAGAATAAATTTAAACTGAATAATGATTAATTATATATTAAAATAATTAATATTAAGAATAAAATAAAAAATAAAATTTAATTAGAAATTACACTAATATCTTTAATCATAAACTGAAAAAATCTGTGTATCTTAAATAAGTTTTTGTCTTTATAAAAAAATTAATCAAAGATTATAAGTTAATTTTTAATCTTTACCAAACCAAAAAAAATAAAATAATATTCTTATCTTTTTTCTAATAATTAGAGAAAATAATATCTTCCAAACACAACATCAATGTTTGTTTTAATAATTTTCAACTTATCTATAATGTAATAAGTATCAAAATATGAATAATTTTTTTGTAGATATTTATGTTGTATATATTCTGTAATAGAATAGAAAAGAAACTAAGAGTTGATATCATTATATAATTTTGTACCTGTGAAATTTGATAAGTGTGTATACTATGAATATTATTTGAATTGTGGATCATTTAAGGATGTCTAAAGTCTCATTTAAAAATAATTACTCCAAATTTTCAAATAATATAAACGGATTCTATTTCATAAGCACATCAGAAAATGTTTTATAGGCGAGAGATAACATGCATGCTCGTGTCATCAAGTTTTAAGTATTTATCAAATGCAAATTGAATGAAATGAAAAGATTACAAGCAACAAATAGTTAACCAATTTACAAATATAAATAACATGTAGTTTGACTAAGTTTCCGTTTTTCCCTGTTTTGTCAAGAAAATTAACTTAATGATCTCAGCCAAGGCATCATAATGATATGACTACTAATAAAAATTTCGGTTAATTTGCTAATACTCTATCTTCATGTTTTATAAAAAGTTTAATGAACCTAACACAAACTATTGTTTGTTTTTGCAACAGTGAGAAGATTAAAATAAAAATAAAAACAAAACTTGGCCTAGCTATATCGCACGCTCCCAATATCAGAAATTCTTATCATTCGCGACAAGTAATGTGCATACTGATATCATTCCTTAGTAAGAATATTGGTTATGGGATTGTTTGTAGATATTGATGGAACCACCCATTACTTCATATATATAATTAACATTGCCGTAAAGTGGAATCCAAGAATGCGATGGAAGGCACGTGTGTCGTGCTTAATTGTTACTCATTCAACCATTGTTGGGTCTTTGTTCAACCGTGTCTTGTTGGCAAATTTGAATTTCATTAATTAACCTCTTTGAAAAGGGATAACGACAGTGACAAATTCACTTATAAAAAGCAACTGATTCTTGCTCTTGGACCAGTTAGACGGAAAACAACGTGCAACTTGAAGTTTGAAGATTAGTTCAATTGATACTAGTTCATTGGAATTTAACTCTCTCCAAGGCTAGAATTTACTTAAGTCAGAAAAAGTGAGCAATTTTTATTTAGTCAAAATATTAATATTATCATAAAATACAACGGTGTTTATTAACCAAATCAAACCGTTTTATACTGTAAATTTGAACCAAAAAATAATAATCGATTTGACTAAAACATCTTAAAATTGCAAAAATTAGTTCAATTATTTTGGTTCAAATAGTTATAAGTCAATTAAATCAAATCGTATATATATATATATTTCTTAAACCATTGAAATATTTAATGTTTACTGATATATATTTTATAAAATAATGAATGGATTAATCCCTGAAAAAAATCAAATTAATTGATCAAACTAAACTGTCAAAGATATATTAATTTAGTTTGGTTTGGATTTTATAATATGTTTCAATCAAACTACATTCAACCATAACTATTTAAATCTTTTTAGAAAATTATATTTCAGGCCCTAATATTTTGTAACTGTACAAGATAGGCTCTTCTTAATTTTTTATAAAAATTAATAAAATTTGTTAGATTTTATTTTAAAATTACTATTCTTAAAATATGCAATTAAAATCTTTCTTTTCTATTAGAAGGGGTTTTATCGGCCCAAAACAAACAATCTAAGCCACAAACCTAAAGAACCATAAATTACTAATATCCAAACTTAAGAGAGGGACAAGAGGGAAGGGAGGAACATCAAACTAAGAGATAAGAGATGAGAGATCTAAGCCTATTTTAGGTAAGCAATTTATACATTGGTTTACTTCTCTATATATATGTACAAATCTAACAAAGCTAAGGAATTTAAAACTTCCCTAAATTTACAAACTAAGGGAGACATTGGATGGGAAGGCTGCAAACATTCAAAATAAGGGCAATAGTCTCCTTGGAATCACTTTCTATCCAAATAGACTTCACATTATTCTTAACCATTAGCTGGACTCCTTGATAGATGCCTTAAAAGTTTAGCAAAAATGGGTGAGTAAGGCTCCAGATTGCTATAAAAACTTGAAATGAGCTTGCCATAGCTATCTCAAATCAAACTTCCACAAACAACAACCTTGTTAGATTGGAAACTACCTAATCAATATTTAATTTCAGCTAGTCAATAGGAGGTGGAATTCATCTCACCTTTCCCCATGCTCAAAGGCTAATTTAGACATAGAACTACTATTATTCCTACAACAATAAGAGAAAAAAAATATTCTACCATAAATTCATGACCTAAAACCTTAAAAGAGAAATAATTTTTTTTATTTAAATCTAATTATACACAGATTTTAGCAAACCTCTCTCTAGCTAGTATAGAAGTATCAGAATCAATCTTCAATATTAATCCCAAACTTGCCCCTACTTGTCACAGAAAAATTTTCATTATACAACTCAAGGAGAAGATCTAACATGACTACTATTTTCTTAAGATGATACTCCTTAGACCTAAATAGAGGCCGCCATCTTTGGACAAGGAGATAGTAATCCAATATAAGCCATGGTCCCTAAAAGATGACTGCTTATTACCCTCCAAGTTTTCAAATTTAACCATAAAGTAATAATTATTTAAATCTAAAATTTGAAGACTGACATTGTTCCCCCATATTAGTTTTTGGTTCAAGAATTTAAAACTAATGAATTTCCCTAACAATTTCACTATTAATGTGAACTTCCATGGATTGCACCAAGACTCATAATCCTCAAGAGGAATCTCGATTTCAAAGAAAAAATTAGGTTTATTATTATTTTTTGTTATAAATTCTTCAAAATTTAGAGAAATATTAAAAATTTCCAAAACTAATTTTATAATTTCTTCATCGCTTAGTACTAGATCTAGGTGTTTACAGCCAAAACTTTAGCTTTATAAGATATGAATGGAGGAGATTTAGGGTTAGAAGACACATAATAGTAATCTTCTTGCATACAAGAATCCATTGCTTCCATGGAAGACTCTAAGGCTCTCTTCACCTTCTTTTTACTGTGAAAAATCAAATATGTTTCTTCTTTCAATCTTTCATCCTCGTCAACACACTTTATTCTTCACCTTCGTCTCTTGTCTAGAAAGGACTCTGAGGTAAAGACCCCTTTCCTAGCTACCAAGGTGTAGTGGCACTTCAAGAACCTATGCAAATTGTATCGCCCCGAATTTTGTAATATTAATTATTATATATGTGTGTGTGTGTGTGAATGGATATTGGAATGTGCACTTAATTGCGTGATGAGTTTAATATGAATATGATGATGTAGATGCATATGTATATATATAATATATGTGGATAAATATGAATATGAATGTAGAGATAGCCATCTAGTGTGGTTGAAATGTGATTGGACTGAAATTGGTTGAAATATAGGCTAAGTGTGTAACGCAGGGGCGTTCTCGCTGCAGCGAGAGAATTCTTGCTATAGCGAGAGAGCCTTGGGCGAGTGGGGTGATTCTGTTGCGTTCTCGCTGTACTGGAGGGGGAGGAGCAACATACCCAGGGTTAGGCACCATGATAAACTACTTTTGTCCCCTAGCCTGGGAGGTCTGCACAATAGCTAGTGTGGAGGTGAAAGCGGGAGTGGTGGGTGAAAGAGTGTCGCCATGATCAGGACGTTGAGCAACACCTTTCTTACCTTTACTTGCCATATCTGAATCAAATATAATACATATTTAAAGACCAAATACACAAATACACAATGTTGTATCAACCTTTTATTTTACATTACACAAATTTTAAATGTAAATTTTGGCAGAGTCTCTCCTAATATATGAATATTTCCTTATATTTGTTTACACTTAATACAACAAATTTCTAATGTATTTCAACAGAATCTCTCCTAATATATGAATATTTCTTTACATTTGTTTACACTTAATACAACAAATTTCTAATGTAAATTTTGGCAGAATCTCCTTTAATATATAAATAATTCCTTACATTTGTTTACACGTATTTAATACAAAAATCTAAATTTCCTTTACACATAATCTATATATTATATAACAATCTATTATTAATCAATGCATCAAAAACATAATATCACAATCTTAAACTGTTCTAGAGCACATCCTCTTATAACTTCATAACATGCATATTCTACAATCTTCGCAAGCACAAACAACCCCACAGTACACAATAATCAAGTTTGGAGAAGGACCTCTATCTCATCCCCAAGGTCATACAATCTTCAGTCATACAACTGTATTTTATAAATTTTAATTCTCTATTATATATCAAAAAATAAAAAATTAAATCGATTAAAAGTTAGAGTATCGTACTAGGAACACAATGATGTTAATTATTTTTCAAAAAATGATGCATATTATTTTTCAAATTAATGTTTCAGCCACTTGCAAAGGCCAAAAAACTGATAATGCTATAGAGAGTCAAAGACAGGGAGATGAGAGAAAGAAGAAATAATGGAAAGTGAGAAGAAGAAGGAGTAGGTGCAGTTTTGATAGGTTTCACACATTATAGAGGAAAAATTCGTCTCTAAATGATTTAATAAAATGGTGCATTTTAAGAGTTCAATTACGGACAAATTTTTCTGTCTATAAATCTGTTAAAGACCATTATAGACAGAAAAAATTCATCTGTAAATAGGCAAATGAAAAGTCGGTAAAAATAGTCATATTTACAAACAATTTTTTTTCATCTGTAACTTTAGCTCCAAAAATTCTGCTAATTTTTAAAGTATAGATAAAAAATTTCATCTGTAATTTTATCTGAGTTTCACGCCAAATGGCATGCTATAATACAAATGGATAATACAGACAATTTTTTTCGTATGTAATACAGATGAATGTTTTCAAAAAATAAAAAAATTGAATATCTGTCTATATACAAACAGAAAATGTGTAGTAGTATCTCATAAGTTCTTTTATATTAAGCATCTCATGTTCGATCAATACACTATTTTTTCAAATTTTATTCTTTTAAATTTGGATAATTCTAACTTGTCTAGTTATTAATCCAAACTTCATGTTTCCATCAATTTGTGATTAAGTTTTACACATTATTTTAACAGTTGATTCACACATTTATTTCTATAAATTACTCTTGAATATTATTTATTTATCTTTACATTCTTACGTAACAAAATAAAATAAATACTAATTAGTAAACAAATGGTATAAACAATGAAACAAAGTTTTTATAAAAATATTATTGATATACTTTTATAATAATTTTTAATGCATACAAATATAATTTTAATACAATGTTTTTATTGATTGATTCCTTATGTTAGGAAGATCACTAAAATACATTCTGTATTTTGAGAATAAGGACATATCTTGTGTATTAATTTTTTATATATGATATTTGAAATATATATATATATATATATATATATATATATATATACTAAAATATAGTATTTTTGAAAAAATTACAAAAATATAGAAGTTAAAAATCACTATTTTTGATATAAATATTGATAAAATAACAAAAAATTACTAAATTTTAAAGATCGTTGTACAATTTTTCAAAAAAATGTTAAAAAATTATAAAAATAAAAAATCAATTTTTAGTCTTTAATTTTCATTTTGTCATTTTTTGAGCTTAATTTATTTTTTCT
Source organism: Abrus precatorius (assembly GCF_003935025.1). NCBI lineage: Eukaryota > Viridiplantae > Streptophyta > Magnoliopsida > Fabales > Fabaceae > Abrus > Abrus precatorius. The sequence continues at coordinate 13,885,380 of NW_020874292.1, forward strand.
TAAATATTATATTAGAATTTAAGCATAGAATTTATAGTCAATAAAATAAGTCTACCCAACCAATACTATAATTTAGATCTTTTAGATCAGTTACTTACAAATAAGAATACGAAAACTACTCTTTAATCTCTACTTACAAAGTGATTTAACATACAATCATTCTTTAAAATGATTTAAGAGAGTAATTACAGTATAGATATTCTTTTCTTTTTTTTTTGTTATAAGTATAATCATTCTTTAATATTTACTTACATAACAATTTTATATATAACAACTCTTTATAATATTTACTTGTTGTAACATTCTCGTTTTTATATTTATTATTATAGCATTGAATGTTGGTTATATTTGTGAAGTTATTTGAATTTTAGAGAGTTTAAATGATGTAGGTTGCAGGATATCTTGCTGTAGCGAGATATCTCTCGCTGTGGCGAGAAGAGCGTCCAGAAATCAGACATTCTGATGTTCTCTCGCTGTAGCTAGAATTCTCTCGCTGTAACCAAATGACAGACAGCAAAGTGCAATTTTGTCTGATTTTTTTGCTACAGCGAGAGAAGGGCTCTTTGTAGCAAAAATTTATCGCTGTAGCGAGAATGTTGCAAGCCTAGGGGTATTTAAGGATTTCCAAATTAGAAAACTTGGATTACAATCCAAGTTTTGAGCTCTCCCTTGTTCTCTCGACCCCTAACCTTCTCTTCTCGAAAAATCTCTCCAAAACCTCAACTTTCTTTCAAATACAAGCTTGAGAACTTCATCAATCAACTCCAAGTAAGTTCTTGGAGCTTTGTTTTCTCTTTTTGGGTGTTTTCTAAGTTTCTCTTTTCTCAAAATGTTCTTTTTTGTGATATCTAGGAAGATTTTGGTCCTTTCACCTAAAATCCGTCACAAAATCTCTTTCAAAACTTCGTCTCAAGGTAAGAAGAGCTCTATTTTGTTATTTTAAGCATAATAATTATTTTGTAACCATGAGAGTACTTTATGTATGTGTTTTAGTATGATTCTTATGATTGATTGACATTGAATTATTATGAAAAATATGTTTGGCTGATTTTGGGTGTTAATGATATGTTTGAGTAGTCCGTTTGTTTGGAATTTAGTTCGGAAGTGCTTTACTAAGCACGATCTCTTACTTAAATGATAAGTTTAGTACGAAAGGGAGTATGAGATAAGTGTAAGAAGATGAATGGTTCTAGTGTGAATAGTTACAAAGATACACTGGGGTATAGAGTCTGGAAACGATAGAAAATCTGGAGAAAATGTAGGGTGGTGAGCGATATTTGTGCATGTGTACATATTCTTTCTGGGAGCGAATGCGCCACATGGCCTCACACTCGTTTCCTAAATAGACTCCTGAATTTACCTTTGCTAAGGGGCCCGTTATTGTATACGTTGTATCCGTATACATGGGCTAACCGGCGACTATTTACCTAGTTGTGTAAGACTTCAAGAACTGTTGGAGGCATCATATAATTATGATCACAGTGCACTGAATGTGCGTATTCGAAAGAGAGCAACATAATAATTATGAATATGTGTATGTCTAATATATTGCTTTGAGATTTATGTTATTATGATTCTTTGTATTCCATGACCATGATTGTGCTGTTATGTTAGTCTTTAAAGTAATATTATGTTTTAAATGATAAGATAAGTGCTCATCCTTACTGATAATTTCAGGGAACCAGGATGACGAATCCGCAAGGAAGAGTTAGGCTGGTAGATAGTTTTATAGACTTTAGATTAAATTACATATTTAATGAATACCAACGTGTAAATCATTTTAAATTTGCTGTATTGGTAGAGAATGACCATAGGGTTTATGTCATGATAGAGATGAATTTTGTTTATAGTATTCCATTCGACTTCCCTAGGAGTAGGATACACCAAACCTTATGTGTATATATGTATAAAGGTACAGTTAGAACCCCACAAGCACTTACTTACTTATACACCTACCATGACCACGACTCTCTAAGAAGACCTACCCGTTGGACCTTTGAGCGCGTCATGGGGACAGAGGTCAGAGCTGACTTTGGCGATGGGTATTTGGGATCTGATGATGACTTAGACTCTGAGGACCTAGCCGAGATAGAGTTAGAATGCTGGAGATGAGTATAATTGAGGCTGCTCTAGAATCCTTTTTGTAGTGTTTGGTGTTGTAATTATTATTTTGATCTTTAAATACTCAAACATACAGTTTATAAATTAATATATTGTACTGTGAAGTTTATATATAGCTTTTTTCTTTACTTTTGATTATGTAATTTCAAAAGTTTTATGCTATTGCACTATTCTACTGATTTAAATGGAAATATTTGATTAAATTGTAGTAATTACTTTTAGAAAAATTTTATGATATCCGAATTTCATATTGAAATTGAATTGAAAAGGAAAATTATTTATATGTACTAAATTTAAAATAAGGACGTTACACTTTTGTAAAGTAGTTTTTGTGTATAATCACGTTTTAAAATTATTTTAGAAAATAATTATGTAATAATCACTCTCATTATAAAATAAAATTTTAAAGTGTATTTTAACAACTTTTAAAATAAACACACTAAGAGGTGAGATGTTGTTCAACTTGCAATAGCAACAACACTACTCACAACCCTATCAATTCTTCTTTTCTTTCATAACATTCACCTCTCTCTTCACCACCAAATTCAACTCTTGAATCATAGTTACAAAGAAGTTAACTTTGTTGTCTCTATACCAAAGTTAATCTCTTCCACAATTGTAGATATCTTTCTCACTTTTCTCTCTTCTTCTTAGCAAAACTTATTACATCAATCTCTTTTTCTACTTGATAGGTAATGATGTCATTTTATTCATTCATATAGAAATTGTTTAGTTAGCATTGCTATATAAACTCAAGTTTTAATTTAACAAAAAATCAATTTTTGTTAGCAAATTGTTTAGTTCACATTTTAAATTTGTAATTCATAAGGATTACTATTTCCAAATATACTATAATGGTGATTTAAACTTTGAGAATAGTGATTCATGTTTAAATTTAATAAAATAATATATTTATTTTTTTCATCAAAAATGAATTTTAACAAATTTAGCCATATATATATATATATACAGAGAGAGAGAGAGTAAAAGGTCGCTTTGAAAGCTTTATTTCCATAATAAAATAACAATTTTAATATTTATTTTTGGCGTACTCTAAAACCAACCCACCAAAACCCTACAATCTTAAAAGCTCATATGAGTCTTTGATTATGCAGTTCGAGCCGTGTTTGTTCCATTATTTTAAACAAGAAAAGATCTTCGTTTTGACTCTCACTTTTGATCGTATGTTCATCGATCTACAAACTATGTTAAACAAGAAAATATATATTTTAACAAAAAATAAAAATAATATATATATTTGTCGTCTTTATATTAAATATTTTTAATTAAAGAAACTTTTATTGTTCAAGCAAAAAAGCTTTTTTTTTTTTTTTTTTGCTAGAAAGAGCAAAGGAGCTGAAGAGTTTATATTTTCATAATTATTTAATTTTTCTGCCTTTATTAGCTCCTCAATCATTGGTTTTATTTTATTTATAAACATATATAAAGATGAGATATATTGGAGGACTAGGCCAGAAAGTGTTAGTCCATTTCTAACTTCAGTATTATATATCAATGCGAAATTAAGAAGCACAGGTAACGACGGTGGATTTATTTTATCTGACAATAATACATAAATAAATAAAAAGTGTTCACATCAAATCCTTAATTACAAATTCCTCGCACTTGTCTTTCCTTTGACCCAACTCGCACGGGTGCCATGTACTTGTCCTCTTCTCTTTGTTGCAGTTTGAGGGTTTTGTCTCTCTCCCTCCTTTTTGGTTCTTGCTTGTTTCTTTCGTTTTCCCTCTCTGTCTTCTACAGTTCTGTGACTCTTGCTCGTGAGATTATCTAATACATTTCAGATAATTCATAAAACACTACTGAACTCATATTATAGTGGAATAACTTGGGGATATTTTGAAATTTTTTTTTTTTTAATGCTTCAAATATAGCGTGTTTAATTTTACTTTTTATTTTTATATTTTGTAAAATAGGAAAAAAGTATTTAAGCTATATAAAGGATCTACAAAATAAATAGTCTGATATTGTGTATACTATTTTAAAGTATGTGATTTCCCTAATTTCATATTCATAAAATTTAATTTTTTATATTTACAGTAAAATTTTGAACATTATTTATGATTTTTATTAAAAAAAATCAGGAGTATAAAAGCAGTTGTTTAAATTGGTGTATATTAAAATATATTTTAGATTAATAATTTTTCTTATATAACTAATATTTCATTGAATGATTTCTGATTTCGCGATGAATCAGGGCTGAGGTTGATATTTGTTACTCCACTTAAATTTTCATTTGTCCAACAAATTGTAAAGATATAATATGTGCATATTTAGATAAATTTATTTAATTTGAAGAAAATAATCATTTCTTTTTCTTAATTTTGTGAGAGAATTTAAAAATAAATAGATGATAATCTTAGTAAAAATAATTATTCTATTCAAATATGCACTGTGTATTACAATAATTGATAACTGCTGTATTCTTATATGACAGTAATGGAAAAGATGAAACCATTTTCTTTTTCTTACTTTGAGTAATCTATGGCAGCTTTGTTATGTCTGAAAGCATTATAGGTTTTATGAATTTTGTATGAGAGTTGAGAAACTCTTTGTACTCCTTTTAATTTTTATTTTGTTTTTTGGTTGATAAAAAATTGTTAACTACTAAATATTTTCTCTCATAAACTATAATTAACTATTATATATTTATTTTTTATATTATTTTTATAATAATAATTTTTATTTTTTCATTATATTACTTATTTAATTATCATTTTTATCTTTCTCTAATTTATAAAAAAATATTGCCTCATATTTTTCCATATCAATTGCATACTTTACTAATTGCATCGATTATGATTTATAAGGTAAGTTTTCATGTAAATTATATTATTGAATGATGATGTGTTATGTTGGAACTTTTTCTATGAATGTCACTTTCATTAATTGTTTGCCATGTCATATTCAAATCATAAGTTATTGAAAGGAGCACCTTATATCAATATATACAAACAAAGAGGATAATATAATTCGTAAATTGAATGATTATATAAATTAATTAAAAAATATAAGAATACAAAATTTGGGAACAATTACTTAGTTAAGTCGATTTAATTGATCCCTTAACGAGGTTGATCATAAATTAACATTTTTGCTATGACAGTTGATGGAACAAATCGGAGTACAAAAAGGACTAACCTATAACCTTTTCAGAAAATATGTTTAATTAGAGAAGATAATTTATAGCTCCTATCGTTAGATATCTGCAAAACATACTTATAACCCATGGGATAACATTTTTTAAATGAATGTAAATACAAATATATTCACAAAAGTTAGATTAGTATATGGATTGGTTATATTTATAACTATTTATCCACACTAATATATATTATAACATAAAAAATATATCATATACATATATATATCTATATATATATATATATATATATATATATATAGTTAAAAGTAATTTTTATAAATAGTTTTATTGTAATTTCATACAAATAGTGTAATTTATTAGTACCTGTTGTATTTTATTTTCTTTTACATGAATAATTATTTTTAGACCTGTAACTTATTTGTGTATTTTTAAAGAATATTATTTATTTTATAATATTATCTATATTTTACTAATTTATTAAAAATAATAAAAATTATAATTCAATTAACAAATTCTGAATATGAAAAATATTATAAATTATTTTTTTTCTAAAGCATGAGCATAAAAATAGTACCCTAGTCAAATTTTATCTTTTGCTATCTCTACATAATGAGTATTAGGATATTTAGATATTACGAGAACAAATAAAGTAAATTGTATTGTTTATATTTAAAAAATTAAAGATGAGTAAAATTAGTATTTTTATGTTCTAATTTAAAAGTTCATTTAATTTCATTCTCTAATTTTTTTTTATCTATTTTTATCTTTTAACTCTTAAAAATAATTTAAATAGATTTTTTCCATTAAGAACGCTAAATCTATTAATATTTTTTGTTTGTCTACTACATGTATTGTTCTTACACAATTTATTGTATTCCTTCTTAGATTTTAGGGTACTATTTATCGTTTATTTAGAATTTTAGTCTCAACTTTTTCCTCCACCTCTTCCTTTTCTTGCATTTTTTTCCTCCTTTCAACTAACATGCACTCTTAACACCACCAACCATGTTCACACATAGTTGCTCCCACCATCACCTCCTCCTCTCCCACTGCCACTGTACTCCTCTCCTCCTTTGTCATCCTAAAGAATACATCACTCTCAAATTAAAATGATTCTTGGGATCGTGGCAGCACTTTAGGGTGGCTACCACTTCCTCCATCACCTGATTGCTCTTAAAGGAAAATGATACTAGCAACTATACTAGGCCAATCAAGTAACAGAGTAAGGAAAAAAAATTGTCATATCCACGGGAATAATTCAAATACCAATTCTAATTACTTAGATAACAAGTTAAACAATTAAAAAGCGATTATATTGAAAGGAATAAAGGCTAAAATGCTAAACTACGTATAAACAATATAAGATTTGATGAAATTAGATGTTAGGGTGATATGCTTCAATTATGTATTAACAAAATGCAACATAAACATCAATATGTCTCGTCCAAATTTAATTAAGTGGTGGTAGGGTCATCATGTCATCAAAGTCTTTTTCAAGATCATCTAATATCACACAAATAAAGTCAAACTCTTAATCTTTTAGAAATTTAAGTTTAAAAGTAATTCTAAAATCCTTAAATACTACATGAATTATATTTGTCTATCTCTAGGTTCAATCATAACATTGCATTCATAGGTATGGTTCTTACTCATTTTTTTAATTTGTAAAATCCTTTATAATCCTAAATTGGTTATCAAGCAATTCAAAATAAATAAACTCAAAATACAATACTCATTATTAAATAAGAACAAGACATAAATTCATTCACACTAATATAATATCAAATACATAATTTTTATAAATCATTTTAGTAAAATGTTTAGTTACAAATCATGAAGAATGACTTAAAATGGACAAAAATAAAAGAAAAATAAGAGGAAGTCATGAACAAAGAAAAAATACATAAAAAAAAAAGTTAAAGCACCAGTCCCCACGAAGAGGTTTCTCTCTATCAAGCTCCAATTTCTGGCATTTTTCTTCTCCCATATTTTATATTCTAGTCTGTCTCTCTTATTAACACATTTTTCTAGATTTTTGTATTAATCATGGATTATTAGGATAAATACATAGACTCGGCTCACATATCAGATTCAAGCTCCCATGTAGAAATGAAATTAAAATTATCTCTTTCTCTGTAATATTGTTTTCTCTAATTTTCTATTTACTTATTATTATTTTATATTAATTTTATAATAATAATATAATTATCATTTATTTATTTATTATAAATTATGTCTAAAAATTGTTCTTATAGATTTAAGAGTAACAATGTAGAAGTTTCACAATGATATTACTAACAATAATATCAACAACAAAGTTGTTTGAAGAGTTAAATTTTATATGACCGTGTAGTATTAAAAAATATCAACAGAGCACTACTCAAGGTTTATGTAGCTATTAGTATTGTATTCAATTTTTTTTAATTATTAACATTATATTTGTTTGTATTGAAACATTGCAAATTAAAAATTTCTTTGGATTATGGCAAACTTTTTTTAAAAAATATTTGCTAATATTTAATATTTTTTTGTAAATCTCTTTCTATTTTATATGTATTTTTACATTAATTTTATTTTTTTAATAAAAATTAATAATCCGGTAGTCCAATCTATATTAGTTCAAGTTTGTTCAAATCAGGTTTTATATATATATATATATATATATATATATATATATATATATATATAAAGTTGAAGTAATCTAAATTACACCCGTATTTCTCATAGGTCACAATTATACTTTTAGGAGCACTTTTTAAAATTAACTATAAAATTATACTAAAGATATTTCAAAATTTAAATTTTAAGATAATTAATTTTTTAAGATAATAATTTTAATTATGAAGCAATTATTTATTCTATAGACTTAATGATATCTTACATTGAAGTAAACTACATAACCTTAATTTGACAGTGTCTTTATCTAATTCAACTTTTATCATTCTCTAACTTAACAAGATTCCTAAATAAATACATTCATTTTATAAACTATAAAAATAGAATAAATTTTCTTATATACCTGAAGTAATAAAGAGGATGAAAAAGTGAGAGCAACATAAAGAAAACAAATAGTATTAATAATGACAAAAACTAATACTAAATGGTTTTTTACAAATACCTGAAGGAATGACTCTATAGGCTGAGAGAAAATTATAGTGACTTGTGTGAGAACAAAAGAAAAATGAGAGAGACGTCAATCATTAACAGGATATAATTCAAAATTCATTGACAAATAAGTCCTTGGTAATAAATAACATAAAGCCAAATTTATCATTGGATAAGTTGTTCTTGATATCTAAACTTCAACTAGATTCTAATTATGTACTTGAAATATAGCTAATCAATTATCCACTTAGAGTCTGATTGGCTGAATAATAGAATGAGTTAAGAGCTTAATTATTTTAAATTTTTGAGAAGATGAAACAGAAAATTTTAAAACAAAAAAAAATTAGGGGCTGTTTGTTTTTCATTTTTAAATATAGTTTTTAGTTTTTAAAGTTAAAAAAAAAACTTAAAAAGTTATTTGATAATTTAAGTCTTAAAAACTTTTTTTAAAAAATAATTTTTTATTTTCAATTTTTAAAACTAAAATTTAGAACAACTCCTATGATGTTTTTGTTTTTAAATTTTAATTTCTCTCCCCAAAATTCTGAAGATGCGAAGAATTTAATTTTTATGAATGACACTTTTGTAAATTAAGTAAAAATTGGGTTAGAGCTTAGGCATTGTCACAACATAGTATAGGCCCTCAAATATAGTTGACGCTTTTAGATCGACACCCTCATAGTCTACGTTTACCCTCAAAGTTAATGCCTAACCTTACGATCAACACCCTCGTAGCTTAGTTGATACTCTCAGTTCGACATCTTCACAACGCTATTGACACCTCATGACTCTTAAATCACTATCACAGCACCCTTAACCATCTTGGATTCACTCAGGTTTTTTCTTTTTCTTATCTTGGATTTCTTTTTCACCATTATTGATTTGATTTGGATTCAAATTCTTACTCACAATAAGCACTAACATATTTGGAAAAAAAAGTTCAAGTTTGATTCTTCTCTTCCTGCATTTTTCTACTCTTTGTAGCTATGTGATTTAACATTATGTATAAGTTTAAATATTATGTGATTTGAGTGTGGTAACGAAAGCAAAGATAAAAGTCCAAATTAGAACTCTAGGGAGGGTAAGATTTCTTTCAAGAATCTTTATTGTATTTAAATGCTCTGTTTGTCACTTTAACAATAAGTTGCATGCAGTTGACATGATTTTATCAACTGGACATAGTCTTTGTCAGTTTTAGTTGTTAGACTTGACCATTAATGTCAGGTTGGTATAATTATATGTAATTATTATTATGCCTGTTGATTAGAATCATGTAGACTTGAACTATATGAATTGTTTATATGTTAGAATATGAAATATAAAGGTTGTGTGATTGCTGAATAAGGAGCAGAACAGTTGTTGTGCGTATGATGATGTTAATATATGCAAAGTGTCGTGTGAATGGAAGAATGATTGTTAAATGTGTCAAGTGTTTGGATAATTTAGAAAGTATGATTAAGAATTGGTAGTATTTCACTTGAGAGAGAAATTTTGGAGTTTGAGTGCAGGGTATCTCGCTCAAGCAAGAACAGATAGGATTGCCTCAGCTGTAACCTTGCCTAGACGAGAAGAAATCTCGCTCAGGTGAGAGGTGACCTCACTCAAACAAGAGGTTCTCGCTCAAGCGAGAAATCATAGAAAAAATTTGGTGGCTCTCTGGACCCAATCTCGCCTCGGCGAGATTGCTCCTTGCCCAGACGAGATGTATCTGACTCAAGCGAGAATATTAGAAAATTGAGAGGTTTCACTGTCTGATTTTCTCGCCCAGGCGAGAGCATATCTCACTCAAGCAAGAATTAGCTCGCTTAAGCGAGAGCGCGCTTGCTGGAGGGGTATTTAAGGGACCTCAGCACCCAGAAACTTCATTTTCTCACCAGACAACTTCTCTCTCTCTCACTTTCTCTCTGTTTTCTCTCCTATTCCCCTTAGTGAAAACCTTCCTAAAGTCAAATTTCTCTCCGATCAAAGTGAGATTTTCTACCTCATCAAGATCTAGGTGAGTTCTCGGGGCTCAGTTTTTAGTTTTTACCTTATTTCTTCTCTCTCTTTCTCAAAAGACTTAAATCGGATTATTCTGAGTAGATCTGGGCCGTTTAAGCCGTATTTCAAACCCAAACGGTTAATCTATCTCTGCGGGACTCATTAGGAGTACGATCTTGGAACTTATTCCAGGTAAGGGAAGCTTACCTAATCTGATCTAGTTCATTTAGTAAAGGCTAAGATGTTTATATAAAAGATCTCATTATAACTGAGAATAGTGAATTGTATAAGCTAAACCGAGAACTAGAACCCAGGGCTTATATAGTTGAATAAATTTCACTCTTATCAAATGAGTGTATTTCTTACTGTATGATAAATGTTTGTAGAGTTATGGTGAAAAATGATATGCTTAATTGTTGTGATAAATAAGTTGAGAATGTTAATATATGCTAGAATATTTAATTAATATTTTGAGTTGCTTAGTTTTTAATTGTGTGTTGTATATTGAAATGCTGAGTTTTACTGTAAAAATATATATATGGCTAAGTTGTTAAAGCCGGATGAAATTGCTAATTTTGCTATACTGCTAAAGCTTAAAATGAAAGATTTGTTGTGCTGTAATATGTTGATTTAGCTGTACTACATCACATTTATCATTATCATCCTAGAGCTGCCTAGGACATTCAGTTGTGCTGTGTTTGCATCCAGATACCGAGATGAGTCACTCCCAGACTAAAAAATAGTTCCTCTAGATTACTTAGGCTATGAAACCAGATGGAAACTGAATTGCAGCATTTGTATTAGATGGACTGGGAATGGACTGGACATGCTACATTGTTTTTATTGAAGCTGTGTAATGTTGTGCGCTAATTGTTATGGGCTATTTAAATAATTTTACCTATATTCATCATATTTCCTTAATGAGGTTGTCAATTTATATAAGCTCACCCTTGCCTTTTGTTGTATTGGTATGTATATGCTACAATGATCGTACGATGGTACGTAAGAAGAAGGTATAAGGAATGCATCTACTTCTCAAGTTGAAAGGTCTAACTAAGAGGCATTGGAATTAGCATTTTGGAAGAGTATGGAGTTAATCATTTTGTTGATTTAGATTTTAGTATTAGATTTAGTCTGTTGGGTTACTAATTTGTTAACGAATGTAATGATATATCAAACACTTGTATTTTGAATCCCTAGCTGAATCTTTGTTGTAAATATATAAATTTATGTAAATTTTTAGTATTATACAAAGGTAGTTATATATATTGTTATTTTATCAAAGTGAATAAAAAATTTTAAATTACGATAAGTTTATACTCTTGGACTTGTGTATGCAATATCTAATAAATGAGTAACGGAATTAAGAAGAGTACTGCAGAATGTCATTAATTTTCTATAAAAGGGGTCGTGACAATTAAACTTAAGTCATGAGCTCAATTTAGTTTTATTGAAATTATAAAAAAAATGAAATTGTGGCCTATCAGTAATTGGGGTTTTTGAAGTTTTACCATTTGTACAAGTTTTCTGATTATTGTTGACATTCCTTTATTTCTTGCAATCATATTGGATGTGTTGTTAGCATATAGCTGAATTTTGTATGCCAAATGTAATTACCATTTCTTTGATGAGTTAGTAATGGTTCAAAAGTTTTTTAGAATGCATTTACCAACCTATGATATTTACATTCGTGTATTCAAGATGGAAAGAAACTGTACATGATTCAAAAACTTTTTTGGATGCACTTAACAACCTAAATGTAAATTTTTCATGACCATCTAAAGGTGAGTACTTATAATATAACTCAGCTATTGTTAATTGATAAAAAAAAAAGTATATGTGTACCTTTTATACTAATATAAATTACTTTTTAGAATATATTTATTATTTTTTAAAATGTGTCTTTCCTTAAAAATTTATTTAGAAAATACAAATTATACTATTATTTTAAAATGTTAAAATTTGATTAAAATATTTGGACTTTTTACTGAAAAAAATTTACTATCATTAATTCAAGATGTTGTTTGAAAATAAATTACAAGGTCATTGAAACTTTGAATGGAAATTAATTTAAGTTGACTTTTGTTATATAAATTAGGACATATTTGTAAACAACAATATTATATATTATTTATTTTATGTAAAAAATCTTAATGTGTGATACAACAATATTATAATAATGTAGTATTTAGAATTGAATTTTTTTTTTTATCAACATGCATTATCACTCCTTAAAAGAAGAATAATGAAGTTGGACTAGACATTAAATTGAACTTGAACATCAGATTGAAGGAAAAAAAAAATCCCTGGATTAAAATATATAACTTGAATCTAAAGTCGTTGGTGCTTCATTAACATTTACCTTAATTATCTTTTACAAATTGTTGCCAAGTTTTTAATAAATTTTGTTTTAATAGGAATTTGTTAAAATTATGTGTTAAATTGAGATATTTACATTATTTAATACTTTTTATAATATATAAAATTAGCTGATTCAACTATTAATTAAAGATTTTTCATAAGTACATTAATTTTATAAAAATCCATTAAAAATAAAATTGATAAATAATTTATTATATATAATATATTTTTAAAATATAAATAAATATCAAAATTTAAATAATATTTATAAATATTTAAATATTAATTATAAATATAATATAAGATAATTAAATAATGAAATTAATTAATTTTAGGTACTATAAATTCCAAAGTTTGATGGCTGGTGTCATCAAATATCCACTCATTTCATAAAAGCTGCTATTATATCCGAACCAATAAAACAGCGATGTCATTTTCTGACATTTTCGTTCGTCTTTAACCATAACACCCGTTGATTCGTGTAACACAACTTATTCAACTTTACAACATCATAAGAAAGAAAAGAATTGCATCGATATTAATAGTCTAAATGATTTAATATGCCATATTTGCGCGAGTCATATTATCTAATACTTTTAATTGCAGTATTATTAGAGTTATTTGAACATTTATTTGACAATGCATAACGAAGACCATTCTCAACAAATTGTTAGGGCGAGCAAAAATAATTAAATTTTAGGGTTAGTTAATTTATTTTTCTCTAATTTCAACTATGAATAATTTTGAAAAATATGCGAATTTATTCTCCATTAAATTATTTTTTGCTTAAAAGTTTAGCTTTATTCAAATTTTGAAGGGTTTGTAAGAAGTTTGGAGAATAGAATTATTTTTAAAATGTGCAAAAACTTGAGTTTTTTTTAAAAATTATAATACTTGTTACGGTAACTTGAAGAGGAAAAATTTTAAAATAGTTTTATTTTTTGATAAAATTTAATATTTTAGTTTGTTAATTTTTAATATAAGACAATTTATATGACTATGTTTGAAAGTTAGATAAAAAAAGAAGGAATTAATGAAGTTTAAACTTTGTATGGAAGGATTAGAAAATTTTTAGAAATTCTTAATTTGTTAAGTTATATTTTTTCTTTCTATCACTTTTTTTTACTCTTTTATGATTAAGATTTGATTTTTTTTAAATATTAGTTTCTTAAGTAAAGATTTTTTCTTAGAAGTTATAAAAAATAAAAATATTAATTTTAAAAAGAGAAAAATATTTTTTTTTAAAAATAAAATAAAAATAAAAATAATAATAATATAATTTATATAATTAAATTCTCATCATCCTCGATTCTTAATATTAAACATTCAACAAGTTTAATCTTTTTCTCTCTCTTCTCTTTTTCTTTCTTCTCCTCTCCTTTCTCATTCAACTTTTTTTTTCTTTGTCTGCTTATTATTTTTAAAAAAAAGTTAATTTAACTTAAAAATAAATTTAAAAAATCAAAATTATAATACATCACACACAAATTAGAGGGATTAAAAAACATATAAGCTAAAAACTTCAGCATACTTCATTATGTTAAATAAGAAATTTCTGATGTATTACAAAAATATTTTTAAATTTAAGTAAAATTTAAGATATAAATTACTGTAATTAATAATGATAAAATTATATTTAAATTATTCGAAAATTGGGGCAGCGAAGTGAGGGGCAGAAGAGGGCCAAGTCCCTTGTCTCCTCAAATTTCGTAATAATGTTAACGTGTATTTCTGAAACACCAATTTAAAGATATTGAATATGTGTTATTAAGTATATTTAAAAAATATTTAAAGGAAAAATTGTCAAAAATATATTAACTGCATAATTATGTTAAGAAATTATAAGGTTATAATATTTTCTTATAAAAATTTAAATTTATATATTAAGTGCTTTTGTTACTTTCAAAATTAATATTAAATATTTCTACGACGTTAATATGATAATTTTTTTTTAATAAATTCTTTACGCTTTACCTTTAATCAGTATTCCAAATAACCAGTGTGTTGACATTCAATCCAATACATATTGTATTGAATATATTTAAAATAAGCTTCATTAAATTTTTAGTTTCATAAAAAATTATAATTTTTTAAAATCAGTTCTTCTAAATATATATTTTTATTGAATGATTCATTTGTCATATTTTTTTCATTTATTTCTTTTAAATATTATAAAATATTTAATTTGATCACTTTAAATATTATTATTTTTTCTAATAAATTTTATAAAATTTTCATTAACACTCTTAAAATGAGAGACTAAATAGAAACTTACGATGTTTCAAAAAATAAATAAAAATTAACAAAAGAGGTCATCTTACAAAAATACTTTATAGATAAGTCATTTAAAAAAATTAAAATAAGAGGCTAAATGAAATAATAAAAAAATTAGAAAATTAAAGTGAATTAAACTTTTAAAACATTTTAAATTTTATACCAAGATTTTTTATTAGTTTAAGATTCATGTTTTTATACTATTAATATATCAGATTTATACGTTATAACTTCTAAAATTCACCATATTAATATCGTTTTATATCTTAATTTAGTTATTGGAATAATTTTAAAACTTCTTATCTTTTCTTTTAAATTTTAATTAATAAATAAAAATATTAAATATATTTTATAATTTTCAGATAATAAATGTATATATTTATTTGTATAATATGCAAAATAATTATTAAAAAATGAAAAATTATAGGAAGAGGGTGTGAATGTGAATAAATAGTTGGATGGGGAGGAGTGATTGGTTAAGGCAAGAAGAAGTCTTAGCGTAGCAGAGTCAAACCCGTGCGAGCCAATCTTCCTCGAACCGGTCAGCAAGGGCGGCTCGACCGCCTCTCTTTGCCACTTTCAGTTACTACTTCCCTTCCTTCCTGTGACTCTCAATAAACAAATACCCCAAATTACAAACACGCTATTGATTTGACATTCACATTCCCAAACAAACCACATCAGTCACACTTTTTTTCTTATTAACAACAACAACAACAACAATCCTCCCTCCTTTCATTCGCTTATGTTATTCATTAAAATAAACCCCTTAGCATGATATGATGTCACAAACAAATAAATATCCACAAGACACCACCAGTAGTGTTTTTCATAGTTCAATTCTTTTGTCCACCAAACCAACAAAATTAAACAACACCCCAATGGCCTCAACTCCCTCACAGTTTTGAAAGATTCACTCTTTATTTTATTCTCTGAGACAACCATCAAGTACATGAGTTTTACTCAAAGAAGAAAAACACATAGCACTAGAGAAGCATCATTAATGTCAGAACAGGAAACCGATTCACGGGGCTTCCTGTTTGTCTGTTTCTT
Organism: Abrus precatorius; assembly: GCF_003935025.1. NCBI lineage: Eukaryota > Viridiplantae > Streptophyta > Magnoliopsida > Fabales > Fabaceae > Abrus > Abrus precatorius. The sequence goes on from NW_020874292.1 coordinate 13,901,401, forward strand.
GATCCTTCTCGCAGGTACTCACTCAGAACTCTCTCTCTCTCTCTCTCTCTTTATTTTGCTTTTCAAAAGACAATTCAAGCTCCTTTTTGGGTGATTAATAATTGGTTTGTTGATGATGAGTGAAGCTCATAATTGATGTATTGTATACCTTAATAAGAATCTATGTTTATTTTTAAGTATAATAACTTGGTGGGGTGTTATTAGATTCTCTATTTGTTTGTTTTATTTTGGTTTTCCGAGGTTGATACTGTCTTTCGTGTTTACCGAGAAAATTAAGGTTGTGTGGTGATTCTACAGGTAAATTAGTTGCTGGGGATTCATTGGAAACGGACAAACAAGTTCTGCTGAAGCTGAAATCGTACTTGCAAAACCAAACAGTAGCAAACAAAGGAGGGTTGAATTGGAACAAGAACACTTCAAATCCATGTGAATGGTCAGGAATCTCGTGCAGCCTATTTAATGGGACAAATTGGAGGGTCGTGAAAATAGACATCTCTGAGAGTGAGATTGCTGGTAAGATATTCAACAACTTCTCACAACTTACGGAGCTCACACACCTGGATATCTCTTGGAACTCGCTCTCTGGGGTGATTCCCGAGGACTTAAAGGAGTGCCACAAGCTTGTGTATCTCAATCTCTCCCATAATCTGCTAGAGGGTGAGCTGAATTTGAAAGGCTTGACACAGTTGCAAACATTGGACTTGTCTCTTAATAGGTTTGATGGGGAACTTGGGTTGAGTTTCCCTGCCATTTGTGACAGTTTGGTCAGTTTGAATGTTTCAGCTAATCATTTAAGTGGCGGGATTGATGGATTCTTTGACCAATGCTTGAGGTTGAAATACTTGGATTTGAGCACCAACAATCTGAGTGGGGCCTTGTGGACGGGATTTTCCAGGCTGAGTGAGTTTTCAGTTTCTGAGAACCATCTCAATGGGATTGTTCCTTCCCAGGCTTTTCCAATGAATTGTAGCCTTGAAAAATTGGATCTTTCTTTAAATGGGTTTGTTGGTAGAGCTCCCAAGGAGGTTGCTAACTGCAAGAATTTAGTGGCTCTTGATCTTTCTAGTAACAGTTTTACTGGAGATGTTCCCAGTGAATTTGGGTCCATTTCTGGTCTAGAATCATTGTTCTTGGAGAACAACAGTTTCTCAAGAGATCTTCCTGAGACCCTTTTGAACTTGACCAAATTGTTTATCTTGGATTTGAGCAGAAACCGGTTTGGTGGGGAGGTACAGAATATTTTTGGGAAATTCAAGCAACTGAAGTTTCTTATGCTGAACTCAAATTTCTACACTGGAGGGTTGGATACATCAGGCATTTTTACTTTGACAAACCTTAGCCGCTTAGACCTGAGCTTCAACAACTTTTCAGGTCCATTACCTGTTGAAATCTCACAAATGTCTGGACTCACTTTCTTAACCTTAACCAACAACCAGTTCTCTGGACCTGTTCCATCTGAATTGGGAAAGTTGACTCGCCTTGTAGCACTTGAACTTGCTTTCAACAGTTTCAGTGGACCAATCCCACCAAGCCTTGGAAACTTGAGTTCTCTCTTATGGTTAACCATTTCAGATAATTCATTAACAGGGGAAATCCCACAAGAGTTGGGAAACTGCACTAGTCTGTTATGGTTGAACCTTGCAAACAACAAACTATCTGGGAAATTTCCTTCTGAATTGACAAGAATTGGAAGCAATGTAGGTGCCACATTTGAGGCAAATCATAAAAGCATTGGTCGAGTTGTTGCTGGCAATAGCGAGTGCGCATCAATGAAGAGATGGATACCTGCTGATTACCCTCCATTCAGCTTTGTGTATTCCATCCTAACAAGGAAGAATTGTAGAGCCCTTTGGGACAGATTGCTAAAAGGATATGGTATTTTCCCCATGTGCACATCTGAGCCCTCTTCTAGATCAACACATATATCAGGGTATGTTCAGCTAAGTGGGAACCAGTTGAGTGGTGAAATTCCATCAGAAATTGAAAACATGCTGAAGTTCAGCATGTTGCATTTGGGGGATAACAAGTTCTCTGGGAATTTTCCTCCAGAGATGGTAAATTTGCCACTTGTGGTCTTGAACATGACCAGAAACAATTTTTCAGGTGAAATTCCAAGGGAAATTGGCAGCATGAAGTGTCTACAAGATCTGGATTTGTCTTGGAACAATTTCTCTGGAACATTTCCCGTAAGTTTGGCCCACTTGGATGAACTTAGCAGGTTCAACATCTCATACAATCCCCTCATATCTGGTGTAGTCCCACCAGCTGGACATTTGCTCACTTTTGACAGAGATTCATATTTGGGTGACCCCCTCTTGAGCCTCCCAAAGTTCTTTAATATCTCTGATGAAAGAAACAACACTCTTCACAAAGTCTTGAAACGACCCACAAAATGGTCTTTGTTTTTAGCTCTTTCGCTAGCCATCTTGGTCTTTGGACTTCTTTTTCTTGTAATTTGTTTCTTGGTGAAAACTCCATCTGTGGAACCAGGATACCTCTTGAAGGATAGGAATAAGCAAGGGCATGATTCAAGCAGCTCCGGATCCTCACCATGGTATTCTGATACCGTTAAGATATTCCACTTGAACCAGACAGTTTTCACACATGCAGACATCTTGGAAGCAACTGGAAACTTCAAAGAGGACAGGGTCATAGGAAAGGGTGGCTATGGAACAGTGTATAGAGGAGTGTTTCCTGATGGGAGAGAAGTGGCAGTGAAGAAGCTCCAAAGGGAAGGAATTGAGGGTGAAAAAGAATTCAGAGCTGAAATGAAGGTTTTGAGTGGTCAAGGATTTGGCTGGCCTCATCCAAACCTTGTCACACTCTATGGATGGTGCCTCTATGGTTCACAGAAAATACTTGTTTATGAGTACATAGGAGGTGGAAGCTTGGAGGATCTTGTGACTGATGCAACAAGGTTGACATGGAGGAGGCGCCTAGAAGTTGCAATTGATGTGGCTCGGGCACTGGTCTATTTACACCATGAATGCTACCCTTCTATTGTGCATAGAGATGTGAAGGCTAGCAATGTGTTGCTGGACAAAGATGGGAAGGCCAAAGTCACAGATTTTGGACTTGCTAGAGTTGTTGATGCTGGAGATAGTCATGTGAGCACAATAGTGGCTGGCACAGTGGGCTATGTTGCACCAGAATATGGGCATACATGGCAAGCCACCACAAAAGGGGATGTGTACAGTTTTGGGGTGGTGGTTATGGAGCTAGCAACTGGTAGAAGAGCAGTGGATGGAGGGGAAGAGTGTTTGGTGGAGTGGACTAGGCGTGTTATGGGTTCTGGAAGACAAGGGTTGAGTTTGTGCCATTCTGTGCCATTTTTGTTGATGGGGTCTGGGCTAGTTGAGGGTGCAAAGGAGATGGTTCAGTTGCTCCATGTTGGAGTGAAGTGCACTCATGATGCACCACAGGTTAGGCCTAACATGAAGGAGGTTCTAGCTATGCTTATTAAGATAAACAATCCCAATGGAGACTCAAATTATGAGTACCTTGTGTAGTCTTTTGTGATTTAGAGAGAAAAAAATGTGTACAGTGTAATTTGCAATACAGAATACATAGAACAAACATGTCATACACAGTTCATTCATCTCTTGTAAAGAAACTCCATTCGTGTTGAAGAATTAGCTCAATTTTGTTCTGTATCCATGAGATTTATCTTTGTCACTCTACTCTTGTTTAACACCTTTTGATGTAATAAGCACCTGTGCTCAATTTGTCTTAATCAGGGTAAATAATTAATTTCCTTCATCCATCCAGAAGATTCCTATCTTGTTCTTTAAACTAAGGTAACAAATGTTATGGAGGATATCTGTACTGAAAGACAACATGGAGCGAATCCCATTATAGAATTATAATTTTTGAATAATACAAATTTGCTTTTATTAAGGATACATTGGTGAAGTAATGTGACACGTACATTGAATGGAATGATGTATATTGTCATTGATCAAAGCAAATGTGACATGTCAAATTTTCCAATTCTTATTCATAATGTAGAAGGTGCTGAGTTTCGCATGCCTTCAACTCCCTACACCTTTGGTAACATACTCCCTCATCCTCTTAAGAGTGTATTCAATGTCCTATTAGTGACCAAAACATGAATCGTTTCATCTTCAATAACAACCATTATTTGGTCAAATTGATGAATGACAGCATTAATCAACACCCAGCAGAAAATTATTATTGGTCACAAATTATTTATCAATTATTATTATTTGAAGAATTAAAATTAATACTGCACCAGATTTTACTTTGTATCTTTTTTATATATATGTATTTATAAGATACACTTAAATAATAAAGAAGATAGCTAAAAGTTATTTCCTTAAATTATTCAAAAAGAAATTTAATCATTTATCATTAAAAGTGGATGAAAGAAGATGAGATGATATGTTCTGTTTATGTTTTATAATGTGAGTTTGTGTATTTTGTTAATGTATTTATTTACCATTAGAGTTGTTAAATTGGACTAACTTTAACTAATTTATTTCTTATTCATGAGAGTTGAGACAAAAAAGTTTGAGATTAAAAAGCCTATCATGTGAAAGGCCAAAAGTCCATAAAATTAAGTGAGTTAAGAATAATCTATGAATTAATTACTTTAAAAAAATTATTATAATTCATTAAATTTTTTTATATAATATTTTTTACTATAAACTTATAGACAAATAAATTTGCTTACAAAATAGATAAATAATTAAATTTATACAATATTAAATATTTAGAATAAATTATTATTATTAAATAATATTAAATATAATATAATATAATATCTTATTATCAAATTTTAAGTTATATATTTATCTAATTTTTATTTTTATTATTGATAATTATTAAATTATAGTAACATTTTTAATTCATATAATTTTATAAATAATTTCTTAACACATTATTTTATAATTTTATTTGAATATTAACCATAAAATATTTTATGTTTTAATACTTTTATTTTTTATTTGTTTATTTTTATAAAATTATTTTAGAAACATCACATGTTTAATAAATATTTTTAAAGTCGCAAAAGCTAAAAATGAGAAGTAATTATAAATAAATTTGCTAAGTCACATGCTGTTATTTAAATAAAATTTAATGTGTCAAAAAAAATTAAATGCAACACCATTATCATAAAAATAGTAGACATATAATATTTAAGGTAAAATTACTCTTTTTATCACTTAACTTTAGAGTAAAATTCATTTTCGTTCTCTAACTTTTTCTTTGTTCATTTTAGTCCACTAACTTTTTAAAAAGTTTTAAATAAGTCATTTTCCGTTAAAGACCCTAACTCCATTAAAAAATTTTGTCATTTTGTGCCACGTGTATTGTACATTATTGTTCATCGTCTTCCTTTGATCTTGTCTCCAACATTTTTTTTTTCCTTTTCATCTTCATCTTCTTATACTCAAAACTCTATTTTATTGCCACTAACATCAAGCACCTACCCCTAAATCTGAAACCATAAACAAATTAACTCTTTAAATATCTATTTTTCATCTTTGGCATCTATGTTGGAGAAGGTGAGATGTACTAATGCAACAGTTTCCTCCTTAGTTTGTGGTCTCCTTTTGTAGGCTCAAAGTGCTCTCGATTACTCAAGGAGGGTGAATGAATAAAAAAAAAACAAAAATGATGAACTTACAGTGTCAAAATATCTATCAAAATTTGTGGTGACTTGTGCTTCAAGTGGACTAACTTGGCTAAAACAAAATATGGAAAAGATGATGAACAAGTAAGAAAAGATGAAAGATGAGCTCTTTTATTTTGATTTTGTGGCAAATTGCAGAGGTCGCCTTGAGAATCATGTGCCAAAAACATAATCAAAAAATGCATAGTCACTTGGCATGTAGAGCTGAAGAGAAAAAACCTAATGGGAGAAGGTGGTTTTTTGAATGCAGTCAAGGCCATTCAAAGGGCAGTATCCAATATGAAAAAAGACCTCTTTGAAGATGCAGAAAATTGAAGTGCAATGTATAAAGCTAAGTTTGGAAAGTACAGTCCTAACTATTTCGTCGACAAAGTTCAATATTCACTACACTAAGTATTTGGCCTTGCACGACCTAAATTTACAATGAGAATGAAATGTTCCACACTTCCTAATTGGCCATTTTGAACTCGAGGCAATGGGTGCAGCTAGGCAGAGTATTTGCATATGAAAAGCTTTCAAAATTTTAGGTCTAAGGCTTTAGAAAATTGGTTGCTAGTGGCAAAAAAGATGGAGTTTCAAGTATAAGAAGATGAATATAAAAGGGAGAAGGAAGAAGTAAAAGTTCCAAAGACAAGCTCGGAGATTTGAAGAGGAAGATAATGAACAGTAACACACAGTACACGTAACATAAAATGACAAAACTTTTTAACAGAGTTAAAGTCTTTAACAGAAAATGACCTTTTTAAAACTTTTAAAAAGTTAAAAGATTAAAATGAATTAAAAAAGAAAAAGCTAGAGGACGAAAATAAATTTTACCTTAAAGTTAAAGGACGAAAAGAGTAATTTTGTCAATATTTAATATTATAAAATTCATGAACATAGATAAATAAGTTATGAAATTAGTAAAAATTAGTGAATATTTGTAATTTAAATTTTGTACAGAATTTATTTTTAAAATGAAATTATTTAATTTGATACAATTGATAGATTTTTTTTGAAATATATCTTTTACATTTAAAATATAATTTTAAATTAGTTTAAATAAAAAAATTTAAGAAAAATTACTTTTTAGAAAAGGTTAGTTAACCTCATGTAACCCTCTAAATCACTTCACACACACACACGTATTAAGCCCTAGGGACAAAGTAAGCCTACTGTAGACGAATTAAAAAAAGTGCGGTTATATATGTAATGGTTTATATGGATGAATTGTCGGTTATAGCCCCACCCCATGTTTAACACTCTAATTATCCTATTCTCTTTCTTTTTAAAATTGATTAAAATATCCTGTCACTGAATAAAATACCTTCTATACTTAACACAAGTAAATTGTGTTTGCTTATGATTTGTCCAAAATCCTTACGATAAAATTCTTGGAAAGATTAATCTGTGCCTAAATGCACCAACTGAACACTTTGATCACTTGCTTAACTTGTATCTGTCAGCAAAGGTAAGATTGATCTTTCTTCTGTTATGCTCTGAATGCAAACATTTTCAACTAAAACAAATATGCATGGGTGTAGATGTAACAACAGGTCAGTTAATTTACTTGCCCGTTTTTAGCCACGCATGTCAATACAATCACTCTATATCACCATCGTATAATAAGGTAATATATAATTACCGTGATATATAATATTTAAAATAATTTTATAACTCACGTACTGCGGATCGTAATCTAGTTTATGAATAAAGGGGGAAAATGTGAATTAATGATTTTTTAGTAAAAAATGGCATATCCCAAACAATTAAAATGTATACTCTGATTGGTTTGATCCCGAAGTCTACTTAAACTCTTTGTGGTGTATTGAATTAGAATTTTAAAAAACATTTTAAGTTGAAAAAAGTTCTGAAAATTTTAAAAGACTTTACAGAATTTTTATGACTTTTAAAATTTTTTAAGATTCTACAAATTTTTAAAATCTTGATTTTAATAAATTCTGCAAGATTTTTAAGTCAAAATTTTAATGGATTTTATAGAACTTTGTGTACTTTACAATAAACTGCTTAGCCTGTGAGAAACAGAAGGTTAGGAAGGGAGAAAGGATATTTCCCAAGACTACTGAAAGAGCACAGATTCGGCTTGGGAGTTCTCACTCGGGCTACTAATCTCCTCTTCTCCTACTCATAAGAACCAGAACAGGCACTCGTAATCGTCCCTAACCTCTGTCTCTGAAGATGCTTTGGAGAAGGAGACTCGCATGTCAAAGTCCGAAGCTGCTAAGAACACGAACGCTCCCTCCGAACTGTTCGAACCTATTTAAGCTGCTATTAAGAGTTTGATAGTCGGTCAGGAATGACGTCCGGTCCGCGCGAGGGGAACGGTCTCATTCATTGGCAGGGGAGTGCTCTAGTTGTCATTTTCAGTTAGGCTTCTTGGTTGGCTTCTCTGCCTTAGTCTACTCCTTGCAAGGTGGTCTCGCACGTAATGAGCCCCGGGATAGGAGTGGGCCCTACGCGCAGGCAACAGCAGCACCGACTCTACGAAGTCAGAATCGAATCTTTGTGTTGGCTTTCCCAATTCATTCGTGAATAAGAATTCAAGGGCTAGAAGCTCTAGCTTCTAGCTGCTTCGCCTTCCTTTTTTTTAAATGAAAGATTTGTTTCTAACAACTGATTACAGAGTATATCATTCAGACCTATATAATAGGACGAGCTTTGAGCGAATTCTTATCTCTTCTCTCTCTTAGGCCAAGCTTCGAACTTTCTATTTTTAGTAAGTTCCTAAGCTTGTAAGAAAGAGCGCCACTACATTTCTTGATTGGTTTAATTGGTATTTTCTTTTATGGTTCATATTCTGAATTGGGCTCATCGAAATGAAAGCGTAAGAACTTAATAGGACCAATGATCTATTAGATCGTGTCCTTAGACATCGCGATGCAATTATATCCCATCTTAATTGAGTGTGTATATTTTTAGGAAAATTTCATTCGGGGCTTTTAGTCGTTGTTGAATTGCTACTACTACTAGTACTAGTATTCAATTAAAGCAGTAGGCAGGAGCGAAACTCGACCGAAGGCTCTTTTTTTACCCTTTACAAGATAGTAACTAAGCTTTCGACCAACAGCAACTAACTTCCCTACATAGCTACACCGGCCTCGCCCTATTGGAGATTCCAACCCAACTATGTAATATCCCAAATATGTAATAGTACATCACTTCACTCAGGTTTTACCCTGCGGAGCTAGTACCAGTCGTTCAGTCCATAACTACAACTACTGATCAGGGAATCGACTGCTCTATTGTCCCTTGCTTCTTCTTGCTTTAGGAGCGAATGGTTGAATTGAATACACATTTTATCATTAATCCAATCTAAGCAGATGACACGTTTCAAATCAACTGCTGAAAAATCATAATTTTTCAGTGCTTCAAGCATTAGCCTCTTCTTGCTCTTGCTCCTAAGTTTGAATAACAGGCTCAAAATTATTATCTTTATTAACTAATAATGTTGAATATGAAGGTTTGTCCATCAATTTAATTAAAAATTCATCAAAATGACATTCTTTGCGAAGAAAGTTACGTAGTGTTGCACATGCTAACACAAGTTCTACTTCTGTCTTAAATAAAAATAGAGGTGCTGACTTAAAAATTGTGAACCTTGATTTAAAAATACCAAATATTCTCTTGATCACATTCCTTAAAGACGCATGATGAAGATTTAATAATTCCTTCTCATTTTCAGGGTTATTACCCTGACCTGCAAAATCTTGTAAATGATATCTTACACATCAAAATGGAGTTAAAAATTAGTGTCGGTTAGGAAATTCACAATCCACCAAGAAATATTTATCTAATTACATATGTAATAATAATAATAAAAAAAATAAAAAAAAAAATAAATAAACACTTACCTTGAGCCACTTTAAGTCCATTCCTCCTTGTTATAGCATCATTTGGTAACTTAGAATCATTAGTCGAACCCTTCTACCCACTAAAAACGTACATAAACTCTAAATCAAAATTACAAGCGGCTAATACATTTTGTGATATCTTTCCATGACGATTATGATAACTACTTACATCTCGCCCCCTCACCATTGCTGGAATATGTGTCCTGTTAATAGCTCCAATGCAATCCTAAAATTTAGCATATATAACACTTTATCGTATGAAAAATATAAATATAGTAGTGCCAAATTTAATTATAATTTTTATTGTAAGATAATTAGTACATACCTTGAAGTAAGGGAAGAACTCTAATTTTAGTTGACATAGTTAATCTTGTTTTAGCCATCAAAGTAGGTGCTATAGTATTCAAAGCCTTCAAAATCTTATGAAAATTTTCACTTGTAGAAAATTGTGATTGGCAAAATGTGTTACGAATTACACTATCGAGTATTCTGACCAATAATTTGTAGGAATGATGTAAGCATTTCTTCAACACAAATATTTTGTGTATCCTCTAAAGGCGTTTAATCTCACCTTTAAGTACTCTTTCTATACTTCATCACTAGCAGTGAATATCTTTGTAATTGGGTCCCACTCAAAGTCAGAGTTGTTGCGCATAAGTGTTGACATATTGTTGTATTGTTTCTTAAACCACTTCATTCAGTTCAAGTAATGATTATACGTTTTAGAAAAATTAATTTTAGCATTGAGACGAGGAAGGCTGACTCTCTGCACGTTTAGTTTGCTAATTGACCCATTAACATCACACAGTCCACCACTATTAGCTGTAAAAATTCATCGGAATCCTCCTTGGTCCAACCTTCATAGTTTTCTTTCTCTTTTCTCTTTCCTTTATTATTTCCTTGTGAATCGCCCATTTGAATTACTAAAACAACATATGTTGGAAACTAGTTATATAAATAATTATGGATAAGAATACTTATTAAATTTATATCTCATCTAATAGGTACCTATATAATTAAAAATAATATTGTAGCCTCGTAAAAGGCTTAACTGCTGTGTGTATATATATATACGAGAAAAGATCTTCTTACACCAGTATAAGTCTAAAAACTCTTACACCCAATTTGAGTCTTTTATTTAACTTAAATCTAATGGCCAGTAAAGTAATAAATTATAACCCATTAGCCCATTAGATGTAAGTTAAATGAAAGGTTCAGATTTGGTGTAAGAGTTTTTAGACTTACACCAGTGTAAGAAGGTCTTGCCCCTATATATATAAGGTATACATTATTATTTCTGTATTTTAGATATTTAAATATCCATTTATTCAATTAAAAAAAATGCTATATGGTATAGACAAATATTTCAAACTCAACAATTAAAAGTGTTAGTTAACTATTTGAATATCTACAATTGATTGTAGAGATCATGATATCAATTTCAGCTTTCACCTTTCCCTTTTTTTTACGCATGTTATAAAAATATTACTACTGAAAATTGAAATTTCAATCATTTTCTGTGTTATATATCTGAGGAACAGTCAATGGCACTATCATTTACGTTTTCACCAAATAGGGGAATGGAATGAGAACAGTAATATAAAATTATATATGAGCAGTAGTGCAATATTATTAGCAGAGAAAAAAATAGAGAAAACAGAAACATAGAAAAAATAGAGATGGAAAACTTACTTGAAAATTCTTGAAGCACTTGAAAAGTCACTTCAAACAATCCTTTAAAATTTGATGGGTTTGGATGAAATTATTTTATGAATTTGATATTTATAGATACTACTAAAAAGTCTTTCAAAATCTTTCTAATACAACAATCCTTTGAAATCCTTATATTTTTTTAGTACTAATGGATTGTCTTTAAGTTGTAAAAAGTTTCAAATAAATACCAATAAATTTTAATAGACTCTTTAAAAAATCTTAAAAATTAAAATAGAATATCACTAAATTATTTTTAAGTGACATAAAATTCAGATTAAATACCAACAGTTTTGTTTATTTCAAAAAAAGTCTTTCATTAACACACCCGGGTCCGTCTTCAGTGTCCGTATCTATATTGACATGACTTTTTTAGTATTAAAAATTAAATAGCCAACAATCCAAATAAAAAATGACATCAAAATTTAAGAGACCATTCACGAAGTTAAACTGAAAATGAATAAAATACCCTAAACTCTTTTCGGTTTGCATGATTTTTAAAATATTCTCATTTAATTTTATAAGTTATATGTGCCCCGTTTCAATATTAGCACTGACCATTTCTTATCTTTTAAAATCATTCTACGCATAAAATTGAACTGAGTATAATAAAAACAAATACTAATATAATTACGGTCAAAGATCATCAACTCAAAATGCGAGTGAAAGGACTTTAGACATTTTGAATAACAAATACAAAAGCACAAGTCAGACCGCGTGCGTGGGAGCTAATTTATATCCATGACATGATAATTGGTTGCTGAAAATGGAATACATGCATTAAAAACTGAAAGTCTAGGTTGTACTCATGGAGGAGTACCTACGTTCCATAAGTTTGGTAATGAATCACCATTGGCTAGTAACAAATTACCAAATTCTATCTCAAAATAAAATAATTTTTTGAGTGATAATCAATTAACAGTGGAGAACAATTAATTATTGGTTTGAAAGCAATTTAGGAATGTCTGGTAATCGATTACTAGCTCCCCAGGTTTTCAAAACATGATACTTTCAAATATTAATAGATTGCCCATGAAGGTTTACCGGGTCTCTAATTTCAAATGTGAGAACAATCGAAAATTATCATGACAACAACCACCAACTTTCAGAGGTGAGATGTTAACTTGGTAAGAAAAAACAAAAAATTACCCATCATAGTGATATATGATATTTCTCAAAATAAATCTCTTACCAAACATGCACTAAAGAAATTATTCATAACAGAAAAAAAATGGATTTATGTTTTCGTGTTCTTTTAAAAATAGAGGACATGCATGAAAAATCAAGCAACCAAAGAGTGTTACGATTCTCTCTATTTTTGGATAGTTCATTAGAAAAGAGAGGCACATGTATTTTGTAGGACTTACAAAATGTACATGTCTTTCTCTCTCTTAATGAATAAATAAACTGGAGTATTTCCTATAAAGGGGGCACTGAAATATTTTACTCAGTAAAAGAGGAAGCATTCCTTACTTAGGTTGTTCGCATATGTACATAAAGAGAAAACAATAGCATCTAGCCCTAGCTTACACTAGTTTTGGAATGCATCGCCGTCACACTCATACAAAAAGGTATCAATGGGTCAATCACTTAGCCACAACGCAAGTGACCAAAAAATGTCTTTGGCATGTCTTTGCTATTTACGCTGATGTCTTGCACAGAAAGAAAAAAAGTTATTTGACAGTTATCAGAATGTGCAAGTGTGTTGTTAAATGGAATTGGCGTGCCAAGTAGTAAAGAATCAATCAATATGAACATATCATTGGCATTGGCTAATGGTCACTATCATGCTATTTTCACCACAAAATAATTGGTTGCACAATGACAATAATGGCCAAAATACCTTTGCTCTTGTATTACTCTACGAAATTTATTGTGCCAAGGGTCACTTGGTAAGTGCCAGCTTCCTCTCTTGAGTCCCAAACACGTCCTTTGACCATTGTCGTTTCTATATGGAAGGAATCTTTTCTACTTGTCATATACGAGGGTCCATCGTTGAGTAAGTTATTTGCTAAATGTTAGCAAAACCTTTTGGTATGTGCTATTTTTTAGATAGACAGAAAACGATGATCACCCAGTTTTGTTGAAATTCACAACTATTGCATATTTACTTCGTTTGATTTGAATGCAATTTTTTTCTAACTAAACGGACTTAGAACACTTTGGCGTGTTCATTAGGTTCTCTGTTAGTAACAAATTTATTTCCCGTTGTACTAGTATATTTATCATAGAAAACAATGTGAATTGACTCAGAAATCATAGTAAAGAAAACAAGTCAGAATATGGCTGGTAGCAGTAAGAAGGAGGAAAATACAAGGTAACATTTTTTACTTGGCCGCAGGTACTAATTCTTCCGATATCTTACTGTATAAAATTATATTATTTACTAAGTGTTTCACTTAAACCAAACATCTAAGGCATTACAGTTTGTTAAATAACCTTAGAACTGTATATGGTTCAGTCAAAATAGACATTTCAGTCTTAATTTATGCTGCATTTGGTTCTTTCGTAACATCTCTCGTGACACTTTTTGTATGTCTATTATATTTCAGGTTAAATCGTTAAATGAAACTTCCCACCCAATGTCATTGATAGGTCCAAGATCAAGGTTATTTTTAAGTTTACTTGCAGGAATCAAGCGGTTAAACCACCAATGTTCATCGTCAGCCTCTACAACATCATCAATCGTCGTGACGGTCTCAATCGTGAAACTAAGATAGATAATTTATGCTGCAAAATCTGCCAAGTATATTGCACAATTGGATTCAATTTCAAGCAACATTTAATTGGTCACACAGCAAACTTGCGGAAGCAGCGGCAAGGCTTCGTAAATTTAAAAACATGTATATTTAGAGAGCATTTCAAAAAGTATATTGATAGATGGTTGTAATCGATCAAATTAAGAGAAATTAAATGTAATACTAGGTCAAGCTAATTTAGGTTGTGCTCTTAAAAATCATTGGTTGATTGACTCAATATCAAACATATGTCATATATTATATTTGAATACATATTCGAAAATAGGGGGAGTTGGTTGTGGTTTTAAGGTTACAATTGATTCAATTATGTGTTGGCGAGAAATAAATCTTAAATCCTTAACAGATTCGAATTAATCAAATCAAACTTTAGACACAAGATTAAGCAACTTGCATGAATCCTAATTTTTGATTCTTGAAATTAAGTAAACCTTGAACCTAATCCAGAATTAAGCAAACTAAATTATGAATCCTTTGCTAAGAAGAGAATGTGAATTGAATTATTATGAATCCTAATATTTGCTAACATTGTGTAAGTGGCATAGCCCACTTTGTATTCTTCACGGCAATCCATCGCGTTAAAAATCTTCTCTATATCGGTGATCCACCTTTAAGAGAAAACGTTAAAATAACATTGATATAATACACATAAAAAACATTAGGACTTATTTACAATATTTACAAAATACAAAATATAATAAGTCTTAATGAGCAATCTATTCACCAAAAAGACTGATAAAGATACTAGTCATCCCCATGTCATCCCTCTATCTCTGCAATGTCATCGGCATCGAGATCCTTATCCAATTCGAGATATTGATCGCCTGAATCCGCAATGGCCTACTTGCCAGAAATGTGTTTGAAAGTCCATCGAGATGGTCTTCCGAGGCGATCGTGATCATGGTAGGTGAAAAGGTAAGTTACAACTGCTGGGGTTCTAACTGTGTCATTATAGAGGTACATACACATGGTATGGTGGGTTCTATTATTTGCAGGGAAATCAAAAGGTACACTATAAAATAGTTTCATTTCTACATAATAATGTTACAAGGTACATTATCAACATGTAAGGTCAACTTAAAATAACAAAATTTATGATACTCATTAAATACATAATTTAACTTACACTGTACAAAACTATCTATAAGCCTAACGCTCTCTTTGGGCGCTATCATCCTAGTCCCCTGAAATATTTATGTAAGGATGAGTCTTTAATCCCATTACCAAGCACACATTAACATTTAAGTCACCCAATTCAGCAAAGTAATACAACAATCAATCATGTCACAAACTCATGTTCATATACATGCAACAATTCTTAATTATTCGCTTATTACTCTTCCTTTCTCTTAATACTCAGAGTTCTCATTTCGCATTTTCACTGCTCCTGAGATCCCTCAAGGTCTTCCTTAGTATAGACAGTTGCTAGATAGCCGCAACTACATAGATACAACATGTGCTGACCAAACCTCTTTTAGCAAAAGCATGGTCAGAAGTTTAAGTCAGAAAACAAGTGTGAGGCCTGTGGTGTTCTTACTCTCATTTGTTATGTGCAATTCAAGAAAAGCATCCACCACCCTCATTTCCCTAAGATTTCTCAATCGCCTCCATCTTCCACACCCTCAGTGTACCTCTGAATTATCCATACTTCTCCTTATCATATTCCTTCCTCATTTCATTTCCCTTTCCCTACTTTCTATCTCATCTCTATATTTCTCGTTATGGATTTACTCTATTTATTAGTCATTATGGTCTAAACTCATTATTTGTTATAACCTGAGCTCATTGTTGGTATCCTATCATATTATTCATCTTTTCAGTTCTCTATTTTACTCAAGTTCATTACTACATCATGTATAAATCAATCATTGTCGAGGGTTGGTCACTCTCGGACTCAGTCCACAACATACATGCATATATACTCAAAACAAAGATCATACACATCATCAAACACTACAAAACATGCTTCAAACATAACAAAAAGATGTTCTCATCCAACATATACTCAAAATCATGCATTTTAACACAATATTTTTATGAATACAAATATACCACTTTCTTAGTAACAAGATAGAGCTCTTTTTATCTTGAAATAGAAGTTTAGAAAAAGGGTTTGTTTTGCTTAAAACATTGGGTTCTTCCTAAATATCATAAGAAATCCTATTTAGAGGAGAAAAAAAATAAGAAAATAACCAAAAAAAATGGAGAACCAAGCTTCAAAAACTTACCAAAGAGCAAGGAAAGTGAACTCCTAAGCTTTGATTGGAGAAATGTTGAGATCTTTCAAGGATTTTATGAGAAAATGAGGAGAGAAGTCAGAGAGAACGAAGAAAGGGTCATAACTTAGCTTATAATCTAAGTTTCTCAACTTGGAAACCCTTAAATACCACTCAACTCGTGAGATTCTCGCTATAGTGAGAGGTGTGTGAGTTACAGAGTTTCTTGATATAGCGAGAAATAAGCGTCCATAATTAGGCTCTCTGACCTTCTCTCATTGTAGCAAAAAAAACCAGACAAAATTTTACTTTACTGTCTGCCATTCAAGCCATAGCAAGATCTCCTTGCTACAGCAAGAATAACCTCGCTACAGTGAGAGAGCGTCAGAGAACCTGATCTGGTCGCTCATTTCTCACTACACCGAGAAATTCTGCAACTCACACACCTAAAAATCTCCTAATTTCAAGTAACAAGCATTAACAATTCACACAAAATACAAAATTAATAAATAACTAAAATAGGGTGTTACATGGCTTCTAAGAAAAAATATTTTCAGCCTCTCAATAGTCAAATAGTGTAACACCCCAAATTTTAGTAATATTAATTATTGTTATTTATATAAATCTAAATGCATATATATATATATATATATATATGTGTGTGTGTGTGTGTGTGTGTGTGTGTGTGTGTTGATTTAATTAATAATGATGTTTTTGTATGTAATAAGTATATGGACGTGTGTATTGTGTATATGCATGACTGGTTAGGCTGAAATGAGCTAAGTGCCTAAATACAGGGCAAGATACTGGGCTATTCTCGCTACAGCGAGAGGGCCCTGAGAGAAAGGACTGAAACTATCACTTCTCACTGTAGCGAGAGACGTCTCGCTGTAGTGAGAGAGCGACAGTTCGGGGTGCATTTCTGGGTGCAGTCTCGTTGTAGCAAAATTCTGCAGAAACTAGAGTGCAGTTTTCTCTGATTTTTTCGCTATCTCAACCAGAAAAGGATTTAAAGGGGGTTAGGGTTCGGGGAGAGTTATTTCTCCCTCTCCCTTCAAAATTTATTTGATCCTTTCGTTCCCAAAGCCCCTATTCTACCGATTAATTGCCTCCAAAGCCGTTCGAGAGCGAGATCGGAGCTCGAATTTGTGTGGGAAACGCTTTGAGGTGAGTTTTAAACAGTTAAAGTTTTTGTTTTCCTTCCCTTTCTCTGTTCTTGGTGATTTTCGGGGTTCTCATGGAATTCTTCCATGTGTTTAGGCCGAAAGTCGTGTGGGAAGCATTTCTATAGTTGAGTTCGGACGTGGATCTTCAATCCAAGGTAAGGGGGGACTCTACCCTACTCCTTTATGTGTGATTTTCTTATTTTTTGTGTGATATTGTGATGTGGTTGAGTAGAGGGTAGGAAATTGTTGAGATATGTGATGTGGGCACTTGTGCCATTTATACATGTGTGTATATCTGAATGAACATTGTGAAAATGTGGGCCCGAGGGCCATGTAATATGAATAGGAATAGGCTAGGGGCTGTGTGTGTTGTGAAAATGAAATATGGGCCTAATGCCGTATAGTTGAACAAATATAGGCCTAGTGTCGTGTACTGTTAAATGTGGGCTATGTGCCGTATATTGAAATGTGTGTGACTGGGGTGTAGTAACGCCAGTGTAATGTGCTATGAATGATTCAGCGATATACTGGGGATGTGAGAGATGAGGACGGTAGAAATACCTTGGGAAAGAGGAAGTGGTGGTGACACCGACTACGGAACGGGTGCACCACAGGTCACACACTCTCTTCCTGACTAGACCTTTGATCGCTATCTTTGCTGAGCGACCCGTTACTGCCCACGTGATATTTGTGAGGTGGGGGTAACCGACGACCATTCATGGTGTAAATCTGTGATCACAATACTATAGTGAATGTGGTTGGTATATGTATGCATGGATTTGTGTTTTGTACTTGTGGATGTGAAATGCTGCTTGTGATTGTGTTTGTTTAATGTATTGGAATGTTTTGGAGGTGAGACTCTACGTTTATTGTGTGTTTTAGGTAGTGTAGAGTATTCACCCTTACATTCATTTTTCAGGTAACTAAGACGATTAGCACCGGGTTTAGCGAAGGGACGGATGAACTGCTATAAGACTTAGAATTTCTTTTGAAAACGTTGTAATTGAACTAGTCTTATAGCAGTTATTTGATATTAAATTGTAACCCTTCACTTATTTCGAAATCTTTTATAAAAATTTAGTTATCCGATTTGCGAAATATTGAAATTAAATTTAAGGTGTTACAAATAGTAATAATGAAAATAAGTTATATTACCTTCATTCATTTTTTAATATATAAATAAATCAAACAATAATTTTATTATTTTTGTCTAAATTTATGTAAGATAAAAGGTGCATCACGTCCATAAAAATCTCTAAAATTATGCTTGTTGGAGAACATTTTTTTATGGTAAAATATTGTTAAGAAATATTAATATATTAGATGTATTATGTTTTTAGCAAAATATATAACAACCTCTTTTTCATTATTTGATAAATGAATACTTTGTTTGATATTAATTAAGTAGTATTAGAATGCATTTAGAAATGAATTATGAGGGTTTTGGAAGAAGTTTGGTGCAAAGAGTCTCGCTCAGGCAAGACAAATCTCGCTAAAGCGAGATTGAGCACCCAGAACCACAAGGTTTCAGGGCAATCTCGCTTAGGCGAGATGGTTCTCAATCAAGCAAGATAGAATAAATTTAGCTTAACTGTCACCTCGCCTAGGCGAGAGGTGATCTCACTCAGTTTTATCGTTTTATTAAAATGTTTATTTTGTGCTTATTGGAGCACTATTATATAAGGATTTTTATGAAAGTATGTTTGAATTATATTATACATGAATGATAGCTGAGAATATGCATGTTTGATTATCTGGATTGATTGGCTGTGATATGTTCACATGAAATACGTGATGAGTGATCATGATGTGATAACATGAAATATGTACATGAGTAGTTGTGGTTGTGATAAAATATGATATTGGCTTGAAAAAACATGATGTTTGAAAGTATATTCTAATGGTGTGAGTGAGATGGACTTAGTCTGAAAGTGTTTTACTAAGCACAATCTTGTAAGTAAAGAAGGAAATGATTTCAGAATGACTATAAGTGTCGAATGGAATAAATCTAGTGTAAATAGTTACAGAGATACACTAGGGGGTATAAAGTCTGGATATGGTGGAAAATCTAGGAAAAACGTAGGGTGGTGAATGACATTTGCATATGTGTACATATTCTTTCTGAGAGCGAATGCACCACATCGCCTCACACTTGTTTCCTGACTAGACTCTTGACTATACCTTTGTTAAGAGGCCCGATTATTGTATATGTTGTATCCGTGTACATGGGTTAATCAGCGACTATTTACCTAGTTGAGTAAGACCTCAAGAAATGCTGGAGGTATCGATATCTATAATCACAGTGGATTGGGAGTGCTATTGGAAAGAGAAATTGGATAATGTATAATAAATTGTTGAATTGTGTATATGTGAATATGTTTGCAATGTGAATGGATTGTGAAAATGAATATATTTTCTTTATATTACAACTATGATTCTGTGATATAATAATTTGTAAATGATAGAATGTATGCTCATCCTTACTAACATTTTCAGGAAATCAGGATGACAAAGCCTCAAGAAAGAATTAGGCTAATAAGTAGTTCTGTACAATGTAGGCTTAATTATGTATTTAATGAATATAAGAGGACATGCCAATTTAAGCTGGCTATACATGTGGATGATGTACTTATGAATATTATTATGTTAGAGATGGATCTATTTTATAGTATTCCCTTTGATTTTCCTGTAAGTAGAATACACCATACTACTGTTAGAACTCCATTAGCCTTCATATATCTATTTACATACCATGACCATCTTAGAAGGCCAACCCTTATTATTGGTGAATGAGTCACAGGGGTTGAGATTACAGCTGACTCACTGGATCTATATCTCAGATCAAATGATGATTTTGACTCCGAGGATTTGGGAGAAATGACATAAGAATGACTAATACTGAGTTCTTAGTATTGAAAAATGTTTTAACTACTCTGACCTTTACTCATTTTGGTTATATAATTATTTTATGGGATTTCATTCATTTTGATACAGTTTGTAAATTATGGTAATTGATATACTCAACACTTATATTTGTAAATTATTCTAGATCATAATTTTATTTATTGTTATTATAGGAATACTGTATTGCCCGTAAATCTTACGGATAATTTTATTCACAAAAAAAAAAATTTAAGTTATTTATATTTAATATCTATTGTACATAAAAATTTGTACTTTATCTTGATTTAATATAAACAAATAAATAGTTTAAGAATTAAAAAGTTAAGATGTTATAGAATAAATTATACTTTTTTTTGTTTTAGTGCACAGGTGTTTTGAGAAAAACTTGGACTTAAAGCTTCAAATGGTCAATAGCTATATATTATTTATTTTTTAAATTCTAATAACTTTTATAATAAAAAATAAATGAATATTTTTGCAACTTATGTTTAACTTTTCTTTTATAATTGATTATTGGTTACTTTCTTATTATTTTTCTTGTGCCTTAGTTGGAATTAAATATTGACCTACAATTTTTTGATAAATATCGTTGTTCATGGTGTTTTAGCTCAGCATAAGTTTTTTTTTTTGAACTTGTCATATTCATTCATGTACGTGAAAATTACTTTCACATTTTATTTTTTAAATAATAATTATTATATTACTAATTTAAATTAGAAAGAAGAGTAACATTTGTTTTAACCATGAAAATTGTTTTCGTTAGATAATTCAAATATCTTCAGTTGTTTTATTTTTAAGAGAAGCAGAAAAATAAAAAATTATTATTATTGAATAATTAAAATAAAAAATATCTCCATTTATTTATGATAACAACGTAAGTTGTTTTTTCTACCGAAATACTTTACATAAAAGTAGGATGACGTAGGCCAGCTGGGAGTTATTTTAAATCTTTTTATTAAATTAATAAATATGAGTTGGATTTATTATTTGCCCTTAATTCTTATAAATGGTTAAGATTCATGCACTTTCTTGTGCAAGTTGTACTTTAGAGGAGTACTTTCCCTTTATAATACCATGATAAAATTCTTAGAAAAGTACAGAATGTTAGAGAGTTAAAAAAATAAAACAAAAACATTTTTTTTATGATTTTATGAGTAAAAGAGAAGACATGAAATTATAATTAAGGTGTCAAGAGGTTTATATCATTTCTTATAAAGCATAAATATTTACAAAAATAACTAAAATTTTAAAAATTAGACAGTATTTTATGAATCATAATTTTTTTTTTCTTTCAAGTATTTAACACACTGAAACAAATTTTACTGATTAATCCATATGTTCGGTGTTAAATTATAAATATTTTATAAATATAGATAAAATATTAAAAATATAAAACAAAATTATGAAAACCATTATAATTAATAAAATAATTTTTGTTGACGTTAAAAAAATATAATTATAAAAATGAATTTGAAAACATTTATAATTAAAAAAAACCAAAATATTGATTCAATTGACTATATAGTGGTGATTTGCATATATCTCATTATATAGTGAGTAAAAAAAAATTAAAGAGAGAAAAATTTCCTTTAATTAAATAATTAATCAAGAATATAAATTATAAATTTGAAATAAAAAAAACATGTTGACGATATACGAAAAACATCGAGTTGAATGAAAATTGGTTCACAATGCTGTCTGAATTACACTCTCATTCACTATAATCGTTTTACTTTTGACCATTTTTTATTAATTTCATTCTTAATTTGGAGATAAAAATTGTCACTTAATTTTTACTTATTAACTTATATAAATTTTTATATTCTTCATAAATTTTTGTGTTTATATTTATAATTTTTTATTATTTTTTATAAACTTTTTGCAAATATCTTTATTCATGTAAAATTCATAATACTTAATATATTAGCTCTATTATTTTTAAATAAATTTTATTTTAAAATTATTATAAATTTTTAAAATTTTTATTATTTTAAAACATACTATTTGTATTTATAAAATTAAATAAAAATATTTTTAATATATATATATATATATATATATATATATATATATACATATAAATAAATAAAATAGAGACGTGCATTTCACAAACAACTAACTAATTTACATCTGCGTACAAGTTATCTCCCTCCAAAAATACTTATATCATAATATATGATCAATACATTGCAAGCAAATGCAATCGCTGTTACAATCAGATTATGGATGTAAAGAGAACTACAAGTATATAAGCACAGGAAAATGAAGTAAATAACAGGAAAAATATGGTATATAAATATAAATAAATGTTTTTAATTTTTATATTTTTGTGAGATTTTAATTTATGTTCTCTAAGAAAATATTATAATCAACAATTTTTTTTAAAAAATGAAACATTTTTAAGTCCCTTTCATTCACATGATGCAATAAAAATTTAATCATGTAACAGATGCAAGTACATTTTGTGTAAATATATAGTAAATTGATGTTCATGGTTGGTTGCTAGTTGAAGTGGGTGTATGGTTACTAACTGGGTATTTCTGAGCATTCTTGACGATTTTGGTTAGTGCTGCTTGGCCAAGATCAAGACCACAAACATCAGCAAGACGAATTAGATACAGCAATACATCTGAAAGTTCTTCTTCTAACCGTTCTTTGTCATCACAACTCCAATTGGGTAATCCCTTTGCAACCTCTCCTTTCCATTGGAATATCTCAGATAGCTCCCCCACCTCTCCAACCTGCACAATTCAAGTGTTCAATAACTATATATCCATCAGAGAGTGTCAATAATTAAGATTTTCAATGTCAATTTAGCCATATACATATATATATATATGGTTCTGCTAATTAATTACAAGAGCTAAAAGAAGATTTCTAGGACTGTGATATTGATCCCATCCTCTCACTTCAGCAAACTCAGCCAACCTTCTGCTAAGTTCCTTCAGCGAAACATCTCTTGACCTTGTTTTCAGAAAACCGTTAGAACAATCCATGTCTTGTTTTCTAGGATCTCTGTCCAACTCATGCTTCATCCAAATGCTTTGCGTGTCCAATTTATAGACAACCACGAATTAGGGGACTCCACGATCGAATAGCAAAAAGGGAAAACAAAATAAAATAGGTTATTTAGATAAATTTCTCAACAAAGTTTTATAGTAAAAGAAAAATAATAGAATATAAATTAAAGTAATAAAATAAATCAAATCAAATTTTAACTAAAATAAAGATTAACTTTTAGATTTTAATTTTTTTGTTTCAAAATCCCCTTCATCTAATGAACTCATCAGAGCATAATATTTGTCATAATAAATCTTAACAATAAAATCTTATTACAATTAGAAAACTCCTATAAAATAAAAGCTATTCTAAATTACGTCAAAGACTTGATTGGAATCTGATTTATTTTGTTCGCTCTATTTGGTTAAGATATGGAGTAGTTGTTATAGTGGAGGAGCACTTGATTGATTTTGTTGTAGGACACTAATCATGTGAGGTATGGCAGGTATGTCCCCGTCTTCCAATCCATGACTTGAAATCAATGATACCCACCTGAATATTGACAGCCATGGGCTCCTATAAATTACTATGATTGCCTATCACCTTCACCTATACATGTCCATTTTTTTAGATCCTTTTCATGTTTTGTTGAGTTTCTTCCTAGGATCCAGCTTTATTTCCTGCCAATTTGCTTTCATTTTCCTGTCATGTTGATAAGGTTGATAATGTTTCAAAGTTGTTGATGAACGACAATGTGGGATCATCAAGAGTTGGATCATGTTGATGTTGAGGAAAAAATAGCCATAACCGATCAAATAGGTACGGGTTAAAGGGTGGACGGTGCATGCAATGTTTTTTCTCAAATCAGACTCGAATCAACCCAATTTTGGGTTTTGTTAGTGTACTGGATAGGGAACTGCTCCGTCTTACATGTAGGAAAAAGAAACCGAGTACCTATTCAGCCTAGTTTGGCCGAATATCTTGTTATCAGGATTAAAAGGTAATTAACTCAGTTAAAGGTAATAATCAGAACATTATTTACTTTAAGTAAAGGGACAAAAGACTGACTCATCAGACCCATTAGCCCATAATAAAACCTATAAAAGGAAAGTAAAGGGTCAAAATTAAGGCTGACTCATCAGGCTCATTAGCCTATAATAAAAGCCTATAAAAAGAAGGTAGGAAATACATGTAAAGGATTGACTTTCATTATTAAATAGCATTTATTGCTCAGAACCGAATCCTGACTTCAGCATCAGAGTGCTTTTTGCAGGTACTCTCCCATGTCAGCAACGGTAAGAGAGACGTCATCGCTACATATTAGAAACTTGAAGATTAGTGTTTCCCAAGCAGGAACAGTTAGTTCAAATCATATACTTTAATTTTCACGCCAAAAATATTTAAAAAAATAAAAGATAAAAAAAATTGCAAGAGGATGGGTCAAGAAGCATTTTGGGTCTCGAAAATCACAACTTCGCGACTGTGTTGATGTGCGTGGAAAGAGATTATTTTTCCAGGGAAAAGATAAGTCTTGCAATGCACCTAATCTTTAAACAATGAAAATTTGATAAATTCATCCATTGAATTGTATAATATCATATTCATGGTCGTTTAACAATTTTTTCTTACAATTACGTAAAATATTAAATAATATTAAAATTAAATAAACTTTTATATTTTTAAAATATATTATACATTAAATAAAATTTATTACTAAAATATTAAATAATATTAAAATTAAAATTATATAAAATTTTGTAGACTTATTTATCAATAATTTATTTTAAATAACTACCGAATTTGTTATGTGTATATCCTTAATTACACTCTTAATTTTTAATTCTTCAATTATTTACTACTATTATATTTATCAAAAACTATATAACAGGCATGCAATGTACAACATTATGAGATGAAATTATAATTAAATATTTAAATATTAACAAGTTTAAAATATATTATTTATTAAGTCAATTAATCAACAAACTATACGTTAATTTGTACAAAACTTCTTCTAAAATAATTTGTTTGCCTTTGAGCAAGACCACCTTATAATATGTAATCAAGAGTATCTTTCTTCCTTCTATGCAACATAGCAAAATTTAAACAATTTTGGGGTCGTCGATGATTTGATCCCTACCTCCCATGGTTTTGACAGCTGCTTATGTTTTGCAACACAGTGATAAACTTGTTGCTTCTTGGATTTTGAATTTCATTTAAAGGGAAATCATTAAAAATGTGATCTACTCCTCATTTGTGGCTACTATATGGCTCAGCCTTAAGGAGTGTTTTCAACAAAATAATGCCCTCAAACTCAAAAGCATTGGTATTAATCAAGGAACCATGACTATTAGTTAACACACTTAATTAAGTTGGAGGCATTGTGAGAAGAATTGGGTGAGTATAAACCAATTGATTCGTGCATCTGTAGTGGTGTTCGACCTATACATTCTTTTCTTTATGGGTCTAACTGATTTTATTTTTTCGAATTAGAGGTAGATCCTCCTCATGTGTCACACACATCCCATATTGTCCAAATCATAAGTAAAATATATTTTATTACAAATTTATTAGCCACTACATAGAAAATAAATGGATTAATTTTTTATATTAACCTTTTGATAACCAATAACTCCTAATTTACTACTATTTATTGTGTGATTAATAAATTGTGCGATTAATTGTCTAAAAATTCTAATAATGCACCTTATAATTTGACCCGCATCCATTTAAAGATAAGAAAACAAATTCTTTTATTTGTTTAGCATTTTGGGCAAGATTTTTTTGAGATTCTAACATGTTATAGTTTTGTGTGCGCAAATCGTTCTGTGTAGTTGTGTCAACATTGAGAGTGAGTCTAGAATCAAATTGCATTGGAGTTATGTTAAAATCTTGCTTTTAAGGTAGTGATTATCCACAACATAACATTTTTGTTCCTACTCATTTATAACAATTTGAAAGTAAGAGTTCTTAAAACTATAGCAATGTTGCTTAAATAGAACGCTCTTAATTGACATATCAAGAGTTGAGCCTTCAGATGACACCAATAACAAATGTTCATCACAAAAACTACTAAGGCTCAAGCTGTAAACATTCTTGTTAACAATGATGACAACGCTCAAGCTATTATAGAAGCTACTAAGGCTCTCAAGACTTATGAAATGTCCAACAAATTGGCATTTGGACATATTCTTAGTCATATGCCTAACAATTTGTTTCATTTTTTTCTCTCAAAATAATTTGCAAAGTCTATTTAAAAAATACTTAAAACAAAAGAGTTAATGATGCTGGAAATAAAAAATAAAAAATATGTCACCGTAAAATGTTTGCAATTTTAGATAGTGATGACAAGTCAGAGTAACAAAATAGGTACATGTTTATGAAAATTTAATTGCAAATATTTTTAACGAAGAGATGCAAATGTGTGAAATATTTCAAGCCAATGTGTTGTGGAAAAACTTTTCACAGAATTAAAAGATTAATATCATTTAGAAGAAGTGAATATAGTACAATTAACCTTAGCGAATTTTTTCGTGAGAAAAAAATAATTATTCATAATTTACAACACCATTATACTCATCAACAAAATAGAATAGTCTACAGAAAAAGTTGAACTAAAGGATATAATCAATGCTATGTTAATTAATTCAGGTATGTTCAACAATATGTGAAAAAAAATATTTTATTTTTTTGCTATATTCTTAATAAAGCACCTTATAAAATTATAGAAAAAACTCCCATATAAATTGTGGGAAGGTTATCTTCCTAATTTGAATTTTTTGAAAATGTGTAGGATTTTAGGTAAGAATACTAGAATTTAAATATATATATATATATATAAATGCTAAAAATTTTATATTATTTTTAGTGATTATGCATAAGATAGTGCATAATTAAAGTTACTCTTGTTAAAATCCTATATGATACAAGTATGTGTTTTAAAAAAAAAAAAATAGTGAAGTGAGTGTATATCAGTTTGAATATACAAAAATAATTGATAGTGTTCTGTTTTTATTAATTATATTAAACTTGATATTGCATATGTTATGAGTAAATTGAGTCATTATACTCATAATTACAATGATGATAATTAGAATATTTTGCATTGATTGGTGAAATATTTAAAAGGTACTATACATTATAGTTTACATTTTATTTTTAATTTTCTTTCAATTTTAGAAGACCTTTTAGATGCTAATTAGATCATAAATAATGATGAAGTAAGCTCCACTGAGTATGATTTCATCTTAGATGAATCAGTTATTTCTTAAAAATCTACAAAATAAATATATATCATTCTACAATGGAATTTGAATTTTTTTTTCTTGATTTAGCAAGTCAAAAAGTAAAATGATTA
This sequence comes from Abrus precatorius, assembly GCF_003935025.1. Classification (NCBI taxonomy): domain Eukaryota; kingdom Viridiplantae; phylum Streptophyta; class Magnoliopsida; order Fabales; family Fabaceae; genus Abrus; species Abrus precatorius. The sequence continues at coordinate 13,929,017 of NW_020874292.1, forward strand.
AGAAATTTATAGGCAAGTTTACCATTATGTAAAAAAACCTACATCAACAATATCACTACGTTGTGATTCAAAAGCAGCATATAATAGAAAAAAAAAAACATATACATGTGAGACATAGTGTTGTTAGACCAATGATTAAAAATGGTTTAATTTTCCTTAAGTGTGTAAAAAATGAAAGAAACTTAGTTGATCTCCTCATACAAATTAATTAACTAGGAGAGTAGTCTTGGATTCATTAAAAGTAATGAGACCAAAGCCTTAAAATGATAAAATATGGTGGATACTTAAATTATTGGTAAAATATCACATCATTATTCAATTGAATTTCATTTCCATCCTTATGACATATAGTAATAGATAACACAGCCTAGTTCAAATTTGCTATTGAGACACACTTGATATATCTACATATAGTCTTGTGAGATGATGTTATTAAGATACACTTAATGTAGATAACATACAATCTTATAAAATATTATTATTTATTTATTGAATTTATTTATAGTATTACTAAGACACACTTCATATATTGTGAAATATTGTGTGGGAGAACGAGTAGAAAATGTCCTTTATAAAAAAAGCTGAGGTACTTTTTTTCAAAAAATACTCACAGTCCCAAGGTAAATAAGAGTGGTTTTAAAGTATATATGTGTGTGTTTGTCCAACTTGGTTTATTGTGTTTAAGAATATATCACTTTTTGAATGAAATCGTTGTCTCACTATATTGTGTTAATTCAAATCATCAAGATATTAATTGTAATACTTTTTTTATTTATTTAATAAATTGATGAGTTGTTTGGTATTATATAGTGTTAGTGTACTGGAATAATTTATGAGTATTTTGATAGAAGTCTGGTGTAGGGGATCTTGCTTAGACAAGACAGATCTTGCTCAAGTAAGACTGAGCGCCTTGAACCACATATTTTCAGGGCAAATTCAACCTAACTATCATTTTGCCGAGGTAAGAGGTAATCTCGCTCAAGCGAGCAGTGATCTTGCTCAGGCTAGCTAAGTCGCTCAGGCGAGGACTCATAGGAAAGATGTTTAACTCTCTGCACATTATCTTGCTCAAACAAGAATATTAGAACATGCTTGGTGGGGTCATTGTCTGGTGTTCTTACTCAGACGAGCTATATCTCGCTCAGGCGAGAACCGTATCGCTCAAGCGAGAGTGCATGGGCTGAGGATTATTTAAGAGATTTCTAGCATAGAAATTTCATTTTATTCCAAACCTCACTCTCCCTTCTCATTTTCTCCAAACTCTCACTTCTTTCTCTCAGATAAAACTCCTTCAAACTCCAATTACTCCTCAATTCTATTTTCTCTGTTCGTTTCTTTTGTTTTCCCTTTCTTAAGAATACTTCTTGATACTCAGGAAAACTTCTATTATTGAACCATAATTTTTGTGAATCTCTCTCCGAATACTCACATCGAGTACTGTAAGTTCTGTTTCGTCTTCTCTACTCTCTCATGGATGTTCTCTTCATCTTTTCTATTTGCCTGCTCTCTTCGTCTTCTGTCGCTAGCAAATTTTTTTTTTCACATTTATAGGTATCTCTTCATTTTCTGTTAGTCTGCTCTCTTCATCTTCTCTACACTAACAATTGGTTTTTTTTTCATCACATCTATAGATACTTCTTCATTCTTTGTTAGCCTGCTCTTTTCATCTTCTCTGCGTTAATAAATTAATTTTTTTTCACATCTCTAGGTACTTCTTCATTCTCTCTTTCTTTCTTTTTCTCTCTATTGATGTTAAAAATCTTCCTACTAATTTGTTCACTTTCTTCTCTGCTTACTTGTGTTTGGTTCATGCAGATGTAGACTGTTTGGTTAACACTAAATGTATAAACTCAAGATTCAATTTTGATTTGTGATAAAAATGAAGAAAACTCACAAAGAAATCAATTCCAAATTTTGATTTAAACGTAATAATAAATTAATTTTACTTTATAACAGAAACCTCAAAAAGAAATCAATTTCAAATTTCAGATTCGCAGTCTACATTTATACTTTAGAGAGCAATTCCGCATGCGAAACTGCTCTCTAATCTTACACCTATACTTTGAAAAGCAGTTCCGCGTGGAACCACTCTCCAATCTTAACATTTGAGAGCGATTAAACAATCGTTCTCTTAAATATAACACATCAGATAGCGCAAGATTTTAGTGCAGTTCTAAACGTTTTCTAATTCAAGATAGAACTATTTTCAGATCTCCATTATGGCGTAGTGTATTTGCAAAGATACAGTGGTGGTATAGAGTTCGGAGACGATGGGAAATCTGGGAAAAACGTAGGATGGTGAGTGACATTCGCGTATATGTATACACTTTTTCTAAGAGTGATGCATCATATGGCCTCACACTCATTTCCTGACTAGACTCCTTACTATACCTTTGCTAAGAGGCCTGCTATTGTATATGTTGTATCAATATATATGGGCTAACCGACGATTATTTACTTAATTAAGTAACATCTCAAGAAATGTTAAAGGCATCGTTGTCTGTGATCATAGTGCACTAGGAGTGCATGTTTGAAAGAGAGAAATAAGTCGATTTATGACAAACTTATGTGTCGTGACTATATAATTATTGTTGCTTTGTGAATTGGTTGTGGAATAATTATGTTTTTCTCTTATGTTGTAATTATAATTTTCTATAACATGGTTTATAAGTGGTGGAATAGATGCTTATCCTTACTAAAAATTTTCAAGGAACCAGAATATTAGTATCAAAGGAAAGAATTAGATTAATAGATAGTTTTGTACAGTGTAAACTTAATTAGGTATTTAATGAGTATCATATGACTTGTTATTTTAAGCTGGCCATAGATTGTGATTGTATAACCAGCCATATCTGTAGTTTGGAAATGAAATTATATTATAGCGTCCCTTTTGAAAATCCTGTAAGTAATAGAACCCACCATACCTTATATATATATATATATATATATATATATAGAAATACGATTAGGATCCTGACAATTGTAACCTATCTGTGCACATATTATGATCATGAGCTTCTCGGAAGGTCGACCTGAGTTACCTTTGAGTGGGTTTTAGGAGTTAAGGTTGCGACCGATTCGAGAGATCTCTATCTTGGATCAGATGATGACCTCGATACTAAGGATTTAGCAGAAATAGAGAGATGGCATGGCGATGACTAGCATCGGGTCCTCAACATTTTGGATATATTTTGGGACTAGTCTGGAACTTAATTTCTTTTTGTGGTGTAATTGTTATTTGAAGTCCCACATATTTTGATAAACAACGTGTAAATTATTATACTTATTATATGTAAATGCAGGTTCAGTATCCATACTTGTAAATTTTATCTGGTTTACTATGATCTTTAAATTCGCTGTTTATTTATTTAATATTGTTCTACTAGAAAAATTTGTAAATAATTTCATTCACAAAAAGATTTTTATTTACTTGTGTTTTATATCGCCTGTTGTACACAAAAATTTGCAGTTTTCTCCCGATTCTGTTTAAACAAATTATGTAATTTGTTCCTAAAAATTTTGGGATGTTACATTAACAATTAAGCATAAGATTAACTTTTCTTATCAAAGAAAAATATTCTTTGGTTAAATGTAATTAGTGAAAGATTATTAAATAATTACATGTTAACTAGTTCTTATTTAGTCCCACATTACCTAAATCAAATGTCTGACACATTTTATTTCTAATTTATTACCCAACGTTCATAAAACAAACAAATTAATTTGTTTACAAATGGCTATCTAAAAATTATAACACTACACCTTATAATTTGATCAACTGTCCACTTCAAGATAAAAAAAAAAATGAATTCTTTTCTTTTATGTTCTGGGCAAAGTTTGTCTAACACTCCAACATGTTACAGTTGTGAGTTCACAAGTTATAATATGTTGTTGTGTTAATTTTGGAGAGTGAATCTAGAATCAAATTACACCAAAGGTATGCCAAAATCTTGCTTTCAAGGCAATGGTTATTCCATGACACATTTTTGCTCCTACTTATTTATAACAACTTATCCAAACATACAAAAGATTGTTGTGATAATACATTGATGATAAGACTGCTCAATAATAAACTACTTATTAATACTAACAAAATTAGACTCTTACTACAACCACACCTTAAACTTTAAAGGATTATTCTCCCTCTAGTATGAATGATTTTTTCCATTAGTCCATCTTCTAATAGGTTTTAGTATTAATGATTTAATCTAGAATTTTAGCACTAGAGCACATAATACATGTTCTTTTAATTCCTTCAACATATTTTCAACATATTTTCATATTGATAGACTCATTAACTCTCTATTTATTGTTACATTATGTTTTTTTTTTTTGTTCCTCAGTTAATTTAAATTTCCTATCAATTTTAATCTAAGATACTTCAAATTTCCAAAAGATTAGCAAAGGTAGAATTTATGAGGACTTCTAAGTTCTTTCAATTCAAGATCTCTCGTATTCTATACAAAACACATTTCTTTCTAATAGCGTTGTTTGTAATAAAAGTTGTACTTCCTTCATGCCACCCAAAGCTTCTCCACTCACCGATGTTGTCTATGTTTACCATCATTGATCATGACACTAATAACTTGAGGCATTCATGCAACACAATTTGTGACTTGCAACACTTCTTCTCCTGGTCACAAGCTACAACCATCTCCAGGTCTCTTGTGCGTTCTTTCTCTCTCTTCATAATTTTATTCACTAAATCAAAAGAGCTTGCACTTAATTATTTTCTGTTGTTTTCAATTTATGCACTATTGCAAGCAACTAGTAGATTCAACCAGTTGGGCACCTATTCGCATGACCATTGCAAACTTCACTACTCATATTCTACCATCATCTTTGTACTTGTTTTGGTACTGATTGTGTTATGTTGTGTTTACATTGAATTACTGATAGTTTACTTTGAATTGATGGTTAATTATTATGCTCTTCTCATCACATCAGAAATAAATTTTTAGAGCACTAACTTATATACTAGTTAGTAAAAAGTGCTCTATAATAGTACACTTAAAGAGCAGTTATTATTGAACCGCTTTCTAATGAGAACTCCTCTCTAATCTATACTTCTAAGAACGGTTCTCTATTAACTGCTCTCTAAAATGTGACTTTACAGAGTGGTTATATATTAACTGCTCCTTAAAAGTTATTCTTGGAGAGCGGTTAATAGATAACTACTTTCTAAAGTCCTTTTTCCTCATAAGTTAAAATTTTAAAATGGTTAGCAATTTCTAATTTATAAATGAAGCACACTCAACTCACATCTTATGAATCTCTTCATCTTATTTGCACTAAATGTAACACTCTTATTTTATTATTCATTTTCATTTGTAGTCTATAATTATAAATAAGTTAAAATTTTCAATTGAATCTCTTTGATCATGATGTGGAAAATTTAACAAAAATATGATTCTAGTCATCATCATTACACCAACGATAAACTTCTTTCATCTCTTCTTGAGTCAAGTCTTCATCATAGTAATCTCCGACATCTACAACTAACTCTGTGCCGGTTATTTGCTCTGAGGTAAATCTAACAAGTCCTCCTATACAATTGTGGTCATGGAAGGTATAAACATAATTTACTGCATTTGATGTTTTAACCATCCCTCTATATATGCATAGGCTGAGGGTGTGATGAATCCTGCCACTAGTAAGGTAATAAAAAGGAACGTTGTAGCCTACTATGATCTCTAAGGTAAAAACATCATCAGACTTATTTTCACTAGTTATTATAAATTTACAGTGCCAAACTCTGTCATTCTCTAAATACATAATTTAGTCTATTCTCTACGTTCCACTCAATCAACCTACTATATTTCTGAGGGGTAGTCATCTTTGTATCCTAAAAATGTTAGTAAGGATGAGTCTTTTTCTACTCAAAACATAATCAATTTGAAATTTCATAGCAATAAACACAATAACAAACATATCATTTATATCCTATCTCTGGTACTATAATCAAATAACACAATATGCCAATATCTTTTTATGTATGTACTTTCTCATGCATTGTGATCACAGTTAATTGTTGCATCTTGTGTTGCAGGAAGTCTTACACATATAGGTTAATAGTCGCCAGTTAGCCCATGCACACAGATACAGAGGATACAATATTGGGCCCCTTAGCAAAAGTATAGTCAGCAGTCAGTCGGGAAATAAGTATGTGGCTTGTGATGCTTTCGCTCTAATTACATTTCGCACAAGCGCATGAATAACATTCACCTCCTTATATTTTCTTATACTTTCAAAATCAGCTCAAGCTTCTATACTTCTGGTGTATCTCTGTAACTATGCATACTAACTCCTTTCATCATCATATTGGCTGATAATACATATTTTGTCATTAATTTCTCATCATTCAGTCAAACAAATTATGTTGAAGGTCAGACACCTCTAGACTCAGTCTAAATCGTGTATTTTAAATAAAATACATTTCTGTCATTCAAGAACAGCCAAACATACATTATCAACTTTAATAAATAGTCAAAAATTTAATGTAAACATATATTTATGAAATAAAGAAGCACATTATTAGACTTTCATGATCACAAAATATATAAAACATTTTAACGATGAGATAAAGCTCTCCTTACCTCAAGAAGGTGATTTGCATAAGGTTTTGTGGAAGATATCATCCGAAAAAGCAAGTTCTTCTGTCAGGCTAGAGACTTATTATTGAGTAATCTATAATATTTTATACTTGTTCAATGTTAATTGAAGGATTATTTGGTATTGGAATAGATTTAGATGGAGTTTGAAATTATTAAAAAAAAAAAAAAAAAGTGAACAGTACCGTATGTACCGCGTACAAACCGTGTATGAACAGTGCAAACCGTGTATGTACAGTGACTGCTGACGTCATCAGTGACATCATCATGACATCATGGCTGACGTCACATACGCGTACAGTGCGTGTACAGTACGCGTGCACAGTATTTTCTGGCGTGAATAGTGCCCTGAATAGTGTTTCCAGCGTGAACAGTAGGGCGGTGAACAGTGTTTCCGGCGATGAACAGTAAATTCTGGCTGTGAACAGTAAATTTCAAAAAAATTTCTATAAAAAGGGGGCTTCACACGAAATTTTCATTTCTTCACCCCTATCCAAGGTTCTCAAAGGTTCTAAGGCCAAAAACTACCATTTCTCTCATACTAAACCTTCCTAAACTTAGATTTCTCGCCAGATCTGAGATCGTACATCTATTCTGAAGGATTTGAAGTAAGTTTCTTTAAGTTTGAAGCTAGATTTACCGTTTGTTTCTCTTCTTCTTCTCTTTCTCATAGAAGTTCATGGTGTTCTTAGGAGAAACTCCGTTCTAAAGCCAAATCTTCGGTGAATCTTGCTATAAAACAAGTAATATTCGGTAGATCTAGTGTGAATCGTCGTTCTGAGGTAAGGGGAGTTTACTTTAACTTATGAACTACGTTTTGAACGGTTTAATATGCTATTTCAAGATATTTTGATATGATTTTGTTAGATCTATTGAATGAAAGCTATTTTCTAAGCTGTAACTGCTGTTAATTGATTTAAAATGCTGAGATTTTGGCTGATCTATCTTAAACTTGCCTTAGCTGAGCTGTTAAAGTAATTTTGGCGGTGTGCATCATGCTGAGATATATGTTTTGCATCATTATAGAGCCGAGTTACATGTTTAGGTGGGTAGACGTGTAACGGTAAGTTCATGCTGAGCTGCTATGCTGTGCTGTCTGGATCCAGATACCGGAATGGGTCGCTCCCGGACCGGCTTGGTTCCTTCTGGATTACTTAGGCTGTGAAACCAGTTGGAAACCGTTTTCATGCTGTGCATTAGATGGGCTGGAAATGCATGGGATTATTGCTGTGAGAAATATTTTGCTCTATATATATGATTTTATTTTAAGTTTGGTAAGCTCACCCTTGCATTTCTTTCTATGTCGTTGTGTGCGTGTGTACTGCGATGATCGTACGGTGGTACGTGAGCAGATGTAGCAGGTGTTGCATCTACTTCACAGGCTGAGGGACCAGTGAAGAAATGATTGAAGCTGGGGTCGAGTAATATTGCATCAAAGTCCTTTTTCCTTATATTTTGAGACCTTATGTAGAGGGAGCTACGTAGTATAATTTTGGGTATTTTGAATATTATGAACTAAATGTAATATTGTGTTGTTTTATTAGATATTTGTTGTAAGAAACTCTGTTTTATTTTGAATGAGAAGAGAATTTCATATTTATATTCTCTATACTTTATTTATTTTAAATAAGTTTGTGATGTAGAAACAATGTTCTCGGTTCCTTATAAAAAAGGGGTCGTGACATCTTCCTATGTATTACAAAATGGAGTAACTTTTGAAGTTCTTAAGATGATTTAGCTAAGAAAGGGAGTGAAAGGCCAGATAATGAAAATGAGAAAAGTTGCTTGGCTTGTAACGCAAGTTTAGAATAATGGATTTCCTTTTATACCCTTTTTGCTCATGATTTCTTGCATGAGTGAACGTATTCTCGCTTAAAGGAGATCATTATCAGTTGAGTGAGACCATTCTCGCTTGAGTGAGAATGCAAAACAGAAATTTTACACATTTTTCTAATAATCTCGCTTAAGCGAGATCACTCTTTCCTAAGTGAGACAGACTTGCGTAAATGCAACCTGCGAGCCTAGAGAACTCCTATTTTTGTTATACCTTCTCACCTAGGCAAGAGGATAGTTGAGCTAGTCTTACCATTCTCGCCTGAGCGAGACTCATTTCAGTCTAAAATGTGGGGTACAGAATAACTAGTCTCGCTTGAGCGAGACATATCTCACTTGAGCGAGATCTCCTGTAATTTTCAAAATTTAAATTCTTCTATTTTTTAAAAATAAAATGCAATACATAACCATTAAAATAAAAGTGTTATAACTCTCTCACCCTTTTAAGAATTTTATCCCTAAAATTCATTAGCTCTAAAAGAGATAAGGATACACCTCCCTCATTTTGCCCTTATGTCCCCATTTGATGTCTCCTTCATCTTTTGCACTACATGTCACTTTCACCAAAGAAACAATCATTTTTCTTAGTTGCTTGATTTGGTGATTAACAATCTTCTCCGAAAATAAATTATAAGAAATATTCTCTTGACATGGATAGGATCAAGTTCGATTATATGTGATGAATCGAGAATATATTTTCTAAGCTGAGATACATGAAAAACTGAGTGCAAGTTGGAGACATTTGGTGGTAAAGCAATTTGGTAAGGCACAGGGCTAATTCTCTTCAGAACCTCAGAAGGTCATGTAAACTTGGGTGATAGCTTTTTAGATTTCAAAGCCTTACCGACTCTAGTAGTAGGTGTAACTTTCAAGAATACATGATTATCAACTTGATATTGTAGAGGCTTCTTTCGATTATCATAGTAGCTTTTCTACTTATCTTGTGAAACTTTGATCTTTTCTGTAATTATTGACTTAGTCATTCTGCCTTTGAACTACATCAGGTGCAAACATAATTTCTTCTCCAGTCTCGTACCAACATAAAGGTGTTCTACACTTCCTTCTATAAAATACTTCATACGGTGCCATTCAATGCAAGCGCGGGCCTTGGGTCTTTGTCTGATACTATGATCATAGGTACTCCATGCAGCCTAACTATCTCTTAGATGTACAATTATGTGAGTTTCTCCAACTCGTACCTCATGTTGATTAAAAGAAAATGTGCAGTCTTTTTCAACCAATCTATGATCAACCAGATTGCGTTATGGTTGTGCTTGGTCCTTGGTAAACTGGATATAAAATCTATGAAGATGTTGTCCCACTTCCACTCAAGAATCTCTAATGGTTGCAATTCAAAAGTTAAGCATTTTGCAACATACTCTACTACTTCTTTCTTCATCCCATACCACCAAAAGCTTCTTTGTAAATCTTGGTACATATTTGTTGCTCTTGGATGAAAACTTAATTTACTCTTAAGCGTTTCCTCTAGTATCAACTATTTTAGCTCCTCATTCTAAGGGATACACACTCTATCCTTAATTCTTATCAATCCATTCACATCACAATAATCTCAAAGATTTGTCGCTAATCCTCATCAAAATATGCAAAAATATTAATGTAGTATAAGATGTAAGCCTAGGTTGTCTCCAGTGACATTGGATAGAAAACATACATTAAACATGTTGTAAACATTAACTCAGAAAGGAAGTAAAAGGGGAAGTTTTGTTGTTCCAAGTGCAAGTTGCTCAGTTAGAAAATTAAATTGTAAAGTTCTATCAATAAAAAATAGTAACCCCTAGTTTGTTCATATAGATTCTATCCCAATTCCTCTTAAGAATTAATACTCTTCCCTTTTCCCTAAATTAGGTCAATTTAACAAACAAAAATTAACCTTAAATTCTCATACGAAATTAAGTAAATCAATGGGCTCTAATATCTAATCCTTAGGATTGAGCAACCTTAAAATTAAATCTGGCATTAAGCAAACCAAGTTTAGAACCTTTGTTTAAAATGACTTTGAAGTTGATTAAGTAACACCCTCTCATTCAATCTTAACTTTAGTTCAAGGGATTATGGAAAGAAGAAATTCTTGAGAAAAAGGTTTATATTAACATTAAAGGCCAAGAAATTCAAGAATCCATATAAACTCACTATGAATTACAAGAAAATTAACCCTTCATAAGGATGAGTCTCACTATTACAAAATAAAAATCAAGAAAAGTAGATGGTATTAAGATGGAAATCAAAGGAAATGTAAGAAGAAATGGAAAATCGAACCCTAGGATGTGGCTTTGGTTGTCACCCAAAGTGACCTAACTTTGCAAAAGTGTTACCAAAATGGCAAAATCTAAAAAATGGTAAAAGCTCTAACCCTAAAATGGTAAAAATCTATTTATATTAAGTTTGACGTCCTTTATAGTAATTACTATCGTTCATAATAGTAAACATGCGCAACATCTATGAGTTTCCTCCTTTCTGTACTGATTACTATCGTGCATGAAAGTAGTTACTTTGAGTACACTTAATCACTATCATACACAATAATAAAAACGTGCAACATGCTTCACTCTGGGGCTCTTTGTAGTGTTTACTATTGTTCAAGATAGTAAACACGTGCAAGTCTACACCTCTTTTTGGCTCTATAGTGATCACTATTACTTTTGAAAGTAGTTAATTTGTCCTGTCGCTTGGAATTGGCTTGCTGTAGTGATTACAATAGTGTTTGAAAGTAGTTACCTTCATCTCATATTTTTCCAAGAGCCAAAGGATTTGCCTGGAAAGTTCTGCACAATTATTCAAATGATAAAAATTGCAAAATATATTTACAAAAATCAGCGTAAATTAAACAAAAATTAAGAAAGCTATGATATTTAATCTAAATGAGATTTTTATGGTATTTATGATTTCTAAGTCCATTTTTCTATTAAAAATCTATGAAAAAATAAACAAAATATCTATAAAATGTGGATTCATCACTTGCCTTCATCTTTCTGCCAAACCATTTCTTGTAAATACTGGTCTTCTTGTTGTGCAGCTTGAATTTTGAGTCAAGAAGTCATTGTTGATCTTCAAAGTTCCAAGGTACAGACTTTTGGGTTGCACTTCCACCGCCAAATTCAAGTCTCAAAATTCTTCGATCAACTTTCACTCTTTCATCATTATAGCAGAAATATGTAGAGACTTCTTACTCAACGCATCCACTACTACATTTACTTTCCTCGGATAATAAGACAACGTGAAGTCATAGTCCTTCAAGAATTTCATCCACCATTGTTGTTGCATTTTCAGTTTTTTCTGGTTGAACAAATATTTCAAATTCTTATGGTCACTAAAGACTTCAAATCTTGCTCCAAAAAGATAATGCCTTCAAATCTTTAGTGGAAAGACTACTGCTGCTAACTCCAAGTCGTGCATAGGTAATTAAGTTCATTCGGTCGTAATTGCCTAGAAGCGTAAGCAAATACTCTTCCAGGTTTCATCGAAACTCATCCCAGTCTATGTCTTGAAGCATTATAGTAGATTTCAAACTTCTGCTCTAGATCAGGCAAAACTAAAATAGGTGCAGACGTCAACCTTCCTTTAAGTTTCTAAAAACTCGCTTCACAATCTTCGTTCTTGCTAAAGTCTTATCCTTTCTTCGTTAGCTTTGTCAGAGGCAAATGCCTATTTTAGAAAATCCTTCAATGATTTTTCTATAGTAACCGTCCAATCCTAAGAAACTTTCAATTTTTGTTGGAGTTGCAAGTCTACAACATTGAGCCACTGCCTCTAATTTTGTTGGATCCACCATGATTTTTTCATTTGACATCATATGTCCCAGAATCTGTATCTATGATAGCCAAAACTCACACTTCAGGAAATTTGCATATAACTGTCTTTCATTGAAGATTTGTAGAATGATCCTCAAGTGCTAAGTGTGTTTTTTAAGGCCCTATGAATATATTAGGATGTCAACAGTGACAACTACCATAAATTGGTCAAGAAATTGACCAAAATTGCAATTCATATAATTCATGAATACAATCGAAGTATTAGTCACACCAAAAGGCATAACTAAATACTCATAGTGGCCATAGCGAGTTCTGAAAGCTGTCTTGAGAATGTCTTTATTCTTCACTCAAATTTAATGGTAGCCAAATCATAGGTTGATCTTTGAGAACACTAAAGCTCCTCTCAATTAATCTATCATATCATCTAATATAGGAAGAGGAAACTTATTCTTGATCATCACTTTGTTAAGCTGGCGACAATCCACACATATTCTCATACTTCCATCCTTTTTTCTCACCAAGAGTATAGGCACTTCTAGGGTGATACACTTAGTTTCACAAATTACTTCTATAAGAAATCTTGTACTTGCTTTTTCACCTCAATTAGTTCTACTAGCAACATCCGATATGGTGCAATAGAGATTGGACTCACTTATAGAATAAGATCAATTGTGAACTCAATCTCTCTAGGGTAACTCAACTATATTGTTAGGAAAGACTTCTAAGAATTCATGCACTACCAGTATATACTCAGCCTTCACAAGCTTTTCTGCCTTAGAAGAAAATGGTACCATAAAATCTTTGACATTGATCATGTTCCTTAAATCATCCTCGCTTAAAGATATAAAATTTTCTAGTATACTATCACCAAAAATCAGAGTCTTCTTTTTACAATCACGAAGGATATGATTAGATGACAGTCAATCCATTCCCAACACAATGTCAAGCTGAGAAAGTGGTAGACAAATTATACCATGAACCATTACAGAAAGTCACAACAGGCTTATCAATAGGAGTGGATACTATGACATCATATGGTAGAGGAAATACGGGCAATTCAAGACAACATACATAATTCAAACACTAGAATCAAACAAAACATCAATAAGTTTGTCCTTTAAGATGCATTTACCTCAAATAAAATAATCCAATTATGCTACTTCAGATCCACTCATGGTAGACACTTTGGCTTGCACATTAGGTTTTGATCTACTGCTACTTCTGAATGCAGGCTTGTTGCTTTCACTTACGCTTTCCACAATGGCCACACATTACAGGTGATTGTAGACAATTTCTCACCATATGAGGTTCTACGCACCGAAAAAATTTCATTGGACCTCGAGAAGAATTTGAGTTGTTGTTGTTGTTGTTGTTGCAAGACACTATTCCACTTGTCTGAGACTGCGTTACACTTGGATATGGCCTTATTTGAAACCTTAGAGGTCTCCTGTCTTGTCTCACAGGCCCTCCAACTTTGTGGTCCACATATTTCCTATTTAAACTAACTTTATATCTCTTGCCTTCTACTTTTTTAGGTCTCTTGCGAAATAATTTTCCAATAACCTTGTTTTAAATGTTTCTCAAGCATTGTATCCATCTTCTTGTAGTAAGGTCTGGCATACACCACCTTATGTTCTTCATGGTAGCTCATTGCATTAAAGATCTTCTCCATATCAACAATCCACCTTTGGGCTACTTCTGGATCAAACTTCCTTTTGAACTTCAGAGATTTGTGCTTCATGAATAATGACAGTACATAGTATTCAGTCAGTTCAGCATCCTAGTTATGTACTAGGGTCTTTAATACTTGCGTCATACGTGCCATAATCTCATTTGTAGCTCTGGTAGATCTACCACTATCAGCCATAATTCTAATTCAAAGGATCAATTATACATTTATTTGCAAACTATTATTCACATACATATACATGTACACACTCAAGTCAAACAATTCACACAAATTCCTATTCATAATACCATATATGTTATATTAACAAACAATCATCTCATATTCTTGCAAAACAAGAATATAAGAACATATAACACAAACGATTGAAGCATTGATAGATATAAAGCATGTGTATTAACAAAAATATAAACTCAATAGGAAAAGATTGATTTTTTAGTTGCATTTAGTCGAGTAGACATCACTTAGTGGAATAAGACTTGATTATTATTGTTATTTAGTCTACTAGACCTCATTTCAAGTTTTGCTCATTGATGTAGCTATCAACATTGGCACTTGTTACAATTAGACATTAATAATTCTTTTGTAAACAAGACAATAACTAAGGAAGTCTACATGGACTTGTCTCTTAGTTACAAGGTACAACGCAAAGGATTGGTAGGTGAACTCAACAAGTCCATGTATGGACTTCAAGTAAGCATTTAGATAATAGATTTTCAAGTTTTCTTCTACGCTACTTGTATATAGTTTTACTTACTTTAGAAATGATTACTATTTTATCATTAATTCTAATGACTCATTAACAATTATATTACTATTTGTTGATGATATTGTTGAATAGGTCTTACTTAGAATGCACTCATTACAATCTAGCACATATTGTAGTAGCTAATCAAACTCAAAGTGTTAGGTGACTTATAGTTTATTCCCATGCTAAAAATTAATAGAGCTTTCAATGGAATTTGCATGTCCTTAAGAAAGTATGCTTTACAATTTCTTAATGACAATGACTTTGTTCATTAAAGTCATGTTTTGAACTCATAGACCTAGATCTTAAACTTATTCATGTGAAGGAAAGTTGCTTTGATATTTGATGCTCAACATCAAACTTTTTCATTTTCTTAGGTTATTCTTTAGTATCCTAAAAGTCTAAGAAGCGTTAACAATTTCGAAGTCCTTACTAGAATATCCTTATTTTCCTTTCTAATTTCTAAATTTGTTTTACTCCATTACCTACTTTCTCATTATGAAGTTAATTATTCTTCCACAATGGTGTTCTACGACAATTAATTTATCTTTCATCTTATTTCCAACTATAATTAGCATAAACAACCCAAGCATATGAATGTTGATTGTCACTTTAAACCTAAGATGGCCTAATATGGCACTATCAAATTTTAAGATAAATTAGCCAACTTGCTTATAAAAGCTCCAGTTGATGCCAAATTTAAGCCTTTAAAATCCATATTGAGACTGTTCAATTTGTAACTCCCAACCTAAGAAGGGGAGGCAGAGAGTATTACATGTATACTTAGTTAGGAGTTCTTATATTTGATTAGTCAATTGTTATTTTTGTGTCTTTTCTAGCTCTTTTATCCTTAATTCTTAGGTTGGTTTGGTTTTTTGTTTTTGCATATATATATCTACTTCATTTGTTACTTTAGGGTTTAAGATTTAGAGAGTATTACATGTGTACTTAGTTGGAAGTTCTTATATTTGATTAGTCTATTATTATTTCTGTGTCCTTTTTAACTATTTTATCTTTAATTCTTATGTTAGTTAAGTATTTTTGTTTTTGCATATATATCTTTTCATTTGTTACTTTGAGTGTTTTTTTTTTTTTTTATCATAATTACCTTATTATAGGTGAAATGTAAAATAACAAAAATAAAAATACCTTTAGCCAAATGGGTTGATTAACTTTGGTGGTTGAAAAGCTAATTTAAAGGAAAAAATGGTAACATCAAAAAAGCTTTATAAAATTTATTAGGATAGATAGAAGCTTGAAAGAAAAGGAGTGAGAATGAATAAAAAAAGGAAAAAGAGGGAGAGAAAGAGAGGTATATTGAAGTTCTTTATTTAGAGAGAAGTATATTGGAGTTCTTTATTTTTTTATATAAAAATATTTAATTATACTACTTTAATTTATATGTGATTTTAAGTCTTTTAATTTTATATTTTTATATTTATTTTTCATATTAAAAAAATAAATTGTGTCCCTGTTTTTCAAAATTCAATAAAATCATTATAAAAATATAACAAAAATATGATATCTAAATTTTGTACAATTTACAATGGAAAAAGTATATAATATATTTAAAATACGAGATCTTATACATTTCATAAAAGTATACAAAACTATATTTTATTTAAATATTTTATATATTTTCTTTACTAATATATGCAAAATAATAATTTTTGTTATATTTTTATTAATTATTAGATAATTTAAAATATATATTTAATTTAAATAATTAAAAATGGAAAATTTAATACAATATTTATGAATTTAAAAATAATTTTTGTAGAGCAGTTATTAAGAAGAAGAAATTAAAATGGAAAAAGTTGTAACGGTATGAAAAAATTTGACAGCGTAATCTTATATCTCGTTAGTAAAATAACTTAATTATACTACAAAGATCCTAGGTTAAAAATATTCCGATTTACATTATTTTCTGCCCAACTCAATATTGTATTTAGTTAAATGTTAGTACTGAAAATTTAAAGATAAAAATATAAACTTGGAAAATTGTGTTATATATTTATTTAACTTTTAAAAATTATTAGGTTGCAGTAAAAAGTTAATTGGATTGTTTAAATTAATAAAAATTAGTAATATCATATGAAAAATATATAAATTTTCATTTAACAACTTTTTTACTTCAATTGCTAGACATACCCGTGCCCGATAAACGTACACGGTATACATATACGACTCACGAAATCAAGTAGTTATAAGATAGTGATTCATATTTCATAGTCTCTTGCGCATGCCTTAAATAAGGACAAACAAACACCATTACCCAATGAATGACTAAGAATCGCACAAATTGCGATTCGTATAGGGAAAATTTGCAACATCTAGCCTATAAGGCCACTAGCAAGTGCTTGGTTTAAAATATATATGTTTGACTTTTTTCAAAAACTAAAAGATATAAGTTTAAGTTTTATATATAAATAATGTTTTATTAAACAAATTAATTCTATTATATTGTAAATATTCTCAATTTGAATAGGATTTAATTGTATCGAATAGCTAGGAATATATACGTCCAACCTGAAAATTAAGACAATTATATATGATTGCTGTAACAACCCAAATTTTGTAATAATATTTTAATTAATATATATATATATATATATATATATAGAAATTTTCATGTGTTTGTATGATTGATTATTGATGATGATGTGTATTGGATGATGGTCTAAATGTGTGAGATGAATACGGATGCGTATGAGTGTGTTTGAATATGTTTGGGACTGAATTGAAAAATTGGCTAAGTGCTGGTACAGGGTGTTCTCGCTGTAGCGAGAGGGCCCTGGGAGGAAGGCGTGAAACTGTCGCCTTCTCGCTGTAGCGAGAGGTCCTCACTGTAGCAAGAGGTCCTCGCTGTAGCGACAAAGTGACAGTTTAGGGTGCAATTCTAGATGCAGTCTTGCTGCAGCGAGATTTTGCAAAAACAAGGTGCAGTTTTTCCTGAGTTTTTCGCTGTAGCTACAAGGGTGTCGTTGCAGCGAGAGTGTGTTGCTGTAGCGAGCGTGTCGCGATCTGAGGAGTATTTGAAGGGTTTAGGGCCTCTCAGTTCTCTCCACTCCTAACACGTTCTTACTAATTAAATTTCCTCTAAAGCCGCTTGGAAGTTAGATTAAAGGTTGAAATTAAGTTTAGGACGCTTGGAGGTAAGTTTGTGAGTTATGGTTTTCAATTTCTCATTCCTTTTTCTTGTATTCTCGGTTTCTCATGAGGATTTCCATGTTTTAGGGATGAAAATCTGTGCTGGGAGCTATTCTATCGTTGATTTCATGGTGGGTCTCCATTCTAAGGTAAGGGAGAGTAAATCCCAAACTCTAACCTCTCTTAGGGTAGTTAAAATAGGAAACCGGTAATTATTTTGATGATCCTCCAAACAAAATTGGTAATAAAGGTTGTAAATAAAACTGTTTTTGAAGGAACACTACGTTTCCCATAAGCAAACATGGTTTAAGGGTAGTTGGAATGATGTTAAACCCTAGGCTAGGCGATTCTATTGTTATTATTGAGAAATGTGGGTGACGGATTGTACAATTAGGCTGAGTTCGAAGGTGTCCGTCCTTTGGCACTTTGTATTGATTGTGTGATGTATGATGATTTTCTGTGTGGATGAATATTTCATGAGGATTGAGGTATGTTGGCTTTGGTCGATCTAGGTTGTAATGGATAGTGCTAGAGCATTTGTGAACGAACAAGTGGGTTAGTGGTTCCGTGAATTGCTGAATGTTGTGATGTTTGAAGCATAATATATCTATGTTGTTTGATAATTGGGTAAGCCAAACAAGTGAAACTATATTATTGATATGATTGTTTGACTAATTTTAAATAATGAAAAAGTTTTCTATGTGATGTGATTACGGTGCCACAGTGAGCGTGGCTAAGTGCGGTGAGCGCACGTGTGAGGGAATTAAATGAAATGCTGGATAAAAGTGATTGTAATACGGGAGCCAGAATAGATGAATGGATGTGATTGCAATATAGGTATTGTGGTACAACCTAAAAAGGGTGTACTCATAATAAATGTATTATAATACACAAAGTTATTTGGTCAAAACTCACGTATTATGACACATTGCTCTATAAAAGAGTGTGGAAAAGAATGAGAAATGTGGCGGTGAGTTTAGATAGCTATAATGATACAACTGGGGGTGTAGAGTCAAGAGAAGATTTGAGAAATTTTTGGGAGATGAGGGTGGTGGATGCTAGTGTGGATAGTGCACAACGACTTGTTGAAAATAAAAGCATTCACAGGTCACACACTCATTTCCTTACAAGACTCCTGATTATACCTTTGCTATAAGGGGCTGGGTAGGCACACATGTATCCATGTTGATGTGGCTAACCGATAGCTATCTAAACTGTGAAGTCCTCAAGGGATCCCAAGGGCATTGAATGTGAAAGTAAAATAAATGTGAAAGTGTGATGTATACGAATTGATATAGAAATTGTGCAGTCATAATATATGCATTGTAACATGTCGGTTAGTGTTGTTATGATATAGTGTTGTAATATATTGACAGGTGCGATTAGGACACATTTACTGTGACATATTGATTGACGTGGTATAATACATATAGTATGGTGTGCAGGTCAGTAGAAAGATGTATGATCTGAAGTCATGAGTATGATTGATTGTTTGTTCTGTGCGTGCTTCCTGGTAATGGCAAGTTGGATGATTTGAGTGTTATTGTTGATTTAATCTGTGTTGGGTGGTATTCTTAGTACTGTATATGCATGCGAGTATTTATTTATGTTAAATCAGAGACTTACGGGAGCAGGAAATACTCACCCTTACTAATACTTTTTAGGTAATGGATGTGAAGAAATAAAGATGTTTGGCTTGTCTTAGGATCATAATCCGAGGGTATTGGAAGGAAGACTGCTCTGTAGGGATTAAAATAGTTTGAGAAATTGTATTGTTTTATCAAATTATAATTTGGATTGACCAAAGTTCGTAAATAACTTTAATGTTAGAATTTAGAATTTAAATCTTCGAGCAGATTTTGGTTGCAAAGAATATTTTGAAAATGTTCTTGGTAAAAATTCAAAATTAATATGTATTCAAAATGAACTAAATGGTTTGTTAAAAGTAAAGTTGAGTTTTATTTGATTATTTCAAAAGTTTCAAAGTTTCACCCTTAGAAGCTTAACTTCTTTTGGAGTCTTGTGAAGTTTTCATAAGAAGGAACTATAAAATTTTATTTTTATTTAATTATCAATTCCATAAATAGAAATAAATTTATTTTTTATCAACCAAATTTGTTTACGGTTAAAACAAAATTTAAGGTATTACAGTTGTGAAAAATAAAGAGTGCTGAAGCTCTTATGCTTTGCATGGTGACATGCATTATTACATCTACCAAGAAGATTCATTAGCTGTTAGTAGGTGTATGAGGAGTGCGAGGTTGTTGTCTCATTAAGTTGTGCACACACGAAAGACAAGAGTAATTGCCCTTTTCATAGAATCATTCATTTTTTAGTTCTCACGACACGACAATTGTAAATGTGGCATTTCGTGGGATTTCCATAAGGAAGAAAATATCATAGAATGAGATTTGTTTGCAGCAATTGATTTTTAGCATTTAATAAAAATAATTTTATATTTTTAATATATTTTATCACCATTGATTGCTTAAATTTAGTTTTATAAACCGTTTCTAACAATTTTTTTTCCAAAAATGGATATGTGTGATCACTAATTAGTGTCGGTTATCATGTTGGCCACAATGTTCAATTTTTTTACAAGGCTACTAGAATGTCCCTACTACGAATGGGTGTCACTTTATCCAGCACCAAGTGGACACCATAACGAGTTCAGCCACTTTGGGGCACAATTCGCAACTTTATCATTTTAGCAGAGAAAAAGCAATATGACAAAAAAAAAAAAACAATAGGGAAAAAAATTTGTATAATTTATTATTTATATTTTTTTAACTTTAATTTTTAAAATAAATTTAATATTTTTTTAAATTAATTTTCAAATGTTATTAAAAATTATTTTTATAAAAATAATTCTCCAAGAATGAAAAATATTATACAACCAGTAAACAAGAGTTATACAATAACAGTGTAACTTTTATAGAAATAATGGTCCTTTAGTAACAACACTATCTGAAGCTTAGTATAATATAATATAAAGTTTCAGAGTCCTGTTAATATAGGACCGTTCTTGAAATAATTAAAATTTGATATTATATGTAATTTTATTATAATAATTTTTTATTTTTTATATACATATATCTTAAAAATACACTTCAATTTTTTATAAAATATTTGTTTTAATATCACGGTAAAGCATATAAGTAGTGGCACAATTGCCTAGGCATTGCCCGCATAAACATTCTTGCCTAACTATTTTTCTTTCAATGAGCAAAATAAAGTTATTCCTAAATGAATACAGGCTCTTACACTTGTAAATTCAAAAATGTTAATTTAAATATATTAAACGGTATTTTTATTTAATTTTATCATATTTTATATTATATAACCTTTTAATATAATATAATTTTTTTTGTTACAATCACCAATACAAACTGTAAACTTTTAATGAGATTATATGAAAAGTAGAATATATCAAACATAATTTTAACCGTTATCTACCTATATTTTTGCCTACATAATAAAAAAAATTACATTCTTTTAATAATATCTTAATCATATAACGGATATTTAATTTTATATGGTAAATGATGATATTATTTTTATAATATTTATTTTATTTGTAACATTTTTACTCCTTTCATGTTCATGTGTTAGCACGATTTTATCTCTTTCAAAAGTAATTCAACGTATTTTACAAAATTTCAGAATTTTGGTCAAAGATATTTTGAGATAAAAGTATTTATTTTTATTTTGTTAAAATAATTTATCTTTAAATATATGTTTAATTTTTTGAAAAATTGATATTCTCAATGCTTTGGATTATTTATAAAGTCTTTAAGTATATTTGATTTGCAAATGTTATATGCATTACCAAAGGTGGTATAGTAGTAGAAGATTAGTCCTTAGTTTGGAGTTAGAGGATACAAGTTCAAACCTTAGGATAATCATTTCAAAGCAAAGAGATAAAAGTTTTTGCACCAAATTCAAAAGTTATGATTCTTAAGATCTGCTTCTAACAAATTGCGGATCATGATTTGGACCCTATCGTTTGATAGAAGACTCTACATGTTGACATTTTTTAATCTTTACTTGAGACTTTCGATGTTTTAAAATGTATTTATGAGTATATTTTGATTTAGATGACTCTCAATCTCTGGTTGAGAATTATTTTACACTTGATGTTTGAGTAAATATTATTTTATGAAAATTGTGAATTATTTTAAGTCAGCTATTTACTCAAAAGTTGTTGAAAACCAAAGATCAATTAAATGGAATGCTTTATTAAAATGCCCAACATGAGTATGTATATCTGGCGTACTTGAAAATATATGGTTTGGTGCATGTGTTGATTGTGAACTTGGGCCCTTTGAGAGTGAAAATTGCATGATGATGCACTAAAAGGAAATTGGTATGTAAGTATATGTGTTCTAAGGAGTTTGGCCATGGTTTCAACTTAGACCCTGAGTTCAATAATTGAATTTAATAAGTAAAAGTAAACCTTTGTGAAAACTTGGTTTTCTTTTTCTTTTTTTTTTAATAAATGAGTAATGTAACTCTAGTCGGATAACGGTTGGAACTCAAGGAAAGAGACAAAGCTAGTAAACTTGGAACACTTAGAGAAAGTGCATTGAGGCACATGTATAAGTACTTGTTAATTTTCTCTCTCTCACTCTCTCTCTCTCTATATATATATATATATGTGTGTGTGTGTGTATGTGAATAGTTGATGAAATAATGTGAAATCTTAAATTTAGCCAGCTTCTGTGTGTGTGATTAAAGGAGTGAAATTCCAAAAGTGTATATGACTATTCAGAAGATAAATGTGTGCGAAATTTCACTCCCCTATGAAGGAAGTCACAAGGTTATTTTATAACTGTTTGGTGAAAGATAGGGAGGACCTCGACATCTAGGAGATTTGATGGAGTTAGGTGACTTAACAATAGCCCTATGAGTGTCCTAGGCCCCGGGAAACTCTGGCTGGTTAGTGAAACTTTCAACAACTTCCAAACAATAGGATTGTTATGGATCCAAAGCCGCAAAAGCATGAAAATGAGATTTTTGCTAAACTAAGAGTTATCATTTGCATTGATCATACATCATGTAATTAGACTTGTATTAGCAAATGATCATACATCATGTAATTAGACTTGTATTTTATTAAATTGTGAAAGTGACAATTGTTCTGATGATACATATGGCTGTATTCATTTTGTTTTATTTCTTTTCTAAATATTATTTACTTGAAAATATATCTAACTCTTTCTTTTCTTTGTTAAGATGTGTTGTGTTGGATATTTTCTTTTAGTTGTCGCAGATTTAGAGGATGACTCTTTTCTGTCTTATTCTCCATCTTAAGCTGGAATTTAAGGAGAATCCTTTAGATGCCAAGGAGATAGAAGAGGACTCTTGTAACACCTTATGTTTAATTTCAATAAATCATAATTTTGCAAATTCGGAATAAAATAAATTTCATTTCAAATAAGGTTCTCAACCCTTAGTTTCATCAAATATTTTTTTTAAAAAAGGAAAGGAGTTACAATTTCTATCAAGTCACTACTACAGAACCCATTCAAATACATTAGTTTCAAATTAAGCTCCTAGTCCTATAGCAGTTCCATCCACCCCTTCCACTGAGTCTGGTGCTGATCGTCTTGATTACCTGAAAAATAAATGTAAGGGTAAGTACTCTACGCTAACAAAACACAATCAAACATAGAGTCTCACCTCCAGCACATTTCTAACACATTACACAATCACAAGCATCATTTCACATTCATAATTACAAAACACAAATCCATGCATACGCACGCCAGCCACACTCACTGTAGCACTGTGATCACAGATTTACACCATGAATGGTAGCCGGTTACCCCCACCTCACGGATACCACGTGGGCAGTCACGAGTCGCTCAGCAAAGGTAATGGTCAGTGGTCTAGTCAGGAAGAGAGTGTGTGGCCTATGGTGCACCCGTTCCACAGTCGGTGTCACCACCACTCCCTCTTCCCCAAGGTATTTCTACCGTCGTCATCTCCCACACCTCCAATGTATCGCTGAACCATTCACAGCACGTTACAACGGCGCTAACACGCCCATTCACACATATATTTCATTCACGCATGCAATAATCATGCTTACAAACAGCACACAGCCCATATTGCATTCAAATACACGACACTAGACCCACATTCATTTCACATTACATGACACAGCCAATATTCATATATATTACACGGCTCTCGGGCCCACATTTGTTCACAATATACGGCATATATCCTTCATTTATTCACAACAACATTATCTTACAAATCAAGGCAATCCATCACATACAATCATCCACACAGGGTCTAACTATTCCAGCACACATCACATTACACACTAATTTCCATCAAACACACAATTCTTACTCTCTATCTCAGCCTCATTGCATTAATCAACAAAACACACAAGAATTATAATGCATTGAGATAGGGTAGAGTCCCCCTTATCTCAGATTGAAGACCCACACGCTAAATCCACCAAGAGATGCTCTCTCTCACAGATTTCATCCTAAACACATGGAGAAACTCCATGAGAACTCAGGGGAACCACGAAAACAGAGAAAGGGGATGAAAAACCGAAACCCTAACCATTAAAACTCACCTCTAAGCGTCCCCTACACGAATTCAACCTTCAATCAAGCTTTCGAACGGCTTTGGAGGCAATATAATCGGTGAAAAAGGGTTTGGAGACAAGAGGATCAAAGGGATTTCGAAGGGAGAGTGAGAAATAACTCTCCTTTAACCCTAACCCCCTTTAAATCATTTTCTGGTCGCGACACTCTCGCTTCAGCGAGATATTCTCGTTGCTCTCCTCACTGCAGCGACACACCCTCTCGCTACAGCGAGAAAACCAGAGAAAACTGCACTCTGGTTTCTGCAGAATCTCGCTACAGCGAGACTGCACCAGAAATGCACCCCAAACTGTCGCTTTGTCGCTATAGCGAGACGTCTCTCGCTGTAGCGAGAAGGCGACAGTTTTGGTCCTTCCTCCCAGGACCCTCTTGCTACAGCGAGAATCCTCTAGTTGCAGTGAGAACAACCCAGTATCATGCCATACACTTAGGCACTTAGCCCATTTCAGTCTTATCCAATCATGCATACACGTATATACATACACACATGAATATACATTTAGATTTATATAATTATCAATAATTAATATTACAAAATTCGGGGCGTTACAACTCTTCTAAGGAGTCATGATTGCTCTTTAGTTGTTTATTTTATGGTCTGTTGCTAGAAGGCTTCACTTGTTGTATGGTGGAGTTTTAGATACTTTTTTTTTTTAATTTTAGTAACTTGAGTGTAATGTACTTTGTTATTGGCACTCTGATGGTTGTGTGTATTGTGCCTTTAAGACTCTTGGATAATTCGTGATTACTTTAACAATTATGGGATTTACCTATATAACCAGGTTTATGTTATCGCTCTTTAGTTGTTTATTTTATGGTCCATTGTGATGAGGACATGACCATGAGCAAGGACAAGGATCCTCTTGAAGGACTTGGAGGACCTATGACAAGGGCTAGAGCAAGGAGAGCAAAAGAAGCTCTTCAACAAGTGTTGTCCATATTAATTGAATACAAGCCCAAGTTTCAAGGAGAAAAGACCAAGGTTGTGAATTGCATCATGGCCCAAATGGAGGAGAACTAAGGCACCACTTTGCTTCAGTTTTTAAGTTTTTAGTTTGTTTTAAATAATGGCCCAATCCTTTGTAAAGTTGGCTGACCAAATTATGTTTTGTGGTTAATCAACTAATGGGCTTTGGTTTGGTTTTATTTCAAGTTGTAATAAGGGCCCAATTGGCAACTTAGGCATCAGCCTTTGGAAGGCCAAGAGGCGCGTAGCTAGTAGCTGTTGGGTGACTTTTTGGTTGCCACAATTTCAGTTACAATCAGCCTTTGGAAGACCAAGAGGCGCATAGTGGCTGTTGGGTGACTTTTTGGTTGCCACAATTTCAGTTACAATCAGCCATCAAGTAGTTTCATTTTCCGTTACGGAACCTTTGTAATTCTGATGGTAAAGCTTCTATATAAGCTGAACCATTCTTATCAATAAGACAAGTTAAGTTTGATTCAGAAATATTAGAGATTATCTCTTTTATCTTAGTGAGAGTGATTCTCCTAAGTTCTTGAGTGATTCAAGAACACCTTGGCTGTATCAAAGGGCTTTCACATCCCTTTGTGTGTTGCCTTCCTTGGAAAGAGTGATTCTTTCCTTCCCCCATTCAATTCTTCACCAAAGTTCCAAGAAAAACTCAAATCTACCCAGAATTATTTCGTTATCATAACTCTCGTTCTACTCAGCCAAATTGAGTGATTCTTGAGCCTAAATTGCATTTCAGAACGAGAGCTTTCACCTCGTTTTGGAATCACCTCAATTGGAGTTCTATAACTCGAGATACCGTCATTTCTAAAATTCTGTCCAGCCACCACCAATCCAGCGTTTTTGCTTCCTTTTTCACTTATTTTAACACCATGGACCAACACCTAATTTGCCCAGAAATTCATCACTAAATTTTCAAATTTTTCTACAAGGTTCTAACCCTAAAGATCCTAAGTCTGCCCTTGTGCAAATAGGGTTCATATCATTTGGTTATCAGAGCTCCGGTTTAAGGGTTTGAACGTCAAATTGGTAACATCCTTCCTTCATTCTTTTTTTTCCCAATTGATTACCTTATTGTTCATATTATTTGTGATTATACTGAATCATTGCAAAAGTTAGGCCCTTGTGAAAATTCAAAAAAAAAATTGTATAAAAAAACAAAAAAAAAAAGAAGAAAATATTGGGCTGAATGATTCATGCTTTTCAACAATTTGTTATAAGGTAATAGATTGGTGTTCTTAAAGGATTGTTGCTAATTCTCTTGTTTACCAATTTTCCTTTACCCCTTTGTTTTTGTGATTTGTTAGCCTTTTCTTTGTCTACCTAGCCTTACCTTGCACATATTGGTGGATTGTTCTTTGTTGTGGCCATAATATCTTGAATTGCCTAAGAACCCAAGGAGAATTTGAGTGGTAAAAGGCAAGAGTGTTTTCATTAGAGAAAAAGCCATAATTGTGTGATACACTTGAGTGTGGTGAGGTTTCAAATTCTACTTTCTATTTGCTTGTTACGTTTGAATTTGTTTGTTTGTGATGGCTGAAGGAAATCCTAATCAAGGAGGAGGACTTTCTTCTTTCCAAATGCAAGCCTTGACACAACATTTGGAGAGATTGATGAGGCAACAAAATGATGAGCTCCATGAAAGATTGGACCAATTGGAGAATAGAGGTCATGATGAAGAAGAAAAGAGGAGAAGAGGTAATGACGGTGCTCCTAGACAAAACCGAATTGATGGAGTCAAAATTTCTATTCTTCCATTCAAAGGAAGAAGTGACCCGGAAGCTTATTTGGAGTGGGAGATCAAAATAGAGCATATTTTCACTTGTAATACCTATGAAGAGGCCCAAAAGGTAAAGCTTGCAGCTATGGAGTTTTCCGATTACGCTCTTGTGTGGTGGAACAAATTGCAAAAAGAGAGAGCTAGGAATGAGGAGCCATTGGTGGATACATGGGTTGAAATGAAAAGAATCATGAGGAAGAGATATGTGCCGGCAAGCTATTCTAGGGACTTAAAATTCAAACTTCAAAAATTGTCCCAAGGTAGCAAAGGCGTTGAGGAGTACTACAAGGAAATGGAGGTGCTCATGATTCAAGCCAAGATAGAAGAGGATGAGGAGGTAACTATGGCTAGATTTCTTAGTGGTTTGAATAATGATATTCGTGATATTGTTGAACTGCAGGAATTTGTTGAAATGGAGGACTTGCTTCACAAAGCAATCCAAGTGGAGCAACAATTGAAAAGGAAAGGTGTGGCCAAAAGGAGCTCCACTAATTTTGGTTTTTCTAGTTGGAAGGATAAGGGAAAAGGGACTGCCACTTCTAGTGCAGCGCCTACACCAACAAAAACTCCTCTAAAAACTCAAGAGCAACCCTCTAAAAGGAGTCGGGATGTGAAGTGCTTTAAGTGCCAAGGCTTAGGACACTATGCATATGAGTGCCCTAACAAAAAAATCATGATTCTTAGAGATGGAGTGTATATAAGTGAGTCCGAAATTGAAGAGGGAGAGGAGAATGAGGACGTGGAGGAGGAGGTGGAGAAAACACCAGAGGGAGACTTGTTGATGATAAGGCGGTTACTTGGTAGCCAATTGAAGCCTTTGGAGGAGAGCCAAAGAGAAAACATCTTCCATACTAGATGTTTGATCAATGGTAAACTTTGCATGGTGATCATTGATGGAGGGAGTTGCACCAATGTGGCGAGTGCAAGACTTGTGTCTAAATTGAATTTAGTTACAAAGCCACATCCTAGGCCATATAGGCTTCAATGGCTTAGTGAGGATGGAGAGGTGCAAGTAAGGAAGCAAGTAGAGTTGGATATTTCCATTGGAAGATACAATGATAAGGTGCTTTGTGATGTTGTTCCTATGGAGGCCAGCCACTTACTCTTGGGGAGACCATGGCAATTTGATAAAAGAGCCAATCATGATGGTTTCACCAACAAAATCTCATTCATGCACCAAGACAAGAAGATAGTGCTCAAACCTTTGAGTCCACAAGAGGTGTGTGAGGATCAAAGAAAAATGAGAGAAAAGATTGTCCAAGAAAAGAAAGAAAAAGAAAGCCAAACACTTGAGAGCTCAAAAAGTGAGGACAAAAAGAGAGAAACACATGAGAGGAAAAAGAAGAGTGAAACACTTGAGGTGAAGGAGAGCTTTTTAGCTACAAAAAGTGAGGTCAAGAGGTTGTTTTTATCTAAACAGCCCCTATTTTTGTTAATTTGCAAAAACTATGTTT
Organism: Abrus precatorius; assembly: GCF_003935025.1. NCBI lineage: Eukaryota > Viridiplantae > Streptophyta > Magnoliopsida > Fabales > Fabaceae > Abrus > Abrus precatorius. The sequence continues at coordinate 13,957,652 of NW_020874292.1, forward strand.
TGACCACTAGCACTTTTGATAACCTTGATTTGCCTTCTAGAGTGAAGTCTCTTTTGCAGGAATTTGGAGATGTGTTTCCAACAAGTGTACCAAGTGGGTTGCCACCATTAAGAGGTATTGAGCATCAAATTGATCTCATTCCAGGAGCTTCTTTGCCTAATAGGCCAGCCTATAGAAGCAACCCTCAAGAGACCAAGGAGATCCAAAGACAAGTGGATGAACTCATTGGTAAGGGATGGGTAAGAGATAGCATGAGTCCTTGTGCTGTCCCGGTAATTTTGGTTCCTAAAAAGGATGGGACATAGCGCATGTGTTCTGATTGTAGAGCCCTTAATAACATCACCATTAAATATAGGCATCCTATACCTAGGCTTGATGATTTGCTTGATGAATTGCATGGTGCATGTTACTTCTCTAAAATTGATTTAAAAAGTGGATACAATCAAATTAGGGTTAGAGAAGGGGATGAATGGAAAACTGCTTTCAAAACAAAATATGGTTTGTATGAATGGTTGGTTATGCCTTTTGGCTTAACTAATGCTCCTAGCACTTTCATGAGATTAATGAACCATGTTTTGAGAAAATTCATAGGAAAATTTGTTGTGGTGTACTTTGATGATATTCTTATCTATAGCACTTCACTTGAATTGCATGTTGATCATTTAAAATTTGTCTTGTGTGTGCTTAGAGAAGAACAATTGTATGCCAATCTTGAAAAATGCATCTTTTGTACTAACCATGTTGTGTTTCTTGGTTTTGTTGTAAGTTCAAAAGGAGTACAAGTGGATGAGGAAAAGGTTAGGGCTATTCAAGAATGGCCTACACCTAAGTCAGTGACTGAAGTGAGAAGTTTCCATGGTTTAGCAAGTTTCTATAGGAGATTTGTGAAGGATTTTAGCACATTGGCAGCACCTCTCAATGAAGTGCTTAAGAAAAATGTTGGTTTCAAATGGGGAGAGAAACAAGAAGAAGCTTTCAAAGCTCTTAAGCAAAAGCTAACTAATGCCCCCATACTTGCTTTGCCAAACTTTCAAAAATCTTTTGAAATTGAGTGTGATGCTTCAAATGTTGGGATTGGGGCTGTGTTGTTGCAAGAAGGCCATCCAATTGCTTATTTTAGTGAAAAGCTAAGTGGTCCTACCCTTAACTATTCAACTTATGATAAAGAGTTGTATGCCTTAGTGAGAGCTTTGAAAACATGGCAACACTACCTTTATCCCAAGGAATTTGTTATTCATAGTGACCATGAGTCCCTCAAATATATCAAGGGACAAGGCAAGCTTAACAAAAGGCATGCCAAGTGGGTGGAATTTCTAGAGCAATTCCCTTATGTTATCAAACATAAAAGAGGAAAAGGTAACATTGTAGCTGATGCTCTTTCTCGGCGTCATGCTTTGCTTTCTATGCTTGAAACAAAATTGATTGGTCTTGAATGTTTGAAAAACATGTATGAAAGTGATGAAACTTTTGGTGAAATTTTTAAAAATTGCGAAAAATTTTCAGAAAATGTTTTCTTTAGACATGAAGGCTTTCTTTTCAAAGAAAACAAATTGTGTGTGCCTAAATGTTCTACAAGAAACTTGCTTGTTAGTGAAGCACATGAAGGAGGTTTAATGGGGCATTTTGGGGTCCAAAAGACTCTAAAAACATTACAAGAACATTTTTATTGGCCTCATTTAAAAAAGGATGTGCAGAAATTTTGTGAACATTGCATTGTTTGTAAAAAGGCAAAGTCAAAGGTAAAGCCTCATGGATTGTATACTCCATTGCCAATTCCGGAGTATCCTTGGATTGATTTATCCATGGATTTTGTTTTGGGGCTGCCAAACACAAGTAGTGGCAAAGATTCAATTTTTGTGGTTGTTGATAGGTTTTCTAAAATGGCTCATTTTATTCCATGTAAAAAGGTGAATGATGCTTCTCATGTGGCTGATTTGTTTTTCAAGGAGATTGTGAGACTCCATGGTTTGCCAAGGAGCATTATCAGTGATAGGGACTCTAAGTTCCTAAGCCATTTTTGGAGGACCTTGTGGGGCAAGTTGGGCACTAAATTGTTATTTTCAACCACTTGTCACCCACAAACTGATGGGCAAACGGAAGTTGTTAATAGGACGTTGGGAACATTGCTTAGGACAGTTTTAAGAAAGAACTTAAAAACTTGGGAAGTTTGTTTACCCCATGTTGAGTTTGCTTACAATAGGGCTGTTCATAGCACTACTAATTGTTCTCCTTTTGAGGTTGTTTATGGTTTTAACCCACTAACTCCTCTTGATCTTTTTCCTATGCCTAATGTTTCAGTTTTTAAGCATAAAGAAGGTCAAGCAAAGGCGGACTATGTGAAGAAGCTTCATGAGAGAGTCAAAAATCAAATTGAGAGGAGAAATGAAAGCTATGCTAAACAAGCCAACAAAGGGAGAAAGAAGGTTATCTTCGAACCCGGAGATTGGGTTTGGGTGCACATGAGAAAGGAAAGGTTTCCGGAACAAAGGAAGTCAAAGCTTCAACCAAGGGGAGATGGTCCATTCCAAGTACTTGAAAGAATCAATGACAATGCTTACAAAATTGAGCTGCCGGGTGAGTATAATGTTAGTTCCACCTTCAATGTGTCTGACTTATCTCTTTTTGATGTAGATGGAGAATCCGATTTGAGGACAAATCCTTCTCAAGAGGGAGAGAATGATGAGGACATGACCATGAGCAAGGACAAGGATCCTCTTGAAGGACTTGGAGGACCTATGACAAGGGCTAGAGCAAGGAGAGCAAAAGAAGCTCTTCAACAAGTGTTGTCCATATTAATTGAATACAAGCCCAAGTTTCAAGGAGAAAAGACCAAGGTTGTGAATTGCATCATGGCCCAAATGGAGGAGAACTAAGGCACCACTTTGTTTCAGTTTTTAAGTTTTTAGTTTGTTTTAAATAATGGCCCAATCCTTTGTAAAGTTGGCTGACCAAATTATGTTTTGTGGTTAATCAACTAATGGGCTTTGGTTTGGTTTTATTTCAAGTTGTAATAAGGGCCCAATTGGCAACTTAGGCATCAGCCTTTGGAAGGCCAAGAGGCGCGTAGCTAGTAGCTGTTGGGTGACTTTTTGGTTGCCACAATTTCAGTTACAATCAGCCTTTGGAAGACCAAGAGGCGCATAGTGGCTGTTGGGTGACTTTTTGGTTGCCACAATTTCAGTTACAATCAGCCATCAAGTAGTTTCATTTTCCGTTACGGAACCTTTGTAATTCTGATGGTAAAGCTTCTATATAAGCTGAACCATTCTTATCAATAAGACAAGTTAAGTTTGATTCAGAAATATTAGAGATTATCTCTTTTATCTTAGTGAGAGTGATTCTCCTAAGTTCTTGAGTGATTCAAGAACACCTTGGCTGTATCAAAGGGCTTTCACATCCCTTTGTGTGTTGCCTTCCTTGGAAAGAGTGATTCTTTCCTTCCCCCATTCAATTCTTCACCAAAGTTCCAAGAAAAACTCAAATCTACCCAGAATTATTTCGTTATCATAACTCTCGTTCTACTCAGCCAAATTGAGTGATTCTTGAGCCTAAATTGCATTTCAGAACGAGAGCTTTCACCTCGTTTTGGAATCACCTCAATTGGAGTTCTATAACTCGAGATACCGTCATTTCTAAAATTCTGTCCAGCCACCACCAATCCAGCGTTTTTGCTTCCTTTTTCACTTATTTTAACACCATGGACCAACACCTAATTTGCCCAGAAATTCATCACTAAATTTTCAAATTTTTCTACAAGGTTCTAACCCTAAAGATCCTAAGTCTGCCCTTGTGCAAATAGGGTTCATATCACATTGCTAGAAGGCTTCATTTGTTGTATGGTGGAGGATTAGATACTTTTTTTTAAAAAAATTTAGTAACTTGAGTGTAATGTACTTTGTTATTGGCACTCCGATGGTTGTGTGTATTGTGCCTTTAAGACTCTTGGATAATTCGTGATTACTTTAACAATTATGGGATTTACCTATATAACCAGGTTTATGTTATCGGTCTTTAGTTGTTTATTTTATGGTCCGTTGCTAGAAGGCTTCACTTGTTGTATGGTGGAGGATTAGATACTTTTTTTTTTTTAATTTTAGTAACTTGAGTGTAATGTACTTTGTTATTGGCACTCCGATGGTTGTGTGTATTGTGCCTTTAAGACTCTTGGATAATTCGTGATTACTTTAACAATTATAGGATTTACCTATATAACTAGGTTTACGTTATCAATTATCTTTTGATTCTATTATGGATTGATTTAAATAAACAGGATATTGGTTCTTTAATGCATGCAGGTAATGAATGTGAACTTTGTGGGGTCGTTGTTGCACATTGAGTATACCTACCCCTAAGAGAGTTCTAGTTAAAGTGATAACCTACATGTTGCATTTCTTATTATTAGTAATTAGCTCATGAGCAAGTAAAATTCATGAAAAAAATTGGAGTCCACTTGCATGGTTATGTCAATACATGGTATGGCTATATCATTCAAGTGGTACTTACTGATATTATGATTTTCTAAAGATTCTAACTATAAGTAAATGAAGAAAAGGGAATCTCATGAGTAATTATTATTAGTAAAAAGAGTATGACATGTATCTTTATAAATTGTTATCTATCAGGTGCATGGAGAATCAAGATCTGTTAGGACTACGTGTCACTTTAAAATATATTAAAATTAAGTTTTTCAATACTCAAGAATGATAGTAGTATCTATAAATCAAGTTGAGTACTCCTATGTACTCATGTTATTAAAAAAAAAAATCTCATTTAGTCTAAGGCTCTTTATAGCAATCGATATATATTATACTTCATGTTATTCAAAAGTAAAGTAACAAGAAGTAGTAGAATTGTCGATCTCATTACATAATTTAATTATATTTATATTTTATTTATTCATTTAAAAATTTCATTGTAAACTATATTTATAATTTTAATACAATCAACATAGTTTCACCTACTTAATAAAAAGATGTTTTAAATTCTTTTGATAATATCTTAATCTTGCATCTTATATTTAGTTGTACCTCACAAATGTAGGTATTAGCATATCAAGGGCTTCAAAATTATTATTTTTATAATTGTATAAGTGTTATTATCTTCTTCTTTTTTTAATGTAAGGATCCATTAGTTTAAATTTTTAAAATGTCTTAAAAATATATTTATATTTTCAAAGAATTTTGATAAAGCAAGAGATTTTCAATAGACGATATTTATGTTCTAAAAAAATCAGATTATTTTACATATTTTTTAAAAACTTAAAAAAATACAATAAAATTTAAAATAATTTTATTTAAAATAAAGGTACTTTAAAATTAGTTAACTGATATAAAGAAAAAATATGTATATATTGCTAAGTTAAATGATAAAAGATGTCAAAATTTTACTATTTTAAACATAACTTTTTCTTCACAAAATATTATTAATTCTATGTTAAATCCAAAATATTTTTTATATTGTAAAAGATATATAACTTAATTTGTTTCGTATACAAAGAATCTTATAAATTATATAATATATTTTATTTTATTTTATTTAATTATTCGTAGCAAATAAATTTTAAGAGTAAAATTTTAACAAGTAAATTTTAAAGTTATATTGATATGAATTTAATAACAATAATTAAGATATACTCTATTATTATTAATTTATACGTCTTATTTTGTTAAAAATTTAAATTTTTATTTTCTAAAATATAGTTTATAAGCTAATTTAATTTCTAAATAATGATAAAGAATATTAAAACTTTCAATATAAAATTTTTATCTCTATAATTTTATTGTTTTAAATCAATTTAAAAATTAATCTTTACAATTAAATCAATATATACTAATGTCATATTATTAAAAAATGCAGAAATAAAAAATAAAAATTAAGTTATCATTCCTGTAATAAAGTAATGGCCAACCAAGCATTAAAAGGTGAATTAATATTAGAGTAATGCTAACAATATTTGAAATGATAAGTGTAACACCTTCAATTTTTATTTTTTTTATTTTTTTTATTTTGGAGAAAAGTAGAATTTTTGGTGCAGAGTTTTTCGCTTAAGTGAAATGTGTCTCGCTCAAGCGAGACAGAGTCATTCTAAATCAAACTTTCTAGAGCATTCTCACTCAAGTAACATGAGTCTCACTCAAGCAAAAAGGGATAACATCACCCTAACTATCATCTTGCCTAGGTGGCCTCGTAGGAAATTATGGAAACACTTTAGAACCATTCTCGCTCTAGCGAGAATACCTCTAATTAGAAGAAAGAATAAGGAAAATGATTGAAGTTAGCATCGATTTTGGCTCTACCTAATTTGGAAAAGAAAATTGCTTATGACTCTAAATAGGAAGGTCACATGAAGGGAAGTACCCGATGAATGATTTGGAACTAACAACAGTGGTGCTTGCATGAAAAATTTATGAGTACTACATTAAAGAGACCAAATTTGAGACGCTCAGCAAGCACAAAAGATTGAAATGATTACACAGTTAAAGGGAGTTGCATTGACTACGAAGTCAATAAATAAGACTTCTGAGGAACCATGACTTCAAATAATTATACCATTCTGATGAAGTAAGTATTGTAACTATGGTGTTAAGTAAGAAATAACTGTATAATTTGAATACAGCAATATGAGAATATTTGTCAATGAGAAAGTTCAGAAATTTGAATTACAAGGAAATGATATCTGTAAGAGATGATGTGTTAAAAGGAAGAAAATAAGGATATGGAATTGTTCCACAATGTTAATGGACTCACCATATTTGAATATAGAGTATACATTCCTAAAAAAAAAGGAGTTAAAGTAGATAATGTGAGAAGCACAATGAACAAGTTAAGGTGATTAGAGAGGAGAAAGGAATATCACAAGACATGAGAAGAGCAACGATGACTAATGTAGGAAGTCTTTGGTATTTCAAGTGAAGAATTTAACATTCTAAAACCATAGGGCTTTACAAGTTTAGAAGAGTATCTAGGTATATTCATTGATGAGTGAATTTTGAAGATGAAATTCCTAAAAGGGTGGGAGAGTTGTAACATCCTCAATTTTTATTCCCTTGTTTTTGGGAAAAATAGGAATTTTGGTATAAAGTTTCTTGCTTAAGTGAGATGTGTCTCGCTTAAGCGAGAAAAAATCGTTCTAAACCAAGTTACTTGGAGCATTCTCACTCAAGTAAAATGAGTTTTGCTCAAGCGAGAAGGGATAATATCATCCTAATTGTCCTCTTACTTAGGCGAGAAGTGGCTCCCCCAGGTGAGAAGAGGTCTCGCCCAGGCAGGGTTGCAAGAAAATCTGGGAACTCTTTGGAACCATTATCGCTTAAGCGAGAATACCTTTCGCTCAAGCGAGAATATAAGCAAAAGGTTGGAAAACTATTATATGATTTTCTTACTCAAGCAAGAAGGAGCTCGCTCAAGTGAGAATGCACATGTTTGAAAGGTATTTAAGGGAGTTTACGTTGAGAAATTTCATTTTTCACCAAAACCACCTATCCCTCTCTGATCTCTTTATTCTCTCCCTCTCTTTTCTAAGAGAAAGTCTCCTCTAATCTCGAATCTCGCTTGAATCTAAACTCAAACATCTATTTCACTTGAATCTAAGAAAGTTTCCAAAGCCTAGCTCTTGAATCTTGTTCCTATTTCTTCATTCTCTCTTTTCATAATCGTACTCTTCTCTGTAATATTAGGAAGAACTCTGGTCTTTGAGTAGTGTCTCTGATCAAGACGTGGAGTTTCTCTCTTGAACTTACAAAGAAATTAGTCTTAGAGACTTATTTCCAGGTAAAAGGAGTTGATTCCAAACCCTAACTCTAATTTACATGTTTTTGGCTTAGAATTCTAAATTTTCTTAGGATGGCAAATCCATAATGTTTTCTTAAAAGTTACAGTGTAAAAATGAATTTGTAGACATGTAAAATCTATATGTATTTTTACTACTACTTGAGTAAAGTTTCATAGTAAAAATTATGAAAAGAACTATTTTTTGAGAAGTTCTATAACTTTAATAGTGGATATTATGCTTGAACTGTTTTGGAGTGTGAATTATTATTGAGAATAATATGAGTGAGAGGAAAAAAATTAAACCTCAGGATGAATGTTTTTTTATTAAGACCGAGAAAGTGAGATCTTTGGCAAAATATTTATGTATTGCATGATTGGTCTGAGTCGGGAGGCATTGGACCTTTAATACATTGTATTGGGTATATGCTGATATATTTCCTGTTTTATAATTGCATGCTGGATTAAGAAGTTTGATTGTTGGATGAGACTGAAACATAGTTTAACTGTCTTTGAATAATAAAGGATATTCTACTTGTAACATCATCAATTTTGTATAAAGGTAAATAAATAATTTTTATAATAAAGAGGGAAAGTAAAATAATTTTGTTCTATTTCATGGATTTCAAAATTGAATAAAAACAAAAGTTACATTTTTTTAATTAAAATTGTATAAAATTCCACAATTTATAAAACTTCCAAAGGAATAATTTCAAGATTTTAAAGTAATAAATAAAACTTAAATTTACATCTAGCAAATTATTTGGTTCACGTTGTATACATATAAGTTTAGAATATCATTAAGAATATCTCCAAATTATTTATTGCAATAAAATTCACCAAAGTATTATAGTTTCTAAAATTTGACATTAAAGAAATATTTACATAACTTGGTCAACATGAAATGTAATTAGGATAAAATATTATAATTTCTCAAACTATTTTAGTTCTTACAGAGTAATCTTCCTTCCAGTACCATCTTTATCTCTTCATTTTCATTAACTGAAAATATTAGTAAGGATGAGTATCTTCCATTCCACTAAATCTCTTATTTGATAAAAGAAAGGTGTATATATATACAAATATAATATTAAAAATATTATCTTATATATATATATATATATATATATATATATATATATATATATTGGATTAATACTAGCACTCAAAACATATAAATCATTATCACAGCGGAGCATATACATGACAACTAATCAATCATCTTTGTAAATATGTATGGCATACATTTTCACACTAATCTGTATATCATGATACATGTATTATACCACATCAATTAATATGTAACAATACATGTGTCCTAATCGTACCCATTGATGTATTACAACATATATATCATAACAACATCAACTGGTATGTTACAATGATATATTATAATTAATTTCTATACTACTTCATATTCATCACACTTTCACATTCATTACACTTTCATATTCATTGCCCCTAGGATCCCTTGAGAACTTCATAACATAGATAGTTACTGGTTAGCTGCAGTAACACGGATACACGTGTGCCGACCTGGTCCCTTTTAGCAAAGGTATAGTCAGGAATCTCATTAGGAAATGAGTGTGTGGCCTGTGAATGCTTTCACTTTCAGTAAATCATTGTGCACTTATTTACAATTAACATTCACCACGCTCATTTCTCCAAGATTTCCCAAATCTTCTCCAGGCTCTATACCCTCAGTATGTCTCTATAACTATCTATACTTACTCTCAGCATTTCTCAACTATTCTCATTCTTTTCAATATCTTTCTCATACATCAATGTGTCATAATACGTGAGTCTTGATCACATAACTTAATGTATTACAATACATGTATTATGAGTAGACCTTTTGATATACTACAATACCTGTATCATAACCACATCCATCAATTTATTCTGGCTCATGCATTATAGTCACATTTCTCACAATTTCATCATCATGTCATATCATTTCATTTCATACATAAAACTTTTTCTTCATGTAAGAACAGTTGAACACTTTTCATCAATAACATGGTTTCACCCATTTTGACATACTTCAACTATCAAATAACATCTATATTCAATATATCATTTAACATGGAAATACTATCAAACAATTTCACACCACACAAGCCAATATAATATGCTGAAGGTCAGATACCTCCGGACTCAGTCTAATCATACAATCTAACATATACACATTCTTAGTAATAACAAAGTCTTTTATCCTAAAGTCTGACATCACTCAATATTCACTGTAAGTTTATCATTCTAAAAATGTAAAATAGTAATCTTACTATCTCTAAACCATGTTTCATAGTAAAATCCTAATATTCTTAAAATAGTTCTTTTCAGAGCCTTTGCTATAATTTATACTTAGATAGTTCTAAAAATACTCATGGGGTTTTCAAATCAAAATATCAAAGAGAAGTTAGGGTTTGGGATCACTTCCCTTACTTGGAAATGGGTCTCTCAGATCAAGTTTTCCTAGAGATTCAAGGGAGAGGCACTACGTTAGGTTAAGGCTTCCTTGAGTACCACAAAGTACAAACTTTTAGATCGGATAAAATTGGAGAAATAAGAATGAAGTTAGAGAACTAAACTCAAGGAAACTTACTTGGATCTAAATGATTGAGCTCTCAAGCCCGAATTCGAAGGAAAATTGAGGGTTAAAAGAGGATTTCTAAAAAGAGAGGGTGAGAGGTCAGAAAGAATAAGAGAGAGATTGAGATTTTGGATTGTAATCCAAGTTCCCTAGGTAGAATGCCCTTAAATACTCCTTAACTCGCGATATTCTCGCTACAGCAAGTTATCTCTTGCTCTAGCTAGAGTTTTCCTGCTACAGCGAGCTCTTCTCTCACTGCAACAAAAAAATCAACGAAAATTTCCCTTTGTTATTTGTCATTCTAGCAATAGCGAGAGCTCCTCGCTACAGGCAGAGCATCCTTGCTATAGCGAGAGAGCATTAGAATGTCTGATTCTGAATGCATCTTTCTCATTACAACAAGAGATATCTCACTACAGCGAGATACCCTGCATCCAAAATTCATATTTTTCTATACAGTACTACATATATATGTGGATGTTATAGTACTACATATGTATGGATTAGATAAAGTCAGAATGTGTGTACTTAAGACATGTTTCATTTAATTGTGTAATGATGTATGATTTATTGCTCTGGCATAATTGATGAAAATTGTTTGGCTATTTGAATGATGAAACGTGTCCTGTTATGTATATGCGGACTAGACTAAGTCTAGGTGTATTAAGTATTAGAGTAGAATGATGAGAAAGAAATGAAGGAAATATGTTATAAGTGAAAAGTAAAGAAAAGAACTTGTGTGAACAATTGAGAATTTTTGAGAAGAACACAAGAAAAGGAAAAATGAGTAACTAATACTTGTGTCATAAAAATACCGATTGGTACGATTATAATATGTATTAAAATACATTGACGGGTGATATTATAACACATTGTGTTAGATTGATTAGTGTGATTGTAACACATATATTAGAACAATATTGATTGATGTAAGCAGTATGATTTGGTGTGCCACTGTTGAGTTTTCATATGGACAGTTTAGAGATACACTGAGGGTATAAAGTCCAGAGATGATTTGAGAAATCTGGGAGAAATGAGGATGATGAATGCTAATATCTTATGTGTACACAACTAGTAGCAAAAGCATTCATAGGCCTCACGCTCATTTTCCGACCTAAACTCTTTACTATACCTTTGCTATGAACGTCTAGGAAAAGTATCTAGAGTATTTAGGGTGGCTCGTAGCGACTATCCATACTGGCGTAAGTCTATTGTAACTAGGAAAAGTATGTTAGTAGCGATTTAGGGGCCCGTGAGTATCTAGAGTAGTCTTATTTGGTGAATGATTCAAATTTAGAATGAATAAAGTGGCATGAGTTTAGATACTAAATGATTGTGTTGATTTAGCGAGAAATTAATTATGTTTAATGAAGTAGAAATGAAATGTATTTGATTAAGTGAAATGGTGTGTGTGAATGTTCTCTGTTTAATTAGAATTTGTTTTATAAATAATTTCCATCTGGATGTATGTTATATAAGATAATAATTTCTTTATATTATTTCAACCGTTTAACTAAATAAAAATTAGTGGAACAGACGATACTCACCCTTTACTAATATTTTTAAGTGATGAAAATGGAGAGGTAAAGAAGATTGATCCGTTCTAGGATCATACTCGCAAAAGATTGCAGAAAAAAACTGCTCTATCAGAATTAATTTATTTTTAAAAATGTAATAGTATTAATTGAGTTTTCATTTAGAATTTATATTTATTGATAAACCTTATTGTAAGTATTGATTAAGGTGTATGTGAAATATTTAGTAGTTAATCGATTTAAATTTTAATTTATACTTAGTTGAAAATTTAATTTGTTGTAAAATAGTATTATTTATATTATAAAATTTGAATTATATATATATATATATATATATATATATTTTACATAAAATCTTAATTTTTATTCCAATTATAAATTCAAGTTATGAAAATGCATCTTTACTTTATTATGAATAAGACTTTTACACTAGTAAAGTTTTAAAATTTGTTAATCTTTATCACTTTATATATATTCATGTATATGTGCAATTTTTCTAAATCTCTTCAAAACTTTTACGAATTTTATCAAGTTTATTTTAAGATATTCTATAATATTAAAAGAAATTACTTGAATTATAGTAAAAATGTTACAATAAGCATAACACATGCACAATTAATTATAATATTATAAGAAAATAAAAATAATGATAAAATCATACCATAAAAGATATAAGTATATGTAAATTATAGCATATAAGTATAACGAAGGAAAATGATAGTAACTATATTATAATTTTATAAAATAGAATACAAATAATATATGTAAAATAAAAGGAACAGTAATATATATTTAATATTGACTATAATTATTATTAGAAAATAAAAATGCTTATAAAATACAAATAAAAATAAAATTATATTTAAACAAAACTACAACAAAAAGTAATATTATAAATTTTATAAAAAAAACAAATCAATAAAAAAACAGTGTAAAATTATTATGACATGAAAAATTTTAAAATCAATATTAAAATAATATTTTTAAATAATGTGATAAAACTAATTTTTTATAAGATTATATAAACAAAAATATTACTATAGTTTAATAACGATCAATAATACAAGTAAAAATTAAAAAAATATGTAATTTAATTAATTTTATAAAATTCATTCTATTTGATTTGATATATTTAATAAAAATAATTAATTTAAAATATTTAATATTTTAATTTTAATTTGTTTATAAGTTCTTAACTAAAAGTATTATTATATAAAACAAATATTTTTAGTGAATTAACTTATAGGATATATATGATCATCTTATAAAAAAAATTAATTTAAAATATTTTTTTAAAATATTTGATTCATAATTTTTTCTTTATTTAATGAAATATCAATCTAACCCACGTCCTATGGCATTTTAGCCTTATATACTTTTTATGTAACGAACCTTTTGATTTTGTTGACTTTGTGGCTCATATAGATTTTCTTAATGTTATAACCACTCTTAGCAAAACTTTTCTTAAGAGTATAAATAGGTATGAGAACGGATAATGTACTTGGTAGGTACTCGTGAAATTTACTCACAACAGGTAGGGTATTCATTCGCTATACAGGTATTAGTATAAAGAAATATTTACAAATTTTAATAGAGATGAGTATGGGTATCTAAGTACTCACCCTGCCTAAACCAAAAAAATTATTTTGATTTATATTTTAATATAAAAATTTATCTCATTCTCAATGCTTATCCCATTTAAACCTATTGCAGCAACCATGAGGTACGAGTATGCAAGTTAATGTTACTATCCACACAGGATTAGGACTGGATACATGTATTTTTTTTTAAAACGTGAGTATGAAGATCGGTACTGTAGTACCCACCCATACCAAATTCTACCCATTGTCATTCCTAGTTATAGAATGTCCTCTGCATAATATTATTGGGCTCTTTGCTATCTATTTTCAAACTTGTTAATCATGAGATATCTTATAATTATTAATTATTTTTAAAAATAAATTATTGAAATTAGAATCTTACATTTTTAAAAATATATTTAATATTTTATATTTTACAAAAATATATTTGCAAAGATTTTTTCTTTTATCATCGTAAAGAACATTTTTTAAAAAAGTTATAATAATTTTTAACAGCGTGTGAAGGAAAAAGATAAAAGAAAAATAAACTCTCTCTATGTGAATTCAACAATATAGACTTCTTATTTTTAAGAAGAAAAAGACAATATAGACTTCTGCACTCTTCATGTGGATATCATCTGCTGAGTACAAGCCGGAAATATCTTCTCATGAGTTACCAGCAAACCTGACCATTTTAATAATTTAGTTTATAAAATATAAATTTAATAAATTTGATTATTGAATCTAATCATACGATTTAGATAATTACGTATATTAAATTTTAAAAAAATTAAAAAATTAGAGATATTTGATTTTACATTAAAAATATATAATACTCAAAATTATTTAATGATATATCTACTTATGTTTAAATAATAATTTTTAAAAATTCAATCTAATGAAGATTTGAATTTAATGATTAAATTAGTAAAGTTAAATGTTAATTTAACAATTCATGTTAAGTGAGTACGTCCTCTCCCAAAAAAGGCTAACGCTCCAACAAGTTAAGAAAATCATTTTCTAAGTAACGACTAATGGGTAAGATCTCCCGTATAAAGCATTATGCTAATTATATTCAATATTTAAAATGATTTAAATTATATTAAGGTTTAATTATATTTTTTGTTTGTGTAAAATTAGCATATTTTATGATAAGTCCTAATAATTTTTTTTATAAAGATTTAATCCTTAAAATGTTAAAAAGTTAAAATTTAGTTTTTGTTATCAACTCTCCTCTGTTAAGTGTTATGATGGCAGAAAGTCAGCTTAGCATTGTCACGTGGCATGCCACATTATTTATTTTATAATATTTTATTATTTAAAAATAAATATTTACAAAAAAAGTCATTAAACATATTTTATATTTTTGCAAAAGGAAAAGGTCTTTTTCTTCCTCTTCTTAGGTTGTTAAAGTTGAAGAAGAGTTCAAATACTAATCCAAGATTTTGAAAACCATTAAGCTAAATTCTAAAACCCCCACATACTATCGAACCCAAGAATTGAGTTCAAATGATTCCACATTCAAGTCCTAACAAAAAGTTGAAAGCTTAAGAAAATTGTGGCTACCATAAGAAAGGTTACAGGAGAGTTGGTCCGTGAGAGTGAAGAGTCTCTTTACAACAATATTACAAAGTGTTAAGTGACATTTGGGGAATGGTGTTGGAGTTGGGGTTGTGAGTAGGGGTGAAGGTTGAGGTTGGAGGTTGTTAGGCCTGTGTTGGGTGTATACCTATTTTCTTTTAGAACTAATGATGTATTCATTTAACTACGGTGTCTCTGTGTTTTGAATATGATGTTGTATGATTGGTTGTGGTGTGAGATGGCTTGAATTTATGTGTGTATAAGTTGTATGGTTGCTAAGTAAAAAGTTGATGCATGTTGTGTGAGTTGGAAGATTTTGGATTAGGTTGACCTGTAGGAAATCTCGTTGTAGCGAGATATCTCTCACTGTAGCGAAAATGGGTTATTGAAAACAAGGCCTTCAGAAGCTCTCTCGCTGCAGCGAAAATGACAGAGAGTAGAAGGGTTCCATTGTTTGGTATATCTCGCTATAGCGAGAAGATTGCGAGCTGAGGGGTATTTTAAGGGTTTTGAGCTGAAAACTTTTATTTCTCATCAAATCACCAACCTCTCTCACTTCCTCTTCGTTCTCTCACCCTTTTCACTGAAAGAAAACCCTCTCAAGGCCAAACTTCTTCCTGATCCAAGTGAGAACATCTACCTAGTGCGAATCTAGGTGAGTTTTAGGGCTTGGTTCCCTTATTTCATCCCTCCTTTTCTTTTAGTTTCTCTTCTTAAAGGTTTCTATTTTCCAATAGTGCGGAGATCTGAGTCTTTGAGCATTGTTTCTTTCTCTGGGACTCTTGAAGACCTAGATCTAAGGGAATATAACATCCTTGTGTTTACATTATTATTATAGTAGTGAATGTTGATTGTATTTATGAAATTAATTAAGTTTTGGAGAGTTAAATGGTGTAAGCTGTAGGATATCTCGTTGTAGCAAGGAGCTTTCGCTTTAGATAGAATGACAGACAACAAAATGAAATTTTATCTATTTTTTTTTTGCTATAGCGAGAGAAGGACTCGTTATAGCGAGAATATTGTAAGTCAAGGGATATTTAAAGGTTTTCAAGTTAGAAAACTTGGATTACAATTCAAGTTTTGAGCTCTCCCTTGTTCTCTTGACCTCTAACTCTCTCTTAGATAAATCTCTCCAAAATCTCAACTCTCCTTTGAATCCAAGATTGGGAACTCAACCAATTGACTCCAAGTAAGTTCTTGGAGCTTTGTTCTCTCTTTTTGGTTGTTTTCTATGTTTCCCCTTCTCAAAATGCTCTCTTTGGTAATACCTAGGAAGAACTTGGTTCTTTAACTAAAACCCTTCACAAACCCTCTTTCAAAACTTCGTTTCAAAGTAAGAAGGGCTCTATTTCATGATTTTAAGCATAATAAATATTTTGTACTCATAAGAGTACTTTATGTATGTGTTCCTGCATTATTTTTATGATTGATTGATATTGGATTGTTATGAAAGTATATTTTGTTAATTTTGGGTTTAATGATATGTTTGAGTAGTATACTTGTTTAAAACTTAGTCCAGAAGTGCTTTACTAAGCACGATCTTTTACTTAAGTGATGAGTTTAGTAGGAAAAGGAGTATGGGATAAGCGTAAAAAGCTAAATGGATCTAATGTGAATAGTTATAGAGATACACTGCAGGGTATAGAGTTCAGAGATGAAGGGAAATCTGGGAGAAACGTAGGGTGGTGAGCGACATTCGCGCATGTATACATACTCTTTCTGAGAACGAATGCGCCACACGATCTCACACTCGTTTCCTGACTAAACTTCTGACTATACCTTTACTAAGGGGTCTATTACTATATACGTTGTATCCATATGCATGGGCTAATCGACAACTATTTACCTAGTTGTGTAAGACCTCAAGAACTGCTGGAGGCATCGTATATTTGTGATCACAGTGTACTGTGAGTGCGTATATGAAAAAGGGGCATATAATTACTTGTGATGGAATATATGTGTATGTAATACATTGTTGTTGAAATTGATATTATCATATTATCTTTTGTTCCATGATTATGATTATGCTGTAATGTTAGTTTTTAAATAGTGTTATGGTTAAATGATAAAATAGATGCTCATCCTTACTAATATTTTCAGGAAAGAATTATACTAATAGATAGTTATGTACATAGTAGGCTTAATTATGTATTTAATGAGTATCAAAGGACATGTTATTTTAAGTTTGTTGTCCGTGTCGATGATGTACCTAAGACTTTTATCATGTTAGAAATGGATCTATTTTATAGCATCTCTTTTGATTTTCCTATGAGTAGAATACACCATACTTTATATATCTATATCTATAGAGGAATTGTTAGAACTCCAGCAGCCTTCACATATCTATTTACATATCACGAGCATGATTATCTTGCAAGGCCAACTCGAGTTATCGGGGAACGAGTCATAGGGGTTGAGGTTATGGCTAACTTAAAGGATCTATACCTTGGATTAGCTGATGATCTTGACTCGAAGGATTTAGCAGAGATTGAGAGTTGGTATAGGAATGAATAAAATCGAGTGCTCAGTGTTGGATGTGTTTTGGGGCTGCTCTGGGACTTAAATTGCTTTTTCTTTTATGTAATTATTTTGGTCATGTAAATATTATTTGGAGTCCCACCTATTTTAACAAACAGTTTGTAAATTACCGTATGAAATATGTATAAATGCAGGTCTTGGACCAATATTTGTAAAAATCTATTTCGGTTAATTATGACTTATGTTCACTGCTATTTACTTAATATTTCTCGGATTAGTAAACCTTGTAAACAACCTCATTCATAAAATAGATATTTTATCTATCTAGACTTACAATATTATGATGAGTTTGTATAAATGGAATAAGCAGTTTTTAAAATATAAAGATTTAAGATGTTACAGGGAAACCATCCCAGGTAAGGGGAGCTTACCTGAGCTGGCCTTGTTCATTCCATAGATGCTGAGATATTTGGATAATTAATTTTGTTTTAGTTGAGAATAGTTGTTGTATGAGCAAATCTTAGGTTAGAAACCAAAGTATGTATGACTGAGTATATTTCTCTATTGCTTGATAAATGTTTGGAATGTTGTGGTAGAAAATGACATGCTGAAATATTTGATATGGCTGTGAGCTGCTTAGTTTTATTTTGAAATTATATAAGGCTGTTGCTGCTGCTGCTGAGGTTGAGAATATGTATATAAGTTATGCTGCATCATATTAATTTTCATCATTCTAGAGCCGAGTTACATGTTTAGGTGGTTAAACATGTAATGATAGAAATGCTAAGTTATGTTGTGTCTGGATCCAGATGTCAGGATGGGTTGCTTCTAGACCAGAAACAGTTTCTCTGGATTAATTAGGCTGTGAAACCAGCTGAAACTTAATTGTTGCATCTGCATTATATAGGCTAGGAATTGGTTGAACATGCTACATCAATTGAGCTATATAAACCTTTCCGATATTTTCATACTCTATAATAATGACTGTTGACTTCATAAGCTCACTCTTACACTTGTTTGTGTTAGCGTGTGTGCTGCGATGATCGTACGGTGATATGTGAGCAGGTGTGATAGGTGAGACATCCACTTATCATGCTAGAAGGTCTGACTGAGGAAGATATGGAGTCAAGTGCTTTTGTGAAGATTGTAACTTTATTTATTTTGTTAGTTTAGGTCTTAGTAGCGGATCTAGACTGTTTAGTTACAGTATTCAATAACGTAATTGTTGTTTATAAAAATTGTATTTTGAGCTTCATGTAGAGCAACTGTTGAAAATACGTATATTTGTGTAATTTTTGGAATATACAAAAATTACCTTATGGTTTTGTTATTCTATTGTTAAAGTTTAATTTATGAAAAATATACATTCTATAATCTACGTATATTTTATCTCATAAATAACTCATGCTAGAAGTAGTGATGCATGATGTCATTGATATTTTATAAAAAGGAATTGTGACAAAAGTGAGGGTGGAGCGAGTTTGAGAATGAAAAAAATAGGGAGAGAGAGGAAAGAAAAGGCTACGGAAAAGTTGGAGGTAATGGTGGAGGTTGAAATGGGATGATGGTTGACAAGATTGATTAATTTAGAAATTTTTAAACAAATATTTAATTAAAAATAAAATAAATACCATCATTTTAATACATTGTAATTGTTACAATGATAACCGTTATACAAAATAAAAATTACAATAATAAAATGAATATATAAAACTAAGACATAATATAGTAAAGTAATTTTTATATGATATAATAATATTCATTAATTAGGTAAAGTTAGAGATAAATTTGACTAATTCTTTTTAAAAAATTATAAAATGAGAGGAATGAAACTTGAACTAATTTAAAATTAGTGACCATAACCTAACTTTTTATATTTTTAAAATTTTTCATTAAATTATTTTAAGTATACCAGATATTGTTGTATGTTTATTTCAAAAATTTTAAATAAATAAATTTAAAATTTAACATTTCAATTAAATTATACTTAATATTAAAATAATGTATTTAAATGATTGATATCACGTGTATGAATTTCAATAATTGTTTCTTATTACCGTTTCTATCTTCTAAATTATAATTATATTAATTGACTTCAATAATTGCATTATTTTGCCTTATGTAATTAACTGATTTTGAATGTATTCAAATGCTTTTAAAAGGTATGGAACGGTAGTGCGTCGACTCAATCTTATGCGTTATATATTATGTTTCAAATTATAAATAATTGCTCCGATTATGATGTTTTGAATGCTGGTTTTCTCATACCTTTTCTATATAAAATCAACTTAGTATTTTTTTTAAAGAGTATGTTAAATTCTAGGAGATTTTTACCATGCTTGAAGATAAATAAATCTTGAAGGATTTTGCTATCATACGTTTCAAGTTTTTTTTTTCATTATTTTCTTACAAAAATATCAATTGAAAGTGATATATCTGTATTTATAACACATTAATTAAAATGGGTAGAAAATTAGTAATTAAGAGATTTTAGAATTTTTAGGCATTATATCTTATGAAAAAAGAAATCATCAGAAACGGCGATACAATTTAGGAGAATGATAATTCCAAAAAACAACAGCATCCAACTTAAAGGAGCATAGCCGGATATGGACAAGGAAAAGTGTGGTATTCGTACTCATCCACCTATTCTGTTGATATTTTTATATTTCATTTGAAAGAAATCTTGTGACTTTTTTTGTTTAATTTCCCATCTTAATTTCTTCAAGTGAGTCTTATATAAATTTACTTTTGTTATAAAATAATTTTTATTTAATTCCTCTAAATGTTCTCATTTTAGAAGAATCAGCTAAAAAATTTATAATATTTTTTAAAACTAAATGCCAAATTTGTAATATGGAAAGAGATCAAACCAAAAAACCTATAAGAATTTCACTAACTAAATGAAAACCAAAATTACAAAAATATTATTTGAAAAATCAAAATATATTATTATGAAGGATTCATTTTAAGAAAATTAAAAATAAAATATTACATAAAAATATTTCTAAAACTTAAAACAAAGTTCTTAGTTAATTTTTTTGGCATTTTGACATAGATATTTATAAATTATAATTAATTTAAATACACAGAAAACATAAGTTTAATTCAGTTTCTAATTCTTCAAAATTTTATATTTTCTTAATTTGTAAAGTAATAATTAATGACAAGTGGAATATCATATTATCGTGGTCACATCATCAATACATTGTTCCTTTCACTCACCCACCACAACTCCTTTATTGATCATCCCTCCTCCCTCAATTTGGACCTAAGCGTGACTAACTAAAGCTGGATATTTGGGCTATTCTTTTCTTTTATGTTTTATTCTCTTTGTTTACATAAAGTTAGGTACATGGACTTAAAGCTCTCAAGCCAGCTTATATATATACATGAAGAAGGTTTGGAATCCCAAGAAACCTGTATCCTCAAGTAACGATGAAGTGTATTCTTGTTGAGATGAAATCATCCTCTGAGATGATCTAGCAACTTTCATCTCAAGAAACTATTTAATGTTTCTAAGAATTTTAAATTTGAATCACTTTGTAGCAGTTTTGAACTTTATCGGTGAAGATCTCTTTTGTTTGGTCCAGTAAAAAGCATGTCGATCGTCTACATAGACTAAAAGAGAGTAATGACTTTTGGATATTTTGAAGCTTTGTGATATTATGGCGGGTGAGAACTTATTTATGAAATCATTGTCTTGAGGCTTGTTTTAAGACAGAGAAAGAACTGTGAAGCCTATAAACAAGATTTTTATCCTTTAGAGCCAGCACAGAGACAATACCATGTAAACTTTTTCAAATAGATCTATTAAAAAATAAGTTGTTGATGTCTAATTGAAGTATGCACCATTATTAAAAACAATAAAGAGTAACATTCTTCCTATATTTTAGCTTTGCTATAAGAGAGAATATGTTAAGAAAATCAATGTCAACTTGTTCGGCATAACCTTTGGCTACAGACTTTATTTTATAATAATCCATGATGTCATTTGAGTGATACTTGACTTTATAGATCCATTTACAAACAATTACTTAGTTGCTTACATGAGCATAGTTGAACAATAAACCAAGTGTTGTTGGCTTTGAATGCTTGAATTTCTTCTTTTATTGTATATTTTCACTCAAGAATCTTGGTAGGTTTATTATGGCACCAAGAGCCATGACGTAACAATGAGCAAGGTTCTAAAAAAATACAATTAAAAATATTTTGTTAAAATAAAAAAAAGTCATCATTAAGTGTTTGTTAGTATTACATAGTATAATTAAGTCTCGCATTTTTTATTCTTAAGTAACTTCTATCTTTTTGTTATAATATAAGTAATATCTTGTAAGGCTTTTGTATGCACATTAAATAAAATATTTTTCTAATGTAGTCGTGGTTGTAAGTACATATAACGTGGGGTGAACCACGTTAAATTCTTAAGTCATTCTCACTTTCTTTTTCATTTTTTTTCTTTTATTTGCTCCTAACAAATGTTATCAACAACTTATCTTAGTATGTGTCACGACCTCCTTTTTTTTTTTTTTTGAAAAGGATCAATGACAGGCTACAATTTATCCCATTATAAAATTTTCGTATCTTAGAAAGACTTGAGACTCATTTCACAATAATCACTAAAAATAAAAACTTATCATTTCAATGATAAAACAAGACCTAAAGATATCATTACAGAATCATAATCATATGTATACATAATTATTCTATAATAATATTTACATGAGAGTTGCTTAGTATAGAGCTCCAATATAAATTATAAACAAAATTACATGTCTCAAAATTATTGCTAAGTAGCCTAAACTCGTCACTAAAGCCTAAACTAACAAAATAAGTAAGACTACAACTCTTCCCAAAAAGGGTAAGCTAAATTCCAAATATGCCTAAGTCAGACCTTCAAGCATGGGGACTAGGTGCATCACCTATCACATCTGCTCATGTACTACCATACGGTCATTGCAACACACACCAACACAACAAATGCAAGGGTAAGCTTAAATAACCAACAGTCATAAATATATAGTTTGAAATTATCAGATGTATTTATATAGCTTATATGATTCTCAGCAAAACAATATAACAAACTCAACCAATCGATGTAGCATGTTCAGTTCATCCCCAGCCCATCTAATGCAAGTACAACAATATAGTTTCAACTGGTTTCACAGCTCAAGTATTCCAGAGGAACTATTTTTGGTCTCTGGGAGTGACCCATCTCAGTATCTGGATCTAGACAAAGTACGGCTCAGCATTTGTATCATTATATGTCTAACCACCTAAACATGTAACTTGGCTATAGAATGATGAAAATCAATATGATACAACATAGTTATATATATATATATATATATATATATATATATATATATTCTCAGTCTCAGCAATACAACTATATATACATTTTCACAATAAAACGAAACAGCTCACAACATTAATAAAATATTTTGACATAAATTAATCATCCTCAACACATATATCACAGCTATAATCAACATAATATATCAGCATTTCAACATAAGCAATTCCACAAGACAGCAGAAAGGTCCATTACACATCAAGCTTAATACACTCACCAAACAAAAGTCAATCCATTTAGCCATGCTCATCTTGGATTCTACCCTAAAGTTTGTTCATAAGTCAACTCATTCTCAGCTAAAACAAGATTATATATATAATATCACAACACCCAAGTAAGTAATAAAGGCCTTCTAGGGTAAGCTCCCCTTAACTAGAACAGGTTTCCTTGAATCGGACTATATGCGAGTTCCAACAAAAGAAACAATACCAGGAGGCTCAGATCTCCTCACTATTAGGAAATGGAAACTTTTGAGAGAGAAACGCAAGAAGTAAGGAGTGGAGTTGGAGAACAAGATCTTAGGAACTCACCTAAATTTTCACAATAAGAAGATTCCTTCTTGGATCGAGAAGAAGTTTGGCCTTGAGGAGGTCTTCTCTAAGGGAAGAAGGTGGGAGAAGAGAGAGAAAGTGAAAGGGAATAGTAGTTTGGTAAGAAATAAAAGTTTTTAGCTCAAAATTCCTTTAAATACCTTTAAGCTTAGGATTTTCTTACTACAACGAGCATCACTCACTGCAACGACATATACCAGACAATGGACCCTTTTTGCTATCTATCATTTTTGCTACAATGAGGGTCTCTCTCACTACAATAAGAGAGTTATTGGTTTAATCTTATCTAACTCTCACTACAGCGATGCAATAGAGCTCCAAAAAGCCTTATTTTGGATGATTATTTCTCACTGCAGCGAGATATCCTGCAGTTCAACATTAATCAAAATCCTCCAAACTCACACAACATGCATTAACTTTTTACTCAGCAACCCTGCAACTTATACATACAAGAATTCAAGTCATCTCATACCATAACCAACATATAACATCACATTCAGCATACAAAGATATTATAGTTAAATCATTACAACATTATCTTCAAAGGAAAAGAGTGACTGTATATATATGTGTGTGTGTGTGTGTGTGTGTGTGTGTGAGTGTGTGTGTGTGTAAATACACAGGTCTGACAGTATTTTTTATAAAAAAAAAAATTAGTTTTTTATGGAGGCCTCAATTTAGAGGAAGTAGTGAGAACTTTCTTTGGAGGAAGTAATAGGGGCAACAACACTTTAAGAGGAGAAAGTGAGGGTCGATAAATTTAATGGTAGAGACTTTGGATTATGGAAGATACAACTAGAAGATTATCTATATTAGAATAAGTTGTATCAACCCTTGACAGGGAAGAAGTCAGACAATATGGAGCAAACAAATTGAGAGCTGTTCAATCAACAAACTCTTGATATGGTCATAAAAGTGCAGTAAAATTGAAGGAAATAGCAATAAAGTAAAGGTTTGAGAAATGAGATTACTAATCAAATGAGGTTAGGGTTGATTTCACCTATTTGTCAATTGCAAAACTGAATTTAATTTGAATTTCTAAGTTTCTTAATTGATTGATGATCAATTTTATTGGTTAATAAAAGTTCAATTCCTTGACTCAATGATCCTAATATCTAATAAATCACCCTAATTTCTTAGGTATAAATAAATTAAATATTGAACAAAGAATGAGAAATTAATAGATTACAAGATAATGAATGTTTATTCGTAAGATATCATAAATCTTGACATTCAATTCATATCAGAGATGTTCACTCAACATGTATTGATGTAAAATTTCTATGTTCAATTCAATTGAATAACTAATTCAAGAATTGTATTAAGGAAAGAAATAAATTTACAATACAATCAAGAACCTAGAACTCAAATCCACAATCAATTTACAATTTTCCAATAGGATCCATCAATCCTTAACAAAATAAATTCAAAACATGATTCTAAAAAAATGAAGAAAGAAAAATTAGAAGAGAAGGTAAGGAAGAACTCTATGAATCCAAGTCCCAACCTTGATTCCTCTACAATTGAGCCTTGAAATTCAAACCCAAATCTTTCTCTCTCTCTCTCTCTAGCTTTTTAAGAGTGTGGAAAAGGAAAAAAAAAAAAAAGAGAAAAGATCCTTTTAATTCTGAGTTTCAAGCTATTTATAAGTTTCTCACGCTTCTAGTGTAATCACTTTTAGTGCCTAAACTGTTAACGCGAAACCTATGTCTTTCATGACAGCTTTTAGAACTTTCACTTTTTGTGTCGAAAGTGTTGATGTGCAGACCTTTAGTGACTATTGCACTTTGAAGTGATCATTTTCACCACTAAACGTGATCATGCACATCCCTTTCTCTATATCTCAAACTCTAGAAGACTCACTTTTGACACTAAGAGTGATTATGCATAAAGTCTTCCTCAATATTATTCTCTAAAAAGCTCACTCTTGGCACAAAGAGTGATTACACGCACCATATATGTCACGACCCCCTATTTTTTTTCTTAAGGATCAATAGCATAATACATATTTGTTCCTTGTATAGATTTATCTAAGATAATATAATTTACATTTAATTCAAAATAATTCTTTTTTTGTTAGAACTTAAATTCAACATCTCAATAGAATAACAAAACCCTAAGGACATTTTCATACAACCCAAAAGTTTATACATGTATTTACAACAGTTGCTCTACATGGAGCTTAAAATACAAATTTATAAACAAAGATTACATTTCTTGAAAATTGTAGCTAAATATTCTAGACCCTTAGACTAACAAAATGAATAAAGTTACAATCCTCCCACAAAGCATGATAACTCTAAACATACCCCAGCTAGACCTTCTAGCATGAAAAGCAGATGCATTACCTATCACATCTGCTCACGTACCACCATACAGTCATCGTAGCACACACATATCAGTACTGACAAATGCAAGGGTGAGCTTACATAACCAACTATTATAATCATGGAGCATAAAAATATAAATAAAAAATATCTATAGCTTTCACAATTCTCTATAAATAACTCAGCAATCTCAGCCAACTGATGCAGTATATTCAGCTCATTTCTAGCCTATCTAATGCAAATTCCCAATTTAGTATGACTCAGTCTCGCTCGAGTGAGGACTACCTTGCCTGAGCAAGACTCCCTACACCCAGAACTCTCAATCTTTTCCCCGAATAAGATAATACATGTCCTCAGCTATAATCCTTAGGTTATTACATACATAACACACCTAATGATTGATCACAAACCCATACTGTTAATCACACTAAATAAAACCATCACATAGCACTACGAATACACAACTCTTTATTCAACAATCATACAACTCACACACACACACACACACACACACATACACACACACACACACACACACACACACACACACATATATATATATATATATATATATATATATATATTCCAACTGATGAAAATTCATACAAGTCTAACAATATATCCTTTATAAAGCCTTTAGAGTGATCACTTTTTGTCTTCAAAGTGATTATGCGCAGGATACACCCTCTTCAAAGCCTTTGCAATGCTCGTATTTGGTAATGAAAGTGAGCATACGCTCAGTATATTTCACTCTCTAAGTCTCTGGAATGTTCACTTTCTTCACTAAAAGTGATTACGCTCAACCTTTAATGACTTCTAGACCTCTGGAATGTTCACTTTTTGCACCCAAAGTACTGACTTTCGTCAACTAGTCTTCTTTGCTCTTTGAATGCGATCCCTTTTAGGAAGCAAAGTGACTACATGAAAGATTATTCTTCATTCTCAATTCTTTTAACTCATTTATTTTTCCCTTAAACTTCTTGCGAAACTAGAATAAAAACAAAACTTGCATAAAAACTCTATTAAATCCAAACAATTTGATTTATTAAGAATAAAATTAAAATTTATGTACAAATATAGTTTTGTGATTTTTATCTTCCTACTTACAATTTTCTATAAAAAAATTTCCTAGAAAACTAACTATAAACTCAATAAAATCTGGCTTTATGAGCTATCTCATAAGTAGCCAAGGAGATGCTATAACTAAATAATTTCTTAAAGAATTGGGAAAAGAACATGAAGATTCACTATTATTCCATGGTAGTCAGAATGTTATATGTCTTGCCAAAATTCTAGTCTTCGTTTTAGATACTACCACATAATATGAAGTATCATTTTAGCATAAACTTGATAAGCGATGGAAATTTATCTTTATTAAAGATCTCAATAACAAAGAACCTAGTTGATATATTGACCAAGATTATCACCACTAATAAGTTGAGGCTTTGCATTGGCTCAACTTGCCTTTGAGGATAATTAATGATGAAACTGCTACACTAGGTGAAGCACAAATAAACTCGTTATTTACAATAAATTGTTGTAGATTAAACTCCAAGTAGGGGAATTATTTGTATTATGTTGTCTAATTAAGTCTCACATTGTTTATTCTTAAGTAACCTTTGGCTAATTATTACTATAAGTAACAACTTGTAATGCTTTTATATGCATAGTAAATAAAACACTTCTCTAATATGTTGTGGATGTAGGCACATACAATATGTACCAAACCATGTTAAATTATTACCAATTTAAACAACGATTACTTCAAATTAACTATTTAAATTCATTATAACTTAGAAAACATTTATTAAACAACAAAATAATATTTTTTATTATTTTATTTGTTAAAAAATATAGTTCATTTACTAAAACTATTAAATTGATATTTTAGAAAGGAGAAAAATCATAGAACTAGTTTATTAATTCAAATTTTATACAAACAAACTTTTTTAAGCCTAAATTTATTTTTATAAAATTATAATATTTAGAATATAAGATAACATTGTTATATATATTACCCTACAATAAAAAATATAGAAGGAAAAAAAAGATCACAAACTTATATTATAAATTGTTGCAAAAAAAAAAAGATTATTAATAACAATAAAGTGTTTTAATGTAGAAAATTATATGAGTAAGTGTTTTAATTAAAAAATTCATATTTCAAAAAATTTAAGGTAACATAAATTATATATAAATTTCTTTTGACTTAATTGACAATAGAAGATAATATAAATTATATATAATTTTAAGTGATTAAATACTTAATTATTTAATTATTTAAGTTTAGAAATATAGTTTTGATCTTATTTATTAAATTAATTATTTAATTAATAAAAAATAAAAATATTTATAGAATAAAAAGTATATTTTAATTAATTAATATTAATTATTAAAGTTTAGAATAATTTAATTTAAGATAAATTTGTATTATTTAATAATTAGAGGAAGAAATCTTTAAAGTAATATATTTTAATTAATAAAGTATGTATTTAATGTATTAAAAATAAAATAAAATATGATTAAATTTTTTTAAAAATAATTTATATTGCATGAGACGTAAGGTAACACATATACATATAGGTCTCAATGTTTTACAGCATATAAAGATAGACTACATATTAATATTATAAATTTTTGCATTAAATAAGTGAGATGATTTTAATTTAATTAATAAATAAATATATTTAATAATTAAAAAGTGAAATATTTAAGAGAATATATTTTATTAATCAATAAAATGATTAATAAATTAATTATTTAATTAATTGAATATAGATTATAATTGATTGCATAATAAGATAAAAATAACTTTAACTTAGTTGATGAATTAATAAATCAATTGTTTGATAATTAAAGAGAAAAAAAATAAAAAATATACCTTAATTGATAGATAAATATTATTTAACTTAAAAATGAATTTGCATCACATGAAACTTAATATAACATTGATAATATATTATAACTAAAAGGTAGTATCGCTACATATAAATAAAATATACATTAATAAATAATTTTAACTTAATTTAATTAATTAATTAACAATTTAATAATAAAAAAAGTAAAATATAATTTGATCAATTAATAAAATAATTATTCAATTTATATCGCATAGCATACTTACGGTATCCTAGTTTTACAAATTTTGATGATTTATAATGCATAAAGATAAAACACGCGTTAAAAGGACTAAATAATTAATGCATATACTATAAAAATAACATTAATTATTATAATAAAATTAATAATGACCATGATACAATAAATACTACAAGAGAAATGTTAACTTTTAAATTATAATTTTTTTTATTTTTATTTATATTAACCTTATTATTATTTAAAAGACATAAGGTTTACAATTAAAAATAAATTAAAAGGAATAATATAGAAATCAAGATTAAACAAAATTTGAAGTATATAAAATGATAAGAATAATATTAATAACTATAAGATAAATGGTAGAATGAAAATTGATAATTTTAAATTTATTATTTATTTATTTGTAATTTTTGTTTTTTGCTGATGATTTGTAAATTTTTTACCTTAATATTTTATGCCTGAGAGAATCTAGAAATTTCCTTCGTTGTGAGAAGGGTAATGCGATAGTGGTTTTAAATCTATGGCAGCGGATAGTGGATTTATGTTATTAAAATACAAAACACTCTCAATTTCCCTTTTGTTTTTTCTCATTTTATTTCGTTTGTGTATTTTGGCTTTTTTTAAATTACTAAATTTGTTTTTTTGGACTGCGTTGGACTCTATATTTATAAAACAATTAAAAGTTTGAATTATAAAAAAAAATAAAAATAAAAATTGGGTGAAAGAACATTTAATCAGAATATCATGAATGAGCATGTGATCGTTGCTTTTTCTCTTTGATAAAAGCTCCCACAATCAGCTTTAACTTTTTGCTCATAATCTTTATTTTCCTCCGCTCATATATTCCCTATCCTCTCTCCCTTGTCTCATGTGTTTCCTCCCTAACTTACAGGCAAAAAGCAATTTTCATTTTTACGTTTGATTGCTCTCTATCAAACTTGTTAGCATTTCCTTTTTGCACGACTAGATAAGACAATTAATATTTGATATTCTTCTTTGATATGTATAAAAATATTTTCATATTAAATTGATTAGAATTGTTGAATCAATTTTTTTAAGACCCATAATGTAAATAAAAATGTCAAAGACAAGTACACTCAATAATGAGAAAGACAATACGAGAGAAACCTAAAATAGTGAAATGTAAAAGGGCGTATGCCAAGTGGTGGTTTGTGAACAACAAACTTAATGTTAAGTGAGTATTAGAATTAGACAATGGAAAATAATAAAGATGGTAAGACAAATATTGAATGCAAATACTAGCTTAGGCCGCTGTCAAGTAGATACTACTAGGCTTCAACTAAATTTAAAGGTAGTCAAACAGTCATTGAGTTTGAATTGAATTAAAGATTGTCAGATAGATAGTGAGCTTAGACTGAATTAAAGATCACCAAGCATGTATTGCGCTTAGAATGAATTAGCAATCGTCATACAGATATTGAGCTTATATTGAAAATAAGTGGTGTTAGATAGATACTGAGTTAATTGAATTAAAGGTCACCGGATAGATATTAGGCTTAGACTAAATTAAAGGTCACCAAGCAAATATTGTACTTAGATAGAAGATTGCTAAGCAAATGTTGAATTTTGATAGAAGAAGTAAAAGGACTGACCAAGTTCTAAACTTCAACAGAAAAAATAGGTTAAAAAGGTTGGTTAGCTTCCAACCATTGATAAAATGGTTGATAAAAAAAAAGTAAAAAAGTAAATCAAATTATGGACTTTGATAGGAAATTAGAGAGAGTAATTATCTTCTAAACTTTGACAAAAAGTAAAAGGGTTTGTCATGTTCTAGAATTAGACACAAAAGTAAATGAGACAGTTATGTTTCAAACTTTGATAGTAAAATAAAGGGGAAAGTCAGGATTTATGTAACACTTTAAATTTAATTTCCAAGTAATACTTTCGCAAAATGGGAGTAATAAAATTTTCATTTAATATAAGATCCCATCACAGAGTACATAAAATAGTTCAAAACAATAAAGGATTACAATTTATATTAAAGACTGCTATAGGACTAATTCAATTACATCATAATTTCAAAAATACAATCTAAGTCCTATAGCAGTTCATCCTTCCTTCACTGAGTTTGGTGCTGATCGTCTTGGTCACCTAAAAAATAAATGTAAGAGTGAGTACTCTACACTACCCAAGACACACAAACAGGCATAGAGTATCACCTTGCATATCTATAGGTGTTCTAATGTATTCTACTTAATGTCTAGGTAATCATAAGCAACATTTCAAACATTTCATTCTAGTTCATAATCGATGCACTCATGGCACTAAACAATTTACACACGTGCACTCACTGCACCTAGCCACGCTCACTGTGGCACTGTGATCATAGTTTCACACCATGAATGGTCGCCGGTTACCCCCGCCTCACGAATACCGTGTGGACAGTCACGGGTCGCTCAACAAAGGTAGTGGTTAGAGGTCTAGTCAGGAGGAGAGTGTGTGGCCCGTGGTGCACCCATGCTCAATGTTGGTGTCACCACCACTCTTTCTTCTCCAAGGTATTTCTACCGTCCTCATCTTCCACACCTCTAGTGTATCGCTGAATCATTCACAACATCATTACAACGACATCCAATATGCCCCATTCACACACATATTTCAACCACACACATTACTCATTCATAGCACACGGCACAAGTGCCCACGTTCATTCACAGTATACGACCCACTGACCCACATTCATCTACTACACACGACACACATGTCTATTTCATACACACAACATTTCAACATACCATCTATACTCATTTCCAACCATTTACATTATTCAAGGACATGCAAACATAGCTATTCGCCCATGTTGGACTCAATCATTTCACTCATCACATTCAACATCAATTCTCAATCAAGGGCATGTCGACCCCACAATCAATGCACACATTTCCTACAAACACACAATAATTTCCATCCAATCACACATTTCCTACCCTCTATCTCAGTCTCATGGTAATATTTAATAGAATATATGGAACTAATAATGAAGAGATAGGGTAGAGTCCTCTCTTACCTCAAATGAAAACCCACACACCAAAATAACAAGGTAGGCGCTCCTCCACACGAACTTTGACCTAATTACATGTGAGAACCCAAGGAGAACTGAGAAAACAGTGAGTGGGGACGAGAAATCATAAACCCTAACCATGGAAACTCACCTCCAATCGTTCCCAACACAAATTCAACCTTCAATCTAGCTCACAAATGGCTTTGGAGGCAATTTAATCGGTGAAATATGGTTTTAGGTCGATAGAATCGAAGGGACCTTGAAGAAAGAAAAGGGGAAAATGAAGTTCATACATATATGTACATATATAATAAATACACAACACATCAAAGTCCACGTAAACACTTATATTAATAAACAAGTTATATTATAAAATTTGAGGCGTTACATTTTAGACTTTGATAAAATAGTGAAGGGAAGGGGGTCAAGTTCTAAATTTGACAAAAGAAGTAAAGGAGTTAGTTAAGTTTTACACTTTGATAGAAAAGTGAAAGGGGTCACTTAAGTTTTGTCCTTTGGAAAAAAAAAAAGAAAGTAAATCAAGTTTTAGACTTTAACAAAAAATGTAAATGTGTACAGTTAGGTCTAGATTTTGACAAAAAAATAAAAGTCCCCAAGAAGATACTAGACTTAGACTGAAAATTAAGCTATGCTTTGGATGTAAAAGTGTTAAATTGACAATGTTAAATCAATGTATGGTAATGTTATTTACATCAAATGCTATAATGAGACAAAACCTTATATAATTGAAACAAGTTTATTTCTACTTTAAATTCTTTAGAGTTGGGTTAAAATTTCTAATCCTTATAATAACAAGACCCTTAAAATTTAGATGAGTGGAATTTTTATTTGAATCAATCCCTTTGTTTAATTATGCTTAGGATGCTACTGGTTTAAATAAAATAAGTCATACGAAAACATAATTAAATATGCATTTTTCATAAAACAAGTAGTATGGAAATGTGATGAAATTAAAACTTTTTTGTAAATAAATCCTTTCACAAAACTTTACAAAATATTAGAAATAACAAATAATAAACTGTATATTAAACAACATGATACCATACCCTTTTGTAATAATTTATGTAAACTCTTAATATTTGTTGTCCGTCACTTGATGTATCTATTATTTTATTACTCATGTTCGTGAAAGGTCATGTAAATTGATATTATATTTTGCTTAACTCTCTTATTTTTTACAGTATTTATCTATTGATTCTTATCATTTTCCATTCAAAGTATACACCTACTAATATTTCACACAGTAGTTAGCTTTGTAAATATCATCTTACTTTCAAAATATGACTATCTAACACTCTTATTTGATTACTCAACTAGCATTTCAATGATTACATATTAAAAAGAAACATATTAATTTTTTTAAAAAAGTAAAAGTTACAATAACTTTGATGGTTTTTAAAATCTATGTTAAGTCCAATATGTTTCTTTATAAATTCTATGCGACAAAAGAAGTTGTGCATAACAACTCATAAATAAAATAAAGGATTCAGTGGGGCAGTGAATACTTATTCTTACAACCATTTTTCAGGAATTGAAATGAAGAATTGTAGCATCCTTATTTTTAATTAACATAATAATAGTATAAAATCGGAGAAAATTCTAAATAACAGAAATTTAAATAAAAAAAACTTGAATAATAAGACATTAGCCTTTAAAACTGGTTAAGAGAACATCAAATAATATAATCATATTTATTTTCATAATGTACAGTAGATATCAGTACCTCCAAATATACATAAGAGTTATCAAAATACATTAGGACCATTCATTTACATTTATAAATACTCAAAATAGTACTGGTCCTATTGAGCAGCCTGCCCACCAATGACTAAGTGGCACTAGTCTTCCCCATGCCAACCCTCTATCATCACTAGGTCTTCAGAATCCAGCTCGTCATCTGAGCTAAGGTACAGATCACCCGGATCGGCGGTGACCTGAGTAACTGTAATCTGCTCGCTCATCCATCGCAATGGTATTCTGGAATGGTCGTGATCATGGTACGTGACCAGATATGTTAATGCTGCTAGGGTTCTCTCAGTGCCAGAAAAGATATAAATACAGAGGGTATGATGGATTCAATGCACAGACAAATCAAAAGGGATGCTAAAAGCTAACTCCAACTCCATCATAACTACCTCAGTAGGTACCTCACTATCATAAACAATAATTTTAAAGTAACTAAGTCTCTGGTACTCGCCAAATACATCATTTACATTATCTATTACTGAACTATCTACTACTCTCATTCTCTCTATGGGAGCTGTCATCTGGATTCCCTGAAATGGTTATGTAAGGATGAGTCTCTACATTCATTACCAAGCATACATACACAAAGAATTCAATAATACAGATAAAACATTCAACATGTATCATATAACAATTCAGTTATGCATCCAAATTATGTTTATCTCTATTTATCCTTTCAATCCTCATTTCCATATTCAATTCCATTCTCAATTACACTGTCATTTTCACTACCCCTGGGATCCCTCGAGGTCTTCCTTAGCAAAGGTAGTCGTTGGATAGCCGCAACTACACGAATACAACGTGTGCCGACTCGGCCCCTTTTAGCCAAAAATGTAGTCAGGAGTATGGTCAGGAAACAAGTGTGAGGCCTGTGGTGTTCCTACTCTCATTTGTATTGCGCAATTCAAGAGGAATATCCATCACCCTTATTTCTCCAAGACTTCTCAGTCTTCTCCATCTTCCACATTCACAGTGTACCTCTGAACCATCTATACTTGCCCTTATCGTATACTTTTCAATTTCCTTTCTTTTTCTCTTTTTCTATCTCATATTTCTATATCTCTTCCTATTCCATTATTACACCATATGTTACTTTCTCATTGTCGAGGATTATTCCTCTCAGACTCAGTACATCATACACATGCTCAGATTCAAATACACATACACATCATCTATCATGTCAAACATATTTCAAGCATCACAGAACATGTTCTAAAGATATCAATCTCATGTTATCATTCAATACATGCTCATTTCAAGCATTTTTACCCATACACATAACAGTTCTTAGCAATGATATAGAGCTCTCCTTACCTTGAAATGAAGGTTTAGAAAAAGGTTTTTGCTCAAAATATGAAATTCTTCCTAAATATCACAAGAGACCTCATTTAGAGAAGGAGAATCAAGAAAATAACCAAAGGAATGGAGAATAAAGCTTCAAAAACTTACCAAGGAGCAAAGGAAGTGATCCTTGAAATTTTAATCGAAGAAAAGTTGGGGTTTTTCAAGGATTTGCTGAGAAAATGAGGAGAGAAGTCAGACAGAACATATGGGAGTCGTGACTTGGATTATAATCCAAGATTCTTAACTTGGAAACCTTTAAATATCCCTAAACTCGTGACATTCTCGCTATAGCGAACCAATTCTCGCTACAACGAGGAATTTTTTGCTACAGCGAGACTTTCTCTCGCTACAGCGAAAAAACCAGACAAAATTGCACTTTGTTATCTGTCATTCTAGCTACAGCGAGAAGATCCTCGCTACAGCGAGAGAGCACTAGAATGCCTGATTTTGATGCTAATTTCTTGCTATAGTGAAAAATCCTGCAATTCACCCATCTAAAACTCTCCTAATTTCAAGCAACATGCATTAATAACTCACATCAAGTATAAAATTAATAATTAATAAAGTAGGGATATTACAAGGATGATCCGTTCTATGATCATATTCTCATTAGTGTTACAAGGAAGAATCTGGTCTGTTAGGATTTAAGTTGTATTAAGGTTGTAATAATTTTGATTAATTCTTGATTAGAAATTAATTTTGGTATGTAAAAATTTGATGTCAAATTTAGATACTTAAAAGGTTTGATAAAGTCTACGATAAATAATGATTTGAATTATATTTGTAATATTTAGCAGTTAAATTTGTCAAGATTTATCTGTTATGAATGAGATTTATCTATAAAGCCTTAAGATTTTGATAACTTCAATTGTT
This sequence comes from Abrus precatorius, assembly GCF_003935025.1. Taxonomy (NCBI): domain Eukaryota; kingdom Viridiplantae; phylum Streptophyta; class Magnoliopsida; order Fabales; family Fabaceae; genus Abrus; species Abrus precatorius. The sequence continues at coordinate 13,993,525 of NW_020874292.1, forward strand.
GTAAGATTTAAATCAACATGAACATTTTCTAATTCATATAAAGTATTACATATTTAATTAAGTTTTATCAAAATTTATGAATAAAAAAAATAAGAATATTACTAGTTCCCGCGTATAATTTAATTATCAAGGTACAGTTTATCATTTGTTATTTCTAATGTTTTTGTAAAGTTTCGTGAAATGATTTATTTACAAGAAAGATTTAATTTCATCACATTTCTATGCTACTTTTTTATGAAAAATTTATTTTATTTCTTTTATTTTGTCATAATTTATTATATAAATTGAATACAAAATTAAGGATGTCATAAGAGTTCAATTCCTTGATGAAATTAAGAGACCACAAGATAATAAATGATTTTTTGTAAGATATCATAAATCTTGACATTCAATTCAAATTTGAGATGTTTACTCAACTTTCAATGATGTAAAACCTAGAACTTAGATCCATAATCGATTTACAATTTTCAAATAGGATCCACCAATCCCTAACAAAACAAATTCAGAACATGAATCTAAAAAAATGAAAGAAAGTGTAGAAGAGAAAATGTAGAATATCTTCATGAATCCAAGTCCTAAGCTTGACTTCTTAAGAATTAAGCCTTGAAATTTAGTCTCAAACATCTCCTCTATCTCTCTAAAAGTGTGGAAAAAAAAAAAAAAGAAGAAGAGAAAATCTTCTTTAAAATATGAGTTTTAGGCTATTTATAAGTTTCCCATACTTCTAGCGCAATCACTTTTGGTATTGATAGTGTTTCACACAAGATAACAACTTTTGAAGTGAACACTCTTGGTATTGAAAGTGTTTACGTGTAGGGAAGATTCTCTTTTTATAGCTTTTGTAGTGAATACTCTCGGTGTTGAAGGTGTTTACGTGCAAGCTATTCCTCACATTTGTTCTTTGGAATTTTCACTTTTAAGGGTAATAGTGCTTATGCACAAGGTCACAGCCACAATTGCTCTGTGAAGTGATCATTGAAAGTGATCACACGTGTGACATCCTATATTTATTTATTTCAAATATGTCAAATTTAAGAAGAATTGTAAGGTGTAATTAAACTTTCATAATGACAAATAAGCAAAATTTTACTAGAATAAAACATTTCACATAATAAATTTGTATAGGAGGCAAAATTAAGAAGTACACTACATAAAACATATCGAATGTTTCAATTACAACATAATGTATTACATTTACAAAACGTTATCCCTAAATGTGCAAAGATTTATAGTCGTTCATATCCACTTTCACATATTGAGGATTAAAAAACTAGTCATCTATATTATGCCAATCCTCAATCTCTAAAGTAGGCGTTGTTAGGGTCCGTCACCAATTCTATATTGGATAATCTCTCAAATGTATAGCTATGAGGTCTTCCTAACAAATCATGATCATGATAAGTAAAAACATTATTCATGATCCAGGAAGGCCTCTCTATTCTCCAGTATAAATAAAAAGCTAAGAGTTTAATAAATTCAACCACTAGTGAGGAAATCAAAAGAGATTGCATAATTATAGACTATTTCTAAAGTACACTCCTGATTATCCTCAAAATACACTCTAAAATTTAATTGTATTACGTCTATTTCCCTAAAGACATAATTTAGTCTTCTACTGGCATAAATATCTATTACTCTAATCTACACGGGACGTGCAATCATCTTTATTTCCTACATGGTTATGTAAGGGTGAGCATATATTCTATTTCTCAAATATAACACAAAGACATCATATAATTGTCACAGCAAAATAATAATCACACAATTAAATATCAATTCCTACCACACTACCACATATCAATTATTCTCATCCTAACATATATGTTCACACAATGTCATTACACTCTTATCATTTCTATTTCCAGATAGGTACTTTCAGTGCACTGTGATCACAGTCATTTGATGTCTCCAGCAATTCTCGAGGTCTTACTCAATCTTGTAAATAGTTGCCAGTTAGCTTATGCACACAGATACAATATGTACAATAACAGGCTCCTTAACAAAGGTATAGTTAAGAGTCTAGTCAAGAAATGAGTGTGGGGCCATATGGCGCATTTGCTCTCAGACAAAATGTATACACATATGCAAATGTTGCTCATCACCCTATGTTTCCCCCAGATTTCCCTATTGTCTCCAGACTCTATACCCCTAGTGTATCTCTGTAACTATTTACACCAAATTCATTAAATTCTCATATTCATTCCACAATCCAATCACAAGATCATGCATAATAGCACTTCCAGACCAAATTCCATATTGCTCATACCACTAACATGTGGTCTCAATAATCACATCAGTTAATAATCTTCGATGACCTTTTCATCATATTCAGATATTCCTCAACAACAAAGTCATATCTAATCATGGTACTTGCAAACATATGTCATCAATTAATTAGAGTATATTTAGTCAAAAGATATTATATCACATCCAGTACATTCATTAAATATCATCAAAACTTGCTCAGCTATATTATTATGCTTTCTCATTTTATATTTCATATGAGCATAGTATAATCAGTCAATCAACCAATCAAACACATATATATTAATATTCTTGCTTTACTAACACTTGTTATTCATACATATATTGTCAGATAGTACTATATAATAGAGCTCTCATGAGCTCAACACACAACTTATAATGAAATGATAAAATATAGCTTCCCTTACCTTAAAATGAAATTCTAGAGAGGTATTGATGATGAAAATTGTTCAAAATTGGCACTTCTCCCTAGATAACATGAATTATTCTTAAAGAATAAGATTTGAAGAGAAATAAATGATAAATAATGAGATTAAACTTAGAGAAACTTACATAGGATTGCTTAGAACAAATGTACAACCTTTCATATGGAGAATAATCGGCGTTTAGAGGGGTTTTATTGGAGAAAATGTAGAGAGAGTTCAGAGAAAATGAAAGTGAGACGTGAAAGAGGGTGATGAATGAAATTCTCATGCATAAAAATCCTTAAATACCCTTAGAATTGTGGTATTCTCACTACAATGAGCCATCTATCGCTACAACAATTTCTCGCTACAAAGCCATCTCTAACGCGAGATTACTCGTAACACTCACGCTACAGTGATGTGTTTCTCGCTACAACAAAAATATTAGACAAAATTTGCATTATGTTTTTTCTGCACTTTTTGCTACAACGAGGGATCCTCGCTATAATGAGATCCTCTCGCTACAGCGTGACTTCTCGCTGCAAGTGAGGGAATCTTATTCATTTCTCCTGCTACAATAAGCACCTCTTGCTACACGAGAAAGCTTCAAAGAGCTAAGTTTTTCTACCTCACTCTTACAACAGCAAGACTTGTCTCGCTACAGCAACACATTCTCACTATACCAAGAACCTTACAGTTCTAACACTTCAAAATCCTTCTAACATCCCTTTACATGCATATTTATCATAACAATGTAATTATAATTAATATAAAAACAGGAATGTTACAATGTGCAACTCCATTGAACTACCTAAAACTTTGGAACACTCACTTTTGATGCCAAGAGTGATTATGCGCAGAGTATACTCTATTTAAATCTTTTAAAGTGATCTTTTTTATCTTAAAAGTGATTATGCGCATCGTATTTCCTCTTCAAAGGCTCTACAATGCTCATTTTTAGTGTGTAAAGTGGCTACACTCATCATATTTCACTCTCAAATTCTTTGGAATGCTTACTTTCACCACTAAAAGTGATTATGCCCAACCTCAATTGACTTCTTAATGCTTCTAACTCGTGCGTTTTTCCTTAGAATTTCCTGCAAAACTAATTTAACAACAAAATTTACATAAGAATTCTATTAAATCCCAACAATTTGAGTTACTGAAACCAAAAATTGAATTTCTTGAACAATTCTTTTTTTTATAAGGTTTTCATCTTTCTAACTACAATTTTCTATCAAAAAGATTATATAAAACTTGCTAAAAATCCAACAAAATCTAGATTTTATAACTACACTTCCTAAGCCAAGTTAATTATTTGGTTTTCTTCCTAATACAAGTGCAAAAAGATCAAACAATGGCACTGGAGCTTGAGAAAATCTTCTTGATATATATCTCCTATATTCTTCAAATTTTCCTATAAAAGAATTTAGGCAAAATTACACTTTTTATCCTCTAACTTTATGGTAGATTTCACTTTTTTCTTGTAACTTTTTTATTAATTCATTTTTGTCCTTAAGGTTTTTTTTTTCATGTTAGTCTTTTTGGTTAGCTCTTTTACATAATCTAATAGAGACATCATATGTGGTGTTGAGGTGGCCTTGATGCCATTAACTAGTCCTATATAGACCTTTGAATTGAATAAGTCATCGATACACGTAGAGTGGTTGTCTCACATCATTATCCTTCTCTTAATCCTTGATGACAATCCTCGCCGGGATCTGGCGACCTTAACTTGGTGAAAGGGCACAGCAAAACGATACTCTATTACATGTTTGCAATAGTGATGGATAATACAAAATTGGTGAAGAGGCTCATGGACTAGAGATTGGAAACTTGAATTAATAAGCAAGAAATAGATGAATAAAAGAAAGTAAAAACAAAACAAGATTTATTTTAGAACAAGGAAAAACTAAAAAAGAAACTCAAAGATGTAAGTCTTTAGTAATCTCAACAGAGCAAGAATAAAGAACGAGGAACAATGTAATAGATAGAATATAGAAAATTTGTGCTAAGAAATTGGGCTTAAAAAGGCTAACCAATAAAATGAAATGAAGTATTTTCTCAATCCCAGCAAAATTTGCTTATGGCTTTCATTAGGGCCACTTGCAGGCAAACAACACACTTTTATGATAAATTAATAATTTGAATAATCTTGAAAAACCATCATGCTTGCAAAATCATGTAATAACAAGTGACCAAAATCAGTCATATTCTCTTTTAGAAAGGGAATTAGGCCATTTACAAAATCTCATATTCATAAAATTACTGAGATTATGTAACGACCTTTCCTGGTGGCAAAAAATACCCAATTTTTTTCCACTCAAATTAAATTGATTCTTATTCTTATCTTGATGAATTATTCTCACACAATCTATCACATTATAGTGTAATCAAGCAAACACACTTTCAATTACAAGTAACTTGTTAAACTTTCCTCCTTGATAGTTGATAGATGATGTTGAGTCGCTATCAAAACAAAGTTTTCTAAAGATTTTATAGTATAGAGCCAAACCTAAGTCAATTCACTGAGACACATTCTCAATCAAATTTAATTTTAGGTTTTCTTATAAATAAATACAAATAAAGTTTTTTGGAGTTTTGAAATTTGCAAATTAATCAAATTGAGTAAAAATGAATTAAGAAACATCAATACATAGAATACCAAATGCGTGTAACTTCGGCTATCACAATATCTAAAAGTTTAAATCCGCGTTTGAATAATCATCCAATTCAATTATTAATTCAATCGAATAACCTAATTATACAGAGTTATAAATTAAATCAAATAATCATTTAACCTAATTCGCATTAATTATCAAATCAGAGTATTAATCGAGTCCTAATTTGAATTTTAACAACAGAAAAGTTAATCATAATCGCAATATACTATTCTGAGATTAAAGAGAAAAAGAGAACAAACTCAGAGCAATTTAGCATAGAACTCAAGTCTGAATTACAACGTTTGGATTCTGTGGATTGAACAAGAGGTTTAGCCTTCCATCGAAGCACTTAATACAAAAAAGAATGAGAAAAGAATGAGAGAGTTCAAGAGAAAGTAAAAACAAGGATTCTTATTTCGGCTAAGTCTCAAAATCTCAAAATGTTTTATCACATCATACCCTAATTCTAAACCTTATTAGTCTATTTATAGATTCTAATTAGGATAAATTAAGTGGCCAAAATTAAAGCCTCAATAATATCTAAAAGCTCAAATACAATTATTAAATAACAAGATGTAATCCCGCAAAAATATTCAGCAAATCTGCCTCGACTTCAAAAAATTGAAAATAACTCCAAATCCAGTGATCCATATATGCATTTTGAAGCCCTAGATGTGTAGAATCCAATGCAACTAGAATCATCCAATAACGATATATGTAGAAAAAGTTATGGCCGAAATAGTAGTTAGAGGTCAGAATAACCGAAAATAGAAAATTAAAGCATTTATTTATAATAGGCCTAATTTATTCAAATAAGTAGAAAATGGTAAAAACTATAAAAATAAAGCATATGAAAAGTGTTTATTAATTAAAATAAAACTATAAATGTAAACCTAAAATATGTTACATTAAAATACCCCACACATAAGACTTTGCTCTCCAGGGCAAATCACAAAATCAAACCATAAGGGACTTAAAATAAATTAAGGTATGCAAAATCTCTATCAAGTTCAAATTATCATGGATAAAATGGAAATCAATCCTCTCACTTCAAATTTTACAAATGAATTCATCAAACCAAGTGAATGAACCATAAAAGATAGAATCCTCACATGACATACTCTCAATCACTCAAGTGTATAAGGTAAAGTGTATCACTTATAATGCACAATATGAAGCATGATCAACCATAAGCTTGCCCATCACCTATCTCTCCACTAGAATTCACACATACACACAAAAATCAAAAGGACTTTACTCGGTTATAAAAGGGCATGGTGAAGGTAGAAAAATTACAAAGGCAATCAAGCTAAAACCAAAGAGGATATAAGAACAATGGGGAATGAATCCAAAGAAAGTAAGCATGAAAGTAAATCCCCTAAATAAAGATATAATGTAATACAATCCAAAAACAATCATCTTTTACTTTTGCTAGCCATCCAATACTCATTTTTCTTTTTATTGCATACTTTTTCTTTTTTTCTTTTTCTTTATTTCTCTTTTTTTTTTTTAAGAGCTGATTTTTCTTTTCTCTTGCATTTTCTAAGGTAATCTCTCCCAAACTTATTTCTATGATCATTTCTAAAACAATTCCAAAGTTCTTGTATCCCTTAAGGTTGGGTCATTTTATTGTTTTACACCATTTCCTTGAAATGAGCTATGATCACAAGAAATTGGACAATTAGGCTCAAAGGGGCTTAAACAATAGAAATAATGCAAGGTTGGCTTTTTGGTTAGTAGTTTGCAAGAAAGAAATGATGCCTTTATCGTGTTAATGCAAGCATATAGAAATATAGTCTCAAAAAGGCTCAAGCCAAGTTCTAGTATCATACAACCATGAGTGCAATCACACAATGAAAGAAAGTAAAATGACATGATATTGTCATCTATATGGCTCAAAACCTCACAAGGTATATATCACAAATAACCAACACATAAGATATCAAAGTCCACCTATCAAATCAAAGAATGATTCAATCAATCCATCAAAGTCATGAAATAATTACTTAATTAGACTATGTACAGACCAAAAACATAATACTCCCTCCTACTTGAAATTAACATTGTCCTCAATGATAAACACAATAAGCATAAGGACAATTCAAACAATCCAATAAGTGAGAGAGAGGTAAGAAAACTCCCTATAAAGAGGTGGCCAATTCAAAAGTGGCCTCCTCTTGTTCATGTTCCTCCAAGTCCTCATGAAAAACCTTGAACCGATGCCCATTAACCTTGAAGCTCCTTTGCGATCCCATATCCTAAAGTTCAACAACACCATAAGGAAAAACATACAAGAAAGGGACCATCCACCTAGATCTAAATTTACCGGGCATCAACTTAAGTCTAGAATTATATAAAAAGACTTTGTCACCAATGTGGAATTCTTTACGCCCTATTAGCTTATCATGAAAAGCCTTGGTGAGCTCTTTGTAGATGTTGGAGTTCTCATATACTTCTTTACGAATCTCTTCCAACTCTTGTAATTGAAGCTTCCTATGCGAGTCAGTTGCCTCTATATCTAGATTACATTGCTTGATCGTCCAAAATGCCTTATGCTCCACTTTGATTGGTAAATGACATGCCTTGCCAAAAACAACCTGATAAGGAGACATTCCTATAGATGTTTTGAAGGTGGTCATGTAAGCCCACAGAGCTTCCTCCAAGCGTAGACTTTAATCCTTCCTATTGGGTTGGACAATCTTCTCCAGGATTTGCTTTATTTCCCAATTGGAGATCTCTACTTGTCCGTTAGTCTGGGGTGGTATGACGTGGAAACTCTATGCATAACCCTAACCTTTCAAAATAAGGCATCCATTGTGCAATTGCAAAAGTGTGATCCCTGGTTACTAATTAATGTTCTAGGAAATCCAAACCTGCAGAAAATATATGATTTCACAAAATCTACAACAACACAAGCATCATCAGTACGAGTGGCCTTTGCCTCCACCCACTTGGAGATATAGTCTATTGTTAACAAAATATAGGCATAGCCAAATGAAACAAGAAAGGGACCCATAAAATCTATACCCCATACATCAAATACCTCACAAAAAAAGAGAGGTAGTTAGGGCATCTCATTCTGACGCTAGATGTTCCCAGCCCTTTAGCATCACTTGCATGTCTTACAGAAGTTGTGTGCATCCTAGAATATGGTAGGCCAATATAGTCCATAATCTAAGATCTTTCGAGCTGTACAGTGAGGTCCAAAGTGTGGCAGAATCTAAGCACAGACTGGAACTCAGGTTCAGGCACACATCGTCTGATAATCTTGTCATTGCACATCTTTCACAAGTATGGATCATCTCAAATGTAGTATTTGGAATCACTCTTTAGCTTGACAGCTTGAGCTTTGGAAAAATATGTAGGAATCTCTTTAACAGCTAAATAATTTACCAAGACTGCATTCCAAGAAGCATGCCTTCCAATATAGTAAAGTTGCTCATATGGAAAGGTGTCTCTAATGCTGAACTCTACTAAAATGGTCTTCCACTAAGTTCTTTGTACCACTTTTATCTCTGATCTCATTGTCAAACTCTTGCAAAAGAAGCATCTAGCGAACTAGTCTTGGTTTAGAGTCTGACTTTTTAAGCAAGTATCTCAAAGCTGCCTGATCAAAGAAAACAATTACTTTAAAGCCAAGTAAATATGAACAAAATTTATCTAAAGCAAAAGCAATGGCTAAAAGTTCTTTTTTTGTAGTGGTGTAGTTTGTTTGTGCTTTATTCAATGTGCGAGAAGTATATGCTATGACATGGGGTTGCTTCTCCACTTTCTAACCAAGAATAGCACCAACTACAAAGTTTAAATCATTACATATAAGCTCGAACAGAATCTCCCAACTCAGAGGCTAAATGATAAGAGTAAAAGTAAAGCGCCTCTTCAGCTCATTAAAATCATCCTTACAGGTCTGATCAAAGATGAAATCAACATCTTTCTGCAAAAAGGTAGACAATGGGGATGCAATTTTGCTGAAATCCTTGATGAAGTGCTTATAGAAACCTGTATGGCTAAGAAAAGAGCGCACTTCTTTCAAAGAAGTGGGGTAAGGTAAGGAAATAATTACATCAATCTTGGTTCTATCAGTCTCAATACCCCTATTTGATATTACATGCCCTAATAAAGTCCCTTTGGTCACCATAAAATGACATTTCTCATAATTTAAAACCAAATTGAACTGTATGCACCTATCTAATACTCTAGATAAGTTATCTAAACATGCATTAAATGAAGACCCATAAACAATAAAGTCATCCATTAATACTTCAAGTGAGGTCTCTAGGAAGTCCACAAAGATGCTCATCATACACCTCTGAAAGTACCAGGCGCAATTCGAATGGCATTTGTTTGTAAGCAAAGGTACCAAAAGAACAAGTGAAGATGGTCTTATGCTGATCCTCTAGCGCTATAGGCATCTGAAAGTAACCAGAAAATCCGTCTAAAAAGCAGTGATGGGATTTCTCTGCTATTTGCTCAAAGACCTGATCAATAAAAGGTAGGAGAAAGTGGTCTTTGCGAGTGGCCTGATTCAACTTCTTATAATTAATACAGACTCGCCACCCCTGAATTCTGGTTAGAATCAGCTCATCAAACTGGTTCTTTGTGATTGTTATGTCGATCTTCTTGGGTACACCATCGATCGGACTCACCCACTCGCTATCAGAGATCGGGCATATCAGGCCAGTAGCTAATAGTTTGCTAACTTCTTTCTTCACCACCTCCAGGAGGGTGGGATTCAACCTTCTTTGGGGCTGTCTCACAGGTTTTACATCTTCATTCAGCAAAATTTTGTGCATACAAGTGGACAGGCTAATTCCTGGAATGTTTGTCAAAGTCCACCCAATTGCTTGCTTATGAACTGCTAAAGTTTGCAATAACTTCTCCTCTTGTGCAGTATCCAAATCTGTTGAAATGATCACTGGCAGCTTGTTATCAGCCTCTAAAAATGTATACTTCAAGTGCTTGGACAGAGGCTTCAGTTCAAGTGTAGGTGGCTGCATAATAAAGGAAAATGTCCTGGTAAAGAAGTCTAATTCTGCAGCATGTATCTGGTAAAGAAGTCTAAACCCATGTGTACTTGTTGTAATCAAGCTAGAGCTTCACAAACCTGCTGCTGTATCACATAAAACATCAACTGTTAAATATGCATCTATTTTAGCACAAACTTTACACAAATCCCCTATAGTTCATGTACAACTAAAAATTTCAGAAAAATGAGTACAAAAATCCTCAGTTAAAACATCAATAATATCTATATAAAATGCACTATGCAGGTCTGATGGATGCTTCATGGACTCAAAGATGTTGAACTACATAACATCATCTCCAAACTCCATAGATAGCATTCCTAAGTGCACATCAATCTTTGTCCTTGCTATTTTCAGGAAAGGTCTATCAATGATGAGTGTAGGCATGCTGGACTCTTTTGCCATGTCCAAAATGTAGAAATCAACATGGAATATCAGCTTATGCACTCTCACTAGCACATCTTCTACTAATCCAGCAGGAAATGCAGTGCTCATGTTTGCCAATTGAATGACTACACCAGTTTCCTTTAGAGGGTCGAGGTTTAGAGACCTGTAGATTGATGTAGGCATCACATTTATGGAAGCACCAAGATTAATTAATGCACTGCTAAAGGTGAAATTTCCAACAGTACAGGGGACAGTAAAGTGCCAGAATCCATGCACTTCTATGGCAGATTGAGCTGACACATTTCTGCCCATGTTGACTCTCTCGTCCCTTTTTAGTCTCCTCATGCTAGTGCACAATTCTTTAAGCAACTTTGTATATTTTGGAATTTATTTTATTGCATCCAGTAGTGGAATGTTCACTTCTACTTTTCTGGATGTCTCAAAAAGCTCCTTATCCAAGTCTGTTGGTGAACTTAGCTTGACCACTCTGTTCGGAAAGGGGAGAGGTAGTTTCTGTATAATTTATGAACTGCTAGGGGCAGTTTGTTGCTCTGTGTTTTGCTGCTTCTCAGCCTTCACATCATTTTGTACCTCTTTATCTTTCTGGTTGCCTGACAACTCCTTCCCACTCCTCAATATTATGACATTCACATTTCTGGGATTAACCTCTGGTTGAGAAGGGAGTTGTGCAGAACCTTGAGACTTGAACTAGTTTACAATGGTAGCAAGTTGGCCAATCTGTGTCTGCAGGTCTTGAATGAAGGCATTATCATTCTGTTGGAATTATAGATTGCTCTTGGCCATTTATTTAACCAAATCCTCCAACGAAGGCTTAGAATTTTGTTGTGTTTGCTGCTGCCTCATAGGGGGTCAGTCTATAGCCATTACTTGCTTGGCTAGTCTGTTGCTGTTGCTACTGCTCAGAGGTACCATATCTCATATTTGGATGATCATTGAAGGCAAGATTATGAGATTGGTACTGGAACCTATACGGCTATTGTTGCCTTTGAGGTTGTTGTAAATTCGAACCTCTGTATTGGTCTTGTCTTCCACTAAAATCTTCGTGGACAGAATCATGTTGGCTACCATCATGCAGCAAAGGACAACAATCTGAGGTGTGCTCTATAGAGGAACAAATATGACAATCTCTGATCATCCCTCTTTGTGGAGCAGTTTGTTGTGTAACAGCTAGCTATCTCACGAAAGTAGTGAGCTTCTCGATTCTGCTCTCAAGTCTGTTGGAATTTGCTGTCATATAGGTAGGTTGCTGCATATTATGCACTTCTCTAATTGGTGTCATGGCTCTTGTATTAAACTGTTGGGAGTTCTCTACCATGTTGTCAATTAGTGCTCTAGCTGCAGATGGTGTCTTGTCCATGAAAGCTTTACCTCTTGTTGCATTAAGCATACTCCTCTCCATTTGAGCAAGGCCTTCATAGAAGTACTTAATAAGTAGTTGGTCACCGATCTGATGGTGTGGACAAGTTGCGTATAACTTCTTGAATCTCTCCCAACACTCATAGAGGCTCTCTTGGCTAAACTGTCTTATGCCACTGATTTATTTTCTGATTGTGGCTGCTTTGGAATTAGGGAAGAACTTCTCCAGGAACATCCTCTTCATGTCTATCTAGCAAGTGATAGACCCTGGCTGCAGGCAATATAGCCAATCTTTCGTTGCTCCATCTAATGAGAATGGAAAGACCTTCAACTTGATGTGGTCTTCTGGAACTCCTTGAGGCCTCATTGTTAAGCAAATTATGTGAAACTCCTTCGGATACTTATGAGGGTCCTCACCTGCACTACTATTAAACTTGGGTAACAAATGGATTAGACCCAATTTTAACTCAGATGTAGCATCTACATCAAGATAGTGGATGCTGAAAGGTTGGTAGGTAACATCTGGTGCAACCAATTCTTTAAGAATCCTTTCATGTTGATTATTAGCCATAATATCAGAATGCATAGATATGCTATCAGAATGATCACAATCAAAATGCTCACAATTAGAGTACACACCAACACTATCAAGTGTATTAAGGTTATCACTACAATAACTATCCACACTACCTTCCAATTTAAGTCTATTCAACCTGTTCCAAGTGTGTTCAATCTCAGGATCAAATGCAAGTAATTGACCAGAATTGGTTCTAGTCATGCACCAAGAAGCAAATCGATCGAAGTCAACAAGATCAACAAAGTCAAAGTCAACTAATTACTCTATTTTCTATTTTTTTAAAATTTATTTATTTATTTTTTTAAATGTTTTTGTATTTTTTTAAGATATCAAAATTCAAATAAATAAATAAAAAAATATTCTAAACTATGGAATTTGGAATTTTGAGTACCACGTGTAAAATGTATAAAATAATATCAATAATTTTTGTAACTCACAAAATAAAAAAAAAATTGTAGCGAGATAATAAAAGAATATGCTCCCACAGTGTTCTATCACGGTTTCTAGAATTCTAACTTAATGATTTACGACACGCATTCTTAGCTTGGGTAGTTTGTAACCCTAAAGATAAAAAATCACTAGAGCAAAAATTCATTCTATAAAGTCATCCTTAATTAGTAGGTAGTCTACTAGATGTATGGACTTATATATATAAGATAAACTCTAGCTAAAGTTCTCGTGATAGACAAACAGGATGCATATCCAAATTGCTATCACTACACAACTTCTCTAAACCTAAAGTTTACTCATAGGGTCTCACTCATGTTATGCATGATTAGTGCTGTGTGAGAGAACAAACAAACCTTATACAAATCAAATAATAAAAATGTGTAAGGAAAAAAAGAAAAAAATAAAAATCAACCAAATAAATTATAATACGGAGTGTGATAAAACAAATAAAATACTAGAAATTAAAATTATTTTTAAAAAAAATTTAAAAAAAATATTTATTAAATTTTATTTTCAAAAAAAGTTTTTTTTAAATAAAAAATTTTGAAATTTAAATTTAAATTGGCAAATTGGTTAGATAAAGTTTGTTTTTTTCAAAATTTTAATTAAAAACTAATCTATCTAAAAAAAACTAATCCTATCTTTAAAACCAAAATAAACTAAATCTAATCTAATCAAATATAACCAAATCTTAACTATAATTTAAAATTCAAATTTAAAAATAATTTAAAATTCAAAATTCTTTTTATATTAAAAAAATATAATATAAACTAAATCTGACGAATCCTTATTTGCTGCTCCTCAATCTCTATAAAATTTACCCAAAATCTGTGCGAAATCCCTGCTAGTCAAACAATTCTGTAGCAATCCTATTAACCTAATTATCCAAAAATTCAAAATTCAAAATCTATAATTCAGAATTGAAAAAAATCACAAAATTTAGAATTTCAGATTCAAAATTAAATGCACTAAGACAGTAAAATTTAAGAAAACAGAAATAACTTGCAAAATTTAACAAGTAATAGAACACAAATTTTTTATTATTATTTAACCTTGTTAATGACTAAAATTAAACACATCTAAACAAACAAATTAATGCAACACGAAAAAAAAATACCAAATCGCATATAGAGACAGAAACAAAACAAAAACTATGAATCAAAACAATGAAAAAGCAATAATAAACCCTAAAACAAATCAAAACTAACAACGTATCCCCAACAACGGTGTCAATTTGCTAGAACATGCCGAGTCACTACCAAAACAACTAAGTTTTCTAAAGATTTTGTAGTATAGAGCCAAACCTAGGTCAATTTGCAAAGACACATCTCACTCAAATCTAATTTAAGGTTTTCTTTTAAAAAAATGCAAATAAGGTTTTGGGGTTTTGAAATTTGTAAATTAATCAAATTAAATTACGAATAGAATAAAATTAAGTAAAAGTGAATCAAGAAATATCAATCCACAGAATACCAAATACGTGTAACTCTAGCTATCATGGTATCTAAAGATTTAAATCCGCGTTTGAACAATCACCCAATTCAATTATTAATTCAATCGAATAACCTAATTAAACAGAGTTTCAATTAAATCAAATAATCATTTAACCTAATCCGCATTAATTATCAAATCAGAACATTAATCGAATCCTAATTTAAATTCTAACAACAGAAAAGTTAATCACAATCGCAATACACAATTCTGAGAGTAGATATAAAATGAGAACAAACTCGATGCAATTTAGCACAGAACACAAGTCAAAATTACAGTGTTTGGATTCCACAAATTGAATGAAAGGTTTAGACTTCCATTGAAGCCTTAACCACTCAAGAATGAGAAAAAAATGAGAGAGTTCGAGAGAAAGTAAAAACAAGGATTCTTATTTCAGCCAAGTCTCAAAATCTCAAAGTGTTTTATCACATCATACCCTAATTCATAACCTTATTAGTCTATTTATATATTCTAATTAGGGTAAATTAAGTGGCAAAAATTTGAGCCTCAATAATATCTAAAAGATCAAATACAATTATTAAATAACAAGGGCCCAAATGCAATCCTGCAAAAATATTCAGCAAATCTGCCTCAACTTCAAAAAATCATAAAAATTTTAAAACACCTCCAAATCTAGTGATCCATTTATGCATTTTGAAGCTCTAGATGTGTAAAATCCAATGCAACTAGTATTAGCCAAAAATGATATCTGTGGAAAAAAGTTATGGCCAAAATAGTAGTCAGAGGTTAGGATAACTGAGAATACAAAATTAAAACATTTATTTGTAATAGGCCCAATTTATTCAAATAAGTAGAAAATGGTAAAAACTATAAAAATAAAGCATATGAAAAGTGTTTATTAATTAAAATAAAACTATAAATGTAAACCTAAAACATGTTACATCAGTAGTCCTAAAGACTGACTTAACATTTAGACAAGGCATAAGGCATCCCATACCACTTTATACCTTGTACTCCAAGGATCTAATGTGTCCCATACCATATTAGCTCACAAGGTAAATGTTAAATCCTTAACTAGTATCATACCAATTTGGTAAAATCCAACATCAAAGAATTACTCACCCATTGAGTCTAATAATCCTATATATCCTATGGAATTCCATACATGTATAGGAATCCTCTTGTGCGACCATGATCCGACTGATACAACTCTATTTCTAGACGTACTAATTCTGCTAACGGAATCTTATTATAATCCTCATGTATACATGTGCCTCTGAACACAACATCAAAGATTTGCAAAACAAGAATAAAAGATAAGAGTGAGACTTTTTAAATACTTGTAAATGCAGTTAGGAGTTGAAAGGAAGGAAAGAAATAAACAAGATAAAAGTATAAACTTATATAAAACCTTGATCTTCTTAAAAATCAACTTAGTCAATATAATATAATAGGTTTTATTCATCCATTCACAAGCACACACCTCACACATTTCCAATCCGATGCTAGACTATAATGCATAGGACTTATGCATATGCTAACTATTGGTTTGACCTAAAATCGTTTGTTGTGCTCATGTGACTCTTGGATCCATTCCTATCATCAGAAGTTGTTGGGAGTTTCACTAGTCAGCCTACATTTCGCATGTATGGTGGGCACTTGAACCTCCACCGACTGATCTATCTCCACCAACACAATATGTCTCATGAGTAAGTAGGGATTAAAAAGCACCGCGCAGAGACTCACAATCAGAGCCCTTTGCCAAGGTCACTCATAGGACTATTAGAAAGGCTGAAACTCTAATTATCCCCTAGGTCGCTGTAGTAACCCTTCATACCATTCACTTCACATCACATTGTGATACAGTGACTTTCTTTTTCATAGGGGAGTGACGTAACATATTTTAGTATTACATTTATAGTTTTATTTTGATTTACAAACACTTTTACCATGCTTTGTTTTTAGGGGTTTTACCATTTTCTACTTATTTGCATAAATTGGGTTTGTTACAAATAAATGCTTTAATTTTGTATTTTTGGTTATTCTAACCTCTGACTACTCTTTTGGCCATAACTTTTTCTACAGATATCTTTTTTGGCTAGTTCTAGATGCATTGGATTCTATAATATGGTTTGTAAAATGGTAGAATAGATGCTCATCCTTACTAAAATTTTCAGGAAACCATGATGAGGGCACCCTAGGAAAGAATTAGATTGTTAGATAGTTCTGTACATTGTAGACTAAATTATGTATTTAATGAGCATTAGAGAACTTGTTACTTTAAGCTGGCCATCGATTGAGATAATATACCCAGCCATATATATATATTTTGAAGATGGAATTATATTATAGTATTCTCTTAGATTTTCCTGTAAATAATAGGATTCACCACACCCTGTGTATATATATTTATAGAGGTAAGGTTAGGACTCCAGCTACAGTGACTTATTTGTGTACATTCTATAACGTCCCAAATTTTATAATATTAATTATTGATAATTATATAAATATAAATGTATATTCATGTGTGTATTTTTAGATATATGTTGTGAATATGTATGTGTATATATATATATATATATGTGTGTGTGTGTGTATGCATGACTGGTTGGGCTGAAATGGGCTAAGTGCCTAAGTACAGGGTGAGATACTGGGATGTTCTCGCTGTAGTGAGAGGATTCTCGCTGCAACGAGAGGGCCCTGGGAGGAAGGACTGAAACTGTCACTTTCTCGTTGTAGCGAGAGATGTCTTGTTGTAGCAAAAGAGCGACAATTTGGGGTGCATTTTTGGGTGCAGTCTCGCTGTAGCGAGATTTTGCAGAAACCAGAATGCAATTTTCTCTAGTTTTTTTGCTGTAGCGAGAGTGTCGCGACCAGAAAAGGATTTAAAGGGGGTTAGGGTTCAGAGGGAGTTATTTCTCCCTCTCCCTTCAAAATTCCTTTGATCCTCTCGTTCTCAAAGCCCTATTCCACCGATTAATTGCCTCCAAAGCCATTCGGGAGCTTGATTGAAGGTTGAATCCGTGTGGGAAACGCTTGGAGGTAAGTTTTAATGGTTAGGGTTCCATTTCTAGTCCCCTTTTCTCTGTTTTCGTGGTTTCCTTGGGTTCTCATGGAGTTTCTTCATGTGTTTAGGACGAAATTCGTGAGGGGAAACACTTCTTGGTAGATTTAGCGTGTGAATCTTCAATCCAAGGTAAGGGGGACTCTACCTATCTCAAATGTGTTGTAATTCTTGTGTGTTTTGTTAATTAATGCAATGTGGCTGAGATAGAGAGTAAAAATTGTGTGTTTGATGGAAATTGGTGTGCAATGTGATGTATGCTGGAATAGTTAGGCCCCGTGGGGGTGATTGTGTGTGATAGAATGCTATTGATTAGTAAATTAATGTTATTGTGAATGAATAAAGGCTATGTGCCGTATATTATGGATAAAATGTGGGCTATGTGCCGAGTACTGTGAATTGAATATAGGCTGTGTGTCGTGTGCAAACATGAATATTGCGTGCGTGAATGAAATGTATGTGAATAGGGCGTGTAGCGCCGTTGTAATGTGTTATGAATGGTTCAGCAATACACTAGGGGTGTGAAAGATGAAGACGGTAGAAATACCTTAGGGAAGAGGGAGTGGTGGTGACACCAACTGTGGAACAGGTGCACCACGGGCCACACACTCTCTTCTTGACTAGACCTCTGACCATTACCTTTGTTAAGTAATCCGTGACTGCCCACGTGGTATTCGTGAGACAGGGGTAACCAGTGACCATTCATGGTGTAAATCTGTGATCATAGTGCTGTAGTGAATGTGGCTGGCATGCATATGCATTGGGTTTATGAATTATACTTATGGATATGCTTGGTTAATGTATTGGAAATGTTCTGGAGGTGATACTCTATGTTGACTATGTGTTTTTGGTAGTCTAGAGTACTCACCCTTACATTCATTTTTCACGTAATCAAGACGATCAACACCGGGCTCAGTGAAGGGGTGGATGGAACTGCTATAGGGCGTAGGACATTATTTTGGAAAACTATTATATTAGAGTAAGTCTTGTAGCGACTGTTTGATATAATTTGTAACCCCTTTCTTTTTTTGAAATGGTTGATGAAACTTGAATTAAAATGAAAATTTTATTATTTCAAAAATTTGCGAAATTTCTTATTTATTGAAAATTAAATTTAAGGTGTACACATTCCATGACCACGATCATCTCGGAAGACTGACCTGAGTTACTTTTTAGCAGGCTCTGGGTACTGAGATTGCAGCTGATTTTGGCGATCTCTATCTTGAATCAGATGAGAATCTTAATTATGACGATTTAGCATAAAAGGGATGGCATGGTGATAACTAGCACTGGGTCCTTAGTATTTTGGTTATGGGTCATAATTGCTCTGGGACTTAGTTTATTTTGGTTATATAATTATTATTTTAAGTCCCACATATTTTGATAAATAGTTTGTAAACTATTACACTCATTATATGTAAATGAAAGTTTAGCATCTATATTTTCTTAATTGTTTTGGCACACTATGATTATTAAGTTACATTTCATTTTACTCATCATATTATGTTGGCAATGAATTATTTTGGAAATGGCTTTATCTATGGAAAAATTTTAATTTCCTCGTACATTCTTTTCATACTGTCATTAAGTATAAAATTTATATTATTTATCACAGTTATATATAAATAATTGTTGTAATTTGAGAAACTAAAAATTCAGGATGGTACAAATTGTCTCTTAACTCTTGTTTATAATGCTAGAGGATGCATTTAATATTTGAAGAATCATTGTTCATTGAATACTCTTAGGGACCTTGTATTTGAGGAATCAATATAACAAAACACTAAGAGAGTGCATCCATGTCTATAGAATAACTTATAAATATTTATTCATCAAAATATCAAAGACAATGAATGATGAAATATAATCTCAACTCAAACTCTAATATTTTTATATCATAGTAAAATTTAATCTTACGATTTCCAAATTTCTTACCCATGAACAATTTCTGTAAATATTAATATTTTTGTTAAAAATTTTAACTAAGATGATCAAAATTAAGAATATATCTACCAATCCTTGTGGATACAACAACCCTTACTCATTTATTAAAATAAAAGCTTGGTACACTGGTTAAAATCTCAACAATTTTGTGATTACTTTATTAGAACCCTTGCTGGACATGACTTAATTTGGGTTATTATTAACATATTAATAAAATTTTCTTATTTTATGGCAATGAACATTAAGAACTCTTTAGATAAACTAACCCAAATTTACATAAAAGAGATTGTTAGATTACATGGAATACATTTGAGTATTGTATCTGACAGAGATCCTCAATTTACCTCAAAATTTTGAAAAAGTCTTCAGTATGATATCCTAATGTTAAAGACTAAGTACATCAGGCATACGCCCGAAGGCACTGTCTTTTGACATAATGTTATATATATATACACGTACAAAAGTGAAAGTATATAACCAAAAAAGATTTAGTTATCTATGTATGTACTAGAAGTCTACGTCATTGACATCATCAAAAAAACAATTTTCATACATTAAATCCAAGTACAACTTAAATACTAAACGAGTTTTTGAATAACATTCAAAACAAGTTAATTTACAATACAAAAGTCACATATATAAACCATTACAAGATCAAGCAAGAAAAAAGAGGTCTCAAACAACTACTATGTCCTAGGGAGAGTATCATCATACAACCCAAAATGAACAAAAAGCAATTATCACTCCCATATCCTTCCCCAAATAGTTCTGTTATGCAAAAAGTAATATATATATAACATAAGTCCAAAGGAGTGTATTCCTCTAAGTGGTCCAAATTTGTCAAAGTGGACAAGGTCGCATAAGGGTCAATAGGCAAACTAGGCAAGTCCTCATCTATGTCTTCCAGCCAACGGGGAGCAGGTGAGAAAGTGGAGAGGATAAGGGTGGTGAAGGGCTACAGTGGAAGAGTCCAGCTTCATCGATAGGTGAAAGTCGACAAGGTGGAGTAGGTGGACAGGGTCAGGCAGACAACTCAATTACTATAATATCAATGCACTTAAGTTCAATAGAAGGAGGGGAAGAAGGTCCTAGGATAGGTGCAGGAGCAAGGGCATCAATGTCCATGGGAGCTGGCATAGTCCTAAGGTAGATAAGTGAGAAAGGTATGGTGGTAGCATATAAGGGTAAAGGAAAAATGATCTCAACTAGTAGGTCTGTAGTACAATGGGGATTCCAACCCAACTTAGTAACTAAACCAAGAGCCATCCTAGCAAACCACAAGTCATCCACTGTCGGGAGTACTAACACCTTGATCATCTCGAAACTCATCTGTACACAACATACAATATACACCAACCAACAAACACACCAAACATATAAAAGAAAAAAACATTATTATGATTATTTGTATAATTAGAGTTGAGTCTGGAGGTGTTCAACCTTTGGCAAAATTGTTTGATGATTTAATTGTAACTAAATGAAACATTATTATGATTGTGCATTGTTGTTTGGAAATATATATATATATATATATATATATATATATATATATATATATTGGGTATTCTCTAAAAGGAGTAGAAATATGATTTTTGAAATTATATGATTTAACCTGAACCTAGAGGTAGTTGACCTTTGGCACATTGCATTGATTTGTATTACGTGCTATTTGAACTATAAAGAAAGTGTGAAAATAATTGCATGGAAAGCAAACCATGAAAAGAGAATTGGTGTGTATTGTTGTGGATGTGGATTTAAGTTGCTAATCTTACCCAAAAAAATGGAAAAAGAATTGCTGAGAAAAAGATGTGTCATGAAAAACTGACAATATTATGTATGAGTTACAAAGATATATTGGGGCTATAGAGTTCAAAGATGATTTGGAAAATTTGGGAGAAATGAGGATGGTGAATTAATTTTAACACCTTTTTTTTTATTTATTTAATAAATTGATAAATTATTTGATATTATATGGTGTTAGAGTGTATTGGAATGATTTATAAGTGTTTTAGGAGAAGTTTGGTACAGGGAGTCTCGCTCAAGCGAGATAGAGCTCGCTCAAGTGAGACTAAGCACCCATAACCACATATTTTCAGGACAATCTCGCTCAAGCGAGACTAGATATATTTAGCCCAACTGTCACCTCGCCTAGGCAAGAGGTAATCTTGCTCAGGTGAGTAGTGATCTTGCCCAGGCGAGCAATGATGTAGCCTTTTTTTATAAAGAATCAATGACATTCTGCATTTGCCATTCTTAATTAATTTATTCATCTACTGAATTATATATGTATATACATGAGTTTAAAAGCATGGTCTTATAGTAAAAATTTAATTTCGGCATTCACATCAACAAAATAAAGAAACTTTTTGTATATTTCCATGTAACACCAGAATATACATAAATTTTATATATTTACAAGATAATGATTCACTGAAATTCTCAAAATACAAGAACTTAACTTATAATTACATCCATTAACAAATTAGAAATACACTAGGCTAAACCTAATACTCAAATCTAGACCAACAAAATAATTAGCTCCATGCTCTTCCAAAAATACTAACTCCAGAATCTCTCAGCCAGACCTTCCAGCTTGAGAAATGGATACATCTCATGTACCTTCTGCTCACGTACCATCGTACGATCATCGCAGCACACACATATACCAAAACAACAAAATGCAAGGGTGAGCTTATAAAATTGACAATCTTGTTAATGAAATATGAATAAATATAGATGAAATTAATTAAACAGCTCATATCAATCAGCATACCACATTACACAGCTTCAATACAATAATGCATCATGTCCAGCCTATCTAATGCAAATGCAACAATTGTAGTTTTCATCTGGTTTAATAGCCTAAGTAATTCAGAGGAACTGTTCTGGTCTGGGAGCGACCCATCCCGGTATCTGGATCCAGACACAGCATAGCTCAGCATCCTAATTAGCTCTAAAATTATGATGATAATGAATAATAGGATGCAGCATAGCTAAATTAGCATATTACAGCACGCAAAATATTTCATTTTCAGCTCCAACATCACACCTATATATATATTTGCACAGTGTCAACAAAACAACAATACATATGTTCACAGTAAAACTTAGCATTTCATGTATTTTAATATTCTTAGCATATACAACACAACATTACAGCACAACATATTCTACCACAGCTATTCAAACGATTATCATACAACAAAGAAATACACTCAACCCTACATACTTTGAGCTTTTACCCTAAAACTTGTTATACCACCAATGATTCTCAGCTAACCAAGGTTATTCATCATATGAGCTAAAATCAGCTTAGTTAAACAATCGATAAAAACTACTCAGTTATACTGCTCTAAATTTTGATCTAGAATATGGCCACTCAATAACTTATTTCTCGGTTACATCAACATCAAGTTCCTAACTAGCTCCATATTCACTATACAGATAAATCAGCTCAGATAAACTCCCCTTACCTGGAATGAATTTCAAAATAGTACTCCTAGGGAGTTCTATAGAGAGATCGACTGTTTGAATGTGGAATATGGCTTAAACGATTCAGATATACTCAAAACAACCTGATTTAAGTCACTTGAGAGAAAGAGAGAAGAAATAAGGTAAAAACTAAGAATTGAGCTCTGAAAACTCACCTAGACTTTAATGAGATAGAAGATCTCACCTTGATCGGGAAAGAATTCAGCTTTGAGAAGGTTTTCTCTAAAAGTAATAGGAGAGAGAACAGAGAGAAAGTGAGAGAGAAGTTGTCTAGTGAGAAAATAAAGTTTCTGGGCGTTGGGGCTCCTTAAATACTCTTCTAGTGCATGCTCTCTCGCTCAAGCGAGCTACTTCTCACTTGAGCGAGCTTTATTCTTGCTTGGGTGAGAAAACTAGACAATGAAACCTCTCCAATTTCTGATATTCTCGCTTGAGCGAGAACCTCATCGCTTGAGCGAGCTACATCTCACTTGGGCAAGCAACATTCTCGTTTGGG
The DNA here is from genome assembly GCF_003935025.1 of Abrus precatorius. Lineage (NCBI taxonomy): Eukaryota > Viridiplantae > Streptophyta > Magnoliopsida > Fabales > Fabaceae > Abrus > Abrus precatorius. Next base: position 14,017,120 of record NW_020874292.1, read on the forward strand.
CGAGATTGCGTCCAGAGAGCTACCTATTACTTGTGTGATATCTCACTTGAGTAAGAACCTCTCGCTTGAGTGAGATCACCTCTTGCCTAAGCGAGACTCCTTCTTGCCTGAGCGAGGGGACAACTGGGGTGATCCTATGTGCTCTCACTTAAGAGAGACTGATCTCGCTTGAGCGAGAACACTCCAGGATTCCTAATTCTGCACAATAACTTCTCACTTGAGCGAGAGAAATCTCGTTCAAGCGAGACACCCTGCATCCTGAACTCTCAATTTATGTCTTAGATGAAATTATACTGGTTCTCAATTATACTTCCTAGCTGATTTCATGTATAACACACTTAATAACAAATTTCTAGCCGTTCTGCTCATCACACTCGACAGCATCATAATACAGCATTCAAACTATATACGGCTCGTCATACTGAAATCATACAGCTTTCACACTCACATTCCAATATATAAATAATTCGTACACTTTAAGCATATTCAGCACAATTTGAATGGAATGATAAATACATCAATCTGACAAGTGATCTCGCCCAGGTGAGCTAAGTCGCTCATGTGAGGACTTATAGGAAATTTGTCCAGCTCTCTGGATGTTATCTCACTCAGGCAAGCTTGACCTCACTCAAGCGAGAATATCAGAAAAAGCTTAGCAAAGCTATTGTTTGGTGTTCTTGCTCAGGCGAGAAAAGCGTCGCTCAAGCAAGCAGTTGCTCGCCTAAGCAAAAGCGTACAAGACTGAGAGGTATTTAAGAAATTTCCAAAATAGAGATTTTATTTCATTTCAAACCTCACGTTTCCTTCTCATTCTCTCTGAACTCTCACTTCCTTCTCATTATCTCTGAACACTCACTTCCTTCTCTTAGATGAAACTCCTTCAAACTCTGATTACACCTCGAATTCGAGCTTGGATGTTAAATCTAAACGACTCCGAGTAAGTTTCTCTAGGTTCAAATCTACTTTCTTATATCATTTCTGTAAGGCCCCAGATTTTGTAATATATATTGATTTATTAATATGAATGTGTGAATTGATGTTTGATAGTGTGATGATTTGGATTTGAATATAATCGTGAAGATATATGTACAGTGTAGTTAAAATGTGATGTGGACTTGATTGGGTTTGAATTATTTCAGATATAGGGTAAGTGTGTACTGTAGGGGCGTTCTCGCTGTAGCGAGAAGGTAACAGAAAATGGTGCATTCTGGGTTGCAATTTCACCGTAGTGAGAGGGCCTCGCTGTAGCATGATTTTGTAGAAACTATAGTGCAATTTCTTCTAATATTTTCGTTGTAGCGAAGAAAGGTGTTGTTGCAGCGAGGTTCCCTCGCTGCAGCGATAGATGTCTCGCTATAGAGAGAATATTGCGACCAAAAGGGCATTTGAGGAGTTTAGGATTCAGGAAAAACCATTAGCTTATTTTCACCAATTAAACTGTCTCCAAAGCCGTTTGGGAACGAGATTGAAGATTGGAATCACATTTGAAGCATTTGGAGGAAAGTTTTGATGGCTAGGGTTTCAGTTTTTGTCCCTACTCTATGTTTTCTCAGTTCTCTTTCGTTTCTCACGAAATTTTCCATGTATTTAGGATAAAATCCTTGTGGGGAGCATTTCTATTGTTGAGTTTCGTGTTGGGTCTTCATTTTGAGGTAAGGGGGCACTCTACCCATTCATTTTACTTAGAAATCCACCAGCTTCAGCACTACCAGTTTTCAGCTCCATGCATCATTCCTTTTCCAACTACTCATCTACTAATGACGATGTTCCTTCGGATAATGATCATATAGATTATTCGTGATAAACACTTGTATTTTATTATTAACATTATTTATTTGGATATTTTTGTCTTCATTTGTAATGATATTTAAATTTTACATTTTATAAATCATTTTTGAATGTTTAGATTTATTTTTGTAGCTTTTATTATGTTTATAAATTGTGATAATCAAGAACAGGCAAGAATAACTATGTATATAAGCAAAAAATAACAAAAATAGTAAAATATATCACAGATAGATTATAGACAAATTTTTCTGTCTGTGACTTACAAACAAATTTTTTGTTAAAGACAGATTTTTACCGACGAAGATATTATAGACGATTTCTATCTGTTTGTAATTTCAAAAACTGTTTGTAATGATTTAAAAATTTATCTGTAAATTCGTCTATATATGTAGATTTTGTAGTAGTGTCTTTCCCTCATCTCTCTTTTGATTCTCTCTATCATTAACTCATTTTCACCGGTTAAACTGCCTCTATAGTTGTTTGAAGGTTAGAATCACGTTTAGAGCATTTAGAGGTAAGTTTTGATGACTAGGATTTCGGATTTTGTCCCCACTCTTTGTTTTCTCAATTCTATATGGTTTCTCATGGAATTCTTCCATATATTTAGGACAAAATCTGTGAGAGCATTTCTATTGTTGAGTTTCATGTTGGATCTTCATTTTGAGGTAAAGGGGACTCTACCCTATCTCATTTTGCTTAGAAATCCATTTATTTGCTATATGTTGTAATGTGTTTGAGATAAGAAGTAGAAACATGTGTGTTTTGATGAATTTTTGTTCTGGACATGACGTATTAAACGTCGGTTCATATTAAGTGTGAGGAAATGGCTTGATTGTGATTCGGTTGTATTAGGAACCTTGTGTGGAATGTAAATATGATTGACATTATGTATGATGCATAATGAATTGACTTGATTATGGTGAAATTAGGATAGAAATTGTGTGGTTAGATATAATGTGGTTGAACACGAGTTGATATACCCTTGATTGAGGATGTGAGTGAATGTGTGTGTTAACATGCCATTGATTGATGTTGAATAATGTGAATGGTTAAAAATATGTGTGAATGGCATGTTGGGTGTGATTGTGGTGACGTTTGGAATGTTGGAAAGTTATGAATGGTTCAGCGATACACTAGCGGTGTGGAAGATAAGGGCGGTAGAAATGCCTTGGGAAAGAGAGGGTGGTAGTGACACCAACAGTGAGCATGGGTGCACCACAAGCCCCATACTCTCCTTGTGACTCGGCCTCTGACTAACACCTTTGCTTAGGGGCTCAATACTGCACACGTTGTATCCGTGAAACAGGAGCTATCCGGTGACCATCTATGGTGTGAACTGAGTAAGTCCTTGAGATTGACAGAATCAGGAATCTGTTATCACAATGCCACAGTGAGTGTGGCTGACGTACAGTGAGCGCACGTGTGTGGATTATTTAATGGTGTAGTGAGCACACCTATGTGTGAATGAGAATGGAATGTTGAAATTATTGCTTTGTGCCTGTTTGATGCACGATTGAGCTATGTTAGTAAATGTGTGAAATGTGCAAGGTGAGTTTCTGTGCCTGTGTGTGATAGTGTAGAGTACTCACCCTTACGTTTATTTTTCAGGTGACCAAGACAATCAGCACTGGACTTAGTGAATGGGAAGGATGAAACTGCTATAGGACTTAGCAAATTGACTCTTAAAATTTGATGCATTTAATTTGGTCCTGTAGCACTTATTTGATGCAAACTTCTAACCCTCCTTGATTTTGAAATACCTTACTGAACTATATGCACTGGAACTATTTAAATGAAAATTTTTATCATTCCCATTTTCGTGAAATTTATTTATTTGGAAATTAAAATTAAGGTGTTATAATTTCTTGTATTTTTCATTTCTCAAGGATATCTCTTGATACTTAGGAGAACTTCTGTTATTGAACCTTAAATCTTCGTCAATCTCTCTGAATACTCACCTCGAGATAAGGAGAGCTTTATTTTGTTATTCTATTAAAGTGTTTATTTTGTGCTCATTAGAGCACTATCACATAAGGATTTTTGTGAAAACATATGTTTAAAGTATAATATTTATGAGTAATAGCTGAGAATATGTATGTTTGGTTGTTTGACTTGAATGGTTATATTGTGTTCACATGAAATATATGATGAGTACTTAATATGGAGTGTTATGGAAATATGTTGAATGATTATGGTGTAATTATATGAAGTGTATCTATATGAGATGTTATGATGAAGTAAAAGTATTTTTGTGGTTGTGATAAAGTGTGATGCTGGTTTGAAAGACTTAATGATTGAAACTATACTCTTATGGTATGAATGATGTGGACTTAGTCCAAAAGTTCCTTACTAAGCACAATCTTATCAGTGGAGAATAAAAGGATTCTCGAGATAAGTATAAGTGTCGAATATGAAATGGATCTAATGCGAATAGTTATAGAGATACAATGGGGTTATAGAGTCCAGAGATGGGAATAGTTACAGAGATAAATTAGGGTTATAGAGTCCAGAGATGGGAAATCTGGGGAAAACATAGGGTGGTGAGCAACATTCGGTATATGTTCACACACTTTCTAAGAGCGAATGCGTCATATAGCCTCACACTCATTTCTTCTTAACTAGACTACTGACTATACCTTTGCTAAGGGCCCGCTATTATATATATTGTATTTGTGTACATGGGCTAACCGATGACTATTTACCTAGTTGAGTAAGACTTCAAGAAAAAAATGTTGGAGGCATCATTGTCTATGATCACAGTGCACTGGGAGTGCGCGTTTGAAGGAGAAAACTGAATAAGTTATAACAAATTGTCATGTTGTGAATATGTGATTATGGTTGTTCTGTGAATTGGTTGCTAAAATGATTATGTCATAAATATGATTTTATGTGATATGATGATTTGTAAAATGATAGAATAGACGTTCATCCTTACTAAAATCTTTAAGAAACTAGAGTGACAACGCCTAAAAAAAGAATTAGGTTGATAGATAGCTCTGTATAGTATAGACTTAATTATGTATTTAATGAGTACCAAAGGACATGTCATTTTAAGTTAGTTGTACATGTTGATGACGTACATAGTAATATTATCATTTTGGACATAGAATTATATTATAGTGCCCTTTTTTATTTTTTCTGTAAATAATAAATCCATCATACCTTATGTATATATCTATAAAGGTATGGTTAGGACCTCAGCAGCCATAACTTATTTGTGTACATACCATGATCATGACCATCTCAGAAGACCGACCCGAGTTACCTTTGAAAAAATATCGGGAGTTAAGATTGCAGCCAATTTAGGAGACCTTTATCTTGGATCATACGATAAACTCAATTATGAGGATTTAGCGGAGATAGAGAGATGGCATAGGGATGACTAGCACCGGGTCCTCAGTGTTGGGATATGTTTTAAGACTGCTATGAGACTTTATTTATTTTGGTTTCATAATTATTATCTTAGATTCCATGTATCTTGATAAACAGTTTGTAAATTATTATACTTAATGTATATAAATGTAGGCTTAATATTCGTATTTGTAAAATTGTTTCTAGTTTATACCTTTAAAATTTACGGTTATTTATTTGATATTGCTTTTTTAGCAAGTTTTGCAAATAATTTTATTCACAAAAAGATTTTTATTTACTCGTATTTATAATGCCTATACTATAAAAAGATTCGTATTTTTATCCTGATTTTGTACAAATAAAACATGTAGTTTAAGATTAAAAATAAATAAATTTAGGATGTTACATTAATGTTTTTCATAATGAGTGCACATGAATTGCTGAAAACGACAACATATGCCTCACACTCATTTCTCGATTAGACTCCTAACTATACTTTTGCTGGAAGGGGTCGAGTGGGCACATGTTGTATTTGTGTTGATTCGACTAATTGGCGACTATCTATACTTATAAAAAAACCTTAAGGGATACTAGGAACAATAGTAATGAAATTGTGATTTGTGAGATTATAATAAGCGAGTCATAACAGATTGGTTGGTGTGATTATAATACAAGTATTGTAATACATTGACAGGTATAATTATAATAAGTGTATTGTAATGCATTTATTAATATGATTATGATGCACGTATTATGACATGTTGATCGATGTAAAAATATATGAAATGGCATGGTCTTAGTGTATGTTTTGAAATATTACTAATATGATTGTTATCACGTCTAATCTGTTGTAAATTCATTAATATAATATGCAAGCTAATATTACTTTGGTGTGTATTGTATTTAAGGATGTTTATGTATTACTTATTTTATTCATAAAATAAAGAATTTAGTGGAGCAGTGAATACTCATTCTTATAACCATTTTTCAAGAATTGAAATGCAGAATGATCTAGAATCATATTCTCAATGGTGTTGCAAGGAAGATTATGCTCTATTAGGATTTAAGTTATATTAAGGTTGTAATAATTTTGATTAAGTTCTAATTAGAAATTGATTTTTAGTATGTAAACAATTTGATGTCAATTTTTAGACACTTAAAGGTTTGATAAAGTTTACTATAATTAATGATTTGAATTATATTTGTAATATCTAGTAGTTAATTCTCTCAATCTTACTTTTTACCTTAATGTTAAATTTAAATTACAAAAATACTTCTCTATGTTATGAATGAGATTCACATGTAAAGTCTTATAATTTTGATAACTTATATTGTTTTGAGGTCATTTTCCACATGAACATTTCCTAATTCATCCAAAATGCTACCTATTATAATTAAGTTTTATCCATATTTATGTATAAAAAGAAAAGGAATGTTACATTTTGCACCATCTAAAACACTTTAAAGCTATCTCAACACACACCACTTGAACCCCACCAAGTTGGATCATCTACCAACCTACCTTAAAAACCCCAAACAAGGCAACAAACCTCACCAAAACCCACACAAAGTAATCAACTTTCTTGTTGGAGATCTTGATCACGTGAGAGAGTAGACTAAAGGAAGTGGATATCACTTTCAAAAAAAGGAATAAGAGCAAGTGGAAGAGAAAGAAAATTTCATAAGGATCTAGCAAAGATCAACCTAAAAACCAAGTAACGGGGGGTATTATTCATAAATCAATGAGATACTTTGCTAAAATGATTTTTGAGTCAAAGAGGAACCCTTAACCCTTTGTGTGATGAAAATTGTATGGAATTAGTATATCTATGATAATGAATTTGATTAAAATAAGAAAACTCAAGAAAATCACTAAAACAATGAAAACAGGAAAATCTGCTTAAAAATCATAATGAATTGTAAAAGGATGTTTTGAAGATATTATGTTGATGACTTTGCTTGATATGTGTTATATTAGTTATTATAGTGTATACATGTTGATCTATGCTTTGGAATAGGTTAAATAATTTTTTGGGAATTTTCTATCATAGAATAAGTGTGATTTTAAAAGCATAAACTAAGATTTTAATCTTTGATTTGTGTTTGTATAAATTGATTTCAGTATTATCTAAGTGAGATCTATGATTATATTTTTTGGTCAAATTATTTTAAATTTAAAAGATTTTTATTGTGTATTTTTGAAGTTTTGGTAAGGAACTTTGAAACGATGAGGTACCTAAATTTGACTCAAAATATGTCTTAAAAGTTCAAAGCACTTGACCACATGAGTGGTAGGACCAAAAGAATAGTTTAGACCTTGTGGAGACATGAACCATGACTTATGAACCCATTGGAAACATGGAAGCATGCTGGGCCACCTAAAATTTATCAAGTTTGAAAAAGTGGCCTTTTGCAAATATTATAATGTTTGAGGACTAAACTACAAATTTTAGAAAATATAGGGACTTTTTTGTAAAAAAATTTATAGATATTTTATTTACATAGAGAACTGAATTAGGATAAATTTTCCACTTGTTTTATTCAATTAGGATTTAAAATAAATTAATTATGATTTTCCAAATACATTGTTGTATGAAAAATGTTTTGCTAGGAACAGTATGAGTAAACTGTTTTTGTTTTTAACTTCATAAGTGTTGTTATTTTATTTATATTTTTTATGAAAAGAAACACTTAAACAAAAATATTTTTAGTGGTTTTAAGATTTTTAGACTTGAAATAAAATAGTTATAATTTTTCTACAAGACTAATATAGGGAAGTAAAGCTTTGTGACCAACACAGAGAAATTGTGCTTTGTTTTCAAATCTATGAATGATGATTTTTTTTTTGTATTTTCTTGAGAAACTAGATGTTTTAAGGAATAAAAATGTCACTGATTTCTTGATTTTTGGTATTGTAATGAATGATTGTGATTTTTCCAGTAATTTATTGCTGAATTATGATAACATGTGACATGCAAGTAGATACTATAACTCAAAATGCTATTTGTAAGTGTATGAATTGTGAAAGTAATTTATACATAAAAGTAGACATATGGAGAAAAATAACCTCACTTATTTAATGAATTTTGGAATTGAAATGAATTTTTATGAATTTTCCAATATATTGGGTATTGAGAAAAATAATATGTAAGCAACAAATAGAAAGTTAGTTTTCTCTAGATCTTTGGAAGTGTTTGAATTTTTTTAGTATTTTTACATGAAAACAAGCACTTAAAGAAATAAAATTGTGGTAATTTCATAATTTTTGGACTTGTAATGATTTAGTTATGAATTTTACAAGTTGGTGTATGAAATCTAAAAAAAAATCTAAAAGTGGCCATGTCCATAGAATTGATTGTTCTCTTGTTGTAGAGATGTGATAATGTGCCTGTTGAACAAGATAATCGTTGTAAAATTATTTGTGATTATGAATATGAATTAATTCACAAGGAAAATGGTTGAATACACCATGGTACAACGAGGAGCAAATAATGTTAGTATAACCATAGGAAATAGAAGAGTGCCCAAGAACTACATGGGACTAAGCATAACTAACTTGTGTCGTAGGTAATGAGAATTTTGCTAATCTATTCCAACAGGCACTATAACATACCATAATTGGTTTGGGTGTGGGTTGCTAGTAGTGACCATAAAATGAAAATGCACACTTATGTTATGTCTCTAGTAAAGGAAAAATATGTACCTATGGCACTAGCCACATTACAAACACAGAACTCTTAATCTCAACCCATAATTTATAATGTTTGATAATTAATTAATTTATCCAAGAGAAATCACATATAAAAAATATTGCAATAGTTATGTGGTTTCCTGATTCATTGATTGATATTTGGATGAATTCTTGTTCATTTAAGCATAAGTATTGAATGTTTATACTCACTCTTTCCTTATTTTGTTTCATTTAATAATGTTATAAATGTAGAATGACTCTCCTTTAGGTGGACCAAGCAGTAGGGGATGAGCTGATTAAGGAATAGCTTATAACTATCGCAACTAGTTTATCTGCTGTGTAGATTATGTGTTTAAGGGTTACTAAATATACCTCTGGTTTCTCTTATGATGTTGTTAGGAGAAAATAGAACAGTCTTTAACTAATGACTCATATTTTGTACTCACATTTATAGTCTTTTTGCATCTTCTAAAATATATTTTCTTTCTTTATTTATTTCATTTAGCATGTTTTTGCATTTCTTGCATTAAATTGGAGTTTTCATGAATACTTGTTATTTTTACTTTATATTTCATAATTTCTCTATTCTGACCTTTGCCCACTATTTTGGCCATAACTTTTTTCTATAAATCTTCTTTTTGGCTTATTCTTTTTGCAATGGATTTCTGACTTCCTGGGCTTCAATTGGACATATAGATCATGTTGTTTGGAGTTTGGAGCTATTTTTTATTAATTTTTGAAGTTTAGACTTAAAACATACCTTTTAAATTTAGGATTTTTATTTAGGGCTTTTATTATAATTACTTGCGGCAGCCTTAACCCATTTATTTCCGTTTTCATTTAAGACTAGTATATATAGGGGTCAAGAAGTTGACTTTCGACCTCCTTTTTCATAATTTTGGATTTTGTAAGAGTTTTTCCCACTTTTGAGAGAAAACCTTTTTTGTTACCATTTACTTGCCTCTTTTCAAATTCTACAAGAATTCAATTTTTGTTTCCGCTGCAACTCTTAATGATTCTTTTCTCGCGAATCATCTCGTCTCAAGCGTAGATTGCAAGATCGATTGATCGCTCCAAGTTTGTCTTTTTACTTTCTCACAATTCTTGATTAAGATTTGTGTATGCATAATTCGATTGAATTTGATTTTATTCTTGAGTGTAAGATTGATTGATTCATTTCTTTTACATTCAAGGTTTAGGCAAATTTAGTATAGTAATCCTAGCTCGTGTCTGTGATTTGTGGTTTTAATTTATGTTTGTTTTTGTTGTGTTCATTCGTTTTAATTTGCATTTGTTCTTCTATCAATTAATTTCTCGTTTTTGTTTTTTAATTCATTTTTGTTTTAAATTCATTTTCATTTTAAATTTGTTTCATTTTAATTGCTTAGGAATTCGGCTCGAGCAATTGCTAGTGGTAATTTTCCTTCCACCCACTTTTTCTCTTTTAATTCGTATTCGATTTCTGGGTTCAATTCGTGTTCGTTTAAATTATTTTTATCTGAGTTCATTTTTGTCTTCGTTTTAAATTCTTTGTTTTTTTGGGTTTAAATTCTTTTTCATTTCCGCTTTTCAGTTGATAATTCATATTTTTGGTTGCCATCATTTTTTATTCACATTAATGCATTTCAATTTCAATTCCAATTCTAATTTACGTTCTATTTAAATTCTAAAAAACCACAAAACCTCCCAATCTAACCACTGTTGCATGTTTAAAATTAAAAACAGAATGAATTTGTATCCTTGTAAGATGATCTAAGTTTGCTCCCTATATTACAAAATTATTTGAGAAGTCTAGTTTTATTTGAAACCATTACGACATAGTTGTCAGTAACATATTTAACACTCTGATATTATGTCGTTTAATAAAATAGTGCCATTGTATAAAAAGATTTAGATGTAATTAACTACAATATATGTTACAAAAGAAAATTATAAACTTAAAAATTTACTTAAAACAAATATGAAAAGGAAGATTGAACTATTTAGAATAGAGACGTTATCATTAATATTTTATGTTATTGATAAATTATTTGTGACTAATACATTCTCATCATAATTAATAAAATTATAGTAATAATTTAATTAAGTCATTATTATCAATAATATTAGTGACAATATAAAAAAATCATAAATAATGAATTATTAATGATAAATTTTATATTTGTCATTAAAATATGGTCATTAAAAATTATATGTCTAGAATTTGGTGTTTTTTTTTACTTCTATACGTAAAAACATCAATGCTGAGATTTTAATGTGTAATATAACTCCAAAATTTATAAATAGATGTCATGTGAAATTATTTAAAGAAGTAACTTATTTGAGTTAGTTAATTTCACGTTTAGATTTTTGTTTTAATTATTTTCTCTCTTCTCCTAAGATTTGTTAAAATTTCTTTGCAGGATCAAAAGTCATATATCAAATTTCTAATAAGATTTCTACTTTCTTTCTTATTTGTTTCTATTTGTAACATTATAAATAAGTATAACTAATCTTCTTAAATTAGGATATGATAACTTTATTTTAATTTTCCTATATTATTAATGTTATTTCATTTTAAATTTAATATTACAAATAAAAAATTAATTGTGGAGTTATATATAAGTAATTCGTCACAATTTTAATGATGTTAAGAAATTAGCAATGATTATGAGATTTGTCTAAGTTCTTAAATATTAATGCATACACTAATTAGATTCATCTAAAATAATAATAAATTTTGGTTTATAATACAAAAATTTTCATTTAAAGTATTGGAACTGATTTATATTTGTTAACTTAACCTTCAATTGCATGTATAGAAGTTAAATAAGATAATTTTAAGTACTAGAGAAGCAAAGAAAAGGGATTCAAATTATAATCACTTTCATTTATTGTATTTTTTTTGTGTTGTTTGTTATTGTTTGTAAACAAAATCAAATTCATACATATATTTTCTTTATTTTCTAATCTTTAACAAAAGGATAACAAAGTTAATTATCATTTCATCCAAGAAAAAGGTACTACTGGTGATTTCCTACTTTGCAACATACCCACAGCTTGACAAATTGTTGACCTTGAGGGAAGATATAAAGAATAACGTGAGTTCATCAAATAATGCAAACCCATCAATTTATAGCATTAGAAAAAGGGAAATTCATGCATTTGGAAGGCAATCTCCGGCATTGGCCTTACCTTGATTTTGTTTTCATTTATATGTTGCAGTCATTGTTGTATTTCTATATATGTATACAACTTGCTGTAAAATAAATACAATCAACAAAATACATTTTCAAATAATTCTATAGCTCCTCTTAACTTTCTTTAATGAATACATAACATTTGTATACTGGTATATCGAGTTCAATAACAATTTTTCCTTAATTTCTTTAGTTGATATTCAGTTTAATCGGAGGCGAGCTAAGGCCCATACAAGTAAGGCAACGTCTTTAGGCCCTTCAAATTTATTTATTTTTAGTTTTAATATACTTTTAAAAATTTAAAAAAATTTTAATTTAAATATTTAATTTAATTATTAATTTTTTATTAATATTACAAATAATATTTAATTAATCATAATTTTTAATTAATAATAATAAATTATTTTATTAATAAAAAAATTTTCATTTTTAAATTTACTTTAGGCCCTAAAAACTTTTGAGCCGCCACTGAATTTAAATATTAGACTAACTGTGTATATGTTCAATTTTAGAAATTTAACCTATCAAATATTCAGTCTTAAGCTAAAGAAAAATATATTAAGATGTTCCATGTACACTAAAAATATAACCCTAATACTTCCTACAAAATGTAAAAAATAAATTATACTTGATTTTTAAATAATAATTGTATTAGAACTACGTTAAACCTCTTTGTATCATGCATCATAACAATTATGAAGATAAACAACTAAATAAAAAAATGTAAAGTCGAAATCATTTTTTAATATAAAAGTTTTGATTAATTTCAAAATTATAATTTATTATATATGTTGTTGTATCATACATTTTATACAAATATAGTTTTTAGTAAGTACTAGAATTAAGTAAATTATATAATAACAAAAAATATCATCAGTTATTCACTGGCATGTTAATTTAGTCAACATTATGATTAATTTATGCTCTCAATCAAAAGATATAAATTGATATTATTAAATCATCTTAAATTATTAAAAATAATTAAGAAAAACGTTTATACAACCAATTAAAGAAGAACGTGATATTTTTAACACACATATTTTTATTATATTAAGTAAAATTTAAATTGAGATATTACAAATGAGCATATAAAAATAATTAAACTTTAGAGACATGGAATGTAAATAACCCTTTAACTAATAAGAATAAAGTGATAGATAATAATAAATAAAATTCCAGTGTTCTAGATATACTTACAATATATTAAGTAATAGTGATATACAAAGTTTGACTGTGTCTTATTCATATAAGCAAACTTAAATTTAACTGTAAGCTTGTTTGTTTGATAAAATAAACGATTTTAGTGGAATGTTATTATATGACGAACTAAATTAAGGCGACCGTTGAGTAAAAATTTGACAGGTCTGAAGTTAGTTGGTTTTTAATTGAATCAAAATGATTGTGTGTTAAAGCTGAAGTGAGTTGATACAAAATCCAACTACCATATATAAGGAATGAAAGGAGTGAATTAACTCCTCAACAGTGATATTATAGCTTGAATAAACTCATTGAGAGGTTGATTAGAATGGATCACCTTCCATTCTATTAATTAGAGTGCTTCCCAATTGCGGAGCTGATTTGATGCCGTGAGGGACAAACAATACGCTTGTAATAATGGTGAAACTTTTACATGGTTAAAGTTCACATACCTTGCATGCTTTGCTACTTCAAAATTAGGATTGGGGATTGGGGAGTGGGGACCCCACTTCTCACTCCTGCTCTTTGGAACTAATAAAAATAACAAGATACCAAAGAGAATGTAACCATCCAAACCCATTTAAAAATTTCAATTGGAAAGATCAAGGTAGTTTTAGAAAGATCGTTTCTGATTCCTTGTTGCAATAACTAGGGGCATACAAAAACAAATTAAATTAACTATTACCTTTTTTTTTAATGGAAAATGAATACTGAAACTGCCTACAGTCTTATACTTAATTTTTTAAAATATAAATAAATACGCGTAGCTAAAAAGGAAAAACATAAATGAGAAAGAGACGGAGAAGAGAGTGACAAGATATGTTGACAACTTTAATTTCCATTTTCATGTAAAATTGGTTTTGTTTTGTGGATTTTATTTTTGGGGTCTTTTCTATTTGTTCTTTTTCTCTCTCATAGTGAGCAAAATCTTCTTTGAGAGAATGGCCCAGCACTGCAGATCCAAATCCCCATTCTTTTCTGCTTTTCTAAGGCATCTCAGAAAGCAAAATATCACTTTTTGATTCCACAGCTCTTCTGGGTCGCTCTCTTTTTGCTTCAACATTAATGGGTTTCTTCTGCTTCCGCTTCTCATCTTCACCAACAATGAGTGTTTGAATTTTCGCTTTTCCTGGTGAGTTCTCTTTTTTTCTGTTCAATGGTCATCTTCCTACAACATTCTCTTTTTCCAATATTTATTTTACTCTAAGTTTTTCATTTCTTTTAATTTTTTTATCTATACTATTTACTTGTTTCTTCTCCCAAGAGGTCAATTTTTGTGGTTGATTTTTGACTGGTTTCGTTGGTTCTTTTATAATGAGCAACGTGTTTCGGTGATTAATGTAATTGGCTTTAGTTTTAATGAATGAGATACTCTTGAGTATTCTTCCTTTGTTCTCCTGTTACTTTTTGGCTACATCAAATGATTTTGATGGACCTTCTTTTAGTTTTGAGAATAAATAGTATTTTATTTTTTATTTTTATTTCCCTTGGCTTGAGTGTTGGATGGATGGGTTTGATACTCTTGTCTCTTGAGCATCTGATTCTGATTGCAAAAGATTATTTTCTTGCGAGATTTGTCTCTTAGAGAATTTTCTGATGGACTTAATATCATAGCGTTTGGCTTAACTCTATCTTATTCAGAAAATTCTTTTGATCACCGTTGCTACTCTGTGCTTTGCCTGCAGTTTATGCTGTGCTTACCATTAATAGCTTTAGTGTATGCTGCTCTTCTGTTCTGGTTCAATCATACTTGTGAGTGTTTGGTGTATATTTTCTGGTTAGGAAACAATTACACCTTTTTGTAGATAGTATTTTATTGTACTGAAAATGTTTTTTTGTGTATAGTGCAAATCCCCTTTTGGAGAAGGCTAATTGTGATCACAATTGGTTGTTTGCTTCAGTGGTTTGTGTTTACCATTTTCAATTTTAAATGCTTCTGCTAGATGGTTTGGTATGCCCTTCTATTATCAATATCAAAGATGGTTCAAATTTTAGTTTAAGAGCCATCTTCAGGGAATCAATTCTTTCTTCCAAATTTTGTTGATATTGCTTTCCTTTTGATGGCAATGGAATTGAATTACTGGCCTGCCCTCATGGCATTAGATGTGTTGACCCTTTCTCTTTGTGAAGGTGGCTATAGGCTCCTCCCTTCTCTTCAACTCTTTGTCTTGTAGGCTATATATTTTTATTCTTTTGGGGTGATGGATCAGATTGTTTTGGGGCAGATTTTCTGTGAGAATATATACTGCTTGATGAGATAGACTGTTTTAGGTGACGATGTCTGGTTGTCTGGATCTATAGATTTATGCATAATACATTCTATGTTGCATTAAATATGTACAATGTATATTCCTTATGAGTTCTAAACTTCTGATATTAAATTGTAAAACAATGTAGAATATGGATGATTGAATTTGGCATCTCGCAGTTCTTTTTTCTCCTTTTATTTGTTTGTCATGCTGATTGAATAACATTATTCTAATTGAATCTAATTATTCTATTTTTGGGTGTATTTGTACATTATTTGGAGCTATTACTTTAGCTATTGACTGGAAATCTTGTGTTTCCAGTAAATAAATGCCTATGAAAGTCAAAGTATAGCAGGTGTCCCTTCCTCTGGGGCTGAAATTATGTTTTTTTTTTTCTAAATTATTTAATCAAATTATTCTCATAAAAGAATATTTATCAAATAATCAATTTATTTTTGGTTTGATTGCAGGTTTTCTTTCCCTTAAAAATGAGGATACTTTATTATATCTTGTTTAAGTGAAACGTCTACATTATCATCTATGGCATTATTGGGCATGAGTGCAAACATGCGATGCAATGGTTATTTCCCAGGATATCATTCCACACGGGATCTTGTCTTAGGCACCGAAGGCAGCTCATGGACCTCATCTAATGGTAACAGTGAACTTAAGAATGACTGTTACCAAATTGGTTCCCTGCCATTGTCATCAACATGTCATCTTTTAGGGTTCAACAAGGAAGTTCTGAAACAGACAATACTCAAGCATGAAGCCATATTTAGGGACCAAGTATGTTAGCTTTGTTGTTTCATTTGTGTTTTCTGTCATACTCATCTCTGCAAATAGCTGCCAAGAAGAATTCCTTTTTGTGTTTTTATTAAAAATATATTTAATGGTATAGGGCAAGCAACCTCTTCATGTGAAAGGATAACCAATTATCTACACAAAGCAATAATTTTCTTAACCTTTCCTAATTTAGTCTTCATCAATCCAGGATTAAACATTTATGATATTCTGGTTGCTGGAATCCTGAAGTTGTATAATTCTGGACTCATGCATTGAAGAGTTTCCAATCTAATCTGTTAGGGTCAGCAGTAGGTTCTATAAGAAGACATGTATATAACGGATTTTGAATAAAGTGTTTAAAATTATATGATCTTATCTGTTTATTTAATAGAAGTGATGGTCAAGTGAAGAAGCTTATTTAGAAAAATCAAAATGATTGTAAAAATTTCATCACATTCATTCTTTTACTATTTTACCTTTATAAAAAAAATTTATTTACATTCTTATTTCATCCAAAATAAAACATCCTTGTGGAAGTTTGTTATTTCTGGCAAATATATTATTCTCCAGTTATCTTGGATACTCATCAAGATCGTAACTATCTTTTGTCTCTGAACTGTACATTGCTGTTCAGATTCATGAGCTTCACCGTATTTATCAGAAACAGAGGGAATTGATGGATGAAATTAAAAGGAATGAGTTACATAAACATAATTTAAGATTGGAAACATCATGGTCCAGTTCCTCTTTGTATTACTCACAAAGCATGCCTCAGTTGGCTGGTCAATCATCTGTTTTAATTGGTAAAAGCATCCCATTGGCTTCTGTGCAAGAAAAGAGCAGGCAATTATGTCCTAATCCTGCTCCAACTGCAATCAAAGAATCTTTAAAAGATTCTAAACTATCAGAGTCTTCTTACAGAAAAGTTGGAAAGAAAATATTGGATCTTCAACTTCCGGCTGATGAGTACATTGATAGTGAAGGTGAATCTTTTGAGAATGAAAGAATTATGAAACAGGCCCCATTGTCAACAGATAATTTAAATGGAATTTCTCAGGTTGTGTATAAGATTGATGCGAAACCATATGGAGTCAATTCTAATGGTTTTACTGACTTAAATTTACCATTTAAGCTTGAAGAGAGTGTGGTGAAGTCTGATGATTTGGGGGGCCAAATCCATCATGGAAACTATACCTTTCATGACATGCCCAGAAGAATGGCATTAGGCTCTCATAATTTGCCCAATGATGCCATCCAGAATTTGAACAAAAGACAGGATCTTGAAGCTTGCTCAGATGTTCCACTACCGAACCAGGGGAAGAAACAAGGATGGCTGTCCTCAGGTATGGTGCTCAGATGACCCACTCCACACTTTCTTTTAGTCATTATAATACATTTTTCTTGTATTGGTATACCTCTTCTTATATGGCGAATTCTTCATCTTTCAGGGAAAAATGATGGTGGCTTCGGTTCTCTTGCTAAATTTAATAATACAGAAAGACTTGGGCCAAGCAGTGCTTCATGCTCGTCTGCTCCATATCAGCTTGTTTCTGAGGCTGATATGACAACTTCTGGGATTTCACCAGCATTGTTATGGAAAAGTATCAAACCTGGCCCTAGTTTAGATTGTCAAAGCTATATTATGAACAGAAACAGTAGGTCCATTCTTTTGGATCTACCATCAGTTAGTGCTAATGATATAAACAGCAGTGACAAACAGGTTTCATCATCAGCTACCCATGAGCTTGGGAAGTATGTCAACGGTTCTAAAGATGTGGGAACTTACAAGAACATAAACCTGAATATTATGCCTGCTGGTTATTCTGATACAGCAGCATTTCAAAGCATTCGGATTACTGGTGAAAAAGATGAATTTCAGGATTCAACTTGTATTGAATCTTTCCTTTTGACTCCTTATAAATCTGGGTATGTACATTCTGATTTGAAGTTAAATAAAGTTGAGAAAAGTAACTCAAAGAGAGACAAGATTCTTGCAATAGACCTTAATGGAAAGCCTCATAGTTCCAAAATATGCGAGAACCTACCAAAAAATCAATTGATTGAAGAAATTAAGAAGATATCTGATGTAAATTCACCTAGTTTCCATGAACCTGACATTGGAGAACAGACACCTGGCCGTGAACATTTCTTGGGGAATGAGAAGAAAAGGCACAAACATTTTGACCTAAATTCATGTATGGATGAGGGTGAGAATATGGCAATTGATACTGATCTGCATGCACCTGAAAGCCCAGAGAACAAGGAGTGTTCTCCACCCAGAGGAGAGTCTGATGAAAACCATCTTGAGATGCCCTTGCAATTGGCAGGAGAGGAGGATCCAGAGGTACAAGAGGAGCAAGCCAAAACTGCAGCTGAGGCTTTGGTTTCCATATCAGGAGTTATTGCCCAAAATGGTGTCCAAATGACAACTTGTCCATCATCTGAATATTTTGTAAGTAGTTCTCTCCACTGGTTTGCTGGAATTGTTTCCACAATAGTGGATCATTTAGAGAGTGAGGTTAAGGTTGATTTCAATGGTACCATTAAGGATCTTGAGGACTTTCTGCCTGCTGACTTTGATTACTTTGAGTTCATGTCCTTAAATTTGACCAAGACAAAAGACCTAGATTGCTGCCACAAGAGTAGTGGCCAAAAAGGGCAAGAAGGTGGATCTACATCACCAACTCAACCAAGAAAATGCCGAGCAAATAAGGGGAGGCGGGGGAAAGACTTTCAAAGTGAAATTCTCCCAAGCCTTGCTTCTTTGTCGCGGTACGAGGTGACTGAAGATCTTCAGACCATAGGAGGTCTCGTGGAAGCTGCTAGAACAAACTCGACAACTGGTTACCTAAAAAGTGCAGGTAGAAATGTTTTGGCTCGGGGGAGGAGAAAGTCTTCTGCTTCAGCCTCTAACATCACAGACTTGCTGTTGAAACTGAAGGAGCTAAATAATATCACTGAAATTGATATGGAGAAAAGGGGGATCATAAGCTGGGGAAAGATTTGTAGAAAGAGAAGGGGCCAGAGAACTCCAACCAGTAAACCCCACTTTATATTTAGCTAAGTATATAACTAATTCTATAGTTTAAGTTCATGAACTTTTGGATGAGGTTTTTATGAACTATAGGATCGTTTTGTAAATGTCATCACAGACACTTCATAGTATAGTATGTGAGAGTATGTTAGAAAATAGAAAAAGAACTCCTATGTATGTCCAAGTTGCTTCTTGGAATCAAATCCATTCTCTCCTATACAGAAAATGCACTGACTTTTGTCTCTTTCCTTGCGTGTTGCATTTTGGATCTAGTACGACCTTAAAACCATGCATATTTGAAACAAGTAACGCCATATCGAGAGTTATAATACTTAAAAGAGTCTTATTACTCGATGACTTAAATATGAAAATGGTTGTCACTGAATATAGTAAGTGATCTTTCTTGCTTGCATATTTGTTGTACTTCTTTAATTTATAAATTTGGTAGCTATTGAATAAATAGTTAATTCAACTATTGATATTCATTAATCTCATAAATAATGATGCCATATGGTCAGATTCTTGAAGGATTGAAGATATTTTGACAGGCTTAACCAATACGCCACTTCAGTTAACTAATTTAGTTTATAGATAATATGTCATGCTATTTAATTCAAGAAAATTGTGGTATTTATTCTATACCAATTAGGTTTTTATGGTTTTCTATTGTCTAATTTTCTGCATTTGAAGTAGTTAAGATGACTTCTTTCTTGAGAGGAACATATTCAGTTGCTTTATTTTTAAGATTCGCTCCTTTTTGTACATTTCGTGTTTCCTCTGAATTTTCTTTATCTTTCTAGAAATGAAAGATGGATTGAGTGCCTTAGAGGAATGTTTTTTTTACACTTTTTTGGTTTGCCTTTAGAGCAATTAATTTGATCTTTTTTGTGTTATCCTCCTTGTTCATTCCTCGCTCTTGGGTCTTCAGTGGTTCAGGAGTTCATATAATCTGAGCCTGTTCATATCTTTAAGTAAGTGGATGGTCGTTATCTTTGTTATTCAAGCATTGTTTAGTCTTTTCATTATTTTTCTTATGTGTTCATTTTGTTACAAGTTCATCTAAGAGGCTTTATTTGAAATCTTCTAAAACATTTGGTCTATCAACTTAACTTCTGATAATGGACATTGAAAAGTTTGTATGAATGCACTAATATGCTTACTTTTTACTCCTCCACTTGGTCTATTCTTTCATGAGCTACAAACTTAAAATCTAAACTTAGTAATAGTCTAAATGACTATGGGCACAAATGAGATTAAACTTTGTAAAAGCATTAGCTGGACTCAGGTCTCTTTTCCTTTTTATCATTTATCAAGTTTTATGAAAGGGAAAGCTTATTCATCTTACAAACAATGCAAGACATTTGAAGAAAGGTCATGCATCTATTGTATAGAGGAAAGAGGATCAATCAATTCAAGTATCACTTATCCATTACAATTATTTATTTTATGATTTTTACAAGTATAAAAATATTTAAATACAAATACAAAATTTTATCTCAAACTAGAGTGAGAGAGAAAATATATCATAATATGTTATCATTATATTAAGTGAAAATATGATTTGCACGATTTATAGGTATCACTTTGTATTGTGTTGGGATCCACGCTCCCTATGTCCCACCAAAATTTTACAAAGGCAGAAGTATCGTTTCAGAATCAAAGAGCTAGCTGAACGAGTTCAACGGTGAATTAGACCATTGACTGGTATAATGAATTCATGAAATTAGTGAGTTTAAGAATCAAATTTTAAACCCGCTGGTGACCATTTTGATTCTGCAAACATTTCAAGCAATTAATAAAAATTAAGTTTGCCACGTAAAGGAA
The DNA here is from genome assembly GCF_003935025.1 of Abrus precatorius. Lineage (NCBI taxonomy): Eukaryota > Viridiplantae > Streptophyta > Magnoliopsida > Fabales > Fabaceae > Abrus > Abrus precatorius. Next base: position 14,038,219 of record NW_020874292.1, read on the forward strand.
GTGTGGATTGCAAACGAACGGCAACAATCAATTTTAATTCAATTATAGATAGATGGTTAGATATTTATTTCCTTATTTTCAATATAATCTTTCTTTTATATATTTTGACATTGCTTGATATAAAAAATAAATAAAAGTAATGCTACGTATGTAATATTTCTGATTTTCATAAATTACAAAAGATTAAATTTAATGCTTTACTAGTATCAAATTTTTTATACTGCTATCTAAAGATATATTACCTAATGTAAGTTCTAGAATGAAAAAGAGAGCAAGGAAGCAGAAGTCAAACTCATCGGAAAATCAACCTTTTTTTTGTTGTTGTTGGAATTCCTTAAATTTGTGTGAAATCCTATTTTAAACATATGTGTAGCCATATGTTGAACTCTTACGACTTAAATTTAATTTTTAAAATAAATAAATTTCATAAAATAGAAAAAATAAAATTTTTTATTCAAAGGATTTCTTAAGGCATAATTCAACAAAATATTTTTAAATGTAAGGATGGATTACAATTTAAGTCAAATGATTGCTATAGGACTTAATCAATACATTTCAATTTCAAAATAAGATAAATATTCTAAGTCCTATAGCAGTGTCATCCATTCCTTCACTAAGTCTGGTGCAAATTGTTTTGGTTACTTGAAAAATAAATGTAAGAGTGAGTACTCTACACTATCCAACACACACAAACATAGAAACTCACCTTGTACATTTCACATGTTTTCTAACATATTCTACTCAACTATAATCAATCACAATCAACACTTTCAAGCATTCTAATTCAATTCACAACCAACAACATTTTATACACATACGCTCACTGTACGTAGTCACGCTCACTGTGATCACAGTTTCACATCATAAATGGTCGTCGTTTACCCCTGCCTCATAGATACCACGTGTGCAGTCACGAGTTGCTTTGCAAAGGTGTTAGTCAAAGACTGAGTCAGGAAGAAAGTGTGTGGCCTGTGGTGCACACAAGCTCACTGTTGGTGTCACCACCACCCTCTCTTCCCCAAAGTATTTTTACCACCCTCATCTTTTACACCCTCAGTATATCGCTAAACCATTCATAGCATATTCACATTCGCATTTAACATGCCCATCGCATACATTTCAGCTATATTCTTATCACAATTTGCATTCAAGTTCACACATGGCACATATGCCCACATTCATCTGCGTTACATTCAAATCCACAACATTTCCAAGCATAACCAAATCATTCTCAGCACACGCATTACCCAACATTAGATACATTGTAGCCAACCACACCATATCCATCACACATCACATTCAACATTGTAAAACACACAACACTCCCATCGCAACCCATATCAATTAATCCATTCCATTACAATCAAATCATTTTCATCCAAATATACATCTTTCTATGTTCTATCTCAACCACATTGCAATCTTGCAATCCATGGCAAAATAAATGAATTCAAATCATAAGAAGATAGGATAAAATCTCCTCTTACCTCAAATCAAAGACCCACACACGAAATCAACAAAGGAAGTGCTCCCCACACGAGTTTCGTCCCTAGAACATGGAAATCTCCATAAGAAACCGAAGAAATCAAGAAGAGGAACGAAAAACCAAAATCCTAACTATTCAAACTTACCTCCAAGCATTCCCAACACGATTTCAACCTTCAATCTAGCTCCTAAACGGATTTGTAGGTAATTTAATTGGTAAGAATAGGTTTTGAGTTTAGAGAATCGAAAGGGAAATGTAGAGAGAAGAGTGGGAATGCATTTCCCAAACCCTAGACCCTTCAAATATCCCTTTGGTCGCAACACTCTCACTACAGCGAGAGGACCTCGTTGCAGCGACACCCTTTCTCGCTACAACGAAAATCTCAGAGGAAACTGCACTCTGGTTTCTGCAGAATCTCGCTACAGTGAAACTACAACCAGAAATACATCCTCCACTGTCGCCTTCTTGCTACAACGAGAATGATACAGTTTCATGCTCTTCGCCCAAGACCTTCTCGGTACAGCGAGAATACCTTGCAGCACCCACACTTAGCCAAATTTCCAATCAAACCAAATCAACCACAGTCAAACATTCTCAACATATATATAAATAATCGACAATATTACAAAATTTGGGGCGTTACAGAGCTAGGAATTTGAAGAAAAAAAAAAAAAGGTTTATGGTGGAAGTAAAGGTATGGATAAACCTAGTTTTTTTTCTCTTTAAATTTCAGTTATTATTATTTTAATAAGTTATAACGTGAGTTATGATCTTTTATAGTGAGTTATAAGTTAATATGCACATGTTCTTTAAAAGGATTAAAACGCATTTTGAGCAAATATCTTGTATCCACATATTATAGTAGTAGAAATCTCTCAAACTGACCATGAATATAAATCATATTGATTGAATTATGTTAAAATTTATGTGTTTCACTACTTTTTATTCTTTATTTTTTGTTTTTGTTAGTACAATTAATATCAGAGCTTGCTTTTCTAGGATCAATTTTGGTGATCACAATATTTTCACACAAATTTGATTTTGAAAAATTCAATTGATTGAATGATTTTGCTAAGTGAAAATTAAAGATGAAGGCACTTCTAGTGCACAAAAAAATGTAAAGCGAGTGTTAAATGATGAAGAAAGATTGTATGCGATTTGATAGAAAAAGCAAAGAGAGATATATTAAAAAAGACGCATATTTATTAAACTTGATTATGAGATTCTATGAGAAGTGGTTGACCAAAAGACTATTATAGAAATATGGAACAAGCTTATAGAAAGATTTCAAAAAAAATATTCAACCAATTTAGTTGTATTAGAAATAGTGTCTGTATACCTTATACATGTATGGGAATACGACATTGAGAGTTCATATTATCAATTTTCATTGAATTATCCTAAACCTTCAAGGTGTCAATATTAAAATCTATGATGAAGACCAAAATATTATTATGTTATGCTTTTTGTTGAAATCATTTAAGCACTTTGTGGATTCAAAGTTGTATGGTAAAGATACTATAATTGTAATAAAGTGAGGGATGGTATGCAATCTAAAAAACTAAAAACGAGAGTCTTTGGTTCTAATAAAGATGATGAATGTTTAACAGTAAATAGAGACAGAAGCATAAAAAGAAAAAATATTAGCAAGAGCAATCCAAGTTTTAATTCACATTTCAATGCCAAAAAAGGGGAAATACTATAAGAAAAAGGGAATATATTAAGAAGAATTGTTCACAATAGAAAAATAAAAATAATAAAGGTAAAGTTAATACAGATATTGTACAAAGTAACGCAATTATTTCTAGTGATAGTTCAAATGAAAGAGATGATAGAGATGTTGTAATACATACTATAACTAATTTTTGGTAACATTAAGTAAGGTAAAGTCAGTGTAGTTGTTATACAAACTAACACAACTACTTTTGGGGATAGTTCAGAAGAAATATATAATAGAGATGTTTTGATAGTTAATAATACTAATTTTGTTGATACTTAGAAATATTTATTTATTTTTTAATATATTTTTAATAATTAATTATTAAAATAATTCAAAAATAAAACTATTTTATTTTTGTCACGTCATCATAAATTTCATTCACTCAGGTGACAATGAAATTTATTTTATTTTTATTTTTAAATTAAATTTTATATGTAAAAAAGACAAAACTAAGATTAAAATGTGTCAACATCCTATTAAATTTTGTCTATATAAAAAACAAAACTTTTTTTTTATTTTTTTAAGAGTTTCGTCCGAAAAGTATATAAAACTTTTTATTATTTAAAAAAACTCTTGTGATCATTCCACTTCATTCTCATACCGTCATCCTGTGTTCTTTCTTTACAGTGTTTTTTTTTTTTTTATTCTATCACCAACCCTTTCTTGCACTAAAGTTTTGGTTTTTCTTGCACCCAATTCTTCTTCTTGCTTTGATTTTTCATTTCTTGAGGGTTTGTAACCATTGCTGGGCTATATTCAGTCATTGAAGAATATAGGTAATTGCTAAACAAAACATGAGGGCAGAAAAGATTATATTTTCAAATTTGGTCAGCAAGAAGCATGCTTACAACACTTCTATCCGATGGAGTTATTAGTTTTGTCAGTATAAAAAGAAGGGTTTGATATTTATTATAGATAGTTACCAAAGAAGAACTCAAGCTCACACTGCATGTTCCTTTTCTTGTGCATTTTCTCCAAAAAGGGTCGTTGGTCTCATCGTCCCTTTCTTCCTTTCCATTTTTTTTACTGTTTCTTTGGGGTTTTGTTGGTTGTGTTTTTCTGAGTTGGGAAGCCTTTGTCGGTTTTTTTTTTTTAAATAATAAAAAGTCAGCTTTGTATACTTTTAAGACAAAATTCTAAAAAATATAAAAAAATTAGTTTCATCACTGACATAGATTAAATTTAACAGAATTTTGAAACATGTATTAATTTTCTAATTTTGTCTCTTTTACGTACAAAATTTAATTTTAAATAAAATAAAATAAATTTCATCTTTTCTATACATGAAACTTAATAAAAAAAAATTAAGTTTTGTTCTTTGAGTGAACAAACCTTACAATGACGTGATAAAAAAGATTTTAAATAGAAAAATAGTTTAATTTTTAAATTATTTTAATAATTAATTATTAAAAACATATTAAAAAAATAAATAAGCCGGGTAGACATAAGCAGTTCTTATCATATGACTTTTAAAAAATACATTGTTTACTTTATTTAAAGAATAGAATTTCAATATGAAGTTAATAGATGATAACGAATTTAGTGTGCAAGGGAGTGATTGTGTGCAAATAAAGATGTATAATGGTATTTTAGAGCATTTGATGCTTGGTATGTACAAAATTATGACATCATAGATTGAGAAATATGAGTGAAAAAAGACTTGCAATGTTGAGCAAACAAAGATTGTTGAGTCAAATAGTGATTGAAATTTTGAAATTTTGAGTCTAGTGGTAAGCAATGCATACTTAAGTTCAATCAAATATGCACACTCTTACAAAAATCTTCCAATATGTTCATTTTGATTCATGAGGTCCTTATCTAGTAAAGTTACATGGAAGATGGTATTTTGTAATATTTATATATGATTGCTTTAAAAAAGTTTGAGTATACTTTCTAAAGATTATGAATGAGGTGTTTGAGCGATTTAAGCTGTGGAAAACTATGGTTGAAAAGCAAACTATTATTATGAGGCACCGCATTGTGTGAAATACACCATGAATGAATTAAACATTTTTACAGTGTGCTTGTTATATGCCGTTAAATGTTGGTCTTCCAAAATAGTAATGAATAAAAAATTTAATGTTGCTAGCTATCAAGTTCTTCATCTACTCTAATTAATTTAAAAATTCTTCGAAAGGTACAGTCTAGTAAATCTTTTGAGTGTTTTGTTTTGTTTTCTATGTATTTGATTGTTTAACTTATACTTATATTCATAATTAAAAATTAAAGTTTAAAAATAAAATGTATAATATTTTTAGATATGTTTCGAGTGATAAAAAGTATAGATTATTGCGTATTGAAAAGAATATGATGTAAAAATTCATTAATAGCACATATGTTACTGTTCATAAGTATGCTATGTTTAGTCAAATAAAATAAAGTTAAAAATCTTGTAAATAAAATATAATAAAGGTTCAACTCAAAGAGTTCAAGATTAAAAATAATCATGCAACAATTAGGTTGAAAAATTTAAAATTATAAAGAATAAATTATAAATTTTAAAAAAATTGATCAACTTGGCTAATGAAATCAATTTTTTATAATATTTTTAAAATAACATATATTTTAATATTTATTATAATTTTTTGTATGTTTAGTTATCAAATATAAACTATAATTATTACATTATTTGAGTTTTGATTGATTAATCGATCAACTTCTATACATAATTTGTGAATATAAGTTTTTACACAAAAGTATTTTTAGAAGTTTGTTTCTTTTATCATCATGTTAAGTAATTTTTTTACATTAAATATTTATTTTTAACTTAAAATTAGTTTAAATTTTATTTTTTGTAATTTATCTTTAAAATTTATCTCTTTATTTAGGAGAAAATAACTTGTAGACGGTTAATTTGAGATGAACAAAGTCATTGTTTGACTTTCAGTTGGTGTAGAATCTCAAACTTGAAAGGATCTTTGTTGAAATGGACTCTAAGTTGCTATACATAGTGCACTCTAACGTGGAAAGATGTCATAATCGAGATTAATAAGTTAATTTTCTCTTAAACAATAGTTGAAATTTATCATGTTTAAAGATAATCTAATGGAAGTGTTGATTTTCTCGTCAAACGAGCTTTCAAGTAATTGTAATTGTAATTGTAATATATTTAGTATTCATCCTTTCTTGATAGTTTCTATTCTTCGAAAAGATGCTTATCTAATTGATTTTTCCTCATAATTTATTAATTCTTTGGACTTTCCTATCTATTAGCAAAAATGTATAAGTTTTTATAGTATTAATTAATTAAAAATTATTCAAAATATAATATTTAAGTTAAATTATAAATTTAATCTCCATGTTTAACATATTTTTAATTTAATTCCTACTTAAAAAATTATAAATTAGTCTTACATGAATAAATATTTTTAGATTAGTTCTTTTTATTAAAAGAGGGTTGACGATGACATTAAATGAAAGAGACCTAAACATAAAAAAAAAAAAAATTCTATAAAAATTAAAATATAAATTTTAATTATAATAACTAATTTGTAAATAAATGTCAACTATAAAAATTAAATGTATATTCTAATAAAAAATTGTAAATTTATTTAAAAAATATTTAAAAAATAAATAGATACCAAATGAAAAAATTACAAAATTTTAAGTGACTAAAAATTTATAACTTCAAGCAAATTTATACTTAATGTAGTTTCATATTGTAATGATAATATATTTTTTTTCATATAAAAAAGTCTTCCAAATATTCTATAGAAATTTATGTACAATAAAAATAAAAATGTTAATGTTAATATTATATTTATTTGTTTCAAGGTAAGATAAAAGATGAAAATAGAAAATAAGAAAATGTTGATTTCTATAGAATATAAGATTAAAAGAACTTAATGCTAAAATTAGAATTTTATCATTTTATAATTTTATCTTTTATCTTATCTTCAAATAAATGAATAAAGTATTACTATGAACATTTTTATTATAATTTTATAAAATATTTAAAAAATATTTTTTTAAAAATTTACTATCTTTAAAATACAATATCCTAAATATAAGTTTGCTTAAAGATATAAATTTTAATCTCTTAAAAGTTTACAATTTTTTCATTCAATACCTTTTTTTTAAAACAAGTCCATAATTTTTTATAATTTTTAATTTAACATTATAACACCTTAATTTAATTTCTAAATAATAAATTTTGCAAAAATAAGAATATTAACTTATTAATCTCGATTATGACAAATTTTACAATTTTATCTTATTAATCTCGATTAAGGTGTTATAATCTCTTAAAATTTTACAATTTTTTCATTCAATACCTTTTTTTTAAAACAAGTCCATAATTTTATTTAACATTATAACACCTTAATTTAATTTCTAAATAATAAATTTCGCAAAAATAAGAATATTAAAAATTTTCATTTAACTAAAATTTTCATCATGTGGTTTCATAAAACAATTTAAAACAATAAAGGATTACAAGTTTATATCAAAGACTGCTACATGACTAATCCAGTTACATCATAAATTTTAAAATAAATTATAAGTCCTATAGCAGTTCATCATTCCTTCAGTGAGTGTGGTGTTGATCGTCTTTGTTACCTGAAAAATAAATTTAAGGGTATGTACTCTACACTGTCCCACACACACATGCATGACTTAGAGACTCACCTTGCATAACTATAGATATTCTAATATATTCTACTCAAGTCTAGGTAATCACAAACAATATTTCATTCCAATTCATAATCGATGCACTCATGACACCAAACAGTTTACACACGTGGAATCACTGCACCTAGCAACGCTCTCTGTGGCACTGTGATCACAGATTTACACCATGAATGGTTGCCAGTTTCTCTTGCCTCACAGATACCACGTGGGCAGTCACAGGTCGCTCAGCAAAGGTAGTGGTCAGAGGTCTAGTCAGGAAGAGAGTGTGTAGCCCGTGGTGCATCCGCTCTCACAGTCAGTGTCACCACCACTCCCTCTTCCCCAAGATATTTCTACCGTCCTCATCTTCCACACGCTCAATGTATTGTTGAACTATTCACAGCACGTTACACTGGCATTAATCACGCCTCATTCACACATATTGCAATATTCATTCTCAGTATACGACATAAAGCCCACAGTCATGCATAATACTCGACACTAGGCCCTCATTCATTTTATAGTATACAACACAAAGCCTATATTCATTCATATTACACAGCCCTTAAGCCCACACTTGTTTGCAATAATCGTTCTCAATACACGGCACAAGTGCCCACATGCATTTACAACATAATTTATTTTAACCACACACACAATATTCACCATTCACAGCACACGGCACAATTATTCATTCATATTCCATTCAACATATAGCATTTCCAACACACACAACAATTTCAACCAATTCCGTACCCATTAAGTCACTCAAGCATACACAATTTAACTATTTTGGCACACCTAATGCTAACCGACCTCCACCACTTCATGTCCAACATAATATATTTGTCAAAACATACATATTCTCACATTCCATTTCAGCCACATTATAATGCATAGAGAATAAATGAATTTCTAAACAAAATGAGATAGGGTAGAGTCCCCCTTACCTCAAATGAAGACCCACACACAAAATCGATAATAAAAAGGCTCCCCACACGGACTTCATCCTAAATACACGGAAGAATTCCATGAGACCTCAGGGAAATCGCGAAAACAGGGAAAGGGGAGGAAAAACGAAAATCCTAACCATTATAACTCATCTCCAAGCGTTCCCCACTTGGATTCAACCTTCAATCTTGTTCTCGAACGGCTTTGGAGGGAATTTAATCGATAGAAAAGGGTTTTGGGTCGAGAGAATCGAAGAGATTTGGAAGGAAAGGTGAGAAATAACCTTTCTCGAACCCTAACCCCCTTTAAATTCTCTCTGGTCACGACACTCTCACTACAGCGAGATATTCTTGCTGCAGCAAGGTCCTCTCGCTGCAACGACTTCCTCTCTCGCTACAGCAAAAAACTCAAATAAAACCGCATTTTGGTTTCTACAGATCTCGCTACAGCGAGACACCCAGAAATGCAGCCCAAACTATGGTTTTGTCGCTACAGCGACAAGGCGACAATTTCATCCTTCTCTCTCAGTGCTCTCTCGCTACAGCAAGAATTCTCTCGCTCCAGCGAGAAAGGCATAGTTTCATGCCTCACGCCTAGGGGCCTCTCGCTACAGGGAGAGTGCCCTGCAATATCAATAATAATTAATATTACAAAAATTTGGATCATTACAAACATCGCTAACACGCTATTAATAACAAAGAATAATATAAAAAATATATATTTATGTTAACACTAAATTGTAATTTTTCTTTTAGGAATCAAATTGAAAAAAAGTATAATATATAGAGACTAAATTTATAATTTAACCTAAATTTTAAGTAATTATTTTAAAGTTACTAATTTTAATTATATAATAATTAATGATTAAATGATAATATAATTATTTTACCTAGTAAGTATGTTTTAATTGTATTCAAAATATAAATATAATATCTTATTTTGTGAAACTATTATTTATTAAATTTTATATATAATTTATGAATACTTTTTAAATGAGAATATTTTTAATTTTTTCTGCAAATGGAAGTTTTTTATATTATTTTTTAATTCTATTAATTTAAATTTTAAAATTTCATAATTTATTTTTGTTTAATTTAAAAAATATTATCATCAATAATTACAATATAATACAATATACTTTAGTTATTTGTTAAAAAATTATTTTGATTTAATAATATTAGTGCAATATAAAAACAATCTCTTAATAATTATAAAAGTTCTATTATTAATGAATTAGGATCAATTCAAACTTACATTCTTACACTGTTTAATAATTTTTTTATAAAAAAATATTAACTAATTCAATTGTTAATTTAAATTTTTTTATCATATACATTAATTTTATAAAATTTCATATAAAAGAAAAATGAATGAGTACTTTATTACATTGTTTTATAAAATTTTATATATTTTTTAAAATATAAATAAATATCAAATTTTAAAAAACCTATTTACAAATATTTATAGTATATAAAATTAAGGCTTAATTATGATATTGGTTCTTATAAATATTGAATATTTTGTGATAAATCCTTATAAATTTTTTAAAGATTTAATATCTAAAATTTTAAAAATTTAGAATTTAGTCCTTGTTGTCAATTTCACTCTATTAAGTGTTGAGCCGACAGACAAAAAGTTAGTTCAGCACTATCATGTAGCATGTCACGTCATTTATTTTTTAATATTTTATTATTTAAAATAACTTTTTGTAAAAAAATATTTGCAAAAAAAGTCTTCTTCTTACCCCCTAACCCCCTCCCCTTGAGAGTAGCAGGAGCCCCACCTCCAACCCCCAACCCCCAACCTCCACCTTCCTCACCCTTTTCTTCCTCCCCTTCCCTCACTTCCACCTCCTCCCCTTTCCCCTTCCTACACCCCACCTCTTTTCAGCACCCCTTCCTCCATCTCACCTTGCTCTATTTTGGGCACCTATATTTCACTCTCACCCTTCTCCTATTCCCACCCTGCACCCCTCTCATCTCCCTCTCCACTAGCTACCCCAACTCTAACTACCACACCATCTCATTACCCAACTTTCTCATACATCCTATTCCCAACTCCAACTCCAACTCTTGCACTTGTCATCTCCCTGGTCACTACCCACCTCAACTCCAACTCCAACTCCATACCCCACACCTCTCCCGCTACCTAATTCCAATCTTAGAGGAAAAAATGTACACCTTTTTTGTATGCAAAATTCTAAAACTTCAACTTTCCTCTTTTCTTCTTGAGTAGGTAATCTTGAATGTGAGTAAGATCTTAAACTTGTACACATGTAGAGGCCTCACTAAACTCAACACAATTTCAATGAACATAAAAGTGTAATATATTTACAATAAGTATTGTGTGAGGATGAGAATTGGAGTTGAAGTTGGGTAGGATGTGGGGGTGATATAGCATAGCAGGCAGGGTAGCGATTTAGGAAAGGGGGTTGTGATTTAGAAAAATGGATGGGGATGGAGGTGTAGAGAGGAGGAGGGATTGCGATTTAAGAGAGAGTGGTGGGAATGAAAATGTAGAGAAGAGGAAAAGGAAAGGGAGAAGGTGGAGGTGGAGGTGTAGGGAGGGAAGGAGTAGGATTGTGAAAAGAGAAAGGGAAAGATGATGGGTTTATTTGCAATTTATGTAAAATGTATTCAAAGACATATTTATAAATATTAATTTTAATTAATAAAATAAAAAAAATTTAAATAACGTGGCAAGCCACGTGATACACATGAAATTGTTAAACTGACTCTTATCTACTAATACTTAATAAAGAGAAATTGACGGTAGAGATTAAATTTTAACTTCTTTATATTTCAAGAACTAAATCCTAACAAAAAAAATTTATAAAGATTTATCACAAAATATCTAATATTTATAAAGATAAAAAACATAATTAAACCTAAAATTAATATACATAATCATAAAAATAATATAATATAATTTAACAGTTTAATTGATTAATTTATATTATATAAAAATTATTAAATAATATAAAATTGCAAGTTTAACATCTGATATTAATAAATTTTTGGATATAATTATTATAATAATTTAAAGTATAGCTTGATTCTATCCATATTTAACACTTATTTAGAAGAGTTTATTAACTGTTTATGAAAATATCCTATCAACTTTATAAGATATTTTCAGCTTATTTTAATAATTTTTTTAGTATACCTTATTAAAATAAATTATTTTCAGTTTATTTTAAAATAAATTATTAAATAATCAATCTGAATGGATCATGGTGCATTGACAGAAGCAAGGACAAAGCGCGGAAATAGGTGAGTGTATGCCGCGCGTTCCTCGCAAATCGCAATTAAGAATTCAAATTCTGGTGACCAACGTCCACTTAGTTACAGACATCTTACCTATTAGGTGACCTTTATTTTTTCCGCTTCCTTTATTTAAATTATTAAAAATTGAATCGAATAAATATAATTATTTTTTGTTATTTTCTATAGATATTAATATAATATATATTTATTTTTTATTCTTTGGCAGTAAGCGAATTGGTGGCATTAAACGCGTGGTAGTCTCCGCCAACCGTTCGATGAAATTCCTCAGTTAGTTAACCTGTTCCTAACCTCGTTATAAAGCAAAGAAATTGCAACAAAGATACAAAACCAAACTAGGAATTTCAAATTCACAAACATTCTTCTCTCTTTCTTTTTTATATCAAACCCATAACCCATCATGATTCTTCTCATTCAATCACCTTTGTCCCTTTTCCAATCTTATAATAATAGAAATAACATAAACAAATGATTTGACGAGTGCTAAGCAAAATTTCCTTTGTTTATTTATTTTCTCTTTTATTTGCTTTACAGGGGAGAATCTTCAAGTCCAAGTTGAGTGAAGTGAGGACTTTGAAGGGCCTCTTGGAGCTGTTCATCATCATCCCACGAATCTCGATATGTCTCCAAGTTCACATCAGAGTTAATTATGGCTGATAGACATAGCTGTTTTCTCCATTCTTCTAAACGTGGGAACCCTACATGTTCTCCATATTTATCACAGTACTGCAATGCAACAGAAACGGGATCTTTAGGTGACCATGATGCCAATTTAAACCCTTTTAGTTTTCACTTCAACCATGCATGCTCTCCTTATGCATTTCTTTTCCTATTATTTTTGTTTCCCCTCTTTAAATTAAATAGTAGTAGTAATAGACTCTGATTCATAACACTATAAGTGATAACATATGTAACCATTTAAAACAAAATTTAAAATTATAGAATTTAATAGTGAATAAGTTGTCAGAATAGAATTTTAATGGAAATATGTATAGTAGTATTAGAGCATATTTTGCTCAATTTATTTTAGAGATATGATCTTTTATTTTTGTTAACTTTCTAGGAAAATTTTTGAGAAAAATAAGAGTTTTGCTATATCAACTTAAGAATTATCATACTACTTAATAAAGTATTAAATAAAAAAAAATACATCCCTCTATTATTTGAAAATTTGAAAAAACATTTTATAATTTCTTCATTTAGTAATTTAGAAAGATTTGTTGGTATAAAAGGTAGGAGAATTCGGAATTATTCAAAAAGTAGTTGTTTTTCCAGATTTCTCAACCAAATGCACCGTAACTCTAAACTAAGTTAGTATTGGATTTCTGTTTTTCACCTCAAAGTTTGCAATTTCATGTGTACAGTGCTTAGGAATGCCTGCTACTTCTCTTGAATGGTAGAACTCCTTGATGGATCTCATCATTTCCTCCCATGATGGCAATACTCTTTTCCCGGAAAGCAGTTGAGCTATCCATATTGCTTGAGACTCAAAGAAAGGGAATCCTATGATCTGTACATACACATATCAATCAAGATTTCTATTGTTACATTAGGAGCAGACACTGATGAAACATATATTGCTATTACAACTAAAAGTATGAAAGTTTGTGTGAAAATATGTGACCTTAGACGAATCCAAATTACTTAATTTGGGTAGTTTACCTTTCTAGGGATGCCTATAAAGGAAAGAGATGGAGCAAGTGATGGGGGAAAAGTGTGCTCATACAAAGGGCCCACTCTGTCATCATCTATAACCACCATTTCTTTGGTGTCAAGAAAGGGGAATGCATAGGAGTACCTACAGATAAACCAATTGAATTTGAAACCCATCAATGATTATAATACACAACTAATTAACTCTAAAAGAAAACCTTGGGACGTGTTTGGACATAGGCCCCACATTGAAATCTCCAAGCAAAAGATCATAATTATTCAATCATAATATCTTTTGGAACTTATGCTAGTGAAATTTATGAGGTTGATTTTGCTCTTTCATTAAGTGTACGATTAATGATAGAAATTAGATGTGATGTTATCACAGATAGCTGTTTAATCAATAATTTTGAGAGCTTGGTTTTCTGGTGATGTGTAATGTTACCCTGTGCAGTACAAAATGGAGTCTGCAAGAATGCTAGAACCATCCACGAATGTGACTCGCCCATCATCTTGAAGGGTATCTATCTGCACAGCACAAGGTACCACATGTTATGAAGCTAGCAAAAATAGTAGTGAACTATTTTCTTAGAATTAGAACTTAAATTGGTACCTGTGGATGAAGGTGAAGGTTGGTGTGCTTGGATATGACTTTAGATAAACCCTCAGAGATTTTAAGAGATCTGGAACTCATATGGACTTCCTTTGCTACATCCACAAGCTCTATTGATATGTCTTGCCCACTTAAGGAGTTTCCAACCACCACCACAGTCTGGTAAATGAAAATTTGTCTCTATTAAGTTTGTGAGTGCTTACTTAGATAAAAGTCTATGTGGGCGTGTGTCATGGTGGTGGTGGTAGGGGGTGGATATGCTAGCATAAGCTATATTTCTCACCATTAAACTAATGCATGCATGCCTTCTTCTCAACCTCTTCCATAACTTATATAGCCTTCTATTATATGTATAGTTCATCCTCATTGAATTATTGAAAATAAAATAGGAAAGAACAGAAAGAGATTGTATATGTCATGTACCTCATTGCGGAATGGTTCTGGGGTCCTGTAAATGTGACTATGCATTTGTTTCCTTTTCCATGTATCCATTCCTAAACATTAGAATGACAGGAATGAAAATAATTATAATTGAATTTGGAATGTATATTTATTGTATACATAGTCATATTCTTTTCTCTGGCATGAATGGATGAGTAGATTCACGGGGCTAAAATCACTTTCCTTATCAGAACCCTAATTTGTCTGTGTTTGTCAGAAATATAGATTAAGAGATTACTCAACACATATACCTACCTTTAATGGAGGGCAATCTTGGTTGAGAGTAATGACCAGTGGCCACAACCACTGCATCAAAGACCTCTTCCACCACCTTTTCACTCTTCTTCTCTTTGCTTCTAACAACCCACTTCAAATCATTACTACAGACACCATAATCTAACATCCCCACATAATCCACCATTGTATTAAACCTTATCATTTCTCTCAACCCAAACCATTCACAAAATTCCTTTAGGTAGAGAAGAAGCTCTCTATGGCTAGGGAACCTCCTCATGTCTCTACCTTTCTTGACCATAAAGGGAAAATCAGTGAACCCCATGATCTCCCTTGGAGAAGTGAGCCTTAAAGATTCATAGACACTGCTATGCACCTTTAGAAAAGGGTTCCTTCCTAAAGGATCCTCCCCTTCTACATTTGGTTCATATAGCCATTGCCCACCAACATCATGATTCTGCTCCAATACAACCACCTTATGACCCTCTTTTCTCAACTCCCTTGCTGCCACTAGCCCTGATGGTCCAGCCCCAATTACACAGACATTCTTGGATTGGCTTGTCTCAGAAACCATTGTAGTTTTGTGCGGCAGAAAGGGTGAGGGAATAGGTAATATTGGTGAAATGCAAAAGCAAGGTGGTTTCATATGTGGGGAAAAGTGTTGGGGCTAATGGTGGCCTTTTATAGTTGAATAAGTTTCACGTAGGCAAAGGGAAACCATGATTTGGGGGATAGCGATGGTTTGCTGGCTGGGAGACACACGTGATCATGTAAAATCAATGCTTTGAACTCTGTCTACTTTCATGTTTGGACTTCAACAGTGTACCACCTCGACTCTTTTACCTTTACGTTGAATACTTCGTTACTTCCATGCTCTCCCATTCACCAACTTGCTCTTTAATATACTTTTTCAAGCCTTATTTATAATTTATAAATAATTAATCAATTAAACTAATAAAAAATATTTATATGTTATAAAATTATATTACATTTTAAACATATTTTTAGTAGTAAATTGTTAGATTAATTACTTATATATTGAATAAATAAATATATCTATTTATATGGATAATATGTAGGTGTCTCGATAACATAAATCTTATAACAAATAATATAGTATAAAAATAATTTACTGATTAATACATTTAAAAATATGTCCTTACTTTTATAATTTGAACTAAAAATATATGGATTATTATTCCTTACAACTAGAACTAAAGAGAGTAGTTTTATTAATGTACAGGGGAGGATAAATTTTTTATTTCAAAATAAATAGATTTAAAATTAATATTTTTTAAAATAAAAGATATAAATTAATATATTAACATACATTTAATATACATCATACATTTATCATCATAAATTATATTTAATTATCTTAATTTAAAATTAAAAAATGTTTTTCTTTCCCTCCAATAATTTATTATTCCATTTATTTGTTTTATCTACGTAAAAAGTACTTTTAAATATTTATTCTTTTAAAAAGTTTAGGCAATATTGATTGTTATATTTTCAAATGTGTATTTACCTAATTCTTAAATGTTAAGTGTTTTACACTTAGCATAAAAAAATAGAAATAATGCTGGAATTTTTATTGAAAAATTAAAATAAATAAAAATGCTAATTATATTTCTTAATCTATGTTATTTTCAATATAAATAAATTTTTATGAAATAATAAAAAGTACGTCTAAGTATTTTCATCGTCAAACAGCAAACCAATTGATAAAAGTTGAAGTTATCGCCATTATTGGTGTTCACTGCTTTACTTTTCTCTTTTTCATCTCTCTTTTGGTCATGTATGGACCGCGAGGTTCTTTGGTCTGCACTGCATGCATGTAATTGGTCTTCCATTCATACGATCTATATATCAGACCATCTAACAATTAGGAAAAACGATTTTATATGATCTAAATCACCGTTTATATTTTGTTTAATTCATAAATTAGTCAGTTCCTAAAACCTTAGTACATCGAATCATGGATCAGAATCAGCACGAACAAGAGGAGGGGTACACATATGGGACCTGATTTATTTTTATGGAAGAAAAATTACGAGGATTAGTTGAATTTTGTCCTTTTAATTATATTTTTTTACATTTGTTACAATTTTGAAAACACGTATATATAATATGTGCTTTTCTTTTTAGAAAATAAATTCAAACTCTGTAGTCGCTGCCAAAAGTCATCGTATACATTCTTCATTTTTGACGTTTCACATGATTATAAGATTTTTTCTTTTCAGAATACATTTTGAAGTGTAAAAGTAGATGATAGAGTCATAAGATGTTGATACCCCTATCTTTTTATGGAATGTAAATTTAATTGACTAATCCAATTATTATTGAATATTCTTATTAAATAAATTAATTCCATACAAAAATAAAATTAATCAGTACTTGGTCGTGTTATTTTGTTTTAATGATCGTTAGGTTTTTAAAATACAAATAAATATTAAATTTTGGATAAAAAATTTATAAATGTTTAATTGATGAAAAATTCAAGGGTTAAATTGATTAATTTGACACTAATGTGAATAAATCTTAAATGGTAAACCTTTGAAGTTGTGTGCGCAGTGCGCAACAATGGGGACACCAAGGCTAAGAATTAATTGGATACCGAAACAAGGGCTTTCAACTTTAAACTTTTAAGGCTATGCGTTATAAATTGGAGCCCCACAATCACACTAGGCATGCCTCACCTTGAAGCTAAGGAAACATGAATATTATAATGATGAAACAGTTACTATCTTTATTTCTTAATTTATGAATTTAGTGTTATATTTGCTTTCAAAAGATATGAGGGAATAAAGAGAAAATAAGCCTCGTATAAAATAATAAATGAAACCAAAGTTTCAAAACTTTATTATTTCTTTATTCAGTATCATGCATGTAATGCGTTGAGTGGGTTTTAAGTTATACTTGTTTTTCATTTGTCTTTGGGTGAAGTTAAAGTATAGCCGTCCAGTTTTATTTATTTTTGTAATTAGGGAAAACGATAGGATGCTAATAACCAGTACAAATAATTCGTTCACACGTTTCATGCATGAGAAACTTTCAAGACAAATCACATTATTCAAGAATCAAGATAATCATTTCGAGGAAATCAAGATCTCTACTGTTTTGCTATGTTCTATTTCTCTTTATGCTGTGTTTGATGTTGCATGACTTACAATTTGCACTTGCACTGAATAAGTTAGGTATGCATGCTATAATTGCGAGATTACGTAATGGACCAACATTGTCTTCCGAAACAAATAAATTTCAGGTAATCATTGTTGCTATGCATTTTTTGGGTACGATTTATACTTAATTTTTTTTTTAATTGTTGATATGAATACTTATTCTCAGACAATTCTTCATTCTCTCTATCTTTCTTTTTCTATGAATTGTTGACATTAGTTGGCTAGTATTTAAACTGGATTTCATTAAAATGAAAAGTGCCATAATATTTTAGTTACTGAACTCACTCTTTAATTACCAGAATAGTTGAGTCTGACACCTACACCTCCGTTAATTACTATGGAAAAGGAAAAATGTTTGTCATTCGGTTGCTTTCTTTCCACTGTTATATTGTATAACTTCTAAGGCTTGTGACCACTTTTGGATTGTTTGTTGAATATTGAAAAGTTCACCAAATAGATTTGAGGACACAAGTTATCTTAAGAAACATGAGAAAAAGGTGATCAGAAACAATGCCCCCAGAAAAATTTGTATGTGATTTAGATTTTTGTTATGAAATCATCATCATACATTTCATATCATTATTTGTTACTATTGTATTTTTTTTCTTGATGTTCTTTAAATTAGTCTTTAGTAAGAAGCTTTGACTTCATTTATTAACCCTTAGAGAAGATGGCATCTGGGGTTGGTGGAACCTACTAACAAACCAAATTAAATAATAAATGCTGCATGGTATCTCTTCTCAAGCAAAATTGTGTGAGAAGCAGGCAATGATTTTATAACGCTGTCTCAGATCTTGAAATATTCATCATGGGCCCTCTGGAATTTACTATAGCTTTCATTACCCTGTGTTTATAACAGTGGTATGCACCATATACTTTGATATGTTCAAACAGACTCTATCATCTATGTACTGGTCTGTTTGTTACTCATTTGCAACAATTCAATCCAATAACTAAATTGCTAATTTTATAATATGTTCTAATATTTTATTATAGCTCAGAGCCAGGTTGAGGAATTTAAATTGAAGTGTTGTTTTGTCTTCCACTAGCCCAAAATCATGGTGGGTAGGGGATAAATTTCATTTTCTTAGAAATATAATCCTCACAACTTGCAGGATCTCTTGTTGATGTAGAATGTATGTAATTGAACTGGAAAGTATTTTCATTGTGTAGTCAGAGGATCTGGATTGCTCTGTAGTTTGAAAGCTACTCTCCATCATTTCTAATGATGAATCATATACTGCTATTAAACAAGTATTCCTATACGTATGCTTCAAAGAATGATGAGAGTGATAGTTCTCTCTACTACAAATATCTTCAGGAGTAAGATTTATTGAAGAAAACTGTGCCCTGTAATTGCATTTCTACACTGGTGTAGATTATTCAGCAATTTATTTGGTTGGTCACAGAGTAGGCAACCAATAACATCAAAGATATAATTTGACTCTCTCATTTGGGATTGAAGTGTCATAATAATCATAACCCTTTTGGAAACAGTTAAAACAGGTAAAATGGAGCCGCATGCACAATCATACAAGCTGTAATTGCTGTAAATACACTGCT
This sequence comes from Abrus precatorius, assembly GCF_003935025.1. NCBI lineage: Eukaryota > Viridiplantae > Streptophyta > Magnoliopsida > Fabales > Fabaceae > Abrus > Abrus precatorius. Next base: position 14,057,954 of record NW_020874292.1, read on the forward strand.
GCTTTGGGAATGCTTGGAAGCAATATAAATTCACATTTATTCCTTTACGCTTTGCATAGTCCTACTGAAAAGAAGACATACGCTTTTTATCTTTGATTAAAGAGTATAAGACCCTGATTACAGCAATAGGAAAAAGCAACATTCCTTAATTTAAGCATTGAGTAAGAATAATTTGCTGACATATTTTGCGTTTCTAATACAGTAATACCCATTATATTTTGATTTGAAGAAAACTCATTAAAGGTTGTTTACCAATTAAGTTCTATACTTGATGAAATTGTATGAGACTTAAAGTGAGTTAAAAGCCAGTCTATGATCCACTCATACTTGATAAAATCGATAGGATCATTCTTCTTCAATGAAGAAAAGTAGATTTTTATAATTTTTAAAAGTCTCATATAGGTTTTTTTCAATTTTTATGTTATTTCTTTTTATTTTTAAATCCCAATTTATAATTTCAACTAACATTTTAAAATTAATTTTAAACTAGGGTATATTCTTTTGAAATTAACTTGAATTTTAAAATGTACTCTCCTCTGAAGAGAAACACATGTGATTCTTAACATTTATTTTGTTTATACAATTATTTTAATTTTTTAAATTGTATAGTATTTAAAATCTTAAATATTTGTCTATAATATTATACTTTTGATATTTTACATTAATTCATTATATATATTTATTTTATTATTTTAAATATTTTTTCTCTTAAGTTTTCTTAATTTATATTTTGCAATAATTTAAAGCCACTTATGAAATACACTATATCTAGATATGTAATTATGTTACGATGAATGAATAGAAAAAGAAATAACAGAGTATAATGATATAAAAATATTGTTTTATTGCTTAAATACTTTATAATAGAACAAATTAAAGTTTATCTTTTATTATTTACAAAATAGATGCATGATAATATTTATAATTCTATTATTTTTTAGACTATAATTTTTCTATGTTATAGATAATTAGAGACAATTTTGTTTGAATAAATAGAATTACTATGAGCCGCATAACGCTCTTTTCAAAGAATACAAGTATCTTTTATGAAAACATTTCTATCAATATTAAATTAGTTCATATACTTAAAATTAGTCCTCAATTCCTTAAATGATAATAAAAACATTGGTCACCTTAATCTTCAAATCATAGATTAGTCAGTTACATTAGTCTATAGAAAATTAGCATGACCAGCTTTTGATACTTTTGGCATCTAAAGATTAGTCGTTTATTCCGATAATAAGAATGCTTCATGTGCTTAAGAAAAAAAACCAAATTTGTATAATCAATGAAAAAGTAAAATGCATTATCTAAAGGTTATTTTCGAGGGGTTCGATCAACGTGTCTACAAGAGAGGGTAACATGTATGTGAGAGTGAAGAATAAATCCACGACAAATAAGGGAAGACACGGATGAATACCGGTAAAAGTGATTGAGTTGAGTTAAATTTTGTAAGATTTGAAACTTGATTCTTAAATTCAAAGTTTGAAGTTAATAGATTTAATTTTTGTCTTTTTTTTATTTTTTGAAAGTTCTTTCATTTAATTTTTGTTTAAAGCTTAAGAAATACTAATTACTTTCAACTCATAAGAAATTTCTATTTATTTTTTATATTTTTATTCTTTTATAAAGATTTATTTACAAGCTTAGTCAAATTATATTTGTAATTATTTTTAAGGCTTGGTTTGGCTTTTTAAAAGTTCAGTTTTGTTTGCAAACTCATTTTAAAATTTAGAATAAAGCTTTTTAAATAAATAAAAAATAATTCCTTTTAAATAAGTTAATGCACTTTAGTTTATATAAAAATAAAATAAATATATAAATTAAATAATAATATTTATATTTATTTACATAGAGTAGTCTATTAAACTTTAAAACATTTTAAATAGCCTAAAACTATATGTTTTAAGTAAATAGACTAGTCTTTAAAAATAAGTTTTGCTGTGACCTATAAACAAGCATCACATAGCCTAAATCTAATGCAGACTAAGCTTGTGTTTGGTTTTGTATTGTGAGATGTTAAACGCGTATCACTTTAACGTCACTGAAAGTAGCTTTTTCAGTGGAAAATGCAAGTAGGCTTGGAATGAACGTTAATGTAGCCACTTTTTACCCCTTCTCTTCTAACATGATAAATGGATTTCTCTCCCTCAGATAAGAAAAGTTTTTCCATCCAAATACATGCAATATAATAATTTTCAATTACTGTGTCTAAACACAATCTAATTTCTCACATTCACATCACTAATAAAGAAATAAGACTCACAACACTTGTTTAAAACAAAACAAAGTTTGTGTACATGTTATTCTTTGAAATATTACTTCAAAGAAAGAAACTTGAGCAACCCAGTTAAGTGTTACAAAAGCTTTGTAAACTTAAATGGGTTCACTTAATTTGTTAGCCACAAAAAATAAGTTATTTTTTAAGAACTTAAATGTATTTATAAAGTCCATATATATATATAATTTTTTTGTTCTTTTTAATAATATTCATTAGTTTCAATTTCTTATATATTTTAAATTTTTAAAAAGATTTATTATAAATCCAGTCCCTATATACTTGACTCATGAAATATCATTTAAGGGTCAGTCCCTCATATTTGTTAAAGTTAGAACAATGTTTAATTTAAAGTAGAACAATATTAAATTTGAAGTTAAAAGATTTATTATACATTTTTTTTGTTGAGATGTAAAAAATTATATTGTGTTCCCTGTATATGATATATCAATTTTTGTTATAGTTCATAAATAAAAGAAAGAAAAAAATAATTAGTTTTTTTTCTTTTGCTTGTTTGATTGTGCAGAAAAAATGAACAGAAAGAAAATAATATTTTAATATAGAGACATTGCTACCATTATATAAAGTAACATAATTTGATACAAAATATAAAATGAATTAAAATTTACAAAAGTCTCTTAAAGAGCTTGAATTGGATTTCATATAATAATTTTTCTTATTGAAAATAACAGATTCTGTAAAGGATAAATTGTGTAGTCAGAAGTTATGTGTGAATCACTGTACGTATTTCAAGTTACAAACCATTCACATAGACCTTCATGTTAACAATATTTTTATGACAAAAATTTAAACCATACATCTTTTAGTCTGTTTGGATCTCCATGGATTCAATTAAACATGGTTTAGTAATATAAATCTAACAGTACACGTTAAAATGTAGAATTTATGTTTATTTTAATACTAGTAGTTACAAATTTTTACACTGAATTTACGTTTACAGATACGTGTTTTCAAACATGCACTAAATTGATTATCAGCATGAATTAAAACGTATTATCAATTTTCTTTTAATCTCTTTAATGTCTTTCATTTGAAACCAGAGCTCATACTCTTGTTGAGCAATTTGAATATGTCATAATAACTCTATAACATTAACATATTAACTCCAAATAACAATGATAATAATAAGAACCAGTTCATAAAGTAAATACATATAGATAACTCCAGAGTTGCCTAATTTCTAGTAATGTTCAAATAGTCAAAAAAGAGAAACAGTAAAAGCAAAAGTTCTTTTGGATCAAGCAGCTAAAAGAAAAGTAAAAGTAGAAGCAAATAGACAAGGACATCTTTAGTTGGGTGCAGGAAAAAAAATCAATGCCACCTGGTATTCCTTTGTCTTCAAAACATAATGTCAATAAATCTTAAAGCTCAAGTTTATGACTTCTTCCATGGATGTTGAAGAAGTCAAACCAGAAAAGCCAGCCAGGACAATTTTCCTGAGAAAAGTCTTGTAACTTTATCTGTGGAACCTACTATGCCTTATGATTTCATGCTCAACTTTATAAGATGATAGACATTGTGTATTTCTCTATGATTCTTTATATCACTTTGTTCATTCTTATTAGTGGGACCCAACGCACGTTGAATCAATCGATTCAATACAAACCAAATTAATATAAATCCCATTATTTAAATTACTTTTTTGCATTATATATAATTAATCTAAATCAAGCGGCAAGTTAATCTAAATCTACAATAATAATATATTATACTAATACTTAATATGTCAACATTATATCGTATACATTGAAATATGTCTTTTCTTTCTAGTACAACTATATTCAAGTTAACATAAAACATGTTCATTTAGAAACAGAACATAAATTACTTAAGATTGTATATGTGTTTCATCGCAGGACTGCACTCAAGTTAACATGGGACGTACTCAACTAGAAACAAAAGTTAGTCTAAGGGTGATGCGACTTATAGCACGAGGCATGCTTAGACTTTTTAGACAGAACTTCAATTTATGCAGCTTATAAATTTATTTTATATAATTTTAATTGCTTATACCTAACCAAAATACAATCCACTTATACTTCATGTTAATTGACTCGAACCTTTAGCTCTTGAACAAGTCCCAATTTATATGCACATGTCTATTTCTTATACTCTCATTTATGTAACAACAAAGATCTTTATTTGTACCTAACTCTATTTGTTTTTTCACAATTAAATCACTAGATTTTAAAAGGGATGAAGGCATTAGAAGAACATTATCATAATGCCAACTTTTTAAGAAATTGGTTATGAAAATTGATCTAGGTAGCTCTAAACAATAAACTCTAATTTAGAAGTCTTAATTTCTCTTTTCTTAAATATAATTTCTGTGCTACGTTATTCTTAAACAAGATTCTTATTCGTAGAACAAAGGTGGTCACTTTTAAAATAAAAACATACTATGTTTTTTAATTATTTGGTTAAGAACACACTCTGAAAAAGAGGAGGGACAATAATAGCATTATGACATCACCAACAAATGATACAAATTAAAAAATAAAGATATAATAATTATATATAAAATAAAATTATGCTGTAATTTTTAATGTAGTAATGGTATGCTAAAGTGATGTGTTTGTGCATTAATTATTCACACTTGTGTTTTAACCATGTAAATACTTTAATATTTACATGTTTCAACCAAATGTATTAAATGTTTGTTGATCCTCAAAATTTTGATGCTAATGCAGCATTTAAGCATAAAATGTCATTTTTACTAATAAGGTAATAAGAATATGCAGTCGAAAGATTTTTCATAAATTATTTGAAGGAACAACCAAGCAATATCTAATGGATTTTTAGGAAATTTATTGAGAATCATTTGAAGACTCAATATGTCTACTAATGAGTTCAAGCTCTTGAAGTCAAAGACAATCATTCATGTATAAAGTAATAGTATTATGACATCACCAACAAATGACAAAAATTAAAAAATAGATATAATAATTATATGAAATAAAGTTATGTTTTATTTTTTAATAAAGTAATGGTATGTCAAAGTGATGTGTTTGGACATTATTTATGCTCAAAAATATGTTTTATTTCAAATATGTAGACACTTTTATGTATACATCTTTTAACCAAAAGTATCTAAATTTTATTGATCCTTAAAATTTTGAGGTCAATGCAACATTTAAATATAGAATATCGTCTTACTAACAATGTCATCTTTGGTAAGAAAATACAGTTAAAGAATATTTTATAGATCATCGATCAAGTAATATTTAATGAATGGTTGGTAAAACCTATCAAGGTTATTTAAAGATTCAATACATCTACTAATATGTTCAAGCCCTTGAAGTTAAAGGCTTATTCATATACAAAGGAAACTTTTGAAAGATAAAGTATAGTTAACAAGATAAATATTAAGATAAAATTTATCTAAAGAAAGGAGTTATATAAAGTTTCAAAAAAAAAAAGAAAGTATAGATCATTATAAAAGGGTGGTTTGTTTAGCAATAGCATGATGTTAGTAAATGGACTAAAAGTCTTTATGTTATAAACATATTATTTGTATTATGATTATTTATTTTAATAAATTAAGGCATTTAATATTTATATATTTATAAGGAATATAATGATTTACTTAGAATAGTAAATACATATTTATATGATATTAAATAAAGAATTTAATTATGAGATCTTAATTAATATTATTTTTAAAATATTTTTAATCAATTATGAATATTAGAGTGGTATAATATTAAAACTATTGTGTGAGTAAATTGATAATCAAATTTTGTGTGAGTAAATTGATAATCAAATTTCATAAATCATGAATATGAGATATCAAATTTTTACGTATTTAATTGATTCACCATGAAAATGTTACATGGATTGTTGCATATCTTTTAAAAATGATTCTAAATGTGATAAAAGTATATATAATCCTCTAACTTAATTTTATTATGATTTTACGCAAGAAACTCTTATTTTAATATTTGACATGTAATAAGGTAATCATAAAATTAGATAGACATATAATAAATTATGTAAAAGAAGATAAATGATTTATACAATATTTGTCTCTTTTATGGAATAAAAATTATTTATAAAGCTCTTGATAAAGTCATAATATAAAATATATGGTCATACTCAGTGAGATAAATATAATATATTTATTTTAGAAGGGTCTATTCAGACATTAATAAAATAAAATTAAACTTTATAAAATAACATGTTTATGTCTTGTACTCAATTAGAAATTTAGACAAAAGTAACAATCATATATAGCATATATTATTACATGAATGATTTTTTTCAATTTAATGACATTCTTAGTATTTAAACAATAGTGATGTGTTATTAAATGTTTTCCAATGTTAATTTAACGATGATCTCTTATAGTTTTTGTCAATTAAATATGTGTCTCACTATTAATTTAATTATTATTATTGTTTTTAATTTTTAATAATTTTTAGTGAATAACTGAGAATATGTATATTTTAAAAAAACTATAACATTTTTAAATCAATTGCCCATCTTAAGTATTGACGTTGATTTGATGATTATAAGATATTGGTAAAGTGTTTCCATCTTTGAGATAAAAGACCTGTTCTATCAGCCATGATATGGTTTAATATAGGAAAGTTTTGCATCATTGCTGGTAATGTGTGAGATTGCTGTAGACAATGAATAATTAGCATTATTTATTAAAGGGAGGACGGCAAAATGTTATGTGGGCTCGGGTAAGCCTTAAGAAATCATACTCATTTTGCTTCTCCATGTAATGTTTCACAACAAATTGTTTTGTTGGTTCAATCAATCATCCATAGGAAGCATGATCTTGTTTATATATTAGTTTAGATATATATTTTTCTTAAAATATATCTTATCTTATTCTGATTTTAGTTTAATTTCTGCAACTTTGTATTTAGTTGTTATAGTTTTAAATTATGTTTTTTTTAATCTTTTTCTTTGAGGTGATTTCACAACAAAGTAACACATGACACAAAAATTTACATACATCAATAATTAGATTAGTCATGTTATTAATTATTAAGGACCAAAACCAATAACCTTACAAAATATATGTTTATCTAACATTTTTACTTCTTTTTATATCTTCACACTCTATCATTTACATTAGTAAAGTTTGGATGCACTTACAGAAAAATTTTCATTAAAAAAAATCAGCATAAAAAAAAAAAAAAACTTCAGTTATATGTTAAAAATAATATTTTATTTAAAATTTAGAGAAACTTAGAACTTCTTAAAATTTCTTAAAAAATATAAGTTGTTTCTAATTTATTAGAGGATATTTATTTATTTGTTATATTAGTTTTTTTCTTGTAAAAATCTTTTTACGAGTTTACTCAAACTGGACCATTGTCTATCATATATATTTTTTCTTATGTCCAAAATTTATTTTGCTTGGCAACATGCATCAGTAGCAATCCAGCCAATGGTCCACAATTTTGCAGTTGAAAACAACACAGCCACAGTGGCAAGCTTCATCACCAGTCTTCAGTTAGTATTTCCTGATCAGCATTTTGGCCCCCATCATCAATTTTTCTCTGTTTCTTTATCATTTAGAGGAAAAGAACTTTTGTATAATTAGCTGAAGCTTGTGCTTTAATAGGAACCCGCACGAAATACTAGTGGTCCCTTTGTTGGGCTACGACCCCTCCCAATTTGTGGTGCACCTTTGTGGACGCTTGATTCTATCTAACCACTAGTCAAACCCATTTAATACAGAGATATAACAGCAAGATAATTGCAGTGTAAAGACGCATCCTTGCTTGGAGCCATCTCATGAATATGTCCTCTTATCATTCGCTGTGGGAAAAATGTCAACCTTTCATTTTAAGTGTCATTAGGCCCTCTTAAATGCCATGGAAATATGCTTCAGATAATGAAATTCTGCAATATTAAGAAAATTACACAATTTTTGAAAACTGGATATTGAATAACTAATATTCACAGTTAAAGTCAAGTTTAAACTATTATTTAACAAATGTTAAGCTGATTTTCCACCATTATATTATATTTTATATATATATATATATATATATATATATATATATATTCATAAGAATAAGACACATATGCAAGTGATAAGTAGGGATTAAAATGCAGTCACTGTATAAACTTAACTCATTCACTTCAAAATTACTTTTTTTTAAGTCTAACTTAGATTTTTGAAAAATTTAGATTGACGTAAAAATTTATTTCAAGATATACTATGTAATAAAGTTTTTAAATATCTCTCAATAATAATTTTTAACATTAAATAAATAAATATATATTGATACTTTGATTTTATACTCAATTTCATGTAATGTTTTAACAAATACTTATGAACTTAACAAAACTCAATATCTCTATTTTAAAGAATATATTTACAGGTTACACTTTTGAGAATATTTTAATACAATCCAGCTGAAGTTTACTAGCAGCCACAATAATTGACCCGCTATAGTTAGCTAATCCATGTAGAAATAAACCACTTAACATAAAATTGACTTTTAGTTACATCAAACTTTTAATAAGGTGAAATTAAAGCTAAAAAAAATCTCTATTGTGTAATTGATCAAGCTTAAATATGAAAAGTAAGACAAGTCTATTTTTGACAAAACTTGATCTGACCTATCATTTTTAGTTACAATGATAATAAAACAACATATGTAATAAATTATTTATATTTATTTGAGATTACCTAAATGTTTTCTTAGCTAACTATGCTTTAAAAAAATATTAACTAAGCTATTTAATAAATACAGTTATGTCAAATTATGTTTAGACGACCAAGTCAGAAACCCAATGAGCAATATGGCATATTTTAATTACTATACAAAATGAAATACTCTAAGATTATGTTAGGATAGAAGTATAAAAGAAGAAGAAAAAATATAGTATTTTTTAAATTTCTAAGTTATAAAATATTTATAAAATAAATAAAAAATATAAGAAATATTCCATGAAAATATCTCATTTTATTTCTCTTACTTTAAAAACTGAAAGAAAAAACTATTTTTGTTTAAAATGAAAGTGAAAATTTTCCTTACCCCAGCAGTGAAAGTTCAGGATTTAAGTCTTGTGCATGTTTATTTTTATCATCGAGCTTGTTTTAGAAAAAATAGAAAAAGACAAAAATAAACTTAGGAACAAAATATATAATGCAAAATTTATATATGCATTGCGTACGTGTCCAAACTCAATGTAATGTCATTGGATGCATTTACGATACATCTTTCATTAATTTCTTATAACGTGTTTAAATTGGCATTGAGAAAGTCTTAGATCATGGATTAAGCATAATTTAACATTTTTTTTATCTATTTAGTTAAATTTATTTCTAAAAAAAAAGTTTAATTTTATAATATTTTTTAGAAAAATGATTATTTCCTCATTTTACATTGAACTATAAACATACATGTTGCATCAAAACTACGGATTTGGGATTTTAAATTGAAATATAAACACGTTATTAATATGGATGATTATTGCTGTGGTTACATTTCAAACTTATTCCAAAGTGTATAACTCCAGCACGTTTGTACCTCATCCATTATTTGCTTCTCCTATCAGAAATATTTAATTTGTTCTTAACGGCTTCGCTCATTGTGTGGTTGGGACATGCTGCTCAAGGCTTGATTGTTCTGACTCATTTGTTGTCGGTAAAGTGCTGCCATGTTGTTGAGGATATCCATATTCACTGTCTGCAACAATATATTCTTTGTTAGCCTTAATTCACAATTAAAGAATAACTGTGTCAAATGAAGAAAACACAAATCTAAGTACACAGGTTAAAGGATTTTTTTTTAAAATTATTTCTTTACTCAAAGTAATTGTTATTATAAATATATTTTTAAGTAAATGGCAATAAGCATTGAGACATTTTTAAGAAAAAAACTATTAAGAGAGAGAGGAATTTTATTGTATTAAAAGCATAAAAATCATTAAATACTTAATTTTCAGTAAAATATATTAAATACTCTTAACCAATATTGTTAGGACACTTGTTAGTATAATCCTATACTGTCATAAATTTCACTGAAAGAGTGTTTGAGGTACAAGGCAATGGTGATCATGGTTAACTTCTTTAAATAATATAATAACACCCAGGGGTGCTAATGTAAAAAAGTTTCACAGACAAGGGAATCAAAATTAAATTCAAGTTGAAATTAAATTAGAAAAAAAAAAAGTGAAAATTTGTTTTTAAAACTTGTTAAAGTGAGCAAATAATGATAACCATTCCCTAACATGCATTAAGATCACATACTTGTGTAAGACTAGGGTTATATGGATGAGGCAAAGGAATTGAGGGAATATTGGAGGCTGAAGATGCAGCAAGTTGGGGCTTTGGAGGTGCAGGGGCATGTGGTTGAATCAAAGAAGGCATCATAAAGGAAGGGGCAACAAACATAGGGAGGGTAGGGTTAGCTCCAATTGTGGTTGGTTGAATAAGTTGTGGTATCAATGGCCTTGGAGCAGTTGTGTGAGTACCCATGTTGTTTATGTTTACCATTCCCATTCCCATGCCAAGCCCAGCACCCATTCTGGCTAGCATTGACATCTGAAGCTGTTGTTGCATGGCTAAAGGTACCATCATTTGGGGCATGCTTGTCATGTTCATCATTTGGATCTGTGCTTGAAGCTGCTTTAAGTAGTTAATCACCTCGTCTAACATCGATGCTTTATCAGTCTGCAATTTTGCCGATTAATCCACCAAAGGAATATGTGATTATTATAAACTATATATGAATTACATCTAATTTAAATATATTTTTAGTAAGTATTTGTAAGAAAAGTAAATAAGAAGAAAAAACTGAATTTTTCTATAAGTTAAAATTAACTTAATTACTTTGATATTTTCAAAATTCTCTCATTCAATTAACTATTTTAAAAATTGAGGTGTATAAAAAATAAATAAACTTATCCAAATTGACCTTTATAAAACTAATTTATCACATTTTAAGAAAAATAGTTGATATAACTTTTTTTTTTCAAAAAGTGTAAACTTGTACAGAAAATAGAAATGATTATTTTAGGGAATTTTAAAAGAATCTAAAACGGTTACCATTTTGTGGATAAATGAGAAAGAAGTGGCAGGTGATCATAGTTCTCACCTTACTTGCATTAGGTACCAATCTCTGCAAGGCTTTCATTTTCTGATTAATTCTATCTCTTCTTTTCTACATCCAAAAGATTTAAAAGGTTTGCTACTATAAATTAGAAAATTGAACAAATTAAACAAAATTGTTATTATTTTTATATGTTTGCAAATGATTGGTTAGGATTATTAGCCAGTAAATGATCCAAAAGACTTGAGTTAATAACCCGCTCAGACTGGTTATGGATAGCAGCAGTTCGACTTCGTCTTTTAGAATTGGTTTGGCCTGTTTCTGCTTTACTGTCTCTGTCATCTTGATTATCTCGAATGTCCTGCACATTAAGATTTCAACACATGTCATGATCACCGTCTTAATTAATATTCAATTACGCCAATAAATTTTGAACTACTAATAGATTTTTTTTTTTTAATCAGACTTTTATCAACAATAAATAAATAAATATTTCCATGATATAAATAAATAATACATGGTTACAAGATTATCTTTAGCGAAATGTCTTTTAACCTTTCCAACTATCCACCGAAAACGATAATGAAAAAAATGAAGACCGAAAACGATAAAACACAAAAAGGGTATGTGAAGAATCTGGAAGAATCTGAACTATTATAAAAAAAGAAAAAGTTAATCCCACAAAATATAAAATATTTTTCAGTTTTGGTGTATTTTTAAAATTTATTCTTTTTTAATTCTTAAAATTAAAAAGACATGGAGAGAGACTAAGATCATGTTGATTTTGTCAAAATAAATAAAATTTTATAAAAATTGAAAGAAAAAAAAAAGACTGTAATATTTTTATGATTAAAAATATATGTAAACTTAAAATAAAATTATATACATAGCGAATCTTACAGTGTTTTGTGCAATAACTTAAAAAAAACAAATATGTATGTATAATGAACACTAAATAGAAAAGAGTTACGTACCGATCCACAGTGACAAGCAGAATCTTCCTCCACAGTCTTCAAGCTTGGAGCAGATTGAAGAGAAGGGGATGTGATCATGGTTGTATCATTGTCCCTACAAAACGTGGCAGCAGCACTAGCACAACCGCTATGAACGTCACATTCTTCCAACACATTAACATTAGCATTTTTGGAACCAAATTTTGTGCCACGGTAATCGGTGTTGGACCATGCTCGCCTCCTTGACAACGTTGGCACCGCACCATGTTCACCAGAGGATGCAGCAATGGAGTTTATACTATGAGGGGCATGGCCTTCCCCAACCCACTTCCCCGGTTCATAATGCTGTTGCCATGTGGCTTGTTTCACAATTGACTCTAATGTATCATGGGCTCCACCCAATATGGGCTTTTCCCCGGAAGTATGTTGAAGCCCACCAAGCCCATGCATCGACACGTGGCCATTTTCCCAAATCAGTTCTGCTACCTCCTCGTAATTAGACCTGAACTTCCGAGTACGTGAATGAAGTAAGAAATAGTATCGTTGCCTATTAAATTCAAACTTGTATATGTAGGTATTAATTAATTGAAAAGAAAGAGTCGGTGAGACTGTACGAGTTTCTTGTTTTACACAGAAATATCTAAATAAACATTTTGAATAGTTAAAATTAAGATAAGTTTCTCAATAAGTGATGTAATAAAACCTTGTGTTTGAGAAGCCCCTTTGTGTTGTTGCTAATAAAATAATAGCTTGATACTTTGAGAAGTGAAGTAAACAAAGTGAATATATATGAAATTGGCAGCGTATTAAATGAGAGAGATATTTTAATGTAAGAGAAGATTACTAAATCACCGAATCAAGGGGCTCATAGAAAAATTGCCAATAGCTTCCTTGAAGCAAATTAACAAAAGAGATGCTTACATAAAAAAAAGTAAAAATAAAGCAGTAATTCGTTTTTTAAAATTAATAAAGTAACTCATTTGGGATAGAAATTACGATCTCTCAAAGAATTATGCTTAATCTTTTGATGAAATGCAAACATATGTCAACAAATGAAACCAAAAAATAAAGTAACTCATTGAACATAAACTAAAGAAACAATAGAAGAAAGAAGATAAAAGGGTTAGGCTCCAGAAAGAAGGGAAGAGAAGCAAAGTGTGTGGAGCATACATGGGGACAAGAAGGGTAGAGGAAACACGGTCTCAGGGTGGTTGTAGTGCACGTGAGAGGATCTGTTGTGTTAGCCTCTTCCACTTCAACTTGTTCTTGTCTTTGTTGTTTCAGATTTTACTTGTTATATGCTAATATATATATGGCACTAACACTGACTCGTGATGATACCTCTCTTTCTCTCTCACACAATGAGTCATACTCATCACCTGTGAATGTAATGAACAGTGGCCTTGAATTAGGATTTTCCTTCTTTTATTCCTTAAGAAATCATTTGGTCCCTATTTGTCCCGTTGAGTTGAAAGAGATTTTACACACAACATGTGGTGCTAAAAGGACTTTGAGAGCGAATCGGATATGCTTCATTGGCTTCACCCATAAATACAAATATATTTATTCGTTAAAATTTATAAATTCTTTTTAGAAAAAAATAGATAAAGATATGCTTTACTTTTAAAAAAATATTTACTAATTCCGTAGTTACTATCTATATGTCGACAAGATTGTACGTTGTCTTTCAAATTATCCTAAAGAGAATAATAAAAAGAATAATATATTAAAAGTTATTAAATAATGCACTTTTTTTATTTTATCATATCAAGGTAGTGTAAATAATATTAATATGAATTTATGTTAGAAGAAATATTCATATTTAATGTTCATTATATTGCGAACAATATATTTTTTACTATAAAAAAAAAGTTAATAATAAATGAGTTTAATTTTAGTGCATTGCTGGTTCAAATATTTTAAACAGATAGCTAATTAAAAAAATATTATGAATGTAACTTTTATATTAATTATTATAAAAATTAATAATCATTTCTTACATGCTAATCATGATTTGAAAGCAGTGTAAGAAATAATAATCAATGTGATAAAAATAATATAAAAATATAATCATTTAAAAAATAATGTTATCACTCTGAGTGTCCTACAATATAATGAGAGAGATCAAGTAATATATAAGTAAAGACGGCAGAAAGAAGGAAAAATAGGAGTTCATATCAGATTCTCCTACTCTTTTATGCAATCCACAAATTATTGGTTTTCTTTGACATGGCCATACAATTTTAGTCTTCTGAACGGTGTGACGAGTCTTTTGATAAAGTTTATAAATAAAACTTTATATTTTATAATTAATTGATGAAATTAAAGTTATTTAGTAAGTTTATTGTATAATTAATTGAAATATATTAAATAGTTAACAAAAGTGACAGATAAAAAGTAGAAGAATGATTAAAATTAAACTTGAAATAAAAAATTGTATCAAGGGTTTTAGTTTTCTCTATTCTCTCTCCTTGCAAACATAATTGTGTTGTGCTCTGCTAGGTTTTTCTCCAAACCCTAGGTTGTTCTCCTCTTCATCAGCTATGACGCTTTGATAAGCAACCATCCTAGAGGGTTTCACCTTGGAACCCGAAGCATGTGCTGGGAGCAGCTCAAATGGCTCACCAAGTAGAGAAGTGGTCTAAGGAAGAAATCGACCTCATGGATAGAAGCAACAAGAAAGTCAAGCTGACATCGTGAGTTACAGAGGAGGCATTGGACATAATCATGCATAAAGAAAGCGGGGAAGAAGTCATGGAAAATCAGGTGTTTTCAGATCCTAATATTTCTGTTAGGATTTCATATAAAGATAAGGTTTTATCTATTCTATGATCTAGATCTGATCCTAAGAGATGAAGATATTATTAAATTTGTTCTAGAATATTTAAATATTAACTCTAAAATGGATGAACAAGATCTATTTGAAACTAACCTAATTATGTGTCTTTACCTTAAAGTCCCTTAAAGGACTACGAACAATGGTACTCCCTATAGAAATATACTTTGATAGTAAAATAGTTAAGAAAATCTGTTAGTTTTATTTTTTTAAATAAAAAACTTGGTAATATTTGGGGTCAGAATGACCCCTTACAAATCTTAGATCTGAATAATGATTTCTTTTTAGTGAAATTTGATAACATTGAGAATTACAAATGTAACACCTTAATATTTCAATTTTATTTCTTATTTGCAAAATAGAAGAGTTTAAAAAAAAGTAAAAAATAAAAATAAAAAAATATTTCTTTTAACTCAAGCGAAAATTGCTCACTCAAATGAAAAAGGATAAAATTTTCTTACTTATATTCTCGCTCAAACAAAAAATATGTCGCTTAAGCAAAAATTCAAGATAGAAATGGGTAACTCTCTACTGTATTTTTGCTCAAACAAAAATATTCTCGCTTAAGCAAAAATATCAATAGAAAAGTAGCAATTTTTGTTTGATTTTCTCGCTTGCGCTCAAGCGAGAATTCTCGAGAATAAAGGATATTTAAGTGATTCTGACCTTCTAAAAATACATATCTTAAAGTAAGAAATCACTCTCATTTCTTTCTTTGTTCTCTTACTTCCCTTTCTCAGAGAAAATACCTTTGAACTCCAAATCTCTTCCAAATCCAAGTTTGGATATCTCTTTCTCTTAATTCCAAGTAAGTTCCTTAGAACTCAATCTTCTCAATTCACTTTTATTTCTCCATTTTATTCCTTAGAGACATTTTCTCTCGTCTTTTGATTTCAAGAGACTTATTTTCAGGTAAGGGTAATTGATCCCAAATTCTAAGTCTTATTTATGTGTTTTATCTTTAAAAATTCAAAATACACCATTTGAAATAGCAGATCTATATAATTTCTTAAAATTATAATATCAAAATGGATACTTTAGGTATAAAAACCTATGATTTGGTTCAAGATTCACCCAAAATATAAATTTATAGTAAAGGCTATGAGCAAAATAATGTTTTAAGAAGTGTTTATAATTTATGTTATTGATTATCATATATGTAAACTATTAATTTTGAATGTATGTTTTGGGGAATAAAAATAAGAAAAAGCTAAACTTTAGGATAGATGATTTTTATTAAGACTGAAAGAGTATGATCTCTGGCAATGTAACTATAGTATGTAATTTAATTTTAATGTATTTTAACTGTACGATTGGAGCTAAGTCTATAGGTATTTGACCTCTAACAAAACTGTTTGATGATTTAATTGTAATTCAATGGAACATTATTATGATTGTGTATTGTTGTTTAAAAATTTATATATGTTTGAGTATTATTTGAAAGGAGTATAAATATGACTTTTGAAATTAAATGATTTGCGTTGAGTCCAAAAGTAGCAGATCTTCGGCATATTGCATGGATTTGTATAATATGTTGCTTGAATTGTTATTGTGTTAAGTCCAGATGTAGCAGCTCTTCGGCATATTGCATGGATTTGTATAAGGTGTTGCTTGAATTATTAAGAAAGTGTGAAAATAATTGAATGTGAAAGATAACTATGAAAAGAGAATTGTTGAGAAAATTGTAACACCCTAATTTCCATTTGCACTTTTTTGTTTTAAAAATGGAAGAGTTTTCTAAAAAAAAAAATCCTAAAAAAAAAAATCTTTTTTTTAGCCCAAGAGAATATTCCTTTTAACTCAAGCGAAATTTTTTTGCTCAAGCATGATGGATCAGATTTTCTCAACTGTATTCTTATTCAAGTGAAAACTTACGACAAAAATTGGTAGCTCTTTGCCATGTTTTTACTCAAGTGAAAATGGTCTCACTCGAGCAAAAATATCAGCAAAAGAGTTACAATTTTTGTCTAGTTTTTTAGCTCATATGAGAATGGGCTCACTCAAGTGAGAATTCGCGAGTTTTGAAGGGTATTTAAGGTATTTTGACTCTAAAACTTGTATTGTAATCCAAGAAACCTCTCTCTCACTTCTTTCTCTGTTCTCATAGTTTCTTTACTCAGAGAAACCCCTCTCAAGCTTAAATTCTTTCCGAATCTGAGCCCAAATTTCCTTTCATATCAACCCTAAGTAAGTTCCTTAGAGCTTAATCCTTCAATTTCATTCTATATTTCTCATGTTTTCCTCTCTCAAAGTGCTCTATCTTCTGATATATAGGAAGAACTTGGTCTTTGAACATCGTCTCATTGAGGTAAGGAGAGCTCTATCTCATCATTAGAACATAGCATATTTTTGTACTCTTGAGAGCATGATGATGTGTTTTCCTTATTGTAAACATATGTTTGAATGAGATTTTTAAATAATGAGAAAAGTTGATGATGTATGCTTCTTTGACCTTGAGTGATTGAGTTGATGTATACTTGATTATTCTATGTATGATATGAAATATAACTATTATAATATACGATTTGGGCTGAGTCCAGAGGTGTCGACCTCCGGCAAATTGATTGATGAATTGATTATATATGAATGGCAGATTAATGTGATTATGTATCTTGATTTGGAAGTTGAGTATGATTAAAAATGGTAAAATTGTATTATGATGAAAATGAAATTAAAGAAAGGATATTATGGATAAAAAGTAATAAAGGAATTAGTGTGAATAGTTTCATAGATACACTGGAGTATGGAATATGAGGCTGATTATGGTAATTTAGGAAAATGTAAGGTGGTGAATGACATTTTCCTATATATACATAATCTATCTAAGAGTGAATGCATCACATGGTCTCACACTCATTTTTTGACAAGCACCTCTAGCTGTACTTTTGCTAAGGGGCCCTTTATGGTGTATGTTGTATCTGTGTACAAGAGCTAACTGACGACTATTCACCTATCTGTATAAGACCACATGAAATGCTAGAGGCAACTAATAACTGTGATCATAATGCATAAGGAAGTTCTTAATTGAGAGAAGAGCTTATTAATTATGTGGCTTAAGTATGTGTGCTCTGATTTGCTGATATAATTATTGTTTGGTTGGTATTGTGATATTAAAAATTGCATATTTTTTTTAGTGATAAGGAAGAAACTCACCCTTATAATGTAAGATTGGTGTAATCATATGTATTTATTATTATGCCTATTGATTAGGGTTGTGTAGACTTGAACTATGTGAATTGTTTATATATTGGAATATGGAATATAAAGGTTTTGTAATTGCCAGATAAGGAGTAGGGTAGTTGTTATACTGTGAAATGATGTTGTTGAATGTAAAGTGCAGTGTGAGCTAGAGAATGATTATTAAGTGTGCTGAGTGTCTGGATAATTTAGGAAGTATGGTTAAGAGTTGGTAGTATTTAACTCAGGAGAAAATTTTGAAGTCTAAGTGCAAGGTGTCTTGCTCAAGCAAGATCAATCTCGCTCAAGCGAGAACAGATAGGATTGTCTCAATTATAACCTCACCCAGACAAGAAAGAATCTCGCTCAGGAAAGAGGTGACCTTGCTCAAGTGAGAGGTGCTTGCTTAAGCAAGGAGTTGCAGGAGTAATATGTAGCTCTTTGGACGCAATCTCGCCCAAGTGAGAATGCTACTCACCCAGGCGAGATGTAGCACGTTCAAGCGACGTGTTACTCACTTAAGTATATGTGCTCTGATTTGCTGATATAATTATTGTTTGGTTGATATTGTGATATTAAAAATTGCATATGTTTTTCTAATGATGAGGAAGAAACTCATCCTTACTAATATTTTTAGGAAACAAGGATGACAACGTAAGATTGGTGTAATCATATGTATTTATTATTATGCCTATTGATTAGGATTGTGTAGACTTGAACTATGTGAATTGTTTATATATTGGAATATGGAATATAAAGGTTTTTTTCGCTGTGGCGATAGAGGGCGTCGTTAGAGCGAGAGATGCCTCGCCGCAGGGAGAATGTCTCGCTGTAGCGAGAGTATCATGATCAGAGTGGTTTTAAAAGGGAGTTTAGGGATTTGAGATTCATTTCTCAAATTCCCTCCCAAATCTCTTTAATCCTCTCGACCCAAAGCCCTATTCCACCGATTAATTACCTCTAAAGCCGTTCGGGAGCTTGATTGAAGGTAGAATTCTTGTGGAGAATGCTTGGAGGTGAGTTTTAATGGTTAGGGTTTCATTTTTCATCCCCTTTTCTCTGTTTCTAGGTTTCCTTGGGTTCTCATGGAGTTCTTTCATATGTTTTAGGCCGCAATCTGTGTAGGGAGCACGCCGTGGTCGAATCCGAGTGTGAGTCTTCAATCCAAGGTAAGGGGAGACTCTACCCTATTCTTTTTATGTGTAATTGATTGAATATGGAGTTGTGGCTGAGTTAGAAGGTATAAAACGTACAGAGAATGAGAGTTGATTGAGAAATGAAATGTGGACCATGTGCATTGATATGTGAACATTGTGTGTGTTTACCCGAAATGGATGAATGTGAATTGTATGCTAGATGTTGCATGATAGAATGAATATTGTGAACAAATGTGGGCCCGAGGGCCGTGTAATATGAATGGATAATTGTAGGTTATGTGTCGTGATTTGTGAAATGAAATGTAGGCCTAGTGTCGTATATTATGAATGAAATGTGGGCTGTGTGTCGTGTGAAGCATGAATATTGCATACGTGACTGGGGCGTATTAGCGTTGTTGTAATGTGTTGTGAATGGTTCAGCGATACACTGGGGATGTGGAAGATGAGGACGTTAGAAATACCTTGGGGAAGGGGGAGTGGTGGTGACACCGACTGTGGAACGGGTGCACCACGGGCCACACACTCTCTTCCTAACTAGACCTTTAACCACTATTCTTGTTGAGTAACCTGTGACTGCCCACGTGGTATTCGTGAGGTAGGGGTAACCGGCGACCATTCATGGTGTAAATCTGTGATCACAATGGCACAGTAAGTGTGGCTAGTGTTTGTGTGTGCACGGAATTGTTATTAATTGTAATTTTGAATGTGAAGTGTTGTTGGTGCCATGAGTGCATTGATGTTAAATTGAAATGTACTAGATAATGATGTTGTTTGGGTTATATCTATATAAATGCATTAGAAATAAGTTAGAAGTGAGACTCTATGTTTGATTGTGTTTTGATAGTGTAGAGTATTCATCCTTACACTTATTTTTCAGGTAATCAAGACGGTCAACGCCGAACTCAGTGAAGGGATGGATGGACTACTATAAGACTTAGCTTTTATTTTGAAAATGTTGTAACTGAACTAGTCTTGTAGCAATCATTTGATATTAACTTGTAACCCTTCCCTTATTTCAAAGTATTTTATGAAAATTTGATTATTCAAATTTGTGAAATTATTAATTAATTGAAATTAAATTTAAGGTGTTACAAGAACAGATAGGATTATCTCAGCTATAACCTTGCCTAGGCAAGAAAGAATCTCTCTCAGGCAAGAGGTGACCTTGCTCAAGCGAGGAGTCGCAAGAGTAATATGTAGCTCTTTGGACGCAATCTCGCCCAAGTGAGAATGCTACTCACCAAGACGAGATGTAACTTGTTCATGCGACTTATTGCTCACTCAAGCGAGAATATCAAAAATCTTAGAGAATCTCATGCCTAGTTTTCTCACTTAGGCGAGGGTGAGCTCGCCCAAGCAAGAAACAAATCTCGCTCAAGCAAGGATTAACTCACCTAACCAAGAGCGCGCGGGCTGGAGAGGTATTTAAGGTGCCTCAGCACCCAGAAACTTCATTTTCTCACCAGACAGCTTCTCTGTCTCATTTTCTCTCTGTTCTCTCACTTCTTCTCCTTGGAGAAAACCTTCTTGAAGCCGAATTACTTCTCGATCAAAGCGAGATCTTCTATCTCATCGAGATTTAGGTGAGTTCTCGGAGCTCAGTTTTCGGTCTTTAGCTTGTTTCTTCTCTCTCTCTTTCTCAAGTAACTTATACCATGTCATTCTAAGTAGATCTGAGTTGTTTGAACCGTATTTCATACCCCAAACGCTTGATCTATCCCTTCGGGACTTACTATGAGTTGATTTAAAGAAAACTCATTCCAGGTAAAAAGAGCTTACCTAATTTGATCTAGTTTATTTAGTAGAGACTGAGATATTTATATAAAACGTATCATTCTAGCTGAGAATAGTGAGTTGTATGAGTTAACCTTGGGGTAGGACCTTGAGCATGTATAGTCAAGTATATTTCTCTATTACCTGATGAGTGTTTAGAAAGTCGTGATGGAATATAATGTGTTGTAATGCTGTGATATATATAACATGTTGGAATATTGTGTAAATGCACAAAGTTACGTTGCTGAGGTTGTGAAAATATATATGGCTGTGATGTTAAAGCTGGCTGAAATTATATGCACCGCTAAATTGCTGAAATTGAACATAGATTTAATTGTACCTTATTATATTGATCTCGCTGTGATGCATCACATTCATTATCATCATTCTAGAGCTGATTAGGATGTTGAGTTATGCTATGTCTAGATCTAGATACCAGGATGGGTCGCTCACAGACCGAAAAACAGTTACTCTAGATTACTTAGGCTGTGAAATCATATAGAACTGAATCGCTGCATTTGCATTAGTTAGGCTGAGAATGGTCTGAGCATGTTGCATCAATTCATTGAATTTGTTATGCTGAATGCTGTAAAATATATTAGCTATTTAAAACACTTTACATATTCATATTCTATATTATGATTGTAAATTTTATAAGCTCACCCTTGTATCTTGTTGTGTTGGTATATGTGCTGCAATGATCGTACGATGGTACGTGAGTAGAAGTTACAGGGAATGTATCTACTTCTCAAGCTAGAAGGTTTAGCTAAGAAACATTAGAGTTAGCATTTTGGAATATCATGATGTTAATCATTTTGTTAGTCTAGATTTTGAGCATTAAGTTTAGACTGTTGGATTACTAATTTGCCAAGGAATGTAATTATATGTCGAACACTTGTATTTTGAATTTCTCGCTAAATCAATTTGTTGTAAATATATAAATTTATATAAATTTTGGTATTATATGAAAATATCCAAGGAGCTTCATTATTTTGTTAATGTGAATGTTAAGGTTTAATTTTAAAAAAAAAATTATACTTTTAGATTCATGTATATAATATCCAATAAATGGATAAGTGAATTAGAAATAATACAGCTGAATGTCATTGTTTCTTTACAAAAAGGGGTTGTGACAGATAGACCCTCAAAGACTTGTTAGGCTGTTTGAATTGAAAATAAATAGAAGATTCAATTATGTATTTAGGAGTGGCAGCGGCTCTGTCATTGTAAATTTATTATAAATAGTAATGATGGCTTTGGTATTGTAGTTTCTCTAGAAATGACAATAAGATATAATGTCCCTTTTGAGTATCCTACTAGTGGTAGGATCTACCACACCCTTTGTTTGTACATATATAGAGGTTTGATCAGAACAGTAGATGCAGTGAATTATATTTATACTTTCTTAGATCATGTCCACCATGGAAAACCAACCTGGTTTACCTCAAAACGGGTAACTGACACTTAGGTTGTGGCCGACATCGAAGATCTTAGGGAGGATGAGGACCTGACTCTGAAAGAGCTAAGTGAAATATAGGGTTGGCACGGTGATAAAGACTAGGGTCATAGGCTTAGTATTTTGGATAAGGCTGATTTTCTCATTAGGACTTAGTATATTTTGATTTTGTAAATTTGTACATATGAACCTTTGTATTTAAATAATAATATATGCACTTATTTTACTATTATTTCGATGTAAATTTATTTAGCGAGATCATGGTTATTCTTTTATTGCTTTATATGCTTTTGTATTTTTGATGAATTGAATAATGAAAGAAAAGTTTTCAATTTTATCGCTTCATTTGCTCTTAGCTCCAATTTTCCTGCATATTTAATAGATAAAATACAAAACAATTTTCATTATTTTTTCTATTTTTGGTTACTTTAGTTTTGCAATTCTAATTTTGTATTTTGTTTTGCGAATAATTACAATTCCTACCATACTAAACATTTTTTCATTCAAGGTGAACTGTACTTACATTTTGACAAAGAAATATCACTTGTAACATGGTAAAGAATTGAGCCTTACATTTTCCTTCCATGTGCATTTTACATGTACTTTTGCATTCATCCCCTATAACTTACCTTGCTTCTTATTGAATATGCGTTGTGCAATTTTTCACCTATATGATTGAGGCCTTCCTTGCACACACTCATCCATGCTAGAACACCCTTTTGAGCCCATTACACTGTTCCAAATTTATCCTTTTTGCCAAACTCAGTCTACATAATCATTTTTCCTACTCTAAGAGATGATATTTTTTTGAGTTGCATCAAGATTGAATGCAAAAACTAAGTTTGGGGGTGCTATTGTCACTATAGTTACTTGAGGACAAACAAATTCTTAACTTTAGGGGTGATGGACATAAATGTAATGGCACCACTAATGTCACTCACAGCGATCATCTTAACCCCCCTCTCTCATGAATTGACTTTGCAGCCCATAAACTCACGTTTCCAAACCCCTAGACAAATAATGAGACAAATAATTATAATCAAGGAACCATGATGATGGTATTAGTGGTGAAGTAATATTTACCTAGATAACAAATGTCATATTAGAAATTGACTTCCCGTATTCAACAAACAAAACCTCTGTAGCAAAAATCACTCCAAGTCCTGTGGTAACATCTCTTCTCAATGAACCTCCAAGATGCTAAAGGACAAAACATTTGAAAATGAAAACCAATATTTGAATATTAAGTATACAAAATTATCATTATGTACACAAGAAAAATAGTATATTATGCTTATTATACTTATAATAGGCTTTCCAGTCACAACAGCTGGTGAATGCTCATGAAACTGTGAATACTCATCAAGAATCCAAGCCATTGTCTATTAAATATTGAACAAATGAAGATATCGTGATATATGAAACTACTAGTTGTTGTTGCTTTACATAAAAAATGTGCATAATTAAAGCAAGTAGTATATATATAAGGACATTGAGTAAGTACTTGTGCATTAGTTTCCATATCAAGAGCAGGAACATCTCTATGAATGCTGGTGAACTATTTTAAAAAGCAAGAACTATTTGATTCATTCTATGTTACCTGATAACACAAATTATCTAAAGAAAGGGAAAAAAAAAAGATGAACAAATTCCTACAACACATATATAAGCTTAATTAGTTAAAACTTAAAAATAAAAAAAATGAAGGTTAAACACCTGTTGCAACTTTCCAAACACAAATTACATGTTATTACAAATTAATATGAACTAGGCATTGTTCAATGTCACTTCCAAAGTTTTTAAAAAGATACATACAAAAGAAGCCATTCTTACCAAAAGACCCATTATTGGCATGGAAACATGAGTATTGACATCAGAAAAAATGTTTGTAAGTCCAAAATTAGCAACCAGCCAAGCCAACACAAGAAAACTTATATCATCAGTCATCTAATCTAATCTAAGTTAACATATTTTTTGTTGATGTTTGTGGTTGAAATAGAAGCTTCAGAGTCAAGAGTTGGGCTGTACTGATGCAAGAGGGAGGCTCATCTCTTACATGATTAAGGTTTTAGCAAGGAGAAATTGTAGCAAGTCAATTTACGAAAATTAACTCATGGTAGTGGTTTTAGCCATCCAGAAATGGCGACATTTGCCATTTTGAATACATACTAGGAGTCTCAAGTACCTAACTGAGTTGATGAGTGAAAGGCAGCAAAAATGGATCAGTAACTTACTCGGGTTTGACTTTGAAATTAACTTACTGGATTCATTCACATGTGCTTCTCCTTGTCGTCATCCTCCTTCTCCATTGACATTCCAAAACCCTAACAGCTGCACGAAGAAGGAAGAACGGTTAGGTCTTCAAGCAAGAGCTGACGCGATTGACTTGAAGAGTGTCATGCAAAGCAGAGACGACGCGATCTTACATAATGGAGCAGCCAATCCTAAGAAAAAAGGTGAACCTGAAGCAGTAAAAGTAAGCGTTCAGGTGTTATTGCTATGACCTTTTTTTCACCTTCTTCAAATCAAATGATTTAGTGCTCTCAGAAAGCATATTAAAGGCTTCCTATTCAACATATTCAGATTATTCTACTTTAGATGCTTCGGATGCTTCCTCGGCCGTGCAGTACGTACTTCTATTTGGAGAGTCTCTTCCTTACTTAGCTAGGACTTTGAGTGACTAGAGTAACCCCTTTGTATACAAAGGCATCTTTTTGTTTATACACCTGAAACGGCTTCCAAGTTGACTTACTTATAGTAAAGTAAAGTGGATCGACCCTGTTTAGTAGAATTACGAAGAAAGAAGGATAAGCTTCTTGAACCATAGCTAATTCAATCTTCCCTTTTTGACAATGTGTTTGAATAGCAAGCAAAAGTACCACGACTGAACAATTCAATTCAATTAACAAACAACTTCTAGAATAAACTACATCCATCAACCGACGTACCTTTATTATCTTACATAGCGGAACAGTGACAAGGCAATCTTATATAGTAGAGCAAGCAGCGATCAGGCAAGATTGCACATGTAGAGCAGCGATGGAGTGAGGGTTGTGCAAGGTGGGAATCTTAAATTTTGAATACACATAAATATCATGTAACAAATAATATAAATAATATAATTTTAAATAAATTATATAATAATATATTTTTTATAATTTGTCACATATTTTTTTTTTATTAGTATAATTTTTTTAGATATAGTATCTATAAAATTATTTTAGAGTGCTAGTCACACACTTTAATTAGATAATGAAAAAATTGTTTATTTCAAATGTGAGTCTTAGTCTCTAAAAGTCGAAATTGGATATTCTTCCATTGTTTTGTCTAGAAAAATATGAAGATTCATTATTTATTTATTTTTAATGATTGAAGCATTCTAATTTTCAATATGTGATCATAGGGGAAAATGTCATTTTTCTTTTCATTCCCAAAAGCACCCCTTTGAAGGCACAGTTGATCGGCAATAAGTTCTTCAACTGATATTATTTAGTGTCGGCTTTGATTGTGACCTTTGTTGATTAGTTTCATCATTTGGCTCTCATATCATTATTCAAGCAATGCAAGTTAACCACCTATTGCTTTAGGTTCCCCATAGTTGACCACTACTTCAACTAATTCCCCGTTTCGATAGGAATATTCCGTTTTGAATGTAATATAAGACACTTTTAACCCAGTTATATCAGAATCACGATTTGTTTATTTTTCTAATAATTTATCCAAACACGGTCGTAATATTATTCAAAATAAAACGGAAAAGAGTTTGTGTTAGAGGTGTCAAAATATTGGTGGAGAAAATTCTGGAACTATATATGTTGCTTTTGACATAATTTGAGGTTCTAAACTCATTCAAATTAATTAGGACACACAAAATCAATCGACGGTGGTCCGCGACTGAAGTTGTCGGGACGGGATATGTTATACGAAAACATGAGTGTTAAATAATCACACATGCCTTATCATCTACTGCTCCAAATTCAAATACTTTGGATATGTATATGTATACATATATATATATATATATATATATATATATATATATATATATATATATATATGCAAAATAAAAATGATGAAATAGAATATTATATTTAAATAAAGGTAGAACTGTAGATTTTTTGACTTATGTTGCAGAATAAGCAGCAAGGAATATCATAGAGTAGTAGACTTAAAGGAACATGTATTTATTATTGAGTGGAAAACTTAATTGATATTGTTGGAAGAGATACAGGGAAGGGTGCATGGGGGCACACTGTTCCCTCTACCACCCAAAAGCTGCACCACTATCGTTTATATATGGTCGTCCATGCACTGTGCGCACACCACACACATCATCATCATCCTACTCTCGATCTCTTTCCATCACCTCTATTCAAATTTTATGGCTACTAATATGCCTCTTCCTTTGTAATTACATAATTTTCCCTATTTTGTGTTTTTCAATATATAGGTTTGTTTCAACACCAACCTACATCATCATACACTAATCAGGGTGTTCCAGAAATGTTTGTTCCGTTATGATCACCCAGCAGCTCATATATGTTTGTTTATGATTCGGTTTCTTTCACGGAGATGTATAATGTTCAACAATTTTTGTTTTATATTAAAGGTGGTTTCAAATAGTTTTGGGATTTTGTGATACACTACTAATATGGGGGAAAAGAAGGCTTAAATATGTTTTAACTACTTCTAAATAGGATTTATTTTAAATTACTATCTATTAAATTTTTTCTAATATTTAACTAATTTTTTTTTTAATTTTATACTTAACATTAACTTCTGCTAATTCAACGGAGCTCATAGTTTGGCACATCACCCACAATCTCTCTCCTCCACTTCATCTCAAATTTTCACATCACAAATTTACATTAATATTTTACTTTTCAAACAAATTGAAATTTAAGCATAAAAAACCTTAATTTTGAAATACTACACATTTGAATTTTAATTTTTTTTGTATTTTTATTTTTTTTTAAAAAGTAAAATACTGATATGAATTCATAATATGAAAATTTAAGAGTTAGGTGAAAGAGAAAGATTAAGATGATATGGCAAATTGTGAGTCAAATCATCATTTAACTGACGAAAGTTAACATTAAGTATAAAATTAAAAAAAATAATTAGACATTAAAATGAAAAAAATAATAAAAAATAATTTGAAATAAATTCTATTTAAAGATAGTTAAAACATATTTAAGTCAGAAAGAATTATAAAAGTAAATAGAAAGTACATTAATTTTGATTCAATTTATTTAGTTAATATGTGTTGAGATTATAAAGGATTTAATAGGAGTGGTAGAAGGTGAGTATTAGTTTGGTATAAGATTATATATGACCTTAAATAACAAATATGAATAACCAAAGCAGACATAATTAATAAAATAGTTAAATCACTTAATTATATTAAAAGACGTTTAGTTTCTAAACTTGTATATAAAAATATTTTGATATAAAAAACAAAATCTAATTTGGCTATATGTGTACCTTTACCGTAATTAACAAGAAAGAAATTTAGCACGTCCATAGGATGGAGGACATAGAATAGAAAATTGTGGATCATCACTTTTGGTAAACTTGAAAACGCTTTAAATGATAAAATAATTTATATACTCAAGTATTTCTATATCAATTTATATTTATTATTTATATAGGATTTAGTTAGAATGCGGTGTAAACTTTTTTATTATACAGTTAAATTACAAATTTAGTTTTTTTTTCTTGATATATATTTATATTTAATTTGATCTTTATAAAAAAGGAAATTTTAATCTAGTCATTATATAAATAAATGTTTTTATGTTAGTATTTGTCATTTATAAACATGTAGACAAGGTTAGATAGAAAAGATCAAATGTAAAAAAATATTTGAATAAAAATTAAAATATAATTTTTTAATTATAGAAATTAATTTATAAGTATGTGTAAACAATAAAAACTTAATGTGTATTTTAAACAGAAAAAAAAAATGGCGGACTTGTTTAGAAAATTGAAAAAAAAGAAGAAGATATTCAATGAACAAAATACAAAATTTTAAAAAACGGAAATTTATATCTAAAAAATTTATATTTGATATAATTTCTTTCTTATAAATTTTTTTTAATGATTCTCAGAATATGTTTAGGAAAGAGTTTATAAAAAGAATAAGAGGACATATTTTTTTAATTTTAAATTAAGAAAATTATATATTATTTATAATGATAAATAAATTAATATATTAAATTTAAGTTAATATATCAATTTATATTTTTTTTAAAATACTAATTTTAAATATATTTATTTAAAATAAAAAATTCTCATTTTTTCCTTTTTTAAAATTCTCCTTCCAAAACAACTCCTTAAAAAATTGATATATAATAAAAATATTAAAATTAATACTTTATTTATTTATTTAGAAGTATAATAAAAAAAATAAAATAAAATATTAACTTCAATTGTTAAGGTTGAACAAATAGTTATAATAAATTTTTATTTAAAAAATTATTTATTACACTCTAATAATTTTAATGTAATGAATACAATTTTTTTAACAAAATTTTTTTATTATTAGTTATTTAAACTGAATCTTAAAGACTAAAGTTAACAAAATATAGATTATTTTTTTTACATAAGTGTGTTCTAAATCTTTATATAAGTGTTTAATTTTTAACATTTTTGTTTCTTTTATCCCATCAAAACATTTGTAAACGGTAAAAACTAATATAAAAATATTTATTTATATAGAAATTAAATTATAATTGTTTGTGTAAAGAGCAAAGTAAAAAGAAGTGTTAAGTATAAGGATTAAATTTATAATTTGATATTATTATATTTTAAAAAATAGAAATTTTTATAATATTTTAAAAAAATTCTACATAAAATGTTATTTAAATAGTTGATAATTAATGTAAGAATATGTATACTCACGATATATTAAAATTTAATTCATAAAATTATATTGAGATTTATCATCTAATTAAAAATTTTAATATTTATGATCATCAATGTGAGAGAATTAAAGAATTAATGATTCTATATTATTAAACAACAAAATTTGAATTGTTAGGTTTATTGATTTTAATTAATATAGGTTTCAACATATTATTATGAATTGATTCATATATGACCCAATAAACTATGTTTAATAATGTAGTTTAGGTAAATTATTGTAATAAATTAATCAAATAAAAAAATTAGATCATAAAAATATTAAATTGGGAACATGATTTGTTAATTAATAACATAAGTATGATTAGGTAAAATATTTTTTCTTTATTTTGTCTTAAATTTTTTTTGGCTAAACTATTATTTAAGATTTAAATATATTTGCAGTTCCTACATTTCGATGAATTTTTTATTTTAATTTTTTCAAATTTTTTATTTTGGTCTCTTTATTTTAATAAATTATTGATAAAAATAGATATTTAGCAATATTTTAGTAATCAAATTAGAAATAAAGACTAATAATAAAAATTCATAATAAAATAAAGAACTAAATTTTAAAAAAAAATTAAAAACAAACCATTAATAAAAATGCGGAGTATAGTATTTTTATAAGGGATTTGGATCTTGTTTAACCTTTTTGTCATCTTTTCTTTGTTGCCAAAATCTTGACCATATATTCATTCTATTTCCTTTTCAATAGGGATGGAAACAGGCTAGACAATTTGATAAGAATCTGCGACCTGACTTCTTTAATAAACAATTAAGGCTTAAATTTTTTTTAATGTCTGTTTAAGTAAATAGGTCAAGTTTAAGCTGTTTATAAAGTTTGTTAAGTCTAACAGGCCTACCTGTTTATATTAGTATTTAAAAGTTTGTTTATGGCCTGTTTATTGTGTATTTGATGGCCGGTGCTTGTTTAAGCCTATTTGCTAACCTAAGCCTAATAGTGTTTTAAGAAATTTTTTTATAGCATGCTTTGTTAACAAGTCAGGTCAGGCCACTCAAATAGGTCAGACTAGACCAAAAATAAAGCCTTTAACATATGACATGCCAGATTTAAGCTTAATAATTATGCTATAGGCCTATCCTATTTAGAGTGAAGCCCAACCTAACCTAATCTGTTTAGAGTGAAATCTGGTCTGATCTAACCTGTTTCTATCTTTACTTTTTGAGTTGTGTTATAATTATGCCAATGATTTAGCTTTTTTTGGCTGAATATTGTTGGATAGAAACACTACTGGAGATAATCCTAAGTTTTTTTTTTTTAAGTATATAATAAGCTAAGTTAGATACGTATTTGTTCATTAAAAAAAGTTCATATCATATCATAGATACAAAAACAAAAAGGGTGCTTGAAGAAATTTCTGATTACTACGTTATTTGAAAATTGATGCACATTTGTTTTCTAAAACATGAATATGAACAATTTGAGCAGCAAAGTATGAAGATATCATCCGTACCCAATCAACCTTAGTTATGGTTGTTATCATTAGATTTCTGAATTCATATTAGGGAATACATATTGTGAATAAACATGATCCTATAAAGACTTAAAGCAGAAACATTTGATGGGGATCCTTCCTGTTTTTCGGATTTTCATTGCTTTTTCTCTAGCCTTGGATTCTTCTTTTCTTCGGTGGTCTTCTAACTGTGCTATCGCTCCTTGTGCTATCATATCTATACTTGCTATTTTGTTCCGGTAATGTTGCATTTCCATTGCCCTTTTGTGCTCCAATTTACTCTGCAGTTCAAACAGCAATGAAATTTTGTTAACAAATATTAAAAAGAAAAACAACAGAAATACATGAATTGAGATGCAAACCTTCTTCCTTTCCATCTGGAGTTTAGTTTGAATCTTTTTCTCACTCTCCCAGGAAAGGATTTTGAACTTTATCTTCTCATACCTGAATTTTTCTTACAATGACAAGATAAATATCAGATATTTCAATGTATGCTTCAGTACACAAGTAAAAGAAACCAAACAAATAAATATGAAAAAAGCAATTACTTAAGAAATAAATATTACCTCTTTTGAATTTTTTCTATCTTGGCCTTTTCCCAGGCTTCTAATTTTGCCTTGTCATTTTTGTGTTGAATTTGAACCCCTTTATGCTTTGGATACCCTGCAGCTGGGGATACAGGCCTTGAAAAGGATATACCACTTGGACTTCTAAGAGGAAAAGCGCTTTCTTTTGTCCTAGCAAGGTCTTAATTGTTGGAAACAGTTATAGCATGTTTGATTCAGATTAAGACTAAAAGAAATTATTATTATTTTTAAAAATTCAGAAAATTAAAAGAAATAAGTGATTAATTTTCTAAAGTAAACTGAACCAAGCACATAGTTAAGTAAATTGAGCATAGATATGCTATCTAAAAATTTACTAGTTACCATAACTCGGTTGTCTTGATACTTTCTCCTCTCTTCCTCTCACAGTTTTGGTCCTTGAAATTTTGGGACTCTCTTTCATTTTCTGCAAATTTAGTAACCCCGCTTCTTCTAATGAATGAATGGAAAATGCAGCCGCTGCAACTGCAGTTATATGCTCATCATCTGGTGTGTGCCATTGTGATTGTGTATCAGAGAAGGGAACTCTACCATAAAATAACACAACTTTTTTTTATTAGTGATTAGGATAATCTTAAAAATATATATTTTTAATTTATTTTTAGTTTTTAAAACTTATCAAGATTGTGTGTTTTTAGTCTCGAGAGACTAAAATTTTTCATAGACTAAAAATGTATATAAGCCAAAGAACAAAGTGTAAAATCTCAAATATTTAAATTGAACAAGCTTGGAAGCCAGGTACCTTCTTCGGTGGAGCCTATTTTCCATTCCTTGAAAACTGAAGTTTGTGTTGAAACTTGACCCAATATCCACGTTTGATAGTGATGTGAACGAAGATGAACTGAGAATAGCCCTCAACATTTATAAAGCTGAACAGGAAAATGCAAACAAGCAAAGCAAAATGTG
This sequence comes from Abrus precatorius, assembly GCF_003935025.1. NCBI lineage: Eukaryota > Viridiplantae > Streptophyta > Magnoliopsida > Fabales > Fabaceae > Abrus > Abrus precatorius. The sequence goes on from NW_020874292.1 coordinate 14,090,523, forward strand.
CTTTGCAAGCAGCCTCTAGAGGTTGCAAAGCATCTTTTTCCATTCTCTCAACATGATATCATCACACATGCACATATACCTCTTGTGTCAACTAGTTACCACTTTTGGATATGCAAGCTTGCTTTCTGGCTTTCTATCTCTATTTTCTATGTAAAGACAACTTTTGGTACATAATTTTTCAGTCTTTTAGTTATACATTTTGGATTATGAGCACAGAAACTTCGCCCACACTTTGCAGCAATTCCTTTTTCCCAAGGAATGGAAGGGTATAATCGCATGTTCACAGGTTGGCTATGATATTCGTTCTGTATAACTAAATCTAATCTATTATCTTATTCCAACGTCTACAACAAGGCTTTTATTTTCGACAAGTTCCTATGTTTTTTCCTTCAAGGCTTCCAATCAATATTTTTAGAGTACTAGTTAGAGAATTATTAAGTAATATGCTTAATTATGTTGACAATTTACTCATGCGAGTTTAGTTCTTTTAATTTTAATTATTTATATTTAGTTCTATTAAACTAATTTTTCACTCGTTCAAACTATGTTTTGTTCCTCAAAATTAATAAAGGGTACTTTTCAGAGTTATTGCATATATTTTTTAGAAAAAATTATCAACTTTTAATTTTAAAAATAAATGATTTCAAAAATTACCCATTATAGAAGTTAAAACTACTAAAAACTAAGTAATATTTTTATTCCAGAAAACTTGTTAAAAATTAGAAAAAAATTAATTTATCTAAGAAATAATATTTGAAGCATAAAAATAGTTTTTTAGATTGTTTGCTTTATTTTGAATTTTTCAAATTTATAGTAAATTTATTATTTTAATTTTAAATGTAAATTGAAATTTTTATGCAGTTTTTTTAGCACAAAAATAGAATATTTTAGACTAAAAAAATTAAGCTAAATTCTTAAGTATCCAATTTTATAATTTATTTGAATTATCAAACTCTACATATTATTTCATAAAATTATCTAAAAAAATTAATAATTAATTTTAAATAATATTATGTGAAGTGCTCTCTCTTTTCTTCAATTTCTGATCAATTTTTTAAGCAAGAAGGCTTCCAAAATCAAATATCTTTTATGCAATTAAATTTTTTTTTCTATTTAAGTCATTCTAATCAATTAAAATTTTATTTTTTTCTCTTATTTTAGAGTTCAATATGAGAAATATATGAACAATTTTTTTCATATTAATAGCTTAATCCTTTATTTAAACTTATGTTTAACATATTTTGATTTGGCATTTTGTATAGTTACTAATTTGAGCTTTGGGGACTTATCATTTTTCTATCAAATTTATAAAAGACCACCTAAAGGCGTGACCCATTTGATGAATTGGATATATACATATATATATATATATATATATATATATTATTTTATTTTATTTTATTTTATTTTTTTCATATTTAGTACATTAATTTTTTTTTTTGTATACTTAAATTTTGGATCACCTAATTGAGTTTTGGTTAGGCCTTAATTCAAGTATTTCAGCATAGCACATATTCTTACACTTGACTGTTTAGTATTTGGTAACTTGAACTTTACTCCTCATTTTCAAGTGTGATTGTTTCTTTGTAGGAAAGTTAAGAGATGGACCTACAATTCTCATGAAAAATTAAAGGCTGAATCTTAATGTTTAGAGCCAGAATTGGGCCTAAACTGGAAGTAAAAAAAAGTAAAACTAGATTATGACTAGCATGTAGTGTTTGGACCATATCTTGGTTAACAAATATTTGATTTGACTCATTATAAAGGTATTTGAAAGCTAGCATCCAAGGATTTAATTCACCATTAGACCATGAAGTCAGACAGACATAACTTTTGGACCAAATCAAAGAGCAAGTTACGCATTCATTCTAAAAGATTAGGTGGTTATCATTTAGGATATCTCTCTCCTCGAATTATGGTATTTTTCAAATTTTAGATGGTGTGCAATCTAATTATTTAGATTTTTTTATTAGTATTATTATTAGGATTAAAATATTTAGGAATTTGGTTATTCTTTTCTTTTAAATTTTAAACCTATTAAAGAAAGAGTAGGAAAAGAGGGAAGAATATATAGATTTCTGTGCTCTTTTACCTATATTAATAAACTAATATATATATATATATATATATATATATATATATATATATAGCTACAAAATCTAGGGCATTACACTTCTCGCCTAAGTTAGAAGATGTTTCGCTCAGGCGGTAAGGGCTCTCGGTCAAGTGACCTCACAAGAAAAATGGGGTGCTCTCTAGACCTATTTTTGCCTACACGATAATGCCTCTCACCCAAGTGAGATGTTGCTCGCTCAGGTGAGAATAGTAGAAAAATGAGTAGTTCCACTATCTGGTTTTCTCGCCCTGGCGAGGAAGGTCTTGCCCACGTAAGGGTAGGGCTTACTCAAGCGAGAATGCACAAACCTGAGGGGTATTTAAGGGACCTCAGTATTAGAATTTCATTATTCTCATCAAACAGCCTTTTCGCCTCATTTCTCTTTGTTCTCTTACCTTCTAATTTTAGAGAAATCTCTTCTGAACCCCGAATCTCTTCCAGATCTAAACTCTAACTTCGATTCCATTCAGATCCAAGTGAGTTTCTCAGAGCTCAAATCTCTAGTTTCATTCCTTTCTTTCGATTTTCTCCTTATAATAAGATGTCTACCTCAAAATACATGGAAAGTTCCATCTTTTGGATGATATCCCTGTCAAAATTGTGGTACTTCTATATTAAATTTCTAAGAGAACTTAGCCTGAGAAACCATTTCTAGGTAAGGAGACTTGATCTCAAACTCTAAGTCTTATTTACGAGATTTAACCTAGAATTATAATTATAATGTTAAAAAAAATATTTTTGGAGAGAAAACTCCATTTTGAAACCTAACTTTAGTATTCTTGTTTTGAGTAATAGAATCCTAATGATTTTTTTTTATTAACAAGAATAGAATCTTAAGCATGAGTAGTTAAGTTTTTTAATGAATTTTTAGGATTTTACCACTATTATATATATGTACAATCAATATTGGAATATTATTCGATGTATTAGAAGATACTAAACCTTAGGTTAGGTGATTTTATTAATACAGAAAAAGTATGTGTATTAAATCGTACATTTGGATTGAGTCTGCTTCGGCACATTGTACTAGTTATGTGGTGTGACATTGTTTGATAATTCTCTGTGTTAGATGGGTATGATACAATAAGTATAGATATTATTTGATAGCTGATATATGTCCAAAATGGGTGAATTCATATTATTGATGAAAGTGTTTATTGATTTCGAAAGAATGTCATATATGAAAGAGAAAATATGACATGATTGAGAAATTATGAGATGCATGATTATAATGTATGGATCAAAACAAATTGAAAGATGTGATTATGATACAAGTACTGTGGTACATCGAAGGGTGTATTATAATACATGTATTGTAATACATGAATTTGTATAAAAAGGATGTGGAAATGAAATGAGGAATATTGAGAAAGAGAAAAAGAATAAGTATAGATAGTCATAGAAATATATTAGGATGTAAAAGACGGGGACAATTGTAAAGATATGGGAGAAATGAAGGTGGTGGATGCTTTTCCATGATTGTGCAAAAAATAATGAAAATAGAGAGAAAAGACGCCACAGGCCTCACACTTATTTCTTGACTAAACTCTTACTTTGTGTAACACCCTCCTCATTTTGTTATTTATTATTATTCCAATTTATGTTAGTTGTTTGTGCATATTATTTGAAATTAGGAGTTTTTAATTGGTATGAACTGCAGGATATCTCGCTGTAGAAAGACAAGTCACCTAGAATCAAGCTCTCCAGAGCCCTCTCGCTGTAGCGAGAGAGTCTCGCTGTAACGAGAAGTGGATAAGGATAACTCAATAGTATTCTCGCAGTAGCTAGAATTTCTTGCTGTATCAAGTATCCCTCGCTGTTGCTAGAATGATAGACAACAAATGAAGAAAACTTTTTAGTTTTTCGCTGTAACAAGAGTTTGTCGTTGTAGCGAGAAAGTCGCGAGTTCGAGAGATATTTAAAGAATTTTCATCCTAAAAACTTCATTTTCAACAAAATCATCCTTCCCTATCCATTCTCTTCGTTCTTTCCCTCTCTCTTCTCAGAGAAAACCTCTAATAACTCTGGATCTTTCTCGGATTTGAGCTCAAACGTCCATTCCACTCGAATCAAAGTAAGTTTTCGGAGCTCATTCCTTAAATATCGTACCTATTTCTATTTTCTCTCTTTCATAATAGTAATCTACTTTGTGATGTTAGGAAGAACTCTAGTTCTTGGGTAATATTTTTGGTCGAGATGTGGAGTTTTTCTCTAGAGCACACGAAGAACTTAGTTCTTGAGATCCATTTCTGAGTAAGGGGAGTTACTCCTGAACCCTAAGTTCTACCTAAATATATTTTTTAATCTTGAGACAAGAGGGTTATCTTATTTTAAAAAGTAAATCCATAAAGTTTCCTTGAAACTGTATAAGTTTGAAATGGATTTTTGGTATAAAAGAGGTTTTTGATCCGTTTAAAATCACTTGAGACGTAGTTTATCATAAATAGTCACGAGTAAGAATGAGTTAAACAATTTTAGGGATAAGTTACTACTTTTTTTATAATATATGTGTTGATTGGTAAAAAAGTGAAATATGCTGAACTTTAGGCTAGAAGATTCTATTTAGACTGAGAAAATGTGATCTCCTACAGTATATTCTATATGGCACGATTTGGGCTGAGTCCGAGGGTGTCTACCCTCAGCATAATTTATGGAATTATGTGATAATATGTGTGAATATGTGCTAAAATGACAACATATGATGAATGTATTGGACTTGTGATGATATGTGTGTGCCTTGTGATTATATGCGTAATTGAGAATGTTTGAGAAAGTATAAATTGATTATGTGAGGAACAAAAAATTGTGAAATTGAAATTTATGAATGAGATTAAGTATGTGAATTGGAGATTTTATATGCTATCAAAAGAAATGGGAATTATGTGATATGAAAAGGTGATGAATATGTGTGGAGAAAAGAATAAGGGATATTAGTACTTATGTCATAATATACACTGATTGGTGCGATTATGATATATGCATTGTAATACACCGATGAGTAAAATTATAACACATATGTTATAATACATCGATTAGTGTGTTTGCAACATATGTATTATAATATTATAACTCGATGTGCCACTATTAAGATACTGTATGGATAGTTTGGATAGTTTAGGAACACACTGGGGGTATAAGGTCTGGAGTTGATTGTGGAAATATAGGGGAAATGAGAGTGGTAAATGTGGTTCACTGATGTGTACACGATGTAAAAGTGAGATGCATTTATAGGCCTCATACTCTCCTAACTATACCTTTATCTGGAAGGCTGTGAACGCGCACGTTGTATTCGTGTGTGGTTTAGCTTATCAGCGACTACCCATGCTATGTAAGTCTTTCGTAACTAAAGAGAGTGTGTTGGCAACGATTTAAGGGCCCAAGAGTATCTAGAGTACCATTAATTGCTGAGATGTTCAGACTTGAGATGAATAAAATGGCACGAAGATATGAATTGGATAATGATAATTGGTTAAATATGGAGTAGTATTCATGGATAACTTTCGTTTGATTAAATTGTTTGATTAAGTAAAGTGACGTGAGTTCAGACATTGAATTTGAATGGGTTAATTAAATAAGAAATGGAATACGTATGAGTAAATAAAATGATTAAAGATGTATATAAATAATTTTGTCTGGTTAAATTTGTTAAGTGTGGAACATTGTTACTCTATTACATATTGTATTAGAAAATATTTCTGTATTATTATTTATCATTCTATAAAATAAGAATTTTAGTGGGGCAAGGGATGCTCACTTTTTTAGGTAATGAAGCGATAAAAAGGGGATTGATTTGTTCTAAAATCATACTCGCAAACGATGGTAGAAAAAAGGCTGCTCTTTTAGGATTGACTATTTTGAGGAAGTAATTACATTGATTAAGTTTCTAATAAGAGCTTGAAGTATTTTAACAAATCTATTATAAATGACGATCCAAAGCACATGTCTAATATTTAGTAATTAATTATCCATATAGAAATTTTAGCTTTTTTGAAATTGTAATTTGATAATCTCAAAATTAGAATTTATATCATTTGATAAATTTTATTGTAATCATCGATTTGAAGTGTTGTAATATTAATATTTAATTATTTTGAGTTTATTTTGCATTCAAATTTTGGATGAAAATATTAATTATTGATCTACTGATGAATTGAAAACTTCAAAAACTATTTCATTTTCAAGCTTTTAATACTTTTGAACTTTTATAGATATAATGACAAGATTACAAGTTTTATAAAAATTTTGTTTCTAATTATGTTTTATTATTTGTATTAGAATTTCAAAATAAGGATATTACATGATTTATGAATTTTGAGCTTTGTAAAATGTATCTGAAATGCATTCACATGTTGCAGTACGCTATATAATTAACTTTTCATCCTCAATTGTTACATCATTTTTTATTATTTTTGTTTTATTTTGCATGTACCATTGTGAATAACTCTAAAGCAATTGATTTCATGGTACCCTGAGACTCAATAGCACCATATCCATATTATTTTATCATCTTGGTCCACATAAAAAATATATATTATAAACAAAACAATTTCCATCTTTAGTGTTTTATTCTCATTATTTATGTCTCCCTTGTACTTGGTCTCCATTTTTTTAAATTTTTTCTAACAAGCAAATATTACCATTAGAAGATTATAGTTACAGATCCTTACTTCATCTTGTTATATATATTTTCCATTCTTTATAATGTAGTCGTTGGCTATATTGTTCCATATTTCTAATAAGATGATATTATTAAAATTTTAATATTGAAGTTTTGATTTTGTATCTTCATTTGTTATTTTCCTTTAATTATTGTTGTATCATTAAATGTTAATTTTATTTTTATTAATAAATGTATTATAACTCTTTCAAGTTTGTGGTTTTGTTTTATTGTAATAGTGTAAGGGTTTACAAGTACTTACATTACTTTAAGCCTCATAAAATGATAATTGTTTATATGTAATTAATTAAAAATTAAAACATATACATATTTATACATCTAATTAGGAATTAAAGATCAAAGTTATCTTTAAATACTAAAATAGAATTCTATGACAATAATTTATAACTCAAAAAATTAGTAACTCTACCTTTTTGCGTTATAAATTATCAAAGCCTATGTATACTAATGTTACCTTAGGCATAATGCATTCAAGATCAAACCCTACTCCTAAAATAAATAAATTGTATAATATAATTCTTTGTTTCTAAAATCTGAATCAAGATTCATTTCCACTTAATTACATAATTTGCTAATCAATTAAATTATAATTAATTCTATTATTGGTAAATTATCTATTAATTAAATTGATTTACTAAACTAACGTAATGCTCTATAATGCTATCGTATAGCGTCTTTACTTTTATGTGTTATAAATCGTCGAGACCAATATATACCTACGTTACCGTCGACTTCATTTGTGCAGCTAGGGTTTTTTTCTCTAAGAACCTTTCTTTCGCGAGGAGTGTGAAAGTCTTTAGGGGTTCTCTTTAATCTTAGCTTCCTCTTGTTTCCTTTGCGCTGTCATGTTACTGGTGGCCTTCTAGTGACCTTGGTAGGGGTTCTCCATCGAGTTGCGTGGTTTTGTAGTGGATACCAGAATGGAGCGGGTAGCAGTGGAGAAGCAATCCACCAAGGAGATAGATTTGCTCAATAGAAGCACGAAGAAGGTAAAAGTAAAGACAAACTCTTCAATAGAGGTTATTCAGTCGCACATGCAAAAAGACCTTCTTATAGTTGACCACGCCATCCAAGTGCCTTCTGACCTTATCCATTTATCTCCCTATCTTATAAAGACACAGTTTTAAGGATTAAAAACTTTGATCTTGTTTTGCGAGATAATGAAATTGTGAAATTAGTATTGGAAGATTTAAATATAGTTTCTGAATCTGAGGAGAATGAAATAATAAATGATGAAAATGTAGCTCAGTGCCCCAATTAAAGATTGCCTTAGAAGATTATGAATTATGGTGCTCTCTATGATCTTTAACCCTGATTTTAAACTTTTAGGTAAAGCAATTTGCTTTAATTACCTTATTCAAAACTTAGGGAATATTTGGGGTAAAAATGATTATTTTATGGTGAAATTTGATAGTGTAGAATATTATAAGCATGCACTGTTTGAGGGTCCATGGTTGATTCTTGATCATTATCTGTTAGTTCAACGTTGGAGACCTTATTTAGACCTAAAGACCATAATCTGAGGAAAATTGTTGCATGTATTAGAATTCCTAATCTATCCTTAGAGCTCTATAATGATAAATTTTTATGGCAGGTAGGGACTTGTTTGGGAACCATGTTGAAGGTTGATCCTTACACTGCTTTGGTTTCTTAGGGTAGGTTTGCTAAGATTTGTGTTGAACTTGATTTGATAAAGAAATTAATACCTTCTTTTAAGGTCCTGGGGCAAGAGTTCAGAGTCCAGTATGAGGGCTTACATCTCATTTGTTTCAATTGTGGGAGGTATGGACACCGACACGAATCCTATCTTACAAACTTAAATCCAACTACTGAGAATAGTGATTCTGATTTAGATCCCTTAGTTGATCAGAGTAATCAATCTACCCCTCAAGAAAGGGTAAAAAAGGACCCCTGAAGGTAACCTAGCCAATGAGTAGGAAAAATACGGATCTTGGATGCTTGTTAAAAGACCTATAAGGAAAAGAGTGGCCAACCTAGGAACATGGGAAGTACTAATCCTAATGCTTGAGGGAAGGGTAATTCTTTAGGATCTAGATTTGATATCTTAGACAATACGGTACTCAAACCAGGATCAAGAACCAACTTCTGGCCTTCCAAAATCTATTAACACATTTAGGAAGTCTGATCATCAAGATCAAAGTCAACCAATTACAGCTGGTCCCAAATATTCAAGGAAACCCCTTTATGAGAATGATTTGAATAACTAGGGTAAAAAACTTCTAAAGGGTAAAGCTAAATCTAATCATAACATAGGAGATCATGGGACAGGGGTTCATATTCCTTCTGATATTGGTAATTATCCCTCCTCTAAAACGAATGTCTTAGATAGAACTCGCTTAAGCGAGGATTCGCAGGAAAACAAGGTGCTCTCTAGACCCGTCCTTGCTTAGGCGAGAATACCTCTCGCTCAAGCGAGGAAGAGCTCGCTTCAGCGAGGATGTGCTCACTCAAGCGAGATCGCGCTCGCTCAAGTAAGAACGGGTAGGTTTGAAGTGTATTTAAGGACTTCTGCATTGAGAAATTTCATTTCTCACCAAAACCACTTCTTATTCTCTACTTTTTGTTCTCTACTCTAAGTTGGATCTAAGCTCAAACATTTGTCCTTCTCGAATCTAAGTAAATTTTTGGAGTTCAACCTTCCAATCTAATTCCTATTTCTCTACTCTTTCCCCTTCTAATAGTAATATATTATGTGATGTTAGAAAGAACTCTAGTTCTTGGAAGGTGTTACCAGTTGAGACGTAGAGTTTCTCCCTAGAGTCCACGAAGAATCTAGTTTTTAGGCTCATTTCCAGGTAAGGGAAGTATTCTCGAACCTTAGTTTTATTTTTATATATAATGACCCAATGGGAATCCAAGTAACCTATTTTAGTAATAATCTATGAAATTTTTTTTGAAACCATATGGTAAAAGTGGATTTTTAGTATAAAGAAAGGTTTGGGTTTATTTGAAATCACTAGAATCAAATATTTAGCAAAAGTCATGGGCTAGAATAACATTGATAAGTTTTACAACTAAGTTACTCAAGATGTATATGACTTGAGTGATAAATGGTAAAGAATACTGAACTTTAGGTTAGAAGACTCTATTAAGACTGAGGAAATATGATCTCTGGTAGATTATATATAGATTATATATATATATATAGATGAAACTGTATGATTTGAGCTGAGTCCTAGGGTATCTGACCCCTGGTATATTGGGTACTTATGTGTTACTGCCTTAAAAATGTTTGTTGAAGTGATAGAACATGATGATTGTGATGAATTATATAATAATGTATTATTATTTGATGTTATGTATTGAAATAATAGAATGTGATGATTGTATGAATTTGATGAAGTTTAGTCGATACTGGGAAGAATAAAGGTATTAGTATGTGAATCAGAAGTAGTTGGGATATGCGAATTATTGAATATGTTTTGAATTATAGAATGGTGAGAAAAGGGATGAAAAATATAATTGTGAATAGGGATGCATGAGTATGACTTTTGGGAAAACTGTGATATGAAAAGTGATGAATATGTGTGGAGAAAAGAAATAGGAATACTAGTACGTGTGTTACAAATACACTGATTAATGCGATTATGATATATGTGTTGTAATATATCGACGGATGAGATTATAACACATAAGTTGTAGTACATCAATTAATGTGGTTGCAACATATGTATTAGAACAGTATAAAGTGATGTGCCATGGTTAAGATATGGTATAAATAGTTCAGGGATACACTAGGTATAGGGTCTGGAGTTGATTGTGGAAATTTGGGAGAAATAAGAGTGGTAAATACAGTTCATTGATGTGTACACGATGTAAAAGTGGGAAGCATTTACAGGTCTCACGCTCATTTCTTGACCAAACTCCTAACTATACTTTTGCTTAGAAGGCTGTGAATGCACACGTTGTATCTGTGTGTGGTTTAGCTTACCATCGACTATCTATATTGCGTAAGTCCTTCGTAACTAAGAAGAGTATGTTGGTAGTGATTTAGGGCCCAAAAGTACCTAGAGTACCGTTAAATTGATGGAATATTGGGATTTGAAATGGATATAGTGGCACGAAGTTGTGGATTGAATAATGGTATTTCGTTAAGTGTAGTGTGATGTGCTTTCTTGTTTTATTATTGTATGTTTAATTGAGAAGTTAAGTTTTGAATGAAATTGATGTGAATGGATTATCTTTAAATAACAAAATAAATTAGATTACATGTGTGAACTAGAAGTAGGAATTCATGTACTTTAGATATAAGTGATAAATCAATTGGTTAGAAATGGAATGTTCCTAATTTATTATATGAGGTTTTGAAAATACTTTTTGCATTGATTTTATTATTTTATAAATCAAGATTTAGTGGGTAAGGGATGCTCACCCTTACAACTACTTTTTAAGTAAAGAAGGTCGATCCGTTCTAGGGTTATACTCGCAAGGAATGGTAGAAAGAGAACTTCTCTACAAAAATTTAGTTTATTTGGGAGGACTGTAATAATATTATTGACTAAGTTTCTATTCAAAGTTATTTACCCTATGTAATTATATTGATGAAAGTATTTAATTTGGAGCTAAAGCACTTTGATAAATTTACTGTGAAGGATGATAAAAAAATATATATGTATAATATTTAGCAACTGATTGTTAATATAACATTTCAGCTTTTGACTTAAACGTGTATGCATTGAAGTTCTAAAATCTTACCCTATTTTAGTAATTCAAAACTTACATGTACAAATATTTCTTATATACTTATTGATCTTTTACTTATTTTACTCAAATAATTGATGATCTTTTTATAATTATATAGAAGAATTAATTTAAATAAATATGGGGTGTTACACCTTTAAAATACCAATAAGATCAAAGTTTCAATTTTAGCTCAATTAAACTTAACTTTTTTGTTCACCTAAAAATTAGCAATCTTGGTCAGTTTTATTGGGTTCTTTCTTTTATTTATGTTAGCCCCCAAAAGGGTCTAAGATCTGTTTGTTGGGAGGAATTGGTCAACTTTAGTCCCTTTATAAACTTCCTTGGTGTCTTGCAGGAGATTTTAATTCTTTCCTTTATGATTCTGAAAAGATTGGAGGTAGGCCTGCCAACATGAATCTTATTAGGAAATTTTCTAATTGTTTACAAATCCTGTGGGGTCCATGATTTAGGATTCAAGGGAAACCTTTTACCTAGAGTAAGGGTAGTTTGAAAGAAAGATTGGACAAAGTAGTTGCTAATGACGCCCGGTAGTGTTCTTTCCCTAATAGTTCTGTTATACACATACCTATTCCTACTTCTGACCATGCTGGTCTGTGGCATAGAATTAGAAATAAGGATAATGATTATAAACATAATAAAACTTTTAAATTCATGGCTCCTTGGCTTTATCATAAGGACTTTCCTAATCAAGTTAGAAACTCTTGGATCTCTTCTCATTCCTAGATTGATAATGTATCTAGATTTAAGCTTAACATTTCTTATTGGAATAGGGGCATTTTTGGCAATATTTTTAACAAGAAAAAGCATATTATTAATAGGATTCATGGTATTTATAGTAAGCTGGCCTCTAGTGATAACCCTTTCCTAACAAAGTTAATGAGTTCCCTCTGGAAGGATTATCAGGCTATCTTAGATCAGGAAGAGTTTTTTTTTTTGTTTCATCACTATAAGTCTAGCTGATTAAATTTGGGAGATAGGAATACAAAGTTCTTTCATAGAGCTACTGTCTCAAGAAGATATAAAAACTTAATTGAAGCTTTAAAGAATGACCATGATGAATAGGAATATGATCCTGCTAAAATTAGTGATGAGTCATTGACTCATAGAAAATTAAAAAACTGATGGCTCATTTCATTGAATTGAATCTATAAGTTGGTGCAATTAATTGGAATATTCAATGGAATGTGTGATTGTTGAAAATTTTATTAATTATTCAAATATTGATGGTTGGCATTTGAATTTTGAAGGGATTAGAAGAAAATTGGCAATTGGAATTGAAGAGAATAATTGAATTACTACATGACACATACATGAACTTTCGATTGTGGGGACATTATGCTAACAAAGCATATAAAAGCAAAATTTTATGAAAAAGACAACATCTTTGATTACACTTTAGAGATGTAGAATTTTAGATTTTCGTACAGTTTTACGTAAGAATATTAGTTAGGGTATTTTCTTTTTCTTTTCTGCAATATATTTCATTTTCTTCTTCTTTATTTCTATTATGTCTTGCTAATTTTCTTGGGGTTGAGTAAGGATGAACTTATTCTTTTACCCATTGCAATGAACTAAGCACCAAATGTAACTCAAAAGATAAGCTTTAATCTAACACTTTTGATTATGAACTTATTGCCTCCTGTATTCGGGGTTGATGAAAAGAAGTTTGTGATTGGGAAGTTGTGAACTTTCTTGGACTAGGATCAAAATGCTTGTTATAAATTATGTAGGAATAGAAGTTTATAATGATGTGATCATTTAGTTTTAATCTTAATGTTGAACATTTTTAGGTTTATCTAAAGGGATCTTAGGAAGCTAAATTTGTTTTAGAACCAATTAACCAAGGAATTGAGATTAGATATTTTAGAAAACCTAATCGTTAGATTGAGTTATATTTTGGGTTATATACATTTTTTATGCAAGGGAAAAGGATAAGGAATTCTGAACTCAACTCATTTCTTAATTAATTTACAACTCAGTTTCATTATCTTATTTAGTTATATTCTGCAGTTTAGTTTTATTTATAATCAGTCCCTTCCATTTGAACTTTTAATTCCATAGTTAATTAAATTTTCCAGCACTTATGCTTTTACATTCTGCAATTTTTTCGTTTACAATTCCACTCTATTTTCGACCCAACTAGTAATATTCTTGTGGTTTGGTACTTGACATTAATCCCTGTGGACGATAAATCTATTTTGTTACTACAACGATTTGGTACACTTGCCAAAAAGTTATCAATTAGAAGTATTGCTCTTAGTTATTGTAAGAATATTTATTTTGATCCTCTCCCTGATGTTTTTAACCTTCAGACTGGTATATCCTTCCCTTCCCCTCTTACTATAGAAAAAGTCAACATATCTTTGTTTAGCAAAGACAATTTTAAATCTCCTAGCCCTAATGGTCTTCGTGCCCTTTTCTTTAAATCTCAATGGAGTTTTCTAGGCCCCTTTATCCTTAACTTTATCTTAGATGTGTTCCATAATCCTACTAAAATTGCTGAAGTAAATGAAACTTGTATAACCCTTATTCCTAAATCTGAAAATTCTAAATATATTAAAAATTTTAGGCCTATATCTTTGTGCAATGTTAGCTATAAAATTATAACTAAGCTAATTGCCAACAGACTTAGATAATATCTACCTCTCTTAATTTCTCCTCATCAAACTAGCTTTATTCTTGATTGCAAGGCATAGATAATTCTTTAATTCTGCAAGAATTGGTTCATTCTTTTCATTCTCTAAAATATAATACTGGGTATATGGTTATTAAACTAGACTTGGAGAAAGCCTATGCTAACATTAGATGGAGATTTATAATTGATACTCTTAATCTTGCCGGTATAAGCTCTGATATTGTACAGTTGATCTATCATAGTATTTCTTCTTCCGCATTATGCTTAAATATAAATAATGTGTTATCTCAGCCATTTTATCCCTCTACATGTATTCGTCAAGGGGACCCTTAATCCCTTTATCTGTTTGTTTTATGTATTGAGAGATAAGCCCACTTAATTAGGGACAAAACAGTTGTTGAAGAGTGGGCCTTTTTTCCTTATTTTCTTTATCCCATTTATTTTTGGCAGATGACATTGTTTTAGTTGTTATAAGTTCTGACCCGCACGAAAGGCGTAACGATCTGGGCACTGTCTCGGAGAGAGGCTAGATAATATTCAACAAGTTGCTCTTATCAATTATGTCTTAGATCATTTTTGTTTTGCCTAGGGTTTAAAAGTCAATGTTAACAAATCATCCTTGTTTTTCTCAAAGAATACAAATTCTACTTTAATTCAAACTATCAGTAAGAATTTGGGTATCCATCCTTCTAACCAGTTTGGTAAGTAACTAGGCATTCCTATTAGTCATTGCAAACCTAGTAGGCAGCAATTTTCCTTATAGATAAAATTCAGAAAAAATTGTCTCTCTAGAGAATGAACTCTCTTTCTGTAACTAGGCAAGTGACTTTAGTTCAATCTTGCCTTAGGAGTATTCCCTCATATGTAATGCTATCTATTCTGATTCCTATTTCAGTCTGCAAAGAAATTGAAAAACTATGTAGGTAATTTATTTGGGGTTCACTAGGAGGGAGGAAATGTCATCTTATAGCTTGGAAGGAAATTTGTAAACCTAAACTTGAAGGAGGCCTTGGCTTTAAGAATCTTCATATTTTAAATAACTCTTATATTATGAAATTGTGCTGAAAGATGATTTTCTCACCTACTGATTTGCTCTAGGAAAATTCCCTTGTATTGGGAGTACTCATAAAAGTTCTCATGTTTGGAATAGCATTGTCTCTGTTTAGCCTAATTTTTCTCTTGGCTTAGGTTGGATAATTGGGGATGGTATGACTGTTAGTTCTGGAAAGATGATTGGTGTCTTCCAATTTTCTAGTTTATCTATTGTTGGCTTACTTCCTGTTTCTAACTTTGATCTTGATTTTCATGTTGCTATTTTTTTTAATAACAAGGGCTGGGACTAGGACAAACTAAATCTTGTGCTTCCCCCTAATTTTGTCAGTTATGTCCCAAATTATTCCCCCTGCTCAGTCTAGGGCCTCGATTCTGTGTTCTAGAAATTAATAGCTAGTGAGATTTCTTCTATAAAATCTGCTTACCATCAGTGTGTTAAGGCTAATCAAAGCCCTAGGCATAACCACGATATTTTTAAATATGTTTGGAAATGGCAAGGGCTCCCCAAAATTATGCTTTTCCTCTGGAAGTTAGTCCATGGTAAGTTTACTAATGAGAAAAGGTATTGTAGGCATATGACTGATTCTTCCTTATGTTGTAGGAGTAGAAAAGCTTCCGAAACTATTATTCATGAGCTCAAAGACTGCTTTTATGCTAAGCAAGTTTGGGAGCATTTCATTTTTACTCACCAATGGTCCAATTTTATAATTTGGAGACTACGGACTGGTTACTTCTAAATTTGACTAAAATTAGGATTAGCAAGTTTTCTGATTGGCCTAGTCTATTTGGTACAATTATTTGGCATTTATGGAAAGATAGAAATTCATTTATTTTACAATCTCTTTCTTCTCCTAATCAGATTGTAATGCCTCAAATTTTGTAATATAGTTTAATTATTACTACATGTATATGCTGGAATCAGACTGAAATTTGGCTAAGTGTTATGGTGCAAGGTGTTCTCGCTACAACGAAAGATGTCTCGCTGTAGTGAGAGGGCCCTGGGAGGAAGGCGTGAAACTGTCACCTTGTCGCTGTAGCGACCAAGCAATAGTTTGGGATGCATTTCTAGGTACAGTTTCGTTGTAACGAGATTCTGCAGAAACTAGGGTGCTATTTTCTCTTATATTTTCGCTATACCGAGAGAGGGTGTCGCGACCAGAAGATGATTTAAAGGGGTTAGGGTTTGGGGAAGGGTTATTTGTCACTTTCCCTTCGAGATTTCTTCAATTCTCTCACTCTCAAACCTCATTTCACCAATTAAATTTCCTCCAAGCCGCTTGGGAGCAAGATTAAAGGTTGAATTTGTGTAGGGAATGCTTGGAGGTGAGTTTTAATGGTTAGGGTTTCAGTTTCTTATCCCTATCCTCTGATTTCTCGATTTTCTTGGGTTTTCATGAGGTTCTTCCATGTATTTAAGTCAAGTTCGTGTGGGGGAGTGCTTACCTTGTTGAATTGGTCTGTGGGTCTCTATTTGAGGTAAGAAGAGACTCTACCCTATCTCATTTTGCTTTAAAACCCGTTTATTTACTATGTTTTGTAATGTGATTGAGATAGGATGTGTGAACTGATGTATTGAGATAAATAATGTGTGGTGGGTATGATTGTGATGATTTGAGAGTTGATTTTTGAGTGAATTTTTATGGAGAATTGATGATTGAATATGGATATTGTGTGAAATTGGAATGTGTGTGAATAGGGCGTGTAAATGTTGTTGTAATAATGCTATGAATGGTGCAGTGATACACTAGAGGTGTGGAAGATGAGGACAGTAGAAATACCTTGGGGAAGAGAGAGTGGTGGTGACACCAACAGTGAGCGTGGGTGCACCACAGACCACACACTCTCTTCCTGACTAGACCTTTGACCATTACTTTTGCTGAGCAACTTGTGACTGCCCATGTGATATCTGTGAGGCAGGGGTAACCGACGACTATTCATGGTGTGAAACTGTGATCACAGTGAACGTGGCTAGGTGCAGTAAGCACACGTGCGTGAAATGTTGGTGGAGTGAGTGCACCGGTTGTGCTTTGAATTGGAACATATGATGAATGATGATTGTGGTTGAAATTGAGATGCTTGTATTGTGAATGCGTGATTTAAAATATGTTAGTAAATGTGTAGTATTTGAGATGAGTCTCTATGTTTATGTGTGTTGGATAGTGTAGAGTACTCACCCTTACATTTATTTTTCAGGTAACCAAGACAATCAACACTGGACTCAATGAAGGAATGATGAACTGCTATAGGACTTAGATTGTATTTTTGAAATTATAATGTAATTGAATTAGTCCTGTAGCAGTCTTTGATATAAATATATAATCATTTATTGTTTTGAACAGTTTTATAAAACTCTATGATGAGATCTTTCTATTTAAATAAAAATTTTATTACTTCTATTTATCGAAATTATTATTTGGTAATTAAATTAAAGTGTTACACAGATCATTTATAATATTGTGTGATTTTGATTTTTGGTTGAATTGTCATAGGGGAGTTATCAAGCCTCTACCTAGAGTTGCTAAGGACCAAGTGCGTGTTAAATGGATTCCTCCCCTTGCTGGCCAGTTGAATCTCAATGTGGATGGGGCTGTTTTCTTACATTCTGATAGCGTTGCTTGTGGAGAGGTAATTCGTGACAGTAGTGGCACATTCATATCTGGTTTCTACAGCAAATTAAATAGATGTATCCCTCTTGTTGCTAAGCTTTGAGAATTATTTTTGGGTCTTCAATTAGGTTCTTTGAAAGATATTCAATCTATATTGGTGAAGAGTGATTCCAAAGAGGTCTTGTCTCTAATTTTGCATGTTCAACGTCCTGATCACCCTCTAATTGGCTTGATTAATAACATTAGGTGTAACATCCTTATTTTATTCAAAATAATAAGAAAATAATTTATGAATTAAGAAGGAAAATTTTAGTTAAATTCATTTACCAACTGAATATAACAAGTGAAATTATAAAATATTCCATTTATTTTGCTCAAACTTATAAAAACTTAAATAACAAAATAATAAGAATTAAACCAATTTTAAGAGGAAACATTAAAATGACATTAATATACATTGTTCTTATAATGTGCAAAATGTTGACATTTACAAAATATACATCAAAATACATTAGGACTCATTTACAATATTTACAAAATATAACAAGTCCTAATAAGTAGTCTATCAACCAAAAAGACTGATAAAGATACTAGTCGTCCTTATGCCATTCCTCTATTTCTGCAATGTCGTCAGAATCAAGATCCTCATCTGACTCGAGATATTGATTACCTGAATCCTCAATAACCTACGTACCAGTAATTCGCTTAAAAGTCCATCTGAATGGTCTTCTCAGATGGTTGTGGTCGTGATATGTAAACAAGTAAGTCACGACTGCTGGAGTTCTCACGGTACCAGAGAATATATATATACACAGAGGGTATGATGTATTCTACTTACAGAAAAATCAAAAGGGATACTATAATATAGTTCCATCTCTATCATAATGATATTTCTAGGCACATCATCAACATGTACAACAATTCTAAAGTTGTAACGCTTAATTATTGTTGATAATGTATGTGTTTATATGTACATGTAAATGTGAAAGACGTAATTTGCATTTAAATGCGTAATGATAATGTTTGTGGGTATAATATGTATGTGTGTGTGTGTGTGTGTGTGTCTATGTATATATATATATATATATATATATATATAATTGGATTGGTTGATTAGGCTGAAAACAAGCTAAGTATGGATGCTGCTGCAGGGCATTCTCGCAGCAGCTAAAGGATTTTCGTTGTAGCGAGAGGTCTCTCGCTGTAGCAACAAAGTCACAGTTTAGGTTGCATTTCTAGGTGCAGTCTCGCTGTAGCGAGATTATGCAAAAACCAGATTGCAGTTTTGTCTAAGTTTTCATTATAGCAAGGGAAGGAGTCGATGCAGTGAGAATATCTTTCAACAAAGAGGATTTAAAAGGGGTTAGGGTTCGAAAAAGATTATTTCTCACTTTCCCTTCGAAATTTCTTCGATTCTCTTGACCCAAAACCCTATTCTACCGATTAAGTTGCCTCCAAAGCCGTTCAGGAACTTGATTGAAGGTTGAATTCGTGTTGGAAACGCTTGGAGGTGAGTTTTAATGGTTAAGTTTTAATTTTTCATTCCTTTCTCTGTTTTCGTGATTTTCCTAGGTTCCCATGGAATTCTTCCGTGTATTTAGGACGGAATTCGTGTAGGGAGCATTTCCGTGGTTGAATTCAAGTGTGAGTCTTCAATCTATGGTAAGGAAGAACTCTACCCTTTCTCTTTGGGTTTGATTGTCGTTTATTTTGATGAATATTGCAATGTGGTTGAGATAGACGGTAAAAAATATGTATTTGATGGAATTGGATGTATTTGATGGAATTGGCTGTGTTGTGAGGTGTGATAGCATGTGGAAATCCGTTATGTGTGATTGTGTGGTGTAAGTATGCTAATACTTAATGAATGAGGAATGTAAATGTGAACTATGTTGAAAATATTGTGTATGGTTGAAATGAATTATGTTGTAAATGCGTGTAGGCACTTGTGCCGTGTATTGAGAACGATTATTACAAATAAGTGTAGGCCCAAGGGTTGTGTAATATGAATATGTGTAGGCTTTGTGCCATGTACTGTCAAACGAATGAGGGCCTAGTGCCATGTATTACGCATGACTGTGGGCATTATGCCATGTATTGAGAATTGATATTGCAATGTGTGTGAATGAGGTGTGATTAATGCCGGTGTAACATGTTGTGAATGGTTCAGCGATATACTGGGGGTGTGAAAGATGAGAACGGTAGAAATACCTTGGAAAAGAGAGAGTGTTGGTAATACCGACTGTGAGAGCGGATGCACCACGGCCCACACACTCTCTTCTTGACTAGACCTCTCACCACTACCTTTGTTGAGCGACCCGTGACTGCCCACATGGTATCCGTGAAGCAGGAGTAACCGGCGACAATCTATAGTGAGAATATGTGATCACAGTGCCACAGTGAGCGTGGCTGCGTGCAGTCAACGCGTGCATGTATAAATGTTTTGGTGTCATGAGTGCATCGGTTATGAATGGAAATGAAATGCGTGATAATGTTGCATGTGATTATATTGTGTGAGGTGTATTAGAAATAATGTGAATTATGTGTAAGGTGAGACTCTATACTTATTTGGGTGCTTGATAGTGTAGAGTACTTACCTTTACATTTATTTTTCAGATAATCAAGACGATCAGTACCGGACTCAGTGAAGGGTTGGATGGAACTGCTATAGGGCTTAACATGTTATTTTGAGATTGTTGTATTAGAAATGGTCCTATAGCAGTTATTTAATATAAACTTGTAACCCTTTTCCCTATTATGAAACTTTTATTATCCCAAATTTGTGAAATTATTATTTATTTGAAATTAAATTTAAAGTGTTACAAAAGTAGCATAACCTTTAATATTCGTTAAATACATAGTTAAGTCTATTATGTATAGAACTATCTACAAGCCTAATTCTCTCTCTGAGTGTTGTCATCTTAGTTTCCTAAAAAATTTATGTAAGGATGAGTCTCTATTCATATTACCAAGCATACATTCATAATTAGTCACAGTAAAACAAAGGTAATACAACAATCAATCATGTTACAAAATCATATTCATATGCATGTAACAATCTTTGAATATTCAACTTATTACTCTTCATCTCTCTCTTAATACTCAGAGTTTTTATTTCGCACTTTCACTGCCCGTAGGATTAGTCGAGGTTTACATTAGTATAGATAGTTGCTAGATAGCCGCAGTTACATGGATACAACGTGTGCCGACCCAGCTCCTTTTAACAAAAGTATAATCAGGAGTATTAGTCAAGAAATGAGTGTGAGGCCTGTAGTGCTCTTACTCTTATTTGTTTTGCACAATTCAAGAAGAGCATCTACTATCCTTATTTCTCCAAAATTTCTCAATCGTCTCCATCTTCCACATCCCCAGTATACCTCTGAACTATCCATACTCGACCTTATTGTATTCCTTTCTCATTTCATTTCTTTTTCCATATTTCCCATCTCATCTCTACATTTTTCATTATATGTTCACTAACATATTATTTACACTTTTATCTCTCTATTTTACTCTAGTTTATTATTTCATCATATATCAATTAATGAGTGGCAAAAGGTTTTTAGATTTCAATTAATGAGAGTCAGTGATGCATGTTAGACCAAGTGTGACACGTTAAAAAAACATAACAGTCACACCAAATTATCTCAAGAAAACTCTAATAAAGGGAAATCAAGAACTGATAAAAAGAATGAGTTGGTCATGTAGTGAAATCAAGCCATAGATCACCCTTTACATAATATACAAAACAATGGCTAAAATATAATTGGTTGGGGCAATCAATGATTGATGGTGTGTTACAAATGGATGATCCGAAATTGTGTCACTACACTGCTAAGATCATCTTAACCTTAGGCTTAAGGGATTTTTTCTAGTATACATGTTGACTTTTGCTTCCTTTTCAACTAGACATGACGCCACAAAAACCTGTTCAAAAGAATTTCCTCAGAACCAAATCGGTAGGCTGCGCAGTCAAATAATGAACAATACTTTTAGCAATAAAATAAGGATGGAAACAAAGCGCTCCTTCCTTGCCATGGACTAATCTTCCTCTTCCATTGTGACTGCGAAAGTATAGTTGGAAATCAACTGCACTAAGTGCAATTTCCCACCCTGCGGCTACAAAACTTTACATTGCTTTCTTCTTTTATAACAAAACAAACTTGGTTGACGGTGGAAATTATTTACAACCCCTTCCAGGCGGCATCTCCACTTTCTTAGCTGTCAGGCTGTCAGCCAGGGAATAGGCACTTCCAGGAACCTTGACTAAAAGCTCATCCTCAAGTACACTTCCTTGTTCCTCGGGAAGGCTATGGTCCTGAATTTTATTCATTAAGTGATGTCAATAAAAGCTCATAGCAGTCATCAACGTTGAATCTTTAACATCTTAAGGGATATCTTGTTAATGATTTTCTTGTGTACGTAAATAAACTTGCGAGTTTACGCAATTTTGGCCAGCAGGTGGAGATTAAACCATCCTTAATATCTACTTCAAATTACTTCAACATAAACTAGTATTCAAAATAACCTATAAAATATTTTTGTCTCCGCTAATAATTACAAAAATTGGCACTTTGTTTTCACTTTTCTGTTTCACCATTTTCTACACAAATATTAAAAAATAGGAAACAAAGTGAAAACAATTTGGCATATTTTTAATTATTACTAAATACAAAAACCAAAACAAAACATACCTACAAAGCAATGCACCATAAAGATTTGAATGGCTACTATCAAAACCATGGTTGTTAAACTCACATTTTAACTTATAAACTCAGAATACACACCTCAGACATACTGGCAAAATACCACCAGGAATGCATGCCTATGCATCAACAAAAAAGGGAATCATGCTTACAACATACCTTGATATTAGTGCCAGCTATACCCTTTATACCATTTTTCATGTTATTCATTAACACTTTTAGTTGTTTCCTGGCATTTGCTCTTGTTATACGCCGCTCAGCACATTGTGCGGCAGTAACATCATAATGGCATGCTACACAAAGTGTCCTCATATTCTCCAGCTTGCATTCACCTATTTAAATAATTAAATAAGGTATGGAATTAAACTAGGTTAAAATCTAATTTTTCTGCAAAGTATAGGAAGTTAGGAGAGAAACCAAAAAAAGTATCTACATCTAGACGTAAATAAGGTATAAAATTTAATAGTCAGAGCTAAAATCTAACACTTCTGCATATGAGGGGGACAAGCAAAGGAGGGAGAGACATGGATACACATGTCAACATGAAAAAAAGCATAGGAAAAAACAAGAAACACAATAATAATTAGCCAAAATTACTGTTGGAAGAAAATCATAAAATACTTGAATGACTATCAGAGTTTTCCAAAGGACATTAAATGACATCTCGATCAATTCAACCACCATTTCAGGACTTTTCTAATTTCTAGTATCAATAGAAATAAAATATGGTGATGACAAAATGACACCACAATCAAATCCATTCATACAGCAAACTGGTAGGAACTAGGTACCTTATTAAGAACAATTAGGATTGAACCCAATTACAAAACACTGACACATACTGCAGAACTTCGAGGGTCTATCTCCCAATGCCAAAAGGACCCCAATTTCCTCTTACAAATCACCTGATATACCTCTCTAATCTGCCCTCTTATTTATAGGCAACATGCCTTAATCAAACTAACTCACCTACCTAACTCACTAATGTAACAACTAAAGGGTAAGTAACTTATTTTAATTAACAACTAATGAGTCCCTAACACATCATAACTAATTACAAATGGGAGGGGAGTTACCCAACAGAAACATTATCAGGTCACCCAACATTCAACAATCAAACACCAAGTAACAAATGGCACCTAATGGGACCCACAAAAAGCCAGACATAATCAAAGGTACCAAATACTGAATTATGCTGATGAAGCCCCATTTGGTTGAGTGGGCAGATTGGGGTTGGCACTCAATAGACCCATTCGGTCCTCTGCTCACAATTTTTCTGATTAGAACCCAATGTATTAGCATGAGCCGGGCTGGCAGTGGACTGTATAAGAGCCAAGATAAAAACCAATGTGTTGTTGGTTATGGCTGTAGGAACAAAGGCTCCTGATCAACTTTCAGTCCCAATCTTATTAAGCATATGATGCATTTCTGTCAATTCTGGATGGACACCCATACAGCCTCCTTCAAGTTTCTCTTGTTCTTGCTCATGATTCATTCCAACCGAGTTTCCCTTCTCCACTTCCTCACACAATTTCTCATTATTCTCATCATACAGTTCCCTTTCTAGTATAAACTATCAACTGACATGGTCCTTCCTTACATGTGCTTGGGCCTAAAGTGCTATCCATAACAAAATTTCTACTAATTTAATCAAGAATTTTTAGTTACATACTGTCCTCTAACGATTTAGAGACTTATTTCACATCCTGATAGCAACATCAAACATCAACATTTCTATATTGACAATTCCATTGAGCTAATTAAAACCTTAGTTGAAAGTGTACCAGAGTATTTAAAAGTTCGATTGTTTCCAAAAATGTGTGACCAAATAGAATTTTAAGAATAAAATATTCTCTGAAACACAATTGAATAATCATTTCTAGGAAAAACAGGTTGCCAAGCCTAAAAGTAGAAATTGATATTTTAACTCTTCCTAAAGCGTGAAGGATTAGACTTTAAAATAAATTCTACCTCCGCCTTGATATACTGGAACAATATGATCAGCATGCCATGCATTGCCTTCAGTCGGATCATTGACAAGCTTCTCAAGCCTGCATATGGTCAACTAGTGTTTCAGAAGACTCTTGTTTTAGAATTAAGCAAGTTTATTAACAGTCTTCAGTACAGCAAGTCTTTTAACAAGCTTATGATGTAATTTCTTAACATCATAAGAGAATTGACCTTCGGTGTTTCACTTTCATATACTTACATGTTCTTTCGATTTGCAATTTGTGGTGCTACTTTATCTATGTACTCCCGCCGCCTTTCCAATGACAAAGGTCTTATATGCTCAACAAGCTTATGACAGTCCAAGTGGCAATTTGTGCACACACCATGTTCAATTTGGAAAAGTTCCTGAAGAGCTCAACTCAAGTACATTTAATCCTAGCTCAGAGACAGGACAGAGCTACACAATACTGTTCCTAAGGAAGAACATCCAAAGCAAAAATGGTTGAACACATTTTAATTTGAATGAATATGATCAATGTTCTAACCTGACGGACGAATCTGTTACTAGTTCTCATACGATACTCTTCATAGCAGACAAGATTACAAAAAAGATCTTCAAAAAATTCAGGTGTCTTGGCATTGGTACCCCTGAATGTAGAGTTATTAATTGGACACTGATATAAAATAAAAGTAATAAATGATTGGTATAATACTTACAGGCATTGCTTTTGACAAAGCTTACAGAGTGGCTCATCTGTAAGACTCCAGCCTTGAGTGTATTCTTTTTCCTTCTTACCGAGGCCACTTCGCAGATAAACCTTCTTCCAAACAGCATCTGATGGTAAAGGATGGCTAATCTCCATCAAGGGTGTCATGCGTCTTCGACTTCCACCATTTAATAATCCCTGTCAATCACAGACTTCTGTTACATTATATGTGCATCGAAACAAGCAAAAAATGTAGTTGCAAGGATGGATAAACATTAGGAAAAATAATCATATCCATTAAAACAGTTCAATTTCTCAATGTACTCACTTTGTTGTTGTGGTTATTGCTTTCACTCAAGTAGCATAATTCAACAGCCAAAGGAAGTTGTAAAGGTTTTCCAAGTAACTTCCTGCGTTCAATTGACCTCAAATTCTTCCACTCCTCTGCAAAAGCCAGAAGTGCATGCCTATAGGCAGGGTCATCCTTGAGAGATATAAACTCTACTTTCTGTTTCTCTCCATCAACAAAACTTAACAACTCAAGTTCCTCTGGTCGAAAATTTTCATAAAGTGGCTGTGGTCTTTTATCTGTCCCCAGAATGCAAGTATACAAGTGGATCCGTCCAGTGTATGGGCTCACCTGAAGGGTCAAGCAAATGTTTTCCTATATTCATAAGAATGATCAACTGCACAATCCAACCTTTGTGCAAAGCACCAAGGGATGCCATAAACACAACCCTATGTAATTTTACTACACTCAAAGATGTGTGCATTCTGCATTAACTAAAAATATACCAAAGAAAAGCATAAATCCCACACTACAACCACAAATTTTAAGCTCCCATATTCTTTCTAAAACAAGCTTCAACAACAAAAAAGTTTTATCCCACTAGGTGAGGACTACATTAATCACATGATGACACGGGGCTCAGAAAAAAAAAAGCTTCAAAAAAACAAAAACATCAGAAATGTCACAAAGGGTTGATAATTAACAGCAATTTTAGAAATCAAAATAAACATAAATTTGTTTCACAAACTTTGCTTCTATTATGTAAGTGATAACCAAAGAGCCAATGACTAACTGGACTCAACTTTCTTGTACAATGAATTGACTCATTCTAATGTAAACAATTTCCAAAAACAATAACTTTACCTCAAATCGCAGAGAATCAACTTGATTAGAACACTGTCTGTCAGTTTCAACCGGATGAACAGGCTGGTTGTGATCTGTTTGTGTTGTTGAAATTGATTTCATATCCTGCAACTGAAAAGTAAAACCCTTAGGCACTCACACACAGAAATGAATAAACTTCAGTCATTCACTCCATTAGAAAGCCACAGAAAAGAAAAAAAAAAAGCCCCACTATTACTTGATTTTTGTCTTCAAAACTCTTTTCGGAACATCTCTCATTGGCATCAAAAACATCTACATCATAAGTTCCACCCAGAACTGAAGCCTTGCCTAAATCTTCACAGGCAGCATTATCAGCCTATTATACCAACAAATTAGAATAATTAAAAAGAAGCAAGTGATACAGTCAATAAACAGAGACAATGATATTTAAAGTTTAAACTGCAAGCCTTACCATAATATTAGCACTCTGAATTGATTTATTTACAAAATTACCCTCATCAGAATTATCATCTTGATTTTCTTCGGATGCATTTGAATTTACAGCAGAAGGTTGCTTATCTAATTGTGCTTCACTCAATGCATCTTTGCATGCAGGTTGTGCTTCACAACTATCAGCTTTCAAAGATGAGTTTAAATAAGAAATACCTTTAACCTGCCACCCAATATCCCCAAAAGAAAGTTGATGTTATACAAGGGAGGAAAAGTCTTCTAACATGTCACAAAATATCAAACATTTTTGTTTCATAATAATGGCAACTGAAGTGTATCTTAGTAGTAAATAGTTTAGCAGAAGCTAAAACTCTTAAGATAACATTTCACAGGAAAAGTTATGCAGTACTGAAATAAATAAATAAAAGATCCCAACAGGTCTGAGAACTACATTCACAACAGATGAGAAATAAATCATTTCAATGTAACTAAATACTAAACTTAAGAGAATGTTATTTCTTGGGAAGACCACCAATCTATTTTGTTCATCTCATAATTTGGAAAGGGAATTCATATGCAACTCATAGGTCACAAATTCATTTCTTTATTGCACAAGCTGTAAAGGGTATTCATTGACATTTCATCGGGCATAGAATGTAAACAAATTGTAACCGGGTATGAGGACATTACAACTCAGGACAAACTAAATGCTTAAAAAATTGTATAATAAATATGTACTCAAATATTTTAAAGGGGGAGTTTGGAAGAGCTTATATAGAGCTTATGACCCCCATAAGCTCTTTCTAGCTTATTTCAATAAACTTCTTCGTATAACTAATCAAAATAAGCTCTTTTAAGCTTATTCCAATAAGTTTCATGATCAAATTTATGCCATAACCCGTCATGTGATAAGAGCTTAGTGAATAAGTGCTTAATTAAGCTATTAACTTAAACATACCCTAAATGTTCAGTTATTTGAAATAAATGGTAGATTCATAAATCAAATCATGTGCTAATTTAAGATTTAAAATAACCTACTAGTATAAAGAAAATTTGCAAATATTTGTGCTTTTCAATATGAAAATAAACTTTGCCAAAACAACTGACAGTGACTAGCAAATAAAAGCATTAAGAAACTGAAGTATGATACCTCTATCTCTTTCATTGCATTATATTTGCCATCAGTTGTAGATGAAACTCGTTGCAGACTTTTGTT
The DNA here is from genome assembly GCF_003935025.1 of Abrus precatorius. Taxonomy (NCBI): domain Eukaryota; kingdom Viridiplantae; phylum Streptophyta; class Magnoliopsida; order Fabales; family Fabaceae; genus Abrus; species Abrus precatorius. Next base: position 14,118,479 of record NW_020874292.1, read on the forward strand.
CAAATTTTTCCAATGTGATTCATCCAAGGTATCCTGCACATGGGAATATACCAATAGATGCTACTTGTGAGAGGCATATCACAAAAAGCACTAACCCAAACTTTCACAATGAATGAGAACCTAATCACCTTTGCACAGAATATGTATACATTAACTGCATTTGTTTGCCCCCGTCGATGAGCTCTATCCTCAGCCTACAAAACACATTAACATTACTTACATAAGATATAACATCAGGAAACCCCCACATCATACACTTCATCATATGATGGAGCCATCATACACAACTAGAATAAATCAAACAAAATATGTGATTGCCATAATTTAAAAAATTTCACATGTGCAATCTGAGCGGTGATAGTTATAACCTCTCCAACAGTTTTGTGGAAAAAAGACTGCATCAAGTGTAACACTAGGCATGACTATTGTCAGAAGAAAGATGAAAATTAGTTCCATCTATTGGCTTAATGAGCCCCATGCATTATTTTCAACAAATCCACCCCTGTTCCAATTTTGCAGTAAAATATTATCAATTATCTTATACAGATGCACCTAAGTGCCCATTCTTTTTGTTTCTTTAAAGAAAGTCATCTTTATATATGTCCATACTCCTCACAGTACTGTTGTCATTCAATAATACTACTTTATTGCTTTTGCAACACTTATCAGTTATCTGCTATCAGGAATATGCAAACTTCCTGCAGAATCTTTTGCAGTTATTGTGATATACTCTGATATTAGATTTGCACATTTCATAATCAATTGCCACAAGAGAAAATAAAAGTCATGGGCAAATGATATTTATTTTACAAACTAAGCAGTTACAAAATCCAAATTTATAAAAGTGATATTCCATCAAACAGAACCTGAAGCATAACAGTTGGGCACTTTGGTAGCTCCAAGAACACAACATCTTGTGCCATTGAGAAATCAAGTCCAAAACCTGCTGCTAGAATACCTATTATCGCAACTTTAACCTGACAGAAAAATGTAACAAGTCAGTGTAAACCTAAATAAAAAGTAAAAATAGTCCAAATTTGATTGAATGACACAGATAAAAACAAACTAATAGAAATAGAAAAAGATTGTAAATAGGGGGAAACAAAAGAAAGAGACCAGAAAATCATCATAATAAATTGAGGAGAAAAATGCAAAGGTTTATACCTCTGGTGATGATTGAAATGAGACTACTGCTGATTGCCTATCTCTGGCAAGAGTGTTTCCATCAATTCGCACAAAACCTATCCCTTTCTCACATATAAACTCCTGAATGGTTCAGAAAGATAAACCTTGTATCAGAAATTAGATATAAATGTTTGTGGGACAACACAGTCATCAAATCACCAGAGGCCAAAGTAAACATAGAGCATGCTGATGGCCAATTCAAATAGAAGGAAAAGACATCAAGAGGACACGCTCCAATCACTAAACAGGGTCAAAAGCTACGAAAGCAAATTTAAAAGAAAACAGTACTTCTGAGTTACTTCATGAAGATAAGCCAGGAGCATGATTTACTAAATTTTACATATGGTGGTAACCAGACCAAAGCAAAGGAGAAAATTCAAACGGAGAACAGTGAGTTACTGCAGTCACTCCACTATTTTACATCACACCAAAGGGATTTTCAGTAAACAATAGCTTCCAAACCTGTATTCCATCAAGAACTTTGAGGTGATGTGCAAAAATTATCATTTTTGAAGCATTCTCTGATCCTGCAATGAGTGGATGGAGAGAAAGCCATTCACGAAACCCAGAAAGCTTTGCAATTCCAAGTTCTTGATAAGAAAGCTTTCCTGACAAAAGTTATGATATGAGAGGTGAGCAGAGAAACTTCTGTAATAATCTTCCAGTTTGGATAAAATATAATTCATGCAATGCAATAGTTGTTTGGCGGCAAAAAGACTATCACAGCCATAGTGTATCCACTTTTCTTTATATAACTGTATACACAGAAAAAGAAATATTATTATTCATATGAAAAGCAATCAAATCCAAGCTTCATTGTGATGCAGTAATAATTTCAAAAGCTTTTGAGCCTTCTTTCTCTGGAATTTTTTTATAAAGAAAGCTATCATGTGATACATTAGTTGGCACACAAATCCAACATCTCACAGCAGTAGTGTCAAAGATTCCTTAACAATACCATCAGGTTCATCCAAGTTTTCCAAAGGCATGTCTTCACTTGCCCTTTCACAGGCATCAATATTCAATACCCCAACCACGGTTTTTGCAGCAACTATATCTGATCTCTTCAACAACAGTCGTATAATTTGCCGGCGTTTCTGAGGTAACTGTAGCAACACATGCTCCTTCAGACGCCTTATCTAAATTACATGAAAGACATAATAAGACAATATTATTTACAATCAGGGAGAAATATCATAAAGCACCGTAATATTCAATCAAAGAGACATACTAAAATAAACACTGATATTAAGTATTAAAACGTGAAAGGTCACAGTCAGTCAACCAAATGGATATTTAAAATCAAAATCACTGGAAGTCTGGAACTAAATCATCCTTGAAATAATACCTATGCATTGTTTTCAAATTAACTAGAAGTTGGTATAAAATACCTATGCATTGTTTTAAAAATAATAATATTTCTGTCAAAAAAGGATATAAACCTATGAGCAATAACCATTTCATCAGAACTAAAACAATAATCAAGTCATATCTCACTAGGTGGGGTATGGTAAATTTAAATAAATAAATCAGTAAATCACATTCATCAAAAAATCTAATTTGGCTGCACAATTTTCAGGGAGCTTCAACATGCCAGGCTAGCCATTTACAGAGCTTATGTCATAACAGAAGAATGCTCCTAGAAAAGTAACCGAAGACAATAATCCAAGAAAAAAAAAACTGAAAAGTTGAAGTACTAATCAGATGATTAACATGGGTACTGAGATCCCACCATAACAGTTTGCTTTAGTAACACGTTCAACTCTTCCAAGCGAATGCCCCTTGAATAATCCTGCAGCACAATCCCATCATGTGTGTCAACTTCCCTTTTTAACAACTAATTACAACCCAAAAAGAAATGTCAATCCAAAGATATAAATTTCATAACTTTTCCGTCATCACAAGTAAATACAGACTAAAAAGATGATAGTTTTTATGTCAAAGATGGTTATTAAAAATACCTGCCAGGCCAAAAGAGAAAAGAACTAATTGAATGATTCAATCACAGAATCTAAAAAATCTAAGACTTTTGAATTAGTCCCTTTTTATTTCTAAAATACAAAACATTTGTCATCATCCTGAACAACTTTCATTAGCCAACCATAACCATATCTCATCCATTATATTCTCATACCAAGGTATGGGAATAACATTTGTCATTATCCTGAAGAAATCATACAAAGAGTAATGCTCTTTATTTGAGAAATAATAACTTAGCAGCTAGAAGATACTCATAGTGATAAACTAAATATACACACAAATACAACTATGAAATGCATTACATATGCAGAGAGGATATGAGCTATGAAATGCTTTTCTAACAGGATTACCGCAAAATATTTTCCTTGTACGCCTTTGATATATTTGAAATCACAATATGTTTTTGCAAACTCATATTTAGTCTTTCCCAGCAAACCAGGCCTGTAAAATAAAAGTATTTTGCAGAAAACCACATTAACCAGCTTAGTAGAAATGTAGAATAGAAGTTTAAATATGGAAAATGCTCAATGTTAATATACTTGCCATAGCATATTTATCTGATTATATATGTCGTACGGTCTATGAGCACCTAGGAAGAAATGCAGCATAAGATATAAGAAAATTTTAAGTGATAAAATAACAAAAAATGAATAGAAAACAAAAATTACAACAAAGAATAGAAAGTTAAGAAATATGGAGCCACAACCAAAAAATATTAAAATAAGATTTTTCATTTGCATTCCACAGGTAACTATTAAGATTAAAGTATGCAGCTGGCTTGCTGTGAACTGTGATCAATGCTACAACCTTGACAAAGGTGTGCCTGATAGCAGGATTATACGCTTGACTCTTGAAGCCACATCAAGAACAGCCTTTATCTGTTAAAGCAAAAGATATGATAAAAAAATATAAAAACACCTGTCAGGCTTTAGCCAAATAAAAGATATGGAGATAAAGGATAATTCATTAAACGCATGTTTGGATTTACCGTTTATGTTTATATTAATTGGATGCACATCAAATCCAACACAATAAAGAGTAACTTCTCTATTGTAGATGCACTTTAGACACTTCCCACCACATACCAAAACACATTAAATTACAAGGCATGAATTAAGAACATGAATCTGCCTTCTTAAAGCAGTTGCTGCAGTTCTTCAAAAAGAAAATATACTTGAATATGAATCTGCCTTCTGATTTCTGAGCATAGAATAGAGTTATTTCATTCCCGGACCACCACAAGATCTTCTGATCCCACTAATCTAAATTTCTTTCCTCCATTTGAAACTCTTAATAAGTTTAACAACTAATGTCAGTATCTAAAGAGATCTTTAATCCTGAGTGGCTCTCATTCCTAGCAAACAATTATGAACTAGCCCTGCTTCTGTATATACTCATGTTAAAAAATTGTAGATGCCCATTCACAATGGGCACAAAAAACAGATAACCATGCTAGTAATTGTAGCTACAACAATTATGATATCATCATTTGCAGGAAGCTTCTATCTTGGAGTACCACAGCAGTAGTTTCCACCCAATCACTTATGCACACAAAGGTAACTTTACAAAAATGAATACACAGGGACAGGTCCAGAAAACATGAAAGGAGCAAAAATAGACAAAATTTTTAACATGCATAATGTTGGGAGAAAAGAGTAAGAAGACAAACATGATGAATCGGTGTATCTTATTCAATTTTCTATTTAAAATATTATCAAGAACCTCTCAAGAACTTGGTAAAAAGTCTACAAGTAGACCATTAGAGTTTACAAAGCAAGTGAGAATGATGGTATCTTCTCCCTAATAAAATGACAATTTATCTCGATGTGTTTATAGGTAGAAAAAGCCATGACTCGATATTTTGCTTCCACATTTGACCTTGCAACAACATTTTGCTTCTTACATTTCCAAAATATCAAGTTATCACCAATGAAGATGCGGTGTCCAGAAGTATATCTCCTGTCAAAAGGAGAACCTGCCCAATTTGCATCAAAATATCCAATAACTATTGCATGACTTTTGTCTTCATACACGAGACCTATTCTTGGAGCACTATTAACATCCTTCAAAATTCAAATCACTACATCCAATGTCATTCACAAAGTGAATTGAGAAATTAACCAAACACACTTATTGTAAAAGGGAAATCTAGACAAGTGACACTAAGATAATCTAATTTTCTAATTAATCTCATATACTTCTTGTTGAAAGAGAAGGAATTGAGAGACATTGAGAGAAATTTGTGAGTTTAATACACACTAGAGGACTTTATTTATAATGACTAAGTAATAATTACAAATTTACCACAAATAACATTATCTAAACAATAAATAAATATTTTCTGTTCATTTATAATTATTCTTAACACTTCCCTCAAGCTAGAGCATATAGATCATGTGAACCAAATTTGTTATATATAACTAATTTGTGATTCCCTTAAAAGACTTAATAAAAATGTCCACCAGTCGGTCATCAAAGTTGACAAATCTTGTGACAATATCTCTAGATAAAAAATTTTCTTTAATGAAATAACAATCTACTTCAATATGTTTGGTTCTCTTGTAAAATTGTGGTTTTGAAGCAATGTGTAAGGCAACCTGATTGTCATAAATAAACTTGTTACCCATATAATTAGTTTTTGGTTCCCTTAAAGACTTAGTAAAACGTTTGCAAGTTGGTCGATAGAGTCAACAAATCTTGTGACAATATATCTAGATAAAATCTTTTATGTGCTAAAATGACAATCTTCTTCAATATGTTTGGTTCTTTCGTGAAACACTAGATTTGAAGTAATGTATAAGACAATCTGATTATAATAGATAAATGTCATCTTCAAAGTCTTTCCAAACTTTAACTCTTGAAGCAATTGTTTAAGTCATATACGTTCACAAGTAGCTAAGGCCATGACTGCTATTTAGTTTCTGCACTTGATCTTGCAACCACAATTTTTTTCTTGCTTTTCTAGGAAACCAAATAATCTCTGATAAAAACAATATATCCCGAAATGGACCTTTTGTCAATGGGAGAACCTACTAAATATGCATCACAATATCCTACAATTTGAATATGGCCTTTGTCTTAAAATAGAAGACTCTTGTTTGGAGATTCCTTAAAGTATTCCACATTGTGAATTGTTAAGATATCTCACATTAGCTAAGAATAGAGTTAAAATATTTCTTATAAAGGCTTGACTAGTCTTTCTCCTACAAGCTAGCTTTTGGAAGCAAAGTAGTCAAAATTAATATCATACTTAGGATCAAAAAGGTTAGGGAAACACGTAAATCGTGTAATTGTAACACAGATCATAAGATCATACTTAAAATACAAAATGATTTTGAATTCATATATATGCATAAAAATTAATAAAAATAAGACAAAATAACCGTAAATTACTAATAGCCACAAACTTAAAAGTCACAACAATTCCAAATTCAGAACCCCACCAGCAGCATCATCCTAGCTGCTTCCAACTCTAGCAGCACCTGAACTCTCATTACCCTCCCCAGCAACTCCTTTCCATATTAAAAGACTTTTGTATATAACTAAACAAATTAAAAGAGTGTAACCTAACAAAGATCAAAAACTTGAATCCAGGTAGCAACAGAACCAAAGCAAGGAGTAGTTTGAAGCCACAAGAAAATGAACCAAGAGTTCAACCCAAAAGCGAAAGAACTGTGGTGTATAGGGCCAAACCCAGAAGTAGAAAAACCAAGAAGGGGTTTAGAACTTTTGTGTGCATAATAGCAAAAAAAAGGTTAAGAAAAATGTCAAAATGAATGAGTTGAAGTCTTTAATCTAATATGCCAATTAAAAAAGGGTCAGATTTGTTAGTTTTTTTCAAAATAAATGAGTTCGAGCAGGATCGGAAAAATCATTCAATCCAACAATCTTACAAGTAAGATCTTACAATCCTACCGATCCTAACAAAACAAGTCAAAGAGTGTGATCGGAATCGCTAAGGCATGAGAATATTGTAAAATCGTATGATCTAATGTGTAAAATCGCAATCTTAACAACCATGTTTGAAAGCGAATTAGACCCAAATTTTTTAATATGGTATCAGAGCCTATTCATTTTGAATGTTGAGCAGTCCATAGATGTCTAGTCTTGTTGGACCACCCACAGATGTCTAATCTTGCAAACTACACACACCAAATGTCTAGCCCTAGGCATAAAGGATGTATGTTAAGATGTCTCATGTTGATTAGAAATAAAGTCAAAAATACTTCTCCTATGAGTTATCTTTTGGGAATGAGTTAGATGTAAGTTTCTTAAGATGAACAATTATGTCTCAATTTTTCTTACATAAAAAGTAAAGAAGCTAACTTACTACACTCACTGCAAATGAGATACCAAACTAAGTGACAATGAAGTGATTTATTTTTCAAATCAATCATTTGTATCTTTCTGGATCTTCAAAAGGCTCCTCTTGATTCAGTATAAGCTTAGTATTTGAATCTATAGGAGTATCAACAGACTTTGCATTCATCAATTTTGTCTCTTTCAAGATAATTCATTGCATATTTCTTCTAAAAGATAATAACATCATGTTTAGATTGTGTCACTTCAATTCTCACGAAATATTTGAGTCTGCCAAGGTCTCATGTCTAGAAATAGTAATACAGACAAAACTGTTGTTTAACCTATGTAATACAATGATAATTACTATTAGTAATAATGATATCATTGACGTAGACAACCGAATAAATACTTCCAACAGAAGAATGATGATAGAAAACAAAATAATACGCTTCACTTCGGAATATGCCAAACTGCTGATTGGTCATGCTAAATCTACCAAATTAGACATGGAAAATTGTCAAACCATACAAAATTTTCTATAAACAACAAACACATCCAGAACACCTTCCAAGCAACAAAACTATGAGGTTACTTCATGTCTAGAAAACCAACAGCGGCCAAAAATAGGCTCTCACATGCCGCCACACAGCTGAGGGCGTGGTGAGGAAAGAGAAAAGAGCATGCAAAAGAGACTTGTGTGAGTGCATGCCTGAACCAATTTATTGGGTCCCCAAATTTTAGGGTTAGACCAATCTTGGGGAGACAAATCTAATCCCAAGATTGGTGACATGATAAAAATAGCAGCTGGTGGTGAACAGTAATGAGACTCAAAGAAAGGAAGAACACAGCCAGAAGTTGAAAACACGGTCAGAAAAAGAGCGAAGAACACCAGAAACCGTAGCTGAAACAAGGTGTTTAAAAAAAAAAAAAATGCACCAATGTGCAGTGAGCCCACTGAGTAATCACAAAAAGTGTCTCTCGTAAGGCTCCAATACCATGTTGAAAAAGAAGAAATCGAGAGACATTGAGAGAAATCCGTGTGTATTTGATACACAAGACTTTATTTATAATGACTTGGTAATAAATACAAAAATATGTTGTTACATATTTATCACAAATAACACTAAGTAATAGATAAATATTTCTTATTTATTTACAATTATTCTCAACACTTCTCTAGGTTTGAAAGTGGCCCCCATAATCTAGGTGTTTAACATTTGGATCTATAGGAGCATCACTAAGCTTAGCATTCATTAGTCATATTTCAGCTAAAACGTCCATAGTATACTTACTCTAAGAAACCACAATGCCACTTTTAGATTGAAGTACCACAATTCCTAAGAAGTATCAAAGTCTACCAAATTTTTTTGTTTGAAAATGACGAAAGAGATGTTGCTTTACCTAAGTGATGCCATGATGATCAATGCTAGTGATAATAATATCGTCCACATTCACAATTAAGTAAATGCGCAATATAGTAGAATAAGGATAAAAAAGAGTAATTTGTTTCATTCTATGTCATGCCAAATTACTAAGCCACAATGTTGAATTTGCCAAATCAAATCCTAGGGATTATTTAAGGCCAGATAAGGATTCACAAAGATAAGAAACTAGTCCTAAAGACTTCCTTTAAACAACAAATATTGAAGGTTGCTTCATATAAACTTCTTTGATATCACCATGGACAAAAACATTCTTAATATCAAACTAAAATAGAGGTCATTGTCAAATGGCATCTATGAATAAAAGTAATCGAATAGAAGACATTTTAACCATGAAGCCACCTTCACTATATAAATCTACTTGCAACCAACAGCAGGTTTTTCCAATAGGAGAGAACTAAGTCCTAAGTATCACTATTTTGAAGTGCACACATCCTATCAATCATGGCCTTGCTCCAACTAGAGTGAGCTATGACATCACCTGTAAGCTAAGGAATAGACACAGATGACAAAGAAGAAAGACAAGTGTAATATAAAGGAGATGAACAGGATTATGAGTCAAACACATACCTTTAAAAAGCAAAGAGGAGAGAGAAACAATGGCAAATAGTATCAAACAGTCTTGATAAGACCAAAAATAATGTGACACAACCCAAAAAAAGAAAACGAGGACAAATATAGGTGGGGGAGGTTGAGTCAATCACCAACCCTATTCAACGATGATGCACAAAGGAGAAACAAAACACAAATCAAAAAGCAGCATATGCTGCACATGGGTACTTTGTTCTCTGCAAAACCTGAGGGTTGGTCAATCTTGTGATGTTGCTTTTGATCCCAAAATCTAAAAAAGTGGTCGTTTGGTTGTGAATAATGGTGGAGACAAAAAAAAAAAAAAAAGGCAGAGCACAGCTTGAAAAAGTGTATGGGACCAAAAACCAAATAAGGAGCACGAATTTTGAGCTAAAATTGCAGCATTGACAATGGGTCCTGGGCAGTCACATATTAACATTCCACTTGTTAGGCTCTAGATATCATATCGAGAGAAAAGAGTAATAAAAGACAGAAGATGAATCGGTGTATCTTATTCACACACCAAAGTGTCTTATTTATAATGAGTGTCACAATTGCAAAGAATAATCATTACCCTAATTACTGTAATTACAAAAGATCACATAATATATACTATTTACAAAATTTCCCTATTTTCAATTTTCTAGCACATAATTATTTGAATAAATTATAAGATTACATATTTTTATATAATAATTTTAAAAGCAAATGTATGTGTGTCTAAGAAGTTTTAAGGAAGGGGGACCAATGCCCCTAGATCCTTCCAATGCATAATTATATACAATGCCCATTCACACATACAAAAAATAATGGTTCTCACTTCTGACTTTATGATCCTTTTCTCTATCAACAAGTGTCACATATATGATGTGTCAATTTTGATGAACATAAAGGAAATCTGCATCTATTCATAATGCAAACTTCTTTGCTGTACTTTTCTTTGTACATTGCACAGAAATGAGATGGAAACAGAGCATACCTCTCCTGGTTCTGAGGTTTTCTTCGTACATCGCACATGATGAGATTCGTCTACAATCAGGAGAGCCCATTCACGTTCAAGCATGTTCTTCCTTAGACGATGAAGCATGGTATAAGAAATAACCACAACTCTGGGGCTTCTTGTTAAATATATAGGGTTGTCTTGATGGCCAAAAACTGGATTTAAATTAACAAGTGCATGTCAACCAGCTAGCAAAAGAAAGTAAAGCTTTGGCAACAACGACATGAATAAATACCACAGAACCAAAAGGGAAAGTAATATCTAAAATTTCAAATTATTGCAATTGAATTCAGTCAACAAAATTACTTTAGATGAAAAATCAAAATAGAAAAGTACTATATTCAATTTTTCATTTGGGTACATGCTTATTTGATTTGTTGCATTGTTTATACTGTAGAACAGTAATCCAACATAGCATAGATTTTAGACTCAATGTGAAGTTCTACGTTAGAAGAAAGATAAACTTGATTAGAAATGGATCAGGTCAAACTAAGTCTTATAAGGAGCATTTTAACCATGTTTTAAGTTAATATGGGACATATCTTAACACACTCTCTTCACACCCAGAACTAGACAACAGTGAAGTTTGCAAGAGTTAACATTTGTGAATAACTCAACAGTAAGATTGAATAGAGTCTGATATCATATTAGAAACAGATCAAGCCTAACTAAGAGTTAGTTCAAGGGCTGAGGATGATTGCCCGAGTCATGTAAGGAGTATCCAAATAGTACTCCTAGTCAATGAGACATATCTTAACAATCTTAAATTAAATAGATTATGAAAAATAAAATGATAATATATCTGAAAAAAAATTCGTACAGGGTCTCACTACAGCATTTTCATCATTAATTGCTCACATGATAGCTAGGCCACACTGATTAAGTTATCAGCATGGGGAAGCTGTTCAATGAGTTCAGTTTAGTCTGCTGTATATTCAGTTTAGCCCACGGATTTCCCAATGCAATCAACCTGGTTTTGACCTCATGGATTTTCCACTGCACACCTAACAAGACTCATAGCATAAGGTCTCTAGGTTGATGATGAGAATCAGCCTCCTCAATGAGTCAACTCACAATCCGTGCATGGAATTGAAATGTCACCAATGGATGAACTTAGGATTTAGTTTATAAAGCTGAATACCCTATGCATTAGGGAAAGAGATTCTTCGTATAGGGGCTAGAATTTTCCATCGATGAATCCACTCAGATCTTGACTCTCAATCAAGTTCCACATTTGTTCTCTCCATGACAGGTAATTGGATTAAGGTCCAGAGCCAAAAAGTTGATGATATTGAGAGTTGAGGGATAAGAGTAGGGAGAGGTTAGTGGTAGTGCAGTACTGGTGGTGGAGGAGGAAGTGGTGGTTATACTCTTTGGGGTGTGAGCCACTGAGTCTACTGATACCATGTAGAAGCTTACAGATGGATGGCCAAGCTATTTATTAAATAAAAGGGTTTGGTACATCTAGATAAAGGAACCCTGTCTAATAAACAGAAACAAGAAAAGATAATAGCAATCTAGTAAACGCCCAACAAACTCCTACTACTAGTTCAGAAGAAATTTATGATATATCTCTGAATTCTAAGAAAAGATTCAATAACCACACTTTCAATAACATAATCTTCGAATGCATGCCTGTACCATTATCACAAACATTGATCATTCTTCTCAAGAGCAACACATTTACTTTTCAGTTCTCACTACTCCCACCATTAAGCATTAACAAGTAGCACAAAACACTGCATCATACATATAAACCACGACCAAAGCAGAAAACGCAAAAACATTACCGAGATGAATATCAGCAGGCAAGCAGAAAGGAAGCCAACGCTCCAATTCCTCGGCCCATGAGAAGCGCAACACAGCAGGGCAAACAACAAGTACAGACCCTTCATCCAAGAAACATCCTGCAATAGCAATAGCCTGACAAAAAAGACAAACAAACAACACGCAGTTCAAGGAATGAGTCATCCCATAACAAAGCAAAGCAGGGGCAGCACCTGAAGGGTTTTCCCGAGTCCCATGTCATCGGCAATGAGGCAGCGCGCGCCTCTTCGCAAGGCAAACCTCAAGCCATCGAGCTGAAAAGGGAGCAACACGTGCAAGAGAGACCTCGGCAGCTTGGCGATCAACCGATCCACCTCTTCATCGGTCAAATGTTCGGGGCGCAGCGGCGTCCACATCCCCGCCGCAAAGGAATGGGAGAGACGCTCGACGACGTTGAACGTGGCCCACGGAATCTCCTCGACTTGCAGTGTCTCCACCGCACCTTTCAAGTGCTTGAGCACCGCACAGTAGTGGTGGAGCTTGTACACAGAGGCCTTGAGACCCTCGCTTGTTTGCGTGAAATGAGAGGGCATGAGGTGAGAGAGAATGGAGTTAAGTGCGGTGAGGCAATGGCGGTGACCGGGGAAGGGGAAGGCTGGGAGGGGGAGAGGAGTGATGGAGAAGGAATCAGGGGAGCATATTTCGAGTCTTGCGAGGAACTTGTGTGGTTCAGAGAGGGGTTGGTGTTGGGATAATTTCTGGCACCTGAAAAGCTGCCATGGGTTGTTGTTGCTTTTTTGCGATTCGAGGAATAACTTTCGTTTTGCGATGGCCGCTGCACGGTTTGCTTCCGCTCGTTTTCGCTGTTCCTCCGTCATTTCCATAGTCCGTTATGGGGAGTAGACAGTGCTGTAGAGAGTGGGATTTTCGATTCAAAGTGCCCGTGCCCGGCGCATTTTTTCGGTTTTGAACTGCGCACGTGCCAGCTCTACGGCCTAAAATTAAAAAAAATAACAATTAATTTCTATGAAATTCTCTGAACAACTTTCATTATTTATTTTATATTAATGAATAACAAAGTTATTAGTTAATTTAGAAAATTTTAAATCTCTTTTAATTTTTAAAATATTAAAAAAATAAAATCATAATTTAAATAAAGTATAAGTTTAGAATGTCGTAACAAATACTAAAAGTAAAATTTAATAAATTACATGTAAGATTCATATCAAGATAAAACTTACATTAATTTCAATCTAATGATAAAATAAATTATAATTTTTTTCATAGTTTCAATTACACAGATTGAAATTAAATTTATCTCTCTTTGTTGTTATATTAAAAAAATCTAAATTTTTTATAGCTAAAGAGACTATCTTTCAATTTAATTATTTTTTTTACTAATTTTTTATCATACAACTTAATCAAATTAATTATATTTTTATTATAATAAATTTAAAAATTTTAATAAATTAACTTAAAGGTTCACACTCTAATTTTTAAAAAATTTAATTTTAATTATAAAATTGGTACTTAAGAATAAAATACTTTTATACAAAAATATAATTGATGAAAAACTTTAAATTCTCACCTTTATTAACATTATGACAAATTTGGTAACGTTCTACTTTTTCTCCTCTGAATAATTTTGAAACATTTTTTTCTCAAACAACCTCATTATAGTTAATTTTTCTGTAATAAACACCAACTAATAACTAATCATGACATATATTACATAAAAATAAGTTAGTGCTACAAGGTACTTAGAACCATATAATACAATGCCAACTATTTTTCTCCCTATTATTCAAATATAATACATAAAAGGTAAATATACTAAAGGCCTAGATATTACTATTACTAGCAAATTATTATATATATATATATATATATATATATATATATATATATATATATATATAAAAGAGGGTCTATCTAGATACCAGATAGTGTAGTGCACAACTCATAGAAAATAGAATTTCAACCCTAAATACATTAAAGACAATTACGAAGGTTACTAAAGGATTAATAATGTAACTAATAATATAAATATTGTCTCTGATAAAGATGATTGTTTGATTCACAATATTGAAATCTCATTGTCCAGCTCTAAATATAAACACTCAGTGATGCATATGACCACCAAAATGCATCATCTTTTCATAAAAATATAAAGAACACAAGAAAATGAGAAGGGTGAGAATATACAACTTATAAATTATTTCATAAGAAAATATACAACGCTAATAAATAAAGAAAACACACTTTCTAATCATAATACCATGACCTAATAGTCTTAAGTGTTTTTATTTTACAAATTTTCTCTATGGAGTAACTAATTATTCATTATTAATTATGTTTTCATGATTGAACGATTAGAGTTATGTGCCAACAATCCAAATAATGTCACATGATACATCGATCTCCTTAAGACCACAATTTGCAGTGCATATTATTCATTAAGTTGAAGGGTCACTTCCAGTGGTACTCACTCCAACCAATCATGGTATGCTCTATTGTTGGTCAAGATAATTTACCAGCATATTTTCTTGATTAGGACACAGGTTAACTAAATCTTATCTCTTGCTAGAACTTAAGTATTATATTATCCCATTGGTCACTAACTCAACCAATCACTATTTAGCTCATGTTTGTACCTAACATTATTCAACTATTTTATTTATGTTTATTTTTCATCTTTGTACATTATGCGTATTTTCCTTTGTAAATCCATAACTTTCATTTCAAAGATCCAAAATTGTGCACTTAATCAAGTTCATAATCTCCTTTTAAAGATTCATCATCATGAACCTAACCATTTTATCTAAGTTTCACTCAATATCCTTGTTTCAAAAATTCAAAATTCACTTAATTTATATACCCAAAGATTATGGACCAGTTTCGTTACCTCCCATCAAGTGTATTCTTGTTAGAATTTTCTTAATCCATCATGTAATTTCTACTATGCAATGAATATTATGAATTATCATTTTCCATTAGATCTTGAATTACATTGTTCTCACCACATAATACATGGTTCTCATACAATTAAGGGTTTAAAGAGTACTAACCTGAATCCATTGTTCCTTTATGTTACCTCTCTCTTTGATGTTGTTGATCCCTTTGTATCTTCCCCAACTCTTCCTTCCTCTTTTAGCTCCTTTTGGATGGTTGAGAGAAAGTTACTCTCTTGCGTTTACCGTGAGCACACTTAGAGACTGTGAAAATGATAGAAATAAAGAATGTCGTAACCCCTATTTGGTAACCACTCTTTTATTTAGATGAAAAGAAAGGGGAATGTTTCCTTATAATTGTATTTACAATTATACCCCTCTATGACTCTATATTTTATATTTAACCACCATCACATTAAATCATTAATTAGAGTCATGTTATAAGTTACATAGGCCACAATAATAAGATTATTAAAATAATCTAACAATGTCCCACTTGGCCTATGTGACGACTTGAAGATTCAATGAACTGTAAGTGTACATATCATTGATAATATCAAGTTATCATCTTTTAATGATTTAAGTTGATCAGATCATGACGGTCACAAGTCATTTAACGACATGATTCCTTTCAAGTATCACAAAATCAACTCAAATCAAAATAGCTTTAATCAGTCATACTACAGACTATAACTTTGATGTGTTTTTAACACTCAACCTATTATCAAACTCAAACCATACATGTACATTAACACAATTCAGATAACAAGTAAACAAGCAAAAACAATACTTTTATTGAATTTTCAAAAATGTCTGCAATAATATGAGTAAAACAATCTATACACATATATGTGAATCACACAATAATGCTAACAAGGACTTGTCTATAATGTCCATTCTACCAACATGGCCAAAAAACATTTTAGGGGGCAATCCCTTAGTTAACGGATCCGCTATCATTAAATCATACCAATATGCTCAATATACACTTTCTGTTTCCGCACTTCTTCTTTCACTGATAAGTATTTTAAGTCTATGTGTTTTGCTCCCTTTGAATACTTATTATTCTTAGAGAAGAAGACGGCTGCATAATTATCACAGTACATTCTTAACAGCTTTTCTATATTATCAACAACACCAAGCCCTAAGACAAAGTTCTATAACCACAAAGCATGAATAGTGGCCTCAATGCACGCCACAAATTCTGCTTCCATGGTAGACGTAGCAATAATGGACTCCTTTCCGCTCTTCTATAAAATCACACCTCCAGCCAACAAGAAGATGTAGCCAAAGGTCAATTTCCTTGAGTCTACACATCCAGCATAGTCTGAATTTGAGTAGCCAACCACTTCTAAGTGACTAGATCTCCTATAAGTAAGCATGTAGTCCTTGGTGCCTTGTAAATACCTAAGGACTTACTTTGCAGCCTTCCAGTGGTCCATTCCAAGATTACTTTGATATCGGCCTAACATTCCAATAGCAAAACTGATATCAAGCCGAGTGCATGTCTGAGCATACATTATGTAACGCCTTATATTTCTTTTCTCAATATATAATAAATTTTCATAAAAGTTAAATAGTAGAGTAAATTTTTCTTTCAAAAACTCTCTAAATAGAAACAGACATGGAAATGACATAAGGTTCATAGAGTAAAATTTCATTAATTCATAAGTACTTTAGAAAAATAAAGATTCTAGAATTTTCATCAGCAATAAAAAGAAATAGTAGTTTTACAACTGTTTCAAAAGAACGCTATAGAACTGAAAATATTCATTACATAACTCAAAATAACTAAGTCCTATAGCAGTTCTCATCCATCCATGCACTGTGAGCCTGGTACTATTTAACCTGGTTTCCTGAAAAATGTTATGTAAGGGTGAGTCTCTACCCTACCACTCATACATAACATATACATTCTTCACAAAACACATCTTATCACGATTAAAGAAAACATCATGGCATTACATATCACAAGGTTATATAAAGCATATTCTCATCTCAACGCGCATTACTTTACACAGATTCACAATTTCTTTTACTTTCCCTGTGGCCACAGTTATCCGATGCCTCTATCTCGAGGTCTTACACATTCATGTAAATAGTCGCCGGATGGCCCAATGCAATACGGATACAACGCATGCAATAGACGGCCCCTTAGCAAAGGTAATGGTCAGGAGTCAAGTCGAGAAATGAGTGTGTGGCCATGTGGTGCATTCGAACACAATATTGCGTGCACAATCCCGAATGTCACTCACCACCCTGCATTTCCCCAAGATATCCCATATCGTCTCCATCTTCCACTTCCCCAGTGTATCTCTGTAACTATTTACATCATATCTTTTTCCATCTCATACTTTTTTGAGCATATTCACATGTTCACATATGCCATTTATCATGTTTACACATATTTTTCATTATATTTCCACATACTTTTCATCATATACATCAAACCATGGCACATTCACAATACACATCATTTTTACATAAAACACAATATATTCAAACATGAAACATCCATCTCTTCGTATATTTTTTATCACAAAATCATAAAATCATATCAACCATCCTCAATATACCTTATCATGCCCTATTTGAACATAATATCACAATTTCACCATGTACTCATCATAAAATCACATAAACAGCTAATTATTCTCACTTTTCACCGATTATTTCTCATAAAACAGGGATTATTCTACATATAATCACATACATGACAAGATCTATGAGAATACAAGTAATAAACATAACAAAATGATAAAGTAGAGCCCCCCTTACCTCAAAACAGAGCTTTTACAAGGATTTAACCGAAGGTTTAACTCTAGAACGGAGGTTTTCCTAAGAACATCATGAACATCTATAAGAAGAAGAAGAAGAGAAACGAACGGTAAATCTAACTTCAAACTTAGAAAAACTTACTTGTAATCCTTTAGATCGAACGTAGAATCACAGATCTGAAGAAAAATCTAAGTTTAGGAGGTTTTAGTATGGGAGAAAATGGCGAGATATGACTTTAGAACCTTTGAGAACCTTGGATAGGAGTGAAGAAATGAAAATTTCGTCTGCAACCCCCTTTTTATAGAAATTTTTTGAAGTTACTGTTCACCGCCGGAAACACTGTTCACCGCCTTACTGTTCATGACGGAAATACTGTTCGCGGTAACTGTTCACGCCGGAAATACTGTGCACACGTACTGTACGCGGATGTGACGTCAACCATGACGTCATGCTGATGTCATTGATGACGTCATCGCCACTGTACAAAGGCGGTTTCACTGTTCATAGGCGGTTTACTGTTCATCGACACTGTTCATAGGCGGTTTTACTGTTCATTATTTTTTTTTAAATAAATTCTATCCAAATATATTCCAATTATACTTTAACAAACCTCATTTTATTTAAATCAAAATATAGGATGTTACACATTAAACTGTCGACTACTGATGCATAGAGAATAAATTCCATTGCTTTCTGCTCCAACTCATTCTTGGGACACTGCATTTCATTAAACTTGTCTCCAAAGGTGATCATGGTCATGATATGTAAACAGGTAAGTTACCGCTATCGGGTTCTAAGTATATCATGATAAAGGTACATACACAGGGTATGGTGGATTATATTGTTCATAGAAAAATTGAAAGTAACACTATAGGATAATTCCACATCTACCATAATAATGTTATAGGGGTACATTATAGCACTTTTCCATTTTGAATCTCTCTAATACTTTGTTGATGTAGCCTTTCTGAGACAATCCCACTGATCCTTGTAATCTATTACAGAATATTTCTATTCCAATCACATAGGAGGTCTCATCCATATCTTTCATCTCAAAGTTCTTAGAGAAAAACTCTTTTACATCACGCAACAACCCAACATCATTTGTAGCAAGAAAAATGTCATCAACATACAAGACTAAAACGATGAACTTGCTCCCACTGACTTTCATATAGATACATTCGTCAACGGTGTTCTCTACAAAACCATATGACATGATGGTATCATTGAACTTAAGATATCATTGTTTGAAAGCCTGTTTCAACCCATATATTGATTTCTTTAACTTACACACTAGACTTTCTTTACCTGCGATCAAGAAGCCATCTGGCAGATCCATATAAACTTCCTCTTCCAAGTCACCATTCAAAAAGGCGGTCTTTACATCCATTTGGTGAAGCTCTAAGTCATAATGAGCCACTAAAGCCATAACAATTCTTAAAGAGTCCTTCTTCGAAACTGGAGAGAAGGTCTTTTTATAGTCTATGTTATAAATGCTTTCTATATTTGGTCCTACATTGAAATTCATGAATGATAAGTGAGACTTTTGAACTATTCATTGAGAGAATTTACTATTATTAAGTTCATTTTATTCATATTTCAGGAAAATGGTTAAGAAGTGAAAGCTTAGAAGATGTTGGGAATTGAAGGAAGAAAGGAAGCAGAGATATACACGGGTAAGTACACACCCGTGTATATGAACGTGTATATCAATGGTCACATCAATTAAAAGGTATCACCTAAACCAGAGATGTACACGGTCAAAGTACATGACCGTGTACATGGGCGTGTACTTTTCAGAAAAGCTTTGAAGGACAATTGTTAGGAATCAGAGATGTGCACGGCCAAGGTATACGGCCGTGTACTTGAGCGTGTACTTTCAACGTGCGTCAACATTTAAATTGTGCTCAAAGATAAACCCTTGGACGACTGATATAAAAGGGAGCTTGACACTGAAACCTGGAGAGGCAGTTTTGGAGAAAGACGAAGTCAGTGACGGTTGGAGAACGGAATCAGGTCTTTAATACATCTCTTTTGTAATTTTAATTTCAAGATGTTTAGGTTCTAATTTTCCTTTGAGTATCTAGACGTAATGAATCCTATGTGATGAAACCTTCTAGAATTCTTCTAATGCTATTTCATGTTCTTTTCTCTTGGGTTTAATTGAGTAGTATCAATTGTCTTCCATCTTGTTTGAATTTGAGTAAAATTCCTGCATGAAATTAACATTTCTCAATTAAAAGGACTTGAATGTATTTCTAGAGATAGAAAGACGTAAGTTTTATGTATTAGGAATAACCCTAATTATGGAATTCATAATGAACTTAATGCAACCTAGGGGTATTAATTAAGGAAGAGATTTCGATTGATCAACCGAGGGTTAGAAATCATTATCCTTGAGAAAGTATTGGCTTAATTCAGAATTTCCTGCAGCAATAAGAGTTTGGAACTAAGTAGTTGAAGAAGAATTTTAGTTATTTGGACACTTAGGAGGATTTACAGTCTAGATACTCGCATATTTCCCTAGAATACCATTAGTCATACTTTTTTATAATTTATTTTCATAAGAAATTTGTTCCTTTTAATTTATTATTTTTCTATTTTTAGCAATTTTATCAATAAAATCTATTTCTCATATTCAGTAACAATTGCACAATTAAGGAAGTAATTCTTAATAACAGTCCATATGGATATGACACTTGGTATTCTATTTTTTATAATATTACTCTGATAACGGGTACAGTTGCCCAGTAATCAATTTTTACACATCAAGTTTTTGGCACCGTTGCCGATGACTGATTAAGTAGGATTCCCTTAATTACGTATTTACTAATTTTCTTTATTTCTTTAGTCTTGAATTAACTTTTTCTATTTTGCTTTCATTCTTTTTAGGAGCTGATTTTTCTGGTGTATGATCAGAACCCGTTCTGTTGCACTATTTGAAGAACTATTTAAATTTGACCAGAGATAGAAAGAACTTTGCAAAAAATTCAGAAAGAGAGGCGATTGCTAGTACAGAGGTAAAATGCACAAACTCACATGGAAGGAATGGCAAACAATGAAGAGCAACCAAGGACCATGTCCGATTATGCTCGTCCATCATTAACTGGGACATAATCTAGCATTGTTCGTCCGGATATGCAAGGGAATTTTGAAATAAAGCCCAATGTTATTTAGATGGTTCAGCAGTTTGTTCAGTTTGATAGGTTGCAAGATGAAGACCCCAACACTCACATCGCTAATTTTCTAGAGATCTGTGATACATTCAAGATAAATGGAGTTACTGATGATGCAATCCGCTTGAGGCTATTTCCATTCTCTCTCAGTAGCAGAGCAAAACAGTGGTTGAACTCTCTCCCGCGAGGATCTATCACTTCATGGGAGGCCATGGCAGAAAAGTTCTTAGCAAAATATTTTCCTCCCGCAAAAACTGCCAAGATGCAGAATGATATCTCTTCCTTCTACCGGCTGGAGTCAGAGACTTTATATGATATGTGGGAGAGGTTTAAGGAATTATTAAGGAAGTTCCCACATTATGGGATTCCTGACTGACTTCAAGTGCAAACCTTCTACAATGGATTGAACCCTGCCACAAGACGAAGGATAGATATTACGGCTGGGAGAACTTTGAATAGCAAGACACCAAGGGCTGCACAAGAACTGTTTGAAGAAATGGCAATGAATAGCTATCAATAAAGCTCCACTCGATCCAAACCTGCAAAATCTGATGGGATCTATAGTCTTGATGCAGTAACATCCTTGGCAATGCAAGTTGAAGCCCTAGGGAAGAAGATTGATGATTTATCTGTTAACCATCCAGTTGCTCCAGTGATGAGATTTGATATTTGTGGAGAAAGCTACCCTAATCATGAGTGTCAAGCTACTCAAGAAGAGCATGCCAATGTGATAGGAAATAGACCACCTTACCAAAATTATAATGGCATGAATAATATGGGTTGAAGGAATTATGCCAATCCACCATGGAACAACAACCAACAGCCAATGCGGAACAACACACTTCCATGATTTCAACAAACTTCACATCCACCACCACCTCCAGCTGAAAAGAAGTCAAACTTTGAGGAGTTGATGACCAAATTCATTCAAACTTCAGAATCTCGGTTCCAATCCACCGAGACAGCACTAAGAAATCAACAAGCCTCTATTCATAATATAGAGAATCAGTTGGGTCAAATTTCTAGACTCTTCTCAGAAAGACCCCACAGGAGCTTGCCTAGCAATACTAAGACTAATCCTAAGGAGTAGGTGAAGGCAGTAACGTTAAGGAGTGGCAAAACATTACAAGAGAAGGGGAAGCAAGAAGTAGAAAAAGATACAGTTGAAGAGGAGGATAAAGGTCAAGAAGAGAATGTGGAAAAACCCCCTACAGTGACTACGTGTAATGAGCGCATGTGTGTGTAGATTAATTGGAGGTGCAGTGAGTACAACCGTGTGTAAATTGATATGATTTGCTTCCGTGTATAGTGAGCGTACGTGTGTGAATAATTGATATGTGCTTTGATGTGCGTGTGATTGCAATAAATGATTTAAATTAAATAATGTAATGTTTGGAACATGCAAGGTGAGTTTCTGTGCTTGTATGTGATAGTGTAGAGTACTCACCCTGCATTTATTTTTCAGGTGACTAAGATGATCAAAATTGGGCTTAGTGAAAGGATAGATGATACTGCTATAGGACTTAGAATATTTATTTTTTTTTGGAACTGAAATGTATTAATCTAGTCCTGTAGCAATGATTGATTCAAAATTGTAATCCATCTGATTTTGAAATACTTTAATGAACTATGTATTGGGAACTGTTTGAATGAAAATTTTTATTATTCCCATTTTTGTGAAATTTATTTAATTGGACATTAAATTTAAGGTGTTACAATTTTGGTATCAGAGCAATTCATCCAAACCGGACTTGGGTATCGGGCTGAAGCGTCCAAGCTGAGTGCTGATATGTTTTGATTATGTGAATTATAAATGTTGATTTTTGATCTGATGAGTTAAAGTGTGGTTGTTGAATTGTTTGTTAGCTTAGATTAGAATAGTCGGTAGAGGTAGAGAAGCTGGAGTCACCAATGACCTCCGAGAGCGAATGATCCAAGTTCTAAAGGCCTTGGTGCATAACCAAGATGCAAAGTCGGCTGAGTACCAAGGGTTGTTTGCTTTCACCAGGCACAATCCTCCCAAGTTTGAGGGCAAGTTCGACCCTGAGGGAGCCTAAAGATGGTTGGCTTATGTGGAGAAAATCTTTCATACGATGGGGTGCAGGGAAAAACACAAGATGACCTACACCACATACATGCTATGGGAGAGGCAGAAGACTGGTGGAGGTTTGCCAGTCCGACTTTGCCATAGGAGGGTGGCTATATCTAGAGGGAGGCATTCAAGGCAAGCTTCCTGGGAAACTATTTTCCCCGAGATTTGAAGAAGTAGAAGGCTCAGGAGTTCCTTGAGCTGAAGCAAAGGAGTATGATAGTGGGGGAGTATGCAACATAGTTTCAAGAGCCAATAAAGTATTGGCCTCACTATCAGTATGAGGATGGAGAGGAAGACCTGTGTGCTCAGTTTGAGCATGGGCTGAGGCCAGATATTTAAGCTGCATCAGCGTGTTCCAGTTGATCGACTTGGCCACTCTGGTGAACAAGTGCAGAATTTTTGAAACCAATTCGAAGGGTAAGACCATGGACACTTGGGGAGTGGTCCAATGAGGCAGGATAGAAGACCCTCTAGGTTCTCTAAGGGACTGTATTCGAGCTCTAGCCCCTCACATTGCGGATGGAGTTCATCTTAAGAGAGAAGCAGTGGGAGTGGCTCAGGATTAGGCTCTTTCAGAAGGCCAATCAAATGCTTCATATGTGGAGGACCACATACGTTGAGAGACTGCCCACAATCACAGACCAACTGTGGCAACTGCAGGAAGTTGGGGCATACTGCTAACGTGTGCTGGGCTACAAAGAGGAGCGACAATGCAAGCATAACCCAGAGGTCTAAATTAAGAAGGAGCACAAGGCTGAAGCCGAGCATTCGTGGAAGAGTTTTTGCCATAAGTGGGGCAAAGGCTTCACAATCTGAGGAGCTGATCCGAGGTAAATGTGTAATTAATGGCAGATTGCTTGATGTGTTGTATGACTTAGGTGCTATGCACTTCTTTGTTTCTGTGGAATGTGTGAAGAATCTGGGTTTGTATGTAACAAAATTGTCGTGTAATGTTGTGGTGACTACCCCTACGGGTAAGCTGGTTGTGACTTCATGGGTGTGTTTGGGATTTTAATAATGGTGCATGGTAGAGAGTTCAAGATGGACCTGATTTGTTTGCCTCTCTCCCAATTGGATAGAATTTTGGGAATGGATTGGCTAGCTACCAACCATGTTTTGTTGGACTGCAAAGATAAGACTTTGACTTTTGATGGATCAATGACAGAAATTCCTAGGCTTTTGAGTCAAGATGTGTGGAAGAACATGGTAAATGCTAAGCCTTTATGGTGATGTTCTCATTGGAGGTTGAAAGTGGTGTGGAGCTGGAGTATATCCCGGTGGTGAGGGACTTCTTAGAAGTCTTTCCCAAAGACTTTTTTGAGTTACCGCTTGAGAGGGAGATAGAGTTCACAATTGACCTCATTTCGAGGTAAACTCAATTTTTGTGGCACCATATAAGATGTCACAGGGAGAGTTGGCAGAGGTCAAAAAGGAAGTGTAAGGCTTATTACAGAAGCGATTTGTGAAACTGAGTGTGTCATTATGGAGAGCACCAGTGCTTTTGGTGAAGAAGAAAGATAGGAGCATGAGGACATGTGTCAACTACAGGTAGTTGAACAAGGAGACAATAAAGAACAAGTACCATCTCCCAAGAATTGATGATTTGATGGACCAATTGAGAGAAGTTATAGTATTTTCAAAGATTAATTTGAGATCGAGGTACCATCAAATTAGGGTGAAGGATGAGGATGTATCCAAGACAGCTTTAAGGACGCGGTATGGTCACTATGAGTACTTGCTGATGCCGTTTGGAGTGACCAATGCGTCTGCGGTATTCATGGACTATATGAATAGAATCTTCCACGAGTTTTTGGACAAGATTGTGGTGGTATTCATTGATGACATCCTAATTTACTCGAGGACTTAAGAAGAGCATGTCGAGCACTTGAGAATCGTTTTGCACATTTTGAGAGAGAGGCAGTTGTATGCCAAATTCTCCAAATGCGAGTTCTGGTTGTCTCAAATTTAGTTTTTGGGGTATATGGTGTCTAAAGAGGGAATTATGGTAGATCTTGCTGAGGTGGAAGTAGTGGCTCGATGGCCGAGGCCGAAGAATGTGATTGAGATTCGCAGTTTTCTAGGATTAGTGGGCTATTATAGGAAATTCATTGAGAGATTTTCTAAGATAGCTTTGCCCTTAATAAAGCTGACCTGCAAGGGTAAGGAGTTTAAATGGACCAAAAGGTGTTAAGCTAGTTTCCTAGAACTGAAGGTGAAGTTGACTTTAGCACCTGTTTTAGTTCTGCCTGACCCGAAGCGTAAGTTTGACATATATTGTGATGCGTCTAGGCATGGACTTAGATGTGTTCTAATGCAAGACGGAAGAGTGGTTGCCTATGTCTCAAGGCAATTGCGTTTGCATAAAGTCAACTATCCGACATATGATATGAAGTTAGGCGCAGTGGTATTTGCTCTTAAGGTATGGAGGCACTACCTTTATGGAACGAGATTTGAAGTGTTCAATGACCACAAGAGTTTGAAGTATATGTTTGATCAGAGAAAGTTGAATATGCAGCAAAGAATGTGGATGGAATTTCTCAAGGACTATGACTTCACATTGTTTTACCATCGTGGCAAGGCAAATGTGGTGGCCGATGCTTTGAGCTAGAAATCATTACACGTGGCAGCGATGATGGTGAAGGAAATGGAGCTGATTGAGGAGTTTCAAGACATGAATCTAGCTATGGAGGTAAGGCCAGGAAGTTTGTATCTCAGGGCGATGATGATCCATAATGACTTTTTGGTATACGTCCGAGATGCTCAACAGGGAGATATTTTCCTGCAAGACATGATGAGGCAGAAGAGTGAGGGAAAGGACTTAGAGTTCCACTATGATGAGAATAAGGTGATTAAGTTTCAGAACTGAGTGTGTATTCCCCAAGTTGATAAATTGAGACAAATGATACTTGAGGAGGTGCATAAAAGCAAAATGAGTTTTCACCCTAGTACAACCAAAATGTATTAGAATCTTCGAAAAAGCTTTTGGTGGAATGGAATGAAAAGGGATGTTGTAGAATATGTGGCCAGATGCCTAACTTTTCAGAAGGTAAAGGTAGAACACTAGTGTCTGCCTAGACTATTGCAACCTTTGGAGATCCCTGAGTGAAAGTAGAACAACATTTTTATGGACTTTCTTTCCGGTTTGCCAAGGACCAGGAACAACCATGATGCTATTTGGGTGATAGTAGATCGGTTGACTAAGGCTGCACACTTTCTCCCAATCAACATGAAGCTTAAGTTAGAGACTCAAAGACTTGTATGTGAGGGAGATAGTCAAATTGCATAGAGTGCCGACTAGTGTGGTATTTGACAGAGACCCAAGGTTCACTTCGAGATTTTAGGAGAGCCTGTAGAGGGCATTAGGCACTAAATTGAAAGGTAGTTTAGCATATCATCCTCAGACTGATGGTCAGACAAAAAGAACCATTCAATCCCTAGAGGATCCGTTGAGAGCTTGTGTGATTGAATAGCAGAGAACTTGGGAAGAATGTCTGTCGTTGGTGCAATTCACGTACAACAACAATTATCATGTCAGCATTGGAATGGCACCGTTTAAGGCTCTATATGGACAAAAGTGCAAAAATCTTCTATGTTGGTATGAGACTAGAGAGGCTACTCTGTGTGCACCAGACATGGTTCAGAAGCAAAACAAGTAGATTAAGATGATCAGAGAAAAGATGAAGACTTTACAAGATTGACAAAAGAGCTACTACGATAAGAGGAGGAAGCCTTTGGAGTTCCATGTGGGTGACCATATGTTTTTGAAGGTCTCATCTCTAACTGGAGTTGGGGGTTTTGTTATTTTTAAGAAATTAAATAGAAACTTAAAATAGGCAACAAGAATTGAATTGCAAGAAAATGCAGTAAAACAAATTGAATTAAAATTGAATAAGAGCAGCAAATTGAAAGAAAATGAAATCCAATTGAAACTCAAAAAACTAAAACAAATTAAACCCAGAAAAACTAAATCGAATGCAAGGAAGAACGAATGCAAATTAAAAGAATGAAGACAAATTAAAGGAACAAAGACAAATTAAAGAGAACAAAATTAAAGCGAACATAATTAAATTGAACAGAATTAAAGCGAACAAAATTAAAATGAACAAAATTAAAGCGAACAGAATTAAAAGAGAAACAAACGTAAACTAAACACAAACTAGGATTGAAATTGAAAACCACCAACATGAACTAGGATTGCTATACTGAATTTGCCTAAACCTTGAATGCAAAAGAAATCAATCAATCAATTAATCTTACACTTAAGAATAAAAATCAAATTCAATCGAATTATGCATGCACAAATCTTAATCAAGAATTGCGAGAAAGCACAAAAACAAGCTGGAAGCGATCAATCGGTCTTACAATCCGCGCTCGAGATAAGATGATTTGGGAATTCAACCACGTAGTCGCGAATCGGAATACGAGTAAAAATCAAATTAAAAATCGCAGTTGGGTCAAAAATTGAATTGTATGCAGAAGCCGGAAAGAGATGAGTAAACGACAATGAAAAAGGTTTCTTTTCTCCAAAAGCAGGAAAGTCTTACAAAAACGGAAATTATGAAAAGAGGAGAAGAAGCCTAAAGTCAACCTCTTTACCCCTATATATGCTGGTCTTAAATGAGACAAAAATAATATGAGCCAAGGCTGCCGCAAGTAATTACAATAAAAATCCTAAATAAAAACCTAAATATAAAAGCTATGTTTTAAGTCTGAATTTCAAAAATTAATAAAAATAGCTCTGACTCCAAATAGCATGATCTATATGTCCAAATTGAAGCCCATGAAGTTAGGAATCTATTGCAAAAAGAATCAGCCAAAAAGAAAATATATAAAAAAAAGTTATAGCTGAAATAGTGGACAAAGGTCAGAATAGAAAATAATATGAAATATAAAGTAAAGATAATAAGTATTTATAAAAACTCCAATTTAATGCAAGAAATGTAAAAACATGCTAAATGAAAAAATAAAGAAGGAAAAGGTGTTTTGGAAGATGCAATAAGACTATAAATGTGAGTACCAAATATAAGTCATCATCCACCACCTTCATTTCCCTAAGATTTCCCAAATCGCCTCCATCTTCCAGACTCCTAGTGTACCTCTGAACTTTCTACACCCGTCCTTATCATTTACCTTTCTCATTCTATTTCTCTTTTCATATTTCTCATTTCATTTCCATGTTTTTCATTATGACTCTACTCTTCTCATTTGTCATCATAGCCTGAACCCATTATTTTCTATTAACATATAATTCATCCTTTCATCTCTTTATTTTTCTCAAGTACATCATTATATCATACATCAATCAATCATTGCTGGAGGTTGGTCACCTTCGAACTCCATCCACAACATATATACATATATACTCAAAATAAAGGCCATACACATCTTCAAACACAACAAAAACATATTTTCATCCAACATATATTTATAAGCATGCATGACATCGCAAACTTTTCATAAGCACAAAAATACTATGTTCTTAGTAACAAAATAGAGCTCTCATTACCTAAAAAGGCAAGTTCAGTGAAGTTCGAGCTTAGATTTGGAATAACTTTGGAGTATATGATGCTTTTCTCTAGAGAAAGGAAGAGAGAGTAAAGGGAAAAAGAGTTAGGAAATATTTCATGGAGTGTAATGCAAGTCTCAAGTCAGCAATCCCTTAAATACCCCCTGAACCTCACGCCCTTTCGCTTGAGCGAGACTATCCTCGCCAATGCGAGCTGGCGAGAAATGCAGACAATAGTCTCTGATAAATCCATATTTTACTACATTTTTAGCATAATTTTTGTTAATAAATAAGTAGTAAATTACCAAATAAACTTGAAAATACCATAAAAAATTCATTAATATTCATAATTGTGTAAATAGTTTAGCATTTTAGATTTTATTTTGACTTTAAAAGATTTAATTTTTGTGCAAAAGCTTGAGCTGAGAATTTGAAGTTGATATTGAATTGGAAAAAGTAAAAGGATTGAGCCTAAAAGAGCAAGAATCAGATGATAAGTGTTGGGCGTAACCACTTTAAATGCATAGAGTTAACACTTTAAAGAAGAAAATCCATGAAGATCAAGTGAGTAGCAACTTTAAGTGTTGAAAGTGAACACTCCAGCAGCAGAAATCCTGAAGAACCTACGCGTGTACACTCTAATCACTGAGAGTAGTTACACCCAATGCTAAATCACTCACACACCTGGCACATCTACAGTCTGGGCACTGAGAGTAGCTACGCAAAGTGCGCGTATCCACTCTATGCACTGAGAATAGCTACGCGTTAGGCTTTTCCATAACACTTGCGCATGGACACTTTTACCACTCAAAATGTCCACGCAAAATAACAGAATTTTAAAATTCACTTCTAAGTGTCAACTTTGGACAATTTGAGTTCCTATTTCAGTTGTAGAAGCTTCTAGAAGACCTTTCATGATATAATCCTCAAAAATTAAACTATGGAAGTGAAAAAGGCAACAAAAACATTATAAATAGAAGTTAAGAGTTTAGATTTGGGGACTTTTGATCATTGTGTCATTTTTTCATTTTGTAACTATTTCAAGCTTCATTGCTAGAGGAATCAGGATGAAGATTAGGTCTTGGAAAATATTTTTCTGCTCCTTGTCTTCTTCTTCTTCTCTTACTTTTCCTTCTTCCATTGTAATGTTTATCTAAACTTTTTTGGTTAGGGATCTATGGATTCAGATTTGATAATGTGATGAAATTTTGGATTTGGATCTTGAGATTTTAATTGAATTAAGTATGATTTTGTTCTTAATGCAGTTGTGAACTAATCCTTCATTCAATTAAACTTAGAGGAATCTTCATTAATGAAAATCGAGTTTATTTCTCAAATCTGAATCATATGCCTAGGTTATTGAGATCTTAGGAATAAGCATCATAATATAGTAATCCTATAATTTCTAGAACTTAATACAATATTTGATTGAATTTCACCTAAGGAATTAAGGAGTTTTAATTAGGTATTAGGATCATTGAGGCAAGGAATTGTCCTTTGGTTAAAGAAGTGAAATTGATTATCATCAATTAAAATTCTCAAGAGTCCAGAACATGATTATTTTGCAATTGAAAATATGGTGAAGTGATTCCTAACTATTTTTCACATAGCATTTTTTATATAAAATTTGTATTATGTTTTACAGCATTTTATTACCTTTTAATGTTCTTATTTCTCATCTTTTTACATGTTACAAATCTTTCAAATGAATTGTTTGGCTCAACTAATTGTCAATTTGTAAAGTGGTAATTGAAACTAAGATCCTTGTAGACGATACTTGGAACTCATATTGATTTCCAACATTTTATTACTTTTTACAACTACCTAGTACACTTGCTAGTTAGTGATTTTACCCAAAGAATATTCTTGTATTCTAATTTTGTGTAATAAGTTTTTGGCGCCGTTGCAAGGAATCTTTATTTTTCAATATCATTAGTAGCAAGGAGACAAATAGATTGAGCTATTTGTTTTCTATTTTGTTTTAAATTCTGATTTTATTGATTGAATTTTGTATAACCTTTTTGCTAGTTTTTCTGCATATTATTGCTATCCAGCTCTGTATAAATGCTATACCATTGTATTTTGTGTTTAGTTGAATGTTTAGATGTTAGTTTCCTTTCTTAATTTCTTGTTAGATATTCTGCTAGTAATTTTTTTATACTATATTGTTCTGTATTCTGATCATTTTTCAAGTGTTTTTGCTGTGTTTAGTTTTCCTTTTTGTTATATGTGTGGGAAAAATAAAAACAAGACTGCTCTTGTGTTTGATTTGGACATAGACAAAACATTGAGAATGCTGAGAAATGAATTAAGAGTAGGAAATTCAGCAAGTAAGGAGCAGGAATTGAAATCTACACCTTCTACTCCTAAATCGGAAGAACTTTGAATTCCTTTTCCTACACCACCAACACCTCAAAAGAAGATAATGACTGAACAGAATATGATGAGAACTTTAGGGGATTATGCAATACCTAACAGTAGGAATACAACTCCTCTATAGTCAGACCTACCACACATGCCAACCATTTTGAAATAAAATCAACTTTACTTCATTTAGTTCAGCAAGATCAATTTTTCAGTTCAATTTTGGATGACCCTAACTTACATATCTCTAACTTTTTGCAGCTTTGTGACACAATAAGGATGAATGGACTCAACTAGACTGCAATTAGATTGAGATTATTTCCATTTTCCTTAAGAGATAAAACAAAGTGCTAGCTGTAAGCGTAGCCATAAGGAAGCATAACCACTTGGGCAGACCCTGTCAACAAATTTCTTACCAAGTATTTTCTACCATCTAAAATTGCCAAATTAAGAGGAGAGATTACATCATTTATGCAGCAAGAAGGGAAATCTTTATATGAGGCTTGGAAGAGATATAAAGAGTTATTGAGGAAGTGTCCACACCATTACATACCAGAATGGATGTAGCTGGAAACTTTCTATAATGGAATAAGTCTAGCCACTATAACTATGATTGATGCAGCTGTGGGAGGATCATTGAATACTAAATCATTTGAAGAAACTCAGCGAATTATAGAAATGATGGCTTCATCTATGTATCAAAATTCTAATTCAAGACACTCTACAAGGAGTGAAGGATATGAGGCTAAAATTCTTGAGACTTTCCTTGCGCAAAACTAGCTGCAAAACCAAATGTTTCAGAGTAAATTGCTGCAATAACTCAACAAATAAGCAATTTACGGGCTGCTCCAATTCAGAACATGCAACTTGTTTGTGATTTTTGTGGAGGAAGTCATGCTAATGGTGCATGTAATGCACATACAACTGAACCTCAAGAGCAAATTAATTATTTGAAAAATTTTCAGAGACAACCACCTTCATTCCCAACCGGCTTTTAATACTCTAATAGCATAAACCAGCAGTATTATAATTAGAATTCTCAAAATTTTGCTGCAAAGAATTCTAATTTTGCTTTACCTTTTTCTGGTGTAAGTCCAGTAGCACAACAATCTTATTTTCAACGGAATCCAACCACTCAACCTCAAAGAAATAAAAAATTTTCTAAGTCTATGACTGAAAGGTTGAATAAGATGGAGGAAACTATGTTGCAGTTTATGAAAGTGTCCCAAACAAGCTTTAAGAACCAAGAATCTTCCATAAAAAAGCTTGAAACTCAAATTGGACAGTTGGCTGAACAACTGTCCAACAGAGAAGAAGGGAGATTTCCTAGCCATATAGTTGTCAATTTGAAAGAACAATGTCAAGCTGTAATGACTAGGAGTGGGGCTATTGTAAGAAGTCCTAAACCTATTGAAAAGAGAGACAAAAATTCTATTGAGGAAGAGAAGTTGAAGTTTGATTTAGATGAAGGAAAATTCACTTTGATGAAAAGAGAGAATTCAGAAAAAGAAAGTTTTTCAAGGGCTGTGAGAAAGACAGAAAGACAAATATTTGATGAAGCAAATCAGTCTATTAATGAGGAGATATACAAGAGACTTCCTTATCCTTAAAGAATGCCTAATCCAAAATGAGAAAAGCAGTTTGAGAGGTTTCTAAATGTCTTCAAAAAACTTCAAATAAATATTTCTTTTGCTGAAGCACTTGAGCAAATGCCCTCCTATGCTAAATTCATTAAGGAGTTGTTATCTAAGAAGAGAAAGCTTGAGAATGACAAAATAGTCCCTTTGACTGAAGAATATAGTGCTATTTTGCAAAAGAAGCTCCCTTAAAAATTAAAGGATCTAGGTTCTTTTAGCATCCCATGTTCCATTGGAAATTGTACCATGGGAAAAACTCTGTGATCTTGGGGCCAACATTAACCTTATGCCTCTTGCTATCATGAAGAGACTTGGAATAGAGGAAGTCAAGCCTACTAGCATAACTTTACAGCTTATAGACAAATCTTACACATATCCTTATGGTATTGTAGAGGATTTGCTAGTTAAGATTGACAAATTTATTTTCCTTGTAGATTTTGTAATCTTAGACATGGAAGTGGATGCCAACATCCCTTTAATTTTGGGCAGACCATTCTTAGCCACCAGGAAAGCTTTAATTGATGTTCAAAAGGGAGAGCTTATGTTGAGAGTGCAGGATGAATAGGTTATTTTTAATGTATTTGAGGCTTTAAACATCCCAATAATGATGTTACTTGTATGAGGGTTGATATTCTAGACTCTATTACTTTTCCTCACTTTATTGATAATGTTGATGAGATTTCATTGTTAAGGGAAATAATAGTTGCTGGGAATTGTTCTACTGCTGTAAAAAAAGAAGAACACTTGAGAGAATATGTGCAGCAGCGGGACACCTTGCTAATTGTTCCTTTTTCAGAAATTTCAGCAAAAAAAGATTTGAAAAATGAAATAAAAGAAAAGAAGGCTGAGAAACTTAAGCTGAAACAGTTGCCTTCCCACTTGAGATATTCTTTCTTAAACAAAGAACATGAAAATCCGGTGATCATTAGCAATGATCTCAAGGGAGAGAAGGAAGAGAAATTGCTGAGAATTTTAAGAGCTCATAAGTAGCAATTGGCTAACATATTTTATATTTAAAGGGGATACATCCAACTTTTTACAAGCATCGAATTCCGTTTGAAGAGAATTATAAACCAGTAATGAAGCCACAAAGAAGATTAAATCCAGCCATGAAAGAAGTAGTAAGAAAAGAAGTGATGAAGCTGCTAGATGCAGGAATTATTTACCTAATTTTGGACAGCTAATAGATTAGTCCAATCCAAGTTGTCCCTAAGAAAGGAGGGATGACCGTTATGCCTAATGAAAAGAATGAATTAATTTCCACTAGGACTGTCAGAGGCTAGCGCATGTGTATTGATTATAGAAAATTAAATGATGCAACTAGAAAGGATCATTTCCCAATGCCATTTGCTGATCAAATGTTGGAAAGACTAGCTAGACATGTCTTTTATTATTTTCTTGATAGATATTCCGGCTACAATAAATAGCGACGGATCCTATAGATCAAGAGAAGACTACATTTACATGTCCATTTAGAGTTTTTGCATATAGAAAAATGTCATTCGAATTGTGCAATGCTCCCACTACTTTTCAAAGGTGTATGCTGTCTATATTTTTGTTGATTTAGTAGAGAAAATTATTAAAGTGTTTATGCATGATTTCTCTGCTTTTGGTAATTCTTTTAATGAATGTTTAGCTAATTTGTCCATTATTTTACAGAGGTGTCAAGATACCAGCCTTGTTTTGAATTGGGAAAAGTGTCATTTCATGGTCCAAGAGGGAATTGTCCTTAGCCATAGAATTTCTGAAAAAGGAATGGAGGTGGGTCAAGCAAAAATAGAAGTTATTAGTAAACTGTCTCCACCAATTAATGTTAAGGGAGTTAGGAGTTTCTTAGATCATGCAGGCTTTTATAGGAGGTTTATCAAGGATTTTTCAAAAATTGCAAAACCTCTTAGTGATTTACTTGTTAAGGATGCTAACTTTATTTTTGATGATTCTTGTTTGAATGCATTTTCTGTTTTAAAAGAGAAATTTATTTCTGCTCCTATTCTTGCAAAACCTTTTGAATTTTACCTTTTGAATTAATGTGTGATGCAAGTGATAGTGCAGTAGGTGCTATTCTAGGACAAAAAAAGGATAGAAAACTGCATGTCATTTATTATTACAGCAAAGTCTTAAATTCTACACAAGTAAATTACACAACTACTGAAAAAGAACTCCTTGCCATTGTGTTTGATTTTGATAAATTTAAATCATATTTGATGGGATCCAAAGTCATAGAATATACTGATCATTCTGCTCTCAAATATTTGTTGTCCAAGCAGGCTGTCAAACAAAGATTATTGAGATGGATTTTGCTGCTATAAGAGTTTGAATTAAAAATTAGAGATAGAAAAGGAAAGGAGAATAGGGTAACTAATCATCTGTCCAGATTTCCATTGGACAGTTTAACCTCTAATTCCTTAGACATTAATGAAGAATTTTCATATGAGAGACTTCTTGTTGTGGAAGATCTACCTTGGTTTCCTGACACAACAAACTTTAAGGCTACTCAACTCATTCCAAAGAGATTTACTTGGTAACAAAGAAAGAAATTTCTACATGATGGCAAATTCTATATATGGGAAGACCCTTATTTGTTTAAAATTGGGGTGGATGGTCTACTTAGAAGGTGTATCCCACAAAGTGGACAAGCTGAGATATTGTGGCATTGTCATAATTCATATAGAGGCCACCATGAGAGTTCAAGAACTACTGCAAAAGTCTTGCAAGTAGGATTTTTATGACCTACACTCTTTAAAGATGCCAAAAATTATGTTCAGAGTTATGATAAGTGCCAAAGGATAGGCAACATCTCTAGGAAACATGAGCTGCTATTAACAAATATTGTGGAAGTGAAATTATTTGATGCATGGGGAATCAACTTCATCAGACCTTTTCCCATGTCTTTCTCTCATAAATACATACTTGTGGCAGTTGATTATGTTTCCAAGTGGGTGGAAGCCATTCCAACAATGACAAATGAAGCCAAGGTGGTAATTTCTTTTATAAGAAGGAACATATTTGCTAGATTTGGAGTACCCAGATTTTTAATAAGTGATGGAGGTGCTCATTTCTGCAATAAATATCTTGAATCAATCTTAGCAAAGTATGGTGTAAAACATAAGGTTGCTACTCTTTATCATCCACAAACAAGTGGACAAGTTGAAGTATCAAACAGAGAAATTAAACAAATTCTGAAAAATGTGGTGAATAATTCAAGGAAGGACTGGTCAAAGAAGTTAGATGACTCTTTGTGGGCTTATAAAACTGCCTTTAAGACTCAAATTGGTATATCACCTTACTAATTAGTCTTTGGGAAGGCATATCATTTACCTTTGGAGCTGGAACATAAAGCCGATTGGGCCACTAAGTGGCTGAATTTTGACTTGGCTAATGCTAGAGAGAAGAGGATATTACAGCTACATGAGCTGGAGGAATTTAGACAGCATGCGTATGAAAATGCTAAGGTATAAAGGAAAGAACCAAGAAGATCCATGATAAATTCATTCTAAAAAGAGAGCTTAACCCTGGACAGAAAGTTTTGTTGTTTAATTCAAGACTGAAATTATTTCTAGGATAGCTTAGATCAAGATGGTCTGGACCTTTTATGATAAAGAAAGTATCTTCCTATGGTGCAATGTTAATTGAGGATCAAAAGACAGGAGAGAGTTCAAGGTCAATAGTCAAAGGCTGAAAATTTATCATGGAGAGGCATTCATAAAGAACATTTCTTGTGTTAAGTTGGTTTCTCTTGATTGAGAAACATGAGGTGTCAAGCTAGTGACATTAAAAGAGTGCTTGTGAGAGGCAACTCACATTTCTAACCTTTTACTCTTGTTAAAATTCAGTTAGAAAATTTTAATTGTAGTGAGTTTTGAATTTTAGAATTCTTCATTTTCTGAAATTGTAATTAGGATGTAATGGTTAATTCTAATTTTCCTAGTGATAATGAAATGCAATTTAGATTTTAATGTTTGCAAGCTTTGGTTCAAGCAAGAACAATGTGGTGGAATTGTATTTTGAATGATGCTCATCAATTAAGTAATCACTTTGAGGAAGAAGAGTTGAGGCGTAGAGGCTATTATTTGATGTTTGATCATTTAAGTAGACACTTCAAGTGTGTATAGTGTCTACACAGAAGACCATAGTCTTTAAATTTTGCAGCAAAGTTTGCGCATGGACACTCACATCATTTGAAGTGAACACGCGCAACAGATAATCTTGGGCGCTACTACTATGCCTAATCAAAGTGAACAGTGCAAAGGGTCTGAAAAGAAAGCTTTTGCGTGAACACTCTGACCGCATAAAGTGGACACGCACAACTGCGCACTATTACTTTGATCACTTAAAGTGTCCACACGTGCTTGAGCGAAGCTTTTGCGTGGTTACTCTCGCCACTTAAAGTGAACACGAGCACAGGTTAGAGCTTTTAAGTTTCAACTTGAATCACCTAAAGCAATCACGTGATTTGCACACCTTAATTTAAGTGGCAAACTCTGATTGCTTAGAGTAAACACGCTCACTTGTATTTCATAAAAAAAAATTTCAGCGTGCCTACTTTCCCTATTTAAAGTGTCCACTCACTCTATGTAGCCATATAAACCTCTCAAAGTGATAACGCAGAGCACCAAACCCTAAACCCTCATATTTGCCTTAAACCCCAGCCCAAAAATCTGATTTTCCTACATATTATTAATTGTGTTTTTGTTGATTATCTGTTACACCATCATTTGCCAGTAGGATTACATCATTTCTACACTTCAATTCCAGGTAATTCTTCCTCCAATTTTGAAATTTCTGATTCGGGTTCTTCAGAGCATAAATTAGGGAAATTTTGGGAATTTGAAATTAGGGGCAAATTCTGTGAAATTGTTGATTCAAATATGCAATTGAGGGTTGATAGGGTTGATTCCATGCTAAAATTGTAATTTTTCATGGAAAATTAACAGTGCATGAAGAATTTTTGTATGAACATGTTGTTGTGTGTGCTTTACATATGGGACTTGATTTCTCACCAATTTATTGTGAAATTTATGCATTTTAATATTTGAAATTGCTGGAAATGTGTCTTGTATAATTCTAAAATAATTTTTGAAACATCAATTATGCAGAAAGGATTTTCAAAGTGAATTCCATGAGTACTAATATGATTTTTGGTGATTGAAATTGTCTGAGCATAGTATTCTGGGCTATTAGTTTATTGTACTACACTGATTGGCTCTGCATTTCTCAGTTCTACCACTAAATTTTAATCTTGTACATGTTGCTCATACTAATTTGCATAATCGTACTCTGCACATGAAAAATAGGGGTTGAGCTGAGCATGAACATTCATTTTGCACGTATACATTGTTG
Organism: Abrus precatorius; assembly: GCF_003935025.1. Taxonomy (NCBI): domain Eukaryota; kingdom Viridiplantae; phylum Streptophyta; class Magnoliopsida; order Fabales; family Fabaceae; genus Abrus; species Abrus precatorius. The sequence goes on from NW_020874292.1 coordinate 14,156,569, forward strand.
AACTTGAGGATCTGCATTTGTTGATAAATTGTTAAAATTGCACACCATTTCTGGGCATAATATCCTCTATGTTTTAAACTATAAAAAGTGTTGAAATTGCTGTAATACTTTCTGCAATCTTATCAAACTCTGAAACTCATTTGCTTTTATATTCACTTATAATTATAGCTGAAACATGGCAAGCACACCAAGAGGAACTCCAAGATCAAAGAGAGGAAGATTCTCAACTGGTCCTTCCTCAAGAACTATACCTGATCGTGACCCAAGATTCAGGAGCATTGCATATGAGAACTATTTCAAAGCCAACATCTTAAGGAGGAAGATAGGTCAGGAAAAAAACATGCTGAATCCATATTTTTACTGATATTTTAGCATAATTCTAACACATTTGATAAGAAAAATATATGAAGAAAGCAGAAAAACTCAGAAAAAGAGAATGAATTTAAGTTTTCTTTAAAATTGTAGTTATCTTAGCAATTGTGGAATTTTTGCTTAGGAATTAAGTTTTTAATCTTGTTTTTGAAGGAATAATTCGAGCAAGGTTCATGAAAATAGAGGCTTGATGACAAGGAAGAAGAAAGAAGCAAGTCTGGACTCCAAAAATACAAGACCAAGAAAGTGCAGACTGGGCGTGATCACTATTGTCAGTAAAAGTGATCACTTCAGAGTTCAAAGAAGAAGAAAGTCTGGGCGTTATCACTTTTATCAGTAAAAGTGAGCGTTCCAGAGAGGCAAATATCAGGAAAAGCTCTGCATAAATACTATTATCAGTGAAAGTGAACGTTCCAGAGAGCCTTCAACCTGGCGAGTTCAGAGAGCCTTCAACCTGGCGAGTTGCGCGTAATCACTTTTATTCATAAGAGTGATCACGCGCAACCATTTGAGCTCTGCGTAATCACTTTTATCAGCAAGAGTGATAGTTCCAGAGAGCCTTCAATATCAGGAAAGTTGCGCGTGGACACTTTTTCTCATAAAAGTGTTAACGTGCAACCATAAACCTTCTGCGTGGCTACTATTTCTCATAAAAGTGATAATGCGCAAATCTAGGAAATTTTATAAATAATAGAAACGTGCAGATTTTTCGGAGTTCATTTTTATTTTTCCATTTTTCTGTTAGATCTCGTTGAGAGAGATTGAGAGAGAAGATTAGGGTCAAGTCTTGAAGCTTCCACAAAGAGAAATCGGATTGGAGCTTCCGGCCATGACTTCTTGGAGTTTTTTTTCTTCTTCTTCTTCTTCTTTCTCTTTCTCTTCTCCCATGTCTGAGTAGTTTTCTTGTAGTTAGGGGTTTATGGAACTCGAATTGATGTATTGATTTGACTATTGTTTCTGGATTTTGAGTTCTTAGATTAATTGAATTGTGAATTCTGTTTTTCTTGCAATCTATGAATGGAAATTCGTTTGATTCATCTTAGAGGAACAATTACCAATGGAAGTTGGATTTGTTTCTCCGATCTGAGTTAGCAATCAGAAGTTGGGGATTTCTTAGGGATAAGAAGACCTAATTCTGCAATCTTAAGGTTCTAAGTCTTAATGCAACTTGAAATTGAACTTCACCTAAGGGATTAGGGTGGTTTAGTTGCTTGTTAGGGTCAATGAGTTAAGGAATTAACCTTTGGCTGTTGCTATGCGAAACTGATTGTCAATTAACCAAGTTCTTGAATGTTCAAAGGCATAATTGAATTAATACTGATATTCTTGTGAAGTAAATTCCTAACTACCTTTCAATCCATTTCTAATCTCACATTGCATTCATTGATCTATTTTTCTGCACATTCTTCTTTACTCTTAATTGCTTTGTTTTATTGCTTTTGTATGTTACAACTCTTCTCCCAAATTCGTATGGCTCAAATGGTTACAATTTTGTGAATTGATACTTGAAATCTAAATTTCCTGTGGAGATGATATCCTGTTCTTAAAAATTACTCATTACTTGCTGCAATACTAGTGCACTTGCTAGTGTTTAGATTGCTAACAGCAAAACACCCTGAATTTTCTGAACAAATTCAGAAAAAAGGCTAGGACATTTTACTTCAATGGCTGGAAAAGGGTCTAAGGATATTACTCAAGAATTCTATGCTAATGCCTTAAGGACCAAGGGAGACCATTTGCCTTCTAATCGTACTGCTATTAGAGGCACTATAGTGGACCTTTCTGCTAAGAAAATTACTAAAGTTTTAAAGATTGTTGTTGAGAAGGAAGAAAGACAGAAAAATTTCTTAGATTTTGGGAGAATTATAGATAAGGATTACACTGAAATCCTCCATAGAATTGGCAGACCTAGAACTACATGGGAAATCAGTGCAAGAGATAAAGCTAGAAACATCTCTACATCAAAGAAAATTTTGACTAAGAATCTACTACCCTTTGCAAAAGTATGGAGTATTTTCATACTTAGTTCATTCATGCCAGTGATCCATAGCTCCACCATTGTGGTCAAGAGAGCTGAACTCATTTTTGCCATAGTTAGTGACTTCTACATCAATGTGGGAGAAGTGATTAACAGTTGTATCAAGGCAATTTTGAAAACAAAGAGGGATTCTTTGGGATTTCCAAGACTAATTCCTCCACTTTGTGAAGATGCAGGAGTAAATCTTGGGGAATACCATGAGAAAATTAAGGCCACTCCTCCCATTACAGCAGCCATGATCAAGGAGATATATGCCACTACCCTAGTCATTACTGTCTCACCAATCCCTATAAAGTTTAAGAAGGATTCTCCTCTCAAACTCAAGACATGAGTGCAGAAAATTCTGGATAGACAGGATTCCTTGGCTGAGAGGCAGAATGCCTTACATGAAAGCAACAAGGGTGGAGTTCTCTTGCTGGAAAATATAATGATGAACATTGGTAAGAAGATGGGCATGACAAAGGAGCAACTTTATGAGTCAGAAGTGGAAAATGCCCAATGTCTTACAGCCACCACATTCAACAACCTCCCTCTTTTAAAACTTGCTTCAACACTCCTCGAAGACCTGAAGTGGATGAAAGTAATGAGAGTGAAGAAGAAGATGAAGAAGAGGAAGAGAGTTCAAATAAAGAAGATGTAGAAGAATAGTTTAGGAATTTATTTTTTGCTATTTATTCTTTTAATTTCAATTTCTGTAATTTTAGTACTTAGGAACTTTATTTTCTGCATATTTAGTTAGTTAAATTTTAGTTGTTTAGAACAATTTTAATATTTTACAGTTGTAATGAAGTATAAGTTTTCATTTGGTTTATATTTCTGCATTTTAATTACTCTATTTTTCTAATTGATTGATGGAACTTTTGGTGTTTTGTGCAGAATATGTCACTATCACACAACACCCAAGCACAATGGATTTTAACACTTGCACAAGCTGCCATGAAAGGGGGTGAATTCTGTACCTCTTGTTCATGAGTTTAGTTTCACATGCACTGAAAAATTTCCAGAAAAACACAAAAATACTAAGTTTAGACATTAAGCTGCATTTAATTGAAAATTCTGAAATTTTTTCCATTCTCTAATGAAATCACACTTGTAATTTTCAAAATGACGTAGTCTTGCCTCTATGCATATAGTTATGAAAAAGTGGATTGTGTGCTTGAATATTTGACATGTTCAGTATAAATTCCTTAGTAAGACTTGAAGCTCATGCATAACATTTCTTGATGTTTGAAATTAATCTCATATTTTGCTGTACCTCTAGAACTTGCATTGTTTCTTAATTGAATATGTAATTTACAGATCTTACATGTATGATGGAGGCCTTCTTTGATCATGCTTAGTTAACCTAAATGACCCTCCTTTATGTTGAGAATCCTAGTTCACCCCTTTTGAGTCTTTAACCTTTTCTTTGGTAAAACTCTAATATAAGCCTTACTGAAAAACTATTAGACATATCCAAATTAGAAAGAGGCAATTTGAGTTTAATCAAAGATGATTTTTAAAATTAAGTTTGGGGTGGCATTTTATATGATATTACTTGAGGACAAGCAAAGTTCTAAGTTTGGGGTGAACAACAGCATAATCTGAGTTATTTGAAAATAAAAATGAAAAGTAAAGTGTTAAAAAGTGTGAAAAACAGAAAAGAATTGAAAAAGAATTCTGTGCATGAATGATGCATGGATAGTACTTTAAATGTTGTAAAAACTCTAAAATTCTATGCAGATTCGAATAAATAAGAAAAGGAATGCAATCTCAATTTAAGTCTTGATTTTCATCTACTTGAATTGCATCTTTTCTATTTAGAAATAACCACATTGTTTCCCTAATTGATTAAACACCTACCTGTCCATTAACCTCAATATCACCTGAAAAAGTTCTCTTGATATGTGATTTGCTGTATAATTGTAGAGGAGATTGAGAATATTTGCAAGCCTATGGTAGAGTGTGGTGAAAATGATGATTTTTTAGAGTAAACATTGAGCCTAAACACTACTGAGTAATGAGGAAAACACTACTTGTGAGCTGTGAATCATGTTTCTTAATCTTGCTCACATGAACCTTTGCTGAACTATATGAACTCAAATGACAAGCTCTTGTTATAATGAGATTAATTCAGCGTGATTTTTGTAGTGAATGAATGGAATCAGAAAAACACAAAATTTGAAATTTGAAAAATCTTAAAGAAAGATAGCTTGTTGATTGAATTTTGAGAAGTGAATTAACTTCCCTTTGAGTTGATTTGATTTGATTTGCTTGAGCACAAGTAAAGTTCTAAGTTTGGGATGGTGATAAATCCATATTTTACTACCTTTTTAATATAGTTTTGTTAATAAATAAGTAGTAAATTACCAAATAAACTTGGAAATACCATAAAAATTGCATTAATATTCATAATTGTGTAAATAGTTTAGAATTTTAGATTTTATTCCAATTCTGAACAATTTAACTTAAAAAAAATTAATTTTTGTGCAGAAGCTTGAGCTGAGAATTTGAAGTTGATATTGAAGTGAAAAAAGCAAAAAGATTGAGCCTAAAAGAGCAAGAATCAGATGATAAGTTCTGGGCATAACCACTTTAAGTGCATAGAGTTAACACTTTGAAGAAGAAAATCAATGAAGATCAAGTGAGTAGCAACTCTAAGTGTTGAAAGTGAACACTCCAGCAGCAAAAATCCTGAAGAACCTTGCACGTGTACACTCTAATCACTGAGAGTAGCTATGCCCAAGGCTAAATTTCTCACACACCTTGCGCGTGTACACTCTGGGCGCTGAGAGTAGCTACGTGTGAGGCTTTTCCATACAAAACACTTGCGCGTGGACACTCTTACCACTTAAAGTGTCCACGCAAAATAACAGAATTTTAAAAATCACTTCTAAGTGTCGACTTTAGACGATTGAGTTCCTATTTCAGTTGTAGAAGCTTCTAGAAGACCTTTCATGATATAATCCTCAAAGATTAAACTGTAAAAGTGAAAAAGGCAAGAAAAACATTATAAATAGAAGTTAAGAGTTTAGATTTAAGGAATTTTGATCATTTTGTCATTTTTTTCATTTTGTAACTATTTTAACTTCCAAAGCAAGTCAAAGAGAGGGACTGGAAGCGACTTTCAAGCTTCATTGCTAGAGGAATCAAGGTGAATATTGAGTCTTGGAAGATGTTCCACTGCTCCTTCTCTTCTTTTTCTCTTACTTATCCTTCTTCCATTGTAATGTTGTTCTAAACCTTTTTGGTTAGGGATCTATGGATCTAGATTTGATATTGTGAGGTAATTTTGGATTTGGATCTTAAGATTTTAATTGAATTGAGTATGTGATTGTGTTCTTAATACAGTTTTGAACTAATCCTTCATTCAATTAAACTTAAAGGAATCTTCATCAATGGAAATTGAGTTTATTTCTCATATCTGAATCATATGCCTAGGTTATTGAGATCTTAGGAATAAGTATCATAATCTATTAATCCTATAATTTCTAGAACTTAATGCAATATTTGATTGAAATTCACCTAAGGAATTAGAGAGGTTTAATAGGATCATTGAGGCAAGGAATTGTCCTTTGGTTAAAGAAGTAAAATTGATTATCAATCAATTAAAATTCTCAAGAGTCCAAAACATGATTATATTGCAATTGAAAATCTAGTGAAGTAATTCATAACTATTTTTCACATAGCATTTTCTATATAAAATTTGTATTCTGTTTTACTTTTTTTATTACCTTTTAATGTTCTTGTTTCTCATATTTTCACATGTTATAAATCTTTCAAATGAATTGTTTGGCTCAACTAATTGTCTATTTATGAAGTGGTAATTGAAAATAAGATCCTTGTGGACAATACTTGGGACTCATATTGATTTTCAAAATTTTATTACTTGTTACAACTACCTAATACACTTGTTAGTTAGTGATTTTACATAAAGAATATTATTGTATTGTGATTTTGTGTAATAGTCTCTCCAACTATTTTCTGATATTCTCATTTGAACGAGCCCAATCTCGCTTGAGCGAGATGACGTCCAGAGAGTTGTGCATTTTTCCTATGAGTCCTCACCTGAGCGGTTCATCTCGCCTGGGTGAAATCTCAGCTAGTCTAAGCGAGATGACAATTGTTGAATTTATCCTACCTCGTTTGAGCAAGATTGTCCTAAAAACATGTAGTTTTGGGCGCTCAGTCTCGCTTAAACGAGATCCCCTGCACCAGACTTCTCCAAAAATGCTCAAAAATTCATTTTCAAATACATCATAATACTATATAATACTAAACAATTCATCAATTATTCAAATAATGAAAACGAGGATGTTACAACCATTGGAGATGTTAATGTAGAGAAAAGAATATTAATATTGCATGACCATTGGATATTAATAGTATTTGTATGAATAATTAGTAATCACAAAAAAATCGAATTTAGAATTAAACAGAAGAATAACATAAAGAATTGAATGAGTAAACTCATATGCCCTAGGTTTCTCTCCAAGAAGTTCAACTAAGGCGTGCATTATGTTCTTTATTCTATTTTTTAAAAAATTAATTTTATAAATTCTTATTTTAATTGATCTCGTATCTTTAAAGCTCAAATAATTAAATTAAAAAATTCTTAGTAATTGAAAATTAATCCTTGTGGGATGATATTTTAGAAACTTAATTTAATAACCTTTTATTACTTCTTAACGGGTACACTTGCCCACCAAACAAGTTTTTGCCGTTGTTGTCAGGGATTGCTTTTTCAATATTAAAAAAAATCAAATTTAATTGATTTGAACAATTTATGTTTTACTTTATTTTAATTTTTTTTGTTTATTTTCAAAAAAAAATTCTCTTTATTTATTTTTATTTTTATTTTATTATTTTTTTCTAATTTTTTTTAGTGCATGCTCACTCGTTCTAAGTGCTTTACAACTTGTTTATTTGATCTAGAGATTGAGAGAAAGTGCATAGACAAAGGAAAGAAGTGAGAGAGTAAAGAATGACAAAGGAGAAAAGATTAATTAAAGATTACATGACACCCACGACTAGAGGCACTCCTAGAAGTATCGCAACTCCTAATGTAGAGGACAACAATTTTGAATTGAAACCAACACTCGTAACCATGGTCTAGAATTCCATACAGTTTGGAGACATGCCTAACGAAGATTTCAATCTCCATCTGACAAAGTTCCTCCGATTGACTGATACCATCAAATATAACGGAGTCTCCAACAATGCCATTTGACTCCGCCTTTTCCCCTTTTCAGTATCTGAAAAGGTGAATGCATGTTTCGCCTCACTCCCAGCCAATTCCATCACAACTTAGGAGATCTCACTCAATTCTTGGGAAAGTGCTTTCCTCCATCAAGTTCCTCTAAGCTTATGAAAGAGATATGTTGCTTCTAACAATATGAAGCAGAATCCTTGTTCGAGGCATGAGAGTGATTTGGAGAGCTTTTGATGAGGTGTTCCCATCATGATTTTTCAACATGGAGACAAGTGCAAATATTTTATAGTGGCTTATTAATTACTACCAAGGCTACAATCAATGCGCAGCAAGAGGGTCCCTCATAAGAAAAGATTTAGATAATGCATACAAGCTAATTGATGAGATGACATATGCTAGCTTCCAGTGGCACACCACTAACTTTTACAACATCAAGAAGAAAGAGACTACCCTAGTCTACCAAGCAGAGAGGAACAGTCCACTAATGAACAAAATGGCAGCCCTTGCAATGCAACTAAACTCTTTAATAAAGGCTCAAGACCAACCTGTAAGAGCTCTTATAAGTTCAGAATTTAAACAAGAGTAAGCAAATTTCATGGGTAATCACAGCTCTTGTCATACTTAAGGCCTTGCACGACCGTGCTCATATGAGGGAAGGCCAATTATAAAGACCTTTTAGGGTTTTTGAACCTTATAAAAGTTTATAGATGTTTTATGTTTTCTTAAATTGATGTCTTGCATAACTATTGGGGATGTTAATTTAGTGAAAAAAAATATTAATATTACATGACCATTGAGTATTAATGGTATTTGTATGAATGATTGGTAATCATAAAAAAATTGAATTTAGAGTTAATAGAAGAATAACATAAAAGATTGAATGAATAAACTCATATGCCCTAGGCTCCTCTCTGATAAGTTCAACCAAGACGTGCATTGTGTTATTCTAGTTTTTAAAATTAATTTTATAATTTATTATTTTAATTAATCTTGTATCTGTTATGCTCAAACAATTGAATTAAAAATCAATTCTTTTGTGACAATATTTCAAAAACTTAATGTAAAAACCTTTTATTATTTCTCACTTACCCGTTGAACAGTCATTCTTTGGGCCCATAATTCGTACTCCTCATCATTAAAAGTGAGTGCACTAATTGTGTGTGATATATCTTCTTTCATTATTATTTTTTCCAGATCCCTCAAAGAGAATAGCTTTGTTACCACTTTGTTCTTTTGAGCTTACAAGAATAGTGAAAAAAGGAGGAAAACATATGATATTTTATTAAAAGGCTCTTATTTAAAAAGCTCAATTGTATCAAATAACAATATCTTATTTTACAAGCATAAACAAAATTATTTAAAATTTAAAAAAGAAATATAAAAACATAACATTAAAAACTTAAACAGCATAAACAAATTCCTATAAACTAGGAAACAAATTATGATTCAATCAAACACATGTTGAACAAGATCACTTTTATCGTAGATGCTTAGAAAGGTAAAATTAATTTTTGGTGTGTTTCATATTCTCAATGTAAGAAACGTTGTACGGATAGTGATGTTCTTATTTGTTGCTGATTTTGGGTTGTGAGTTTAAAGTTTTAAATTTGAATTTGAATTTTTTTATTGATTTATATTTGGGGCTTTAATAATTTTAATTTGGATTTTTTATAAAAAAATTCATTTGATTTCTACCGTTGGGCACGAGTTATGACTTGAATGTCAACCTTATGGGACATTGCTTATACATCAGCATTTTAAATTTTAGGTGTTGGGTCAATATTTTGTTCGACAATTAGTAGTCAATTTTTCAAATTTGGATACTTTGATTTTAAAGTGTATTGTTTTGACGGTAGTCCTATACAGGTCATACCCATATCATTTAACTTGTGGACGTTTTAGTGTGTAATTGGATTGCAAGGTTTGAATAGAATCAAATTTTTGCAGGAGATATATTTTGATTTGCGTCGGGATGCTGATTAATAATTTATTTATAGTTTTAAAACCCATCATTAAATTAATAAAAATATTAATTTATGATTCATTAATTTTATTGTAATTAAATTTATAGTTAAATTAGTAATAATTATATATATATATATATATATTATATAATATGTTAAATAATTATTATTTTTTATATATTACAAATTGCAAAAGTTTAAACCGGACATGATAGAAAATGTGTCATAGATTAGAGTTACCAGATATTGTCTATAATTCGAAGTACTTTGAATTTCAAACTTACTCTACAAATTTTCTAACATTTTAAAGTGAATAAACTCTCAAATTAATCTTTAAAATTTTAAGTATAGAATAAATTAGTTTTTAAAATTTTTAAATAGATGTATTAGCTTGTAATTTTGTCAAATGTTAGACACTTTAATTTAACTAACATATTTTGTTATAATTCATACTCATAATTAATTTAATCAATTTTTGTTATCTCTGTTGTTGTCGTCATCTCTAGTGTCTCTTATCTTCTTTTTTTTTTTTATCCATTGTTACTTAACTCGTCACAGTAACCTTCACTATTGATCATTGTTACGTTTTTTTTCTCTTTTCTCGTGCCTTTTGAACATTCTTCTATAAACTTTATTTGTTGACGAACCTTGGCAACATGAGATTATAGTAGTGGTGGAGTTTAAAAGCGTCTTCACCTAGATCCATACTTCCAAATGAGTTTATCACTATAGTCTAAGGCAAGATTCTTACTTCATATTTTAACACATCTAAATATCTTTTTTTTACTCTATCTTTTATTCTCTTATTTCTCTCTCCTCTGTTTCTTTTTCTCTTTATTTTGATTGCATCTAAAGCACAAAAATTTTAGGATGTGTGTTAAAAAAAATAGAACTAAGATGAATTTAGATAAGTAGAATAAGTTTAATTAAGTATCTATTTAATATTTTTTTATTGAAGAATTATTTACAGTATAAATTTAATTATAATTTAGGATAATTATTCATTCACAGATCAAATAAATAATTTAGAGTAAAAAGTATCCATTTTTCTATTACAATTTATGAGTCTAATATCTCTTATTTTATTATTCTTGTTTTTGCAACACGTGACTTCATTAATATTTAACATTTTTTTTATTTTTAAATTATTTTAAACATTTTTATTTAAACTTTCTAGATTAATAACTTTGATTTTTAATATTAATTTATCTCAAGTGTTAATTATATAAGTTTTTAAATTGATTCATTTTATTTCTTAAAGTTTTATTTGAGAGAAAGAAAGAGTTTGAAAGATAAGAGAAGAGAGAAAAGTTAACACAAAATCTTTAAATTGGAAGTATTGAAAGATATATATGATTAGGAAGGTTTATAAATCATCTCCCTCTTATCAAAAAAACTCTTAAATAAGAATAATCATTACATAGGTCTTTTCTTTCCTTCTCCTCCTCTCCAAAAAACAAACTCTCAAACAGAGCTCAAATCTAATATGTTTCTTTTTTGTTTATCTAAATCTAAATTAATTGTACCTTTTATGTATTTGTTTTAATTAATTATTTGTAAAATTTAATTTTAAATATTTTATTTTAAAGTGTGTATTTTTTAAGTTGTACCAATCTAAAACAATTTTAACTTATATTTGAGTTTCTTTTTCCTTTTATAATATTATCTTGGAGTATCGTGATATAAATCATAAATTTATTTTGAAAAATGTAGATGTCAAAGGCTATATATATTATATAATATGTTAAAATTATATAATATATAATTTTAGTTTTTCATATTAAAAAAATGTGATACAAGAAGTGTTGTTTTGAAAAAGTTGTGGTTAAGAAAGACTTAGATACTTAAAAATATGTCTATTGTATTTTGTTTTTCTATTTTCTAGAATCCTATTTAGTATAGTCTACATATGATTGGAATGTCATGTTTTCAAGTGCAGTGAAATTTGATGAAATTGTTAGATTTTTCTTAATCTATTATGTAATTTTCATGATGCAATGACTATTATGAAATTACTATTTTTCATTAGATCTTAAATTACATTGTTTTCACAACACAATACATGGTTCTCATACAATTAAAGGTTTAGAGAACATTAACCTGAATCCATTGTTCCTTGATATTACATCTCTCTTTGATGTCGTTGATCCTTTGTATCTTCTCCAACTCTTCCTTCCTCTTTTAGCTCCTCTCGGATGGTTGAGAGAAAGTTCCTTTCTTGCGTTTACCGTGAGCACATTTAGAGACCGTGAAAGTGATAGAAAATACAGAATGTCGTAACTCCTATTTGGTAATCGCTCTTTTATTTATATGAAGAGAGAGATGAGGGCTTCCTTATAATTGTATTTACAATTATACCCTCGATGACTCTATATTTTATATTTAACCACCATCACATCAAATCATTAATTAGAGTCATGCTATAAGTTACATAGGCTACAATAATAAAATTATTCAAATAATCTAACAGAAATTGTAGAAATCCTAAGCATGTAAAGGAAAGTTGTTCAGGTGAAGCAACATCAAGAAATGACTTTTAGTTATATGCTACCAATGTCTCTCCGGTTATAAGAGGTTATTGTTTTTTCTAAAAGATAAGCCATATATTCTCATGATACTGCCATGCTATCTTGAAAAATAATAAATTATTGTTAATACATCCATAATATTATGAGTTTTAGTTAGCATTAATGTATCATGTGTGGTTATAACATATGAATATTGACTCACAATGATACAAAGTGTATGATATACTTTTTATGATATAATATAATAAGTCTTTTAAATTATGATTATTGATGTAGATAATAAAAATAAAATATGTGTTTATTTTAATAAAGTGAACATTGTTGAAATTTATTACAATAAAATATTTTATAACAAATCTAAGGTCACCCAAATTTATAAGAGAGAAGTCAAAGATATATATTGACCTAATTTTTTTGTTTCAAATTAGATTAGTTAAAAATAATTTAAACTTGCATTTAACTTATTTTTCTTTCCTTTATACTCTTATCTCGTAGAGTTGCAAGATGAAAATTAAATATTTATCTTGAAGAGTCATAGAGTGTTTAAGAGAAAAGTTTATATGTTCTAAAAAATTAAAATAACTTTTTCTTTTATTGTTCTTAGGAAACAATTTTTTTAATTTTTGTGTTTTAATTATATTTTTATTTCTTAATGAGTGTGAGAGAAACTTCTTCACATGAGAGAGAAGTAAATTTGAACTATACAATTATATACGAATAATTAAAATCAAAATATTTAAAAAGTAACATAACCACAAAAATGTCCATAAGACTTTAAAAAACACATATGACTTATATATTTTATCTTAATTATTTATAATAAAATTTAATAATCAAGATTGGTTCCATTTACTTTCATGTAAAAATGTTGTTTTACATTATTATATATATATATATATATATATATATATATATATATATATATATATATATAAGCAAATGAATTTGTAAAATATTCATTTGTCCAGCAACATTTTTCCAATTACTTCAATTTTACACGGAATCGTCTTATGAAAAATAAAGTTATTCTGTCTTTTCAAAATTGTATTAAATTGGATGTTTGTTTTGAAGAATAGTAAGAAAGATACCGTCTTTAATCTGTATTCATGATAATGTGAAAAATGAGACGAAACGAAACCTTTTTTTAACAGAAAGATATTATCTTTTAGGAAACAATATTTGTTACCGTCGGAGAAATCACCTCGTAGCTTACATTGTTACAAGTACAAGATTATTATACCAACGACCAAAAGTTCGATCTACTTTTATCTCTTCCAATCATTTTCATAAGCCAAGACATCTTTTGTTCGAATTCTTTATTAAGATAAATTTGCATTATCATTCACTCTTGGATAAGAAAATTATTGATCTTTACTTTGTCTAAATTGATAGTTTGTATAAGTTGTGTAATAGTCTGACCAATAATGAATGTTCTTTCCGGTTGCTTTTATATGCTTCTTTAAATTAAATTATACAGCTTAAAATTTGTTAAAAATAGTTGATATATTAATTTTTTAAAATTTAATTACAATATTTCAAACTTATCTTTAGTTGAAGTTAAACTATATTATTATTATGCTTCTTTAAGTTCTTTTTATAAGGCTCATTTTAGAATATTTTAATATTTTTTTATAAGGCAATTTATATTTTGTATGAAGCATTTAATGTGTTTTTCTTATTTTCTGTTAATAAATAAAGTTGGTGGGAACTTAAATCAAATTAACAAAGATAAGGATTTTGGACAAAAATTTATATATACATATATTATTCTTTAGGTTTTATTAGTGTTATTTACATATTAAAATTAGATTTGTATTTAATATTATCACAAGTTATCAAGACAATTCTAATTTTGATCAGTAAACCACACTAACAACATTTAAAAAATTGCACTTAACTTTATCATAAATTTTAAGCAAGTGTCTCGTGTCTATTGTTACTCATATTGTCTAAAATATATTTCTTATTAGTATGGTTTTAAGACGGAAAAAAATTAGACAAAAAGTCACTTAAATGTAAATGACAATAGACATTTAGGAGTAACAATAGATACACTCAAATTTTAATAGTAGAATTAGGTTCAATGATAACAAATAAGATAAAAATTTGTGTCATAATAATTTTAAAAAATAAAAATAATCAACTTTAACTAATTTTAATAATTTATATAATTTAATTGAAGATACTTTAAAAAAAGATTAGAAGAAGTATTAATTATTAAGAAATTAAAAAAAAAACTCAATAATAAATGACTAACACATAAAAAAATAATGAATATTCTTAAAATTTAGTAAAAATATTGTATTAAAAACTAAAAAAAATATATCTTTTAAAAGATCTTATAAAAATATCGAAAAGTATATTAATATTTTGAATAATTTAACAATAACAATTAAGATTTGTTGTCAACAATTTGGGACTATGAAAACAGTGTAAAATACTAAAATTTGAGTGAATTGGAGATTATGGAAAGGCGAAGCGAAGAACATTCTTGCTGGCATCAAAAGCAAGGAAGAAGACTTCCCTTATTCTACGGAATATGGTTCTCCATCAAAGCACTTTAAACTTCTCCCACAAGATTAGTCTTCTATAACTTGCAAATATCATTTATCTTCATCACTATCCTTTAATTATGAAACGCACATTAACTCTTTTTATAGACGACAATTCTAAGCATTAATATTTCTTTTTCATTCACCATCAAAATTACTTTTTAAGTAGATAAATAAAGAAAAAAATATTTTTTTAAAAACTTACTTGACTTTTGTAAGATGTGAAATCAATAAATAAAGAATATTTAATCAAAATTATATTATTTAATAATTTATCTATGTAAAAGTTTAAAACAATATTAATTATTAATTTTTTTACAAACACTCTTATCTATCTAAAATATTTATACTAGTTGTCTAAAAGTAAAAATAAAATTATTAGTAAAAAGTAAATTAATAAATTTTTAAAATTTAATTTTAACAAATAATTAATTATTTTATTAATATATTTAATGCATTAAAATTTATAATATTATCTAAGTATTATTAAAATTTTATTATATATAAATTTGTAGCTTATTCTATTGTCATTTTACAAGTATTATTATTTATTAACAAGGGTCTTTTAGCTTAATCTCCTTACCGAGTCTGAGTCCCAGACGTAACTGTATTAAAGAGTTTAATCATGTAGGATAATTTTATCCAACTTTCGTTAATAAAATATAAAAAACACTGTAATTTTTATTTAAAATATTTTTATTTATTTATACCAGATTGACAGTAAAAATGTTTTATATAATTTTTTAAAATTAAAATAATAATAAATATATAAAAGAAGACAATAAATATTCTTAAATTTTTGTTGTACTATATTTTAGACACGCATAAGAAAAACACTGTTCTGAAGTTAGATTTTGTGGTGCCTGAAGTTCGGAACCGAGACAACCAACCGACACGTGAGAGAGTCGAACCTCTCCAAATCCAACACATTTCCATTTTAACAATCGCTAAATTCATCTTTGCCCATGTTACTTTTAGTGTCGCTGATTAACGTTTTTAGAGATATTAATTAAAAATTAACAATTTTTTTATGCTATGTATAAATAGCATATATATTTAATAATATTGTTTATGAATATGGTTTAATAAGTACCTGTTTTATATTATATAATTTTTATCTATAATTATAAAAGCAATGATATTCTTACATTTTTTTAATATGGTGTGAAATAGACGTAAGAAAAAACCTAAAAGAAAATAACGTAACAAATTTTTTTTAACATTTATTTAAAGACATGATAAAAATTAAGATATAATAAGTTATGCAATAACATTATATATTATAATTTAAACTAAAATATTATTATTTACTGGGTTTTTATACGTACTAAAAATGATTATTATGATTATAATGAGCTTAATCTTGTTATAGAAAGGGAGTACAACAGCTTTCGATTCGGCGGTCTCGTACGGTAACGTGAATATAAAACGTGTGAGAGGCATTTTTCTTTGAACTTTGAAATGCAATGAAGGCATGGATCCCATTGGTTTATTATTGTATTAATACTGTGGGTGGGAGTGTGGGTGCCTCACAGCGTAAGACACTTCAGAGAAAAAGAAAAGCACCTTTTATCAGCACCGCATTATTGACCCATCACAGTTGGTCATTAATGGCGATCAAGAACTCCATTTGAGGTTCCTTACTCTAACTCTATGTCTTTTGATTCATACCCTTTCTTTCTTTCTACCTAAAGTGCGTCCCTTCATTGTCCCTTGTTCTTATTTTTCTGTTTTAGTCTTCTGCCTTTTTCTTCCTTTGTGGTTCAGCTGATAGCTCTAGATTTTGCGTTGAGGTGTCATGGCTGGTCAAAACCCACTTCACTTTAGTCCTTGATATTTATTGTGTATGATCTAATACTAATGAATTCATATGTCTTGTTGAGATCTCTCATTATCATCATTTTTTTATTGTAAAACTGAATAGGTTTTTTTATTACTTAGTTTGCAACCATTATTCTAAGGGTTGTTTCTACGTCTTCAAGACTAAAAATATATAAAATTGATCGTGATTGATTAATGCCGCCGACAAATTTTGTGCACACATTATCTATCTGATAAGATTTCTGGCAGTGGTCTGTCTCTGATTGACCCTGGTAATTATGGATTTGTTTAAAAAAATATGTGATTGTGTACCTGTTAAGAAATCTTTAGATTCAGCCCTCAATTTTTGTTACTCCTTTATTGGTACAATAAAGTTGTTCAGGACATTATCATTAGTTAATGGATTTATTAGTGTAATTGAGTGGTGAGTATCGGTCTTGACAAAGACACACGCACCATGATAGGACACCAGTGTTGCTCTTCACCGTTACCATCCAATAGTGCTAACTTATAGTATGACATTATCAATTTGGATGATCTTATTATTATTATTTTATTTTTTTAAGTAATGAGTATTGTTTTCCATTTCAGGAAAATTAGACAATCATAATATTCATTCTCCTTTTAAACTTTTTATTTTTTGGTTCCTAGTTCCCTATTTAACCATGAAATAATCATTAGGTTGTGTTACTTTGAAATGCTAAATACTTTCAGATAAAAGAAAAGTGCAATTATGTAGCTTTGGAAGATTTGTCTGGAATTTTTCTTTTATCTCCTACTGCAGTTGATTTGGACTAGTTGTGGTGGACTTGGATGCTACTGCAACTGACTCACTAATGGGATTCCACCTTGCATTGTTTCTCTTGTTGGCTTCTGTTCAAACAACTTTAAGTCAAGATATTGCACATGGTTCGCTTCTAGTAGATGGAGCTCAGACAAAAGCCGAAACAGATGATAACTTTATTTGTGCCACTATTGATTGGTGGCCTCATGATAAGTGTGACTACAACCATTGTCCCTGGGGTTATTCATCTGTTGTAAATTTGGTGGGCATTTTGGAATTCATTTGTATAGAAATTTTGTTTCTCTTTCACTCCCAATTCCACCATTTAGAACTCTGGAAAGAAGTCAAGTAGTTTCATTAATTGTTCACTTCAATGTGGATTGATTTTTCAGGACTTGTCTCATCCTTTCCTCGCCAAGGCAATCCAAGGTGTGTATATTTGCATTATTTATGTCTATATGGTTTAGAAAATCAGTTACTTTGATTAAGTTCTATTGTTCTATGACTGCATGAAGTTACAATGTATTTTGTAAATATTATCTTTGGAATGGTTACTTTAAGCAAGATGTTATTCTTTTCATAATGGTTGCCTTATAGCTCTCAAGCCTTTGAGGATAAGACTTGGGGGTTCTTTGCAAGATCAGGTTCTGTATGACGTAGGAAGTTTGAAGGCTCCTTGTCATCCATTTCAAAAGATTCAAGGTGCATTGTTTGGATTTTCAAAAGGATGTTTACACATGAAAAGATGGGATGGGCTGAATCATTTTTTCAACGAGACAGGGTGAGAATTTTTAAATTGACATTTATCATCTTCACCCCCTCTTCCTTCCAGCCAAAGCAAAAGTATGAAGAATAAATCATGTATCTCTAATTACGGTAGTATAACAAAGCGATAGCTTTCATTTAATTGAGTCACATTTTTCACCCTGATATCTGCTGAAGGGAACGCCTTTTTCTGATCCAATGTATATCACTACAAAACATACTAGTGGGCATCCCTTCATTGCTACATACATGAGCCTCATTACTTCTATTCTGGGTTATTTCGTAATGATATGCAGTTGTATATGCCTTCTTTGGTGATACAGTAGGCTCTCTATTTGCATCTGAGCTATTTTGTCACCCTTGATCATAAAACCATGCAAATAAAAGGATATAGCTTTAATGTAGTCCTTTTTCCCTTATAATCACAGATATTCGATGCTTTATTTATTTCTGTTAATGAAGTTCATCGGTTATGGTCTTCTATCATGCATTATTGGTTAGCATTAATGATTGTTTTTGTCAATTTTACATTGGATATCTAAGGTTTTGAGCTGCAGTCTAGGCTTGACTACATAACATCACATTGTGTGTGTATGCAAGATACAAAGAACTTGAATGTCAGAATGTGCGTGATTTAGTGTGTGGTTGGATGAGTTAAAAAACGTTGATTATTTTAATAATTGATGATTGTGATAATTGATTGTGTGAAATAAGTTATGTTATGTGATGAGAAGTAATTTCAAAATAATCCATTGTGTTTTAAGGTAAAATTACATAAAAGAGTAAGAAATCATGTGTAATAGTTAGTTTTATAGTTAAAATAATCAATAATGAAGGATAAAATGGGAGAATACAAGTTAACTAGAAAAAAGTTGATAGCTTCTAACAGTATTTTGGATTACATAAGATATTTATGTTCAAAGGAAAGCAGAAAGTGGTGGAAGACAGATCACTGCAACGTAACTTAATTGGAGTCTGAACTTGCAGGGCCATTGTGACATTTGGCTTGAATGCACTCCATGGGAGGCATCAGATCAGTCATAATGTTTGGGAAGGAGAATGGGACCCTACAAATGCTTATGATTTTATAAAGTACACAGTGTCAAAGGGATACAAGATTGATTCATGGGAACTTGGTAGGACAACAGAGATGATTATCTGTTATTTTAATTTTTGTTTGATTTAACCTTATTCTTTCATCATATCATATGCTGTTGTGGGTAATGAGTTCAGTGGTAAAAGGCTTGCTTTGTTGTTTTTGTAACCTTATTTTTGCATATGTTGCTGTAGGTAATGAGTTGAGTGGTAAGGGCATTGGTGCAAGTGTTGGTGTTACACAGTATGGGAAAGACTTGATAAAACTTAAACAAATTTTAAGTACTTTATATGACAACTCCAAGTTCAAGCCTTCACTTGTAGCACCTGGGGGCTTTTATGAAAAGCAGTGGTATAATAAGCTTCTTCAGGTTTCGGGTTCAGGCATAATCAATGTTCTGACCCATCATTTGTATAACTTGGGTCCAGGTTTGATGGTCACTTGCTTAATTCTTTCTACTATAGTCATTCTTACTGCATATTTAATATTCTAAAATATCTATATAATCCTTCCTTTGATTTATTCTCATTTCTTATAAGTAGTAGTACATTGGCATCAGTTACAATTAGTTGAGTTGAGGGAATATGACACATGTTTAATTGGTAGACTATTGCTTCTCTTTCATTAACATGATGGCTGCATTATTCACTTATGGATTTATTTCTTCTCTTCTCTTTATGTTATATTCAATAAGAAGAAAATGCTATTTTTTCTGAAAAACAAAATGTGTAAGAAAATTTGATAAAAATCTACTGTGATATACTATGAAAGGCATATTTTGACAAAGTACATACTATACAGAGAGCTAATATATGTTGAAGGTTGGCTTTACTAATTATGTTGAGATACCTCTCATTCTCAGCCTCCCTTTTCCCCACCTCCTTAACTATCTTCAAAGCTTTGTGCCATGGCACCATGCAAAATTACCCCATCGTACACTTTGATACACCTTGCAATGCATATCTCTTTAATTTACTTTTCCCATAACTGCTAACTTCTTACATCGAAAGACATGCACTGGCAACTAAATATTTAATTCTATTTTGATCACTTGATGGGAAAATACTATTTTCTGTTCTTTCATTATCAGTTTCTAAGTTAATTTCTCTTTTCCAGGTAGTGACGAGCATCTTGAAGCGAAGATTCTTGATCCTGAGCGCTTGAGCAGGGTGGAATCAATTTTCGGCAACCTTTCAGAAACCATTCAAAAATATGGTCCTTGGTCTTCTGCATGGGTTGGAGAAGCTGGTGGAGCATACAACAGTGGTGGTGGTCATGTTTCTAACACATTTCTAAACAGCTTTTGGTGGGTAATCTTGGTTGTCCTTTTATTCCATCATTTTTCCCCTCTTTTTAATTGCTAAAGGAAGGATTATGATGCTATTTAGCAAAACAATTACTTGTGATTAATTATAAGTTTGGAAATTTAAATGACTCAGGTATTTAGATCAACTTGGAATTGCATCCATCTACAGCACTAAAGTCTATTGCAGGCAGACTTTAATTGGAGGGAACTACGGCCTCCTCAATACAACGACTTTAACTCCCAATCCTGACTACTACAGGCAAGTACTAGTGTACTACATGAAATTGCAAAAAAGAGAGAAGAGAATACTCTTTTTCTCTCGGGGGTTACTTGAAGATTTATTGTGATTATTTGTCATTGTTCAACATATCTAATCCTAGGTTCTGGTTTTGTCTCTGAATAGTGCACTCTTGTGGCATCGATTAATGGGAAAGAAGGTTCTTGCAGTTTCAAATGATGTTTCTTCACCCTTTTTACGCACTTATGCCCATTGTTCAAAAGACAGAGTAAGTGCTGTAATTTACTTCAACTGTATAGAAAGAGATAATACTAGTGAGTCACGAGCTTGGGTGGTTCAGTCTTCTATTTTTGATGTTGTATTACCATTCCAATTTTTGAAATATTAACCCTGGTATAACATCATATGAAGCTTAACATTCTGACATTCTACAAAAGATTGAATTTTAACTTGGTTCTCGAGGGAACCGAGGCATTAGCAACGCCCATTGATTGCTTGTGTAATATAACTTAATCATACTTATGTAATCATACTAGAAGTTGGTTTCATGCTTGATCCATTAGTTGACTCCTCAAACTACCCAAATCCCTCGCCCCTAGGCCACATTTTGTAGCTGTGTTTTAGGTGCAGTGCATCTTTGTTGTTAATTTGCTAGCAATTTTTTTTCTTTAAAGTGATATTTGCTTTACATCCTGTGACCTTACGTAATGCTAGTTATCTGAGAGGATTTGTTTTGGCTGTTCCAATGCTTCAAATTCTTATCAACTTCATTCTACAGGCAGGTATAACGTTATTGCTGATCAATTTAAGCAATCAGACTCATTTCATACTCACTGTTCAAAACCCTGTGACTGCTGCAAGTGCTGAAGAAAATGAAATGGCCACAACCGTACATAAAGAAAATTCTTTCTTCGATTATCTCAAGAAGACATTTTCTTGGGTTGGAACAAAAGGGTCAGAGGTCACATTCAGGGAGGAGTACCACTTAACTCCACAAGATGATTACCTCAGAAGCCAAACCATGGTGCTGAATGGTATTCCACTGGAATTAACAAACGAGGGAGATCTTCCAACATTGGATCCAGTACACAATAATGTACGATCTCCAATATACATTGCTCCTTTGTCCATTGCATTTATTGTATACCCCAACTTTGATGCTCCAGCTTGCACTACTGCTAGACATCGAAAACTTTAGACTATTATGTTTTTTTTCCTATATAACATGGTAACTAGACACTAGGACTATGCAATTGCAAGCTCATGGTAATTGTAATTAGTGAGCTATTGTCTTCACTAGAAATTTACAACCTCTGCAATAATTTAATATTGAAGAAACATGCAAGTTGTACCATCAAATTGTGAATAAATTGTTTGTTCAAATTTAGTCTTGTTATGTCCCATCCAAAAGTGATCTTGTTTCACTCTTCTGCAGCAGCCAATGCCATCAATTAATTCTATCTCAATTGCACGCACCACTTTATTACAAAGAACTAAGATTTGTATATTTATTCACGGCCAAAACCCAACCCATTCTGCCCATGTTATAGATGCAGGTGTCTTAGATGGACTAAAGCATTATTTGAAAATTTTAAGAACTGTACCGTGTGGGCCTAGTAGAACATCAGCCCAGTATAGCACGTTGAGTTTAAAGCCCAAGTCTAATATATAGATCTTCCTAGAAAACTTGGGAGCTCTTCAAAGCTGAAACACAAAGCGTAAATTTTATGTGATGCTAAATAATGCGATATGCACGTATCTGTTTCCTAGTGAGAGTATAAGGTTTAAGTACTTCAAATCATGCTGGAGAAGGTGGCGTATGAAGCATGATAGTGACGGTTGAACCATGAATTATCTTAATGAATGCTATATTTCAGAGAAGTTTTTCACAAGCGGAGTGAACAATACAATATTTGAAACTAGAGTTTCCTACAGCGTTCGAAGCTCCTTTAATTGAATGATGAAAAGTAGAGGTGCCAAGGAGGAAGAAAATAGGCAAAGTTGGAAACAATGTCATGATATATATACTCCTATTTTCCAAGTAAACGACGACCACGTTGATTAGCACCATTCATGCGAATGTTCAACTTCTCCATATCTTCATCAAAACCGCCCAAGGCTTTGTTTTGCCTGCAACATTACCAAATTCAAAATAAATTATGACATCAAGAGGAAAAGAGAAATGTTTCTGATAATTATACTACTAGCAAACATTGGTGTCAGTTACTACTGCAAAAGATCTAAGGCCGTGTTTGATTTATAGGAAAATCAATTCTCATATTTTCTAATAAAAAAAATGCATTCCGATGAAAACTTATGATTCAGTGTTAATGTTGAAGACTCTTTGAGGTAAAATTAGAGAAAGCATAGAATCCAATTCAGTAAACTTACCTCTCAATTTCAGATCCCATGTCAGTGGCCATGTCTTTCAGTTCTCCCAAGAGATCACTTAAATCCGACAGTGCATCATCTTGCTTACCTTTTTCAACCTGTTTCAGGACATTCTATTATATTCAGCAGCTGAATTCAATATTAAAATTAAACATTACAGTTTTGTACAAGGCAAAGTGGAAAATCAAAAAACGAAAATTAAGAGTCTCCTGGTTGGACTAATAATGAATATAGGTGACTAATGTGAAAAGAGGACAGTTGCAAAATTATGAGTGTTTTCTGAATAAAACTGGTTGGCTCCAAACTAGTGAATTGTCTTTAGTGACAGAACAATGGTAGAAAACCACCTATTCAGTGATTATCACATATTAAAGCAACAAGAAACTGAAGCTTTGTCATGTTCATCACTTCATATGCCTTTAAACAACAGTTAATCTTCACCAAGTCGATACGAACCTCAACTTTTTCAAGTGTATTTGTTGGATCATGAAGTGTTGTACGTGACTTTGACTGCCCTTTAGGGGCAGAAGTCAATCCTAACTTCTCTCTTTGCTCCAAGTGGTTGCCCTTCCTTCTCACCGGATCGTCTGTATCACAAGGCGCGCAATGTGTAAGGTTATTATACTACACAAAATAATTAAAATTACAAGGGTGAACAAGTAGAAAGAAAATGCTAACCTCCAAAAATAACAGGGCCATTTATTGTGCCTGTCTTCTTTGGCTTCCAAGTTTTGGAGAACATGCCACCAAGACTTCCCAATAGCTTTTCACCCTATTAACACAGCAACAAAAGAGTCAAAAAGTATTCCACAATACTAATTGCAAGCTCTTTCCAGGGGGCTGCATAACAAAAGCAGTGGCAAAGTTTTTCACAAAGGTATAACAACATGAAGAAGCTCCTCGCATAGGAAGCACTGAGGGATAACAAGATCAATAACAACAGCAGAAATAACAACAAAGCCTTATTCCACTAGGTGAGGAGGGATACCCGACTTAAATCATGGTCAATATCAACAGCAACATGGTGACTCCTTGTAATCTGCTCGCCCTGTTGGTGCAGCATCACCAAAGTCTTAGTAGCATCCTCTCTCATTTCCTCTGCTATTTTCAAACAATTGTTCACTGACTTTGTAGTATCTTCAGCCTTGTAAACAGCATAATTCTCCAATTCCTCCAGTGATTGGCTCTCCAATCCCCCAGAGTCGTGGAAATCATTTTTATACCTGCTTCGATTGGCGGATGAAAGGGCATATGAAGATGATGAAGAGTGGGCACTGGCATCAACAACATCATCAAAGGGGTTGGTGTTGGTTAAAGTCTTCTTAGAGGAATTATACTTTTTATGTTTTGTGTCTTCATCAGTATCAAAGGGGTTATAGACAGGGTCAACAGAGCTAGGTTTAGCATCTCTCAAAGGGGATTTCTTTGAAGCAAACATTCTCTCTCTCTCTCTCTCTCTCTTGAAGAAACAATGATCTTGTGACTGAGAGTATATTGGGCCTGCAAAAGCAAACAAGCAAAAATCCAAACAACAAATTCAAGTTTTTAGCATGAACCCTCCACTCAAAATTGAAATTTTAAGTTAAAATGAATAAAAAAATCCATGTTCATAATAATTAAGATGGAACTATGAAAACAAAAATGGACTACTATAGAGATGGATGATCATAACAGAAGGGAATATGAGATGAAAAAGGGTAACAGAAACAAACATCAAAAAAAGGAAAATTGGAACTGAAAAGTAGAAAATCAGACGAAGAAAACAGAAGCAATGGTACAAAGTGAAAGGAAGAGAGGTAGGTACCTTGAGAAGAAGAAGAAAAATGAAATTGAAGGAACGAAGAAAAGAGAAGAGTTAGAACAAAATATAAGTGGGTTGGATTGGAAGGACGGTTTCAACGCGGAAGCTCTGCAAAATCGCGTTGATAAAAGTCACAACACGAGAAAGGAGTACAAGCAAAAGAAAGATATGAGCAAATTCAAAATTCACTGTGGACTTTCTGGAATTAATTAATAATATTACATTAGTAATTTATTTTATTATTTGCAATCAGTTTATATATTTTATGTTTGCTAACATCAAATGTCAACTTCAATTATCAAAACGAAAGCTAAATTAGACTCCTTCAAATATCATCAAATTTAGAAACATAAAATATATAAACTGATTGCAAATATAAAATAAATTACTAATGTAAATTATTAATTAATTCCCAATATTTTCAGTCTTTAAAGTTTAAGATAATATTTTTTTATCAAAAACTAATGTATTTATTATATTAAGAATATAAAACAATAAAAATATCTTCAATAAAAATTTTCTATCTTTAAATATATAAAATTAATCTTAAAAACTAAGCTTAACAAAATTATAATTTTTTAGTTAATTAAGTTTTTTATTTTTAAAACTTAGTAAATTTAGTTTTTCTTCTTTTAAAAAAAAATTGAAACTCTTGAATTCCCGTTTACTTATTCAAAATATTTACAAATTAAACTATTTTCTACTATGCAGAATGCAGGTATATATTAAAATATTTACAAGAAATTACTTTCTCGAAAGCGTAGCTGTAGCCGAAACCTAAAAAGATATCAATTTTTTCTTTTTCAACTTCAATCTTACATCTTATAAAATCTTTCAAATTTTATTAACTTCTTAAAGTTTTTTTTTTTTTTACTTTTTAAAATTGGTTCATATTCCAATTTCATTATAAACTCTCTAAAAATTCAAATATAAAAAAAATAACAATAAATAAATAAATTTGCTAACTTTTAAAAGTAGAATTTAATATGTTAAAAAATTCAAGAAACTAAAATCAAACATATTCAAAAGAAAAAAATTTAAAATATAATTAAACCGAATTTATGAAAAAATTTATATTTTGTAGTTGCTCAAATAAAAAGCTTTATTTATAAATAAAATCAATTCATAATTGATAAGACAAGATCCACAAACAGAAAGGGTTCCCAACATAAGAGTTAAACATCTCATCCTCTAATTTATTTTGAAAAAAATAATTATAAAAATATCAGATTTTAAAAATGCTTTTAATCAATTATTTTTACCCACAACTTACCTAAGAAAAAGTTTGAATTAATCCACAGCGGAGCTTATAAAATGATTTGTGTTGGGTGCCGTTATAGACCAAAAATCGAACGACTTTGATGACTTTCCCATGTGGTATTAAATTTTTTCCCTGTCATCGTCTCTTTCGTGCTTAGTTATGTTGCATGTTTGTTAATGTATTTATTTTTATATTCAAAGGGAACATTCTAAGCCATTCAAAAATGTTGTTGGCCCTCTGACTTTGGTATTGTACTCAATTGGGTGATTGAGAGTTTTGGCAAATTAAAATTTTATTTTATTAGTTAAAAAGTTTATTTAATAAAAATAATTGTAATTCATAAATTAAATAGTTAGTAACATTTTTTGAAAGTTTGCTTTAATTAACAATTTTTAATTTTTACCTATTAGTTTGAAAGTACTTTTTATTTTGAACTTTCAACATTTGTTTTGTGATTCTTCTTTTAGCCTATTCCATTTTAGAAACTTAATATTCCTTTTTTTTTTTTTGTCATGGTCAGCATTGTCATTCACAAGAAAAATTAAAATTATAAAAAAATTATTTCTTTCATAAACATGTTATCAACATTTTTATACTAGTATTTAAATTTATTTAATTAAAATTTAAAATCACACATAAATAATAAATAAACATTAGTACATCAAAAAGTAATAATTAATTTGGTGCTTTAAAAAGAAATAATTAATTTTAGGCATGTGTTGTAGTATTCTAAAAAAAATTTTAAGTATCATACTCAAAAAATTTAAAACAATAAAAAAGAGACATATGTCAAGTTAAAAAAGTTATTATATATAATTTATATTATTTGCTATATAGTCTTATTATTATTATTACTATTATATATATTTAAAATCTTATTTTATTTTTTTTATTTTTTTATAAATTTTTAGTTTCAAATAAAATATAATTTATATTAAATTTATTTAATAATAAATTGTTATATTTAAACAAGGAGCAGTTAAATTTTTGAATAGAAATAAAATGCAATCAAAACTAAACTAACTAAAATTAAAAAAAATATTATATTAATATATTTCTATATTCTTAATTCTATTATTATTAATATTTAATTATTATATTAATATATTATATTAGAATTATTTTTTATTTATAATAAATAAAAATTACTTAAATAAAAAAAAAAATTTTGAAAAAATAAAAAAAATTATACTAAAAATTTATAAAAAATTGATAAAAATTAAAATAAAAAATTAAATATACAATATACAATATATATATATATATATATGTATATAAATAATAAAATTATATAACAAATAATATAAATAATATAACTTTAAATAAATTACATATAATCATGTTTTTTTAACTTGACACATGTAGTCTAAATTTTTTGGGTACATTACATACCCATAAAATTTTTTTAGAGTAATATTGAATTTACTATCTTTCATATTACTATTACATTTATTAATTAACTTTATCAAATACTTTCAATTCAATTAATTAGTCTATCAGTTTTTAATTTTTATCTTTCAGCTTCCAGCTATTCTTTTTTTTTTCAGCTATCTTTTCAATTAATTTATTGCTAATTTTGTCATACAAACCTTAAATATGAAGTATCATTACAGTTTACAAAAGTAAAGGATGATAAACTTAGATAAGGAAAATCATAAATATAGTTCTTTTTACGTGTATATGCACGATAAAAAGTTAATAAATAATATTTTTAATAAAAATTATAATAATTAATATTATTAATACATTAAATTTTATAATTTTTAATATAAAGTTATTACGTATAAATTTAATTGTATGCCCTTAAATATATATTCAAAATTTGTTATAAATAATATCATGATACTATCATAGGTCTTAAATATAATATGATTTTAGTTATTTCACAATAATTAAAAATATATCAATTTCATTAATGATATTATCAACATTTTTGTTCAAAACAATCCTTGAAAAAAAAATTATATATATATATATATATAATATTCAGTATTTTTTAATTTAAAACTTTGATTTTTTTTTCATCATTATAAAATAAAATATTGATTCATTGATCTTGCATGATCTAAAGTAATAATTAAATCAATTTCAAATATTTATTCTCACTGCAGAAACATTTATCACTTTCTATATAATCATTCATTATTATTTTTTTCTAAAAATATGATGATAAATTGGATGGTAAATATAATTAAAAAAGCTTAAAGTGCGCTTACTTAAATTGTATTTGATAAAGTAGCTAAAATAAGTAATTCTTAATATTTTTGTTTTACTATTCTGAATGCACTTTTCTCATTTTTTATCCCTAACATTATTTTGTAATCATTATTTTATCCATTTAATTCTAGAAACCTAATATCGTCTTCGTAATATCTCCTTTATTGATTTCACATATATTTTTATTTAATAAAATAATAAAAAATTATTTATTTATAATATAAATTTTAATTTGTATAAATGATCTCATTTCATTTGATAAAAATATTTTATAAATGCAAGTAAAATTAAAAAATCATTATCCTAATTTTTAACATGATAAATAATTCTAAACAAATTAAAATAGTTTTATAATTATTTAGAAGTATATAATTACCAAATTTGAAGTTTTGATCAAATAATTAATCATATTTTATATATCATTTTACATGTATCAGTTAATTCAATAACTAATTTTACTAAAAAAAAATAGTTAACTCATCATCTTTTAACTTTTATGTTTTAAAGCTAACTTTTCAATTTTCAGGTTTAAACTTATTCGTTAGTTTTGCCAAACACATCTTAATAATGATTTGAACTCTAGATCATGTCAAAATGAATATGGAAGAGGCAAGGAGAGGAAAAATACGTAGGTATCATAAATAACATCGAAAAACTTTGATCAAGCCAGGAACTTGGGATTAAACAGAAGGCAAACTAATAATCCAAATAAATCAATTTGGCATCCCTAATGTCCAGGCTTGACACAAGTTTGATGAAACCTGATCATTAAATTCTATAATAGACAAACTCCCCATATTTCAAAATAATGTGATCTAAATCTAATCTTGTGCAAAAACTCTAAAATTCCTTATTTTAAGGATAGAAAAAAGAAAGTTAATTTCTTTTCCTATGGTGGCGCTATTGCATCGTGGAATGCCGCTCCGCCATGCACCACCGCTATCACACGCTATTGACAACTACTGCTATTAACCAAATGTTATTGAATAATTATATTCCAAAACACTAACTGTAGGCTCCTCTCGTAGACATAACAAACTATACAACACATCCAATTGCTAATAAAAGCGTGAAAACTTGACAATTAGCAAAGTGATCACTACATTTTCTCACCACATTTAGATGGCACAATGGCTATAATCATCTCAGCAAGTAGTTTCCCCTGTTGACTCTCCCTGCTTCTTCGCCATTGCAGCGTGTTTATGCCCAACGAGGTGAGTATCAAAAACTGTCTGGCTGTTGCACACCACATTGCATAGGGTGCAAATTCTAACAGAAGCTTCTGCAGCCCCACCTTCTACCACTTTACGCTTCTTTGTCTCAATATCCATTTCTGGTGCCTTCTGTGATTTTGGTTTATCTGTACCTGGCTTTTCCTGCGGCCCAATTATCGGCTTTGCTGTTTCTTGTAAAGCATTCACAACAGCAGTAACATCACCAGCATCAATTTTTGGTTTTGACAGTTTCTCCAAGTTCTTCATGTGTTTCTTCCCGCATAAGTGTACAATATACACGTCCCTGCTATTACATTTAATCTTACATACGTCACACCATGCAGATTGATCAACCTTGATTTTCTTTGGAGATTTCTTCCAAGGACCAATGCCTTGATGCTTAAATGCAGCAATGTATGGACCAATCCCATTATTTAACATCAAGCCTACCTAGAGTTACCAAAAGAACAGTGCTCAGTTGAGAAATAATCACCTGATGATTCCCCACCTTAACACTTTTCTCGCATTACAACAAGTAAAGCAATAACGTGCAACTTAGCAAAATGCAGTTATGAATACAACAACTTCATTGATCAATCTACAGAAATACAAACTGAGAATCTGATGGCAAAAAAGTAATAATAATAAATCTAAATGTAATAAGTTAATAAGCAGTCTCCATTTGAAAGCAGTTCATTATAAAATAAAAGAGGTCAACTGTAAAGCTGATAATATAAAATTAAAAATAAAAGAATTAGTTAACAGTTTATCAATTCCTGTATGGCAATATCAGGTCCTCACTCCCTTCATCAAAAATTAAAAAGCCTTTGTAATATAACACTCAAGTCAAGACAGAGACTTAGTCATAACAATAGTGCTTGCAGTTGCAGTAAAACAAAGATCAAGAGTTTAACAAGATAGTCAGCCAATTCTTTTCTTGTTTACTCTTCTGCTTCTATTAGAATGAGATGAACAGAATAAAGGATAATAAGAAATTGAGTTTAACAAGATAGTCAGCTAATTCTTTTCTTGTTTACTCTTCTGCTTCTATTAGAATGAGATGAACAGAATAAAGGATAATAAGAAATTATGTCCCCAGCACTCAAGATCATACAAGTGTGCCAACGGCGTACATTGTGATAGTTTTTAATCAGAACATGCTGCCCCAAGATGGCACATGCAATAGTTTTAAAAATTTAAGAAAAAGGAAATAGAGAAAAAGAAAAGCATATACAATTATTAAAATTCTCCCACCCATGACCCACCCTGTTTTTTCTCAGTCAGAGTGGATGAGTAAAGAAGTATAACCTGTCACTCTGAACAGACATCATCAATGCCATCATAGGTACTAGGTATTATTACAGCAAAACAGGGATAAATCCCAATTACAGAGATGAGAATTACACAAAAAACAAAATAAAGAAAGGATAGAACACTGCAAAACTTTGAGAGTTAGTACCTCCCTGCCCAAAAGCCCCAAAACTCACTCAATGACTGCCTGTTCTCTCCCCTTCATTTTGCTCCCTTGTATCTTTGTCTCTAACCGTTTCCCCTTCCTTCCTACTCTCATTGCCACATAGGCAAGGTTGTTACAACCCAAATCCATGCTGTCCTTTACTCATATTTACCACATGGTCTAGAATGTATGAGTACCTAACATATAACCATTTTATTTATCATATCTATGTAATCGAGATTTATTAGATTGAAGTGAAAAAAATTCGAATGTGGCTGAGCAATATCAAATTTCTTTGTTAAAAACATTCAAAACAAAATTTAATTGTAACAACAGTTTGTAAACCAGTACAAAGAGAATAGGCAATGATAGAAAAATAATTCTCCTGTTTAATGCCCTGGTTCTGTCAGAACAATCTAAGGTTTAATGGGGTGTAAGAAATTATGCATACAGAAGTGTGCCACTACTGTGCATTGTGTTCAGATAACCACCAAAACAAATTGTCAACTGTGGTATAGAATGAAGAGTAAACAGAAAAATATATGATCTCATCATAATATAAGCTTACAAAAGAGCTATCAATTTACAATTCACCTGAGCAGTATGCTTTTTCCCAGCTAGATGTTTGTTATATACGTCTTGACTAGTGCACACAATGTTGCATACTGTGCAAACTTTGGCAGAATCAGTGGTTGAACCACCATTTGAAAGCTTTTGTTCCTTAGACTTTAACTCCTTGCCTGCAGCACCATCAGACACTTTTCCTTGGATACTATTTGTTTGACTTGGTACACTTGCATAAGAGGGTCCTGCTAATGATGAATTTGGAGGATTAGTCTGCACCTGCAAATTCCTTTTGTGTTTCTTTCCCAATATGTGTTTTTCATAAACATCTTTGCTATTACAATCAATTTTGCAAACTTCACATCTAATTGGTTTGCTGAGTCTGATTTGGTTAGGTGACACTACCGTAGCATCATTAGTGAAAATTTGATGGGACCATGTGCCATTCCATGTGATAGGAAAACTTGCAGATGCTGCCGAAGTTTCATGCGATGGACCAACAGCCTGCATATCAGAAACGTTGGCATTCAAAATCATAATGCATAAGTGAAGCTTTCAATTATATAAGGGGTCAAATGCAGTTTACCTCCCTAATTTATTAGTCTCATTATACTTTCACCCTGATTTATATAATTGAATATGCTACACCCCAGATTAACAATATATATTGCAATTCCTCCCATTTCTACTCAAGTAAATATTTGAATCATTAACATAGATTATAAAAAATACCACTCTTTTATCTTCTTCCTTCACATTTCTCAAACTGTACTTGAAAAGAATTACAGTAACAAAGAACTATAAAGCAACAAGTGACATGCCACAAAGAGACACATAGTTAATGAGTAATGGCTGCCAAGTCTCCTTCTTTTGGGCATGAGATCATGACTAATCAATTTGAAATTTTAATTCCATTACAGTAAAACTGTTTGGTTTGGGTTTTCCAAAAAAATGTAAAATAACTAAATGACACCCGAGTTGAAGAGGATATCCAAACCCTCTTCAAACGTATTACTTAAAAGAGATAAAGACGAATCCCAACCCTCAAAATTTCACAATTGCACAACAACCTCTATGATTTAACAACTTACATAAAATACAACAATGAAAAAAAATTAAAAGAACTTGAAGCAAAAAGAGAAGGGCCAAAAAATGCATAGATAGATAGGCACACATAAAGCAGCCCAAATGGAAAAACATAAGAAGAAAAGGATTTTGTTCCGAAATATGGGAAGTTTGATGAAAAGGGGTGGGCACTGACATGATCAAATGTGACGGGGTCAGCTTGTTTGACGATCCAGTTGTGAGAATCAAAGGATTGGGAAGAGTAAGGTGCAGCAACAGAAGAAGGGGTTGAATTTGCAAGTGGGTCGGTGGCTGGAGGATGATGAGCAGAATCGGAATTGAGAGGGAAAGACAACAAGAAGGGGTTGGCAGAACAGTAGGGTTGATGAACGTTGGTGAAGGGAACATGGTGCTGTTGCTGTGGGTACATTTTGGCGCAATTGATGTTGTCTCGTCTATGTATTCCACTCTGCACCCTCTTTCATGAAACTCCTTTTGCAGCAGTTAGAGGATTTTGTGTTTGTGTGAGAGAGAGACTGGCAAATCAGCGAGTAGTAGTAGGCCAATTGCCAAAGCTACATTATTTCATGGGCTTTTATTTTCCAAATATTTCGTTAAGCTTATGGGCTTTCATCGGCTTTTTGTCTCAGTTCTCATATTTTTATTTTTTTTCATACGGTCATATTGTTTTTATTGTTTTAAATAAATCGGTTATTTCTTATTTCAATTTGATATTTGTTAAAATATTTAAATGAATTTCAAAATTTACTTCATATTTAGAAAAAAAACAAAATGGTCATGAATTAAAAATATTACATCTGAGATTCTCTGTGATTGTGTGTGGATTTTCTTTTTTAGTTTATGGAATTATATAAGAATTATGTTTTCTAGAAGTGTGTGTGACATTCTCTATGACAGTATTTGGTGTGTGAATTTTCTTCTTAGTTTGTGGTAATCATATAAGAATTATGTTTTCTAGAAGTGTGTAACATTGTCACCTAATAAGTGTGTTTTATATTTTTCTTATATTATAAAAAAACTCTGTTGGATTTTGTAATCTCATATTTCTCGTCAGAATATTTTCTTAAAAAAATTAACTAAAAATATTTTAAAAAAACTAATATTCTGAAATATCTATACTAAATATGAAAATTTAACATTTCCAACTTAATATTACTATAAAACTTAATATAATTTTCTAAATAAATGCTTTTAAAATAATAGAATAATTAATATTCACTGTGGCAATCAATGTCATGCCATGAAATTATTTATATGCTATTAATAATAATTAAAATTATCTTTTGAGTGACTTTTTATGTAAAAAATTGTCTTTTTATACTTTACAAAACTTCGTGAACACTATTATATTTGTAAAAATTAAGTTATAATTTACTTTGAAAGCTGAAATGAATTAATTACATTTGTTAAAATTAAGTTGAAATCAATAGTAGATTTTAACAAAATTATTAAGATGCATTAAAAATACAAAGTAAATTTACATTTTTAATTAAAAATTTAAATTTTTAATCAATACTTATAAAATATACTAATTAAAAAATTTACTATTAACTAATTATATTTGTTAAGAGTAAGTGGGAATTTTAAAAGTTAAAATTAACTTTTACTTTTTACTATTATTCAAATGGGTTAAAAGTCCAACACAAATAAAATCTTAGAAAAGAGGTTTAGGAAATAAGAAGTTTCATCTAAACTAAGAAAGAAAGAAAGAGAAGAAGGAACATCCTTAAACCAAGATTAAGGTGAAATGAGTTCTAACTCTATTTTAGCAAGGAAAACAGAGTTCAAATTGGCTTATGTATATATGTGCAACAGCCTACCATATATAATAGATTCAAAAGCTTCTCTAATATTACAAAATAAGGGATATAAAGGATTTGAAGTTATTCTATACATTCAAAATAAGAATAATCCCCTCCTTGGAATAAGATTTAATCCAAACAATAAGAGAATTTTGTTAGACAACCAGTTGAATACCCAAATATAAGCTCCAAACCTCAATAGCTAAAGGACAACATAGATCAATCTAGCTATAAAAATCAACAATAAACTTTTCTTAAGCATCACTAATTAGACTACTACAGGCAGCAATACTATAGGCTTTGGAAATATCCCCACCAACATTCAACTTTAGGTGACAAGCAAGGGGAAGGATCCATCTAACCCCTCTTTGATCCACAATTCGATTAGACAAAGATGAAGAATTATTCCTGCAATACAAAGAATAAAAATCAGCATCATAGAGAGCCTTCAACTATGTTTAGATTTTATGTTTAAGATGGGAGGGAAGGAAAATGAAGGATTAGTAGAGTTTAACCTTTATTTGAAAGTTAATTAATTATGAGGAGAATGGTTAGAATGTTTTTCTAAACCCCTCAAAACCAAAAAACTCCCCTAACATGAGTTCCCCCAATTTATGAGCTCTCTCTCTCTCTCTCTTTCGCTCTCATGCTCTTTCAGGTTATGATTCTATTTTTTTTTTCAAAATATGTTTGTTTTTAACGTGAGAATATTTTTTAAAATTTTATAAAAAATAAAAATATTAATTTTTAGAGAGAAAAATATATTTTTTTATATTTTGAAAAAATAAAAAAACTATGAATAAAGATGTAAAAAACAATCATGTCATTTACATGATTAAATTTTCATCACCTTCCTTTTTTAATATTAAACATCCAAATAAAGGAAAGGTTTAACCCTCCTTCCCCTTCCTTATCCTCCCCTATTTTCTCATTCAGACTCTTTCCTCCATCTCCTTCCAAACATCCAAACACAACAGGTTTGATAGACTGATTTTGGAAATATCAAATAACAATGCAAAATATTAAATTTCAATTATGGAAATTGCTTAAACTAGAGAAAAACAGATTAATTAGTAACCAACTAGAAAACCCAGCACTAAAGAAATTCACTCACCAGGAAAGCAAAATGAAATGGCTCCAGACTACCTTGGCTTAAAAACATGCATAATAGATTCCTCATCTTCACCACACCTATGACATACTGGAGAATCAAACAGTTTCCTCTTAAATCTTTCTTCATTAGTCAAGAATTTTTCATGAGTAGTTTTTTAAAAGAGAAAAGTAATTTTAGGAGGACCTTCCCAATTCCAAATGGATTTAAACAGATCCTGACCCGACCTAACATAATGAATAGTGTAACTAAGCAATTAGTAAGCGTATTTAATAGAAAATATTCTATTACTAGTTAAAGACCAGTACACAGTCAAAATTATTTAGATTTATCAAGAGGCCTAATATGAGCAATAGATTGGCAATCCTAAGTAAGAAGAAGAAATTGAATTTTACCCTAGTCTCAATCCTTATTGGCAGAGAACATGGCAACAGGAAAATCCAACTTCAAAGCGAAAACATGAATATTAGAAAAATTAGAAACTTTATTAAAATTTAGGACTCAGACCCTCCAAAACTTAATAGACATACCATTCGTACAATCTAACCCAGACCCTTAAAAAATTGAGGCCAGACAGACATTATGCTCTTCCACAAATGAGAATCTTTTGGAATATTTTTAAGATGCAGGTTACTTTTAAGCTTAAATTTGTATTTCTCAGTAAGTACTTGAGCCCAAAGATCAGAAGGGAATGTCATAAGCCTTTAATATAGTTTCATCATATAGGCTTTGTTAAGGGTACAAAGATCTTTAAAACCGAGCCCTCTTTCATTTCTACCACCTAAGGATTCCCAAATAATTTTTATTTTTTTTACAAATACTATTAATCTCTTGACAAATAGAAGAAGGAATAAGAGATTGCATAATATAAGAAAGAATGCTCATAAGACAATATTGAGCTAGAGTTATTCTATCAATTAAGGATAAAGAATTCATTTTCCAAAAAGAAATGTTTTTCTAATCATACCAATAAGAAAAGAAAAGAGGTGTCTAGTAGGTTTATGATAAAAAAATAAGGATACCAAGGTATTTACCTAGCTGATTAGAGGAGTTTATACCTAAATAGTAAAAAATGGAGTTACTGAGGGCAAGGTCAGTATTATTAGAGGGAAAAAAATAGAGAATTTATTATTTTTAATTTTTAAGTAAAAAATAGAACAAAAATCAGACAAAACTTTCTATCAAATTAGCTTGTTGAATATTAGCTTTAGCAACCAAAATAATGTCATTAATAAAGAAGAGATGAGACACCTTATGTCATTAGTAAAGAAGAAATGAGACACCTTAGGCCCCTCACTATTGTAGGAAAAAGGGGCACATTCATCACTCCTAATTTTATCTTTAATTAGATGAGCAAGTTTCTCTATACATAGAAAAATGTAAGGAAAGAGAGGATCCCCTTTATGAATGCCTTTAACAAGGGTAAAGGAATCAATCAAGTCATTATTCTAACAATAAATGAACATATAAGAGCAATAATGGGTCAAATTTATAAGATCAGTAGTAAGGCCAATTTTCTAGAAGGTTTCAGTAATAAAGTTTCATCAAAGTTTATTATAGAATTTTTCTAAATCTAATTTACTAATCATATAGTTATTCCTACCTTTCAAAACAAAGAAAAAAATGGGCTGCCTCCTGCAGAATAGGGACATTATCAATGCTTTGTTTACTAATAATGAAATTTGTCTAGTTAGTTAAGATAAGGTAAGGAAAGGAAGCTCTCAATCTATTAGCAAAGTAACTTAGTAATAATCCACAAGTTTTTATATAAAAAAAAGGTGCATGGATCCCATCAGGCCTAGGGAATTTGAAATTACTAATACTGAACAAGGAAGCCCTAACATCTTTACCTATGCTTATCTGAATCCCTACGTGGGGGGAGGGAAAGGGAATTTAATGTTGAAACGATAGTATCAAAGGGAGGGAGATTAGAGTAGATATCTATAAAATAATTAAGAGTCACAGATTATCGATTTGAGGGATCATATTTCCAATTACTAGATTCATTTTTTAGAGCTTCAACCACATTTTTATTCCTTCTAAAAACATAAGCTTTATGAAAAAATTTTGAATTCTTATATCTTAAGTTAAGCCACTTAGTCTTATAATGGTGATACCAATAGGATTATTCAAGATCTAGAACTTGTTGTTAGTTAGTCTAAAGAGATTTCATGAGCTTATTTTAAAAAAGGTTATCCATGGCACCTACCTTACGAGAAATACTTGTAATTCCACTAAATAAAAATTTTTCATTATTAAAATTATTGAAAAAAAATGGATATATTCTAATAAGAAATGTTGGATTTGAATCTTTGAACACCATCTAACCAAGAACTAGAAGGGATATAGGAATATTAAACCTGATTTGCAAAATTAGGATGGAACAATTAGGGTGCCAAAAATTTGAATGGTTTCTTGAAAGAAATAAGACTATCTTTAGATCTGAATTTAAGTTAAAGTCTAACATGATCAAACTTCAAAATAGGAATAATTGAAGTATTATGAAAGGAAAATATCCTATCATCATTTACAACTACTCTATCTAACCTTTCTTTTAACTTACCTATTTGTCAAGTGAAAGGGTTACCCTTATAACCTGCATCATGAAGCTCACAATTATATAAACAATAAGAAAATTTATTCATTTGATAGGAGTTAACAGAACTACCTCTATATTTTTTTTCTAATCATAAAGTACATAATTGAAATTCCTAGCCAAGCACCAGGGATCCAACACAAAATGACTAAATTCAATCAATTCTTTTGAACAATATGTCCTAACTTTATCTTGAGAGCTAGCATAGATGGAAGATAAAATCCAATCAGGATAACCATAGTTACTATTTTTCAAATGAACCATAAACTTAGTTTTAGATATTATAGAGGCCTTGACCCTCTTAGTATTCCAACAACACCAAGTCCTTCCAAAGAAAACCCATAGCATCAACTTTTACATATCCATCCAAGTTAATTTTATTAATAATCCTGTTAACCTTATCCAAACTCACCTTAGATTCAAATAAAGCTATAAAATCTAAGTTATGAATACTTATGAACCCATTAATTGACTTAATGTAATAGATGTATAAACCCATTAATGTATTTTTATTTCATTGACAACAAAATTTTAATTTGATAAATTTTGTAAATTGATCTTATTTTATTAAATTGTATTCTCATATTGTATTATTTATTCAAAATTTCCTATAAATTTTCTTAATTATGTTTTAATAATATAAGTTATTAAAAGTGATTAAAGTAAATTAATTATATAAAAGGAAGGATGTTACATTTCACCCTCTCCTCTTCATCCGAAGAGGATCTAAGGACCAAACCTTCTTGGTAGCCACCTAGTGTTTGCCAACAATGCAGTAGTGCAAGCGATATAGGGAAAAACTCAAAAGTTATGAAACCCTAACAGAATGGAGAATGTTTCTTTCTCTACGAAACAAGAAATGTTTTCTTGGAGCCTCAAGCTTATTAATGACTTTTTTTTCCCTCTTTTTTAACAACTTTAATTCCTATAAAAATTAGCTATTTTTGATACTTAGAGTTTATGAACATTGCAATTTTGTTTAAAAATCTTGATATTTTTTTTTTAAATATGAATTTAGTCATTATAAAAGGGAATGGAAACAAAGTGTTTTAAGAAAAAAAAATTATCTTAACAAAATGGGAAATTTTTAGAAATAATTCCTAAAAGGAAAATATAATATTACAAACAATTAAACCGTTGAATCAATGTTACTGTATACATGAAACGGAAAAAATTTCAGATTTTTAACTTTTTATGAAAAACCCTAATAATAAAAAGGAAGAGGAACCATGGAGGATGGGAGTTGAAAAATTTGGAGGAGAGGAATTTTTCTCAAACATAGTGAAGAAGAAAGAAAGGAAAAGGAAGGAGAAAGGAAACAAAGCAAAGATTAGGATTTCAAGAGTTTCAAGTAAGTTTTATTATGCATTCTATAAATATTTTGACATATTGATACTTTAAATGAGCATTTCAAACATCAAATAAATTCCATAATTTTTTTAAAAAAAATTGTAAACCACCGCCACCGGCCGCCACTACTCATTGTGCCTTTGTCAAAGTTTTGTTAATAGCCACCACACCCCTTCACCATGAAAGTTCCTTCCTCTACCATTTTTTCTCTTCTTCTCTTCTCCAAATCACGCTACTTTCAACCACTCCTTTATGCACTTATCCTTCTCATCTTTAAGCTACCACTTTCAAACACTCAAGATCCACCACCTCTTCGCCCGTCATTTTTCCTCTCCCTCAATCTCTCATCATTTTAAATACAAAATCTACCATAAACCTCCACCATTTCTCTCCCTTTCTCTACCACTAACCTCCACCACCCAAAACCATGGCTTCTATTAACCTCACATCCACTCTTTCATGACCCCTTTTTATATTTAGCTCAACATATATTTCCTTATTTTAGTTTCATTTTTTTTATTTTTTATTTATTTTCATTTTTATCATTATTATTATTTTGTATTACTATTATTAGATTAAAGTTATTATTATTATTTTTTTTCTAAAGATAGGGTTCTTATTAATTTATTTTAATTTAATTTTTTATGTTAGCATAGTTTAAATAAAAAATACTTTTTATTTTATTTTAATTTATTTTTCTTGATTCTATTTATTGATTTTCTCAAGCAATAATAATTAAAATAATTATGATAAGAGGTTATTAAAATTGATTAAACATGTTTTTTATTTTATTTTATTTTATCATATTATTTTTTAGTTGTATTTCTTATTCACAAAATTTTTCTCATTCCAACATTAACATTAAATTTTTCCTAATTTTTATAATATTTCATTGTTTATGTCTTAATTATTATGTTGGTTATTTACTCTTTAGGATTGTTATCTTTTATTTTATTTCATATATTTGTATAATATTGATATGATTAAATTTTATATTTATGATTATCTTCTCTTATATTATGAATAGTAAATAACTTTCTTTTTATATAATCAATGAATAAATAATAATATAATTGCATCAATTTATAATATAATTGCTTCTCTATTGTTGTAACATTCTTAATTTCTATTTTAATTTGTGAAATAAATTATAGCAAAAGAAGGCAAATAAAGCTAATACTTTTATTTTTATGGTATACAATAGCGGGAAAAATATAATCAGGAGTCTAGTCATACAACGAGTATGAGGTTATGTGACACATTCACTCTCTATAGATTGTGTAAACACACTTCTTAAAATCGTCTATAACTATTCACACTAATTACTTCATCACTTTTTACTCATAATATACTTCTTTTCATTTCATTCTTATTATTCAACTAAAAAAATAGTGTCTAAGTAAGACACTTCCATACTAGGTCTATATTACACATATATGACGAAAATACAATACAATCACCCAAAGCCAATCAAATATACATATCAATTTTCACAACACTTAGATATATTATTCAAACATATGTTTATTGGCAAGAAATACACAATAATACTTTCATGAGCCCAAAATATTCATTATGTTCTAATGATGGGATAGAATTCTCCTTACCTCAAAATGAAGATTTGAAAGAAATTTTGGTGAAAGATATCTAAGTTATTTCTAGATATCACAATAGAGAGAGCTTTTGAGAAAATAGGAAACAAAGAGAATAGAATAGAGGTTGGAGAATTGAGTTCCAAAAAACTTACTTTGATTTGATTAAAACAAAAGTTCAAGTCTAGATTCAAAGAAGGCTCAAGGTTTAAGGGAAGTTTCTCTGAGGAAGAAAGTTGAGAGATAAGCGAGAAAG
This sequence comes from Abrus precatorius, assembly GCF_003935025.1. Taxonomy (NCBI): domain Eukaryota; kingdom Viridiplantae; phylum Streptophyta; class Magnoliopsida; order Fabales; family Fabaceae; genus Abrus; species Abrus precatorius. The sequence continues at coordinate 14,197,921 of NW_020874292.1, forward strand.
TGAGAGAAAAGATGACTTGGATTATAATACAAGTTTTAGAATGAAAATTCCTTAAAAATCACAAATTCTTGCTAGAGTGAGCAAACTCTTGCTTAAGCAAGTGGATTTCGCTTGAGCTAGATCCACTCTCGCCTGGGCGAAAGTATTAGACAATATTTTCTCCATAATTTTTGGTATTCGTGCCTAAGTGATAATGGGTTTAGAGACCTCCATATTTACCATGTGCCTTCTCACTTGGGTGAGACTCATCTCGCTTGAGTAAGATAACAGTTGAGGTAATATTATTATTTCTTGACTGAACAATAATACTTTGAAATACCTAATTTAGAAAACTCAGTTTTTTTTAAGCGAAATCCTTTGCAGCTACTAACATTCATACTTTTCTAATTTAAAACAAAATCTAATAATAAATATTAACAATAAAGTAATTAAGAAAAAGATAGTGTTACAATAATTAGTACTTTTACTACGACATTGATAGTCATTATTATTATTATTATTATTATTTACTATTGCTACTATAGTTATTACTATTTTGAAGTGTGCTACTTTCATAATTATTATCGTTATATTTATTATTATAAAATTATTGACATCACTCTACTAATTTTGATTTATAAAAAAGAAGAAGGTGTCTTGTATATTTTTAGGGAAATAAATTGTTGTGCTGATAAACTAGTAATGACAGGACTAGTAGAATCTTTACCTTTTCATTATTTTGATGTAATTTTCTTTTAGCTATTTCTTTTTCTTTGTTTTGATACTTGTGGTAGTTAAATTGACATTCCTGAGATTTTTGTTTTTTTTTTTTAAACTTTTAACTTTGTTATGTAATAAAAAAATATATTATAAAACTAAAAAGTAGTTTTATTTTTAAACTTAAAATTAATAATATACCGAACAAGGCTTTAACAAACCAAAAAATGTACAAGTCAATCAATTTGTACATCAAGGAACAATTATTAACTAGATTTTGTACCAGATGAAGTTATAAAGTAACATTTTTATATTATTAATTATTTAAATTTTATTGTTAATAATATTAAAAATTAAATTTTGATGTACTATTAGACTAATTTTTTACAATATTAATTGATTAAAATATATCGGTGTAAATATAATTTTACACCAAATTTAATTTTTGTATCTATAATTTTTTTAGTTCCTATATTCTTAAAAATGATTAATTTTAGTTGTTTTCAATCACGTGACTTCATAAAAAATTCAACGTGATTCAAGAATCATGTAATTTAATCACGTCATTATTTATCAAGTGATTAAGGACTGAAACAAATAATTTTAAAAAAATATAAAAATTAAAACATATAAAAAATGTCATTTGATATTATAGTATAAATAAATAAATAAATGATGTGGAGCACTGTGATGAAAGAGTCTCTCTTAAGTATTGAATATGGAATTGAAAAGAGTAAGGGCAACGCAAAATGCTGCAAAGGTCTCTTTTGTGCGAATGCTTATGCAGGCTCACCAAGCTCTATAATCAAGGTGGATAGTCACTATGTAAGGATTTGTCGTTGCTGTTGGTGTGTATGTGATGCCCTATGCCAATCTTAACATGACCTTTATTAGCTAAATTGGCATCACAACTCTTAATTATATAAATTGTTTTTGGATTTGCTTAATAATTCATTGGTACTATTGCTAGCTTAACAAATAAGCATTAATCAATTTTTAGTGTTTATTTAATTATAAATACACTTAAATGTTTGAGGCCTAAGGGAGTAAGTCAGGTTGTGAATCCAATCAATCTAATCTAATTTTAAAATTTTGATTTGAATCAGTTTGTGAGTGTATTAAAAATGGTAAATTTGAATCTAATCTAATTCTAGCTTTAAATTCAGTTCCACTTAACTGGATCTCATCGATTACACTTGTATTGCACTATTGGTGCTTACTTACCAACCCTTCTACTAAGAATTTTGAAGTTTGTTAACGATGTGTATGAGTTTTCCTCTACTTATTTAATCAAATAAGTTATTGTAACAGAATATGCATACGTACAATGTAATTCTAATCCAATAGATACTTTGGCGGAGGAACGGGAAATTACTTAATGTACCGAGTAAGAGTTAAATTTATTGATATCTACACTTTTTCTAAAATATTTTTTTTAATTAAATTGTTAGTCAAGAATTCTTATCAAATAAATTAAGTTTATAAAATTTTATATACATGGTAGGGATGGCAATAAGTAAAGTACCTGATGGACACCCACAAAATTTACTCACAATGAGTAGGGTATTTACCCGCTATATAGGTACGGGTATAGGTATGGATAAAAACTCACAAATTTTAATGGGAATGAGTACAGGTATGTGTATCTAAATATCCACCCCGCCCCATATCCGCATATATATATATATGCTTGAACTTTATTTTACAATTATGTATTAAATTTTTGTATTATTATATTACTCATGTAAAGTTATATAAGATTAATATAAAAATATATTTAATAATAAAGTAAACCAAAAAATTTATTTTAGTTTAAATTTTTAATAGAAAAATTTATTTACTATTTTATATCATTTAATTAGGTTAATACAATTTAATTATTATATAGTTAATATGAGATTGACTTTTTTTTAAAATATTATTTATATATGACACATAAAATATTTTTCACATAAATATTTTTGTTAATAAAATCATATTGATGTTTAAATCATAAATATATTGTAAATATTTTATAAATTTTACAATCACTTACTATTATCGTAAATTTATTATTTATTAATAATATTTAAATTTTATTTTTTATATTTTAATTTAAAATAATATTTTTCTATGCAACATATGTATTACAAGCACAACTATAATCTATTGAATCTAAATAATATTATTCTTACTATTTATTCACGTTCAAAATTTTTTTTGAAAAGATATAAATATAAAAAATTATTGTTAATTTTTATTTATTAATTTTTTCAGATAAAAAAATATAATTTTTTTAATATACACATATATTTCTTTATTATAAAATTTTATTGTGACTATTTATCTTTTATTCAAATTTTTTATTTTAAAATTTATATACATTATAAATATTCAATTCATTAAAATAATTTTTTAAAAATTTATATTTTTGATAAAATACTTTCGTATAGTATATGAGTTAAAAATACTAAGATTAATATATATATATATATATGTATATATATATATATTATGTTATTTTAATTAAATCTATTATTTTTCTTACAATTTCAAATTCAAAAGTTAAAAAAAATATTTTATGTATCCACTTTCTGTTGTTAGTATTGAACTTTTCTACTCTAACTCTATTCTTATTCTCAATGTCTGTCTCATTAAAACCTAACAACTATGAAACGTTATTCATTAGTTTTTAATGTCGTCACAAGATGTCACCAAGTGATCCCACACGAAGGGACAACTATTGTACAGATCTATTTCGTTATTGCTCTTACATTGTCAATCGATTAAATCTCACACAAGATAGGGTTATAACTGACAAATAACTTGTGTGTTTAGTTTCGCTTATTGTTTCTAAAAATTTTAGTTTAGAAAATTATTATACTAAGATATATTTAGCATTTACGATCTTTGAATATTTATTTTTTATCTATGTTTGTACTTTGTTCGGCAACTACATATTGAATTTTTGTATTATTATGCTACTAATGTGAAGTTATATAAACATATTTTTCTTTATAAATAATTTTTTCGTAAACAAGCGCAGGTAATGGGTACAATATGGAGTATGCGGGTACCCAGAGGATACGGGTACGAAGATTAATGTTCATACCCACGCGGGTATGGGGCTGGGTACAGGTATTTTTTTAAAACACAGGTATAGAGATGCGTACTATAGTATCCTACCCATACCCTACCCATTGTCATCCCTAGTACATAGTAATAAATATAATATTACATATTCAACGGTTAAATTGATTAATTTTATATTTAATAAAATTTTATTAAATAGTCTAAGTGTTTAAATTTGACATTTATTATTAATGATTCTATAAAATAATTTTTATTAAGAAAATATTATTAAATTTAGTGCACTGTTAACATTAAATGTTACAAATTTTATTAAAAAATATTATTTTTAAATTTTTTGACATGTGTTCTTAAAATACACATAAAAAAATTGATAGGCTAAAATAAAATAAAATTTGTATTGGAAAAAATATAAAATAATCTCCCCTGAAATCATTTGATAACTAATACGAGAAATTAAAAAAAATGAAAAATAAAGAGACTTTCCTCTAAACTGCTTTATTAAAATATTATTTTTAAGAAAATAAATTATGTTTGTTACTTGATCATATGATGTTATAACTACCAGTGTTTGAGATTTGATTTGATTTAATTTTTATTTAATAAATTATTAAAATTAAATATACAAATAATATGTGTGATTCGATTTAAATATAATATAAAATTGAACTAAATTGAGTTAATACTTTGTAGGTGGATTAAAAGTAATTAATTTAATTATTTATTTAAATTCAAAAACTTTAAAATTAAAGTGAAGTTAAAAATAAAAATAAAGAAAAAAGTTTTAATTAGAATGATGAAATCATAAGAATAGTATATTATATATTTATCTATTTTTATGATAAGATTAAAAAACAATTTTTATATCAAATAATTTAGTTCAATTTTAAGAATAAGAAAAAATGAATAATCATAATATAAAAGATAATTTTTTCAACTTTTGATTTAATTTATTTTTATTTAATTAATTTTTAATCGACTTAATGGTTTAAAAATAGTTTAATTCAATTTTAAATAACTCTAAATATTATACTAAAAAAATATTTTTTATATTAAGTGTTATTACGTGCCAGTTAATATGCTTTCAACTCCAATGAAATACATTTTGTGCGAAAAATAATGTGGTCTAAATTAAAAAATTAAGTAGTTTATGTTATTTTAAAATTTTTAAATAAATGGTAGTTATACTTTGAAATATGAAAGTAAAATAATAAAATATTTTATAAACTAAAAATATAATTTAATTTTAATTTATAAAATGAATTTTTTTCTATATTTATACTTTTTAAAATAAAAAAATCTAATTCTACTAATCGAAGTTGATTCAAATGGTAAACATTTTTATCCAATTATTCGACTTGAATCAAATTCAGATTAAACCGAAAAAAATTTTAATTCTTTTAACTATAAATAGGATTAAATAAACTCCTTTTTGCTTTTTAATCATTAAAAATTTCTCAAACTTCAAATGAAATATTATTTTCATTTTTCCTGTTTTCATTTTAATGAAAATATACAAATTAAAAAATAAAATAATATTTTTATTTAAAAAATTATTTTAATCATCTTAACATGACTTTTCTTTCTTGTTTATTTTAAGTGTGTAAAGCATTTTAAAACTAAATATAGATAAGAGTAAAACAAAAGAATATAATAATTAATGCCAATTTAAACTTTGAAAAATATATAAATAGAAATAAATTATGCTTTTAAAATAATAAATTAAAAAGAATAAAAGTAGTCATTAACAAAATAGTGAAAAGAGAAAATAAGAGTAGGTTTGATATTTTTAAAATAATTTTTATAAAAATAAAATATAATACAAATTTATATTATATTTTATTTTTAAAATAAGATTATTTTTAAAACAAAAATTAAATATGCTCTATTTTTTTAAAAAAAATTAAAATCTCAGGATAAGAAGTGGTCCTGGTGAGTTTGACAGGGATGGAAAAGGTATAGTTCCAAATCCAATCGAAGGCTGAACTAATCATTTGCTGTTTATTTCACGTCACCCATGTAATATACAACATAATTCCCACACGTGTCCCAACTGTATTTTTCTTGTATTTTCTTTTCTATTTAATAAAATACAACAAAAATTCATTCTAATAAATAAATTTTGAGTAAATGAAACAACGGAAGTTTATTATCATACAAAGTATGAACTAGCAAGATCTTATTCAAATTGCCAAAATTCCTCAAAATCCTTATTAACTTTTTTTTCTCCATTTCTTTTTAGAATATTTTAAATATAAAACCTTTTAAAAAGTTTTATAAAATTTTATTATTTTTTTATATCTATCTCTCTTAAATATTAAAACCACCTAACTTTTCAAGAATTAATATAATAATAGAATTTAACTTTAAATAAGAATAAACTTAAATGTTATAATTATTTTTTAAAACCCAATACAATAGTTAATTTTAACAATATTTTAATAGAACATGAGGGGGAGTGTTTATCAAACATAATTTCAAGGAATGGTCATATAGAGAAAAAGATAGTGTTGAACAAGAAGACGAACCATCTCTTTCTAGCCACAAAATTGAGGATAACTTAAATTAAGAAAAAATGAATCAATTTTTAAGATTAGAAAGCCCTTTAGAACACATGCAGTGTAGAGATTGCAAAGCTTTATAAGATGCAGTAAGTTACTTGTGCTAGTTGACAAAGCTATGCAACACTGCCAGCTACTATGGGCAAGGAAATGAAGGGCTCTCCCATACTGTGCCAGTGACCAAACCTTCATGCTCTGCCAACAAGTGCCGTTTTGTAAGCTGCGCCATATAGTTGGCCATGACACATTAATAGACATCCAAGCCATATATGGTCCCAATTCTTGCATCTCACCCTTTCTACAATGCTTAAATTAGGATCTCATTTTTTGTTCTCTTTTTTCTTTTGTTCCCTGAAACCAACCCCACTATGGTTAAAATTCCTATTTACCGTGGTCCTCTATGATCTATCATCAATATAACAAAACTGAGGTTGTAGTTTTTTAAAAAATGGATAATTTTAAAAAGTTAAATTTTATCACCTAGCAAAATTATAGGGTGCTGCCCTTTGTGTCAAGTTATATATGTTGTCATGATTAGCAAGTTACATTGCATAGTTGTGGTCCAGTGGCACCTCCCTCAGCTTCTTTCCCTCGTGAAATATTATAATGATATTTGCTATTGAGTACATAATGATTAATTAGTGAGAGATATTTAATAACACACCACTTGTGTGACCAGTGAGAGAAGGAAACAAGAGATAGATGGGTGGTCAGGTTTTATGGTAGGTGACTAAACAACCACCTTCAGCTCACATGCCTTCTTTATGTGTATTTTAAAAACCTTTACCTTTTTATCTCCTCATGTCATGTGTTATGACGTCCAGTACCTATCCCAATTTTTCAACACCACATTCATTTCTCTTTGGTGCAAAGAAAAGATAATTACCCACCCAAAATGTCACTTTTGGAATTTCACACCACAATTATATTCTCATATTTTTCTAGAGGAAAATGCGTGAGTGAAAACAAAACAACTGCTAAAAATCTGTTACAAAATCATGAGCTTAAATTTTGCAGCATAAGAACTTATTCTTTGAAGTATGAACAAAGTAACCAACAAATATCACCCCAAAAGGAAAAAGAAAATTAGAAACCAAACCAAAAAGGAAGAGAAACAGATCAAAAGTTTCTTACGAACTACTTGAAGAATAACAGAAATAGCTCAAAGAAGACATGAATTTTGTAAAGAATTAATGAAATAAATGCATAAGCGTTTCTATACAGTTTGAAATCTTCACTCTGAAGTTGAAATGAACCTCTGCTGGAATGAACTAAGAGGTTTAGTTTAGTTAGACATGAGGCCCACCAGTGCCTCCTGCTTGTTGTTCCCTCCTACTACCCACCAAGTTCTGTAAGGCTCAGCATGGTTATGGCTATTGCTGTCTTCCTCTGTAGAAGCAGGAAGATTAAGATCAAAAAAGTCCCTAATTTCTGGGGTTGCTTCCTCAAGTACAATTGTTTGACTTTGACAGTTTCTAGTACTCTCAGACCCACCAGCCAAATGAGATCTCTTGTGGCCACCCAAGGCTTGGCCAGATGGAAAAACTTTGAGGCAAATTGGACACTCATGCCCTTTGCTCTTCTTGGACCCTCTCACTGTGTCTTCCTCATTGTCAAAACCAATAGTAGTAACCATTTCATGTTCTTCCACATTTTCATTGTTGTCAATAGTATTATTGTTCTTCATGAGCTTACTTTCTGTTGTTGGGTCAGGGGAGAGGTCTGCTTCCAATTCAGTGCTGTTTTCACTGCTCGCATTTTTTGAAGCAAAGCAACCTTTGATCTTCTTATGACTAGCTCTGTGACCTCCAAGTGCTTGGTATGATTGAAAGATTTTGTTGCAAGTAGTACATTCAAACTTGCCTCTCTTGTGGGAGCTCTTGCTAAATTCAGCTTCTGAAGTCTTGTTTGCCCAACTCTTCAAAGAACTTGACTTCATCTCAGAATCCAAAAGCTTTGCCTTGATTGAAGTGTATTTACTATTACTGAATTCTGTTCCATTGTCCTCAAATTCAAACTGAGAATCAAGCTCAAGCTCAGGCTTCTTATCCTTCCCATTCCTGATGAACTCATTTCCAATATCCTTGGTCTTGTTGACCCCAAATCCATTTTCAGGACACTCAGTAGCCAAAAGCTCTGAACTCTTTTTACCTTTGGAGTTGAGATTTGAAGCAGCAGAATTGCCAAACTCCCACTTCATGTCCCTTGGCTTGGTCACTTTTTTAGCCATCTCAGAACCACTGGAGATAACCCTCTTGCCCTCAACCTTTGGAACCAAAGATGGACCTTCCAATTCAAAGTGCATTGAGTTATTGCCAGAGGACTCGGCAACAGAATTCAAACCACACCAAGGACTCAAATCCCTGCTAAGCATCATCAAGCTCATAGCAACTTCTTCCTGCTCCTGCTCAGCCTCAGAAACAAAAGAAATAGAAGAGGTTGATGGGTCCATGTACCTTGTTCTTCTTCTCTTGGATCTTCTCCTTCGATTTGGAGCACTGGCTTCATTTTCAGATTGGCTTTCCAATTCCAACACCATCTTGTGACTACCATTGTTGTTATTATTAGTCCACGAATCTTGATCATCCAAAAAGGTGTTATTTTGGGTCACTCTTTCCCTATCGGAGTGGCACTTCATGTGACCAAACAGAGCTTTCCAAGAGTGAAATCCTTTGCCACACTCTTTGCAAAACTTGTCCAACACCGCAGTGTCTTCACTTGAATCCGTGAACCTCCAAGTCTTCTTGGGGTTCTCTCTCAGACCATACCCTCCATTGTTAACTCCTGCTTCACAAGTGTCTCCACCATTGCTGTTGAAAGATGAAAGCTTCCTTATTGTTGGTGCTGAAACCTTCTCTTCATTCTCAGTTGAAGCATTGGTGACATGTGACCTCATGTGGCCTCCCAAGGATCTTCCACAAGGGAAGCTCTTGCTGCAGAACTTGCACACGTGCTTCACTTCTTGGTCTTCTTCCATTGGATTGATCATTCAAGAAAGCAACACGGATCAGAAAACAAAGCGAAACACCACAGTGAGTCAGAGACACCAACAATATCCAAGAATGCTGAATTCTTTGATTGATCTCATCAACGCTCCACCTCAAGCGCCGAAGAGAGAAACAGAAGAGGATCGCAAGGGAAAACTGGCACGACCCAGATCAGAAAATGAAGAGAAGAAGAAGAGGAAGCCCATGTCTGGATTCACAATCACAAAAAAATTCCAAGGTGAGTGCAAGATCTAAGACAGAAAAAGAGGAAAAGAAAAAGGGGAAGCGAAGAGAACGTGTAGTAGTAAAAAGGTATATAGTATAGTAGTAGTAGCTCTCTTGCCCTTAGTTGAATTTTGAAGAAAAAATCAAAGTTGAAGAGGTGGAGAGGAGTTGTGTGAGTTATACCTTTGTTGCTAATGATAGCTATGATGGATGAGGAAGGGAAGGGAGAAAAGAACAAATAAGAGTGAGTGAGTGAGTGAGCGTTTGTTTCTCCAATTCTCTCTCTCTCTCTCTCTCTTAAGCTTGACTGTATTAGGAGGAGAAATCCATGCATGGAAGCAAAGATTAAAATAATAACAACACAAAAAAGAAATAAAAGAGTGGTAAAGAGAGAGGGACAGCACGTGTACTCTCAACTGAGGATCCTACGCCACCCATTAATCCAACGGTCTCAGATATGTCCACGTCAGCATCATGTTGCTGATCATGAACCTCCAAAAACTACCTGCATCCCCACTATTCCTTCCTTTGTCTTGCTATTAAGGAAATGCCCCAATGCTATAGAACACTTCAAGTGAAAGCTTCCACCCTCGCCGTTATTCTTCTCCACTTTCTATTACTCATGTTTTTTTATTTGTCGGATATAAAACACATTCTTATTGTGGGTCCCCTCCACCTAGTCCCATTTCCTTCATAATTTCCATTCAAATATTATTTTCATTTTTTCAAATTTAATGTATTTCAAATTTTTTAATTGTTTTTGAGTTCATTCAATTTATGTAAGTTCAAATACAAATTATATTTATTAAATATTATTATCATTATGTTCTAATAACTTTTTTCTGATGTATTTTTCTTATTATTAATCAGATGTAATATATGTAAAATTATGGTATAATGAACTCACGTAAAATTTGGAGTGAATCCAATCAAAGTGTGGCAATGGCAAGCCACTGCTTTCTTGATTCTGCAGAGCGATTTAGTGAGAACAATTTGGTAAAGTAAAAGTCCTAAACATTTGAATTGGTGAGTCATTATCAAGTGGGGTTGTTTGGAAGCTTTATTTAAGTTAATATTCTTAAAGATGGGTTGGTCCTTGGGCATGGATATGAGGTCCATTTCTTGCTGTTGCACCTATAGGTTATGGCTGAACTGAGCCATACCACCAAAACATAGGGCAGGCACAAGCTGAGCCTGAGCTGAGGCGAAACAAATGCAATGCAACCAAAAAAAGGGACATTTATTTGCGACCAAGAGTGTTGTGTTGTGACTCTCTTTTATCTCTATTGTTTTTAATACCCTTCTGGAATTGTCTATGTAAAATATTGTAAATGCCCCCAAGCAAGGGTTGGAATTATACAGCTATATTCTCCAAAAATGGACATTGGAATTTGGGTGCAAATAAGAATGTGGAGAGTTTTTCCATTACATGAGTGTTGCCTTCTTGTGGGGACACCCACTTGAGATCCCTTTTGCTTGCCCTTAATTCTCCAAATCCAATTGAAGCTGTCATAGCCAGCTTTAACCTTTTTAACTGCTCGCAAACAATGTTGCTGCTGCCTTACTCTTTCTCTTCTAATGACATGTAAGAGATTGTTTTTAGAGGGAATTTTAACCATAAAATATTTATTTTAATTATTTAGATTTTACATATTTTATATAATTTAATAAATATGTATACCATTCTAAGGGTTTTTAAAAAAAATAAATTTGATCTTCTATTAAAATATCTAATGCATTATAAAAATAATATTAAGTTAAGAATATTTTAAAATAATGGAAATGAAATAATGTTTATTTGTTAAAATTTCAATCATTATATTAATTTTGAAGATTTGATGATAGGGGAAATCAAATAATGATATGAACTAAAATAAAAATTTAACATCATTATTTGGATATATAAACTAAGCTTCATTTCATTATTTAAGAAATCATAATAATAATAACAATAAAACATTTAATTACATACTATATCTCTCCAATTAGGTGAAACAAGAATAAAATGATAGATTAAATTTAAAATATTATTAAATTTTATTTTAAATTATTCAAACAATAATAATCACTATTCAAGTTAATTTTAATAATTTTAGAAAGTTTTCTTAAACTTATGCAAGACACTTTGCTCTCTTAAATTTTTAAGAACTTTTCATTCTTTATTTTTATATAATAATTAATATGTAGTAAAATATAACAAATAAATTTTAAATATTTGCTAACTGAAAAAATGTTAAGTTAGCATTTTTTAAAAATTAAATAAAAATATAATTTTTTTTATTAAATGAAGTCACCTAATATAAACTTAAGAATTTTTATAATAAAGTGAAATTATTTAAAATATGTATTAAAATGAATTTAAGATTGTTAATATATGTATTAAACTTAGATATTTACACCAACTTTATAATCTTTTATAAAATATAAAATTGACATATATAAATAGTTGAATCATTTTATATTATTTTTTATTATATATATTAAGTTTTATATAATTTCAATATTTATATGTATATTTTTTTTATATTTTAAAAATATATTATTCATTAAAATAATTTAATGCAATAAAATATTTATTAATTTATTTATATATAAAATTTTATGAAGTTAATTTATTTAATAATAACTTTTAAACCAATAAACAGATTAATTAATTTCATATTTTATAAAAAAAAATTATAGGAAGTGTAAGTGTTCACATTTGACTCTAATACCAATAAATTTTAATGTTAAATATGCTCTAAATTAAAAAATAATAATATATATATATATATATATATATATATGAAATTCGTTGAAAACATGTACTAAATTTGCACACTTACATTGTTTAATAATTTTTTATTAAAAACAAATTAATTACTTGCTTAAATAATTTTCTATTATTTTTATAATCATATATATTAAATTTTATATTATTTAAATATTTGTAAGCATGTTATTAAAATTTTGATATTTATTTAAGAATAAAATAATGCTAAAAAATACCTATTCATTTTACTTTTATATAAAATTTTATAATATTAATCTATTGTATAAAAATATTGAAGTCAACAGTTAGATTAATTAACTTTACACTTTATAAAAAATTATTAAATGATATTAGTACATAAAATATTATATATATATATATATATATATATATAATGTGCTATTTTTAATTACATGAGCTAATAAAAAAATATATACTAAAATAAAGGAAAAAATATGATTAATTAATAATTTTGAGTTGAGCTTAATAAAAATATAAATGTATAATAATATTTTATAATTTATTTATTTATTAATTATTACATTTAGTCTTAAAATTTATATTAACATGTTCTTAATCAATATAAATTAATTAAACTTCATATTAATTAGTATTTTTGTGATATTGATTTAAGAATTCTTAGTCAAATATTTTATTAAAAATTATATTATACTACACTTAAATTATAAAAAATTGTGTGTATATTATTTTTTGAAAATATTTACTTTTAATTCTTTAATCGATTCCTTAAGATATTGGGTTAAATTTTTTATTAATTAATTTAAAAAATATTAATCTAAATATTTAAAATAAAATTTAACTATCTAAAAATTAATTTTTATTTTATTTTTATAATTTTAATATAATAAATATTTTATAATAAAATTATTATTTTTAATTAAACTCTGTTAGGAAAGCTCTAAAAGTATCTTCTTAGGTTAGCATCACCGATCCCATGATACTGCAGATTGGGCAGCAAGTACATGTTGTCGAGCCTTGTGGTTGGTGAATGCGTTGTTACTTTACGACAATGATGCCATTGGGTGTTCAAAAGTTGATGCTCCGTTTAGTAACTACAATGTCGTCACGGATCAGCATCGGAGGCCATGGGTGCCCGGCAATTTTTTACGAGTAGAGCTAGAAAGAATTTTTAAAAAATATATTAATTAAAAATTTGATCTAGTTTTTTTTTTTTTTTTGTATATATACAATTGTGGAATAAGATAAAATTAGCTTAAAGTAATAAAATAAAAAATTAAATTGTGATAGTTTTTTGAAAAAAATTGTTAAAATATATGTATATATATGAGACATTTTAAGTGAGAAGAGTTCTGTATTATGAGATGTAAGAAACATTAATAATGAACATTGAATTAAATAATTAGAAAGAGAAAGAAAAAAGTGGTCATTATTAATATTTTTCACTTTTCATAATAACAAACTCCTCTTACTTGAAATGTCATATATATATATATATATATATATATATATAGTGTAAGTTTAAAAATTCTTACACTCAATTTAAATTTTTTATTTAATTTATTTTTAATAAGTTATAATTTATTACTTTACTAATCATTGATATAAATTAAATGTAAGAATTTTTAAACTTACACTTAATTAAGATGAGTAATTTTTAAAAAGTCTTAATTAAGAATATTTTTCATGTATTTTATATATTATTATTTAATCTAATTTACATTCAAATAGTAAAAATTAGATTATGACTTATATTAGATGAGATTTTTTATTATATAAACTTAATAATTGCATAAAAATATTTTTAAATTAATCTCAGTTCACAATGACTGTTTATTATCAAAGGTTTTTGTTCGGTGGACAAATGTACCAATTGAAAAGTAATAAATGGTTCTTAAATTAAGTTTCCAAGTTATCGTTCTACAAGAATTATCTTTCAATTACTATGAGTTTTTTCTTGTTGAGTTGTTTGAGCGCAAGGAATGTATAATTATGACGTTTCAAATTTTCAAAACAGAATTACACACACACCTTAAACAGAATTATATAGAGGAAACCTAGAGTATGTGGGTTCCTTATTCATTCATCTATGTTTGTTTACCAATTAACCCTAGATCTGATTCCATGCAATCACCAATCATTCCTAATGTTGTTACTAACACCCAATGGTCATGCAAGATATTAACTAATGAAAGTATGAAGTGCCTATAAACTTGTTAATTAATCCATCTAATCTTTACTCTCGTTTGTCCTACAGATCTGTTAGTTAATCAGGTGCGATCACTTAAGATGTAATTAACTAGGGTTATGTTACGAGTGGTCAATTCACAACACATAATCAGCATAGTGGAGCAATACTAATCACAATGGAAATCAAATCTGAATTTAATTATCAAACACTCATAGAGTCACGAACAAGGTTTCTCATAACCCTAGCTAAGGGTTTAATTACGAATGCTTAAAAGAAGAATTCGTGCATTCATAATTAAAGCCATTAATACAATAACTAAGAAAGATGGAAAGAAACTAGAAGAATGGTCCCGTTCTCCAAGTCCGGTCGCTTAAAGATCTAACTCCCTCTAGGATGTACTAATGATTTCAAGTAGAAGATGTAAGATAAGTTCGTTGAACTCTAAGTTCCCAAATCCTCCCAGCCAAAAAGTCCCCCTTGTTTCCCTTCCTTTCTTTTTATAAGCTCTCGGATCTCCACTATGTTGAAAATTTGTGGGCTCTGCAGTGTAGCACGGCCATGCCATATAATCAGCACAGGCGTGCTAATAAATAGGGAACATGGTCGTGTTTAATAGTAACATGGTCGCGCATATCAGCATGGGCATGCTGGTGAGAGAGAGGATAGGGCGTGCTTGCTTCTAAAATAGTCAAATTTTCTTCATTTTGTGCCCAGAATCTTGAAAATTCTTGTTACTCTATTCATGCTCACCTGCAACAATTAGCGGAGGATTTAATATAGAAACCCTTCAATATGATGATAAATACACATAAAAAATATTGCAAAACATGGGTTCATTAGTTTTCTTTTTTAAATTTAATCAACCAATATTCTTTATAAAGTAAGATTTGTATATTTTATACTCCTACAAATATTAAGATTTACAACTTAATTTAGTGTAACATGTGTTTAATAGATTTTTAATTTTTTTTAGCTTTGTATAAGCATTGAAAAAGGAGATAAACAAGACAATACTAACTCGATAAACCTAATTATTTCAATATACATGATAAAGATAAAAAAATGTTTACTAATGTGTGATCAACAAATTATTATAAGCTTTAATATTTTCTTTGTCTTCACATTTTAATAATTTTTTTTTTTACTTTAGTCACTACCTTTTTACATTTTTGACAAGCATTTGCTGCAATAGGACGTATGAACCAAAAACCTATTAATAAATAAGAACACATTCCAACCAATTCCCAAAAAATATAAATTTGTATCAAATTCGAGCTAGTAACTAAACCCAACATTGAAATATTAAAAAAAGTAATATAAGCAAAAAATCTCAAATATCCTTGATCATGAGACATATAATTATCACTATAAATAAGAACCAGAATGCCAACAGTAGTAATTAAAATTGACATAATAGAAATAAGTGAATCGATCAAGTATCCAAACTCTAAAGAAAGATCATTATTTATGGTCCAAGACCATACATATTGATAGATGGAACCCTTATTGATTTGATAAATAGACATATCAATCGAAAAAATCATAACTATAATTAATAAAAAAAATACTAGGAAAAGCCCATATACGGCGAAGATTTTTTGTTGCCGTCGGAAAAAGGTGTCAAATGTCAAATTTTGATTGGATCGTATATATTAAAGATTAAAAATAAGTACATTAAAATATAAGAAACAAAAAAAAATTGAAGAGACTAAAAAAGACACTCAAGTAGAGATTAAAATCATATTTAAGCACTATTTAATGATCTACATGTGATAAGATTTCTATGTTGTTAAGTTAAAAACATATAATTATTGAAGTATGATAAAACAGTGGTAGTAACATTTTGTAATCTTTAAAATATTTTCTATTACATTAAGAAAGTTATGTACTCTTTGTTTGTTCTTTTTTTTCATAGTTTTACTATTATGACCTTACTTGTGGATTTTATCTATTTGATTTTGCTCATAAAACTTAATCAACTTGCTCATATGACTCCCGTAACTTTGTGATTTATTCTAGAAATTTGACTTCTTTCAACTATGTAGAAATATTAGTTTTATGAAATTTTATTTATTCTTCCTTCAATATAGATGCAAGCCATGAATAATGATGTATAACTCTTATTAATGACACAAAGATTAATTAATTTAGACAATTACAAACATCTTTTAAGTTTATAAATGAGGTTCTTGGAGTAATGTTTATATTTTCACTTTCAATCAATTTCTTTACTCTTCCTTTCATTCATTTATATATAACCATTTTTCTTTTCTTTTTGCTATTTTTGATTTTCTTTTACAATTGTGCATATTTTCTTTATTTTTGCATATAAGAGATGTAGAGGTGAATTTATGAAACAATTCAACAACGCAATTGCTCCATTCATAAACTCAAGGTCATCAAAATATTTTATAATTTCAATGAAAGGGACCAAGAAAAATAAATAAAGCTCAAAGTAAGTAACTAGTTTTATCTCTATCTCAAACATGCTGAAGGCCAAGAAAAATTATCTTA
Source organism: Abrus precatorius (assembly GCF_003935025.1). NCBI lineage: Eukaryota > Viridiplantae > Streptophyta > Magnoliopsida > Fabales > Fabaceae > Abrus > Abrus precatorius. Next base: position 14,214,895 of record NW_020874292.1, read on the forward strand.
ATATGTCTCAATCATATTAGAAACATGCAATAAAAAAAAGTAGCCTTAAGCCAGTTATACACTACTAGAAAATCTGCAAACATAGACGAATTTACAGACATATTTTTTTTATTATTATAGACAAATTTTAGCATTACAGACAGATTTATAGACAGTTACAGTCCGTCTGTAATATGCGCGTCAATAAATAATTACAGACAAAAAAATCTATCTATAATTTACAGACGAAAAAATCCGTCTGTAATTCATTTATGAAATTTTTTAAAAGTTATTTTGTTTTTTTTATAAACATAATTATTCCTCCCTGTTCCTAATTATCACAATTTATAAACATAATAAAAACTACAAAATTATATATTTAAATAAGAAATTATTTATACATATAAAATTAAAATGTCATTACAAATGAAGAAGTAAACATATAAAAAAATAATACCAAAAATAAAATAAAATAACATTGTATATCACTAACAATTGGTGTGATCATCTTTTAAAAAAGTATCATCATTAGTAGAGGAGGAGTCAGAGGAGGAATGACACATGGAGCTGAAAATTGGTGGTGTTGGAGCTGGTGGAGGAGGAAGAAGAGGTGTAGAGGTGCTTGCTCTCATGACCTCAAAGTATGCATGCATCTGCATATGTTGCTGCTGCTGCATTTGTTGCTGCACCTCCCTTTGCATCCTCGATGCCACCTTATTCTCTATCTTCTTCTCCATTTTCTTCGCCCACTTCTTCTTCTATGCACTTTCCTTGGTCTTCCACATCTCCTCATTTTGCTTCTACAGTTTTTCATTCAAGGTATGGACCTGAGTGCGGACCATGTCCTCTACTTTCTTAGGTACAAGAGAAGAGGCATCTCTAATGACAGATGCAGGGGACATGGAGTCTACAAAGCGGCTCCCCATGCCGTAAATGCGGCCTTTAAAAAGGCCACCCACCGTCTCTGACCATATAGTATCCTCATCAACTAACTCTGGATCCTAAGAAAATGCCTCCTCAAGCCTTTGAACATAGTCATCCTATAGTTCAATGCAGATAATTATATATTAGTCTCAAAAATTATTTGATAAATCATTAATAATAACATATAGTATCGATAAGAATTACTTACATATGTGGCCTGAGATCGTATATCAACCCACAAGGTTGTCTCCCTTGCGAGTATGTGTCTCCTTGAACACCTCTCCATGTGTAGGTGGTCTCTTCATTGACTTTTCCTGCAATTTCAATTAAATCACCATCTCAAATATCAATTATAGATTGAATAAAATAATTAAAAGAATCTTAAAAACCACATACCAAGTTCGCTTTAGTGTCAACTAAAGTCGTAGAACCACCAGTATGCAATGATCCTCCTTTTAAGGATGCCCTGTTTGTCATGTTCTTTACAGAGAGATTTTTAAACTCATTCGTACCCCAATACTCCTGCAAGACATGAAGGAAGTTGGGTATTATCCAATCAGCAGATGATGGATCTTGACCGGCCTCAGTGTATATTTGTCTTAGTCGCTTTGCAGTGCGACTCTTCCATGCCTTGAAAATCATCTTTTCATCCTGGGAGAGAATGGAGAAGTTGCTCTACATAAATACAATTTCATTAGAAGAATTACAAGAAACAATATCTAATTACACTTAGCTGAAATTAATTAACTGTTATTACCTTTCAGTCTTTGAACCATTCCATCTTTGTATCCTTAGGCACCTTTTCAAAACTTGTGTAAGGCGCATCAAACATCTTTTTAATGGTATTTGTGACCTGGTGGAGACCCTTCTGCGGTAGAATCCAACTTAACACACAGTAAAATAATACAATTATTATAACATTCACATCAAATAGAGTTATTATTCATATTTTAAATTTAACTTACCAAGTAGATCCATCCCATCTTAAAGTTGTAAGTGATCTCGATGATGCCTGGGTCTATGATGATTGTTGGCCACTTACAGGTGGGACAATAATGGATCCCTCACCTATGCCCTATGTAGAAGGAGGTTGTGTGGCATGTGTAGTCAGCAGTGAAGGGGGAGGAGCAACATATCTAGGGTTAGGCACCATGATAAACTGCTCTTGTCCCCTACCCTGCGATGTTTGCATAGTAGCTGGTGTGGAGGTGGAAGTGGGAGTAGTGGATGAAGGAGTGTTGCCATGATTAGAATGCTGAGCAACATTTTTTTTACCTTTACCTGCCATATCTGAATCAAATATAATACATATTTAGAGACCAAATACACAATATTGTATCAACCTTTTATTACACATTACACAAATTTCTAATGTAAATTTTGGTAGAATCTCCCCTAATATATGAATATTTTCTTATATTTATTTACACTTAATACAACAAAATTCTAATGTAAATTTTGGCAGAATATCTCTTAATATATGAATATTTCCTTACATTTGTTTACACGCACTTAATATAAAAATCTAAATTTTCTTTACACATAATCTATATATTATGTAACAATCTATTAATCAATGCATCAAAAACATACACATTACAATCTTAAACCGTTCTAGAGCACATCCCCTTATAACTCTACAATATGCATATTCTACAAACTCCGCAAACACAAAGAATCCTACAACACACAATAATCAGGTTTGGAGAAGGACCTTTACGCCTTTCCCCCCAATCATACAATCTCTGATCCTACAACTCAATCTTAGAAATTTTAAGTCTCTAAAATATATCAAAAATAAAAAAACTAAGCTGATTAAAAGTTATAGTATCGTATCAGGAACACAATCATGCAAATTATCTTTCAAAAGGATGCTTCAATCACTCGCAAAGGTCAAAAAAACTGAGCTCTTAGAGAGAGAGACAGAGAGAGGCGAGAGAGAAAGGGAGATTTATATAAAAATGAGAAAAGGGAAGGGGGAGGCACGATTTTATGGGTTTCAGACATTATAAACGGGAAAATCTGTCTATAAATGGTTTAATGAAACGATGTGTTTTAAAGGTTCATTTATAGACGAATTTTTCCGTCTATAAATTCGTCAAGTCTATTTACAGACGAAAATAGCCACATGAAAAGTCGCTTAAAAGGGGTAATATTTACAGACAAAAAAATTCGTCTGTAACTCCCGCTCCCAATTTCCCTCCAATTTTCAAATTACAGATGGATTTTTTTGTTTGTAATTCCTGTCTATATAGTTTCGCGCCAAATAGCGGGCAAACTACAGACAGATTTTATCCGTTTGTAATACAGACAGATTTTTCAAAAATTAAAAAAAAAATCACAAATCCGTTTGTAAATCTATCTGTATAATATCTGTCTATAAATAGCGCTTTTCTAGTAGTAGTGATAAGTTAAGTTCTAGAACTTAAGTCCTAAGGGGATAATTACACAAAACAATGAGGAAAGGAGTATAGTTAATTAAGTTAGGATAAAAATTTCCTTTAAGGCACGAAACTCATATTTGTGGGTTAAAGTTTAATCCAGAGAAGAAAAAAAGTAAAGAACTTAACTAATTATTAGTTTCCAAATGAAAATCTTATTCCAGTGATAATCACTCAACATACTCTTTTATCTAAGAAAATTGGGTTTCTTGAGAAAAAAAGTTCCTTAAGGGAAAAAATTTCAAATTATCATAAAAATGGCACACGTATTTACTTAAGAATATGTAATAACAATCATGTTATTGGGAACTCCTTTATATTTAAAGCAAAACATTGTTCTCAATGTTTGAAATAGTTAAATGTATGCAAAGAGGTCAATGAATAAAAAGAAAAGGGATTCCTTGATAAGTCTGAGGAACAGCCTCTAGTGGGGAAGCACGGCCATGCTTAACTATAAGCACACCCATGCATAAAAAGTAGAGCTCTCATTCCCAAATTGCGATTGCATGCATGATCGTGCATGCTACTAGCATGGGCGTGCTTGTAAATTAGAGCTCAAAAGTGAGCACAGTAGTGACTAACTCAGCTCTCTTGAGCTCCTAGTATGCTTATTCTTCATCCTAAAAAGTAAACAAAAGCAAAATTAAGATAAATAAGAGGGAATAAAATTAAAATGAAAGATACAGGTTGCCTCTTGGAAGCTCTTGTTTATCGTCACGAGTCTGATAGTCCTGTTAGATTATGGTGGAAAGAAGACATGAGTCTTAGAGGTAACTTTCTTGATATGTAATTGTCTTCCCAGCAGCTTCTCCTTCATAACTCGTCATATGAGAAAGGTTAATAATAGGAGGAGAATTAAAATAAAGATAAAAAATTAAGCTCTGAATTGAAAGGCTTATTAGTAGATATTTTGAGTTTTTGTCTTTTCTTTTCTTTAGATTGCTTCTTCCTTGACCTTTTTCTTGTAGTTCCATGCTTCACAAGATTTAAGGGGAAGGAGAAGCAACATCCACAATGTTCACAAAGTTATAGGACTCTTGGCAAGAAGGGTACTTTAAAGAATTAAAAACTCGAAACACAGCTTCCTCATCATCTAGCCTTAAGGTGAACTTTCCTTCTTGTACATCTATGATGACCCTTGCAGTGGCCAAGAAGGGTCTGCCTAAGATGATAGGAACGTCATCATCCTCTTCTATATCAAGCACCACAAAATCAGCAAGAAATATAATCTCCCCAACTTTTGTCACAACCCTGCATTACTACTCCTAATTCAAATTCATTTATGAGACAATACAAGTATAGTACATGAAATATAATTTTCAAAAACTAAACTTCAACATCTCAACAACAAAGTAACGAAGACTTAAGGGCATTTCATATAATCCAAAGATTACATAAATGTACGTATTTATAACAGTTGCTCTACATGGAGCTCAAAATGCCAATTTATAAACAACAATTACATTTCTTGAAAGCTGTAGCTATAGTCTAGACCTATCACTAAGACCTAGACTAAGAAAATACATAAAGCTAAAATCTTTTCAGAAAGGCTAGATGACTCCAAAATTCCTCAGCCAGACCTTTCAGCATGAGAAGCAGACACATTATCTGTCACATCTGCTCATGTACTACCTTACGATCATTGCAAAACACATACATCAATATAGACAAAATGTAAGGGTGAGCTTACGAAATAACATCCAGGTCATAAAAGTAAAATATGAATATAAATGTTTACACAACTTATTATTTCAATATTTTGTAACACATGACACAGCAATGTAGTCCATCTAATGCAAAATGCAATAGCTCAGTTCCAATTAATTTCACAACCCTAGTAGTCCATAAGGAACCTACAATTCTCTGGTTTGAGAGTGACCCATCTCGGTACCTAGATTCATATATATAGCATAATATAGCTTGGCATGTTATCTAATCGATACATGCCTACCTTACCTAGATATGCAACTAGGTTCTAAAATAATGAATATCAGCACAATAATCCAGTTCAGCCATAGTTATGTGTTTAACAATTCAGGAATATCTAGCAATATACATACATGTACAGCAATAACTCAACACGTAAACTTTTATTATAGCCTCACATCAACACTCATTCATTCCTTTCAACACACAAGATTCAATGTCTTTATTAAATATTTCAGCCTACATGTCTTACCATAACAATCCAACTTTTACAGTCAGTCACAAAGATACTTGGTGTTCTACCTTAGGATTTGTCCCTACACTAACTCATTCTCAGCTAAAACAAAATTATACATACAAATACCTCAACATATAGTGAATGAACAAGGCCAGCTCAGGTAAACTCCTTTTACTTGCAACGAAATTTCTTAGATCAAAGCTTTCGTGAGTTTTCAAGAAAAAATAAAGCTTAAGATCTTCAGATCTCCCTATTATCACAAAATAGAGACTCTTGAGAAGAGAAATCAAGAAAGGAGGGATGGAATAAGGGAACAAAGCCCTAGAAACTCACCTAGATATGCACTAAGTAGAGGTTCTTACTTGGATATAGAAGAAGTTCGACCTTTGAGAGGATTTTTTCTAAGGGAAGAAGGTGAGAGAACAAAGAAAAAACGTGAGAGGTTGGTGGTTTAGTGAAAAATGAAAGCTTTCAGCTCAAAATTTCCTTAAATATCCCTCAACTTGTGATCTTCTCGCTACAGCGAAGCTTTTTTGCTACAGTGAGGTATACCAGATAGTGGAACCTTTATGCTATTTGTCATTTTTGCTGTAGCGAGAATGTTAGTTGGGTCAACCTTATCCACTTCTCACTACAGTAAGAGAGCTTCAAAAGGCCTTGTTCTGGATGACCTATTCTTGCTACAACGAGATATCTTGCAATTCTACATCAACCAATTATCCAAAACTCACACAACATGTATCAACTTTTTACTCAGCAACTATACAACATATACATACATGATTTCAAGTCAGTTCATGCTATTATTATCATACATCAATGCATTAAAAATACAAAGATGTCATAATTAATTTGTTACAACATCAAGTTTAAAAGTAAATAAGCATAAATATAATACAGGCCTGACAACTATCATAAGCACATTCTTCATTATGCTTTTAGGATATGTGATCGACCAATCTGCCAACTAAAGTGACATAGAGGTCAGCTTCGGTTTATGTATTTTAAGCTTTCTGAAAATAGAATAGGACATAAGGTTAATATTGACTCCTAAATAACATAAAGTTTTATCAATATAAGTTTTTCCAATGGTGCACAAGATAGTAAAACTCTCAAGGTCCTTAAGCTTAGGTGGAAGCTTTTTAAGGACTATAATTGAGCACTCTTCAGTGAGCTTCACAATTTCATGTGCTCTCAACTTCCTCTTATTAGTCAAAATCTCCTTGAGAAACTTAACAAATTTGGGCATTTTTTAAATAGAATCAATGAAAGGCCTATTGATGTGCACTTTACCTAATAGCTCTAAGAATTTGTTAAACTTTGCATCGTAGGAAGGGTGGCCTTGCAACCACTTCGAGAAAGATATCCTAGGCTTATAAGGCCTTAGCTGAACAAGAGACTCTTCTTTCTTTTTCCCTTCAAGCTTTGTGCTTGAAGCACAACCTTGCTTATGAGGTGCATGACCATGTTTGTTGAACATGCATGGGCATGCATAATCTGAACCATGAGCATACATGTGCTTTTGTTTTATGATTCTTGCACCTTTTTTTTTCACTTTTAAGGGTGATGACATTGCATTACTCCTTCGGATTAGGTTCAAGTTAGGTTGGTAATGTTTCTAGCATTCTGTGACTTAGAAGACTAATGATTTGTTCCAATTGAGATTCAACCCTTAAAGAATATGATTTCATCTCTGATTTAATTTTTGCGACCTTTTATTCTCTTTTTGAATATGTTGATCTAACCTTGCTTGAATATTTGACATCCTCTTGTTAGAATAGTGCATTATTTGCTCTTGAAAGTTGGACTGAGATTTAGGGACCTTTTTTCCCTCTGGTCTGGCTCCATTATTATGCATATGGGGAAGGTGATAAACATTTGAATTTTTGCTTCTAAAGTTATTTTCCCTAGAATTAGAAGAATTACCTCGCCATCTTGAATTATAATTATTGCTCATGAAATTTGCGTCTTCTTTAATTTTAGTGACTTGGTAATTGTTGTTGTCATGACCAAAGGAGCCAGAATGCTTAAACAAAGAAGTTGCATGTGGTTTGGTTAATTGTCCCTGTATTTTCGATAAGGACTTCACCTGTTTGGTTAGAGTTCTGACTGAGTTGTTAGAGGATTATTGCTCTTTGCTAGATATACTGGAATAATCTCCCTCTTTCCACTCATGTAATGGTCAGTTGTGTGTCACTGATAACTAGCAGATATCATCTTATCCACCAATTTATATGCCTCGTCTGGATCTTTTCTCATGAAGACTCTTTCAGTTACTGCATCAATTGTGGCTCTATTAGAGACTAATAATCCACTATAAAAAATTTGCATCTGTCTCGACATAGGAAAATATCTAAGGTCTCCAAATCAAAGCAAACAAAACAAAAAGAAAATTAAAGAGAAAGAAAGTTTAATACTTAATCATGGGTTAAATTTGGTTCCAGTATCACATAACCAAAACTGAAGTTTATTTTAATACACACATATATACATATACACAGACATTCTAGTGGGTTAGAATCAATTGTCACAACAACCAAAACAAAAACAAGAGAAATAGGAAATAAAAAAAAATCTTTTGAAATCAATGACCATCTATTCAAATATCAGGGAATTAAGTTCACGATAATGGGGAGGAGAAATTGTAATAAGTATACATCTAGAAGGGGCAAAAGAGACAATAGCTAAGACAATTAAAGAAGAACATGTGGCTGTAGATCCTTATGATTAGGGAAAGAGGCAAAGTACAAGGCTTAAAATAACCAACTCTAGGATCAAGAATTACGTGTCAGGTAAAAATTCGTATAAGAATTTAGTTAAGGAGAGAGAAGAGCATGGAAGGATTCTGACTCTTTCTCCCTGGATGTTTCTCTAATTTTATATATTTTTTCTTTTTTTTTGTTCATTTATATAATTCTTTATATATTGCTACTCGATGTTAGTAACCTTTCCTCTATTGTAGTAAATTCCTTTTATCAATAATACAATATAGAGACATTTTTTTTGTTAACTCATTGAGTTGTTATTTTAAATTGTTCATCCATTACATAATTTTTATAAAATTTTATTAAAAAATAACTTCATTATATTACTTTATTTTAATAGGTATTATATTTTTAAAATATAAGTATAGATCAAAATTTGGACAATATACTTACAAATGTTTAAATTATGTAAATTTAATATAAAAGATCATGAAGATAATATAAAATAATTTAATAATTGATTGATCAATTTTATATTCTTAAAAAAGTTATTAGAAAGTATAAATGTTAAAGTTAAAGAGATAATCATACACAAAATACATATAGAAATTAAATGTTAAATTTTAAAAAATATAAAGTAGGGTGTTTAAAAGTTAAACTACCAAAGGATAAAGCATAAAACTTCGTACTATATTATTTGGGGAAAGAAAATTTTTTAAATTACAGAGTCTTCTACTAGACTTTCGTTGTAGGAAATAAATTATGTTATTTCAAGGAGAAATACACATTGAAGTTCAATGGCATGGATATAGTTTTTGACAAAAAAAAAAATCAAAGAGAATCATAAGCCCATGCACCCTAACAAGCCAGGAAACTATAAAAATCTAAGTCCAAAACTTATTGAAGGAATTACTTTTTCAACTCATTTCTATAAAGACTAACAGAAGAGCTTTATTTTAAAGGTTGCCTTTTGAGACGTTTTGAAGGATTATAAGAGCCTCATTCTTTGTCGAATAGAAGGCTACATTTCAAGAAGATTTGAAAGATTGCGAAAAAAGTCTCATCAACAAGGCTATATTTCGAGCAAAGGGTAGCCTTTCGAGGAGTTTATTGAAGATTTTCAAGACCCTAGACTGAAAGTAGCCAAAACTAGTCAAAAAATAAGAATGGACAGAGAAATTATTCTAAGTTCACAAGACAAAGATGAACTCACAGATTTCCCTTAAAACTAGTCGAAAACATAAGATGATAAGAGAAATTATTCTAAGTCCACGAAAGTTTTTTGACAGGCTTTCTCAAAATTGTCAAAATATAAGAAATTTATCTTAAGGAAAGACACAAAAGGGGGACCAAGAGGGGAGGAAACATGACAAAAATCATAAGGTCTAAAGCCACTATCAAAGGAGTGGTTACCAGCATTTAAAAAAGAAAGGTTTCTTTTTGCCCACGATCGTGCCTTCTACATAAAACTTAAAAAAGGTATACTTCCATAAAAAAAATTAAAGTCTAAATTGTATAATTCTCATATATATATATATATATATATATATATATATATATATATATATATAAAGAGAGAGAGAGAGAAGAAAAAGAAAATAAAAAATAATAGTAAGATAAATATATGCTTAAATGTATAAATATAATAATTGATAATTTTTTTAAGCCAATATGTAATATTGTATGCTAGGTTATTAATAAGTATATCACCACCAATATGTTATGATTGATTCACTAGAGAAGAAACAGATGCATACATTCAAAAGTAGCACAGAAAGGGAACGGACAAAAATATTAACGATTTTTAAAACGTGTCTCAGAGGACATAAAAAATTAATAAATAATAAATTTATATTAAAAATTAATATTATTAATGCATTATATGTTATTATATTATTGTTTACGATGAAAATGATAATTTGTAAACAAATAATCTAAGAGTAATCTGGAGACTAGATTTAGGTCATCTTAGATTTTTTAAGTGTGTTGTTAACATAACAATAAAATTGACGTCATAAAATAAACGATTTATAGTAGGAACAGTAAAATTATTGAATAGAAATGCGTATTAAACTGAACGCAAACGCTTACAGTATATCAAACAAGAACTAAGTTGCATGAACAAAAGAAGTAAAACAAACTGGGAAAGTAAAATGAAGAATAGTATATGTGCAGGAAAATAAACGTATGACTCCTTAGTAACAATGAACAATGGCAACCGAGTGTCTCCAGGGAGCTAGTGTTTGGCGTAGTGTAGGTTTCCAACATGCAAAGAATTTTAGGTGCGGTATTTGAGCACAAAAAGTCATCCCCTGTAGAATGCCATTTTGGAGTATTTATAGGCAGGAGGATCACCATCGTTCTCCTTCTTTTGCGAGCACTTTCTCAGTAACTGTTTTTCATACGTGCTTGTCTTCAATCATCGCTACCCATTATCCACAATTGCTTATGATCATGCTGTCAGTTGGGGCTCTTTCCATAACTACTATTACCATGATCTTTCTTTATGTTGTTGTACCTTCGTCTAGTGGTAATTGCTGAAAACCTCTGGTAACCACTTCTGATAACTTTTGGGTCCTATCATGGCTCTTATGGACTTAAAATCTTTTCTTTTGATTTTTTTTCCCTAGTAGTCCTTAGAGCAATCGAAGAAGTTCATTTAACATTATAGACTTAGAATAATTTCTCCTTGATTTCCACTTTTTGACTAATTCTGGAGAAACTGAGAGCTCTTTTTGGTCTCATGGCCTTAGAATATTTCATCTGCCCATTCCTGTTTTTTGAGCAATTCTTGAGGGAATCTGGAGCTCAGCCAAGTCTGTGAACTTAGAATATTTCCTGACCACTTTTTGTTTTTCGAGCCATTTTATTGTCAGGGTATTTAAAACCTTCAAAAACTCCTCGAAAGATCTTCAATCTTGTGAACTTAGAATAATCTTCGTGTCAATCTAATTTTTTCGACCTGTTTTAGCTATTCTTAGTCCAAGAGTTAGAAAAATCTTTAGAAACACCTCAAAAATACCTTCAGTCTTGTAGACTTAGAATAATTTTTTCCTTTCTTTTCTGTAGTTCGAACAATTTTTTGAGGGAAACATGAAGGGTGTGAAAAAAACCTCTAAAACAACTCAAAATGTGCCCTTTTTTTTATGAAAATTAAGGTTCTTCTCAAAAAACCTTCCAACACTTCTTGTGTTTGAACCTACTTTTCTATAAAGAATGAGGTTCCTTCTCTAATCCTCTAAAACTCCTTGAAATGTAGTTTCTTCTAATATGGTTTTATAACTTAGAAAAAAAATTTTACTCCCAAACAATTATATAATTCTTAATTAAAAAATATTATTTATAAATTTTTATGGATAAGTTTAAATACATATTCAATGATTAAAAGTAGCACAAAATATTGGATCATGGAAGAGAAGCTTCGAGGCTAGTGTGATTATCTTCTCCGTTTTATTTTAAAACGTGTTTGGTGAAAGAAAAGAAAAAGCTGTTTGCATCAAGCTTTCTTACGTTTTTTTCCTATACATGTTAAGTTACTTTCTAATCTTTTTTTAATGATTTGATTACAAAAATACCATTAATAAAACAATACAATTACAAATGATAAAAATGTAAAAAAGAGCTTTTCAAAACATGTATTAACTGTTTTTAAAAGGAAAATGCGAACACCCCCCCCCTACCACCACACCACACACACACACACACACTTTTAAAATTTCTGCAAAATGATTTGCCATTTTTTGTTGAATTTTAGCTAAATAAGTAGTTTTCATCAATTTTATCTAACAATCACCACTAAAGTTTGTTGAATTCTGTCAAAATTTTAGTAATTGTTTTGTAGTTATGTAGAACTTTTAGTCTTTGTTTTCATTTCCTAAAGCCAAATAATTTTCCATGTTCATCCAACTAATGCTTCAAAAAAATGTTAGAATTTAGCTATATTCAAATCTAAATATTGGATAGAATAAAGTGATAGAGACCACTCATCCATCCCAAAGCTAACAAGCATGCCAAAATATTCAGTAGAAAATACTAGCAAAATTGAACTAGATTCAAGAGTAGACGTTGGATGGATATAAAGTGATAGGAACTATTCATTCATCTAAAAGCTAACACGAATACACATATCATTGTTTCACATATTCGATTCCTTGCAATGAGTAGAAGTGATTGTCTTTTAAAATTTATATAATTTAGCAAATATAGTTTTCCAAGAACACTAGGTGTGTGTTGAGTACCAATTACCATATACCAAACACATAACAAACTTGTGTCTCTCATCTATGTGCCTGCATTGAAGTAGCTTGGGATCTGTGAGTGTCTATCACTGAAGAAGCTTCACTTGAGAGGGAAGTGTGTTTGGGTCTTGAAAAGTAAAAAAACACAACTTCCAAGAAAAGATTGGACACTCACACAACATGTGTGCCACTCTGTAGACCATAGCGTATTTACTATAAGATGCCTTTCTTAAGATTTATGCTAACTCAACTTCAACCAACCATCCACATGTCGGTGGAAAATGGGATTTCAACTCATGCTTTGAACTAAGCTAAGCTTGCCTTTGCATAGCTCATCCACTACCTCATCTACTTTCTTTTTCCCTCATAGATCTAAGTAATTTATGATCGTTTTATAAGTTCTTTTTATTTTATTGATAAATGTTAACCAGTGTCTTTAGAACAATAAAATATGAACTTTAATTCAGATGCCAAACAAGGACATTATGATATGATTAATATTTAAATATAAGATACAGCCTGCACAACACTGGCCCACGTACACATAATTTTCTATTATAAGAAGGTCTTACAAAATAATGTTAAGGTTTACAATGTAATCCGTTGCTATATTTTACAATATAAAATTATATCTTTAACTAAAAAAAAGTATGTTATCTTCTCAAACCAACATGCTAAGTTTTTTTTTTTTTTTCTAATAACAGTCTTGCAAAAAATACAGAGACATTTTTTAATGTTTCCTATTGTATATGAGCTAATTTTTTAAAAGTGAATAAAAGAATATTTTTAATAATGCATGACCGTACAAGTATTAGTTCAAGTATTTGAATCATACATAAGTGTCAACTCAAGTATTTGAGTCAATAAAAAATATTTTTTTAATTTAATACATATTATAAAGTGTTTCGATACATGTTAAATAAATACACAAAATGTGTTGACGTTAGAAATGTGTCTAACACTTCTCACCCTTCAAATAAAAGAGGTACTCCTACTTTATAGCTCTATAGCTATAGAAAAAATTAGTTAAGGAATAAAAATAGAAAGTCTTTGATATAAAATACTATTAATTCACCCTTATTTATTATAATTTTTAATGTTGCTAACTTAATTTTTAATAACTTTTTTTATTATTATTCTTTGGTTAGTATCGTTAGAGCTATAGGTGGCAAGACCCATCCTAGTTTATTTTTAGATTTATCTATACAATCGTGCCCTTTAACCATACTGAAAATTCCCATTCTAAAGATGGACGGGTTTAAGCTGCTTTTAGCAGACACTCTCTTGATGTAATAATCAGCAAATATTAAAGAATAATTAGACAAAGGTTAGTTGAAGATGTAATGCATATCTTAGCCACTTTGCTACGGTTTCAATTTTTGCTTATGAAGTTTAGATGTAGCTGACATATCAGTGATTGAAGTTTTCAAATGATTAGAAAGTAGTACTTTCTTTTTCTTTGGTGGGTGATCAGGTTATAGCAGATTGATACTAATTAGTTATGAGCATTATAAGCTTTAATGAAGTCACTAGCTAGTAGTTCTGGCACTTGAAACTTAATGTATAGCTCAACCTCCTTTTCAGTAAGGATCAGTGGAAAAAATGAGTGATTAGTTTCCCTTTAAAATGAGACTATAGACTTATAAAATAGAAGCCTTTTTTGCTTTTATGTTGTTTTCTTTTGCATCAGCAGACATAAAATATATAGGTAAAAGGTGCAATGTGTTGCTTGATAGAAGCAATAATGGGGCATGTGTTATGGAGTAAGTCTCACCGGAAATGCTTTGGGGATACTCAAAAGGAATCATTTTATTTTAATTTTGGAAAGGGATATCCTTTAGAAATAAAATCAGTTTTCTGGACCAGCTCTACTGTAGCTGTCTTTTATGTGGCAAACGTGGTTTGGTGTTACGGATAACCATAATAGCATTTTTACCTTTCTTTATATTTCATGTAATATATATGCTATGTTTCATGATAATTATTTTGGCTTAACTTTGTGTTCTCCATATTATTATCCACTTTTATGATATAAATAAGAGTACTTATTAAAATTAAACATTTACTAAATTATTTTTTTTTATAAGTAATCACGTGTATTTTTAAAGATTGAAACTGATAAAGAAACAAAAAAATAGGTGTAAACTGTATTCTCTTTTACTTCAATGGATTTGCTTTTTATTCATTTTTTTATTGATTTTATTTTGAATTTGAGATATAAAATTGTTATTTAACTTTTTCTCTTATTAGTTTATATAAACTTATTTTCATAAATATTTATATTTACATTTATAAAAGCTTATTATCTTATATAAAATTTTAAATTTCATATAAATATCTATGTTTATATTTATAAAATTTATAATACTTAATATATCTATGGTAATTTTAGTCAAAATTATTAGCAATTACACATTTTTAGTTTTGTGCCAAAAAATAATATTTTTTCAGTAAAAATTGAAAAGTCGATCACTTCCATCTACTTTTTCTTAATATTTACATGTTCTTAAATACTCTCACTTACGGTCTTATCTTTAATTAATTATTACAATATTAGTGTACCTCTTACTTTTCTTTATCTACCATAATATTATATATATATATATATATATATATATAATACTTGTATTTTATTTTTTATTTTTTTGCATCTATATATTTCCAATGTAATATGATATATGTAAATTATGCTTTTGTCCACACACAAAAAATTTAGCTAATTCTTTGTTAATATGTTATATTTGATTAATTTTATAATCGTATAAAATTCTCAATTTTTATAACTTATTATGATGTTTTATATTTATAATTTTATATAAAAATTTATTTTCTCACTTGATTTATTAGTGTTCAATACACTTTTGTTCAGATGTAATTGATTTGAATTTTATTAGTGTATTATATTTGATTACCTTTAAAATCATACAAAATTATTAATATTTATGTCTTTTGATCTTTATAATATAATCAAATTTTCATGTATATTAAATTTTGTTCTTTAACTATTAATTATATGTATATTTATTTTAAAATAGAATACATATATATTAAGGCGTGTCCTCTTATTTATAATAAAAAAATTAATTGAAATTACAACAAAAATTATTAAAAGACTAAAACTGTACATTAATCATAATTGAAAGACTTAATAATAAATTTATCAATTTATTTCTCATTCGTGTTATGATCAAATCGAAAACGAAATTGGTCTATGTGAAAATATTAAGGCATGTCCCCAGAGTCGTCATCTTTAAATCAATAAACGTGGAGTTCTTAAGTTGGAGACAAACTCCTTTCAAAGGAACAAAATCTTTTAAAAAAATCATATGCATTGGAAAAAAGTTAGATTATGACATTTTATCATTTTCTGCCTAAGTTGCAGTTCCAAGTGTAATTTTCTCCTGTTGTTTAAATAATGAAGTTGATTATGGTGAAAAATAACAGTTTGTAAATAAATAATTTAAGAATAATCTGAGAATTGGGTTTAGGTCCTCTTAGATTTTTTTAAGTGTGTTGTTAATGTGATGCTCAAATTGGCATTGTAAAATAGAGGATTAAACAGAAATAACAAAATGATAATTGCACAAAACTTAATCAAACGTAGAGATTTAAAAAAACAAAAACTGCTTAAACAAGAATTAAAATTACAGGAACGAAATGCAAAGCAAAGTAAACTAAAAGTAAATGCAGGAATGTTAATATCGCAAGATATTAAACATACGACTCTTAGTAATGACAAGCAACAGCTGTATATTTTCTAGTTTTCTAGCAATTCTAGAGGGAATCTAAAGTTCAACCAAGTTTGTAAACGTAGAATATTTTCTGATCACTTCCTGTTTTTCGAGTAATTCTGGAGAGATTCTGGAGCTCAACCAGGTTTGTGGGCTTAGAATATTTTTTAACCACTTCCTATTTTTTAAGCAATTCTAGAGAAGATCTGAAGCTCAGTCAAGTTTGTAGACTTAGAATATTTTCTAACCACTTTCTGTTTTTCGAGCAATTCTAGATGGAATCTAGAACTCAATCAGGTTTGTGGACTTAGAATATTTTCTGATAACTTCCTATTTTTCGAGCAATTCTATGTGTCAGGGATTTTAAAACTCTTTGAAAGACCTTCAGGTGGACTTAGAATAATCTTCTTGTCAATTTTATTTTTTGACCAATTTTAGCTATTCTCATTTCAGGGACTAGAAAATCCTCAAAAACTTGTCAAAAAGGCCTTCAGTATTGTGGACTTAGAATAATTTTCTACTACTCTCTTGTCTTTCAAGCAATTTTGAGAGAAATCTAGAGTGTGACAAAAACCTCTAAAATAACTCGAAATGTGACCTTTTCAACAAAAATTAAGGTTTTTCTAAAAAACTTTTTTACACTTCTTAGGTTCGAACTTACTTTTCAATAAAGAATGAAGCTTCTTCTCCAATCCTCTAAAACTCTTCAAAATATAGTTTCTTCATTATGAAAAAAAAAAATACTTTCTAAATACTCCCAAAACTCCTCAAAAAGTGAAATCTTTAAGATAAATTTAGGACTTAGATAAATTTTCATGTCTTTGATTTTCAGTATAGGAGCCTAGGATCCTTAATCTGATAAAGTCTTTATAACTTAAAAAAAATTTCCTTTTCCCATCCAAAAGTTAAAAAATGAAATGTTGTGCCCTAACTTCACTCTAATTCAAAGCTCATAATTGTTAGTCTTATTAATCAAATACTTTTATCCCTAAATTCGAATGAGTGAAAAGGCAAAAGGGTAGTTGCACAAAAGGGAAAGGCTAAAATATTTGGGATACTTCCAGAATTTAACACTTTTATATGTGATGTGGAGGATTCTTACACGTAATTGATATATCTTGAAAATAATTGTATCATTATTACTATCATAGACTATATTTGTTTTGTTTTTCTGTCAGCACTATCATAGACTATAAACCACTATCATTATTACACGTAATTGATATATCTTGAACATAATTTGTACACATCGCTTGTACAATATTGATATGTAAATAGGTTAAGAAGTAAAGTAAGGTTCTTTAGTCAATTTAGTGTCTGGAGAATGATTAAGCCAACAGAACATGATTTTCAGTAAAAGATGATGGGTGGTGAGATTGATTACGACACCAACTCTAAAGTATGATGAACAGTGAAAGATTTCTTTAGCCGTTGAGCAAACTCCATTTCTAAACATTACAAATAGTTGATAATAGTTTTTTAAAATATTGACTATTCTTAGCAAGTTAAAAGTGCGTAAAAAAAAGTAAATTTTGGTTGAGGTGTCAAAACATGCTAGCTAATCTGCATCAAGTCTGTTCATTTCGACCTTTGGAGCTTAAGCCAAGTAAAAAATATCCACTTTTCGAACTTTAAAATATATGTACAAATTCTGTTCGGACCAAAACTTTTAACTCAAATTCTATTATTTAGCAAACTTAAATGGTCACTATTTTGCGAGCTTTAATTTTGATATTATATACTAGGACCGGATTTCTGTCCATCTTTGAATATTAAGCCAATAAGAAGAAAAAAAGAAGTAAAAATTAGTCATTTTATCTATCTATTTATTTTAACCAAAATATGTTTGATAGCAAAAAAGAAAACACCAGCACCCCGTGCTTGCAGAAGTTAAAAAAACGCATTGAGAAAACGGAAAAAGAAAACTTTGCAGAAATAGTTTTCAACAAATGTTTAAAACTCCTAATATAATATATTTTAATGTTAATGTTATTCATAGAAAAAAGTCACGTCAGGCCTCGTAATGAGTTATGACGGTTTTGTGAAGGGTTAGTTTATAAAGGTATTACACTTTCACTTATTAAATACATTCTAGTCCAAGCATTTATAAACGAACCAAAATGATCTAAATCAATACCTTTCAAACGTATCAAGCATTATTCAAAGAGATTTATTTACATAAGAATCAATTTGGTGCTCCATTAAAAATAGAAGTAAAACATTTATAAATACGAATTATATGAACATGTACATTTAAACTTTAATAAAAGAAAAAGATTCATCCATAGCAGTTCCCCTAGGTTCCAACTAAATGAGTGAAAGCAAACTGGAGCAGTAAGAATTTTCATTAAAGATTAAAATAATGCCAAATTACATCATAAAACCGGAACTCTTGCATGAGTGATGGTTTTTTTTTCCCACCAACGATTTCCTGCCTCCAACCTTATATTATCCCACCCCAAAGTGGAAACTTATCATAAAATTAAGGAATAAGAAATTTTACGGTTCCAAAAGGACTTGGGATGAATATATGGGACATAACTCGAAGACCAAATCACCTTCCAAAACACTATTTTACAATGAAGGCTACTTCTTGACTCTTATGTCAATATACAAAAGAAAAGTCCAACTCTCATCACCCTTAGCCAAGAACGCTAAGTGAGATTCACTTAAATAAAATGCCTGGGATGCTCAAGCTCTTCTCATGTCTTGCCTTCGTCCATCTCCAAAAACCTCTTCTATCATGTTGCATGTAGGTAAGAAGTCAATCTTATTCTTAGAGCAAGATACAAAGCCAGAATCCCACACTTTTGCATCACAAGGCTCTAAAACATATGCTTGGCTATAACCATTGCTTACCCCGTTGTAGTTTCCACACCAATGATCACCATTCTCACTCTTCACCTTGGTCTCCTGTGAGGCAACTCCCATGTCAGATGATGCGCATGAATCATCTTTAACTTTTTCATCACATGAATCCTGCCAAACAGGTTGATCCTGGGGAGCAATTAGAGGAGGGGAACCACTAGAGTGATGCATATCTACAGGGTCATATTTGGAATCATCATCATCCGTGTTCCTCTCAGTAAAATCCACTGTTTCATTAACTGCACAAGTTTCGTCTGCAGCATATTCATCATAGTCTTGCATATCATTATCATGGAAATTAGTAATACAAGGCTCATCTTGACATGCAGGGGACTCAGCAACAGAGTCCTCATCTTCCTCTCGAGTTGCAATTTCATTGCTATCACTGCCCTGCCATTCATCATTATCGCTGTCAATGCTTAATAAGTCATTCCTGTTCTGCTCTGCCCGCTTTCGAAGCATGAATACATTAAAGTAGTAACTCACTATTTCCTTTTTGGTTCGGGAAGGAAAAACAATGGAAAGATAATTCCAGAAGTTCTTATCAAGGGATGCTGGATTATTGAAAACAACCTCGTGAAATAGTTGTTCATCTTCTGCACTCCATTTTTCTGCCACTTGTTCTCCCATGTTAGCAAACCCCAATTCAGTGAATTTCTCGTGGCCAAAAGTTTTTATAAGCTTTTCTCTTTCTTCTGCAATATGCTGCCTGACACATCTCATGGATCCCCCATCTTCACAGCTACAATCAGTTCTTCCCTTTCCAACTTCATCATCATCACTAGACAATGCCATCTGAGGCATGGGGATTATACAGGTCCCCATCAGTCTTTTCTCTGCTTCATCCCTGTCCCCAACAGTAGAGTCGGAATCCAAAACAGCATCAGAGGCATTGGGTCCACTAGTGGACCCAGAAAAATCCCATGCTGGGACGTCAGCTTGATGATCCGCTCCAACAGATACAAGTTTGCGAGGAGGGTGTTCAAGGAGTATGGAATAGATGTCCTCATAGCGAGTTAAAGTCCTTACTGGTCGCTCTGGACTAAAATACTCCGGAAAAAGGGCAAGATGTAAAGGTGGTTCAGATCGAAGATCTTCTTCAGTTAGACTGGTGGCCCAAGAAGAAGCAAAAATATCTACTAGAGGAAAGTTTGTTTCAGAGTCTTCAGCCCCTCTAGGAAGTTCACCAGAACTTTCACCTCCAAGCTTCTCATTACCTTCACCACTACCTTG
Organism: Abrus precatorius; assembly: GCF_003935025.1. NCBI lineage: Eukaryota > Viridiplantae > Streptophyta > Magnoliopsida > Fabales > Fabaceae > Abrus > Abrus precatorius. Next base: position 14,235,178 of record NW_020874292.1, read on the forward strand.
TGTACATCCACCCTCTACAAATTATAATGTACACTATATCAAAATACATTCTGTGTAATGTTAAATAAAATCTTAAAAGCATCAAACAATATCAAGTAGTCCCTTCAATTTGCCCATCTCCAGGTAAGCCCCACAATCTGATGTCAGAAAATGCCTCATGATATATTATCTTCAGATGTACTTTTTATGTTCAAGCAGTAATCAATGAATGATACCAATTTTTTAACAGACAAATGACAAAAGGCCAAGCCACTATTTAACGCCTAATAGGCAATATAATGGAATAACCTAAAATGAGGGGGAAACGAGGATATGAAAAAAGAGAGTCAAATAACTCCAAAGCACAAAACATAGAGTTAAAATTGGTTGACTAATAAAGCAGTGATGAACCACAGTGACTGTCTTGAAAGTTTTTTTTTAAAGTTTAATTAACTACAAACTTGAAACTCGTTGAAATTATATTTTCATTTCAAATGGCACAGTTGATGCTCAAGCATGGAGGGATCACCTACTAAACACCCACCTGAAGTTTTAGGCACATGAGTATGGCAATCATCATCAGGAAAAACAGTTTCTGATAATGAAGCAAGCTGATTGCTGGGTTCTGCATGTTTTGGATATTTGAAGGACACCTCAAGTATTTCCTCAGTATCAAAAGGACGCTTCTGCACCATGATTACCTGCAGGACAGGATCCAATAAAGAATAAGAACCACCTCGAAACGTCACAGTAATTATTCCGGTATTCATGCATCAAAACAACCAAAAGGAAGGTTCAACACAATTTAGAGGTAAAACATTTTGGGATATAATGTAACATTTGTCTGCTTACTGTCAAGACATCACTACATTTTTTTATCAAGAAAGTCTAGGATAAATACTAGACAATTGATCCCACAATTCAAAATCAAGTACAACATTACAACTAATACTCAATGCTCAATATAGGAAATTTGGAAATCATTAAGCTCCAATAACTGATATTGGTTTGCAAACCTTTCGAACACTTGATTCAAAGACAGACGCTTCAATATTTATTCAGCATTTGATATTAAAAAAAACCAATCACCTGGCAATAATAAAAACTGATGCCAAACAAATTCACTTGAGCTTATTAAAGAACTCTTTTTCATAAAAATATGTCAATGTTCTACTTAGCAAGAAAGCAACATCAAACAACAACCCTTTAAAGTAAGATAAAATATTCTACAACAGCCACATTGCAATAGTAGTTAGCATGAACAAGAGTTGACCCCACGTCCTGAATAAGAATATCTTCTATCCAAATCACTGTAACTGTAGCATTTTAACATTAATATTATAACATAAAAAGGCAAGTGGGCCCAACCACAGAGGCAACATTAGCAAAATACAACATTTAGGGACAATTTAGTAAATTGACATTAGTTACACTAAAAAGCAGACGCTAACATCACTGCCAAAACTGACCAGAAAATTAAAATAAATTACCGTAAAATGAATTGCAAGAAATAACTGTCAACAACAATAATAATAACCCATGAATTGTACCTTAAATTAAACAAGTCACCGTCAAATTTTATGGAGAAATGCTGAATCGGACTATTAATAACGCTAATTGGAAGTAATCAAACGGAATGATCCTAATTGCTCCAGGAATTGAAATTTCCCCTAAGAAATTCAAGAAAACAAGAAAAACCCCAATTTCAGGAAACCCTAGACCTAGATCTTTCCGAAACCAACGAGAACAATGGACAATTATTACGATTCGCACAGCAACGAATTACTGGACGCGAGATCTAATAACCGAAACAAGGATTTGAAGGATCGAACCGAAATCAAACTCGGGTTGAGAATAATTTACACAAAATCGTAGAAAAAGGAACGCAACGAAGAAGACCCAGAACCCAAATCAAATAAAAAAATTTCCCTTCCTCAGATCCCGTTTGGGGAAAAACAGATCAAGAATATTCCGCGACGGAAACCCTAAAAACGAATCCCGTACACCGACAGGGCAAAAATTGGGATCGATCGATGCAGAAAATCAAGAACTAAAGCAAGGTCGAATCGATTGAAGTGGTGGCGGCAAAATTGGGGTCGAATCGAGGGAGAAAGGAAAAGAAATCGAGATCGGAAAACGCGGCTAAAGACGAAAAGGGGAAAAAGCTAGGGTTAGGTCTTTTTTTTTTTGGTTGGTGCGGGAAAGGAATAAAATGAAGAAACGACACCGTATGGTTGTATGTGAATTACGCGAAATGCCCCTCGTGTTTGTGTTGGGTGTGTGTGAGGGGAAGCATGCGATGCGAGTGCGGTATATATGGGACAGTGTGGGAACGAGCTTGAGGGTAGATTCCGAATCATCATTGTCATTGCTGAAGGGTCTTCTGACACGTGGCATTCTCTTAAGGGATAATTTTGTGTTTTCTTTTCTGACTTTCCCTTTTATGGGCCAACGTGATTTTTGTGAGTGGGGGAATCTGGGGACAATAATCTCAGGCCTTTTTATTTTTTATTTCTTTTTCTTTTTTTTCTCTGTTGTAAGAATTTCTTGTCATTGCTCCATATTCACTCTTCTTTTTTTTTCTTATTGTCTCTTTTGTAAACGTCAGTAATACACTTTTTCCCACCTCTTTAATGTTACTTTATCACTAACAAAATATTATCCCCTTTTTTTATTTTCTGATTTTACTTCAATTCTTTTTACTAATAATAATCTGTTATAGAGAGTTTATTGTTAATGTTTTTCACTCTCTCTGTAATGTAAGTATGTGTTTAGATTCTTTTCCTCTTTACAAACTAACATATATTTAGATTAAAATTTATAAAATAGATATTGTGATTTAATTGTTTTATTGTTGAGATAGGTGTGAAATAGGATATGATGATTCAAGTCCCAGGCCAAACTTCACTCTAAGCCCTTCAACGATAAAGTTAGATTACGTTGACTAAAAATCTTGTGAGTACATATATTCTAAATACATTATTAACTTATATTATAAATGATATAAGAGAGAGAATTAATCCTTTCATAAATTAGTTTCTATTTTTATGAAATTTATTTTTAGAAGTTATTATCATTTTCATTAAGTCGTGTATATTTTTTTTTATTAAGTATTTATTTTCATTTATAATTTTAAGTTCTTTCATCTATTTAAAAAAATATTTTAATTTTAATCTATTCAATTTTTTTTTACCTCTACATACAAATTATCATATTGTTGAAAAAGTATTATCAAAGTTATTAACGTGATTCAAGATAGATTTGATGTTCCTATTAATTTAAGAGCTACTTCATTTTAGTACGATGATTGGGTAGGTATAAATGTCCTCTCTATCTTCAAGTACTTTATTATTACTAACTCTATTATCTTTGAGTGTATGACTCAATGACTTATGAAACTTCTCAAGTTTATATACTAATATTCTTTCACATATTCATAAAAGAATAAGGACAGTAAAAATTCCAAATCATCCTTTGGTCTCGCATTTGGCTTGTATATTTATATTGCCAACTTTACACAATGTTATACCTACAAATCACAAGCATTTCAAGTACAATATGTGCTCATCACTTATTTGGCCATATATTCCTCCTATAAATGTTTTCTTCAATGCATATGTGATCACTCACATGCTAAAGAATTGTAATTACAACTTGGAAATTTTGAAGCTCCCTTATTCTGTCAAAGGGACCCTAACCCTAAGATTTGGATATGCAAGTTATTGTGTTATGATCATGCATGTTTGATGCTAACAATTTTACAGAGTTTTGGAAATGATGAAATAATACTATCTTTGGTGATAAGTTATTGATTTGTGCTTATGTTCTTTGACAAATTTATATACCACAAGCTAAATTTGCTAGTTTTTGCTCTAAACAAATAACTAACAATAGTTATCGGATTCCTCCACCCTTCCCTTTTCTTAAATTGAATGTTGGTAGAAGTAGAAGCTTTGGTCACATGGGAGCTAGAGGACTCTCTAAAGATTTGTGCTTTCAAATTTTTCTCTTTTTGGAGAGACATAGAAGATTATGTTTTTGACAAAACTCATAGTCCTTGAACAAGGATTATATTATACCTAAGTTTATGATTATAATAAACATGTGATTTGCAAGAGTCTAGGGTTACCATTTTTTATCGAGAGATAAATATTAACTTTCATACTTATTTAATGTTCATTTCAGATATTATCTAACTTCACAAGGATTAAGATGACATCATCCTCCATATCTCAAGAAATAGGAACAAAGAGATAGATGACTTGACCAAAATTAGAGATCAAGACAATGCTTCTATCCACATTTAGTATTATTTTTGTTCACAAATTTTACTTAAATTTAAATATTTATGCAATACATGAATAACTTGTTAGTTGACACTAGATTATAAACTACACAAAATTACACTAGATTATAAATGTCAAATTTTATCAATTCAACCATTATATTGAAAGTTCTCATAAAGAATATTAAAATTACATATTTTTTATATAATTTTAAACCTAAGTAATACTTTATTGCTTCATTTTATGTAAACGCATAATTAATAAACACCTATACATTAATATAAATAGCGTTGAAGAGTAGAAAGAAAGAATAAATTTTAAAAAATAATTGAAAGTATAAATAGATAGATTTGAAAAAACAATAATGAAAAAGAAAAGGTTTAAAATCATTAATAATTGGTGAGAGTTTTAAATATTTTACGAGCTTAAAAGAACTATTCTAAGCTAGCTCAAGAAAAGATAAAACTCATAGCAAACATCCTTTTTATTTCATCATTAGCCCAATATATAAATGGGTCAAGTACAACTTTTGAGGCTCACTTGAACTTTCATGTTTATAGCCTTTAGTGTCCCTTGCACTTGTAATTATTTCTAACTAAAATCAATTTTACAGAATAAAGTTTATAAAAATAAATAAATAAATAAATCTCTGACTCAAAGACACTTTGTTAGAAAGTATTTTTAAGTAAATTGATGTGTTTGAAAAATAATTTTAAAAAATTAATTAAAATGCATGAACAATGTAAAAAATAAAAACACTATATTTTGATCACAAATTGTCATATAATTAAAATTGTTGACTTTTATAATAACTACTTATTTTTAATCAGGTGATAATATATAGGTATTTATGGTGACAATGCATCAAAATTTAAAAAAAAATTGCAAAAGTATTATTAAGATAGTGTTAATAAAAATGGTTGTAAATGTTTTACTACCAAAAAAGGACTAATTATTTTTTTCTTGGTTAAATATGATTAGAACATAAACAATAAAATGTTCTAAATTTTAGGGTATTAGAACCATATTTAACTTCAAACTTGTTTTCACCAAAATATCAAACGTATACACTATATTAAGACAAAATTCATGTAACAATTGAAATTTACGGTTCACGATTGCCAAAAACTAAATATGTTGAACTGATAAGCAATCTCTCGTTTGTTATTCAAGATGAGAATAAAATAAAGTTTGAAGCTGAATTTGGTATATCCCAATATGAACCTAATTTCACGTCTGAAAAGGACTTTCATGCACTCAACATAACAAGCTTGTAGATGAAGCAAAGCACTGTATTACAGTCATTGTCTTAAACAAAATGATCCAAAGGAGGGACATTTTCTTTGGTTGAAGCCTGCATAATTACAGGCGACAAAGGTACCAGAGTAGGAGAATGACACAAAGCAATACAAAGGATTCTGACATTCTATTTCAATTCACATACTTAAGGTGCAAAGAATGCAGAGCCTTTCAAATTACATCTAATGAAGGTCTTAATTTACAGCTGCTGAGACACCCACTTTCATTATCAACAAAATGGCTTATAATCCCATTTATGAAAATTTTCAGTCGAGTGCTGAATAATGCCTCCATCTACAAGCCAGCACATTTGGGTATGGAAAAAAAGAAACAAGTCATATACAATGTGACACAGGGATCTCCATACACTTATTTCAGATGTGAAATAAAAGGCATGCATAAAATACCCTGTATTCCATGCCACATCCAAAAGCTCATCCAAATTTACAACTAAAAAACCCCCATTGCAAGCTGTCTCAACAATACTGAGACCATTTCATAGATCAACACCCTCATCCAGACCTTTGGAACTGATCATCACATTTGAATCAATTTGTTTGTCAAACTTCTTTTTCCTCCTAGCTTCAAACTCTTGAAACCCATCCATCTAGACCATTCATCAATAGTTCAGTTGTATAGAAAATCAAACAATTATATAAGTTCTAGCAGAAAAATAGAGAAGTAAAAAGAAAAGGAAAAAAAAAGGAACGAGATTGTACCAGTTGAAATTGATCCATTGATATAGGATTACCATGCAGTGATATGTTCTGAAGAGCTTTGCAGTCTTTCAATAAATTTAAAGGTATCTGTCCAAAAGGAAACCAAAGTATCATTAAGACATTTGGAATCCAAGGACATTAGTCTAAAATATAAACTACTAGCGTTGAAACTAGAGGGAAGCAACAAAGATTTAGATGCTATGAGTTTATAAGGGAAAAAAAAAGGAAAATACAATAACCAATAGGTACTATAAAAATAGTATACGAATAAGACTTGTTGCCCACAAGATGGAAGACCATGCCAGAGTCCAAACACATCAACATGAATTCAAGACCAAATGAAGCATGTGATTCAAAGTAAATACTACAATTTAACCTGCACAATTACAGGCAACAAAGGTACCCCTAGTTTCCCAAATGCAATTCTGGATACCCTCCCTGACCCCCTATTATCATCATCCTCTATTTATTCTTCTAGAAACTGATTAACCTCTTGAATTCCTAACTAACTCTTAACTAAAAATTTATTTTACTAACTAACTGCTGTGGCGGTTACCTATCAATCTATCATATGTTAAATCAAAAACCAGGCTAGTATATCCAAGGGACTCAACATCAGCAACGGAGTAAGGATCTAGTCTACTTGTCACTGAGATCACATAGGCATCATAATCCTTGGGTAGAAACCATCAAGGATTACGTCATGATGTTCTTGCTGCAACACTGAAGATGCAACAGACAGCAAGGAATTCATTAGGCCTTTGATATGCAGCAGATATCCTGATAATGCTCAATTTCCATACTTCGTGTTCTCAGCTCAGATTAAAACTGTTGCACTTTACTTCAAGTCTGAGAATGGAAGAAAGTACGAATTTCATCTCACATTCACCAAGAATGAATGCTGCCAACTTCACAAGAAAGAAGGCGTCTGATAATGATGAAAGCCACCATGAAAATAGCATTGATCACGCTGCTCCCAGTGCAGCTAATCCTCATTAGCAATACCGTAATCAGAGTCTTCTTCAGAGATATCAATCAGGAATCTCCAAATTAATAAGCGATGAAGTCAATGTCCTTGAATCAATACTTGGACCTGTTGCTTCCACAACAGGATGTTTTTCTCATCCAATTTTACAGAGAGAAGTTTATTGGAGTGCTCACCAGAGATGACGAGGTGTGAGGACCAGTCAAATTTTGGAATAGATTCATGTGCAAAGCCATTATTCAGACAGCCAGCTCATGATACCATGTAGAACTCATGAACAAGTGAGATATTGAAGAAAGTAAGAGAGAAAGAGAGAGTCTGATATCTATGAATCACATGATGCTTTCATTAGATTGAACTCTTCGGAGAGTTCTTAAATTTTTATAGAATCTGAGTCAGCTTGCAACTGTTAAAGACAGATAAGGATACTAACTGAATCAGTTATATGAAAGTAGTTAAATAGCTGGCAGTCTAACAGAAGAGTTAAGTTTTGGCAACTCAAATCCTAACCCATGACAAATGATGATTACTATTTTCTCAGTTGACAACTGAGAGCTAGCCTATAGGTGTTCTTTCAACAATTTTGTCCAGTAAAACTAATGTATATATATATCTCTTCTGCTGACCTCACCAAGTGGAACAAAGCTTGGTTGTTGTTGTTGTTAATGCATTTGTTAGGCTTAAATAAGCTTTTAATCCCTATAAACATTGTTATTTTTCAAAATTACACCTTGTAAAAAATTTCATTAGTATTTAATCCCTAATATTTTAAGGTGCTTGCTATGGTACCTGTAAATTTGAAAGAGCATTGTATACTCTCTCTATATTAACAGTTGTGATTCCTCTAATATCTTAGAGATTAAAGGGTATTCATATCTTTTCCAAATAAACCACTAACTCTACTATCTATTAATTTAAAATTAACAGTGATAATTGTTTCACATGTGAAAGGGCATAGAATAACCTCTTGATTTACATGAACAGTAGAAATTACCATATTTTAAAGGTTTAAATAAGTTTTTAGTCTCTTCAAATTCGTAATTTCTCATTTGGTCCCTAATTTTTTATTTTTTCCAAACAAGTCTCTTAAAAATCCTTTTTCATTCCCATATGGTTCATTTCTTAATGATTTGTTAATTTTCTCTATTATCTACTTATGTGACATTTAACTTGGTTCATATAAAATGATAGAGCTGATATGGATGATGATGCAGAATCAATTATATCTCCATTCCCTTTATATTTCCAAATTTTGATTTAAGAAAACATAATCTTATAACTCAAAATTTCATTCAGAAGTATGAAGGATGTAATATTATAATTCATTCATCTCATCCATATCATGTCTCAATTAAATAATGAGTCAACTTGCAAGTTATGTAAGCAAATAATGAAATAAGTTAATAGATTACTGGCAAAGGGATCAAATGACAATGAAAAATAATTTTTGGGAGACTAGAATGAAAAAATTAAAAAAGAACGACCAGACCAAATTGAAAATTCATGAAATTTTGGAAAACCAAACCTTTTTTAACCCTATTTTAAAAGGGTAAAAAATTAGTCCCTATCAAGAACTAAATACTAACAAATTTTTTTAACAATAAGAACTAATTTTTTATCCTTTTAAAATTAGTGACTAAACAATATAACAACAATCAAGTCTTATCTCAGTAAGTGAGGTTGGCTACATAAATTACACAACACCACTGAACATAGTAGAAAAAGCAAATTTTAAAAAATATTATTAACCAAAAGGTCACTTTTAATAATTTTGTCTAAGATTCTTATGAGGCTCTTTCTACTCCTTTTTACCAAATTAAAAGTCATGTCATCCACTCTCTTCACTAGCACCTTCAAAGATCTTCTTTGCATGTAATGTCGTAACCAAACTACTTTAGATGATTTTCAGTTATCTTTTTTATTATAAGTGTTACTCCAATATTTTCACTTATACTATCATTTTATATCCTTTCTTTTTCTGTGCAACAACTCATCCACCTTAACATCCTCATTTCTGTTACTCTTACTTTTTTCTAGTGTTGTTTCTTTAAGGCCCAACATTTATTATCATGTTAGATAGTTGGTCATATTGTAATATGATAAAAAATTTCTTTCAATATAATAAAGACTTTACAATTACAAATAACTCCTAAAGTCTAACCATCTAGCTTGTATTTTATAAGTAACATCTTTATTAATTTCTTCATCATTATGTAGGAGGAATGTCAAGTACCTGAACATGGAAACTTGTAGTATAATATCATCTTCAATTTAAACTTTCAACACATGAATCTCATTCTGTTTTTTGCTAAACTTACAATGCATATACTCTGTTTTACTTTTGCTCAAGTGAAAATTCTTACAATCTAAAGTCTCTCTACATAACTCAAGTTTAACATCAACTTTTTCTTTTAATTCTCAATCAACATTATGTCATCTACAAAGAGTATGCACTTAGAAATAATCTTTTGTATATTACTTGTAAGGACATCTAAGACTATATTAAAAATGTGTTTGAGTCTATTTATTAAAAATCATTTTGTTTCCACATCCAAAAATTTCCAAGGACTGAGTCACTTGCTTCCTAATTTATATAGAATTACAATGGGCAGTATCAAATTTCTAGTGAAGGAACTTACAAGCAATCAACATTCACACTGGTTGGATTGTCCTTAGAAGATCCCTATAACTTAATTTTAGAACATAATGGAAGAATTTAACACATTCACCAAGTTATAAATGAATATTGAACAGGAAAACAATAAAGTAGCATTCAGTCCAGTCTAGTCTTAAATCACTAAGGATTTAAAATCACAAAATACTACCTGCTTCAAATTATTGTTATCCAAGCAAAGTGACTTTAAGTGAGAGAGATTGCACACAGAAGAGGGAAGATCTTCAATAACATTATCTGAAATGTTCACAATAAGGTTGAAATTAGCTTTATGCAAAACACAACATTGAGACAAACAGATAGAAAGATGGTGCAAATTGTTCCAAAGATCCAGACTAGATTATCATAGAAATGGTCAATCACAAGAAAATTAATATTATGATATTTATATCACCACAGTTATCCTTCAACCTGATATATTGTCATTTTCCTCAAATTATAACTACATATAACCAAATTGTGACTTTTGATTGCACTGGCTACAAAACACAAGGCAATCCAAACAAGCTTCAACTTAAAGATAAGATGTAAGATCAGAAAAGTAATCTCAAACTTGAAGAACACTTGCAAAGCAATCTATTCTTGAATGCAAACAGATACTTCCATTGAAGAGAAATAAAGATAGCATGAAGGCAAATCCTCCTCAGCAGGTTAACAATAACAATCAATGAAATCCAGTTGAATATCAACAAATCAATAGGGGAAAAAATCTCTGATATCTTTCAAGTCTGATAAGGAAATAAAACATCCAAAAAACATAGGAAAACACATATGAGGATGCAAATATGCAAACAGATGCATTACCATGCACATGCAATGCACACAAAAAGTGTTCATGTGAATCAGAAACATACCATTAGCTTGTAATTCTTCCAGAGAGAAGCAACTCCCAACAGACTCTGGAAGTGACTGTAACTTGTTATTTGACACATTTAAAAGCAACAGCTGCATTATCAAACATTTTATCATACTCTAAAGCTAAAAAATGGTACACATTTCACATCAAAATTTTTCAAAATATACAGAAAAACACTATAAGGGTGCATTCAGTTTATTTATTATGAGTGCATGGTTATAATCCTAGTCTCATGTCAAACCATAAGTTTATTAAGCATAAATTCATTGTTTATACAGCATTTAAGATTCCTAATAATAATAATAATAATAATAATAATATCAAAGAATTCCTGATTTCCAAATCACATACTTAAAAACCCTTCATGATTACAAGTTAAGCCAATGAGAACAGAAAAAATGATATTCTATAAGGGCAAGAACAGTTAGACAAGAACAGGCTACAACCCAGACAGTATATTAAAATATGAAGTGTCTCAGTATAATGAGTAACGTTGATTGTTGCAGCGTGTGATTGTGTCTTACATGTGTATGACATGAAGACAGCTACTTTACTTTAAATGTCTGCACTCGGAAGGGTAAGCTCAAAGTTTACAAAATTCCATAATTATGAAGTGATGGTACTCAGTCATATCTACATATAAAGCAATTTGCATGCAACGATGCAAATCTCAAATCATAGAAATCATAGAAAAGTTAAATGATATTTCGGTTCCACTATGTATTATACTTACATTTCTCAAACTGCCAATAGTTGCTGGCAAGGATGTTAACAAATTCCCTGAGATGGACAAGCATTCAAGCCTTACTAACTGGCCCACTAGAAAAATAATATACTGTCACTTTATCAAAAGGAAACGTAGAAAACTTCCACTAAATACATGTAACATAAGCAAATAAGATAATAATATTCATTTTAAACAGTTACTTATAGGATTAAAGAAGAGAATTACATTCATCAGGCAAGGATGTTATTCGATTTCCATCAAGGTTCATGAGTTTTAGAGATTGAAGTTTCCCCAAATTTACTGGCAGTCTCTCAATGAGGTTCTCCGCTAGTACCTGTGATTTCAGTGAAACTTCAATACAAAATAGTATTTGCAATCAATCTTTAATGTCATATAATTATAGATCTTTTAAAAACTTTAAAGCAACCACTTCCAAAACACAACCAAGGAAAAAATACATGAAAAATAGCAGTCTTAATACAACAACATCAATAACAACCAACCATGCCTTAACACATGTTCCAAAAAGCATAAGTTTCAAAATAAATAAATAAACTCAAAATTTAATGATTCTACGAGAATCAATGAGTAACTGAACATCTAAAGTAAAAAACAAACAATACGACAGAGTTAGGTGGGAATGAAGTCAAACTTCATTCAGGCCTAGGGCTCAAAACTCATAGGTAAGTCTGATGAGTGATGTAAAAGAGGCATATACAGTAACTTGGATAAGATTGTAGCAACTACCAAGTAAGGAGATAATTATAATGGAAGAGAACGGAAAAGTCTAGTGATTACTTGTTACAAAACCTACATGCCTCTTGTTGAATAACAGAATATAAGATGGCAGTTTCACTGACACCTCAAGTACTTACAAGAAACAGTACATATATTTGAAAATGAAGAATGACATGGTGTATAAACATGGTAATTTAAACACCTCTGTTGGTACTTCGCTGAAACAGAAACTAAGAACAACAGCAAAGCCTTATCCCACTAAGTTTGGTTGGCTACATGGATCAAATGATGTTATTGTATTATTTACCATGAAACCACATTTAATAATTATTAATTACATTACAGAACTGCACAAATTTAAGGAATAATTATATTACAGAACTACGCAAATTATTCTCTCCCATTGTGGGAGGAATTGGATGTCTAGTTCCATTTTCGCTTAAATGAAAATTAACTCGCTTAAGCGAAAATGAAAAAAAAAAACAACAAAAATTTTTGTACACAAAGTGCACTTCTCATGAGAGGGTGGAGAGGATGGCAAGGTGTGAGGGGAAGAGGGAACTGGGGATGGGGAGAGCGGGTGGTATAGGGTGGGGCTGAAGGGAGAGGAGAGTGGAGGAGTTGAGTATGAAGAAAAGAATGAGAAGGTGGGTATGGGAGTGGAGTGGGGTGAGGGTAGGAAGAGGACGAGGAAGAGAGGAGTTGGGTATAGGGTGGAGGTGGGAAAAGAGAGAGTTGGGAAAGGAAGAGAAGAGTTGGGTATGAGAGGATGAGGAGAGTTGAATATGGAGGTTGGGGAGGGAGTGTTAGGCATAGAGGGAAAGAGAGCAAAGTGTTAGGTATAGACGCAAAATTCGCTTAAGCCAAAAAATTTCGCTTAACGACTTTTCTCTATTTTCGTTTAAGCGAAAATAGAACTGGACCTCCAATTCCGCCACAACGGGAGAGAGTCTGGATCCCAAATCCAGGAAAACATAATCAACGCAACAATAATTGGTTAAAATACTGAGATTAACAAAAGTGGGCTATTATTTTCACGCTGTAGCTTATTTAATTACTGATCCTACATAATTTAATAGCATCAGATAAAATCCATAATCCATTAATGTCCCAGTCCAAAAAAATTGACAGTATAGAAGCCACCATGCTGTAAGCAGAGTCATGATTGGTCCTTACCAGGCGCTGTACATTAGTTAATTTGCTGATTTCAACAGGAATGTCAACTGCAGTCAAGAAAATGAATTATTAACAATAAAATAAGAGCAACAACGTCAATAATAATCCTGTAAAGGTGTGTTCAAGGTCAAAATTATTATATCTACAAAAGGGCAATGACATCTTAATCAAAATGTAAGACAAGGGAAATGAAAGAAAGAAGAATGGCTTACCTATTCGATTATGTGTTAAGTCAAGCGTGCGAACAGATCTATCTAAATCGAGAATTTCATCTGGAAATGTCTATTATAGAAGGAGAGCAAGGTAAGTATGATTTAAAAAATCACACACGGTCATGCATATTGCGTACAAAAACAAAACATGAATACATTACAAAAAAATAAAGCACATCACGTGTATGATACAAAATTACATATTCACTATGCACCTACCAAGCTTAAATGCTACAAATTTGCAACTTCAATTAACAATACTAATACATTTACAAGGTTTAAAGCATATACTATAAGTATCCTGCTACATGCATCAATCATCTCAACGGAAGAAAGAATAAGGGATATGAAAATTCATTCTAGTTTAGTACTGAATATGAATTACTGAATTTAATATGGGAAAAGCAACACATAGATGAGACAGTTTATTGAACACCCACCCACCCCCTCCCACTTAACATAAAAACACGATCGGTTCAGTTAAAATAATGAAATCGAAGCGAGAGGGAGAGAGAAAGAGAGAATTTTGCCTTCAATTTGGAATCGCGCAAAGCAACAATGCCTGTAGATCGCCAACGCGCGGTTCTATTGGCCTTGGTGTCGGCGTTTTTGCTCGCCAAACATCCCATTTTTCCGTTTTATTTTTTTCTTTTGCAATGTGAGAATGATTCGATGAATTCGTAAAATTAAGGAAGGCTTTTACAGAGTTTGAAAGAGGACAGAGACAGAGTCAGAGAGTAGAGAAACAAAAACCGCGTTTTTCTTTGGTTTTTGTCTCACCCACCTGGAGTAACGTTGTACCCGGGTGTTTGGTTTGTTTTATTTGCCTGGTCTCCGAGGATTGCTGAGTGGTTACACTGGTGGTACCTGTGGCTTATTATTCTTATTCTTATTATTATTATTATTATTATTTTAAATATCGTTAAGTTCATTTCTAATGTCAGATTCCTGTTATCAACAAGAGGATAGGATATAATAATTTATGTTATTTTTTATACTTTTTGAATAATAAAATATGATAATTTCTTTTATTTTTTATATTTTAAATTTTTATTCTAATAAACTGATGGGTTAGAAAACATTATACTAAAATATTTTTTTCTACTATATTTTTACCAAAATTTTATACCATTATTAATATTGTATAAAAAGTTTTACTTAAAAAATATATTTTAATAATTTTTATAAAAATATTAATGAATTTTTCTAAAATAATTATATTTTTAAAAATAATTTACTCATTTTATAAAATATATTTTTAATTTTTAATAATTAACTTTTTAATTATATTTTATTATTAAAAATACTTTAATTATAAAAATTGAAAGAAATTATTATAATTTAATATCAAAATTTAAATATTATACATATACAAGAATATTTTTAAAATTTTAATATATTTTTATTGAAAATTTAAATAAAAATATTTAAAAATATTATTTTTTATAAAAGAATAATTTTGTTATTTTAAATATATTTTACATCTTATTTTACTTTTTGGTTAAATTATATATTTAATCCTTATAATTAAAGTACATTTATAAAATACTTTTTATACTTTAAAAAGTTACATTTTAATTCTTATACAAGTGGTTTAGTCTTTATATTTACATTTTGATTACTAACAGTATAACAATATTAAAGATAGAATGAACTAAATCATATTCAAATATTTATGTAGACTAAAATGTTAGCTGTTTTAAGATTAGAAACTAACTCATTTTTTTTTTAAGTATTGAAACTAAAACATAATTTTATTTTAAGTATAAAAATTAATTTATAAACATATCAAATATAGTAACTAAATATTTATTTTAATCAATTATATTTTTAAAAGAATACAATGCACTAAATTTAATTAAAAAAATACATATATTATAACTCAATTATATTTTTGTAACACTTTCTTTTTATTTAATAAAAAATATTACTTAATTATATATTACCTTTTATCATACTTTTAGAAGAATAAATAAAATATTAATGTTAGGATTTTCATTATTATTTCATAACATGTAACAATATCAATTTTATATATAATATTTTTTTTAATTAAACGTTTGGTTCCTAAAGAAATTACATAATTTGAAGTTAAGTATCTAATTAAGTATTTGTGCAATTTTTGTAAGGAACAAACACTTAATTAAATCTATATTTTTATGATATATCAATTTTATTAAAACACACATTGGTCTCTAATAAAATTATATAAATTGAAGTTACTTAAGTGTTTGTACAATTTTTGTAACGACCAAACAGTTAATTAAACTTATATTTTTATGATATATCAATTTTTATAACACATATAAATTATTTCATTTACAAGTGTTAACTAGATAGACTAAATATATAATTTAGCTTTTTTTTTATCTTAAATATTAAACAAGATAACATAATATATTATCTTAAAGTACATCAAATATAAAAATAAGGTGAGAGTTTATCTATCTCCCATCTTTATCCATTCCTCGTATTTTGTTCTTTTTAATAAAGATTCTTTTGTATTTCCTTTTTTACTTTTTACATTTTTATTAATGTTTTTATTGTTAAAATTATATTCCTAAAATATCTTTTTTTGCCTTTTTATTATCTGTAACATCATTACTATAATTAAAATAATTTTTCTTAATAATATATAATATTTTAAAATAAACTTGATAAAATTCGTAAAAATTATGAATAACTTTAGAAAATTCTATAGATATATGAACATAAACTTATAAAGGTCAACAAATTTTGAAACTTTGCCTGTATAAAAGTCTCATTCATAATAAAGTAAATACACATTTTCATAACTTGAATTTATAATTAAAATGAAGATTAAGATTTTATGTAAAGTATATATATATATATATATATATATATATAATTCAAATTTATAATATAAATAATATTATTTACAATAAATTAAATTTTTAACTAAAACTAAATATGAATTAAAATTTAAATCGATTAACAACTAAGTATTCCACATACACCTTAATGAATACTTATAATAAGGTTTATCAATAAATATAAATTCTAAATGGAAACTCAATTTATACTATTACATTTTTTGACATAAACTAATCCTATCAGAGCACTTTTTTCTCACAATTCATTACGAGTATTATTCTAAAATAGATCAATCTTCTCTATTTCTTCATTTTCATTACTTAAAAAATATTAGTAAGGGTAAATATTTTCCATCCACTAACTTTTATTTAATTAAAACAGTTAAAATAATATAAAATTTATTTTCTTATATAATAAATACCAAGATAGAAACGATTTATATAAAACAATTCTAAGCAGATAATGATCATTCATACACATCATTTCACAATCAATCATATAATCTTTTGCACTCATGTCACTTTATTCATTTCAATTTTGAATTATTCACCAAATAAAAGTACTCTAGATACTCATAGACCCTTAAATTGCTGTCAATATACTCTTTCTAATTACGATAAACTTATGCCAGTATAAATAGTCGTTGTCAATTAACACACACGGATACAATGTGTGTTTTATTAAGTACTTATATGAAAGGTATAGTCAAGAGTTTAGGTTAGGAAATGAGCGTGAAGCCTATGAATGCTTTCGCTACCAATTGTATACACATAAGCTATTAGCATTCATGACCCTCATTCTCTCTAAATTTTCCAAATCACTTTCGAACACTATCTATACCTCTAATGTATCTTTTAACCATTTATATGGAAACTCAACAGTAGCATACCAAAATCATATTATTTTACATCCTAATACATGTGTTACAATCACACTAATTAATGTATTACAATATGTGTTATAATTTCATCCATCAATGTATTACAACACACATATTATAATTTCACTAATTAATTTTTTATGACACAAGCATTAGTTACACTTTTTTGTAAAATGATTAAATATATTTTCCAATTTTTAAATATAATTTTCTCAAAAATTTTATATTTTTTAAAAATAAATAATTTTATTAAAAAAATATTTTTATTAAAATTAAATTATGATTTTAAATAATTATTTTCTTATAAAATTAAAAAAATGTACAAAGTATGAAATAGAATGTAATAAAAAAAAACTTATCATATCCTCACAATTCTTAGTGGTTTAGATAAATTTTATAAACTCTTAATATTTAGTAAAATAATTAAAATTAATAGTTATTAACATTTTGTGAAATGTTATTCCAAATAGCTTTAGCTTTTCTACCCTTAGGTAAAAGTATTTTAAGTTAGTTGAAATTTATTTTCAAACACATTTTTTTATTAAAATGGTAAAAAAAAATATCAAATATCATTTCTTCTAAAAATTTAAAAATATTATATAAATATTTTTATATTATCTCATTTTATTTAATATAAATAAAATGTAAATGAAAGTGAAAAATATTATGCTAAATTTTAACATAATAAATGATTTAAAATATAAAAAAATAAACTATTTAGAAGCAAATATATTTTAGAAATTTGAAGTTATGATTAAGTAACTTTATATTCTTATGTCATTTTATATTAATCAACTAGTTTAAAAACATATTCTATGAAACACTTTTAAACTTTAATGTTTCAACTTTTAACTACTTTATATTATATTTTTGTCAAATATCTTATCTTTTTTTTTTTTTTCAGTTTCTCTGTTACGTAAACCAAAAATATTCAATCTTTACTGATAAAGAAATTTAAATTATAAGAAAATATTTCCTACAAAGATGTTATATATATGAGAATTCAAAATAAATAATGTTATGTTCAAAACAAATTATATTTTAATTGAAAAAAATGAAACTCATTATAAATAATTAAAAATAAAAAAAATATCACAACATTCATTACTTTTACAGTAATAAATTGACAATATTTTGAAAAAAAAAAATATAAACGCTCATTTTTTAGTATCCTAATATTTATGATGATAAATTATTTTAAATAAATTAAAATATAAAAAATTACGAAATATTTAAAAATATATAATTTTTAAAACTCATTTCTTCTCTATATGTCATTTTACATTTATCATTTAATTTAATAATTAAATTTATCAAACAATTTTAATTCAATCTTAAAGCATGTTCTTAGTACGTAAAAAAAAAAGTTTGGACGTGGTAGAGCTAGTTAGAAATATTTAACTTTTAATTTTTAAATATAAATTTTAAAACAAAATATGTTTAACTAAAATAAACCTAAATTGTTTTTTTAATTCATTTTAAAGCAACTTTAACCTAATTTTTTAAAACTAAGCAAAGCAATTTTAAGTTTTGATTTTTAGTTGTAAAACAAACCATTCAACAACAAATTATTTTTATTACAATCATTATCATATATTTGTCATTGTTACCGCAAGTAATTCTCCTCATCATTACAAACCACCATATTTGTTATTATTACTATTACATTTGTCATAATAATTGTTGTGAACCTTTGCCAACATTATTACTATTACCATCATAAAATTTTATCATTATAACAAATAATATCATTATTATTATCACTTTAATGACCATTATCATTCTAAAAAATTACCAAGTCATAGTAAATCATTATTAGCACTCATATTATTACCACTTTCATTAACATAATTATTATCTTTGTCACTTTTGCTACTTCCATTGCATCATAAGTTTATCACAATTATCCCTGCTACCTCCTCTTTTATCTACCTTCATCATCACTCTATTAGCAAACAAATTTAGTTTTGGTATAAGAAGAAAAAATAATTTTGTAGTTTAAATTTAAGATTTAGTGTTAAAATTTGAATTTAAAATTTATAAAATTAAATATAGATTTTGGTTTTTAAATGTTAAATTTTTTAAATAAACACCTACACTAAATAAGTTGTGAGTTCTAGTTTATTACTTTTCATTTTATTTTGTGTTAGTTTATTCATTAGTTTTGTCAACATATGTTTGAAAAGACATTCCAAATATCTTATAACTTATTTGACTGGCTTATAAACTTGTTCAACCAAAATAGAGGTAGGTGCTTGATAAACAAGCTTATTTCACTAGCTTTTAGCATTTTGCATAAGCTACTTAGATTTTATCTGTGTTTAGTAATACAAGCTTATAATTTATTTAGGAGTTTTCAAAAAAATAATTTAGTAACTAGAGCTATCAATTTAGGCTCTTTAACTTGGTTCAAGTTCATGCAGGTTGAGCTAAAAAGGCATTTAGGCCTTTAAAATAAAAGCCCAAACCGAACCTGATGTTAAGCTGCAAGCTTATATGGGCCAACCTGTTTTGTAATATGTTTTTTTAAAAATTAACTATTTGTTTAAACATTATATCTAAATCATAAAATGTAAAACAACATAAATATCACCCAAAAGTATTATTTGTTGGTAAAATTGCTATTAATCCTAATAGAACTCCATAAAACCAAATATATATTATGTTAGGTTATTGAAGACAAAAAAAAAAAGATTTACAAATACATGATTCCATAGAGCTCTATGATGTCAACATAGTGGAATCTGAATCTTTTGGTGAATGATTTTTGAGAACTTTTAGTACTATGATCTTCTTCAATCAAATTTTTTTATCCTCGAACGAGGCCTAGTGTTTCTCTTTCATGGAGATAGTAAACTATCTGATATGATGTATTGGAGACTATGACCATATTTTATATTTTAGTTCAATTAGTGTTCCCGTTATCATTTAACGGACCTAAAACCCAACTTTCACTTTTTAAGCTCATATTATTTTATCTTATTTTATTTGTAGTCTAAAAGACTTACTGAAATTAGATCACTTATATTAAGTTTGTATAAATGTAAACAATTAATATAAATAATTTAAATGTAGCCCACCTTATATTATTAGAAATATAAATCATAAAATTTTTAACAAACTCCTACTTGGACTGCATATTTATTTTGACATTTATATCACAAAAGAACTTCAGGTGCGGTATGTTATTTACTTTTAGACTACCCTTGAACAATGTCCATCGCATATAAGAACAAGGAACCATCGCAACTTTCATTATATCTCAGTATAATTAAATTATAATGATCACCATAATCATATGTACTTCAATGACATAGATCAAATATGGATAAGTGGCATGTAAATTACATGTACTTTGATTCTAATCATGCCTATTTTTAACTGGTCCAAACTTTAATTTTTATATAGATTAATTCTAAATTGCAATGTAATTATTACATAACACAAATTTAGAATAAAAAACATGAACACTTAATTTATCAAACAAAAAATGTATAAAATACAAGTTGGACTCCCACTCAAACTAAGGAACAACCAAGAATTACATCCATATGAGTAGTGTGTAACGCCCCGAATTTTGGTAATATTAATTATTATTATTCTTATATATATATATATATATATATATATATTCATATGTGTGTTGATTTATTTGAAAATGATGTTTTATGTGTATTAAGTACATGGATGTGTGTATATATGTGTATGCATGACTGGTTGGGCTGAAATGGGCAAAGTGCCTAGGTACAGGGCGAGATACAGGGTTGTTCTCGCTGCAGCGAGAGGATTCTCGCTGTAGCGAGAGGACCCTGGGAAGAAGGACTGAAATTGTCACCTTCTTGCTACAGCGAGAGACGTCTCGCTGTAGCGAGAAAGCGACAGTTTGAGGTGCATTTCTGGGTGCAGTCTCGTTGTAGCGAGATTATACAAAAACCAGAGTGCAGTTTTCTCTGGTTTTTTTGCTGTAGCGAGAAAGCGTGTCGCTGCAGCAAGGAGCGAGAGTGTCGTGATCAGAAAAAGATTTAAAGGGGGTTAGGATTCAGGGAGAGTTATTTCTCCCTCTCCCTTTGATTCTCTTGTTCCCAAAGCCCTATTCCAATGATTAATTGCCTCCAAAGCCGTTCGGGAGCGAGATTGAAGCTCGGATTTGTGTGGGGAACGCTTGGAGGTGAGTTTTAAACGGTTAGGATTTTCGTTTTCTTTCCCTTTCTCTGTTCTTGGTGATTTTCAGAGTTTTCATGGAATTCTTCCATGTGTTTAGGCCGAAAGTCGTGTGGGGAGCATTTCCGTAGTTGAGTTCGGACGTAGGTCTTCAATCTAAGGTAAGGGGGACTCTACCCTACTCCTTTATGTGTGATTTGCTGATATTTTGTGTGATATTGTGATGTGGTTGAGTAGAGGGTAGGAAAATTGCTGAGATATGTGATATAGGCACTTGTGCTGTTTATACATGTGTATATATCTGAATGAACATTGTGAAAATATGGGCCCGAGGGCCGTGTAATATGAATGGAAATAGGCTAGGGGTCGTGTGGCATGAATGAATTGTGGGCTCTGTATTGTGTGTGCTGTGAAAATGAAATATGGGCCTAGTGTTGTGTACTGTTAAACGTGGGTTATGTGCCGTATATTGAAATGTGTGTGACTGGGGCGTAGTAACGCCGTTTTAATGTGCTATGAATGGTTCAACAATACACTGGAGATATGGGAGATGAGGACGGTAGAAATACCTTGGGGAAGAGGGAGTGGTGGTGACACCGACTGCGGAACGGGTGCACCACAGGCCATACACTCTCTTCTTAACTAGACCTCTGACTACTATCTTTGCTGAGTGACCTATGACTGCCCACGTGGTATCCATGAGGCGGGGGTAATCGACGACCATTCATGGTGTAAATATGTGATCACAGTGCTATAGTAAGTGTAGCTGTTGTTAGTATGCATGGGTTCATGAATTGTGCTTATAGATGTGATAATGTTGCCTGTGCTTGTAATTGTTCAATGTATTGAAAATGTGCTGGAGGTGAGACTCTATGCTTAATTGTATGTTTTGCTAGTGTAGAGTACTCACCCTTACATTCATTTTCAGATAATCAAGACGATCAGCACCGGACTCTGTGAAGGGACGGATGGACTGCTATAGGACATAGAATTTATTGTGAAAATGTTGTAATTGAACTAGTCTTGTAATAGTTATTTGATATTAATTTGTAACCCTTCACTTATTTTGAAATTTTTTATGAAAAATTTGGTTATCTGATTTGCAAAATTATTATTTAATTAGAATTAAATTTAAGGTGTTACATAGTGTGCTCATGAAAAACTTTAGGCACTAAGCCCTTAGTAAGTAGATCATCTAGCATAAAGTTAGTTCGTATGTGTTCTATACATATTTGTTTATTATAAATTCTTTTCTTAACAACTAGAAACTTGATGTCTATAAATTTTGATTTGGTTGTACTCCTGTTGTTACTAGAATAAAGAACTGAGGTATTGTCGCAATAAATTTTCAATGGCCTTTTAATAATATCAACCACATGCAAATTAGTGACAAATTTTTATAGGCATATCCCATGATTGGACACCTCAAAATAGGCAATGAACTCCGTAGCCATGGTTAAAGGAGCTATAAGAGTTTGTTTGACGAACTTTCAATATATAGCTTCTCCAGCCAACATAAATATGTATCTCGAAGTGCAACATTTGTTGTCTTTGTCATCCAGCAAAATTAGAGTTCAAGTACCCTATGATCTCTAAACTCTCAGACTTCTGATAGGTGAGCACATATCCTTTTGTTCTCTTCAAATAAGACATCACACACTTTACTGCCTTTTACCGCCTTCTAATGTTGCATTCTAAGATTACTTAAGTACCTACCTAATGCACTTACCACAAATGTTATATCTGAACGAGTACAAACTTGAGCGTACATCAGACTTCTAACAAATCATGCATAGGAAATGTTTTGCATCTCATTTCTTTCAAGGTAATTTTTCAAACATTGTTTGAGACTAAATTTGTCTCCTTTAGCTAAATGAGTACTCCTAACTTACTGTCTTTCATGTCAATCTATCTAAAACCTTATTGATATATCTCTCTTGTGTTAAACTTTAAGATACCATGAGAACGATCATTTAGTATCTTAATACCTAATACAAAAGAAGTTTCACTAGGATCTTTTATTTCAAAATTCTTTGTCAAAAAACTCTTGATTTCATGCAATAAGCCTATATAATTGTTAGCAAGTAATATTTTATACAATAAGCCTATACCAAGAATATGTATTTACCCTCACTAAACTTATGGTAAACCCAATTGTCAACTATGTTTACCTCAAAACCATATGAGGTAATAACTTGATGGAACTTTTGATACCGTTGGCAGGAAGCTTGTTTGAGACTATAGATGGATTTCTTTTGTTTATATACTATAGACTTAGAGTCATCGAACATAAAATTTTATGGTTGCATCATTTAAATCGTTTCTTCAATGTCACCATTTAGAAATACACTCTTAACATTCATTTGATGGAACTCTAAATCATAATGAATTTACATACCATAGGGACTGTTTCCAATTTATTAATTCACTTGTTTGATCTTAAAGGATACAAAAATAAAAACATGAATTAAAATTAAAATTAAAATTAAAATTAAATCAATTATCAATGAAATTAAAAGCAAATAACGTAACACACTTCTTGGTTGAACTTATAAGAGATGAACCTAAGGTATATGTCATTGCTTCACTTAATGGAGCATAACTTTCTCAATTTATGTCCAAATTAGGTAAATAATATCTCATTTTAAAGTTAATTCAATGGACTTTCATTTGAGTCAGAGGTAGCTTAGGAATTTTATTATAATCATATAGTTATTTATTTCAGTTAGAAGAAAAAACTCATAAAATCCTTAAGTTTTTAGAGGGTAAATGACTTTTCTCTTTTTGCTCTCATATTTCTCTTGGAATGTTTTTGCATTTTTCACTTTTTTCATTTATGGGGATAATCATGGAAGACTGATTTTCATAGTCAACCTAGGGATTCACAATACAATGATTTGATTTATGAGATATTGTGCTTAATTTGAATTCATTTTCTAATTCTCCTCTCTTCTTCTCTATTTTGGTTCAATTTAAGATTAATTTTGATTGAGTTTAATTAATCTATTATGATTAGAACATAATCTTATAAAATTATAATATACCTAATTAATTTTGAATTGAGAAATTTAGATAAATTAGGTTTCAATTGGGGGCTTGATTACATATATGTGATATTTTAGGTTAATCGGAGTAGGATTTAAATAATGTTCCCTAACATTGATTATGTAGTTGCAAAATTCGTTTAGGTTGCATTGCTTAAAAATCTTTATGTGGTTAATTCGAGATTAACAAAATTGGAATTAAATTTTATTTCTTTTGGTAATCTCTGATGAATTAAGCTGTTGCATGATAATTTCTTAGGTTGATCTTTGTTAATTAATTTTTCATAAACAATTTTGATTCTGATTTGTAGTTCAATTCTTAGTTTGATAAAATTTTCCAATTCTATTTTCCCTAATTTGTATTTAAAAGTGAAAGTGTTCTTTGGATTTGGACCTAAGTTTGTATCCTATATTATATTTACTTTAGAAAAAAAAAAAGAAACCTAGTTCATTTTGTTAGTACTTTTGGGTCACACACACACACACACACACACACACACACACACATATATATATATATATATATAATCTAAATGTGTCAGGACCATTATTTGATCAGCCAAAACTATAAAGTGGTCTATTAATATTGAGTTTATGGCTAAGGGCATAATTGTCAAGTAAAGTTATTCTTTAGATATCATAAGTAATATTCTAATTTGATGAGGGGCCAAATTAGAAATATTAAATTTGTAATGTAACTGACAGAAGTTACATAAATGGGTTATGGTCCCTATTTGTAGAGAAAGTTACAAAACATACAAAGAACCAATTTTGTTCTTTTCTCTTCATCCCCATAAGAAGAGAAACCTTAAAAGGGAACCTAAGGCACTCTACATTTGGAAAATCACATACCCACTATTAATCTCATCACCTTCATCATTCCTAATGACAAATTTAGGTACACTTATGTATTCTGTTTTTATCATGAATTGGGGTATGGGTTTACAAGAATCAATTTTTGATTGTGCTGTAATTTTTGTTCTATATAAGTAGAAGCATGTGGTTAGGCACAATTATTATTTGTTAGATAACCCAACAATTGGTATCAGAGCCACCCATACTTAATTTATGTATGATTTTGGAAATTTTGAAATTAAGGTTCCAAAATTGGGATTTATTGATTTTTCATAATTCTAAGTTGTAGTATATGGTGTTAATTTGGTGTTATGTGAGTCGATTCGCCGTTAATTGAACAAGGGAAATCAGCGCATGATGCAATTGGTATCATATTACTCTTCTTGTTGGCGTTGTGCAATGGATAAAATACAACTTAATTTGAGTTTCTAATTGTACTATGATTTAATGATGGGAATGCCGAATAATAATTGTCCTATGAGTCCAAAAATATCTACATTGGTTCCTGTCAAATTGGGTTCCTCTTACAATAATTTGGCTTTGTTACAAGTTCCTGTACAACTTAGTCTTGCAACACACTTTTATAGATAATTTGTGTCAAATTATGCTCTTCACAATCTGCATGATATTTTTTCATTTAACTTTGGTCATTATAATGGTTGTTAAACAATCTATTTTTTTAAGCAAATTCAGCATCGATACACAAAAACCAATGGTTTCCAAAATTCATGATGAAACATATCACATACGTTGTTTAAGTTATAAATCACTTAAATTTTTTTGTGTGGATTTGGTATTAATATTCAAATTTTTGGTTATTGTTTGTATAATTTATATAATAGTTTAGCATTTTAAATGAGCTAATGGAATCAAAAAATCACCAAAGTGACCTCTCTTGTGTAGATTGTTCATAAGAAATATTAAATGTTTGTGTCTATATTTATCCATGCGAGTATTAATCGGCCTAAAGGAAGATTAGTACTTGGCCGAATTGCATGCACACCTGTGATGGTAAACATGTGATAAATGTGCGGTGTTGTTTGTGAATGATAAATCAATCCAAAGAGATGTTTATTTGTTTGACACTGTCCAAAGACTTGATATTGATGATGCACTAGGTATCTTGAGATGACTTATGCTATTGTTTGAACATATTAATGATTGAATTTTTTATTATAATGTGAGTATAATTACATTATTTGTTTTGTTCTCTTTTCAGCTACTATTGCTTCAATATTTGCTAATCTAAATTCAGTTCCGGTTCTTAAATAAATTTTAAGGACTGAAAAGAGAACATGGAAATTGTTCTTGGCTGCATGGATCTTGACCTTGCATTAAGGATTGAGAAATCCACTTCTCCTATGGACTCTAGTACCTCTGAAGAGAGAAAAGATTATGAGAAATCGGATTGCTCAAATTGCATGAGTCTTATGATCATTAAGTGTGGCATTTCTGAGGTCTTTAGGGGTGCTATCTTCGAAGAGATAACAAGTGCCAAAGATTTCCTTGCTGAAATTGAAAAGTGTTTTGCAAAAAGCGATAAGGCGGAAACAAGTTCTTTTCTTTAGAGCTTGATTTCCATGAAGTATTAGGGCAAAGGAAATGTGAGGGAATACATTATGGGAATGTCAAATATTGCTTCAAAATTTAAGACACTAAAGCTCGAGTTGTCGGAAGACCTTTTTATACATTTAGTATTGATTTCTCTTCCTTCACAGTTTGGTCAGTTTAAGATATCTTATAACTGTCAAAAGGAGAAGTGGTCTCTTAATGAGCTCATCTCTTACTGTGTGAAGAAAAGGAAAGGCTGAAGAAAGAAAAGACAGAAAGTGCTTATTTTGTAAGCACCTCTAAAGACAAGGGCTAAAGAAAGAAAACTGAGGAGCCCAAGAATAAAGCTGCTAAGTGTCCAGCACAAAAGAAACAAAATCAGGGTGACAACTATTTTTTTTGCAATCAGCCTGGACATGTAAAGAAGAAATGTACCAAATATCATGCTTGGCGTGCAAGGAAAGGTATGGTACTTACTTTGGTTTGTTCTGAGGTCAATTTAGCTTCAATACCTAAAAACACTTGGTGGTTAGATTTTGGTGGCACTACTAACATCAATGTTTCAATGCAGGGTTACCTGAGCTACCGAAAGCCAATTGATGCTGAAAGATGGATATATGTCGGAGATGGAAAATCGATGGAGGTGGAAGCTATAGGGCATTTTAGATTATTATGATGTACTTGGTTTTATTTAGATTTAAAAGACACCTTTGTTGTACCGTCAATTAAACAAAATTTGGTTTTAGTTTTTTATTTGGACAAATTAAATTATTTGTTTTCATTTGGAAACAGTGTATTCAGTTTGTCTTTTAATTCAGATATTTTTTAAATTGGTTCACTTTTGGCTTATGATAGTCAATATTTGCTTGACACTGTAGTTACCTACAGCGAAACCTTAAATGCGAAATCACGTGGTACTAAGTGTAAAATTAACAATACTAGCTCAAAAGTATTATGGCACAGGCGCCTAGATTACATCTCTAAAATAGAGTTGAACGACTTGTTTCAAATGAGATCTTGGATTCCATTAACTTCACAAACTTTGATGTCTGTGTTGAATGCGTTAAAGGTAAACAGACCAAAACAAAGAAATTAGGTGCGTATAAAGCTATAGACGTCTTAAAATTGATACGTACGAATATTTGTGGGCCAATTCCTACACCTTTGTGGAATGGTCAACAATATTTTATATCATTCATAGATGATTACTTTAGATATGCATACCTACTTCTTATACATGAAAAGTCACAATCTTTGGACGTGTTCAATTATTTAACGTTGAAGTCAAAAATCAACTCAACAAAAGAATTAAAGAGTGTCAAATCTGACCGTGGTGGTGAATACTATGGCAGATATGATGGACTAGGTGAACAACGTCTGAGACCTTTTGCCAAGTATCTAGAGGAATGTGGAATTGTCCCATAATACACCATGACGGGGTCACCTAGCATGAATGATGTGACTGAAAGACGAAATCAGACTATTAATGATATGGTAAGGAGCATGATTAGTCATTCTACCTTGCCAGAGTCACTTTGGGGAGAGACACTAAAGACTGTAACTTACATTTTAAATAGAGTGCCAACCAAGGCAGCTACCAGAACACCTTATGAGCTTTGTGTTTGGCAAAAGGCTAGTCTGAAACATTTTCATATATGAGGATGTCCAGCTAAAGCAAGGCCTTATAAGCCAAATGAAAAGAAATTGGACTCCTGAACAGTGAGCAACTACTTTATTGGTTATTCTGAAAGATCCATGAGCTATAAATTTTATGATCCCAAATCAAAGACAATTTTTGAGACGAGAACTGCCACATTATTTGAGGATATTGACTTTGTCTTAGAGGAAGAATCAATAACAATTCCAAAACTGATTCATACAGTTGCTTTTGACAAAGCATGTTCAGAACCTCTACAAGACATTGTTATTGAATCTCCTACTTAAGACAATTCGGTTGTTTCATGAAGAACAAACTCAAGATCCTCAAGAACTTATACTTCATAAGCCAGTACCTTTGCAGAGATCTAGTAGAGAAAGGAAAAGTGCTATTCCAGATGATTACGTGGTATTTCTCTAGGAATATGAGGAAAATAATGGTATGATGGAAGATGACCCAGTCAACTTCCGTCAAGCCATGCAAGATTCCAACTCAGAAAAGTGGATTAAAGTAATGAATGAGAAGTATAAGTCCATGCAACACAATAAGGTTTAGGAACTTGTCCCATTACCAGAAGGTGTGAAACCCATCAATTGCAAATGGATATTTAAGACCAAGCGAGATTCTAAAGGTAATGTGGATAGGTATAAGGCTTGTCTTGTGGCTAAGGGCTATACCCAAAAGGAAGGGATTGACTTTAAAGAGACTTTCTCTCCGGTTTCATCGAAAGACTCTTTTAGGACAATCATATTTCTTGTTGCACATTATAATTTGGAGCTCCATCAAATGGATGTCAAGACAGTGTTTCTCAATGGCAACACTGATGAAATAATCTATATGGTGCAACCGGAAAACTTTGTGTCAGGAGACCCAAAGAATATGGTTTACAAACTGACAAAATCTATTTACGGGCTAAAATAGGCATTTCGTCAATGGTACTACAAATTTCATCAAGTAATTCTCTCATTTGGTTTCGAGATGAATCTTGTTGATGATTGTGTGTATCACAAATTCAGTGGGAGCAAGTATATTTTCCTGGTCTTATATGTTGTTGACATACTGCTTGCCACTAATGATATAGGCATGTAACACAAAACCAAGAGATTTCTGTCAAGAAACTTCAAAATGAAAGATCTTGGTGACGCCTCCTTTGTATTATGAATTCAGATATACTGAGATCGATCTCGAGATACTCTAGGATTGTCACAAAGAAGCTATATCAAAAAGGTACTTAAAAGATTTGACATGCAGGAATATAAATCGGGAGATATTCTAGTTGCTAAGGGAGATAAATTTAGTCTCAATCAGTGCCCAAAAGGAAACTTAGAAATTTAAGAAATGCAGAAGATTCCCTATCCCCAAGTATGTATACGTTTGGATATAGCATATATAGTTGGGATGTTAGGCAGATATTTAAGCAATCTAGGAATAGATCATTAGAAAGCAGCCAAAAGGGTTATAAGGTATTTAAAGAGAACAAAGGATTATATGCTCACATATAAGAGGTCAGACCAATTGGAGATCACTAGATATTCTAACTCTGATTTTGCTGGATGGAATGATTGTTTGAAATCCACTTCAGGCTATATCTATCTGTTAGCTGGTGGTGCAGTTTCTTGGCATAGTGCCAAGCAAACTCTTATTGCTTCATCTACCATGGCTACAAAATTTGTAACATGCTATGAGACATCTAATCATGGGATTTGACTGAGGAACTTTGTCACTAGACTACAAATTGTGGAAGGAATTGAAAGACCACTTCAGTTATACTATGACAACAAATCAGCTGTCTTATATTCCAACAATAATTGAAGCTCGACCAAGTCAAAACACATTAACATTAAATTCCTAGTTGTTAAGGAAAGGGTACAAAGTGGACAGATTTCCATAAAACACATAGGGACAAACTCCATGATAGCGGACCCTCTTACGAAGGGTTTTCCATCCAAGGTCTTTCATGAGCACACTGCTTGCATGAGTATTTTACAGTTTCAGAAATTTTTAGTTTGGTGGGAGTTAGTCGTTTATGTATTTTACGTTCTATATTTGGTATTATGTATGCACACTCTTATATTTGGATATTTTTCTGATCAGATATAAAGTTTGATATTCAATTATTACACTTTGTATAATAATGTTGTTAAATGATCTCATTAAGGTAAAGTATGACCAGTTGAAAATTGACATGTACAGGCCACCTTCATGTGATTTTCATGCTACACATTTCATGATGAGTCTGTGTCTTTTGGTTGTGTCAATATTAGTAATCATTGATGAGTTTAGTTATGATTAATATAACAAAAACTACTTTGGTTCTATGTACTAATATAACTAATAGACGAGATTATTTGGATATGCCCAAGGTATAATATAACGGCAATTTTTGAGCTCATAAAGTTTGACACATTTGTAAGGATACATATGTGACCAGTGGAAGATTGTTAGTATTTTTGAGTCATATATATATTATTTAGATGTGTCAGGGCCATTATCTGATCAGCCAAAATTATAAAATGGTCTATTAATATTGAGTTTATGGCTAACGGCATAATTGTCATGAAAGGTTATTGTGTAGATACTATAAGTAATATTCTGACTTAATGAGGGGCCAAATTAGAAATATTAAATTTAGAATATAATTGACAGAAGTTACATAAATGGGTTATGGTTCCCATTTGTAGAAGAAGTTACAGAGCATACAAAGAACCGATTTTGTTCTTTTCTTTTCATTCCTATAAGAAGAGAAACCTGAAAAGTGAACCTAAGGCACTCTACATTTGGAAGATCACATACCCACTATTAATCCCATCACCTTCATCATTCCTAATAGAAAATTCAGGTATGCTTTCGCATTTTATTTTTATCATGAATAAGAATCAATCTGTGATTGTGCTATAATTTTGGTTCTATATAGGATAGAAGCATGTGGTTAGGCACAATTATTATTTGTTAGAAAACCCAACACATTTGATTGTAATCACGACATTGCAAATCACTATCTCACATGCTTAAAAAATATTTATAATTATTGTTATCTATTGTATTTGATGAGAAAACACACAAGTTGAAAAGAAATATTTCATCGAGTTCATACTTATTTTTCAACTAATTTCACTCCATTATAGAGTATATTGACTCAAAAAGATGCACCCAAAGCTATGGAAACATGGAAATAGACAATCTTATATAATGCCAAAGAAGTTAAAGAAAAATAAAATTGTAGAACAAATGTTTTGGAAACAATACGATGATATTGTAAAACTTATTAAGTCACTTGTTTATGCATTACCTAATGTTAGATAGTTAAGATAAAATTGTCATGAGTTTTATTTTTCAAGGTGTTTATAAAGCTAGAGTTGAAATGATGAGATTTAAAAGAAATAAAACATAAATAAAGCCTCACTTGAGTATCTTTAAGAACTATTGGGATTCATAATAGTAAAATTTTTTATGTTGTTGTTTATTAATTAAATCTATCTTATTGATGAATTCATATTTTATTGAATTTTTACTTATCATTTTGATGTTTCTTAATAGAAAAAATAAACTTAGGAAGTGTAAATAACATAAAAACATCATTTTGGTCAAATATCATAGGTTTCTTAATTTTTGGTTAATTTACATTGATTTACATAGATATAGTTTGTAATTTTGATCATTTGAATAATTGTGCAGGAATTTCTATACTTTTTCCATAGATTTTTAGCATTTAAGAAAGTTTGAGATGAAAGTGATCACTTTGAATCTCATAGTGAACACTACAGCAAGCTAGATCCAGAAGGGCAGATCAAAGTGATCACTATGAAACCATAATAGACACTACAGAGACCCAGTTTGAAGAAGTGCTGCGCGTGTTTACTATGGAACCATAGTAGACATTCTGGGCCGACCAAAGTAATCACTCTGATATCAAAGTGAACACTCCAGAGAAGGCCAAAATCACAAGACTTGCGCGTGGCTACTATAGAGCGATAGTAACTACTATGGAGCACTGCGTGTTATTACTATGAAACTATAGTAGTTACTATGGGTGAAAATTTATGCACTATAAATAGAATTTGAGAATTAGGGTACGGATCTTTTTACACATTTTTAGATTCTCTTCGTTTTCCTTTGATTTTTACATTAATGACATTGAATTTCCCTTGCTTTCATCTTGAATTTGTAAGACTCATCTTTATAGAGGGCTAAACTTCCTTGTAATCCTATCCTTAGTGAGTTCATGGATTCTTGAATTCCGGGGTATGAATGTTAATATAATTCTCTTTCCTTCATGAATTTCTATTTCCTAACTCTTTGAATTGAATTAATGGTTGGACGAGGGAGACATTACTTAATTAACCATGATTTGTTTTAATGAACTTCTTAACTTGATTTGCTTAATTCTAAGTTAATTTCTAAGGTTGCGTAATCTTGGGAAAAAGAGTTGGAGTCCATTGAGTTTGCTTAAATTTGTATAGAATTTTAAGGTTAATTCTCGCTTGTTGAGTTAATCTAATTTAGGAGAAGAGGAAAAGTATTGGATCTTGAGAGGAATAGGGATAGAATCACATGAACAAACTAAGGATTACATATTTCATTGATTGAATTCATTAATTTCATCACTTGCCTTTACGTTAAAAATTGAAATCACACAAACTCCCTTTTTATTGCTTTAAATGTTGAATGTCTATAACATGTTTAATGCATATTACCAACCAAAGTTATCAGAGACAACCTAGGCTTGCATCCTAGATACTACATATTTTTTTGCATACTTTGATGAAAATTGACGACAAATCTTTATACAAAACAAAAAATCCGTTCATCACTTATCAATTTAATGTTTAAAAATTTAAAAACACAAATCCATAATATTTAGAGTATTTTTGATTTACTTTTTAAAAACAATTTTTAATTTTTAAAAATAAATTATACTATAGATTTGTATAATTTTTAAAAACTAAAGCCCTAAACTAAATTGAAGATACTCTTAATCTTTTAGATGTTATTAAAAAATATGCTTATGTAGGTCTAGATTTGCAACTTAAGTTAATAAATGAAATAAAAATATTTAAAAATATTTGTAATCTAACTTGCAATGTTTTAAGTTGTGAGTGGAATAAAAGTGCATTTAAAATATTCATTCTAATCATAAAATAGATTAAAATATCAGAAGTTTAATAATTAAATATTTACTAATTTTGCTTCATACAATTTGAGGTTCTAATAAAAATAATAATATTATATCTTTTATTTTAATGACTATTGATATATTTAATATTTAATATTATTAACTTTACGAATTAAGTGAAAGATCAAAATTATAGTTAATTAATTTTTTATATATTAATAAATAATTAAATTTATTATAAATTTAAATTAGCATAATTATATGTGTATATATATTTATATATAATATTAATAACAATAATAAATAATAATAATAAAATTTTATTCTTTGAGATGAAAGATTATTTTTTTATATATGTAATTAATATTAATATTTAATATTATTAATCTTATAAATTAACTGGGAAATCAAAATTATAGTTACTCAATTCCTTATATATTAATTAATTAATTAATAATTTAATTAATTATTAAATTTAAATTAATATAATTATATGTGTATATATATAACACTGATAACGATAATCATAAATCATAAATAATAATAATAATAATAATAAAAAGTTTTATTTTTTGAAATAAGAGATTATTTTTTCTGTATATATAATTAATATGATATATTAAAATTATTTTATTATTATTTTGCAATTAATTATTTATAAATATAATTTAAAAAGTTACTGTAATTTATATACATGTATTTATGCATACAATTCTAAATTTATTAACTTAATTTTTTAAGACTGAGTTTAAAAAATAAATTTTTATTCAGAAATATTTATTATATTAGAGGCACAGAAATAAATAAATATATTTTGAATAAAAATATTTTTTAAATATTTAAAAAACACAGCAAAAATTATATAATTTTTAATGCTGAAAAAATATAGATAAAAAAAAGTAAATGTTTTAGGTGGAAAACTCCACGTTGGGGGTTGTTTCCCAAATCGAAACCCTCTCCTCTCCTGTCTCCGACTCTCTCTCACCCAACTTTGGCTCTCTTTACCTCACCTCAGACAGCGAAGGTTGCAGCCTTGCAGGTCCACCAGAACGACGTCGTTCAAGTCGCAGCTCAGAGAGTCTCTGTTTGGTGCCGTCAACTTTTCTCTGCTCTGTCTTCATTGTTTGTCGCTGTTTTCTTCTGTTTTGTTATGAAAAGCTTTTGTTAATTGACTAATTACTTGTAATTCGATGTTATGCTTGTCAATTTTCACTTAAAATTTACTTTAATGATATGTTCTAGAATTTTTTTTTGTATTTTATTTTCTCTGCATTTGTATGTAAGTACAGTTTTGCATTTTGGTAGGATATTACGATTCGTGTTATTATTCTACGATTTACTCTTTTTCTTCAAATCTCAATATTGACAACATTGATTTAACATCATGAGCAGAGCCAGTCTTGACATGCTCCCTAACCATGTACTAAAAATTTAGGCTGATGTATTGTATTTTATATTACTTCATGCAGTGACAATGGGGAGTGATGACAGTTTAAAGACATGGGTATCAGATAAGTTGATGTCACTGATGGGATATTCTCAGCCCACAGTTGTTCAGTACATGATTGGACTATGTAATTCATCTAATCATTTTCGCACCCTAAAACTTCTTCTATAGGCTTTTTAGAAATCATATGTTGGATTCATCTGCAATATTTTGGTAATCTCTTTTTGGTGTTGCAGCCAAGCAAGCTAGTTCACCTGATGATTTGGTGGGCAAACTAGTGGAGTTTGGTCTCTCCTCAAAGGACACCCGTGCATTTGCGGAAGAAATTTTCTCAAAAGTTCCTCATAAATCATCTGGTTTAAGTGTAAGGGTTTTATATATATAATGCAGTGAAAATATGCTGCCATTTTCATAAGTTTCATCTATCAAATTCTCTCTTGGAGAAGTGTCTAGTATCTGCTGGCTATTGATATTCTTGTATTCTATATCAGCAATATCAGAAACAAGAGAGAGAAGCTGCAATGTTGGCAAGGAAGCAGAAGACTTACACAATTTTGAAGACTGATGACAATAGTGATGATGACTATGTAGATAAGTCTACTGTTTCTGCATCTAGAAAGCTAGACAGTCATAAAAAACGTTTCAGGAGGAAAACTGAAGTTCAAGATGATGAAGATGATGAGGCAAAGTGCTCATAACCTATTAGATTCACTTTCATATTTCTTGCTCATGGTAAGCTGCTGATCAATGGTTCTTCTAACAACATGTGACTTGTTTTGACCAAATGCAATCCTGCAGGTAATTTCAAGAAAGGAAAGGGAGAGACAAGTTAAGAGAAGAACTTCCCCTGACATTGATAGTGATTCAGAGGTACCTTTTTCTTTCTTTCTTTTATAGATTTGCTTAAACACAACATAAATTTGTAACTGATAATGAAATTCCTGCTATTTCCAGTTCCACTTGTTTGATTAATGTTGTTGTGCTGTCATCTAGATTTCTGTTTTTCCCTAGTTGCATTTCAGTAAGCTTTAAGAAGCAAATTCAACTCTATTAATCATTGAAATTCTGGCTTTTTTCTACTTCTTCTTATTGGGTAATTAGGTCCCATGGGGGATATTTAGCTCCTTATGTGCCATGGTGGTGCTGAGCTATTATTGCCGTCTCAAATATGATTTATGTTATCAAAAAGAAAAAATAGATTATTCTGCAGTATAATTTTTGTTGATCAATGCATATAATTGTTTTGTTAAAAGTTTTTACCTTTGCATATGTGGTGCTTTATCACATCAGTTTTGTAAAAGCATTATTTCTCTTTATTATTATCTTTCTCTTGATTTGATGTAATTATTTGTTTATTTGCAAACAGTCAGAAGAAGAAAGATTGAAAGATCAAAGAGAGAAGGAGGAATTAGAGCAACATTTGAGAGAAAGAGATGCAGCGGGTACACGGAAGGTACTTGTCAATATTCCAATTGATTTGGTCAGGTGTACATGGTCATATTATTTCAATTATTATTATTATTATGGTTAATAGTTCTGCTTACGTTAGTGTTTTAGGTATTAACTACATGGACACCTTTTGGATAAAAGAAGAAAATTTATTGTTATTGGAATGAATGAAGAAAATTGTGAGGTAGATGGTTAACAACCTGCATGGACATTGTTTTTTCTTTTTCTTTTTTTTCAGTTTACATTCTCTGTTGATACCAATTGGGGTTAGTTGGTGTCTTAGCT
This sequence comes from Abrus precatorius, assembly GCF_003935025.1. Taxonomy (NCBI): domain Eukaryota; kingdom Viridiplantae; phylum Streptophyta; class Magnoliopsida; order Fabales; family Fabaceae; genus Abrus; species Abrus precatorius. The sequence continues at coordinate 14,272,106 of NW_020874292.1, forward strand.
GGAGTCTTCTTAAATAATATTTTTTATATGAAAATTAATATTTTCATATCATTATAAACTTCTGGTACATATTATTGTTGTTGTTTTATAATAACAATAATATTTATTATTTTTTTTATAAATCAAACAGTTTCTTATATGGGAGAGTTATGGACAGAGTTCTGGAAATAATTCTTATGTTATACAAGTGTATTTATTTATATACAAAAGAAGATTAGGGATAAGAGAAATGAAACTAGAAACTAACTAGTGTAGTAACCTATCTGTTATATCTAACCTATCTAAGATTGTAAATAACAAACTAGTTATCTATAATAAGTAGAAAACCTAGCAAAGGAAAAATCATAATCAACCGAGATGAACAAGGAAAAAATGCAATCAGGGGCTCTTCTTGAATGTATAGGTTTTGACAAGTTTTAGTGTGGCTGTCAAAACTCTAACACAGTTTTTGCCCTAGGCTAGAAGAATAGAGATATTCAGTATTCACCCTGAACTCCAAATAGATATATCTGTAAAAAAATAGCCGCTCTATAATGCAAAATAATGTGGGAACTTGTTTCTCTAGTTGCTGGATAAAGTAAATCAAACTATGAACCTGGCATGTCTACATCACATCTAAAATCTTTCATTATATAACTGTAATGAGTGTTATGCTGATACATGCCCCTCTGTTGACCCCTAAGAAAAATTGTTAGTTGTCTATGTGACAGTTATTTTGGCTTAGGGTATAGGCTGACTTAGATTCTAGTGGTATCTTAGTAAAGAGGATTATCTGGACTTTGCCTTTACCAGCCTCAAATCCACATTAGATTGAACCCATTGCTCATAACGTTGTGAACTTGTTTTCCTTTTAAAGTTAGCTTCTTTAATATCTTTGAAGAATATGATGTTGCTTATACTAGAAGCACATTTATGTAGTTCAGTGCATACGTTTATAAAATGCCTTTTTTGATGTTTTACCTTTTTTTTTGCCTCCTTCTAATTGTTTTTGAATTGTTTCTTGATTGTCAGTTGACTGAACCAAAATTAACACGAAAGGAGGAAGGTATGTCAGTGGATTGTTAAACTTATAACTGTATACAAATAAGTATCCATGCAATATCATGTTATATGCCTTGTATCTACATGTTGGTTCTATGATTTATCATCTTGGTTCAATCTGTTTTCCAACAGAAGAGGCAATTCGAAGGTCTAATGCCGAAGAGCTGGATGATATTAAAACTTTGAGGTTTGTTATTACATCTGTACGTGTGGAAATATTATTTCTTTACCTGTGAGCAGTCCTATAAAAATTAGCCATTTGCTAGGTAATGGTTAAGATAAAGTTCAGATTTTCTTTTTTTGGGAGGGTTGGGGGCTATTTAAGTGGTAGACAACTGATAAACATATATACTGATGTTTAAGAACAAAGGTAGCCACTGAGGCAAAAAGACACAGTAAAGTAAACATCTAACAAAGGTATTATGGTAATGATATTATGGAATATATGAGCAACTTAACACTTATCTAGCAATTTTAAGCTATTTAGTATACACATTTAGATGATATTCATTGTTATTTCAAGATTTATAAATTATTGAATGAAAGGTATTTCAAATAAAATGGGTTGAGGAAGACTGAATATACTTTTAGGAGAAACATTGGAAAAAACTTTACTCTGAATGGACTGATTGAAATTTTTTTTTTTGATACTTTCCACTGGTGTCATTTGCCAAGTAGCCAACTGCAACTAGTGAGATAAGGCATGGTTGTTGTTTTACTTTTCTCTTGTCTTGTATAAAGATGATTTGCTATCGATTTCTTTTTAACTGTATGCCGTGTCACTTACAATTGTTTTCTTTATCTCACTGCTGTTTCAGAAAGGTTTCAAGGCAAGAATACTTGAAGAAAAGGGAGGAAAAAAAATTAGAAGAACTGAGGTATGAATACTTCTTGTTTCTTTTGTTTTCTCAAGATTCTTTGCTGGATCTCATTTTCTGTCAATGAACACATTATAGTTTTGTTTTATTACGATGCTGTTTTGTATGATATTATGCTTATTTGTTCTTTGTTTTCTTGTTGACTTTAACTATTTAGCATGGTTATTGCAGAGATGATATAGAAGATGAGCAATATCTATTTGAAGGTGTGAAGCTTTCAGAAGCAGAATATCGTGAACTTAGGTAAATCATCTGTTTGCTGCTTTCTTGAGTTTCCCTTCAATTCTTCTTTTGTTACATTTTGAGATCCTTTCCTTAATTTTGTTTTCCCTATAAAAGATAGTGTCAACTGAATTATGTAGTCATAGAGGCTTTGTATCATTATGAAGTGTGTAGAGCTCCAATCACAGATATCAAAGATATAGCTTCTGTAAACATACCTTGGAAAAGTCTTATCTGTTTCTTTTTTTGCTCCCAGGTACAAAAAGGAGATATATGAACTTGTGAAGAAGCGGTCAGAGGAGGCTGACAATGTGAATGAGGTAATCAATTAGTTTGTATTATATGACCATGGGATCCAAATGGATTTATTTATTCGTTAACTGTTGATTATTGTTGAAATGCAATGTGTTTTTTATTTGTTTAAGCTTAGTGGCTCGACAGTTATTTCTGCTTTTACTTTCTGTTGATGATTACTAATTTATTGCCAAGATCTAAACCATAGAGTTCTATAATATGATGCCATCCTACTCATTTGCAATGGAATTTGGTGTAAAGATCATATAGCTAACAGTATTTGATCCTTTTGGGATCTGGGCATATGATACGTCAAATTGACATGTCTATATTCTTTTTGCCAAAATGTCACATGTTCTCCTGAAATTGCAGTATAGAATGCCAGAAGCTTATGATCAGGAAGGTGGTGTTAATCAGGAAAAGAGATTTTCTGTCGCAATGCAGCGTTACAGGTATTTCACTTAGCACATGATCTCCATTCCAATTGAAAAAATATAAAATGAAAAAGACAGTGGAATCACATTTACACTATTAGTCTATTATTCTAATGCCAGTTATGATGTATTTCCTTAAACTTTTATCTTGTGATTTTCAAGTGCACTTTTCTACTTGCTCAATCAAACATCTTATATTTTGTTTATTTATAGGGATCCAAATGCTGAGGATAAGATGAATCCATTTGCTGAACAAGAGGCATGGGAGGAACATCAAATTGGTAAATGTTTCTGTATTTTTATACTCCTTATAAAATCTCCCATTTTAAAGAAAAAGCCTGATCTTTTTCTGTATTATATTCTTCTGGGATCTGAATAATACCTTTCAGGAAAGGCAACACTGAAGTTTGGTTCAAAAAATAAAAAGCAAGCCTCTGATGATTATCAGTAAGTTTATTCATGTAGAAACAACTATTGCTCAATATTACAATGTAATCTGATTTTGTTTTATTTGCTTGGATGGCACAAAAGCTCGCTTATTGGATGGACTTAATGTCTTAAATTCATGTACTTTAATTCTTTAGGTATATTGTTGGGTGTGCTTTGCTACCTGTATTTCTTTAAGTATACAAATAATTGATTTTAAACTTCTTCATAATTTGTTTTTAGGTTTGTGTTTGAGGACCAAATTGATTTTATCAAGGCATCAGTGATGGATGGGGATAAGGTATGTGGATGATTCAACTTGACTCATGAGATTCAATGGTGATACTCTTGTGTTTGATCCAATCTTTCTTCACAGTTTGATTATGAAGAGATGGAAGATTCACTTGAAAAGTCCAGAGCGAAGTCAGCTTTAGAAGCACTTCAGGTATCATTTCAATATATCATTCATCGCATTAAGTGCTAGTAGATTGACCGACACAAACATGCCAATCAATCTTCATTTGTATTTTTTAGTTATATTGTTTGAACATTTAATATTAAGTTATTATAAATGAAAATAAAGTCTTTATAAACATTTCAATATTTTAAGAAAAATTCTAACACACTTCTTACACACTTACTCCAACATAATTATTGAATGAAATTCATGTGGGATCCACTAAATAATGATTCCCACCACCTGTTTCATTCATTTATTATTTTAGTGGAACCCACTTGAATTTCACCCAAGAATTGAGTGTGTTGGAAAGATGTGTTCCTAGCATCCCTCATTAAAACATAAAAAAGTACAAAAAACGAGGGAGAAAACAAGGTGAGAGTAGTTTTCAATCAAATAAGGAGCAATTGTAAGTCACAAAAGTGGGATAGTGTTTAGAAACCACCTTTAACTAAGAAGTATATGAGAAAATAATGCGGAGGATCTGATCTCTTAGGGAGGGAATACTTGAGACAGAAAAATAATTAGGGTAAAAACTTAGTCTCCTCTTGTCATTCAGCGGTACTTATACTTATAAATCTGTACAAACTAAATCCCTTGATTATAGGGATTGACTAAGTAATTACAGCTGAATACTAATTACATTATTTACATAATCAGTCAGATCTCTATATAAAAGGAAATAAGGTAACTATATTAATAATGGAAATACAAATATTCTTAACACTCCCCCTCAAGCTGGTGCATATATATCATATGCATCAAGCTTGTTACAAATGTATGTTATCCTTAGACCTTGAAGTGCCTTGGTAAGCATGTCAGCTAATTGATCATTAGAATTCACAAATGATGTAACAATCTCACTAGAAAGAACCTTCTGACGAATGAAATGATAGTCAATTTCTATATGCTTGGCCTATTCATGAAAGACAGGGTTAGAGGCAATGTGTAAGGCTGCCTGATTATCACAAATAAGTCTCATAGGTCCTACCTCACAAAACTTTAACTCAGCAATAAGCTGTTTTAGCCATAGAAGTTTACATGAGGTATTGGGTATTGCTCGATATTCAGCTTCGGCAGTTGATCTAGCAACAACATTATGCTTTTTACTCTTCCAAGCAATAAGGTTACCTCTAATCAACATACAATATCCTGAAGTTGATCGTCTATCACTTGGGCAACCAGTCCAATCCGCATTTGTGTATGCAACAATATCAGTATAGCCTCTGTTTTCATAGACTAATCCTTTTCTAGGGGAACCTTTGATGTATCTCAAGATTCGAATCACTGCATCTCAATGACTATCACAAGGGGAGTTATGAAATTGGCTCACAACGCTGACTGGAAAGGATATGTCTGGCCTAGTCATAGTAAGATAATTCAGTTTTCCAACTAATCTTCAGTATTGATTTGGATTTGAATACAACTCCCCCTGATCCGGCGTAAGTTCGACATTTGGATCCATAGGGGTATCAACTGGTTTACAATCCAACATTCTTGTTTCCTTTAAAATATCAAGAGCATATTTTCTTTGAGATATGGCAACACCAGTTTTTGATTGAGCTACTTCAATTCCAAGGAAATACCGCAATCGACCCAAGTCCTTGGTTTGAAAATGTTGAAACAAATGCTGCTCGAGTCGGGTGATATCATCATGATCATTGCCTGCATAGACAAGAAGATAAATGCATTGATTAGTAGAAAAATGTTTATAAAACACAGAATGATTTGCCTCACTGAGTCATCCCAAACTGTTGGAGAACTGTACTAAGTCCATAGTTATCAATAGCGGCCATAGCGGCCGCTATCGCGGCGTAGCGGAGCGGAGAAGTTCTGCTATGGCAACCTTGTAGCGTCGCGGTTCAGTGTCACAGCTGTCGCGCCTCAAATAGCGGCCGGAAAATTGCAGAAATTGTGGCTGTAGCAGCTGCTATTCTGTTCTCCTTAAAAATTCTGAATCTGCCCTTTGTTTTTTTTAACATTTGGGGCTTTTAGGGGGGCAATATTGGGATTTCAGCCCCCTTTTATTTTCTGAATCTTTCCCCTCCCTCGCCAGACCCTAGCCCCTCAACTGACCTTTCATCTCTCTCCTCAGCTCTCCTTTCATTTCTTCTCTTTTCTCTCTGTTTTTTCTATTTCTTTCTCTCTGTGTAGAAGCAATGGCTGCTCCTGCACCCTTTGCTTTTTGTTATTTATTTCCTTCTCTAATTTGAGTTTTCCTGTTTTGTTTTGTTCCAAATTTGTATATTAAATTTATAGTTTTCAGCATTCATGTGTGTGCATTAAAACTTCAGAATAGCAGTCATCCTGCTACCGCTATCCCTGCTATAGTGTTTTTGAGGTTAGCCGCTCTGTGCCGTTATCCGGAATTGACTACTATGACTAAATCTACCAAACCATGATCAGGGACTTTGTTTAAGGCCATATAAAGCCTTACGTAACTTGCAAATAAATTCTTGTGATTCCTCTTGTGCAACAAACTGGGAGGTTGCTCCATATAAATCTCTTCCTCTAGATCACCATGGAGAAATGCATTTTTGATATCTAGTTGATAGAGGGGCCAACAACGTGTGGCAGCCATGGATAAGAAGAGGTGAATTGAAGTCATTTTTGCAACATGTGAGAAGGTGTCGCCATAATCAAGTCTGAAAGTTTGTGTGTAGCCTTTAGCCATTAATCGGACTTTTAGCCGATCAATCTGTCCATTTGGACCCACCTTAATAGCAAACACCCAACGACAGCCAACTATAGATTTCCCGGGAAGAGAGGGAACAAGTGTCCAAGTCTAGTTTGATTCTAAGGCCTGCATCTTGTCAATCATAGCCTGTCGCCACCTTGGATGGGAAAGTGCTTCATGGGCTGTTTTAGTAATAGTAACAGAGGAAATAGCAGATACGAAGGCAAAATGAGAAAAGGATAAACGATGATAACTCAAGAAAATATAAATGGGATGAAGATTTTGAGTTGAACAGGCACCTTTTTGAAGGGCTATTGGCAAATCAACAGGTGTCTCAGATGGATCCAGAGTAGGTAGAGCAACTGGCATAGGAGATGAGTGGCCTGAATCTTCAGAAACTACTTCTTCTAGTGGAACAAGACGAGGTCTACGCTGGTACGTAGCTAGGGGACGAGGAATAGCAGGTTAAGAGGGATTAGAAGGCTCTAGCACATTAGAGATTGAAGGATTAGTGACAAGGGAAATATATAGTAAGGAATGGGAAGAACCTGGGAAATTGAGTTTGGAGAGACTGATGTGGTGAAATATGGTGTATCTTCAAAAAAGGTGACATCAGCTGACTAATAGAAACGATGAGTGGACGGGGAATAACACCTGTATTCTTTCTGCACCCGAGAGTAACCCAAAAAGAGATACTTAACAGCACCAACAGATAATTTGTCAAGCCCTGGAGTGAGATCATGGATAAAACAAGTGAATCAAAAACACGTGGGGGTACTTTAAACAGAGAGTCATTAGGGAATAAAAGTGAGTGTGATATTTTGTTATTTAAAGCAGAGGATGACATCCTATTTATTAAAGAAGTTGCTGTAAGGACAACATCACTCCAAAATTTTAAAGGTACGTTAGCATGTAACAAAAGAGTTCGAGCAGTTTCAATAATATGACAATGTTTTCTTTCTGCAATGCCATTTTGTTGAGGGGTGTGTGGACAAGTGGATTGATGCAACATGCCATGAGAAGTCATAAAATGATTAAAAGATGCAGAAAAATTTTCTTTGGTACTATCACTACGCAAGATACGAATAGAGCGACCAAATTGTGTTTGAACTTCATTGCAAAAATTCTGAAAAATTGTAAATAATTCTGAACGCTCTTTCATTAAGAAAATCCAAGTACATCTTGAGTAGTCATCAATAAAAATAACAAAGTACCTATGTCCTAAGATAGAATTAACACGACTCAGACCCCACATATCTGAATGAACAAGATCAAATGGAGATTTTGCCCATGGACAGCACTCGGAAAGGAGGTTCGAATGTGTTTACCTAATTGACATGACTCACACTCCAAAGACTGTAAATGAGAGAGGTGAGGAACCATGTGCTTCAATTTATTTAGACCTGGATGACCAAGGCGACGATGCAAGAGAAGAGGGGAATTTGTAACGGTGCAAACAACTGAGGAAGGGGGCTGGAAATAATAAAGATCAAGCGGTTTAGATCCTACTCCAATTGTTTGTCCCATACTTTGGTCCTGTTTAGAGAAAGATTCAGCAGTAAATGTTATGGAACAATTGTGTGTGCGAGTAAGTTGACTGACTTAGACTAAATTAAAGGGGTAATTAGGTACAATAAGAACAGAATCTAAGGATAAATCAAGGAGAGGGGTAGTTTTTCCAATGCTTATGGCATTAGCTTTTGAGTCGTCAGCAAAGGTGATGTGGTGTGCTGTTTTAGGTTGTGACAGTTTTGAGAAAAGAGAAGGATTACCAGCTATGTTGGTCAGAAGTACTAGAATCTAATATCCAGGGTCCAACAAATGATGAATGAGAGGGGCAAATTGTAGAGTTACCAGATTGAGCAGTGGCAGAGGAAGATTGTTGTGCTGCTATCTTCAGTTGGAGGTACTACTTATACTCCATATCTGACAGAATATTCTGATTATCTCCACCAAGGTCAGTTTGCTTTTCCACAGCAGAAGACTAAGAATACGTCACATTGGCTGGTTTCTCGGGAAACTTAATCAAGGAATAACACTTATCTTGGGTGTGGCCCATATGTTTACAATAAGAGCATTGTGGACGATTTCCAAAACTGTGACCTCCTCTTCCACCACCTCGACCACGACTTCAACCTCCACGGCTGATCACATTAGAGAGGAATGCAAAAGACTCCAAACCTGGTTGAGAACCATTTCCTGTCATAGTTTCTGGAGAGGGAACAAGCAGCAGACGATCAATGAGATTCTCTGCTGTAGGTACACTGGAATTTGTCAAAATTTGGTTCCGAACAAATTCAAAATCTTTGTCAAGGCCATGAAGGATGAACACCATGCACATGTTATCAATCTTGTCTAAGACTTTTTGAAGGTCATCACCTGTCAAGATCAATTTAACTTCATCAATTGTGGATTGTGCTTTATTCAAATATGATGGGATGTGGTAAGTGCGCGTGGTGGCACGTGGGATGCCTGGAGATGACGACAGTTGGTGGGACAGCCAATTGGAGACTTCTGGGGCTAGTGCCGAAGTCATAGACCAAATGGTGGCCAGATGTTTGGACAACTAGGGTTGGCGGTATTGTGTTTTGTGTTATCAGGCCAACAGAATGTGAGCTCTGATACCAACTTGAGACAGAAAAATAATTAGAGTAAAAACTTAGTCTCCTTGTGTCAAGAATGATTAATGTCACAGATTGCAGGAGAGGCAATCAAGGGGAATTGGGATCATCTGAAGGAGAGAATGATTGATGTAATAAATTGCTAGTGGGATAAATGAGAGGATTTGAGAGGGAAACTTTGACCCTGTATGAAAATAAAAAGGAGAAAGAAGAAGAAAGAGGAAAAGGAAAATAGTATAAAGGAGTGAGGTTCTCAGTTCCCCATCTTCCAGTAAAGCCTACATGTACCAATATCACTCTGATATGAGTATATCCACAGAAAAATAATATGATAGATTCACCACTAAGTTGTTTAATCCAGTTGATATCATATAATTATTTTATTGGTTGAATTGTAAACATTGACAAATCATAATGACAAAATGGGTGAAAAAAATGTGACTGAAGAAGTTAAATTTTGTTGTATAAATGCAAAAATTGACAAATTTTTAATTCAGTGCCTCTCAGTATCCTTCTGGTTTTGATTTGACTAATGATTGTTTGAGGCTAAAAAAAATAAAAGTGAAAAAGGCTAGAAAGCTATTACTCTGATTATAAGATGGCTACTGGAAAAGATAGTCTGAGACTGCTATTATATTGGTTCATGAAACGATTACTATAATCGTATATTGATAATATAATTCTCTGAGAAAGAAATTAGGTTGAGGTTGACTATTAGTCAGCCATTTAAAACTTGAGAGTTAAGGGATAAAATTCCCCGTCATCTGACTGGATTAATTGATAAAAGCTGACCAGACAAGTTATTCACATTCTTTGCTGTTTTTAATAGGAGGAGAGGAAAAAGTTACCCATTTACCCTTATCGGGATGAATTGCTTCAAGCTGTTCGTGATCACCAGGCATGGCCCTTCCATACCTCTCTATTCCTTTCTTCCCTTATTTTTTAATTCTACCTGTAACTAGTTTTGATTTTTGGCGTTGACTAGGAAAGAATGTTCTCTCTGTTGTTATTGATCTGTTCTTTATTTGTATTTATTTCATTTCATTACCTTTTTATTAACGTTTTTGTGTATACAGTTGTGTGTTCATTAAAATTAACCTTGAATTTCCTTGAATAGGTGCTTGTAATTGTTGGTGAAACTGGTTCAGGAAAGACTACACAGATTCCCCAATATCTCCATGAAGCTGGCTACACAAAGCATGGAATGGTATGGTTTAATATCTTTTTATGTGCTTACAATAGGTTAATTTCCTCTGAAAATCTTACTTGATATCCCAATTATATTGTATGACTTTTATTTTACAATGAACAGATATTGACAAGTCATTGTAACTTTGCTGATGTTTCATTTTATTCTATATTTGTTTTGTGTACATGTCAGCTAATATTTGTAAATTTTGGAACATATAACTATTTGTATGTTTTGTTTCGGTCCTAAAAACATATAATGAACAGTGGCCATGATTTTAGAATTTAGTTGTGATTGTCTATAAGCTGTGAATTTTAGCCCTCCTCATCTTTCAAATTTGTTATGCCCTTTGTAGGTATTGGAAACTACCAGATCTAAAAATTATATTTTTGTGCAGATTGCATGTACTCAGCCACGGCGTGTTGCTGCTATGAGTGTTGCTGCTCGAGTTTCTCAAGAAATAGGGGTTAAACTTGGTCATGAGGTGGGCTTCTTTCATTGTTAAAATATTATAACCTAGATTTTCATTTCATAGGAAATGGATATGTATATGTAGTACGTACATTATTTGGGAAACATTAGGAGCTGTTTGGTTTGGAAAAAAATGTTTTCTATTCTAGTTTTCTTTTTTCACTTTTAATTACGAAGATGTCACCTTAAGTTTCCTATTTTCATTAGTTTGTATAGAAATAGTTAAAATAACACAGTTGTTTTGATTGTTTCCTATACAAACATTTGAAATCAGAATGCAAACATGGTAGCTTTTATGTAATTAAAATTGAAAGAAAAATGGAAACAAAATATTTTCTCAAAGTAAACAGGCCTTTACGTTTTTTTAGTGTGGAATTTAATAATGCATATATGTCTTTTTTGGATGGCTCAGTCTTTCAAATATTTAATTCGAAGTATTTAAATTTAAAGGTTGGTTACTCCATCCGTTTTGAAGATTGTACATCAGAGAAGACTATTCTGAAGTATATGACCGATGGAATGTTACTGAGGGAATTCCTTGGTGAGCCTGATCTAGCAAGTTATAGGTGAGCTTATATTAAATTTGTATTCAGGTTTAGTTGGATGCTATGCAATTATTATCTTATTACATTTGCAAATATTGTAGTGTTGTGATGGTGGATGAGGCTCATGAAAGAACGCTCTCAACTGATATCCTGTTTGGATTAGTAAAGGTGAGCAGAAAAATCTTGCAATGAATAAAATTTATGTTTCTTTATTTATAGTTTTAGTGGGTTGAGACAGTTGAATTCTTCTCCTTGAATCATCATTTGATTGTGATATTTAAGAAAGTTTGTGCATATATTTGGTTTAGTCTAGCATAAGTGTTAGTCTTTACTAGTAAGAAATCTGACATAGTGATCAGATTTTCAATTATTTCCATTGATACTGACGTGATGTTGATTACATATACTTTTGTTCTATATTGTTGTGCAGTGATTCTTATTTGGTTACTGGTCAATCTGTAACTCATCAATACCTGGTCTTTGCTCATAGTTGTTTGTATTTAAAGTGCATGTTCAGGTTAAATGGATAAATAACCTTATTTGTAGATGTTCACTATAATATCCTCCTGTGTAGTGTACTTAAGTACTCTGTTTGTGACAGGATATTGCTCGTTTCCGCCCTGATCTCAAGTTGCTGATATCAAGTGCAACACTTGATGCAGAGAAGTTCAGTGATTACTTTGATTCTGCGCCAATATTCAAAATTCCAGGGAGACGATATCCTGTTGAAATAAACTTTACCAAAGCACCAGAAGCTGACTACTTAGATGCTGCTATTGTCACGTCACTTCAAATCCATGTCACTCAACCTCCTGGAGATATATTGGTATTCCTTACCGGTCAAGAAGAAATTGAAACAGCTGAAGAAATCTTGAAGCATCGAACTAGAGGCTTGGGGACTAAAATTGCTGAGTTAATAATATGCCCCATATATGCCAACCTACCAACTGAATTACAAGCTAAAATATTTGAACCCACTCCTGAAGGGGCACGAAAGGTTGTGCTTGCTACTAATATTGCAGAAACATCATTGACAATTGATGGCATCAAGTATGTCATTGATCCAGGATTCTGTAAGATGAAAAGTTATAATCCAAGAACAGGAATGGAGTCCTTGCTAGTAACTCCCATCTCAAAAGCTTCAGCAATGCAAAGAGCTGGTCGTTCTGGAAGAACAGGTCCTGGAAAGTGCTTCCGATTGTATACTGCATACAATTTTCACCATGACTTGGATGATAACACTGTACCAGAAATACAGCGTACTAACCTTGCAAATGTAGTTTTGACTTTAAAAAGTCTTGGTATTCATGACTTACTGCACTTTGATTTTATGGATCCTCCACCTGCTGAGGCCTTATTGAAAGCCCTGGAGCTTCTGTATGCATTAAGTGCATTAAATAAGCTCGGTGAGTTAACTAAGGGAGGTAGACGGATGGCGGAGTTCCCACTTGATCCTATGTTGTCAAAAATGATAGTGGCGTCAGAAAAGTACACGTGTTCAGATGAGATAATTTCTATTGCTGCTATGCTTTCTGTTGGCAACTCAATATTTTACCGTCCAAAGGATAAACAAGTACATGCAGACAATGCAAGGATGAATTTTCACACTGGAAATGTTGGAGACCATATTGCATTGCTGAAGGTTCAGTTGCGTTTGACTTTTTCTGTATTCTGTTGGTTATCGACTTATCTATCCTCATTTTTCCATTCTGTGAAAGCTTAGTCACTATTGTTAATCTAATTAGAGAATTCATCTTTTCATATGGCCGAGTCTTTTTTTTTTTTCATTCTAATCATGGAATATTACTAGGTTATCATTTGGGTGCACATTTGACTTTGTCTTTAAGTTGTAATCTGTTACTAATGTGTTTCTTCATTCTAGATTCTTACTGGACCTTGTTAGATTTTATTTCATTCAGGTTTACAATTCATGGAAGGAGACCAACTATTCAACACAATGGTGTTATGAAAATTATATACAGGTATGGATCTTTGTTTTGCAGATCAGTGTTTGGCACATCTATATTCAGTAAAAGTGCTAGAAACTAGTACACATCTGTGCATGGTTAAGTGTAAGATGTAGTGATGAGAATCGTGAAAATTAAGCGATGTGAAGAGAGAAAGTAGTGGTGTAATTATTTAGAAATATTACTTTGTTTAACTAATTTTCAATTTAATTTTGGTTAATTTTGTTAGTTCATTTAACAAGTATTCGAATTTAGGTATAATAATCTTGGAACATTTTGGACAAAAACTGAAGACTGGTGAAATTTAATTTTGCGATAAAAACTACCTTCACGTTCTCCTTATTTGTTACGGAGATGTATGGTGTTTTTATCATTAACTTAATGTTGCTTGGTTAATAGCTATTTTCATGGATTTTTGTTTGCAAAGAGATTGGCTAGCTTCATGAGGTCATACTTGCTGCTTGTCCTTTTCTTTTTATTTATTTTTTCTCTTGGTTTCTTTAAGAAGGTATCTTATCCTTTTATTACATTTCATTTTACTCTACTAATAGTATTTATTTTACAATAAAAAAACGTTTAGAACTTGTATGTTGGCTTAAGACAATAATGCTACCCATATTTGGTTTAGTTCCCCCTGCCAGAGTCACCGATGGATTATTACAAATTCACTATTACAACAATGATTTGTCTGTGAAATGATAATGATACAGGGTTGTGACAAAATTTGATGCTATGGTTGTCTTTCATCTGTTAAAAATGCTTTGTTTCAATTTATTCATCTTCAGTACATCCAGGCGTTGATTTTTGATGGAATATTCTATTCTTATGTTGGTATGGTGTCCAGGTAAGGAGTATGAAACGGGCTAGGGATATTCGAGATCAACTTGCAGGTCTTTTAGAGAGGGTTGAGATTGAACTAACTTCGAATGCTGATTTAGATGCCATCAAGAAATCCATAACATCTGGTAAACTTATAAAACAAGTAATTTCTTGCACTGAGGATCCTTTTTTAGTCTACTGAATCTAATTTTTAACCACTGCAGGGTTTTTCCCACACTCTGCACGACTGCAAAAGAATGGATCATATAGGACTGTTAAACATCCACAGACTGTTCACATACATCCTAGTTCAGGGCTGGCACAGGTACTTGTTGCATGTTGCTGATAACAGTGTGATCTGTTGTTTTAATAGACTACACCGTCCCCCATTTCTAGTTTGTGACAAAAAAATTCATTAGTTTTGAGGAGTTGTGTTGCATTTTCACAATAAGTAATTCCTGGACAAACTGAACTAAAGAAACTGTAAACACTGAAATTACCTGCTACATAATTTTAACTAGAATTTTTCATACATCTCATATTTGGACTTGCATCTCTTAAGTCGCAATATACCTTGATGCAAATGAACATGTGAATCTGTTCAGCTAGTTAAAGTTATTGTCATTGAGTCAGAAGTCCCCTGCCCCCTCCAATAGAAGTTTATGACAATTGCTAGCTGAAATGTTACCAACAGTAATCAAAGAAAACCAAAATTTTCCCTTCATCACCATGCTGTCTTGTGATGTATTTTTTCTTTAACCTTATTATCCAAAGGTCTGCTGCCTTAGCTTGGCAGTACAGATCCTTTCTTTATAACCAAATTACAGAACACCAAGAGAACTAGAAAATTGCAGACTTTTCATTCTAGTTGGTAGCTTGTATTACAAAGTGGATAATTGCAGACAGGAATTATATTAATCTCTGATATCAATTTCTTCCATATTAGGAATTATATCATGGTAATTCATGTTTCCCATAAAGAATAACTCTGGGACCTAGATGCAACGTGTTTAGCATGATGTTAGCGGTATGAAGTTCTATAACTTGTCCACTGGCTGGAATGTTGATGTAATCTTAACATGGTTGGAATGTTGATGTAACCTGATTGCATTAATGTGCATAAACACTAATGAAGTTGGGACTGCTATGTTCTTGTTTAAAATATTTTTAGTTTCTCTAATTTCTCTTTCCTTTTGTTTACACGTCATAGGTTCTTCCAAGATGGGTTATATACCATGAACTAGTACTCACAACCAAGGAATATATGAGACAGGTATTCCTAGCTGTTAACTCATTCAAATGTTTCATGACACCTTTCAATGGATATCTGTGAATAGCTGAAACTACACACTCAAATTGTAGGTGACGGAATTAAAGCCAGACTGGTTGGTGGAGATAGCCCCCCACTATTACCAGCTTAAGGATGTTGAAGACTGTATGCTCTCTTTCTCTTTATCTCTATAGTTGCCATTATATTTTTGCAAAGACAGTCAATCACTGTCATATTAGTTTGTGGATGACAATCCCACATTTTTTTGAAAAAAAATTTGGTTCTTTCTGATTAGGGCACCATGCTGTTAATTTATCTTCAGCAATTTAGTGTAACTCAAGGCTATGTTTGAAAGTTTTCAAGAAAATGGAATAGTGTGGTTTAGAATGGAATTGTAGAGAGATGGAGAGAGTGAACTGGAATTTGATACTCTATCATGTGTGTGTGTGTGTGTGTAGAGAGAGAGAGAGATGTACCTATAAAACCCTACTAGACTAGGTCCATTACTACTACTCATTCATAACTGTTAAGAAACTTAAGCCTGACTCATTCCCAAAAGTTAGTTCAGAAGAGGAGGATTGCTTAAGCCTTAATAAGGAGTTTTTTGACTCTATTCCTAGTCAATGTGGGACATTTTAACACCTTCCTCAAGCCCAAGGTTAGACATCTAGTGCATGAAGTTTGCAGGATTGAACGTCTGTGGGTGGCTCAATAAGACTATAACATCTGTGGGCAGCCCAACAGTCTAATTGGATAGACTCTGATACCATATTAAAAAACTTGGGCCTAATTCACTTCCACAAGTCTTTATTAGAGTATTTTGTCTCTATTTTTAACCAATGTGAGATATCTTAATACCTTTCCTATCACGCTAGGGTTGGATATCTAGTGCTTAAAGTTTGCAGGACTTGAAATCTGTGAGTGGCCCAATAGGACTAGATAGACTTTGATACCATGTTAAGAAACTTAGGACTAACTCACTCCCAAAAGTTAGCTCATTGGAAAACTACTCAAGCGCTTATAAGAAATATTTTGACTCTATTCCTTGTCAATATGGGATATCTTAACAAAAACAATATAACCTAATCATGAAACAATTGCTCATAACACTCCCTCTCAAACTGGAGCATAGATATTAATCATCCCTGACTTGTTACCAATAAAATCACTGTCTTCCATTCAACTTTTTAAACATGCTAGTTGATCATTTGTCCTAACATGGGAGATAGATAGAAAATTCTTCTGAACCTTGTCTTGAATGAAGTAACAGTTCACTTCAATATGCTTCAGTTTGGTTGTCGCACTAGTTTCATAGAACTAGTGTTGCCACATCTCCTCCAAGATTTGCTTAACCCAATGTAGCTCACAAATAGTCAAAGCCATAGTCTTGTACTCTGCTTTTGCACTTGATCTGACCACCACATACTGCTGCTTGTTTTTCTAGAAAATCAAATTACCTCTAGAACACAATATCCTGTAGTAGACTTGTGGTCCATAGGAGATACTGCTCAGTCAGCATCAGAAAATGCCTTCACCAATTGCTCATGATCCTTGTACACAATACTCTTTCCTAGAGCCTTCTTCAAGTACTTAATAATGTGGATAAGTGTTTCCCAATGAATGTCAGTTTGAGAGGGCATAAATTGTCTTAACAAGACTTACTGAAAAAGAAATTTCCGTCCTAGTGATAGTTAAATAATTCAGCTTCCTAACCAATCTTTTGTATTTTTGTGGATCAAGAAATGGGACTCCATCTATTGTCAGCTTCACTCTTAGCTTCATAGGTGTCTCACATGGTTTAGCCCCCTTCAAGTCGGTTTCAATCAACAGGTTCCAAGGCATATTTCCTTTGTGAAAAGAAGATCCCTTTCTTTAAATACATAATGCCCAAAAAGTATTTTAGGATGCCTAAGTCCTTAGTCTGAAACTTGGTCTGAAGAAGCTGATTCCTTCAGTATCACTCCCTGTAATAACAACATAAACAAGTAAAATGCAGCCAAGGTTAGTTTGTTTATAAAACACTATATGATTACTCTCACTCCTCACTAATCCAAATTCCTGAATCACGTCATTGAATCTCTCAAACCATGCTCTTGGTGGTTGTTTCAAGTCATACAAAGACTTCTTTAATTGACACATCTTCCCATACTCCCCTGAGAAACAAACCCAAGTGGTTGCTTCATTTATACTTCCTCTTGTAAAGTATCATGGAATGCATTTTTCACATCAAGTTGGTATAGTGGCCAATGATGCTTGGCCGCCAAAGAGATAAAGATTTGAACTACTGATAGCTTAATAACAGGAAAAAATGTATCATGTAATGAACTCCATATGTTTGAGCATAATCTTTTGCAACAAGACGTGTCTTTAGGCAAACCAGATAGTCATCGAGATTCACTTTCACAGCTTTAACCAACATGCAACCAATAGCTTGCTTTCCTTTAGAAAGAGAAACCAAATCCCTAGCATTTGTCTCAAGAGCCATTATTTCTTCCTCCATAGCATGGTTTCAACCATCATGATGTAATGCATATGAAAGGGTCTTAAGAACAAGTTCGCTTACCTTTGTGGACAATATAGGAAGATCAAGGTCATTGGGAGGTTCAACAAACACTTGAGGAGATAATGGTATAGGTTGAGTATTGTCTTGTAAGCATCAGGTGAAGCATCATGCACTTGAAGATCTACATAAGGGGCTTGTGTAGGTTGTCGAGAGTATATTTGGTCAAAAAATTTGAAACTTGGAACACTAGAAGCTAGAGAAGTAGTTGCAACCTGCAGGTCAGCTGGAGGAGCAAAATAAACAATAGTATAAGTCAAGAAAGAGTCATCTACCTCACACGCTGACTCCAAAGATGGACCCAAAAAATAGAATCCTGTCAAAGAGAGACAACAAAAGAAACAAGATACTGACCAAGATCAAGATAAAAACAACAGTACCCTTTATGAGGACGTGAGTTACTCAGAAACATACACTTCAATGACTTTGGATCTAGTTTAGTTACTTGTGATTGGACATACAAAACAAGTGCAACCAAATATTATGCAGGGCAAGGGAAAAAGTGAATGTGAGGGAAAGAGTAAAGTGAAGGATAACACCATTTAAAATAGATGACGACATGCAATTAATTAAATATGCAGCAGTAAAGAACAACATCAATCCAAAATATTTTTGAAACCTTCATTTTAAACATTAAAGTACAGGCCACCTCAATCAGATGATGGTTTTTATGCTTAGCTACCCCATTCTGCTGTGGGATAACAATACAAGAGGATTGATGTATTTAAATGTATTAATTTGATGGCTTTCCATAAGATTTGAATAATTTTAAATCCTCCCCCAACATTATCCTACTAATCTTCCGACTTGCTAAATGAAAGAGTATTTAATTGTGTTTTATGGTTTCAAGATATTAAATGCGTTTACATTTTTGCTGTATAAGATATTAGTAGGATATAACATTACTCTCTTGATTTACCTTGTGTAAATAAATGGATAATTAATAAGATCATTTGTTATGTATCTCTTCGTTCATAATTAGACTGCTTGCAAAGATCCTCAGGCTGTTGGTAAGAGTTATTGTTGTACCATTAGTTAATTCATTAAAGCTATAAAGTCAGTATATTTAAATTTCACACAATAAATGGGAAAAAAAAGGTAGGAGTCCTAATGAACTGGCGAGCTATGAGAAGGTATTTCGGTCAATCAGCATATAGCACATTAATCAGCTTTTCATTTGTTTTGTTATAGCTATTATTGAGTTAAATTGAATTTGGTTGCAGCGTCTTTCAAGAAAATGCCTCGTGGAGAAGGACGTACATAGTAGGACAGATAGATGGCTCATCCTTACATATACTTTGGGAGGAGTAAGTACATTTGTGAGAAGGTGCTTTTATTGGAGGGAAAACATGTTGCTCTTAAAATTGGGAGATCTATAAACATTTTTTCACTGTACAGTTAGACTATACCATGCATGTATAAACCTGTTGACTGTAGTAACCTTTGCATGTTGCACATGCATCCCTTGGAGTGAGTGGTGGTTAGATAGTTTAGGGGAAGTGAGTTTTTGTGATCTTATTTACTGACTGAAGTCTTGCCTGTAGGCTTCACTTTTCATATTAGTAACAAGGGGCATTTTGTTTAATTTTATAATCATTGTTGGTTTAAATTTGTAAAAAATTCTTAGGACTGTTTTAAAGCAGAAAATATTTTCAGAGCAGCGTGTATCTAATTCTCGCGATGTTATAAATTATTTGATCTGGCAAATACCATTTCAATGTTGTATCTTATCATTCTTCTTTTTATTTATAATGTGTGACTTGTACTACCAAATGTTGTAGTTTAAGTTTTTCTCCCCACTGTTAATGCTCCAATGTGTAATGTAGTTGTTTTCAAGTCTGGTTTAGTTCCAGTGATTCTGCCTTGCTAAGAGCCAGAATGTCTTAATAACACTGAAACACGAGTGATTTAGCTTAACTTGGCTGATCTATATACAACTGAAGCAGATTGTAAAGCTGTATTCTTGTTGCAAATAACGAAAAAAAAAGAAAAGAAGTGGAAGGGTTTGTCTTCGTCCCCGATCATTTTTTTAGACATCTTCTCACCTCATGTATAATGTTTTTTTTGTTAATTTTTTTTATTGTTTAGGATATTTTACATGAAAGGCCCAAGTTGTCCTTCATTAAATTGCTATTTGTTGACAAAAAAAATGTTATTTTCAATTTTCATCATTCCTTTTTTTAATTGATTTTAAATTCTTACTAAATCTTTGTTGAATTTTTCTTACTATTTGATTTATTCCAACATGTTTTCTTTAAATGTGGAAATATGTCAAGCTGATTGGGTGTTAGATGAGGATAATTAATTTATAAAATCTCACGTTTCTCTCGTAGAACAAAGGCATGTACTCGTTCACTTGTGGAACTCACATGAGTATACACGAATTTTCAAAGAGAAAACGTAATTGCATTAGTTTCTAAATGAATTTTTTACAAAGGAATTTTCAGTTTTTATATATGATGAAATAATGGTTTTAACAGCTATTCTTGCTATTTTTTTATATTAGATGCCAACTAACTAACTGTTTTTAACAATTTGTCCTCCTAAGGACCTTAACAACTAATTCTCATTGTTGTTTTTTTATAAACTGTTTATTACAATTTCTCCCAATCTGAAGGCCTTGCCCCCAAGGCCCTTTCTACAACTAGTTGTTATAGTAAGCTCTTCCATTGCACATTGAATATTGCTGTTTCAAATCGTGCAGTTCATGCTAATTAGGATCTTCAGTCACTGCCTTATTATCTTTCTTCTTCATCTTTTTTGCCAAAATATCCAAATGTTACATTTCTAGCTGATCTTCATTATTACATGTTGGTAAGACTGTGAAACAGGATGATCACTGATGCTTTTTGAGGAGTGAAATATGGAACATATTGTGAATTCTTGCCTCTACTAGTAAATCTAACTTGTAAGCCACCTTGCCAATTTGTTTTATAGTTTTGTAAGGACCATAATATTTGGCAGCTAATTTATGGAATGTAGCATATGGAATTAAATGTTGCTTGAAGGGTTTAATTTTAAATAGTCCTAATCTCCCAGTGCAAACTCCTTTTCTAATCTTTTCTTACTAGCATATATCTTCATTTTGTCTTGAAATTTTCTTAAGTTATCTTGCAGAATTCTTGCAATCTATTCTCGTCTTTCTTGTATATTCCACAGTATGAACTACTGAATCTCCTGCTAACAATGGGTTGTTACTGACTGGTGCATATCCATATAATGGCTCAAAAGGTACCTGTAGCTAAATGAAACTTAGTATTATACCAGAATTTTGCATTGCTCAAAGCTTTTGCCTGTCCATCTGTTTGTGGATGGAAGACAGTGGATGACCTAAGAGCATATTGCCACACTTGGGTGGCGGCTTGGCACACATAGGTATGTGCCTTGGCGCTGAATAATCTGCAATCAATATCTAAACTTTATTAATTTTCACGAAAACAGTAGTAAGGTAAGAAAAATTATAAAAACTAGAATTCTAATAAATTTGGAAGAAAAAGAGAAAAATAAGTAGTTAAAGAAGAAGAAAAGAAGATTAAAATTAACTAAAAACTACATACTAGACTCTTAACATTGTTCCATTCAGGAAGCACTGCAAGAGGTTCTTTGGGTTGTCACTTTCACCATTCATAGTGACAACGCTAGAAAAGCATTAAATTTACTATAAATAGACCTCCAATTAGAAGAGTAGGGACATTTTTGTTATTTCTTATACATTTCATTTTTTAAACTTTAGAGGATTAGGGTAAGAGTTCTGGGTGTCTCCCAAAAAGCTCAACTTAGGGTTTTCATCTCTCTTTTCTTTCTCTTTTTTTTTTTTAAACATTAATTGCGTTGTAATGTTGGATTCTATCTTTATGAAAGGCTAAATTTTGAGGATTAATTCCTAGTGTAGTTCATAATGGTTCTTGAAATTTGGGTCTAATTATTAATATGAATTTTCTCTTGCCTAAATTTTATTTTCCCTAATTTCTTGAAACTTGAGTTAGGAATTGAACAAGAATTGTTTACTTAATTCAATCCAAGTTCTTAACAATTGATTCATAGTTTAGTTTCCTAAATTCTGGATTAGGTTTTAGGTTTGCTTAATTTTAAGAACCAGAGATTAGATTTCATGTAATTGTGGATGAACTAGGGATTAATCTAATTTGTTGATTGATTTTCCTAATTTTGCATTCCTATTTTGAATGATTAAAGATTTTAAACCACAACCAAACATCCCTTGTTTCTTAAATATTATTTCTAGGAGGATAACTTAGGTTAACTTAACTTAGTACTACATTTTAAATTTTCATATTTTAATAGATTATGACAGTCTTCATCAAATTGGTGCTGTTGCCGAAGAAAACGTTGGTGCTCAATTAGATATTAAACATATTATGTGTTCTATTTTTGTGTTATGCATGTTAGTATGTTGTTCTGTTTTGATTTTTGCATTGTGAATAAGATAGCATAATTTTGAATATGTGATTGCCTATCTAGTGTTGCATAATTTTGTGTGTTTGAGTAATTAATTTCTCTGTTTTTGAATTTATGTAGAGTTAGTGTGTAGCTGCTCTGATTTATGAACTTTTCTGCAGAATTATGCAGATTTCTGAGTACAAATTTCTACATAATTTTCTACACTTTGCATTCTGTTTCTGCAAAAGTTTTTGGAATAAGTATAGAATAAGACAAGTATGGTGAACATTTAGTTTTGAGAAAGATAATATAAGAGAATTTATAACACTAAAATGTAAAAAAATGCCAAATAAGCAATGATTTTTAATAAGAAACTTAAAAACAACATTAAGTGAATATTTCATATAGACAAAGATTTATGTTTAATAAATCTTAAAAATTGTTAAGTGGAAATTGGACTTAAGACAAAATAAAAAATTTCTAATGTAACACCCTCATTTTTATTCCCTTATTTTTGGAGAAAATTGAAATTTTGGTGTAGAACTTCTCACTCAAGCAAAATAGATATTTTTTGAATAAAGCATTCTCGCTCAAGCGAGATAAGATAGAGTTGTCCCACCTATCTGCTTGCCCAAGCGAGAAGGGGTCTTTCTCAAGCGAGATGGAGCTTACTTAGGCAAGAAGTGGCAGAAGAAAACAGGAGTTTTTTGCTATAGCTAGAATGACAGACAGCAAAGGAAAAATATTGTCTGATTTTTTCACCGTAATGAGAAAGTGACGAGTTTGAGGGGGTATTTAAAGAACTTCTATCCTAGAAATTTCATTTTTTAAGCCAAATACCTTTCCTTTTGTTTAACATTGTTCTCTCACCTTCCAATCTCAGAGAAAACTTGCCCAAACTTTGAATCTCTTCCAGATCTGAGTTTGAACGCTTATTCCTTCCGATTCCAAGTAAGTTTCTCAGAGCTTAGTTCTTCAAACTCTGTTCTATTTCTTTGTTTTCTCTCTTCTTAAAAGTGTTCTCTTTTGTGATATCCAGGAAGAATCTTAATCCTTGGGTAACATGTCCTATCATAACATTGCGTTTCTCTGTAGATCTCGCAAAGAAAGTAGTCTTAGAGACCTATTTTTAGGTAAAGAAAGTTGATTTCAAACCTAACTCCTATTGAGATATTTTGGTTTGAAAGTATTGAGTTTTTTCATCAAAACCATAGAATCCTAATATTTTCTTAAAGTCTCAAGTGTAAGAATTTTTATATATGAAAAACCCATAGCTACTTCTAGAACTATCTAAATAAAATCTTATCGTAAAACTCTGAACAAAATCATTTTTAGTAGTATGATTTTATTATTGAACATTATTCATGTATAGTTAAGATTTTCTATATGATATTTGGATAATAGACATACGGTGAATATTGAATGATGCTAAACTTTAAGATAGAAGATTTTATTAAGACAAAAAGAGTGTGATATCCGACAAGGTATTTTTGTACTATACGACTGGTTTGAGTCCGGAGGTGTTTGACCTTTGACTTATTTCATTGACTTGTATGATGTGAAATTAGTTGATGATTTCTTTGTATTGATCTAATATGATAAACGAGTGTGAGTCTTTGTCTGATAGTTGATACATGTTAAAAATTTATGAAAAGTGTCTAATTGCCCTAAGATGATAAAAGGTTTTATTAGTTAAAGTTATTTTATATTAACAAAGTGGAAAGAGAAATATTGATAAACTATACATTATGTGGAATAATGAGAAAATAATTGTCCTGAAAAATGCTAAGACATTGTATAGATAATTATAGATATACATTGGGGGTATAAAGTCTAGAGAAGATTTGGGAAAGCTTGGGGAAATAAGGATGGTGAATGCTATTTATGAGTGAGTGCACAATGATTTACTGAAAGTAAAAGCATTCATAGGCCACACACTCATTTTATGATGAGACTCTTGACTATACCTTTGCTAAAAGGGGCTGAAAGAATACACATTGTATCTGTGTTGTTCAGGCTAGCCAGCAACTATCTATACTTATGTAAGACCTCAAGAGATCTTAGAGGCAATGACTATGAAAGTGTGGGATGTGTGTTTGTAATAGGTGAGTCATAACAGATTGATTGGTGTGATTATAATACAAGTATTGTAATATATCGACATATGTAATTATAATGCATTAATTAATATAGTTATAACACATATATCATGACATATTGCTTGACGTGTAAATGCGTGAAATGAAATGATTAATAGTCTATTTGAACTGCTGCGATACTAGTTAATATAATGTATGAATTGATATTATCTTAGTGTATATTATGTGATTTAAAGTATGAATGATACGATTATTGCTACTATGATTTTATTAATGTAACATTGAAACTAATACTATTTACTATATTTGGAACTAAATTATGTTTCCTGTTTTATTTTGAATGATTGATAAATAAAGGAATTAGTGAGATGATAATACTCACCCTTACAAATTATTTTCAAGGAAATGAAATTGAAAAATAAAGGAAGGTTAATCTGTTTGTTCTAGGATTATATTTTTGGTGAAGTTGTAGGAAGACTACTCTTTTAGAATTTAATTATTCTGAAGATTGTAATATTTTTAGTCGACTTCAATTTTAAATTGATAAAGATATGTAAATATTTTGATACCCCTTATAATCATCAATTTGAAGTATTTGTAGTATTAGTAGTTGACCATTTGATTTAGTAACATTAAATTTTATATAAAAAATTTACTCTGCTAGAAGACAGCATAGTTTATGTTATGAATCTATGTGTACATATTTTGAATTAGATGAATCATGGAGATGTATATTCTAATTTCTATTTTCAATCTCAATATTTTGAAAATATTTCTTTTAAATTGTTAATTATTTTTGGGTTTTCTTATAATAAGATAATTTTTTTTAATTTCCCTCTTTATTCAAATCTCTAAGCAAAAATATATACATAATTTCATTCTAAATTTTTTTTATTCGCTATAAAATTTTATTTATTCTTATATAAATTAAGGATGTTACAGAGCGAACAAAGAAAAATGAGAGGGAATGTTGTTGTTGGAGTGAGTCAATGCAATCACAAACTTTTTGAATTTTTTATTTTTACTGATATTGTAATTATTGAAACCACTGTGATTAAGGGATGTTATTTGCATAAGATTAGTTATCAATATTGTATATTCCTTATTTAGGTCCTGAAACTTTCTTTTCCTGTATCTATATGTACCTCAATTTGCATTAAAGGAAATCAACTGATTACCATTTGACATGGTATTAAAGCTATGGAAGAGACATTGAAAACCTTAGCAAATTCTATACTAGACAATTTGATGACCAAGATGGCGGAGGTGTTGACACAAGTTCAAACCTTGTCACAACAGTTATTTGTTATCAATTCCTCGATAGTGCCAAGAAGTATCAAGTTAAATGACTCTAACTATGCCTTATGGTCAGAAGTTGCTGAGATGTATATTTCAGGAAAAGACAAACTAGGATACATTAATGGAGACCTTCCCAAACCACAAGAGGCATACCCATCTTTTTAAAAATGGTGAACTGAGAATGCCATTGTGAAAGGATGATTGATAAATTTGTCCATTTTACAACAACGAAGGAGGTGTGGGATTCTGTTGCAATGACATACTTCAACGAATCCAACACTTCACAAGTGCATGATCTTCGACGACGTGTATCTTGAATGCGACAAGGAGGAGGATTGATTGAGAAATACTATAATGACTTACAAGGGTTGTGGCGCAAGATTGATTTTTGTCGGTCTAACCCAATTATCTGTGCAACAGATGTATAGAAATATAACTCTCACAAAAGAAAAGAGTTTATATTTTTTTGGATGGGTTAGATGACCAACCAGATAATATTTGAAGTGATGTACTTCAGATGAAGCCATTCCCCACTATTGAGCAGATTTACGCATATGTTTGGAGGGAGGATACACACCAAGCATAGGACAGGAGTATCTTCCCATTGGCGCTATGATGATCACTAAAGGAGTTAAATCAGGCCAACCACAATCTGCAAGGATAGGAGCAAAAGGCCAAGTTGATAGAGGAAAGTGCACTCATTGTGGAAACACGAAGCACACACAAAATACTTGCTTCAAATTACATGGTTACCCAAATTGGTGGCATGAATTACAAGCTAAAAAAAAGTGGGTCGGGACACCGCCACTACTATAACAAGCATAGGTCGTGCTGCTGTGGCCGTCACTAAACATAATATGTCATTTGTTTCAATGGAAGATTCTATTGCTGCAAACTTTGATCAAGGTAACTATGAACAAGTTCTTTATAACTCTTTATCCTTAAATGATGGTGCTTGGATTATTGACTCGAGGGCCACCGACCACATGACTTTTGATCTTGGTGATTTCTCACACTCAACATAACCTCGGAGGACCTGCATTACTAATGCCAATGAAGTAGCATGTCTTGTTATAGGAGTTGGAATTGTGCCCTTTACACCCTCTATTTCTTTATCCCATACTCTTTTTGTTCCATCACTATCTAATAAATTGTTGTCAGTAAGTCAAGTCACTGAAAATCTAAATTGTGCTATCATATTATATCCTACTTTTTGTCTTATTCAGGATATTCTCAACAAGGAGATCATTGGGTGTGGTATTAAGAGAGGGGGCTTATACTACTTGGATGACTTCAGTTCAGGATGAACAAACCATGTACAACATTGAATTAGTGGCAAAGAAAGTCAGATTATCTATAACACCTATTTCCATATTTATTTTCTCATGTTAAAAATTTATACTTGAAATGTGATATATGTATTATGGTCAAAATTCATAGATTCTTTTATCTGGCAAGTTTGAATAAAAGTATTCTTTTCAAGCTTTACTTCTTGGCACATATGTTCCTAGTCGACATTGGGATAGTGCAGTTGCTACGATAGTATACTTACTTAATCGATTGTCTTCCAAAGTCTTAAATTTCAAGACTCCCCTACAGGTTTTATATTCTTTTGTTGCTTTGCCTACCGTCCTTATGGTTCCTCCTCAGATCTTTGGATGTGTTACATTTGTTCACCTTCATATGAATCAATGCATTAAACTAGACCCTTGTGCAATATGTTGCATTTTTTTGGGATATAGACTACATCAAAAGGGCTACAAATGCTTTGACCCTGCTACAAATCGGACCTATATTACCATGGATGTAACTTTGTTGGAGTCTAAACCCAATTCAGCTCGTTAGGGGGAGACTAAGAATGAAAAGCCAAATTGGTTATGCCATAAAAAAAGGGAGATAATGTTGGCACCACAAAGTGATATTTCCATTGGCAATAATGAGAATATGAATGTAAGTGGCAGGGAATGGAATAAGAAGTAAAACTATCCATGGAGATATTGAAGGTAAGCACGTTCATTCTGACACAGAGATTGAGGATTGTCTTGATAGTAACTAGCTTGGTAATGACGAGCTAGTCAATGAGGAGTATACAAATGAGAATGGTACAAATACATAACCACTTCTTACTTCAGTACCTGAACAATCCTTTCCTATTGAGAAATTCCTTAAGGTAAGCTCTTCTAATGCTTTCCCACATGCTAACACCTTGGATGCCTCTATTAGATATACTCTACTTTTCAAGCACAATTGCGGGAAACCACCTACAAAGTATTCTTCAAAAGAAGAGGGGAGGTCTAGATACCCATCTGCTAATTATGTGTCCACTCAAAACTTATCTAGGCCTCTGAAGTCGTTTACGCAGATCTTGTCATCTTGCTATATTCCAAATAATATTGAAGAAGCTTTAGCTAATCCAAGGTAGGCAAGGGCAATACAAGAGAAGTTGGAGGCCTTAAACAAAACTAATACTTGAAAATTTACTCCACTTTCGGAGGGAAAAAAAGACAGTAGGGTGCAAATGGGTGTTCTTAATAAAATACAAGGCCAATGGATCAATTGAGAGATACAAGGCAAGGCTTGTGGCGAAGGGATTTACACAAACGCAAGGCATAGACTATCTAAAAACTTTCTCACCTGTAGCGAAACTAAATACCATCAGAGTTTTATTGTCTCTAGTAGCAAATTTGGATTGGCCCCCTACTCCAACTTGATGTGAGAAATGCTTTACTCCATTGCAATCTTGAAGAAGTCTACATGGATATTTCTCCAAGTTACACATCCTTATGTAGAACTAAAGTTGTATGTAAACTAGAGCAAGATTTATATGGATTGAAATAGTTAGCATAGGCATGGTTTGGTCAGTTCAGTTTGGCCGTGAGAAAATATAGTTATCACCAAAGCAATGCAGATCACACCCTTTTCTTAAGGCACCAACATGGAAAGGTGACAACCTTGATTATCTACGTGGATGACATGATCATTATAAGGGACGATGCAGAGGAAATTTCAAGGTTACAAAGGAAACGTTCAAATAAATTTGAGATGAAGAATCTAGGTGGCCTTTAAGTATTTTTTAAGGATAGAGGTGGCAAGATCTAAAAGAGGCATACTTCTTTCCTAAAGGAAATATGTGTTGGATTTATTGGCAGAGGTGAGTTTATTGGATTACAAACCGGTAGATACTCCTATTGTCCAGAACCATAAGCTTGGGGAACACTCAGACCAAGTGCTCACTGATAAAGGGAGATATCAAACACTAGTGGGCAAGCTTATTTATCTATCTCACACTTGTCTAGATATTGCTTATGTCGTAAGTGTGATTAGCCAATTTATGCATAGGCCTAGTTAAGAACATATGGATGTAGTTATTCAAATTCTCTGTTACCTAAAATCTTCATCAAGGAAAGGGTTGATGTTCTATAAGAATGGTCACTTGAACATTGAAGGTTATACAAATGTTGATTGGGCAGGGAATGTGCTTCACTTTTGTAGGAGGGAACTTAGTTACATGGAGAAGCGAGAAGCAAAAGGTAGTGACACTGTCCAGCGCTGAGGTTGAATTTAGGGTATAGCTAAAAGGCTCTATAAGCTTTTATGGTTGCGAAGGTTGATGACAAAGGTTGGTTTTAAGCCTAGTTCATAAATGAGTCTGTTCTGTGATAATAAAGTTGTAATTGACAGGTCTCATAATCCCGTCTAGCATGACTGTACAAAACATGTGGAAGTTGATAGGCATTTCATTAAACAAAATCTTGAGGAGAAGATCATCTGATTTCCTTTCGTTAAGTCTAAAGACCAACTAGTTGATATACTCACATAGGTAGTCTCTAGTAAAAATTTTCATGACTCACTTGGCAAGTTAGGTGTTAGTGATATCTTTGCACCAACTTGAGAAGGAGTGTTGTGTGAGTCAATGTAATCACAAATTCTTTGCGTTTTCTATTTTTACTGATATATTGTAATTATAGGAACCCCTGTAATTAAGGAATGTTATTTGCATAAGATTAGTTGTTAATATCGTATATTTCTTATTTAGGTCTCAAAATTTTCTCTCTTCTTATATATATATATGTATCTCAATTTGCATCAAAGGAAATCAACTTACCATTTGACAGTTGTTTGGTTCTAAATGAAAGTTCCTTAAATACTCCTCTAAACTCATGCGTTTTTGCTTGAGCGAGTGGACTCTCGCTTGAGTGAGAAAATCAAGCAATTGTTTTACTTAATTTTCTGATATTCTCGCCTGAACGAGAATGGGTCCAGAAAACTCTCCATTTTTCTGTGACTTCTCATCTAAACGAGCTATTTTTCACTTGAATAAGAGAATAATTGGAACAATATTATCTAATCTCACTTGAGCGAGACCCAGCTCGCTTGAACAAAAGTGTCTCAGAATGCTTGGTTTAAAAAAGTATGTTTCGCTTGAACAAGACATATCTAACTTGAGAAAGAAACCCTATACCAAAATTCTTATTTTCTAAAAGCATAAGTAATAAAAAAATAAAAGTGTCACAATTATTTTCTATAAATTTAGGGACCAAAGTGAGTATTTAGTTAAAGTGTATTTTCATTTCTCAAAAATGTGTATGACATTTGAGAAAAAAAAGTTGTACAATTTTGACTCCCAACATATTTTTGAAAAAAGTAAAATTAGATTTCAAGTTAAAAAATAAATTATTGCTTATAACGGTGTTTTTAAATAAGATAAAAGATATGTTTTGAATAAGATTTTAGAAAAAAAAAGATTTCTTTTTAGTTTTAAATTTAGATTTGTATAATATTTATAAAAATAATTAAAAGCTTGTGAAGTTTATGCTAATCTATTATTTTCCTTTGTTTTGAAAATATATCAAATCAGAGAATATTATTTTGGAAATAAAACAATTATATTTACTTTTATTTTCTTCAAACTTCTATACTAAGCAAACAATGGTAGAGAAGAAAAAATAGACGCAAAATGTGAATAAGCATATTACGAAATAAATTACACAGTTCATTTCCTTTTCTTTCTTAATTCTTAGCCAACTTGTTTCTGGGAAGAAAAATGGAAATTGATTAGCATAACATCAAACATACCTGGATAGGCTATGGAGTTTTAGGAAATGACAAATATATATTTTTTTCACTAAAATCTAGACAAACGTTTAAAACACAATTTTAAAGTCAAACTTAAGTTTTTTTTTTTCTTGGTACATATACGTGAACTTGATCTCTATTCTTCTAATGGATTGTTCAATAATAATAATAATAATAATAAAACAATAAAAATCACATTGAATTTACAATTGATTCAAATTTTAAGATTATACTACAAATCAAGCATAAGATAGCCATTACCATGCACTCATCAAAGTAAATAGTCTTAGAAAAAAAAAAAGAAAATATTAGCATATGCTTTGGCCGCTAATATGAGAATAAAGGAAGAATAAAAATGCAATAAATCTTAGATCCTTATCCAAACACAATTCTCATATTCCGAAATAATCTATCCTTAATAATTAAAACAACAAATTACCCAAATCCACAGTATCCAGCCCTCTCAAGCATCTTTAAATACAACCTACTGAAAAGTCTACATTCAACGACTCTTGAAATTCCTTTCACGTTTGGTAGTTAATTCCCGGAAAAATCCCACAACGAGGTTATTTACCCTCAATATCGTGGGATCTCAACTTTGTTTGGTGGGTCTAGGAGGTCCAAAGTAGTTCGTTATCAATCCCATTAAAGAAAACCTAGAATTCAGATTAACATCAAGCCATCAGTGAGGAAAATGACGCGAAATATATATCGTGTTCACAGTAGGATA
This sequence comes from Abrus precatorius, assembly GCF_003935025.1. Classification (NCBI taxonomy): domain Eukaryota; kingdom Viridiplantae; phylum Streptophyta; class Magnoliopsida; order Fabales; family Fabaceae; genus Abrus; species Abrus precatorius. The sequence continues at coordinate 14,303,579 of NW_020874292.1, forward strand.
AAGAAATGAACAAAGATAAAAAACTACAAATCACAATTCACACACCCGCACACGAACTAGTAATCTACTATCTACTCCCATTTATTTACTAGAAGTAGCAGTACTTGGAAAACTACCTCTTTAGGAGTATTTAAGAAATTCAAGTTGAAACTTGGTAAAATTCTCTTTCAAAAAAAAAAAAAAAAACACAAGTAGGAGTATCCAAGATTAACAGCCTCTGGATAAAGCAAGAAAGGGTTTTAGCATTCTTACAGTTTGACATTTTCCATCATAAAATGTATCCAAAACCTTGCCTTTATTCTATGTATGTAGCGAAACATTAAAACAGAAAACGAATGTTATTTTGCATTGTATTTTCCATGCTAGGACACGCTATCAAACAGCAGTAGTTCCATCAATGTAATATAGCCCAGTAAACTGCAATTCAGCATTTTTCAATAATTCTATACATTAGGCATTACTATCCTAGATGACCTTACTTGAACAAGATAAGTTATGTAGGTTTGTACACATGTCCTGAGTTTAAGAGGCAGGAGCCTAAACCTGATTGATGAACCCTGTGTTGACTCTTCGAAGTCCACTTCTCAGTTGAAAAGTGGTAACCTGGATTTCCATGGAAGTTGGGGAGAAGTGGGTTAAAATCCCCCATCCCCTAGCTACCAATATGCTAGTTCCGAAGCAGAAAAAGACATTACTATCCTACACTTTTCCTAATCCCTATAAGTGCATTGATTTCAAGGATTATTAAACTATACTTTGCAAAAGTGAACTTAATATTATGGCATTGTACAAGTTTTCAAAACATATTTCCAAGCATTACGGATTTCTTGGAAAGTAACATTTCCAACGTTTTGCTTGATTGTATTCCCATCATGATAAGGGATGGGTATGCTGGTTTTCCATGACATGGAAATGTAACTCATTTTTTTGCCCAACTATTGACTTTCACTCCCACTTCTTTCTACCACATTCTTTCCCCCATTATTTGAATTTTGAACTATTAAATGCAGCCATATATATTTACCCAAAAATAATGTTCCTAGTCATACCCCAAAACAATTTCCTCCTATGTCATTAAATACTTCACATACCCCTTAAACACGCTAACTCCTTAAAAAATTGATCTCCATTGCCGACTATTGTCCTGACTCCTGAATTGCTTGGAACTGGGCTATGTCATGTAAACTTAAGTAGGAAAAAATCATTTATATGTTTGAAAGGCATAAACTTTGAAGTGATAGGCAACAAAAGAAGACAGCTGCTGAAATATGCTTTGAAGTGATATCAAGTTTTTCATTATCAAGCTTTCTAATAAAGAACATCAAGGACATGAAATGCAATAAAACATATAGAAGAAAAAGAAAAAAACTTTAAGGATGCTGCAGAAAGTTGTAGTTGCAGAGCAATTACAAAGAAAAAATTTAGGCATGTAGCTGTTAACACCACATATAATCTTGGTCACAATTTAGCAATACATACATAAGAATATGTCTATTTGATAGGAATAGCCACATACAGAAGATGAAAATAATAACTAAGATTTTGATGCATTTAAAGACAATGGCCACTATTCTTAATAGAAATATTTTATTTTATGGGAAAGAGACACCCTGTGAGAAGTAGCTATCCTATCTACCCTGACAGAACCAAACTCAACATTTAAGATGCATGTGGTGAAGCATATGCCCGTTAAAATACAAAATTCTGCAGTAAAAGTTTGTGGATCATATTTTGTTGCAAGGGTTTTAGGGGTGTAGATAGACTGATTACAACGTCCTAGAGCAAATTATTAGTGTAAGCTTTCAAGAATTATGACAAAAGCTCTCAGCAGAGCCAGAAATATTGACAAGCAAGTCAATGGTGTCCACAAAATGCCAAAACAAAAGTGTATTCCACAAAAATTTAGCCAAAAACTAGGTTTTCAAGAAAAGTCACTTGAATTCTAAATCATTTTAAGCTAAAAGAAGAATTCTAAACCATTTCATGACTTGCGAATTCCTAACATTTGACATCCAAAGGTAGCATTTCAAATTTCAGATCCTCTTAAATCCAAACATACACTAAGAGTAACTATGAAAACTAAGCTTTGCACAACCCATGAACAGTGATATGATATTCCTGACATATCTGGAACATATGAAACAAGTAATTAGGATAAAGAAAACACTGTTTTTTTTTTCTTTTTTGTTAAATTTGAAAATAACGAGTCACACAATCAGATGCGTAGATCTGCAAAAGAGAAGAATTCGAAGGAAATGGAAGAAGGATGAATCTTACATCATAGCCATCATAACTTGTTTGAGATCGTTTTCGATATTCCTCATGTTCGCTATGGATTGTGCACAAAATATGAGAGCCAGCCAAGAGCCCAGTTTGTACTGATTTCAAAAATTAAAGAAGAAAACCGAAACAAAGACTGTATTATTATACAAATTACAAGATCCATCATCCAAAGAGCGAAGAGCGAAGGGACAGTACTATGAAGAATACAAACCCTGAACATGACGCCCACGACGCCGAATATGACGGCGATGAAACCCGCGTAATCAATCGGCAGGTCTTGCGGCGATACCGTTGGCGCCACGTATGGTCTCGCCGCCGATGGCTGACGTGGATCGCTCCCGTGCGATGACATCTCTCTCTCTCTCTCTCCTGTGCGTGTGTTTGGGTAAAGTTATTCTTGCAAATAAGATCGAAAATACTCAGGGAGTTCATAAAGATTAATTTCGGGCATTTTTTAAGGTTTAGTTTTTAAAAAAATATTGTTTTGATCTATAAATTCATTTAAAAATTATTTTGTCATAATTTTTTAAATAAAAAACTAAACAAATTATTGAGTCTATATATGTATATAGAATAATGGACTGTTAATAATAATAATAATAATAATAATAATGTAAACAAAGATAAAAAGTTATTTTGCATAAAAATTCTTTATGAAAATTAAATTTTATTAATTTAATATTGAATAAAATAATATATTTATGTTAATTATACTTATCAAATTTTAGATAAATTAAATATTCATAAATATATAATTTAATAATTAAAATTAACTTATACTTTTAGATATCCAATTAAATTCGTTTAAAATTATTTAAATTTTAATTTATACAATTTTTTAAAACTTAATCTATTTAAAAATAACATATAATATAATTTTTAAATTAATAAAATTTAATATTTATAAAAAAATATTAAATTAATAATTTTATCAAAATTACTATTAAAATAACTTAATTCTCACCTATGATAGCCTACATGATATTATATTGGTTATATTTACTTAAAAACTTTAATTTATCACGTTTAACTTTTAATGGTTTAAAAATTTAATATTTTTGACAATTAAACTAGCTTTATTAAAAGTAAGCAAGATATAGATAATGCTTTAATTTTTTAAGAACTTTTAAAGTTTTATTAAACATACAGAGTAGAATTTTATAATAATTTTTTATTTTATGATGTTTGTAATATCTCTATTTTTACTTTTTCATTCACTTATTAAAACATAAATATTTAAGAGAAATAAAATTAATTTATAAGATAAAACGAGTAGTATGAAAACGTAATGACATTGAAATTTTTATGAAAATGAATTTTTTCATGATACTTTGCAAAAACATTAGAAATACCTTTTATTACAATATAAGAATTCAACATAAAATATAATAGAATTGATGAAGTTATTTGTTGAATATTACAAATATAATTTAAATTATTATTTATAATAATTCTTATTAAACCTTTCAAATGTTAAATTTATCATACATTATTTACATATCAAAATTTATTTCTAACTAAGACTTAATCAAAACTTTTACAACTTTAATACAAATTAAAGCCTACAGAGCATATCCTTCTTTGCAACACCACTGAGAATATGATTTTTAGAACGGACCATTTTTCACTTTAATTCCTATAAGAGTGGATGTAAGGGTGAGTAATCTCATTTCCAATAATTTATTAATTTAAGTATTATCTAAAATTTACACATAAGACCTAAATTTATGCTAATATAATAAATAAAACTAGTTTCAATACTAAATTAATAAAATCATAACAACAACACTTTCGTTATTTAAACTTTACATCATACAATACGTACTAACATAATATCAAGTCATACATTACATTCACTGACATTACATCAAGCCAACAAATCATACATCACTTTCTCATTACTTCGAACATACACTATGTTCACACTATTTCATCTATTTTCATACCGAGCAATATGTCATAATAAGTGTATTACAACCATATTAATTAATGCATTATGATACATGCATTATAATTACACCCGTTGATATATTACAATACCTGTATTGTAATTACATTAATTAATCCATTATGATTCACCTATTACAAACACACATCTCACAAATTCACATTCATTGTCTCTGGGATCCCTTGAAGTCTTACATACGTATAGATAGCTACTGGTTAGCCGCAACAATACGGATTCAACGTGTATTCCTCCGACCCCTTTTAACAAAGGTATAATCAGGAATCATGTCAGAAAATGGGTGTGTAGCATATAAATGCTTTTCCTTTCAGCAAATCATCATACATTATCTTACAATTAGCATTAACCACCCTCATTTCTTCAAGATTTTTCAAATTTTCTTCAAGCTCTATATCCCCAATGTATCTCTGTAACTATACTGTGTCTTAGCATTTCTCATGACACTTACTTTCTTAGTATTTCATCTGACATTCAAATTATCAACAATTTTCATTCCAATTCATTTTCTCAAAACTTCAGTATTTTCACATGACACATATCTTATCATCATTTCAGCATTTCATATTCCATACAATTTATCATCATTTTCCTTTCCACTTGATAATATAAACTTAAATTCAACATGCACACTTATTCTCATCAACTCTTTATTCATAAATTCTGAGTAAATATACATTACCATTCCAAACAATCAAATATTTTTCATAATGACTTGAATTCATAAATCTCCACATTCATCAATTATCAAACACAAACTCACACTCATCACAATACACAATTCCAATATTGACAATTCATTCACCTATCTCACATTATCCACATCAATAAAGTGTGTCGAATGTCGGTCACCCTCGATCTCAAACTAGTCGCGTAGTTAAGCACATATTAAGCTAAACCACAGAGAAATTGTCGGATATCACACTCTCTTGGTCTCTTATAAAATATTTTAATATAGCAATAATTATACGTGCATATTAACATCAAGATCATAATTTTCCTTAAAAAAAAAACTTGTTATACTCATAAATTTTGTTACAAAATCCCAACTAGGTGTTTTCAAAAATAGACCATCAGGCTTTCATGCTCTAAAAATCTCAGTCTATGAAGATTTTACTATTCAACATAAAGTGTTGATGTTTTTAACCCATATATAGAATAAGAGTTAGGGTTCAAGATTTACTCCCCTTACCTGGAAACAAGTCTATAATATTAAATCCTTCTTGAGATTCAAAGTAAAGGTACAACACTTCTGATGGAAGATTTTGCTGAAATATAGAGATCTCCCTAAATATTACAAGGTAAACACCTATTGAGAAAGAGAGAATCGAAAGAAAATGGGGTAAAGTTAGAGATCTAAGTTTCGAGGAACTTACTTGGTTCTGAATGGAATAGATGTTTGAGCTTGGATTTGGAAGAGATTCGAAGTTCAGGAAAGCTTCTCTTGATAGGGAATAGAGGGAGAACAGAGAAAAACGAAGAGAGAAGGTTGTCTTGTGAGAAATGAATGTTTTTAGAGCTGAGGTTCCTTAAATACCCCACTAAACCAGCTCATTCTCGCTTAAGCGAGCAGATTCTCGCTTAGGCAAGCTGTACCCTTGCCTGGGCGAGCCTCCCTCGCCTGAGCAAGACAACCAGATAGTGAAAATACTCCTTTTTTTTGCTATTCTCGCTTGAGTAAGAACATTCTTCCCTGAGCAAGAGGTAATCTCACCTGAGCGAGCTCCATCTCGCTTGAGTAAAAATTGGTCTAGAGACCTCTCTCTTTTCCTATGACTCCTCACCTGGGTGAGTTGCTTCTCACCTGAGCAAGAGTATAGTTGAGTCAGTCTTATCTTTAGTGAGCGAGAAAGCTCCAAAACGTCCTCTTTTAAAAAACTCTATCTCGCTCAAGCGATACTTATTTCGCTTAAGCGAGAAACTTTGCACCAAAATTCTTATTTTTCCCACACAAGGACAACAAAATTGAGGATGTTACAATGTTCATTATTTGGAATTAAGGATTTATAACTTTTTTTATGCCAACAACTAGATTATGACATAATATAAAAGTAATCATCCCTTAATTTTATCTACACTATGGTGGATATGGAGGGTTAGGAATATTGATTGCATTGCTAGAAAAAAATTACAAGTTATAAAATTATGCTTAATGTTATGAACCTTACCAACAAGCTTTATTTATGTGAAAAGGTGCAGTAATCTCAAGCCTGCCTGGAGTGTTAGGTTCACTAGGAGGCTGACCAAAACTTTGAACTCATCTTTGAATTTGATGGGAGTGCTTGGAGAAGTATAGAAAAAGTTGATTTTGGAGCTCTTATTAGAAAAAGGATGAAAGTTGGCTTAGAGGAGCTTTTGGATTCATTGGCATTTCTAATAATACTTAAGCTGAATTCACAGCCATGCTTCAAGAGTTGAAAATGACTTGGAATCTAAATAACAAACATCTTTTGTGTTACTCTATCGCAACGGGGATTATAAACCTTGTGATGAACATTGTTCTACCTTTCCACTAGTATATTAATCTCATTTGTGATATAAAGGAGTAGCTAAGAAAAGACTAATAAATCATCAGCAGACACATCCTACATGAAAACAACACATATGCAAATTTTTTAGTTAAGTTGGTAGCTTCTTTAGATTGTAGTTTCAAAGATAGAGTCTCACTTCCCACAGACTTGAGATTACTTCTTTAGGCTAATGTTAGACGAGTCCCATATTTTATATTGCAATTTTTCCTTCCTTTTTTTTTTTTCCTTTTGTTTGTTTCTTTACTTTCCTCTAACAAAAAAGTTTAGTTTTTATCCAATATCTTAACCTCCTATAGAATTTAATCATTATCTTAATTTTTTTAAAATTTTAAATTTTGTTTTATTATTTTGAAATAGGACACGCATAAAATTATTTATTCACATTTCTCATATTTATATATTTCGTACTAAATAATATTAATAATAAAATTTTTCATATTATTAAGATAAGAAATTGGTAAATAAGTGAATCAATTTTATTTATAATTCCATATAAGATAAAAAAATAAAATCTAAAGATGAAAAGGGCATTGCTCAGTGTTTGAATATAGCGATTATCAATCATACTCTAGGTTTTACAAAATAAATAAATAAATAAATAAAAATGTTTGTTAGATTTTGAGTTTTGTTTGAAAATAAATAGGTGTGTCAAATTCTAGACTTTAGCAAAAGGTAAAGGTATTAGTGTTAGGCTTCAGACTTTAAGAGAAAAGTGAATATGTTAGACAGATTATGAACTTTAAGATAAAAGTAAAGGAACCGGTGAAATTCTAAACTTTGAAAAAAAAAAATTAAAGATGCAAGTGAAATTTCAAACTTTTAGAGAAAGTAAACGGGTCAGTCAGATTCTAGACCTTGAGAGAAAAGTGAAGATGTCAGTTAAATTCTATATTTCGAGAAAAAGTAAAGGGATCAATTAGATTTTATAATCCATTAATTTTTTATTATCACCAATCCATTCTTTTAGAAAACTTACCCAATATTTTTTACCATTTTAAAAATTTTCAAGTTAGTTTTTATCCTTTAACTCACTCATCTGAAATTCTAAAATACCTACCTATTTTCAATTTAAAAATTTTGAGCTTTGAATTTTTTAATTATTTTTTATCCACTACCCAACCTCTTACAAAATTTAATCATTATCTAATTTTATTTTTAAATTTTAAATTTTTATTATTATTTTGGAATAAGACACGGATAAAGTTTTGTTTTATTGACCATTCACAAGATAGATATCAAAATAATAATAAATCTAAAATATCCTTAAAACCACGATAACACTCATTCTTCAATTTGCTTTTAAGAGCAACAATCACCTTGGCTTGTTCCTCAAGAGTGAAGTTCTTTTAAGTGAAGTTAGAGTCCACATAATCTTTATATATCTCTAATATTTCATTGTGACTAAACCCTTCAAGGTTGGTGAAGTTTCAGATCCCTATGAAATTTCTTTTCACCATCTCAGCAGGAGAATATGATTTAAGAAATTGACATTTGAAAATTGAAAAAGAGATTACCATGGCTTTGGTCTTGGAGTAGAAGGAATCAGTGAAATTGAGAGATTTTTCATCCTTGAAATTGATTCTAAATTTGAGGGGTGAGCAAAATCGTTCAACATTGTTCAACCTTACAACATTAGCAACCTTGCAATACTATTCTTCTACTTCTTTTTCACATACATCCCATAACCAAGAGAAGCAGAAAAAGGCACTTTGTCATCATCATAAGAAACAACATCATCAAGTGGTCTAGAGAGTGTCATTTTTAATTGGATTAGAGAGGAAGATAGCCCTTCGCTCCTTCTTGGGCTCAGCTTCTCAAGGCACTGGCTAAAGCAGAAGAGCACTAAACAACAACATAGCTTTGAAGCTATTTACAATAGCACAACATCTTTGTAAACTTTATCTAATTGGAAAACAATTTTGAGAGCTGTACTATTAGCACTAATAAATGCTCTAAAAATGGCTTGAATGTAGCTTAGAAAAAAAAATCTAGTTGCAGAGTGGAAAAGAAGCTACTACACAAGAAAAAGAACCATCTTTATGAGAGAGAAAAAGTATGTGTGGATGAAAATGACTTTGTGGTTTTCTTAAAGATGCAAATTTTGTTGATTGACAATACTGTTCAAATTTTGGTGTCGGTTAGATCCTGTCGACAAGGAGTTTTGACTGGAAAATGGAGCTTTAACTTGTGTATTAGGAAAGAAGCCACTACACAAGAAAGAGAACCATCTTTATGAGAGAGAAAGAGTATGTGTGGATGAAAATGACTTTGTGGTTTTCTTAAAGATGCAAATTTTGTTGATTAACAATACTGTTCAAATTTTGGTGTTGGTTAATCTTGTCGACAAGGAGTTTTGACTGGAAAATGGAGCTTTAACTACGAGTTAGAGAGGTGAAGTTTAATGCAAAGAGATAAACAAGTTGAAAGAGAGAGAACTAGGGACCTTTTTTTTTTGTTTGCAAATAGTAATATTTAAATAATGAAATATTAAAAATAATAATAACATGGTAGACTAGTAGTGATAAGCTCAACTTTCATTAACCAGTTTATCACTTAATAGAAGATCCTTAATGATAATAACTAATTTTAAATATTTTTAAAATGTTACGGACTAAATTCTAACAAATTTTTTAAAAGAATTAATTTTAAAGAATGTTACTTTTATAGGGACAAAAACATAATTAAACCTATTAAGATACATAAAATTAAATAAAATTTCAAAACATGAAAATAATATAACACTTAATAACAACATAATAGATAAAAATATAAAAAAATTATCATAAAAAAAGAAAACAAATGCTAAAAAGTCACAAGTAATATATAATATACAATTATTATGACAATAAAAATTCATATTATTAATTTTTAAAATAGAATAAAAGAAAAAGTCTGAATAATTATAATAAAATATTATTAATAGTTAACTATTTTTTTAAAAAAATTAAATTTTGGGCCCAACGAGTCAACCCGCCTGACCTACATTTTAGCGGGCAAAAACAGGATAAGCTAGACGGGCCGGTGGATCCACAACATTCAGCCCAGCCCATCGGCCCAAGCCCAATTTGCCAACCCTAGGTGAAATGCTATTTTGTACTTTCACGTGATTCTTACAGAACATTTATTCTATAAAATCACATAGCTCAAAATTCATCCTTGTGTGAATCATAAGAGCATTTAACCACTTCTGCCATAATGGAAATATTCATCTATCATCGATAGGAAAGAATCTATTTGATATAAATGTATAAATTATTTATTTTATTAAATGAGTAGAAAGGATTTTTCCCATTTTTACTTTGTCCATGCTAGGCCAAACATTACCTTTCAAGCAGCACACAAGACTCATGATTCATTTTTCTCAATAGATTTTGGACATGAAATAGTGGTGCGGAGTGTGAGAGGAGGAGGGGTTGGGGTAGGGGGAAAAGGGAAAGAGAAAACAGAAGTAGGAAGAGGAAATTTTTTTTTTTACAAATATCTAAAATGTATTCAAGGAATTAAATAATAAAATATTATAAAATTAAATTAGATGACATGTCATATGGGATTGTTGAGTTAGCTCTCCATCAGTCAACTCAATACTTTATATAAAGAAGTTGATGATTGAGACTAAATCCTAACTTCTTAATATTTCAAAAACTAAATCCTAAAAAAAAATTTATAAGAGTTTATCACAAAATGTACTATATTTATAGGGACTAATCATATATGTAATAAGTTATAAATATATTATCTAATTTAATTAAACAACAAACTTGTAGTTCACTTTGCCAAATAAAATGTGTTCCTTTCTAATACTTTATTGAGAAAATTTTGAATATATTTCTTATTCATAGATTGTGAATCATTATATAATATTTCTCCTAATAAACCATGTTTATAGTATTAATTTAATCAAATTAGTACATTGCAAAAACGATGAGAAAAATGTATAATGTAGTGTAATTGGGAATGAAAATAAGATACCTTGTTCTTTTTTCAACATCTATCAACTTTGAGTAACTTTGTTCTTGGTCATCTTTATAGTACAATTTGTCAAGGTTACTTCCTGACTTTGCAACAATTATAGCACTAGTAGCTCACAGTCACTAGTACCTTGATCATTACACTCTTGTAATGTCTAGTTCCTCTAAAATTTGTATCACAATCTCGCCATTTTCATTCTATCTCGGTATAATTTGGACACAAATTGGTCTCTATTTTTTTTTCCTTTCTCATTCATTCAGAGTATGCAACCTAATTTATGCACATAAAATTATCCATATACTTGTACAAGAAAAATAAACAAAATCATAAGTAATATTAAACAACAATGTTATTTGGGGTACCAATTTCTTGGGTACCTAGTAAACGATTTACAACAACCTCTATATTTTTCCATTCAAATGCATGACTTAAACTTCATTTACATGATAGAAGTCATCAATATTTTTTCTTTCCATCATGAAAATAATCTTAAGTAATATTCTACTTTTTTCAAGAAATTAAATCAATATAAACATAATTTCTCATCCACACAAAATTAAGTAGAAAGCGCAATTAATTAAAGTGTGTACATAAATTTGATTACATCATAGAAGCGGTTGACTAAAAGCCTAAAAATCTAAGTATAAAGGAAATAGCATAAAGAGGTATATAAACATAAAATAAATACATATAATCATTCCAGACTACTTCACTACATTGCTTGGTGAAATCTTTTAACTACTACTACTGCTCGTCATAGGTGGTTCACTACATTACGGAACAATCTTCTTCATCATCAGAATTGGAAAGGTTCACTTGTCTAGTGGGACAAGTAGCATAAGAGGGGGCTAACAAGTCTATAACCAAGTCGTGAAGATGTTAGGGCGAGGGTGTTTCTGTTGGAGAATCAAACCACAATTCACCTCATAAGGATAAATGATTACCCAACCCCCATAGGTATTGCAGTAGTCTGAAGTGTAGCCAGCCAAAACCCATCATCATCAACCTTAATCTTGATGTTCATGAATGGCTAGGTATCAACATCCTCGAAGTCTGTAGAATAACAAGAGTGAGATATGTTTTCAATCAATATATATTCAAGAAAGAATTAAATCAAATATAGAAATCATCTATCTATCTATGTGTGTGTGTATGCTCATAGCCATAAATGCAATTTGTGAAAATCATGATGTATGAGAAATATAAATGTGCAAATATCGAAAGTTATTGAAAAGTTTCACTAGTCAGGTAAATATTTAAATAAGTGGTAGGGAGGGACTTAAACATTCAACCACCAGTCTAGCTCCACCAAAAAGATATATGTAAGGATAACAGAGCAATCCATAGAATAATCCTAACTAGAGACCTTCTCCAAGTACATATGAGTATTGTGGTGCCTGAAACTCTAGGATTTTCCTAGTTCTATACCATTCACCTCACATTATTGCAACAACATAGTGATTTTCATAGGAAAGAGACATTCATACCTATTCGTCTTCTGAATAGTCCATCTCATTCACATTTGTGCACACTCAAGTACTATTCATCTCATTTTAACTATTCAGATAGTTCTTATAGAGATTGACAAATATTTATATCACTTTGAGTATACTTTATAGCAATTTACATTCCACTAACTTTGTCTCTTTCCTTGAATTACATTCAATTACCTTCATATAGATTCTAGTGTCATTTTCAAAAATATTGTTTTGACATAAGACTCAAAAAATGGTTCATTTATTAGTTTTTGATGTGAGGTCCAACACAAAAAGAGGGTGTCTAACTCATTAGCAATAGTTCACTTGTCAATCCTACTTGTATTCTCACTAATGCATATATACATATATACCTTCTCAAGGGCTTTTATCATAAATAGGGAGTCTGAATTCACCTATCAATTTACTTATGCTCTTTTAAAAATTCTCATGTCATAATCATGCGTCAAACCATTCTTTTTCATAAACATTCTTTCATCCTACACAATTTTAAATAGTAAATCAACTATAGCATGTTATCAAATTACATCATTCTAGTCATTCAACTTAAGGATCAACTTGCTAAATACTAAGTCATTTTAAAACATAATCACGCTTACATGTCCATATACATAGTTCACACATTTATCATTCAACAATAATTCATATCATTCTACTAAGTCTTTTACTACCAAGCAAACACATACATTCATACACACACACACACACACACACATTATCTGATCTTTTGAGGCTAAGGGCACTCCATTTTATTTATTCTTATTTTTTACAAGCCAAATTAAATTATCTTCTCCACTTACTTATTTTACTTGTATCTTGGTTGTTTAAGATTCATTTAACGCTCATGATATATTGCTACACTCCTAATTCAAATACGAAGGTACACAAATAATAAAAATATTTTTTAACCAAAAATGATAATTAAAAATCTTAAAAAATAAGAGCAAAATCACTGAGAATTCTATACATCAAAATTTTTGTACAAGGTTGTGTTGCTTAAAAAAATAATCATAGTCGGGTGAAATAGAAAGTTTGCATGTCAATTTCTTTGCACGAATTTTTCTTAAAATTTTAAAAATAGTGATTGTTGTATCAACAAAAACCAGATTTGGTGATACTTACATTAAGTGTTGAAATGAACTTTGAATCAAGCTTGAGATAGTGCATTGGAAAGGTTATTCTACAAGAAACACAAAGCAAAAGTTGTATGTCACATTGGAGTACTCATGAAGCACAAAAAATTCATGTTTACTCATTAGGTATCAAAAAGAACAATCTTAAAAGCGTACTAACAATTTTTTGTGTAATTTCCAAAAAGGCTATATGCAACTGAGATCATGAACCATGCAAAAGGATGAATGCTTGTTAAGAAATCATTTAGGGGTTGAGAAAGGTAGGACAGAAAGTATGTAAAAGATTCTTGTAAAAGTTTACCTTAGGTCAGATTTTAGGCTGAGTTAGATGGTGTTATGGCTTGATTCCTTCCTCCTTAGAGTCTAGGGCTTTGAGTTAGCCTTTTCTTCAAAGAGTGTGGTGTAGAATGTGATTTCTTAAAAAGAAATTATGGTTTCATGAATGACTAACATTTGTTTGTCTCAGTTTACCTCGTCATTAAGAATGAAATGTAAATGTTTAGAGGATTTGAGCATTTGTCTCACAGAGTGCGCATACAAAAGGAAGGAGTGAGAATTTGAGAGAAAATAAAGAAGTGATGTGATGTTTTGGCTTAAGGAAAGAATGTAGTGCAAAATTTTTTTTAACTTTATATATTATATCCAAATTTTGCAAGGCTATGATGGTGAGCATAGAACATATCTTTCTCATCCTTGGTTAGTAGGAAAATCTTTAGTTTTATATAGAACTAAGAAGGAGACTGATTTTCTAGTCTCATCTACCTTATTTAAAGCACTAAGCTTGGCCTTTAATGGTGCAATCCATAGGTGGGAAAGATAAAGTCTTTCATTCTTCCAAGTTCATAATTTGGGTAGCGGAGGCATAATTAGTGGAGATATTTCAGCCTTATGTGTGGCCGTGCATCGAGAAAGAAAATATGTATAATTTTGTCATAAAAGCTTATAATTTTGACTACATTAAGGTGACATACAAAGGAGCTTTTACGTGTTTCATAGTTGCACCATGAGTTAGGATTTTAAGGAGGAGTTTCACGTTAATCTCTTGCCCTTTTTCTTCATTTTAGTTGTTGCAAATGGGTAGAAAAATTTACATCTTCTTAACTGCATCAAAGAAAGATTGGAAACAATTTGGATTAAAATATTATTGGTATAGTAGATAGAAATATTAACTTTATGGAGGTGAAACTCATGTGCTTGGTGTTCGATTGAAATTCAAGTCTTAGGGATTTGAAGGTGGTGAAATGGGAATATGAATTTTTTTACAATTTTGAAATGTACAGAATTAACAACAATTTACTATTTATAAAATGAACAAATTTTCTTATGATTTATGACTACTTTAGAATGACTCGCAACTATCCTCCTTACTAAAAGGAAATAGAATTAATTTAAAAATAGAAAATAATAAAAATAAGATAAAAACTTTTAAGTCATGTGAATGGTATCAAGTGTATCATTTTTCCTTATTATAAAACATCTTTTTATATAACTCTTTTCTTCTTTGCTCTTTCTTATCTCTATCAAATTTAATCTTTAGTTAAAATATTTTTTAATTGTTTTCATAAATTTTTTATTTACATTTTTTGTTGATTTTTTTTTTCAAATCATTCAATTCTTCTATCTTTATGTAAAATTATTTAATTTATTAATCTTGAACTTCAAAAAGATAACAAGTGAAAATCTAATCAAAATAGTCAACATTTTTTTTTTATAAAATAACAGAAATCTCCTTATGATATTTATTTAAAATATAATTATAATATTCAATAAATTTTTGAAAAATAACTAATAAACACATAAAATATCATTATAAATTTCTTATTTAAAACATATACAAACCAAGTTTACTATTTGACAATAAATAAAAATTTTGAATGAAATATAAGTATTAAATATTTTTATTTTTGATAAAATTTGTCTAATATACATGTTTTTATATATATACTCTTCAAATCATCTAATAATATACAAATTTCACTTTCCATAAATCTCATAAATTAACGTCATATAAGCATCATTCATAATTAGTTTATTTTTTATTTATATCTTTATATATATATATATATATATATATATATATATATCTAAAAAATATATTCAAAATATATAGAAAGTGGATAATAGTTGTTTCTTAAAGTTATTCAAACAAAAAATTCTTCTAAATTATATCAACTTAAAAAATAATGAGATGAGATGTTTATAGATTTAGTCTCTCATAACCTTCTCTCCTTCGACAAGCCATAAATTTAGTTGTACTCATTGAAGTGAGATGCTCTTTATATGGATAGAGATTAAAGAATTATCTACAACTTATATGTTCAACACAAGAACTAAATTGACCTCCATCTAGGTAGACATCCAACTACAAGAAGGATTGTCTATAGTTTTCAAACTAAATGATCTTTGAATCATTTGAAGGGCATATCTCGAGCTACACTCTTTCATTTGACGCTTTTTTTATATTGTTCAAAATCTAAGAGAAAGATATATATTTTCTAGGTTTAACGTAAGACCTAATTCAATCTCAAGCTTTGTTAAAAAATGGCTCATGTTACGTAGAATTCCTATCTAACAAGTGTACTAAGTAATTATAGCAAGTAATCAAATAAAGAATTATGAGTTCTAAGTATCATTTGTAAGGATTAACACATTCATGTACCAATTTGCAAGATTAAAAACTATTTGAGTTAAACGAAATTTGATAAGGTTTGAATATTTGAGACAAGAACATAAAAGTGCAATAAAATAGAAATGAAAAATAAATCTGAGTGAAGGTTTTCAAAAGGAGATTATTAATCAAATAAAGTTAGGGTTGATTTCACCTATTTGTCAATTGCGAAACTGATTGCAATCTAAATTCTTAAGTTCTTAATTGATTGATGATTAATTTCACTAGGTTAATCAAAGTTCAATTTCTTGACTCAATAATCTCAGTATCTAATAAATTACCCTAATTCCTTAGGTGTAAATCAATCAAATATTGTATTAAGAATAATAAATCAATAGACCACAAGATAATAAATGCTTATTTTTAAGACATCATAAATATTGATATTCTATTGATGTAATTAAATAGCTAACTTAAGAATTGCATTAAAGAAAGAAATGAATGCTCAATACAATCAACCACTTAGAATTCATATTTACAATCAATTTACAATTTCCAAATAGGTTCCATTAATCCCTAACAAAACAAAATCAAAACATCATTCTAGAAATATGAGAGAAAGAAAGAGTATAAGATAAGGTAAGGAAATCCATTAATCCAAATAGGTTCCATTAGTCCCACACTTGATTCCTCTAGAATTGAGCCTTGAAATTCATCCACAAATCTCTCTCTCTCTTTCTCTCTCTAACTCTTTAAGATTGTAAAAAAGAAAAAAATGAGAAAAGATCCTTTAAAATCTGAGTTTCAGACTATTATAAGTTTTTTGCGCTCACTTTTGGTCCTGAGAGTAGCTACGCGCAGCTTATGTCCTCATGACAATTTCTGAAGTGAACACTTTTTGTGCTGAAAGTGTTATGCGCAGGGTCTAAATCACCATTGCACTCTAAAGTGATCACTTCCACCATTGAAAGTGATCACACGCAGCCTCTTTTCTTATCTCAAGCTTTGGAAGACTCACTTTTAGCACCAAGAGTGATAATGTAACACCTTATATTTAATTTCAATAAATCATAATTTCGTAAATTTGAAATAAAATAAATTTCATTTCAAATAAAGTTCTCAACCCTTGGTTTCATCAAATATTTTTAAAATAAGGAAAGAAATTACAATTTCTATCAAGTCACTACTATAGGACCCATTCAAATACATTAGTTTCAAATTAAACTCCTAGTCTTATAGCAGTTCCATCCACCCCTTTCACTGAGTCTGGTGTTGATCGTTTTGATTACCTGAAAAATAAATGTAAGGGTGAGTACTCTACGCTACCAAAACATAATTAAACATAGAGTCTCACCTCCAGCACATTTCCAACACATCACACAATCACAATCACAGACAGCATTTCACATTCATAATTACAAAAAAAAAATCCATGCATACGCACACCAGCCACACTCACTATAGCACTGTGATCACAGATTTACACCATGAATGGTCGCCAGTTACCCCCGCCTCACGGATACCACATGGGCAGTCACGGGTCACTCAACAAAGATAGTAGTCAGAGGTCTAGTTAGGAAGAGAGTGTGTGACTCGTGGTGCACCCGTTCCGCAGTCGGTGTCACCACCACTCCCTCTTCCCCAAGGTATTTTTACCGTCCTCATCTTCCATATCCCCAGTGTATCACTGAACTATTCACAGTACATCACAACGGCACTAACACGCCCATTCATACATATTTCATTCACGCATGCAATAGTCATGCTTACACGTGGCACACAGCCCACATTTAACAGTACACGGCACTAGGCCTATATTTGTTCAATTTTACGACACTAGACCCACATTTCATTTTCACAACACACACAGCACATAGCCCACAATTCATTCAAGACACACGGCTCCTAGCCTATTTCCATTCATATTACACGGCCTTCAGGCCCACATTTTTATAATATTCATTTAGATATACACACATGTATAAACGGCACAAGTGCCCACATCACATATCTCAGCATTTTCCTACCCTCTACTTAGCCACATCACAATATCACACAAAATGTCAGTAAATCACACATAAAGGAGTAGGGTAGAGTCCCCCCTTACCTCAGATCGACGTCCCACATGTAAAATCCACCAAGAAGCGCTCCCCCTCACGAATTTCGTCCTAAACACATGGAGAAACTCCATGAGAACCCAGGAAAATCATGAAAACAGAGAAAGGGGATGAAAAATCGAAACCCTAACCATTAAAACTTACCTCCAAGCGTTCCCCACAAGGATTTAACCTTCAATCAAGCTCCCGAACGGCTTTGGAGGGAATTAATCGGTGAAAAAGGGTTTGGAGATGACAGGATCAAAGGGATTTTGAAGGGAGAGGGAGAAATAACTCTCTCTGAACCCTAACCCCCTTTAAATCATTTTCTGGTCGCGACACTCTCGCTACAGCGAGGAGACCTCGTTGCAGCGACACACCCTCTCGCTACAGCGAAAAATCAGAGAAAACTACACTCTGGTTTCTGCAGAATCTCGCTACAACAAGATTGCAACCAAAAATGCACCCCAAACTGTCGTTTTGTCGCTACAGCGAGACGTCTCTCGCTACAGCGAGAAGGCGACAGTTTTGGTCCTTCCTCTCAGGGTCTTCTCGCTACAGCGAGAACAGTCCAGTGTTACGTCTTGCACTTAGGCACTTAGCCCATTTTCAGCCTATCCAGTCATATATACACATATATACACACCTCCATGTACTTAATACACATAAACATCATTTTCAAATAAATCAACACACATATGAATATATATATATATATATATATATAAGAACAATAATAATTAATATTACCAAAATTTGGGGCGTTACAGATAATGCCCAAAGTATTTCTCATCCTAAGCCTCTGAAAGACTTACTTTTAGTGATAAGAGTGCTTACACACACCCTATAGCTATTCCTTTTATAAAGCCTTGAGAGTGATCACTTTTTGTCTTCAAAGTGAATACACTCAGAGTACACCCTTTTCAAAGCCTCTGCGATGGTCACTTTTAGTGGTAAAAGTGACTATGTTAATCATATTTCACTCTGTAAGGCTCTGCAATGTTCACTTTCTCTACTATAAGTGATTACACCTAAGCTTCATTGAATTGTAGACCTCCTTCATTGACTTCTAGACCTCTCAAATGTTCACTTTCTGCACCCAAAGTAACTAAGCTTTGCCCATTTGACCTCTTGAAACTTCTAACTCATGTTCCTTAAAATTTCTTACAAAACTAATTCAACAACAAAATTTGCATAAACTTTATTAAATCCAAACAATTTAATTTATTAAGAACAAAATTTAAATTTATGCACAAATATATTTTTTACATGATTTTTATCTGCTTAATTACAATTTTATATAAAAAAAATCTAAAAAACTAACTAAAAACTCAACAAATTTGGATTTATGAGCTCAAAAGTGCAACATTTGAAGTTTTTGGATATTTGACATTCATTTCATTGAAGTTCATATCTAAGAGTTATAGTTCCAAATTGATTTTGAACCAAATCCAAATTAAATCTAACATCTAAGTCTATTTTTTTAACGAGAAATCATAGCCAAATTTGATCATTAAGTTAGTCAAAATACTTTACATGATAGGTGTGGTAAAAATTGTACATAGTTTGGAAACTATAATCTAATCATACCAAAACTAAATTGAGTATATTCAAATCCTATTTATTTCTAATGGATAGTGACATCTTATGAGTTAAGAAGTTAGGACATCCTTAACGAAATTGTTAGTTATAATTATAGTTATAATGAGGTCACAACTTTTTAGTAACTTGTTGTATATTTTTTTTCTCTTTTAGATCTAAATATGTTTTTATATTCACTTATCTTACATGGATTTAAATTTGTGTTTTGACATTAATACTTTTACATTGAAATTTAAATTAAGATAATATTTCTCAAATTGATTGAGTGGATAAGTGCTGGCATGAATCCATTTTCTTACAAGTTTCAAGTTTTTAGCATTACCTACTTGTTAGACTTGGAAATTTTGGATTTTGGATTTTGGATTGTTCTTAAGCTTTCAAGTTCACTTGTTATTTTTTTACTCTTGTATTAATCATACTGTATATGCTTGTTCTAGTAAAAAAATCATAATTCTCAACATTAGCTTCAAGCTGAGAGTTCAACCCAAAGGTCCATTCAACAAGTTCATCTAAGTATATTTCTAATCTATGATGATTTACTACAATTGAAAGATTGATTCTTGATTATTGAAATTTTATCAATAATTTTATTTTTATTCTAAACAATCAAATTTAATCGATCCCGCCAACTATACTATTTTATTTTTTACTTTATTCTTTTTTATTTATTGTATTGTTTATTCTTGATTAAATTAATCTTGCCAAGTTCTTATAGAAATGACCCTATTGTCTTTGACATCTCATAGTGCATTTTAAAGTTTTTTATTCATTATTTTATTTAACAACTTGTATAATCACGCTTACATCAAGTTAAGTTTTGTTTTTTTCATCACAAATGTGATTCATTTGAGTTTACTTATTTATAGTTCAACTTGTGATAAACCAACTTAAGTGAGTTAGATTGGCTTGTTTTGATAACTTTATACTCTCTATCACATTTTCTCTAAAATAAAAACAAACAAATAAATCATACGTTTTGTAGTAATTAACTTAACAAGTAAAGGATCTATAACACCCTTATTTTAGTATTTATTAATTTTGTATTTTATATAAGTTCTTAATGCATGTTACTTGAAATTAAAAGAGTTTTAGATGTTTGAGTTGCAGGATTTTTCGCTGTAGCGAGATGTATCTAGCTGTAGCGAGAAATCAACATTCAAAATTAGGCATTCTGATACTCTCTCACTGTAGCGAGGATTTTCTCACTGTAGCTAGAATGACAGACAACAAAGCGCAATTTTGTATGATTTTTCGCTGTAGCGAGAATTGCCTCGTTGTAGCGAATTAGGGTTTAGGGTTTAAGGTTTAGGGGTATTTAAGGGTTTTTAAGTTGAGAAACTTGGATTACAATCCAAGTTACGACCTTCAACATTCCTTCTAACCTTTCTCTTCTTTTTCTCAGAAAAATCTTGAAAGATCTCAACCTTTCTTTGATCCAAGCTTGGGAGTTCACTTTCCTTGCTTCTTAGTAAGTTCTTAGGGCTTAGTTCTCCATTCCTTTGGTTATTTTCTTGTTTCTCCTTCTCTAAATAGGAACTCTTGTGATATTTAGGAAGAACCCGATGTTTTAGGTGAGATCCTTCGAAAATCCTTCACTAAACCTCCATTTCAAGGTAAGGAGAGCTCTATTTTGTTACCAAGAAAGTGATATACTTGTATTCATGAAAATGTTGGGATGAAATGCATGATTTTGAGTATATGTTGGATGATAACATATTTTTGTTATGTTTGAAGTATGTTTTGTAGTGTTTGACGAAGCGTATGATCTTTAATTTGAGTGTATATGCATGTATGAGGTGGACTGAGTTCGAGGGGACCAACTATTGGTAATAATTAATTGATATATGATGTAATAATGAACTAGAATAAACTAGAGAGATAAAAGTATTAATAATATGTTAGTAAACAGATAATGAAAAATATAGAGATGAAATGGGAAATACAGATAAAGAGAAATGAAATTAGAAAATATAATAAGGATGAGTATGGATAGTTCAAAGGTACACTGAGAGTGTGGAAGATGGAGACAACTGAGAAGTCTTGGAGAAATGAGGGTGGTGGATGCTCCTCTTGAATTGCGCAAAATAAATGAGAGTATGAGCACCATAGGCCTCACACTCATTTCTTAACTAATACTCCTGACCATGTTTTTACTAAAAAAAGTTCAGGTGCCACACGTTGTATCCGCATAGTTGCAGCTATCCAGCAACTATCTATGTTAAGGAAGACCTCAAGGGATCCTAGGAGTGGTGAAAGTGCATAATGAGAACTCTAAGTATTAAGAGAGATAAAGAGTAATAAGCTAAATATTTAAAGATTGTTGCATGTATATGAACATGATTGATTGTTGTATTACTTTTATTTTACTATGTGAATAATTGTGAATGTATGCTTGGTAATATGAATAGAGACTCATCTTTACGTAAACATTTTAGGGAACTAGGATGACAGCACCCAGAGAGAGAATTAGGCTTATAGATAGTTTTGTACATAATAGACTTAACTATGTATTTAACAAATATCAGAGATTATGTTACTTTAGAATTGTTATGCATGTTCATAATGTGCCTACGAATATTATTATGATGGAAATAGAATTAGCCTATAGTGTTCCTTTTGATTTCCCTGTAAGTAGAATACATCATACCTTTTGTGTGTATATATTCTCTAGTACTGTGAGAACCTAGCAGCCTTGACCTACCTGTTTACATATCACGACCACGACCATCTTGGAAGACCATCTCGATGGATGTTTGAGCGGATTATTGGTACATAGGTTTCTGCAGACTCAAGTGATCTATATCTCGGATCGGATGATGATTTCGACTCCGATAATATTGCGATGATAAAGGGATGGCATGGAGATGACTAGTGTCTCTTCAGTCTTTTGGTGGATAGACTATTCATGAGGACTTGTTATATTTTGTACTTTGTAAATGTTATAAAAGAGTCCTGATGTATATTTTCTTAAGGTCAACTCACTCTAAACTCTTTAGAACAATATATCTATAAATGTTATTTCATGTTTCTTTTTTAATTTGTTTTACTTCCATGGATTCATTCTCTAAAATTTTATAAGTTCAAGCAAAATAAACGAAATGTTTTATAATTCCACGTCTTATACTTGACTGGTAAATGGATTTAAATTAATTATCTATTTTTTATTATGAAATTATTTTCTTATTTTTTTTAATAAAGTAAGGATGTTATAGGATCAACCTTCTCCTAACAAGCAAAGAATCTGAAGAGCAAATAAAAATATTATTACTAAACAAATATCATCTCCAACTTCTAAATAGAAAAGTAGAAAAATTAAATTTCATGTAAAAAGTAAATAGATTAAAAAGAAAAAGATAGAGTAAATTCTTTACATTATATCTTGCTCATTTTTCATGTAAACACATATTTTTTTCATTTTTGACATATCTTAAATCAAAATAATTTTACTCCTTAATTAGTTTTTCATTCAAAGGGTATTTTTACTTTTCTTTATTTTTTTAATGAAAGCTTAAATATCTTTGATCAAACATTAAACACAATGGGATATTTGCAAATCAACAATTAAACACAATTTATTAATGAACTAATTTTTGAAAATATTCAAAATTAAAATTTTTAAAATTATATATTTTATATTTTAATTTATATAAAAATAAACTTTTATTAATTGTATCATTTTTCTCTTAAATAAATTTTTTTGAACTTATATTTTTAATTATTTTCCTATACTTAAGAGTACCGTATTATTCATAATGCATACCAATTTATTTTTATTCTAAAATCAATTCGAAATTATCTTAATTGAAATTAAATCTCCTTTAGCAAGAAAATATGTCAAATAAGAAAGTAAGTTGTATCTACAATTGAATCAGTTAAGTTTGTGAGATACTGTAATTCAAAGCAATAGCAAATATTCTCACTTTTTACATTTGTTTGCTTTAGAAAAGTTAAATATTGAATAACTAAGTCAATGATATTTAATGTGATATGGATATTTAGCACCGAGCATCTTTGGAGCAGAGAGTCACAACTGTCTCCCAAAATCGTTCAGTCAAAGCTTGAAGATTTTACCAAAGATCTAAGAAAACTTCATCAATCTAATTAATGGTGGATGGAATCCAAAGAAAACTTCATCAATCTCATGTCCCCCTAACTTCTGGGAAATGGACCAAAGACCTAAGCTGGAAGACTTATGTTTTATGGCGCAATTAGAACACTTTATGAAGATTTATGAAAATAACTTATAATTTTCATTAAAAAGTAGCTTATTTTATTAATTTTATTGGTATAACTTATCAAAATAATTTTTTCCCAATTTATTGTAATAAATTTCATAATCACATTTATGTCATTAATCATCATATGATAAGAACTTGTAGAATAAATGTTTAAGTTGTCTATCCAAAATTATCCTATATTGTGTTTAAAATGTTTGTCAAAAGTAGTCATGGATTTTCGATAGTACTCATTGTTTGTTGATGTTAATGATATATATATTTGTCATCATGATAAGTTTATCATATCAAAGCTGAAAAATAGTAGATGGCCATCTATGGTTTTGTTGTTGCTATATAAACAATTATTCAACATTCAAAATACTCTTTACGTTAAATAATTAAAAAGAGAATTTTGTTCATTATAATAATTTATTTAACTTGATTATAGTAATATACTGACTTAAAAAATAACATTTTTCAAAAAGTGTATTACTAACTATAACCAAAATTAGTATTAATTAATTAAGCGAGAGAGAAAAATAATTTATAACTATAATACAGTGTAGGAAAAATTAATTCACATGTATTTCTTGTGTAAAATGGTAGCATTTTCCTTTAAGCTGCATACTTTTCTTTTCCACTTCAAACAAAATACATACGGAGTTTATTTTGGTACTATACTACAATATTAAATTCAACAAAAGAGTCTTTCAACTTTTTCTATTAGAGCACAATTTTTCGACTGACTTTGTAGTTATAACGTTTTAGATTTTTAATAAAGTTACAAATTGACAATAAGAGTATATGATTTCAATTAGAAATTTAAAAATTATAATATACAAATTTTAGTTTAAATGTGTATAATATTTAATTTTAGATGTTTAACTTTTACTTTTATTCCTTATTTTTTTCTTCTACAAAACAATTTTGTATAAATTTACTAAAACTGCACTAAAGTCAAAGGAGACAAACAAATGTGATTGATATCAAAAGTGATTATTTTATAATCATGTGAAAGATATATTATAATGCAAGAGTATTGTCAGCGCCTTAGACTTTGTTTGAGAGTTTAGAAGGAGAAAAAGAGAAAGGGTTTGAAGGGAAAAGAATGTTAAACTCCTCTCTTATTTGGATGTTTAATATTGAGAAAAAAAAGCGATAGAGAGTTTAATTATATAAATAATTTTAAAATTATTTTTTTTTTAATTTTTTTTAAAAATTTATCACTTAAAAAACTAACATTTTAAAAAAAAAGTTAAAATCCTATTTGTGAAATAATATGAAAGAGTGGGAAAGAGAAAATCTTAAAATAGAAGAACTCAAAAAATAAGTTTTTGCAGAGTTTAGAAAAACTTTCAAAATCTTCTCCTCCTAATTAAGCAACTCTCAAATATGATTAAACTCATTTTAACCCCCTCTCCTCCCCTCCCCTCCTAAACCTAACTCTCAAACATAGTCTTAAACACTTTGAAGTGATACAAGCACCCACGACATGAAAAATGTTATATCCTCCCATTTTTCTATTAAAAAAATGACAAATCTTATATAAAAAAATGACAAATCTAAAAAGTATTAACTTTTTCCTTTTAACTTTTGTATCATATGAAACATCACACAAAATAAAAGTTACATATAATATTTTTTTTAATTAAAAGTTACATATTTGAATGCAATTTAATATATTAGTACTGTTAAATACTATAATTTTTAATAATAAAATTATTATATATTTCTTATGTAATATTGTACAAGCTAGAAAAAATCAATAATTTAAAAATGACTAAATTAGCAGTCTCTTAATTTTTTATTTTTTTCAATTTAGTTTTTTATTTTATTTTTTCATTTTAGTCCCATAACTTGTAAAATTATTTTAAATAAATCTTTTTTATATATATAAAATGTTAATTCTGTTAAAAATCACAATTGATCTTCTTTCTCTCTATGAACTTTGGTGAAGACATAATATATTTCAATGAATTATAGAGTAGTCTCTTGTTTATTTTTATTTTATTTCTTCTCTTACCATACCTCATATCCACGCGTACATAGCATCTATCTATATACTCATGTTATTGATCACCCAACTTTGAAGTTAAAAATGCCTATAAGCAACTCGTATGGTAGAAAATCTATATAATCTTTGTGTGATTTGAGGGTCACTACCACAATCCTTCCTCGATCCTGCATTCTTCATCCATTGAATGGTGAGATTATGTTATCCTAATTGGTCCTCCAAAAATTCCTTGTTCTTTGTTGGATCGTCGTCCTAGGATAATATAGGATAGTAACTAGGTCTAACATGTCCAGCATTTCAAGTTGGTCAAACGACCTTTTACCGCTACAGTGATATGGACGACATTACTCATTGGATTTTACAAGACATTTTATGATTATAACGTTAAATTGTCTAAAATAATATAGAATCTAGTGTTGATTCATACGAATATATTTGTCCAAAGACCTGTGAAACCTAATAATCGGTCATAATTTTAGCGGAAGAAAGCAAATTTAAAGAGTGGAAAAAAAATTAACTAAAGAATGCAAATTTCCTTCTCTTGTTTTTTCCTCTCATTAATAATTTACAAAAACATTCATATAGGATCCCTGTACCCCAAAATAGGTAGAAAATGGAAAATCCCTTTCCGAGTACAAGGGCAGTTGAAAAGCCAGAATTGCAAAAGTACATATATTATTCCCTTACTATAAAGATATTCTTTTCAGTATCCTACATACATTTCAGTGTAGGCTTTTAGACAACCGATAAAAACATGGATAAATTACCTTCAAGGGATGAAATATTAAGCACCTTACTATGGGCCTTAAAAGGTTGAAAATTGTGCAACTCATGCCATAATATGTATTAAATCTTATTAAATTACAAAGGCTTATGAAAGAAGAAACTCGCATTATACATATTTCAATTTAATAATTATAATTTTATTATTACATTTACAATAAATTTACAATTTGTTATTATCATGTATGTATTATTCACCTAATTTAAATTTCCAAGAGTTTTATTTTAAATAAGTGACCATATATTTTCTTAAAAGAAATATAACATTTTTATAAACTGTTTCTAATCTTCATGTAAATAAATAAAATTATTACCATTTTTCTCTATTTTTTAGCATAAAAATACTCATTAAATAAAAATAATAATTCAAAACTTGTAAAATAAATAATAAACAAGTTAATAAATCAAGCCCAAGTTTCAAAATTATTAATCAAGTCAAGCTGAAGCTTTAAACTTCGTTTAACTAAACGAATCAAACTTGGAACATTCCCTTTTTTTTTTTTCAAAAGCTAAGCTCAAACTTTAAATACTCATCTACCCTCAACATTAAAATGAAGTATAACACGTTAATCTCTCAAGAGAATGTTAATTTAAATAAAGGAGAGCAACGTGATTTAAGTCTCTATCAAGGAAATTGTAATTTGACTCAAACAATTATAGGATGTTTAGTTCAGCTTACATCCAGAAAAAAAAAAAAAAAAAAAAAAAAGTTTTTCATAAGCTCTCTCAAGAAGCTGAAAAGAAATAAGCAATTGTTTCAACAAAATAAGTTGAACCAAACATATATATATATATATAGCAACTAAGCAAACAGATAATTTAAGGAAATGAGGCAAATCACAAATAGATAACGTAGACCGTTTCTCTATAAGCCAATTCCCAATATTAACCAGGTATATATTTGAGTCCTGGAACTCAGAAGCATTACAGCTTCCGAAACCACTATTCATTATTAAAATAAACTTACTAAAAACAAACATGTCAAATTCTTTAACTATAATACATGGCCAGCAAATATCAAGTAAATTGCAAAGAAACCAACATGATAGTCAAAAGCATCTTCCATTATTCAGAAGCTTAGTTGCCCAATAAGTACATCATTCACAACATCCAGAATTATTCAAAATGAAAAAAGCTTGCCAACATTAATGAGGAATACTTTCAATTGATATCCAATGGCTAAATTAACATCCGCAAGACAATTTTCTGTATGACATCAATTAAGCTTAAAATTTTAGTACCAATTTATATCCAAGACTATTGAAGAAATAATAATCAGGAGTATTAAATGGAGATTTTATATAGCTACAAATTAAGTATAGTCAATTGTCAATACTATTTAAATGCCAAAAGTAAAACAAGTTCACTTTTTTAGAGGTCCTACACTAGCTGATGGTTGTCTCATAACATCCCCTGCCAAAGGGGTTTTGCAATGGGAAGGACAGGAAAAGCATACAGAAAATGACTTGATGTTGGGAGAAACAAAATGATTTTGCTAAACCAAGCCAAATGGTATGGCTAAACCTTAATAGACTGCATATAATTTTGCTATATACAAATGGCTTGGAACCTGAAAATCAAAAGGGATAACTAGATTGAAAAGATCTACACGTACATACACATATATATTGCAAAGATCTACAGCCTCCAGTGGTTGAGGAGGCAATCTAGTACCATTCTTCTCCTACATTGCCAGTTGTAAGGCTCTATGGCGATGAAGTGCAATAATAGAAGTTGAAAGAAAAGGACCAGAAACAGGAGGTTGCAGGAGTCGATTGACCAAAAAAGATAGAAAAATGAATTAAATAATTATCAAAGTGAAAGACATTGTACCCTGTCTGGAAGATTCCTAGGCAATGGAACTGCAGTAACATATTTCATTGGGACTGGTTTCTGAGCATTTGTATTTGCATCAGAGGATGATGAGGTCTCTGCCCCATCATTTTGTCCCCGTCCATGGAACTTGGCAAATCGATTGATGACAGAAAATCTTTCTAAATCCTGATATTCCACTCTCAAGTCCAAAACTGAGGCTTTACTCTCCAATCTGCATCACAAAGATGAAATGGTATAAAATAAGTACAAGAAAATTGTCACTGTCATGTAAAGATAGATGAAGGCATTGGAATGAATATAACATAATTATAGTAGCAGTAGCAGGCAACCTAATTAGAAGGGAAACATGAATAAGGTCAATTTTTCCACATGCACTACATATGAGCTATGGGAAATTGAAAATACTATCATTCATTACCATGCCAAATTAAATTCTTAATAGGTAAACAGAAAAAGTGCAGAGGGGATTACTACCAGAAAGATTGAGCAAATTTATTTGGTAACAAGGTGCATGAACATTAGATACAAAGAGAAATAGACATGGAATTGTACATGACTCAACCTACTGCAAAAATTGCAAACCTTATTACATGAGTGACACAGAAGAATCACTATCAATGAAAGAAACCTCACTAAATACATTACAGACAGTTCCAATGAGGTTTTCTCAGCTTCCAAAATCACAGTTGTTTCAAAAAGGATTATACAAAGTGGTATAATTGATGAATTCACATTTTGTCAATATTTTACTTATCTTTTTCATAGATTTTTAATAGAAAAATGAAGTTAGAAAATGTAAATACCATAAAAATCTCAATTATGCCAATTATTCTAGCTTTCTTGATTTTAGTTCAATTTACATTGATTTTGTAATTATCTTTGGCAATTTTGCTCACTAGAATAATTGTGCAGGAATTTTTGGATAAAATCTATGAATAATCTTCCACCCTCCATCCCTAGCTTCTTGCTTCTTTATTTTTTAATTTTCTTCAAGATATAGTCCTTGACCTGGTGTACACATCTTCCATTTAATAATACTTATTCTGTAAACTAATATCATTCTTCCTTTCAACAAATTGGTATGAAGGATTTCACATTCTCAGTTCATTGATATTCTCACATATACATATACCAATTTGATGTCTCTGTTGCATCTAAAATATCCTACTATCCTAGTTGGAGGATTATACAAATTCTTCTTCTATCAAGAAACCACTTACCCAACTCTTTATAATTAATCACCTATTTCAGTTTAACAGTTGAAAAGAGCCATAATAGTAACATCGGAAGTAAAAACCTTTTTTCCCATTATAAACATTCGATTGCATCCAAACAAATAGTATGCAAAACTTAACCTATTTCAGGCAACCTATGCAAGCAAAGGAAAGTCTATATCTCTATCAATCAGTAGTTGAGTCAATTGAACATATAAGGCCTATTTACAAAAGCAAAAGGAAAGTAACCAACCAAGACCAAATCCCTATTACAACAACTTAAATTATCCAAATACCACACAAAAAGAAATGAAAAGACAAATCTATGTCAACCTTAAATCTTTCAAATACCAAAGCACCAGTTCATATTTGCATTCATATAGACAGATGAGCCTGCATATGAAATTTGTTACTCGTACAGACTAGACACAATTTGTTAAACCCACAAAGAAAATAAAATAATGAATATAAAGTATAAAACTAAATACTATGATAGTACCTCAATATATCATCTTCCAGTTTCCTTGCTCTACCAACAAAGTCCATAACTTTCAATAAGTAATGATCAATTTTATTGGATGATTTACACGTCTCAGGCAGTCTACAGAACATATAACTAAAAAATGTTAATTGTTACATTAAGCAGAGTGTAATACAGAGGAGGAATTGTTTATACTAGTGTAAGACTTAACATTCAATGACTTTATATTAGAATGTGATTTATCGATTCAACTGTTGAATTGTAACTATTCATTACCATGTTTGTCTCAACTGTCAAATCTTATAAAAAAACTGTACAATAAGAACAAAATCAAATAGTTCTTATTTTCATATATTTCAGAGGCATATATCATGTAATCTTGATTTATATCCATTAAGTGCTAAATAATTTGGGCAAAACGCAATATTTTACATATACAATCTCTATCGTAAGGAACTTCCAAACTGATGATGAATTTTGGATAAATTATCAAATAAATGTTACAAGTGATTTTGACTTGCACAAATGTGATCGTGGACCCGTTATATATACATGTGTGTGCATATAAAGAAAAAAACAATCTTACAGGTTTTTGCTGCCAGGAGGCAAAAGTGTACCACATCCAGACCATGAGATTGAACTGCAAGCTTCTCCTAATGCTAATCTGGCAACAGAGTAGACCACACTGTCATGATGCAACTTCACATCTGCAACGAGAACTGATGCTGGAGGAGGGCCAAGTAGTTGCTGCATAAGCTGTGTAGTCACTACAAGTCTTCTTTTTGACTTCAACACTGATGACAAATCTTCAACTACGTCTGCATTGTCTTCAACCTAAAATTATAGAGTAAAAGTGAACTTATTAATTATAGAATTATAGATTCATGATCAGAGAATGATTTAAATCATAAACAAACCTTTTCAATCAATCTATTTGCACTTTGGGCCCAGTCTAATTCTGCCGCACTGCCAAATAATAAGAAATTTAAGTTGTTAGAAAACATTTTTATCATGTGTTTATATTTATGTAACAGTTACTGTAATTAGGGGATTTGATTGATTATCTGTACTCGTTTTTGTGATAATAAATACACAAGTGTGCAGTCATCTGTGACACAACATTCATACACTTTTCTCTATATACAAGTTAGAGGAGAACAAATACTTAACATATTGGCAAACATTAAACAATATTAAAAATCACTGAAACAGTGGCAACACAAGATATTTTTCTTTCAAACAATTGAAATAACATAATTTAATATCAACTTGATGACTCAAGATATCTTTCCTATGTGAACAATAGCAATAACAAAAAAATAAGCACATTAAATCATTTAGTTTTGTCAGTCACCTGATATCTCGAAGCCTTCCAGAACCCTGTAACAGCTCTTTATGCCACGGTAGGAGTTCAGATGTGGCACTTTTACGTTTCTTTGCTCTCATAATAGGCAAGTCAGGTTCAACAGCAGGAGTCAAAAATTGAGAATCTACATGCTCACTTGCAACTGAAGCAGGCATTGGACTTTGCCTAGCATTACTTAGTTGAGCTTCACTGACACCATTAAGTTGCTCTGTAGAATTATGAAAACGCACACTATCTGACTGGTTTGGTAAAATGAAAGGCTGGTCCATAATCTTAGAAACATTCATCTTCCGTATATCATACATTGGCAACATCTTACCATTTTTAAAAGATCCATATCGCTCAAACCATGATGGTGCCATCTGAGGATTTACCAGAGAATGATCACTTTTAATAGAAACAGTTTTATTACTGTCAGCAACATTAACAGCATTTTTCTGACCATAACCAACCACCTCCTGAGAAGATGCATTGGTGTTCTGTTCCTGTCCATTATGTAGCTTTGTTGAAAAGTTTGGCATGCTAGGATCTGGTGATGGCATGGAATTATTACCAGACCCATCTTTGACCGTATTATCATATCCATATGACAACTGTTGACCATGGTTGCAATCCACCAGCTGTTCATCCACCACATTATCAGAAACTTTCAATCTCTTGACATCCCGATTACTGGGATCAGTCTCCACATTTCTCATGGATTGAACTTGATCCAACAAGGAGAAATTACTATTCAAAACAATGTTTGGTCTTAAAGACCGGCCAAAAGCTTCAATATCTCTGGAGTTAGTAGCTGAGCTCAGTTGAGATGTATCAGACACACATTTCCCAACAGGTTCCTTCAGGTGTAATGCACCTGCAGCTTCAGCAGTAACAACACTCTCAGGCAATGTCTGCTGCATCGAGCTTTCTTTAAGCAAATTTCCTACAGAACTATTGGAGTATGCAGAACAAGGACCAATACTAGAAAGATCAATACCATCTTTCTCCGAACTCTCATCACGTGGCTTCTGTGAGCCAGTTGCCATTTCACAATCATTAATTTGTTGGGGCAGGGATATAAACTTTGAACTTGAAGAATTAGGATGTTGCTTGCTAGAAACACTGGTCCATACATTGTGTATAACTTTTGAAGGAGTGACAGCCTCTGCTGCAAAATTTTGGATGGCAGGATCTCCCAGACGATTTTGGTCTATACCATTCAGCTGGGACATGTGCTGAGCAGAAGCCAAGTCAGATTCACCAGTTTGAGCTCCTTCACAATACTCATCTGTCTGATTCAAGGAAGCAGTGAAAGTTGCATTAGCAGATTGAGTATTTGCTATTTGTCCACCAAGATTTGCCAAATTCGGATTCTGAGTATGGATCCTGGAGAAAGGAAAACCAGGTGTAAAACCCTGTGGAATGATTCCCTGCACACTGTATTGTGAGGCCTTATCATATATTTGTCCATTGGGACTAGAAATATTATTCCTAAGTTCCCCATGAGACAACTCTTGAGAAGGAAAAGCCAGATCAGTACCCAACCAGGTCTGGCCCTTATCCCTTGTCTCAGACACCTGCAATGTAGTACTAGTATGATCTGTCTCTGATGAGCCATGAGAAGATACCAGAGGAAACCGTTGAGTAGGAGGAGCCAATTGTAAACTAAATCCCTGAGACAAAGAACTGTGATTCTGCTGAGGATGTACAGCACATCCATCAGAAGATTCAGTTTCAGGCACCCTGGAAGATAAATGGCAGTTAGAAAGGCAAGTGTTTGTTGCATTGCCATACCACCTAGACTGATCCACTTAATGAAAAATCTCAGGAATATTTTGACAATGATAGTTTTTGAAAAATTGAAGCAAACAGTTGAACTAGGGTCATCATGTAAGTCATACAAGTATATAATAGGAAAAGGAGAGGTAAAGCAAGAATCAGCATTCAGCACCAATAAGACCAGAAGGATCACATGATAGCACTAATTCATATGTTTAAAACTAAAGCATGAAGAAAGTTTTCAAATTCAACTACCTGGGTGAAGCAGTCTTCTGTGAGGCATAATTCCCAACACTTCTATCCATCGAGGTTAACATTTTTGACACATGACCAGGAAATATGCTTTTTGAAGCATTATTATCCAAGCTTTGTGAGTCAATCTGAAAATTAGGTGCATGCTTCAGTTACATTGTAAAGGATATAAACAACTTCAGATTCTAAGCCAAAAAAATTTCAGTAATCAACAGGAATACTTGAATAGAAGTGTACAACAAGGTAACTTACAAATTACCTTATTCATATCATTATAATTGCTATACTTTGACTGTCCAGGATAGCTTTGGTTTTGACCTTTAAGTCCTCCAAAGGGTTGATGGGACATAGGCTGTGAATTTATGATGTGTTTGTTTCCGTAAGATTCCACTTCAGCACCCAGATCCCCCATTGGGTGAAACTGAAATTTACGAGTTACTGGAGGTCTTCTATTTCCCTGCCCAGATAACTTTGGACTATGCAAATCATTACTGTCAAAACTGGTATTTTCTCTCATACCACCAGCTCTAGGATGGGAAGGATTAGAGCCAAGACCATCTGCTGATTTTTCAGTTTTGCTAGAGTTCCCCAAATCATGTGTCTCGCCTTCTAACTTTCCATTCTTTGATGATTCCAAGACTAAAGGGTTTCTCTCCATATGCTGCTGATACCTCACTGGACTTTCATTTCTTCTATAGCTGCCTACCAACTCAGCATCTCTCCATACATCAACATTAGGGAGCTGCTTGCTACTTTGCCTGCTGACCCATCCAGCGCTTGAATTTGATAATGCAGCAATACCATTCATACCAGAATCTTCCTCACAAACCTGCATATTACCTGCAGACTTTACATGCTCCATTCCAATAGATGAATTAGTATTAGAATCAGGCTCCCACATTGCAGGAACCTGACCCATCTCTTCATGGACTACTTTATCATTATGGGACTTCAATGAATTTTCATGTTCATGGGTTTTGAAAGTAGAACTCTGATCAAATGGGGGTGATTTCATAACATCCCATCCATTAGATTTACTGAAATGATCATTACTACTATTACATGATAAGATGGTCTGTTGATTTTTCTCTAAACCTGAAGAGTTAGTAGCATTTCCATACATATTACCCCCTTCCACAAGTTGTTTTTGCTGAGGACTGCAATCTAACCATTTGCCTCTATCTAAAAACTGTGGAATTGACCTCCAAGAATTGTTCTGTAACCTGTCATGCTGTTCATGTTTAGTATCAGGACCTGACTGATGAAATCCAGAAATACCAGAATAATTTTCAGTAGTATTCAACCTACTAACATCATCAGGCCGAATAAATGGTCTTGAATTTATATTAGATGCTGACTGCAAGCTACTGTCAGTCCAAACTGATTGCTGTTTGCTGCTATCAGTTGTTGAAGGCTGCTCATTTCCAGACGAACGTCCCATATTCCGGAAACTTAGACCAGTCCACTCCTCCTGTATGCCCATGTCACTACTAGAAGTTTCTGCAACAGCAGACTGCACTAGTGCACTCCAACTCCCACTCTGAACAGATGGAAGTCCACCAACACTATCAGTACCATCCAGCATACTGAAACCACCTATATTCCTGCCAAATCCATCCCACAGGTTGTCATCTGAGCCAAACAAAATCTTCTCTTCGGTGGGATCTAGGGTGGCCATATTCTGTGAAGGAGGAGCCTGCATCAGCATCTTGTCCTGTGACATCTCTAAAGATCCAGCTAGTTCTTGCCTCCCATGAAAATCTTGCAATGGAACAATTCTTTGCTCAGAATTCACGTGCTGCAAGTTCTCCATATTCATTCCACTGTTTACACCATGAGCAGAAGAACCAAACATACTTTTTCCTTGAATATCCTGCCTTGAAACTGGAGTCCCATCATTTGTGTTAATTTGGTCTGAAAATGCAGTATATTGATGAGCAGAAAGTGAAGTATCACCGGATGATACGTGTTGTAGCACAGGTTTGTCCCCATGAACATGAGAATACTGATGTGGGATAGAAATCTGAGGCACTGCAGCCTTATCTGCTTGAACATGAGAATACAGGTTAGGAGTACCTCTTGAACCAGAAATTGGAACCCCATAAAGAGACTGATCACCCTGATTCGTAACCAAACCAATCAGGCGTAATGCCTGTCCTTGTTCAGGGGATAACATAAGTCCATTAGAAGATCCATGCAGAACTGGAGACACACCACGCTGGAGCCAATTAGCATTGGTTGGCATAACTTCAGGCTGCCACATAAGGTTAGATGCCTCATTGACAGGAATGCCACTGACAAGAGGTGTAGAATGGCTGGCAACTGCCTGTTTAGAAATGGATGGAGTTGGAGTCATAGAATTCTGTTGCTTTGCTTCTAGTTGATGAAATTGTTGCTGCCTCTGAAGTTCCTGCATCTGGTTAAGAACTGCTTGCTGCTGTAATAGATGCATTTCATTTAATCCTGACTGCTGTCTAAGTAAAGGTTGAAGCATTCCACTATGACGACCACTTATTTGCTGTTGACCTCCAAAAAAATCAAAATTGACAGGAGATTCAGCAGCAGCATTCCTAGCCAAGTTTTTCTTATAAAGTTCAAGACTCCCTTGTGACTCTAGCACCGGCATTCCTCTTGATAAGTTATGCCAATCAGATTCCGTATCCACTCCCAAAATGTTAGCATCATTCTGCCTGGTCTGGAAAACTTCTTGTCCCTGCACATAGCCATTCACAGTTGTTTGTTGATTTGGCAGCTGATTTCTGCCAGACTCAGGCCTCAAACTACTCTGAGATAGGTTCAACCCATATCGCAAATGTGGAGACCCAGCATGTCCCTGCTCTGAATCTTTGTGCCAGGAAAGGAAGTATGATTATTAATTAATAAAGACAACCCCAAATCATGTAACAAAATTAAATTCAACATCACAGTTTAATTATTAAAACCAATATAAATGTATAAAAAAAGGATAAATACAGGTTAAAACTTATCCATACAGGATTTTAAAAACTTTTAAAAAGTTTACAGAACTTTTACCTGATTGTTGTTGATTAAAATTCTTCAGATTGGAAATAAAAGGCACACCAGTTGGTCTCTGGTTACCAGCCCACAAATTGTTGCCAAGTCCTGGCCAGTTCCCATCAACCACCTGAGAATGATATTGTCCCTGGGACAAGTTCTCTTGACCAAAAAAATTATGGACCCTATCTCCTACTTCGTTTCCAGGCATAGATAATCCAGCCCACAAATTTTCAGCAGACAACTATTTATAAGAACGCTTAGTAGATAAAGCTAAAATATTTGACAAACTACATAGAATGACGATGAAGAAAGGTCTCTCTAAGCATGATGCTATCCCAAAACACACCTCTGAGCAACTACCATTTAACCCTTGAAATTATTCAAAAAATCCCTGCAAGTAAAAATCCATTTGGTGTCAATGGGGAACTATTAATCAAATGCATCATGTCACTTGTAGTATTAGTTTTTTATGACACAACAAATAAATCTTATTAATGCACAATAAAGCACATATAAGCTTTTGCACAACAGTGACATCCAAACATGTCTTACAAGCAAGCAATATGAGGTACAAAATTAGTTTTTCAAAAAGAATCCCACAGCAATGTTTTTATTTTGCAAACCATATACGTAGCTTCTGCTTGGAAATGGATGTTGCTCTAGTGGGTATTCTGCCTTATCAACTATTATTTATACTGATATCCCACCAGTATTTAACTATTTCTGCAACTTACGATCCTTAAGACAGTTGATAAATACATCACATTTGCAGTAACAGGCAGTTATTCTTCAAATAGAAAATCAAAGCTGCAATTCATTGCAAACTCATAACCAGTTAACAGGCCAGAGTATCCAAAAACTTCAAATCATCCGAAGTCACAAAATTTTCTCCTTTTGGACTGCATGTACACATACACATTAACTGTAGGTATAAAAAGACATTCACCAAAAGCATCCATCATCACTGTTCATACCTATCTGATTAATATGGCATCCAAGAGCATAGAATTTTTATCACAAAACCTTTTTCTTTTAACAACTAGCTTCTTCCTAACTAGATTATATAATTTGTTTACACCAATCAGATTGTTAGTACAAGAAAATGTAAAAGATAGGATAGAAGTTTATATGTTCAGCATATCAGTTCTCTCTCCAAGCTGTCCTGAAGGCATAATTTTTCTTTCCACTTATGTTAAGTAAACAGACATACAAATTAGTTTTACATCCATATCCCAATATTCAAATTTATGTGTGTGTGTAAAACAGTTTCATAATTTATTCATTTCATCTAAAGATGCCAATGACTACAGGGTGCACTATGGGTAGAAGTCACCATGACTTTACTTGGCCATGTTTCCAGACTTAGTTGAAGATAAAGCAAGCCAATAACCCAATAGAAGTATGATAAATCATACAATTATCAATAGGTCCATGTAATCACTTTATATCATTGTGTATTGACCGAGCCATCCTCAGTAAACTAAAAAACAGAGAATAAACCAACTAGAACAAGCAAGAATTGATTTTTTTAAACTAATATTGTCTTGAAAGAACTTAGTTTTTAACCCTACTTTCTAAGTTGAATCAATATAGTAGCGAGCGACAATGTCTAAGAAGAGAGAGAGAGACAACGAAGGATTTTTAAGGCTCCACCTCCGAATTTGTTATTTCAAAATTTTCAATTTGAGCGCGGAAAAAAATGCCCGATAAATATCCCATAGAATTTTCAAAACTTATACATAAGTTAAGCCCAAAAAATATAAAACATTTTTTTCACAAACACGGTATTTCAAACTCTCCCCCCACCCCCAAAAATCCCCCAAGAATTCCACATCCAAGCAGAGCCTTATCTTCAATAATTAACAAATAATAGAAAACCTTGAAGAAGAATTAACTAATCAAGTGCCCAAAACTAGAATCTAATAAAAAACGAACAAGTCACCAAAACCGAATTTAATTTCCATTTAACTATTCGTTTCGGTTTTTCTAGAAATGGGAGGAAGCAAAAAACATAAACACTCAATCACAATTCTTCTCCCACCAGCTCCACCAGCAACTGAGCTCAAACCAAAACCGAAAACGCACATTGGCGACGATAACACACAAGATCGGAAGCAAGTGTGCAATTCCATTTCCCAATAAGTATTTGAATCGGCGACACCGCACAAAACAACTGCATGAGGTCCCAGGATTGCACACGCGCATAGATTTGGCTCGTTTCTTTCATTTTCTTTCCATAAACTGAGGTTTTCTAGAGAGAGAAAGAGGGAGCTAGGGTTTTTAAATAAAGAAAGAGAGGGCGTGAACTCACAGTGACATTGAGAAGGGTCCATTGAAGCACGAAGCTGATCCTCCTCGAAACGCGAGCGTTTTAGGGTTTGCAGCGGGGAGGGAAGGGGAGCGTTTGAGCTCGGACAGATACAAGAGTGATCGAAACAGTGAGTGAAATTTTCAACGAACAAGAGAGGCCCAGGTTCGGAGAGAGAAGCTCGGTGCTTCGGATCCGAGGCTGAGCCGTTTCTCGCAATTCGGGAAGCGTTTCAAAGGCGAAGAGGGTGTGAGAAGAGTTGTTGAGGGTAAAGTGGGACAATGAAAAGTCAGGTCACTATCCAATTGGCTTGCACCAGGTGGCATTGATACACGTGGGGCCTGCATTTCCCCTTCTTTTAACCGCTATTATTCTTCATTTTCTAACCTAACTGCAATGTGTAGTAAATTTTGTGCGTTTTTTTTTTTTTCAAAATCATTAATAAATTTGAGTTGGCAAATGCTATAATGCGTTAAGGAAAAAAAAAAAGGTTTTTCGATAAAAAAATGTAATTAATAAACATCTCATATTTTATTCCTTAAGTTATATATTCAGTATTTTATAATATATATATATATATAAGTAAAAATTAAAAATCTTCCGTATAAATTTAAAAACTCTTATATTGAATTTAAATTTTTTATTTAATTTATACATATCGTTAGATGTAAATTAAATAAAAGGCTCAAATCAAGTATAAAAACTTTTAAATTTAAACTAATGTGAAAAAATCCTACTCTTATATATATAGAGAAACATTATCTCACAAAAGTTGATAGAAAGATTATTATAATTTTGTGTTAATATTAAAAAAAGATTAATTGATAAATTAGTCTATAAACTTTTTTTATTTTGCTTTAATTTTTTTATTAGTTTCTTTGTCTGTTAAATGTATTCTAAATTAATTTTTTTCCATTAAACATAACTAATAGTATTACTAAAAATATTATAAAAAGAAGTTCATAAAAATGGCATTCAAAAATAATAGATAAAGAGTATTGACCGCAATAAAAGAAATAAAAAGAGTTCATTATAAGATAATATTATTTGATAGGTAAGTGTATTCGTCGAGAAGTAATAA
Source organism: Abrus precatorius (assembly GCF_003935025.1). Taxonomy (NCBI): domain Eukaryota; kingdom Viridiplantae; phylum Streptophyta; class Magnoliopsida; order Fabales; family Fabaceae; genus Abrus; species Abrus precatorius. The sequence continues at coordinate 14,343,591 of NW_020874292.1, forward strand.
AAAATTTTTAAACAAAATTATTGAATTATTATACCATAAGGATTGTTTTCCAATTAATAAAAAAATTTTAATTCAATTATTTAAGCTTAAAAGATATGAAATTAATTAAAACAAAAATTTATAAAATCAATTATAAAATTAAGAATAAAGAATATAATTCACATTATGGTTGAACTTATCGGATAGAAACCTAGAGCATATGAATTTTTTATTCAATCATTTATATTATTTTTCTGTTTAATTCTAAGTTCAATTTCTTTGTGATTATTAATTATTCATACAATTACTATCAATATCTAATTGTTATGAAATATTAATATTCTTTTCTCTAAAGTAACATCCACAATAGTCATGTAAGATATTAATTCAAGAAAGCTTAAAGTACTTATAAACTTGTTAATTTAATAATGATTAGAAGAGAAAATTTGGTTTAGTTCACATAATCTTTTGTCTCGTCTTATCCTATACATCTATTAACTAATTAAGGTATGGTCGTCCCATATAATTAATTAGGATTATACAATTATACGCAATAAGATAAACATTAATCACAAATGGAACTTAAACATAGATTCAACCTTTAAAATCACATAAATTCATAAACAAAAGTTTCCATAACTCTAGCTATGAACTTAGTTATTCATGTTAAATGAAAAAACTAAAACAATCATAAACAAAGTCATAAAGAAAAATAAACTAGAATGAGATGAATTTTTAATCTTCAAGTACGGTCTCTCGAAGTTCTAAGTCCCATCAAGAATATACTAAAGATTTTATGCAAGGAAAGACGAGATGAGAAGTGTATCAAAGAGTAAAAGATAAGATGTCTCAATTGGGTACCTAAGGTATCTCTTTAATAGAGTTTGAAAATCCTAAAACTCTTCGTAATTGGGCTTCCCATAAATAAGTATGGCCTCATGCTTGTTGAACGGGTTTGGGGGTGCTAAATATTGTGAAACTATGATTTTTTTATCAATTTGGGTCTAAAACACACCAAAAATGCACTTATGATCTTTTTATACTAAACTGCATAATTAACATATAAATCAATATAAAGTCTAAATAAAATAAAGGTCAAACTTATATATATATATATATATATATATAGGTTGTAAAGATGGCCTAAATATAGACTTATCAAGTGTTTTAAGTAGAAAATAACATATTAGATAATTTAAAAATGTAAAATATGTTTTCTTTTTCATTCTTATCCAAATATATTGAAAAGTCTTATACAAAATTATAAACATAGTATACTCTCGTTAAATTAATATTATAGATTAGTAAGAATTTCAAAAATTTTATCAAAATAAAATAAAATTAAAAATAACAATTTAATTAGCATAATAATTATTATTAATATGTTAAAATTAGTTGAATGTGTATATAAATACATATAACAAATTGCCTATATACAATTATTAATATCAATTTTATTAAATTATTCAGTGAAATCATTCACATAGAAAAAATAACATACATAATTATAAGAATTAAAACTTAATATCACTTAAATCACTCATAATTATTATGAATTAGATTTGACCATCCATTTTTTAATTAAGCTTCAAATAAGTTATATCCAATCCAATAAATTTCCATTGTAAATTGGCTATTAACCTTAGCTTCTAAAACATAACTTGGTGGTTTTTCTAGCAATGCCTTCGACATAAAACTTTACAAGTAGAACCTTGCATAAAAAATGATCACATTAACTAATCAAATAAAAAAAATCATATTAATTAATCAAATACATGAAATATTGTGAAATAAGATGCATGAGAAATTTACAAAAAATCATTTAAAAATGGGCTAACTTTTTTTGAAATAAATGAAGAAGTTGTTATCTTACTCTTTATCTACGTTCTCTTCTTTAATTTCATCTACAACACTCATGACTCGACCATCTGGTTTGATAAGCTCTCTAAAATCAATAATTTAAAAACACAAATGTACAAGCATTACAACAACACAATGATGATAAAAGAATTTTTTTAGAGAATTTAGAAAGAGACAAGAAAATCTCTCAAACATTTAAAGAAAGAAAATATAAATATAAGAAAATTTCTAAAATGAATATTTGAAAAAAATAAAATAAGATATCAAAATTAGCCTCCATAACATTTATTTATAAACTTTAGAGTTGTGTGGACGTTGGAATGCTAAAATAGGCGTTGGAACACTTTTGGATCCTTCTTGCAGCATTCTACAAATAAATAGTAGTGTTGCAATGTTGTAGACTAGTGTTAGAATGTGCAACATCTTTAGGTTACTCATTCTTTTGTCCTTCTTACTATCAAGATATTTAATCTTTGTCATATTTCATATAAAGATTTTCACCACAAATTCATAATCCTCATGTAAAACAATTATAATCACCCACTATTATAAAGACGATAAAACTAACAAAAATATTTTCACTTGAGATTGACAAACAATTCCTGTCAACTTTTTCAAATATAAAACCAATCAAATTGTCACGACTACATTTACTATCAAACATATGGGTAAAGAAAAACATCTTCATGCCATTGACAGACATAGCTCATCTGAAAAATAGAAGATAGTTAACATGCATAACATGTTATCATCCATATTATAAACAAAAATCCAACCAACATATCCTTGCTTGATCAATAAACATATGTAATATGTATGTATATATACAGAACAAAGAGCAAGAAAGATCCTAGAAAAAAACCAACCAGAAGTGAGTCCAGAAACACAGAGAGTAGTTCACAAAGCAATCACAATGAATATTTACAATGATAGAAATTGACAAGAAATTCTCGTTCTAACAAGCAAGATAGTCCTACGTAGAATTCACTCAATAAAATAGATAGACATATAAACTCTTAAACAAGTGCATGAACGTAATGTATGTTGCTCGCATTTTTACACTCCCTCTTATTCCATCATCCTTCTAGTCAAGACAGTCAAGGGACCTCATTCCTTACTATAATAAGCATAAAGTTATCATTAGTCCATTTTTAATCCACAACATGAGGCATCTTTCAAGAATGGGCCTGTCATGACCCTAGTAATGGGTGTCCATTTTAGGATTAGCGAGGCCTTGCTGGCTACGTGACCTAGCTGAGGTGAACTACTCCACGTCATTAGGTCATCCCCCTCACTGCCCCTAAGGTTACCTAAAGACAAGCATTCTGCAGCTGTGCCACACTGTTGCCGTAACCCTTTCCTCCTTCTCCATGTATATAATGCATGGTGAATGATCAAATTGGCTCATCATTCTATACTAAGTTATATATATACTATTTTTATAACCACAGTCATAGCAAAACAAGATTAATGTCTAAACTATAACATCAGAGTTTCAGGTGTGTAAGCAAACAAGATAATCCCTAATGGAGGTTTATTCCAAATCTTCCTTGGTTCAGCTTTGGTCACACTTTCATTAATCCATTTTAAGGACATTGGGTTGTTCTATTTTATTAAGTTTATCCTTAGGTGTTACTGAACTATCTAATTGAAGTAAGAAGGGAGGGTTAGATCTGGTTTCCAAGGGAGAATTACTTGACTAATAATTTCTTGGTCATTCTCAATTCTCTCTGTAAGATTTATAGTTCAGCTATAGTTTACTAAATTGAATTGAAATGCATAGGTGTAGCCTCATCATTTTTCATTTCTTTATTAAATTTCCACACACACCACAAACAATTTTTTTAAAGATTCAAGTAAACTTATTCATTTCTAGCAGCACAACACGCATGTTTTGTGATTATCATGCATTAAGAAAAGTACTCAACCGTTTAAATGAAATGTGCATTAAGAGCATAACAGATTGTAATTAGAATTGTATTAATCACAGAATATAAAATTATGGAGTAAATTTAGGCTGTGGAGAAATTTTCCTTGCAGCTAACATAACAAATTCTCAACAGTAGTACGTACAGGATACAAGTATGAAATTAACTTGAAAAGTTGGGGCTTGAGCATAATTCTGCCATTGTGAGTGAAGAATCCTTACTCCAAAATAGTTATATCAACAAGTAAAGAGAGAAGCAAAAGATCTTATTAATATGCAAGGCTTTCCAGTCAAATCAGACTTTACGTTTCACAACACCAAATATAACAAATAATAAGTATATAATCATTAATAAAAAATGAAACACCACATGTTGTAGTCCATATATGCAAGTTCAATAGAATGCTGGTAGAAACAAATATGTTTGTAACTATGGTGGTATTGTAGGGTGCTATGTAAGGTGTCATAGTTCAACACATTAAAATAATAAGGTTAGAATTGTGAACATGTAAAGCCACTTTTGTTGACTTTGTATAGTCAATATTGTTGGTTTTGTTTTCGGTGGAAGAAGTAAATGAAAGGAAGCTATGAAGTGGGCTATGGATTAGGTGCATGTACATCCAACTCATATTGAAGAAAAAAAATGATGCATGTTGTTTGGTGGCATCTGAAGGCACTGGAACAATCCTTGCCTATAAATACTTGCATCCTCCATCAGTTTTATGTATCCCATCATCCAACACAATCGAGTGTAATTTCATAGTGAGTAAAAAAAAAATACATAGAAAGAAAAATACAGAGAGATAAAATAGTTTTCTTCTGTGAGGTTCTCCTAGTGAGTGAGTTTTTCCTATTTTTCAAGAGAGAGTGTCATTGTTCTCTCCTTGTAAATTGAAGAAAAAAATTGTAATATTTCTTTCACTTAGTAAAAATATTTCTCTAGTCTTGCCCGTGGTTTTTTCCTTATCTGTTGAGGGTTTTCCACATAAAATTATTGAGTTTCAATTCCTCTTTTCTCATCTCTATTTTAGCTGTGTGATATTACTTAGTTACTCTAGTACCTAACAGTGGTATCAGAGACAATGGTTCGGTAGGATATTCTTAGTATGCTTTGTGGTTGCAGCTTAGTCTGATCTTCCATATCAGAAAAGATTAATTCCTTGTTGTTGGAGAATCATCCATTGGTTGTTAACGCTGGGGTACTATTCACGATTACTATTCACAGCGCAGTTGTATACTTTTGCAGTGATTGTTAACGTGTACTGGAATTATTCTGGTGCGCGGTAAAAATATACAATACTATTCACGTATACTGTACTATTTACGGTGAAATTGTGTAAACCGGTTTAGTTAAAAAAAAATGGCGGCGAAATTTGAGATTGAGAAATTCAGTGAGAGTAACTTCTCCCTGTGGAAATTGAAGATAAAGGCAATTTTGAGAAAGGAAAATTGTTCAGCAGCAATTGAAGGTAGACTCGCTGACATTACCGATGAAAAATGGAAAAAAAATGGATAAAAACGCTGTTTCTACCTTACACTTAGCAATGGCAGATTCAGTTTTGTCAAGCATTGCAGAAAAGGATACTGTAAAGGAGATCTAGGATACCTTCATCAAATTGTATAAGGTGAAATCATTTCCCAATAGAATATTTTTGAAAAGGAGGTTGTATACTCTTCAGATGAGTGAGTCCACATTAGTAACGGACCACATCAACAATCTGAATACGTTATTTGCTCAGTTTACAGCATCAGATTTCACAATACCAGAAAATGAGCGTGCCGAACTTTTGCTTCAGAGCTTGCCAGATTCGTATGATCAACTCATCATCAATATAACAAATAATAATATTGTTGGTCGCTTGCACTTTGATGATGTTGTCGGAGCCATTCTTGAAAAAGAATCTAGACGCAAAAATAAAGAAGATAATAAAGAAAGTTCAAAGCAAGTGGAAGCATTGACAATGACAAGGGGAAGATCAACGGAGCATGGCCCCAGTGAGAGCCAGAACCATGGTAGATCAAAGTCTCGAAGACAGAAGAACTTTAAATGCTACAATTGTGGCATGAAGGGGCATCTGAAGAAAGATTGTTGGTACAACAAGAAAAATCCAGAGAAGTCTCCTGAAGCAAGTACATCTCAAGGGTGTGTTGCTAGTACCTCTGATGATGGAGAAATTCTATACAGCGAAGCTGCAATTGGTTTCAAAGGCAAAAGACAGCTCACTGACGCATGGATAATGGATTCTGGAGCAACATGGCACATGACTTCACAACAAGATTGGTTTTACACTTATGAACCTATCTCAAAAGGATCTGTGTTCATGGGAAATGATCATGCTTTGGAAATTGCTGGGGTTGAAACTATCAAATTAAAAATGTATTATGGTACTGTTCGCACAATTCAGGGAGTACGCCATGTGAAGAGATTGAAGAAAAATCTATTGTCTATAGGATAATTAGATAACCTCGGTTGTAAGACCCATATTGAAGGTGGGATCTTGAAAGTAGTGAAAGGTGCTCTAGTAGTGATGAAAGCAGAGAAGATTGCTGCTAATCTATACATGCTTCTAGGAGATACATTGCAGGCGGCAGATGCATTAGTTGCTTCAACTAGTCAAGAAGAAATTACGATGATGTGGCATCGTAAATTGGGCCATATGTCAGAACGTGGCTTCAAGATTCTTACAGACCGCAATCTTCTTCACGAGCTCAAATCGGTAAATTTACCTTTTTGTGAGCATTGTGTGACTAGTAAGCACCATAGATTGAAATTTAATAAGTCTACTACTAGAAGCAAACATATATTAGACTTGATTCATTCTGATGTCTGGGAATCACCAGAAATGTCCCTGGGAGGAGTAAAATATTTTGTATCTTTTATTGATGATCATTCTAGAAGATTATGGGTGTACCCAATCAAGAAGAAGTATGATGTATTTCTACTATTCAAGGAGTTTAAAGCACAAGTGGAGCTAGAAACTGGTAAGAAAATCAAGTGCTTAAGGACAGATAATGGAGGAGAATATACAAATGGTGAATTTATTGCATTTTGCAAGCAAGAGAGTATTCAGAGGCAATTCACAGTGCCACATACTCCTCAGTAGAATGGTGTAGCAGATCGGATGAACAAAACTCTCCTGGAGAAAACAAGAGTTATGTTGGAGATTGTGGGTCTAGCCAAGTCTTTCTGGGCAGAAGCAGTCAAAACTACCTGTTACGTAATAAATCGGTCACCATCAACTGCTATTGGTCTTAAAACACCAATGGAGGTGTGGAAAGGAAAGCCAGCAGATTACTTTTCTCTACATGTATTTGGTTGTCCTGTGTATGTTATGTACAACACCCAAGAAAGAACAAAGCTAGATCCAAAATCCAAGAAATGTATATTCTTGGGTTATGCTGATGGTGTTAAGGAGTATTGCCTGTGGGATCCCACTGCCCGCAAGGTTATTGTTAGCAGAGATGTAATTTTTGCAGATAATGAACTGCAAGGTGAGCAGAAAAATGATAGCACTTCTAAAGAAGCTACTACTGTTCAGATAGATAGAAAGTCTGGAGAAGATGATTCTTCTGAAGTAGAACCAGAGCACGAAGAAGAAGAACCAGATGAGACCAATGATGCAAAAGTTCAACGATTAACACGTCAGATAAGAAAACCATCTTGGCACTCAGACTATGTGATGGCAAGCCACGATGCATATTGTCTTCTAACAGAAGAAGGAGAATCGTCAACCTTTCAAGAGGCTGTGAGCAGTTCAGATGCTTCTCTGTGGATGGCAGCAATGCAGGAAGAAATGGAATCCTTACATAGAAACAAGACATGAAAACTTGTAACACTTCCAGAAGGTCGAAAAGCCATTGGAAACAAATGGATTTACAAGATCAAACGAGATGGCAATGATCAAGTGGAGCGATATCGTGCTAGACTGGTGGTCAAAGGATATGCTTAGAAAGAAAACATTGATTTCAATGAGATTTTCTCTCCAGTGGTTAGACTTACCACTATCAGAGTAGTCCTAGCTATGTGTGCTACATTTGATTTACATCTTGAACAATTAGATGTGAAGACTGCTTTTCTTCATGGAAAACTTGAAGAAGAAATATATATGCTCCAACCAGAAGGCTTTAAAGAACAAGGAAAAGAAAACTTAGTTTGTAGGTTAACCAAATCTCTATATGGTCTAAAGCAGGCGCTACGATGTTGGTATAAGAGATTTGATTCCTTCATTATGAGCCTCAAATACAACAGACTGTGTTCAGACCATTGTACATACTACAAGAGGTTTGATGATGATACTTTTATCATTTTACTGTTGTATGTGGACGACATGTTGGTTGTAGGCCCCAACAAAGATCAAATCCAGAAATTGAAGGCACAATTGGCTAGGGAGTTTGATATGAAGGACTTGGGACCAGCAAACAAGATTTTAGGGATGCAAATTCACCGAGATAGAAAAGATAGGAAAGTTTGGCTCTCTCAGAAGAACTACTTATTGAAAGTTTTGCAGCGCTTCAACATGCAAGACTGTAAGCCAATTTCTACCCCTCTTCCTATCAATTATAAATTATCCTCAAGTATGGGTCCTAGCAATGAAGCAGAGAGGATGGAAATGTCTCGAGTACCATATGCATCAGCGGTGAGAAGCCTTATGTATGCAATGATTTGCACAAGACTTGATATTGCTCAGGCAATTGGTATGGTCAGTCGGTTCATGGCAGATCCTGGTAAAGAGCATTGGAATGCTGTAAAGAGGATCCTGAGATATGTTAAAGGAACCTCTGGTGCTGCATTATGTTTTGGAGGATCAGAGTTTATTGTCAGAGGATATGTTGATTCTGATTTTGCAAGTGATCTTGATAAAAGGAAATCTACTACGGGCTATGTGTTTACACTTGCAGGAGTAGCAGTAAGCTGGTTATCTAAATTACAATTTGTTGTAGCTTTATCTACTACAGAAGCAGAATACATGGCAGCGACTCAGGCATGCAAAGAAGCAATTTGGATACAAAGGTTATTGGAAGAAGTAGGACACAAGCAACCAAAGATTACGGTGTATTGTGACAGTCAAAGTGCCTTGCATATTGCAAGAAATCCAGCCTTTCATTCCAGGACAAAGCACATAGGGGTTCAATACCACTTTGTCAGAGAAGTAGTAGAAGACAGTACTGTGGACCTGTAGAAGATTCACACGAAAGATAACCTAGCAGATGTGATGACGAAGCCAATCAATGCAGATAAGTTTACATGGAGTAGATCCTCCTATGGCCTATTGGAAACGTAAGCAACATGGAATTGGCAAGAAGAGAAAGTTTTAAAAGATCACAAAAATGTCTTTAAGTGGGAGATTGTGAACATGTAAAGCCACTTTTGTTGACTTTGTATAGTCAATATTGTTGGTTTTGTTTTCGGTGGAAGAAGTAAATGAAAGGAAGCTATGAAGTGGGCTATGGATTAGGTGCATGTACATTCAGCTCATATTGAAGAAAAAAATGATGCATGTTGTTTGGTGGCATCTGAAGGCACTGGAACAATCATTGCCTATAAATACTTGCATCCTCCATCAGTTTTATGTATCCCATCATCCAACACAATTGAGTGTAATTTTATAGTGAGTAAAAAAAAATACATAGAGAGAAAAATACAGAGAGATAAAATAGTTTTCTTCTGAGGTTCTCCTAGTGAGTGAGTTTTTCCTATTTTTCAAGAGAGAGTGTCATTGTTCTCTCCTTGTAAATTGAAGAAAAAAATTGTAATATTTCTTTCACTTAGTAAAAATATTTCTCTAGTCTTACCCGTGGTTTTTCCTTATCTATTGATGGTTTTTCACGTAAAATTATTGAGTTTCAGTTCTTCTTTTCTCATCTCTATTTTAGCTGTGTGATATTATTCAGTTACTCTGGTACCTAACAAGAATAAATAATATAGGTTTCTGGTTGGTACAATTCAGCAGGTGTGTGTATGTGTGCTCTTTGGTTCAAAAAATGAAGAGAGAATAATAATGCAGAATATAATGGTTTGCCAAAGTTTAAAGATGTAGTTGATTCAAGTCATTATATTTACATATTCAATAAGATCTTCCAGCACACAGTCCACACCAGAATTAAATACCACATAATCATGCTGAAGGGAACATAACAGATGGAATGTTAAACACAAGTGGAACGAGTAAATTCTTTTTAAAATTTGCTTAGCAAAAACGCTTAGAATTATGAATGAGCAATCCGTTAAATACACACGCAAAGAATTCCATGTAAAATTGGCAGAAAGGGAAAAATCTAAAAGAGAAGGTTATTAATTAATTTTTGTTAGACATACAAGAGAGGGCAATGCAAAATACAGTATTAGTGTTTTAGAGTGTCCACAATTAGCTTCAAGAGCAGTTTTCACAAATTATCATCACATTTCGAATTTACAAAGGTGAAGCATTTCCTAACTATGACAATACGTAGATAACTCAATGAAGAATCAAACAGTGAAATCGGGACAGAATTGTGCATATCAGAATTCACGTTATATTTACCATACCTAAACATATTAAATTCATTACACGCAAATGGTTGTGGCTAATACACATGCAAGGTGGCAAAATGCACAAACAGCCCTAATGCAATTTTCTCATCAAATATTCAAACAAGTTTCACATCAAAACATTAGGAGAACTACTTATATATACGTACATGCATAAATTTATACAAGAAAAAGGTTAACAAGGATAAAAAACAAGGAATGAAAATAAGTTAATATAATTATTAGGTCTGAGTCTGACCTGTTATTGTTAAAAACTTTATTTTTAGTCTGACTTGACATATTTAAGTAGCATGGCCTGAAATCTGTTAACAAAGTCTGCTACAAAAAAATATCTTAATATTAATAAAAATATAAATATTTTATTATTAAATTAGTTTACATATTTTTTTTAATTTTTATCTGTGTTATTGATAATTATTAAATGATTGTAATAATTTTTATATAATTTTATAAATAATTTTTAAAATGTTATTTCAGCATTAATTATAAATGTTTCATTTTAAAAAAATTATATTTTTATTTTTTGTAAGATCATATTTTGTTTGTTTAAAGATATCTTATATTCAATAAATAAAATCATAGTGAAAACTTAAAATTGATCACAAAAATAACATTTACACAATATGTTGAATCAAATGATAATAATAATAACTATTAAATTAAAATAAAAATAAAATAATTATAAAATATTTAATTTTATTTGCTTTATTAATTTTTTATTTTAAATTAATAAATACATGTAAAATTAACTATATTATAATATTAATGTAATATCAAAAAATATTACTGATACAATAAATAAAAAATATATTCTTATATATTACATATAAATTGATAAATTAATTAATAATTTAATTTTTTATTTATATATTTTTATTTATGTAAATATTTACAAATTATTAAATTTCAAATATATGTTAATTACTATATTTTTTTAATAAAAAATCTATCTACATCTATGTCAAATTTATTAAAAATAATTATTTAAATTTTTACGTATCTATATTTAGGTATGTGTTGTGTATCCTAAATTTTTTTTATAGGTATCGTACCCAAAAAATTTATAAAAAAAAATGAAACACATGGCAAGTTATAAAAATATATATTATTATATATAATTTATTTAAAATAATATTATTTATATTATTTGCTACTTGGTCTTATTGTATATATATATATATTATATTGAATATTTTATTTTATTTTCTTATTATTTTTTAATAAATTTTTACTTTTAAATAAAATATAATTTATATTTAAGTAATTTTTATTTATTATAAATAAAAATAATTATAACATAATATATTAATATAATATTATTATTTTATTTTTAAATTTTAATTCATTTAATTTTGAGTGTGTCCTATTTTTGTTCAAAGACTTAAACATTATTCAGCTTGTTTAAATGTAACAAATATAATAATTTATTATTAAATAAATTTATTATTTAAACATGTGTAATTATGTATAAATATTTTTAGTTTTTAAATATAATATAATTTTTATTTATTATAAATAAAAAATTATAATATAATATATTAATATAATGTTATTATTTTATTTTTAAATTTTAGTTTCTTTAGTTTTAATTGTGTACTAATCTTGTTTGACGACTTGCTGCTCTTCAGCTTATTCAAACAAATATAATAATTTATTTTTATTTATATTCAAAGTAATAATAGATAATAATAAAATAAGAATAAAAAATAAGTGCATCAATTCAAACAAAGCTCAATAATATAGCAAAGTTTTACAATCAACAATAAAAATTTAATAACAATACATCACCAAACTAAATCAAATTGCAATATCCAATGAATTAGCATCAAATCTTCAAAATGATTTCTTCTTCTTCTTCTTCTTCTTTTTTAAACTCAAGTACCTTAAAAAAATAAAAGAAATTACTCATATTATTATATCATGATATAATTTAACAAATATAAAGATAAAATTGTATTTTAATATATTTATTAACAAAACAAACACTCACAAAATTTGTTGAATCCGTTAAAAAAATTATTATATTTACATAAAAATAAATATCGTCATTGTAAAAATTATAGATAAAAAATATTTATATTATAAAATTCATGGATGCAAAAAAATAACATATGAGTATAGTAAGAACTAATATAATTTATATTTAAATTAAAATAACTTATATTTCTAAACTTTTATATTAAAATAATGTGATAAAACTTAATATAAAAATTTAAACTCAATGTAATATATATATATATATATATATATATATATATATATAATGACAATAATAATAACTATTAAATTAAAAAATATTTAATTTATTTATTTCATTAATTTTTTATTTTAAATTAACAAATATACGTAAAATTAACTACACTATAACATTAATATAATATAAAAAATGTTACTGATACAATACATCAAAATATATATTTATATATTATATATAAATTAATAAATTAATTAATAATTTAATTTTTTATTTATACTTTTTTTGTTTATGTAAATATTTAGTAATTATTGAATTTCAAATATATATTAACAACTATATTTTTTAAGAAAAAATTTATATACATCTATGTCAAATTCATTAAAAATAATGATTTAAAAGTTTACATATTTATATTTAACTGTGTGGCTATGTGCTGTGGATCTGGTATCTAAATTTTTTTTTTATAAGTACTTTACTCAAAAAATATATACCAATAAAAATAAAACACTTAACAAGTTACAAAAAATATATATTATTATATATAATTTAATTAAAATTATATTATTTACATTATTTACTATATGGTCCTATTATATATATATATATATATATATATATTATATTAATTTTTTTATTTTAATTTTTTATCATTTTTTCATAAAATTTTAGTTTTGAATAAAATACAATACATATTTAAATAATTTCTATTTATTATAAATAAAAAGAATTAAACATAATATATTAATATAATAATTAAATAATTAAATACTAATAAATATAATATTATTATTTTATTTTTAAATTTTATTTTGTTTAGTTTTAATTGCGTCTTGTTCCTGTTTAAATATAACAAATATGATAATTTATTATAAAATAAATTTATTATTTAAAAAGTGTAATCATATATAAATATTTTAAATTTTAAATAGAATATAATTTCTATTTATTATAATTATAAATAAAAAGAATTATAACATAATATATTAATTTATTAATAATAGAATTATGAATATAAAAAATATATTATTAAATAAATTTATTATTTAAACATGTTTTGACAGTTCTATTTTTGAATTCATATTCTCCATAAGCATAAATATAAAAAGGCATTATAACTTCGTATGGTATACAACCTCTCTCTCCCCTCCTGAAATCAGAACTCGTTTAGGCTTTGATACCAGTTTGGTGAGGATCGATACAGTTCTGATTTCAAAATAAGAGTAAACATGATGAAAATGATGATATATTGAAACTTTGATAAAACTTACAATATTGTAGTACAAAACTTCTTGTAAACTTCTCAAATAGACGTCAAGACTATTACAATGAGAGGGTTTTCTTAAGGATATTGAGGCTGATGGTTTTGCTCGTGCTTTCAAATGAGCTTGAGCTTATAATTTATAGTGAGAAATATTACTATTCTAGGATTCCAAGTAATAATTTCTTCTTTTGTCATTTCTTCTTTATGTCATGTCTTTTGTCTTCTTTTGTCAAATAATTTTCTCTTTTGTCAAATCTCTTTTTCCTTTATGTCATATCGTCTTTTTCTTCTCTTGTCTTTTCTTCTTTTGTCAAATCTTCTTTTTATGACATGTCTTCTTTTTCTTTATGTCATATCTTCTTTTTATTCTCTTGTCTTTTTCTTCTTTTGTCAAATCTATCATCTTTTGTTACTATAGAGAGATTCCATAGCAGTCATCTTCATTGTCAAAATAGCCGTAGTCATCATCTCCGGCTGGATTGAGACTTCTTCTGTTGTCTTTGTCAGAGGATATACTTGTAACCTCTGGAGATATGGTTTCAATGATCTTTTTGAATTCTTCTTCACTTCCGGCTGTACTTAGGCTAGCCAGAAATCTTGCTTTCTATTGTAAAAAGGCCTGCTTTTGTTTATCCTTTATCACATTTTCACTCAATGGAGGATGTTGAACATTATTTTGTATCCATTGCATAATTTTTTCGGTGGTTAATAAATCTAGATCAAAATTAATCCACCACTTAACTTTTATGGTTCTGATTAACAATTGTGTTGAGGCATCATATTCCAGTTTGGCTGAATCATATTGTCATATCATAATCCATGAGATACCTTGTGAAGCTATGAAGGAAATGAATTTGTATGGTTCTTGAAAATTGACTTTTTCTTGAAAATAGGCTAAGGTAATTTGAGCTCTTTTTGGTAGAATCTGTTTTACTGGCCCAAAGTTATGGAACCAAGCTAAAAACCATTTTGAAAAATATAAAGAAATCCCTTTCCTAAACCAAATGAACCAGGAATGGGTGTTTGGTCGAAGAAATAGAAATTTCTCCCATGCTTTTATATAATCAAAGTAATTATATTGTGGAGGTTGATATTCTATTGTATATATATATATATATATATATATATATATATATATATATATATATATATGAGAAGATTTTGTAGATCTAGCCGAAGAAAATGAATATGATTGTTACGGGATATATATTCCATTTTCTCAAAGATAAGAATATCAGCAGATACAAAAGACAAAAATGTCAGCAAGAAAAGTAAAAAAGAATACAATAAAAAACCGAGCAAAAGAAAACTCGTGATTGACAAGAAGAGATAAAAGAACAATAAAAGAGAAACAAGAAATAAAGAGAAATCTTGAAATAGGAGAAATTTGTGTTAAATCTAGTATTGCTTGCTTGCTTAATCCATCTAAATTTCATTCAACTATATCATTTTCTTCGTATGAATTTTGTACAAAACTGAGTCTTTGTTTTAATAGTACACCAGGTAATATTGGCCTATAATAGTAATGTCTTATTTTTGGATAGTTATTCTCTGTTTTTATTTTATTTAATTATGGAACGATTTCTATTATATTTATGAAAGGTTTTTCTATACTTAATTTGGCTACTCTTTCTTGTAACGCTCCAAATTTTGGTAATATTAATTATTGTTATTTATCTAAATCTAAATGCGTATATATACGTGTGTTGATTTACTTGATAATGATGTTTATGTGTATTAAGTATATGGTTGTATGTATTGTGTGTATGCATGACTGGATAGGGCTGAAATGGGCTAAGTGCCTAAGTGCAGGGCGTGATATTGGGTTGCTCTCGCTGCAGCGAGAGTATTGTTGCTGTAGCGAAAGGGCCTTGAGAAGAAGGACTAAAACTGTCACCTTCTCGCTGTAGCGAGAGACGCCACGCTGTAGCGACAAAGCAACAGTTTGGAGTGCATTTATGGGTGCAGTCTCGCTGTAGCGAGATTTTGTAAAAACCAGAGTACAGTTTCGTCTAATATTTTCGCTGCAGCGTGAGAGCGTGTCGCTGCAGTGAGGTCCCCTCGTTGCAGCAAGAATATCTCGCTGTAACAAGAGTGTCACGACCAGATAAGGATTTAAAGGGGGTTAGGGCTTGGGGAGGGTTATCTCTCCCTCTCTCTTCGAAATCCCTTGGATCCTCTCATACCCAAAGTCCTATTCCACTGATTAATTGCCTCCAAAGTCATTCGAGAACTTGATTGAAGGTTGAATCCGGGTGAGAAACGCTCGGAGGTGAGTTTTAATGGTTATGGTTCCTTTTCTCATCCCCTTTTCTCTGTTTCTAAGTTTCCTTGGGTTCTCATGGAGTTTCTCCATGTGTTTATGATGAAGTCCGTGAGGGGAAGCATTTCTTGGTAGATTTAGCGTGTGGGTCTTCAATCCAAGGTAAAGGGGGACTCTACCCTATCTCAATATGTTATAATTCTTGTGTGTTTTGTTGATTAATGCAATGTGGCTGAGATAGAGAGTAGAAATTGCGTGTTGAATAGAAATTGGTGTGCAAGGTGATGTGTACTAGAATAGTTAGGCCCTGTGGGGGTGATTATGTGTGATGGAATGCCATTGATTGGTGAATTAATGATATTATGAATGAATGAAGGCTATGTGTTGTATATTGTGGATAAAACGTGGGCTATGTGCCGAGTACTGTGAATTGAATATAGGCTGTGTGTTGTGTGCAAGCATGAATATTGCGTGTATGAATGAAATGTATGTGAATGGGGCGTGTAGTGCCATTGTAATGTACTGTGAATGGTTCAGTGATACACTGGGGATGTGGAAGATGAGGACGGTAGAAATACCTTGGGGAGGAGAGAGTGGTGGTGACATCGACTGCGGAACGGGTGCACCACGGGCCACACACTCTGTTCCTGACTAGACCTCTACCCACTATCTTTGCTGAGTGACTCGTGACTGCCCACGTGGTATCCGTGAGGCGGGGGTAATCGACGACCATTCATGGTGTAAAATCTGTGATCACAGTGCCACAGGGAGTGTGGCTAGCGTGCGTTTGCATGGGTTTGTGTATTGTACTTATATATGTGAAATGTTGCCTGTGATTGTGTTTGTTTAATGTATTGAAAATGTGCTAAAGGTGAGACTCTACGTTGACTGTGTGTTTTGGGTAGTGTAGAGTACTCACCCTTATATTCATTTTTCAGGTAATCAAGACGATCAGCACCAGACTCAGTGAAGGGTGAATGGAACTGCTATAGGACTTAGGATATTATTTTGGAAAACTGTTGTATTTGAATAAGTCTTGCAGCAACTGTTTAATATAATTTGTAACTCCTTTCTTTATTTGAAATGGTTGATGAAACTTAAATTAAAAATAAAAATTTTATTATTTCAAAAATTTGTAAAATTCCTTATTTATTGAAATTAAATTTAAGGTGTTACATTTCTTTTAATTCTTTTATATCTAATGCTATTTCTTTTTTCTTTTTGAATTCTTTCATGGTTTCTAGATATAATGTTGTTAACTTATATATTGGTTTTTCTTGATAATTTGGTTTTTTAAAATTGAGTTTTAGTTTTTCTTCTTTATTTTCTATTCTAGTTAAATGATTTTTCATTACTTCTAATACTATGTTTGAATAATTAAGTTATTGATGTATTTTATTTATGTCTGTTTTTTATATTATTTTTTTAATGGATTGGTCTTTTCATAAGGACTAGCTTCTACTACTTCGTTCTTTATTCTAATCTTAATTTGTTCCTGAGAAGGATATTATGACTCTATTATTTTTCTTGATATTGTTTTTCAAGAAGTTGATATTTTCTTTAAAGGATTTATTTGTTTTATTTTAGGATATTCTATATTATTTTTATTACAGTATTGTTGTAACTAAAGGGAAAAATGTATATTTATTTTTATTTCTTCTAAATACTTATAAAATTTTGTTTCTTATATCTATTTTATTTTCTTCAATATAATTTTGTAAAAATCAACTTTTAATTTTTTTTATTATATTCTACATCTATTTCTTATTTTATCCATTTTTTTTTATCTATTTTAAGAGGCTATTCTTTTGTTATAGTATTTAATATTTGTGATGTAGTAGGATTGTAATTTCCTTCACTATTATTATCTTGTAAAATAAGATTATAGACTGGTATTGATATTCATGGTTTAGAAGTATTATCTATTCATCTTAGATCTAAATTTATTATAGAATTATCTATTGAGTGTCTTGAGGGTTTTTTTATTATTTAGGGATTGTGAATCCTTATTGATGAAGACTTGTTCATTTTTAATCTTATTTTTTCATTAGTTTCTACTATAATTTCTCTTATCTCAGTATTATATATCCTTTTAGATTCTTTATCTTCTTCTAAATCCATTCTTCTTGTATGCTTAATTCTTCATGTCTAAGTTTTCTAGATACTTGTACCAAATTTTCTTTTCTAAATTAGCCTGTATCACTGTTGTTTCATGATTAGGAATTTCTCTTCTAGCTTTAAATCCATAATTTACTTTTGTAATTTTGTAATATACTCTATATATCAAGTGAAATGGATCAAATGAAGTATCTACAATATTGTCTAGTGATTTTATAAATATTCTTATAGCTTTAGCAGTATTTTCGTTGTTCAAGCTCATGTAAAAATTAGGATAACAATTAAAGAAAGTAGGACGATCTTATAAATTGGTTTCTAATGCTACAATTATTGAATCTTTTATTTTTAAAAGTTTCATATCTCTTAGTAATATTAGTACAGAAAGATCTACTCCTATACTGTAATTAGGTTTTACTGCTAATTGGATTAATCCTAAATGAATAAAAATAAATCCATTTTTTTTTGTGTTTTTGAAGTAATTGATCTTCTAATAATTGAATATATTTTTTACTTTGTGTTCCTGTGAGACGTCCCTATTTTCAATAGGTATTTTTAATGTCATCCCACTTCTTATGGTGAATAAGGAATAAATTAAAGCGTTTAATAACTACTCAATTTCAAATGTATACATATCAACATGCATATTATATTTATGTCCTCAAACACAATATTTAGAGTACATAATATAATATTACATACCGTCTAGATTACTTTCAACATTATTTAACTATGAAACATTACAAGGAAGGATAATAGTCTAGGATAGTATACTGCACATAATACATAGATAAACTAAACTCCTCCTCTCCTCTTGACTCCTTTCTTATTCATCCAATCCCCCTGGAGGAGGGTCGAGATCAATGCCAAGGTATGCAGCTGCATGGCAGAGAGGAAAAGAGACCTCCACTCTACCTTCTCCCTGTATAATAGTAGGACTAACATAGGCATTATTAACAGTAGATATAGTTAAGATAATAAAGCCTTGAAATATGATGGTCTGGTTGGAGTCATTGAAACTCCACTCTCTAGTCCCCATACTAAAGGTCATGGTACGCGCAGGATTAATTGGTGCACCTTCATTCATTCTGCATCCATATACATTTTGGACACATCATAGAAAAAGATAGGGGTGAGTACAAATATTCATAAACAATCTAATAGACAATACTCATATTTAAATGAACAAAACATCAATTAGACATCAACAATACCAAGCATTAAACAATATGTTTGCTTAAATGAACAAAATAACATTCAAGCATTAAGCAATAATTATTTAGTATCTTTTATTTTTTAGTCCTCCATGGAGTAATTAATTTAATTATCCAACATTTTAATTTTAGGTTGAGATTGGGAGTTCTGTGTCTGCAATCCAGTTAGTGTCATAGGTACATCTTATTCCTACACCAGAGACAGAACATAAGTACACAATTCTCACTTTATGATCATTACCAGCAGCCCACACTCAAACCAATCTTGGTATACTCTAGTGCCTGTCAGGATAGGCTAGCAAAGTTCCCACTGCCTACGACACAAGTTAGCTAGACTTGGTCCCCTGTAAGTCTCCTATCCCCTATGGTAAATACCAACACTATTTGCTCCTTGCCTGTACCGTGGCGTATTCAACCTCTTTCACAATCATAAACACAAATAGTATCATAGCCATTGATTGTTCAACAGGCACATTATAACATTTCTATTTCAAGAGAACAATCAATTACATGGACATAGCTAACAATCAAATTTTTTTCAGATTTCATAAACTAACTTGTAAAATTCATAATTAATTTGATACAAGTCCAAACATCATGAAATTACTAAGGTTTTCTTCCTTTAAATGTATACTATAATATAAAATTTAAGCTAAAATACAAAAGCTTCCAAAGAATTAATCAAGTCTCAACTTACCTCTACTATTCTCAGATCATTTCACTAAACAACCAACATATTGTAAAATTCAGAATAAATTCAATTCTCATCTAAAACACATGAGGCTAGTGAGATTATTCTCATTAACATATCTATGTTCATGTAAAAATACTTCCAAAATAAAACTATTCCCATACATCAATTTGTGCTTTAATTTCTCAGTACATGTCACAGAATAGCACAATTTAACAACAGCATATTGGAAAAATCATAAATCATTCAATTCATCATCAAAACTCATGAAATTAGTGGCATCCTTTTACTTTGGTTATCTAGTTTCACGGAAAAATATCATTAAAAATTTATAACTTCCAGATTCCAGATTAAGCCCTAAACATTTTCTATTACTCACACTAACACACTTACCAGAATCAGCTAATTAGAAAAGTCATAACTATTTTATTTTAATTCCAAAATTCATCAAACCAGTGAGGATATTTCTCTTATAGTCTCTATTTTTACACAAAAATAACAATAAAATAACGCCACTTATACATTTTAAAAAGACAGGAGATTTCTCAATAGCATGCATAAAATGTTACCCTCATACAACAGCACCTTGAGAAAATCATAAGTAATTCATTTTAATTCCCAATTGATCAAACTCAGTGGGAATGTTTTCCTCATAAATTATAGTTTAATATAAAAATATCAATAAAATACAATTATACTTGAATTATAAGAAGAAAATGATTTAAAGTACGCAGTTCTCAGAAAACATTTACACATAACTGAATATTCAATAATTCATAACTATTTTATTTCAACTCCAAATCAAGTGAAACCAGTGATTATACTTCCATTGAGAAGCCTATTTTCGGAAAAAAAATATCAATAAAATAAAGCTCCAAACACACAAGGAGACAAAAATAAGTCAAGATATACTGCTCCAGAATACCATTTTCATGCAACAGAAATTTATAAAAATCATAACTAATTAAATATAAACCCAAATAAAATAAACCCAGCGGGGAAATAATATAAATTTTACTATCTTCATGAATAAAATACTAAAAAAAACACTTTTAAAGATTTTCTCATATTTTACATTATTTACACTTTAATCTTTATATTTTATATTAATTGAGAAAAAGTCCTTGTCTCCAATTTGGTAAGCATCAAATTATCCATTATGTCTTCCATGTGTGTCATTAATTCATGTCCAAATATGGTCCAAATCATTCTCTTGGTCCTACCGGACAAGGATCTTGCATATCTAAGGTATTTTTGGTCCAAGTTCATAGTATCTTCCTATTTTTTAGGTTCAATCTTTCAAATTTATTATTTTAAAGCTTGTTCTCATCATTTGTTCATGTAGTCCATAGGTCCAAATATGTCCAAAAGTCCAAGGGTCTTCATCATGGTCACTTTCCATTTTTAATCCATTTCCTTTTAGAAGTTTCTTTCATAATTTTTTTCAAAAATACTTTAGAAATTTATTTTGACTCCAAAATAATTTCAATCAAAAGAAGGTCATGAATCCAACTTAGATATCATCATAAGAATAAGTCACAAAATGAAACATGCAAGATTTTCATACAACTAACCACATAACAAGCAAAGTCATCATCAAACATGTGGTTCTTAGTGATTTCCATGCATTTATTTATTTAAATCAAAATTTTAATCATGGGTTCATCAACACACACAACTTCAATCACAACCAAAAGGGTTAAGGCTCCCTTTGACTCAAAACTATTTAAACAAGGTATTCCCCTTGATTATGAAAAGTACCCTCCCCCTTACTTGGTGTTTTTAGGTTGATCTTGCCTTGATCTTTGGGTGATCCTTCTCCTCTTCCCTTTTGCTTTATTTCACCTCTTGGAAGTGAGTATCTCCTTCCTTGGCCTCCTACTTCCTCAAGTGCCAAATATTATACAAAAAGAAAGTTGGAGGCTTGGTTGATTTTGTGGGGTATCTTGGTGCTTTTGGTAGGGTTAAAGGTTTGATTCAAAATCCTTATGGTGGGGTATTGGGTGATCTAACTTGTAGGGTTCAAGTAAAGTGTTTGAGATGAACTTGGATGTGTATAGAGAGAATAAAGATGAAGAACAAGTAAAGAACTCTTGGTTGCATGAGAATTAGAATGAAGGGTCTTTTTCTCCTTCATGCATAGCTTTATATCGAAAATCTCTTCATGTTGGACCACTCCCATGCATCTCACGGTTCCACCCTCTCTCACATAAGTCTTGATTTTCAATTTTGGTTCCTTTTTAGCTTTTTCTACAAGCCTACTCATGTGCACATTTGTAAATGTCCAAAATTGTCCCTTTCATAATAGTTTTGTAATTCTAGTTAGATTTTAACTTTCCTAGTTCCATTTCAACCATTCCAATTACTTTTTGAAACCTATTTAGTTCAAATCCAATGACCATGGTCATGGTCTAATTAGATCCATTGGATGAGGATTAGTCCACAAATTATTCATCATTAGCCTTATCTTCTAGAATATTTATCTTGTTCTTTTAGATTAATTTCATTGGTTCTTATGGAATATGCTCATCCAGCTGGGTATAAATATTCTATCTTATGTATTTCACTATTGTTGTTAAAAGACCAAAACGATCTTTGTTGATAAACATCTTTTTCTTTTGTAGCAGGGATTAACCAGTTATGTAAAGATTTTTTAATATCATTTATTGTAATTTTTTGTGGGGTTATGCCAGATGTTGAGGCTCCATCGTCATTCATTTCTCTCTTCACTATCTAAGTATCTCGTCCTAAGTTTAACTTGCTCATAGTTCTTAATAGATTTACCATTTTTAAAATACAACCTTTTATGCGATAGGAACACCCTAGCTGACCAATGATTTCACTACCATCTCCTCGACTTACTACTGCGGCCATTATCTGAGCTTACCAACATCTAAATAGCTCTCACTGCTACACTCAGGTTTATTTTAAAACTGTAAATCTATCTTGAATTTAAAGCTTGTAAAACTTAAAAATAATATCAGATCACTCTCCCTTTCCCCCCTCAAAAATCAGAACCTGTTTAGGCTCTTATACCAAACGGAGACTAGGTCGCACAACATTCTGATTTTTATGAAAATATTGTAAAAATACATAAAAGTAAACAATAATAAGTTAATTGTAATGAGTTTAAACTTACAAAATAGATCTTGTATTGTACTTCAAAGAGCCTGATACAAAGATGATATCAAAATATTGAATATGAAATTACAAAGAGAGTTTTGGTATTTTAAATGAATTCTCATATAAATTGGCTCATGTCCTCCTTCGTTCTTCTTCTTCTTCTTCTTCTTCTTCTTCTTCTTCTGCTTTTATAGAGAAATTTCTCCTTTTTTGAGACTCCTTTTTATCTCTTGTTTCTCTTTTACTATTATGTTATCTCTTCGTATCGATCACGAGTTTTCTTTTGCTTTGCTTTTTACTGTATTTTTTTTTTATTTTTTTTTGCCGACACTTTTATCTTTTATTTTTACTGACATTCTTGAAATCTTTGTAGGATCTTAATTTTCTATATACTCCAAATTGTCAAGGTTTAACGTCTTTTTTATTGGAGTTTTGTAAACATCATTATAATGGAATAACGATATGTTTTTCTTTACATAAATATTGTGATACTTCTCCCCAAAGGCTAATTGATAATTATTTTCATTCTAATATTCTGGTGTCTAGTCTAAAATGTTGTTTATATCTTCTACTATAGAATACATCTTCAACATCTTCAATGTTTTTCTAGATTTTTGTAGTAATTGGTAGTAATCTTTTTTTTTTTAGGTGGAAATTGTCATATGGTCTAGAGTTACCCATATATGATTAAATGGTGGAACTATTCCTGTAATTTTCTATATTGGTGGTATTGATGAGAACAAAACTTTTGTTATATCTGTATGGCTAAGTATATGTTGAATATTGCAAGCAGTTGTTATTTGTCTTCCTAATGAAGAAATTTGTGATAAACTAGTAAAGCTCATAGTATCTAGAACTCCTAGATCAATAAGAGGTTGGGTTGTTATGAATTTGTGAATTGTTGGTAATTCTGGTGGAGTATAACTTATCATCCTCTCTTGAAATACAGATAAATCTAAAATTATTTGTGGTCATGAAATAGCAGGTAAATTTTTCTGAGATCTTTCGAAGTAAAGATTTTTAAAATATAATCTAGGAATATTAACATTGGATATAATTTTGTAGATAGATAAAGCTTGGATAAAAAAATTGGATTTGGCTTTTTTCCAAATGATTTCTTGTATTTTTGAAGAAAAAGTAGAGATTATAGGAATAGGCATAAAAAATAGTCTAGGTATAAGAATTTTATGGCTAAGATTGATTTTTGGTAAAAAAGGGTGAAATTTGTGAGGGTTTTCTAATCATATTGTGTAATTCTCGTAATTCTGTTTCTAGCTTTTCTTTCTCTTTTTCCAATATATCATTTTCTTTTTCTATTTCGATAGCTTTCCTTTTCATTTTGATAGGCTTTTCTTCTGTGCTCATGCATTCTGATTCTATGGAATAATTTAATCCCACAAAAATATTGACACTTTGGCACGCATCTTAAAGATCATCAAAAGGAACTATTTCTCCTTTTATTTTGATACAAAGGATATTAGTTGTATCTATTCTTTTAACTATTCTAGCATAGCTTTCATTTATCACCATAAAATAATTAAAGGAATCTATAGTTCTATTTTGATTAATTTTCTTAAAAAAATAGTATGCTAAAGCATTTATACTATTAAGCTTTTGAGAACTATTATAGGCTTTCCATAAACTATTAAGTAAAATAAACTAATTTTTTTTTCTAGATTTTTTGTATCTTTTGGTGGTATAAAACTTTTATTGGTATCTAAAGGTAGTACAGGGAGTATAGCCTTGCTGAATTCTGTATGCTCCATTCTGCAAAACATCAAACAATTAGTATTGTAAAACATATATATGTTCTTAGCATTAAGTAATTTTGGATATTCTTTAGCAAATTCTAATGATCTTTGTATTGGAGTAATTGTACGCTCTATGTATTGTTTGAATACTTTTTAATAAGTCATCTAAATATACTATAGAAAATTCCATATAAAAATATTGTTCATAATTTCTTGAAATTCATTTGACACATTTTTTAATTCTTGTGGCATTACGTTCCATTCATAATATCCAAAGGGTACTACAAAAGCAATTTTATATCTATCTTCTATCTACAAAAGCAATTTGATAGTATCCTGATTTATATCAAATTTTGAAAATATTTTTGCATGTACTAATCTTTTAATCAGATCTTGTTTGTTAGGTATTGGATACCTAATTCATTTTAATACTTTATTTAGTAGCTTGTAATTTATTACTGATCTAGGCGCTCCTCTTTCTTGTTCAGAGGCCATCTTGTACAACTCCAGACAGATTTTAATGGTGTTATTAATCCTTTTTTTAAGTAATCTTCTAATTCTTGTTTACAGTATTGTAATTGTTCTTTATTCATTTGTATAGGTCTAACTTTTGTTGGGATATTCTTTTCATTGAAATTTTCTTCATATGATAAATTTATTTCATATTGTTTTCTAGAGTGAAAGGCTATAGGATTAGTATCACAAATTTCTTTTTCTATTCTTTTTTCTAGATTTTTAATTATATTTTGTAGTTTAGGACTTTTAAGTTGTTGTTCTATTTTTTATATCCTATTTCTTTATTAATTAATTTGATTTGATTTTTCTTTTTCTCTATTAAATTTATTTTTTATATTAAGGCTTCTGGTAAAAGATTTAATTCTCTAATTCTTGAGGATTGCAAGAATTTAAATTCTATTGTTTTTCCTTCTACTACATTACTAATAATTCCTTTATCATCTATTTTACATGGGTATAGTAATGTGAAAAAAGGAGTTCCTAATATCATTTGGTTGACATATTTTTAACTAATATAAAGGAAGTTGTAAAATATTTTTTTATCTTTACAAATTTTTGCTTTTGATAATTTATATTGTATGTGCATTTTAGATCCATTAGCTGAAGATAATCTTTTTGTTGTTTTCTCATAAAACTTAATAGGGATTAAGCTTTTTTGTCTACAATTTATATCTGCTCTAGAACTTATTAAAGCGATCATATTAAATTTTTATTCTTCTATTATTAGAGTAATTTCACACCACCATTTATGTATTGTTACTAATAATAATAATTCAATATTAAAAATTTATGGGTCTTTTTCAGTATTACTAGTTTGTCCTTTTAAAATGTTTTTTCTTTCTATTTCTAATAACTTAAACTCTAATGTTGCTTGGTTTTGTTTTAATTCATATATTTCTCATTTTAGAATTTTAATTTCTTCTTGTTGCTAATACTTGTTTTAATTTTAATTCTTCATTTTCTAAAGAATTGATTTTCTTCTCTATTTTATAGTGGTATGCATAGTGCCCATATTTTCCACATTTCCAACAAGTTCCTTTAAATTTATTATTATTCTTATAGATTTTATTATCTTTTTGTTTATTAATGTTTTAATTATTCTTATAGTTTTTCTTATATCTTTTTTGTCTAATATTAGAAGTATTTTGAGACTTTGTATATTTTTTTATTTGTTTTTTATATCTTCTCCTGGGAGCTTCTATAACTTTCATTCTATATTGTTCACAAAAAGTTCCTAGTTCTCTCTTGGCAACTAATTTTTCTTTTCTTATATGATTTTGTAGTTTTGTATCATTACAAACTCTTAATCCTGTATCTACTATTATATTATATATTTGTCCAAATGTTAAATTTTCATAATTTATTCTACCTTAATATCTAGTTTCTAAATTTTCTATTAATTTTCTGCTAAACAAGGTTGATAATGTAGTAATAAACTTCTCTTTCCAATAAGGAGATGTTGCATCTTCTCTAATCATTACTTTAGACAGAAACATATCTTTGTACCATTGATAATCTAACATTGTTGGACATCTTAAATTTGCTAATTATATTCTTGCTCTTTCTTTAAATAGGGTAAGATCTCCTATGAAGTTTTGTATTATTGAATATATTAAAGTTACTACTGCATCTTGTTCACTATTTTCTTGTTTTACATGTGATAATAGAAATTCTCTATCAGCAAAGGACACATGGTGATCCCACCATCCTCTTAATTGTCCTGTAAATCCTTGTACTAAAGCTTCTATTGTTGCTTTATTTGACAATTTTTTAAGCTTATATGCAGTTGCTGCTATAATCATTTGTTGTGTTAAATCTAGTATTGCTTGCTCACTTAATCCATTTAAATTCCATTCAACTATATCATTTCCACCATATGAATTTTGTACGAAATTAGGTCTTTGTTCATATATATATATATATATATATATATATATATATATGTTAGAACAAAGACCTAATTTTGTAATATAGTATTATATACCGATATTGATATTCCTGGTTTAGTAATATTGTTTATACCTTTTAAATCTAAATTTATTGTAAAATTATCTATTGAGTGTCTTGAAGGTTCTTTTATTACCGGGGGACTATTAATTCTTATTGACGAAGACCTATTCATTTTTAATCTTATTCTTCTATCAGTTCCTTCTATAATTTCTTTAATATCAATATTGTAAATTTTTTTAGACTCTTTATTTTCTTCTAGAATCTATTCTTCTGGTATATTTAATTATTCATATCTTAGTTTTATAGGTACTTGTAATATACTTTTTCCTAAATTAGCTTGTATTATTGTTGTTTTATTATTAGGGGTTTCTTTCCTAGCTTTAAACCCATAATTTACTTTTGTAATCTTGTATTATATACTTTGTATATTAAATGAAAAGGATCAATGCATTGTCTACTATATTATCTGGGAATTTTATATATATTCTTATTGCTTTTGTAGTATTGTCATTATTTAGGCTGATTGAGAAATTTGGAAAACAGTTAAAGAAAGCAGGGTCGTCTTGTAAATTTGTTTCTAATGCTACTATTATTGAATCTTTTATTTTTAAAAGTTTCATATCTCTTAATAATATTAATATAGTATCAAAAGAAGAACCTTTTAAACAGACAAGACTTAGATAAAAGAAGAAATAGATGCATAATATAATAAAGAAATTAAAAGCTGATTTTTACAAAAATTTGATGAAAAAGAAAGAACAAAATAAGAGAAGAATTCTATAAATATCTAGAAGAAATAGAAATAAATATACATTTTTCCATGGTTATAATAATATTGTATAAAAAATAGTATAAAGTATCCAACAATAAAATAAGTAAACCCTTTGAATAAGATAACAACACTTTGGAAAACAATATCAAGAAAAATAATAGAATCATAATATCTTCCACAAGAACAAATTAAGATTAAAATAGAAAATGAAGAGGTAGAAGCTAGTCCTTATAAGAAAACTAATCCTTTGGACAAAATAGTAGAAAAAATAGGCATAAATAAAATCCATCAACAACTTAATTATTCCAATACAGTACTAGAAGTAATGAGAAACCATTTTTCTAGAATAGAAAATAAAAATGAAAAAACAGAAATGAGTTTTAAAAAACCAAATTACTTAAAAAAACCAATGTATAAATTAACAACATTATCACCAAAAACAATAAAAGAATTTGAAAAGAAAAAGGGAATAGAATTAGATATAGAAGAATTAAAAGAAAGGGTAGCTAAATTAAGTATAGAAAGACCCTCTATAAATACAATAGAAATTAATCCAGAATTAAATAAAATAAAAACATAATACAATTATCCAAAAATTAGACACTATTATAATATACCTACATTACTTGATGTATTATTAGAACAAAGGCCTAGTTTTGTATAAAATTCATATGGTGGAAATGACATAGTTGAATGGAATTTAGATAGACTAAGTGAACAAGCAATATTAGATTTAACACAACAAATGATTATGGCAGCAACTGCCTATAAACTTTAAAAATTATCAGATAAAGCTGAAGCTGAAGCATTAGTACAAGGATTTACAGGACAACTAAGGGGATGGTGGGATCATCATGTATCCCCTATAGATAGAGAATTTATTTTATCACATGTAAAACAAGAAAATAATGAACAAGACGTAGTAATTACTTTGATATATTCAATAATACAAAACTTCTTCATAGGGAATCCTACTCTATTCAAAGAGAGAGCAGGAATACAATTAGTAAATTTAAACTATCCTATAATGTTTGAGTATCAATGGTACAAAGATATGTTTTTATCTAAAGTAATAATTAGAAAAGATGCTGCAGCCCCTTATTGGAAAAAGAGATTCATAGCAGCTTTACCACCCATGTTTAGTAGAAAAGTAATAGAAAATTTAAAAACTAGATATGAAGGCAAAATAAATTATGAAACATCAACATTTGGAAAATTTCATAATATCATAGTAGACACATGATTAAGAATCTGTAATGATATTAAATTACAAAATCAAATAAGAAAAGAGAAATTAGAAGATATAAAAGAATTAAGAATTTTTTGTGAACAATATGGAATGAAAGCTTATACAAACTCTAAGTAGAAAATATAGAAAACAAAAATATCAAAATAATACTAATTTAGGCAAAAAAGATATAAGAGTTATAAGAAACAAAATACTAATAATATAGATAAAAAAAAAGATAATAAAAGACTTAATAATAATCAGTATAAAGGAACTTGCTGGAAGTGTGGAAAATATGGGCATCGTGCAGAACAATATAAAGTAGAAAAGAAAATTAATTCCTTATAAAATGAAGAGTTAAAACAAATACTAGCAACAATATTAATAAATTCTGAACCAAAAGAGTCTAATAATAAAAATTCTAATGAAGAAAATACAATAGAAAATGAAATTTATCAATTAGATTATACTTCTAATAATTTTGAAATAGAAAAAGAAAATTATTGTTTAAGACCAGGACTGTGCAATTGTAATGATTGTATAATTTTAGAAATAAATGTATTATCGAAAGACCAAACTTAAACCATAATTAACTTAATAGAAGAATTAGAAGATGGACCATTATGGACTGAATTTATTAAGAAATTAAGTGACTTAGTCACTAGAGAAGAAGAAAAACCATTAGAAATAAAACCAATAGAAATGAAAGAAGTTTATGAAAAATTCAAACAATATACTACTAGTATAACTATTAAAGATTTACAAGAAGAAATTAAGATTCTAAAGAAAGAAATATATGAGCTAAAACAAAACCAAATATCATTAGAATTTAAAATATTAGAATTAGAAAGGAAAAAGCATATTAAAAACACAATCCAACAATATTGAAAAAAAATTAGAAATATTTAATATAGATTTATTATCATTAATTATAACACATAAATGGTGGTGTGAAATTACTTTAATAATAAAAGAACAAAAATTCAATATGATAGCTCTAATAGATTCAAGAGCAGATATAAATTGTATACAAGAAGGATTAATTCCTATAAAATATTATAAAAAAACAACAGAAAAACTATCTTCAACAAATAGATCTAAAATGAATATACAATATAAATTATCTAAAGTAAAAATCTACAAAAATAAAACATGTTTTAAAACTTCGTTTGTATTAGTTAAAAATATGACAAATCAAATAATATTAGGAACTCCTTTTTTAATGTTACTATATCCATGTAAAATTAATAATGAAAGAATTGTTAGTAATGTTATAAGAGGGGAAGAAATTGAATTTAAATTCTTACAACCCCAAGAATTAAAGAATTGAATCTTTTACAAGAAGCGTTAATATCTAAAATAAATTAAAATTTTTACCATACTAATTGTTTAATATTTTGCAGAATAGAGCATTCGGAATTTGGCAAAGTTAAAATTCCTGTACTACCCTTAGATACAAATAAGAGTTTTAGACCTCCCAAAAATACAAAAAATTTAGGAAAAGATCAATTTATTTTACTTAATAGTTTATAGAAAGCTTATAATAATTCACAGAAACTTAACAACATAAATGCCTTAACTTACTATTTCTCTAAGAAAAATAAAAAGAACAGAAAAATATAATCCTTTAACTATTTCATGTTAATAAATAACAACCATGCCAGAATAGTAAAAATGATAGAAATAACCAATATTTTATGTATTAAATTAAAAGGAGAAATAATCTCTTTTGATTGTTTACAAGATGCCTGTCAAAGTGCAAAATTTTTTGCAGGATCTAATTATTCTGTAAAGGCAGAATGTATCAATACTGAAGAAAGATTTACCAAAAAACAAAAAAGAGAAGCTAGCAACATAGAAAGAGAAAATTATATATTAAGAAAAGAAAAAGAAAAGCTAGAAGCAGAGTTACGACAATTACAAAGTATGATTATTAGACCTTCTCAAAACATGCCTTCCTTGAAAAACATTAATCTCAATTATAAAAGCCTTGTCCCAAGATTGTTCTTTATGTCTCTCCCAATAATTTCTTCTTTTCCTTTAGAAATACAAGAAATTATTTGGAAGAAATCTAAAGATAACTTTTATATCAATGCATTATCCATTTACAAAATCATGACCAATATTAGCATCCCTGGTCTATATTTTAAAAATTTTTATTTAAAAAGACCCCAGAAAGACTTACCTTTTATTTCTTGGCCCAAAGTCATATTAGATCTATCCATATTTCAAGAGAAAATTATAAGTTATAGTCCTCCAAATTTACCAACTATATACAAAACCATAACAATCCAATCTCTTATGGATCTAGGATTTCTAGATACCGTGAGTTTTACTAGCCTATCTCAAATCTCTTCTCCTGAGAGACAAATAACAATCGTTTGTAGCATTCAACATATACACAGTCATTCAAAAATCACTAAAGTATTATTTTCATCAATACCGCCTGATAAGTTTGTAATTAAACCTTATTTTATAGCTCATATATTCATATTTGACCTTTATTTTATTTGAGTTTTACACTAATTTATATATTAATTGTGTAGTTTGGTATAAAGAGGCCGCAAGTAGATTTTGGGTGTATTTTGGGCCCAAATTGATAGAAGATTAGAGCTTCGCAGTAGTCAGCACGCCTAAACCCTTCCAACAAGTACGAGGGCGCTTTAAGCCCATGCACGGTCGTGTTTAAGGCCTTGGACGGACGTGCTCATCTGCGGAAAGCCTAATTATGAAGTGTTTTTAGAGTTTTCAAATCCTATTAAAAGGAAGACCTGAGGCACCATTAGGAAGACCATTTTGACATCTTGGCTTTGGTTCTAAAGTACATTTGATCTCGTCTCTCTTGCACGGGATCCTTGGCACATGTTTGGCGAGACTTGAAGCTTCAAGCGATCATACTTGAAGGCTGGGAACACATCTCACACTCCAGTTTGCTATTTCTTTTGATTATGGCTTTGTTTATGATTGTTTTAGTTCTTTTCTTTAGCATGAATAACTAAGTCCATAGCTAGGGCTATGGAAACTATTGTTCATGGATTTATGGAATTTTGATATTTGAATTTAAATTTGATTTTCGTTTTGTGATTAGATTTTATCCTATTGCACTTCTTTTTTTTAATCCTAATTAATTATATCATCAGGCGACCATACCTCGGTCAATTAATAGATCTATAGGGTAAAACAAGACAAAGGATTAGGTGGATCAAACCAATCTTTCTCTTCTAATCATTATTAAATTAACAAGTTCATAGGTTCCTTAAGCTTTCTTAAATTAATGTCTTGCATGATCATTAGGGATGTTAATTTAGAGAAAAGAATATTAATATTGCATGACCATTAGGTATTAATAGTATTTGCATGAATGATTGGTAATCACAAGGAAATCAAAGAGTTAAATAGAAAAATAACATAAATAATTGAATGACAAAACTCATATGCCCTAGGTTCCTCTCCGATAATTTCAACCAAGATGTGCATTTGTATTCCTTGCTCTTTGTTCTTAGTTTTATAATTGATTTTATAAATTCTTGTTTTTAATTAATCTCGTATCTTTGAAGCTTAAACAATTGAATTAGAAAATTCTTAGTAATTAGAAAACAATCCTTGTGGGATGATATTTCGGGAACTTAATTTAAGAACCCTGTAGTACTTCTCGATGTGTACACTTGCCCTCCGAACAAGTTTTTGGCGCTGTTACTAGGGATTGCTTTTTCAATATTAAAAAAATCTCAAATTTAATTGATTTAAGCAATTTGTATTTTATTTTATTTTGTTTTGTTTATTGTTAATTTTTTTTTTATAATTTTCGTATCTCTTTTATTTTAATTTTTTTATTTCATAATTTCTTTTAATGTATGCTCACTCATTCTAAGTGCTTTACAGCTTGTTTATTTGATCCAGAGATTGAGAGAATAACGCGTAGACAAAGAAAAGAAGTGAGAGAGCAAAGAATGGCAGAAGGAAGGAGATCAATTCAAGATTACATGACACCCATTGCTAAAGGCACTCCTGGAAGCATCGCAGCCTCTAATGTTGAGGCAAACAGTTTTGAATTGAAACCAACACTCATAACTATGGTCCAGAACTCCATACAGTTTGGAGGCATGCCTACTGAAGACTCCAATTTACATCTAACAAAGTTCCTCCGATTGACAGATACCATAAAATACAATGGAATCTCCAATGATGTTATTCGACTCCATCTTTTCCCATTCTCGGTATCTGAAAAGGTGAATGCATGGTTTTCCTCACTCCCAGCCAACTCCATCAGAACTTAAGAGGATCTCACTCAATAATTATTGGGAAAGTACTTTCCCCCATCAAGGTCCTCTAAGCTTATGACGGAGATATGTTGCTTCCAACAATATGAAGCAGAATCCTTATTCGAAGCATGAGAGCGATTTGGAGAGCTTTTGAGGAGATATCCTCATTATGATTTTTCGACGTGGAGACAAGTACAAATTTTTTACAGTGGCCTATCAATCACTACTAGGGCTACAATTGATGCCGCAGTAGGAGGGTCCCTCATAAGAAAAGATCCAGATGATGTATACAAGCTAATAGATGAGATGACATCTTCTAGCTTTGAGTGGCACACTGCTGACTGTTATGACATCAAGAGGAAAGAGACTGCCCCAGTTTACCAAGCAGAGAGCAACAGCCCACTAATGAACCAAATGGCAGCCCTTACAAAGCAACTAGAATCTTTAATGAAGGCTCAAGACCAACCTGTAAGAGCTTTTGCAAGCCCATAATCTAAGCAAGAGGAGGCAAATTTCATGGGCAATCATAGTTCAGGGTGGAGGAGTAATCCTCCTAACTCTTGGGGGAATGGCTTTGGAAGTCAAAATTCAAGTGTTTATCGCCCTCCTTATATGCAAAGTCAGGGAGCAAGACCTCAAGGAAAAGAAACTCCTAGATCTCAGTACAACTTTCAAGAACAAATGATGCAATATATGCATTACTCTGATAAGAGGATGACAGAGCTTGAATCCAAGTTAGACCAATATATTGAGAAAACTGATAAGAGGTTCGTAGAGGTTAAATCTGAAATACATGCCAATTTTTCTAAGATGAGTGCACAATTGGAGTGAATTACGAACCTTGTAACACCTTATATTTCTTTCCTCAATATATGATAAATTTTCATAAAAATTAATATAGTAAAGTAAATTTTCCTTCAAAACTTTCTAATAAGGAAAAGACATTGAAATGATATAAGGTTCATAGAGTAAAATTTCATTAATTCATAAGTACTTTAGGAAAACAAAGATTCTAAAGTTTTCATCAGCAATAAAGAGGAATAGTAGTTTTACAACTATTTCAAAAGAATGCTATGGAACTGAAAATATTCATTACATAACTCAAAATAACTAAGTCCTATAGCAGTTCTCATCCATCCATGCACTGTGAGCCTGGTACTATTTAACCTGGTTTCCTGAAAAATATTGTGTAAGGGTGAGTCTCTACCCTACCACTCATACATAACATATACATTCTTCACAAAACACATCTTATCACGATTAAAGAAAACATCATGGCATTACATATCACAAGGTTATATAAAGCATATTCTCATCTCAACGTGCATTACATTACACAGATTCACAATTTCTTTTACTTTTATCCGCGCTTACCGCGCCCTGTGGCCACAATTATCCGATGCCTCTATCTCGAGGTCTTACACATTCATGTAAATAGTCGCCGGATGACCCAATGCAATACGGATACAACGCATGCAATAGACAGCCCCTTAGCAAAGGTAATGGTCAGGAGTCAAGTCGAGAAATGAGTGTGTGGCCATGTGGTGCATTCGAACACAATATTCCGTGCACAATCCCGAATGTCACTCACCACCCTACATTTCCCCAAGATATCCTATATCGTCTCCATCTTCCACTCCCCCAGTGTATCTTTGTAACTATTTACATCATATCTTTTCCATCTTATACTCTTTCGAGTATATTCACATGTTCACATATGCCATTTATCATGTTCACACATATTTTTTTCATTATATTTCCACATACTTTTCATCATATACATCAAACCATGGCATATTAATAATACACATCATTTTTACATGAAACACAATATATTCAAACATAAAACATCCATCTCTTTGTATATTTCATATCACAAAATCATATAATCATATCAACCATCCTCAATATACCTTATCATGCCCTATTTGAACATAATATCACAATTTCACCATGTACTCATCATAAAATCACATAAATAGTTAATTATTCTCACTTTTCACCGATTATTTCTCATAAAACAGGGATTATTCCACATATAATCACATACATGACAAGATCTATGGGAATACAAGTAATAAACATAACAAAATGATAAAGTAGAGCCCCCCTTACCTCAAAACAGAGCTTTTACAAGGATTTAACCGAAGGTTTAACTCTAGAACGGAGGTTTTCCTAAGAACATCATGAACATCTATAAGAAGAAGAAGAAGAAGAGAAACGAACGGTAAATCTAACTTCAAACTTAGAAAAACTTACTTGTAATCCTTTAGATCGAACGTAGAATCACAGATCTGAAGAAAAATCTAAGTTTAGGAGGTTTAGTATAGGAGAAAATGGCGAGATATGACCTTAGAACCTTTGAGAACCTTGGATAGGAGTGAAGAAATGAAAATTTCGTCCGCAACCCCCTTTTTATAGAAAATTTTTGAAGTTACTGTTCAACGCCGGAATTTACTGTTCACCGCCGGAAACACTGTTCACCGCCTTACTGTTCATGTCAGAAACACTGTTCGCGGTAACTGTTCACGGATTGTTCGCGTACTGTACGCGGATGTGACGTCAGCCATGACGTCATGCTGATGTCATTGATGACGTCATCATCACTGTACAAAGGTGGTTTCACTGTTCATATGCGATTTACTGTTCATAGGCGGTTTACTGTTCATCGACACTGTTCATAGGCGGTTTTACTGTTCATTTTTTTTTTTTAAATAAATTCTATCCAAATCTATTCCAATTATACTTTAACAAACCTCATTTTGTTTAAATCAAAATATAGGATGTTACAAACCTTCTAAGTTAAAGAATGATGGGAACATTGCCATCTTACCCTGAGCTTAATCCAAGGCAGCAATGCAATGCCATCACCCTTAGAAGTGGGAAGAAACTACAAGAACTGCATAATAGAGACACATGCACGCTCATGCTTATAGAGAGGCATGCCCATGCTGATTCTACATGCACGCCCGTGCTGAAACTGAAGCACGACCGTGCTTATACAAGCACGCCTATGACAATGATCAAAGCACGGCTGTGCATCACTATGAGCAAGACCGTGCTTCAAGCGAGGAGCCTGAAAAAGAAAAGAAGGAAGAGCCCCTTGTTCAACCAAGGCCCTATGAGCCTAAGATACCTTTCCCATAGCGGTTGCAAGGTCATCCTCCTTATGATGAAGAGTTCCACAAGTTCTTAGACTTATTGGGCAAAGTTCACATAAATATGCCTTTCATTGATGTTATCTCCAAAATGCCCAAATATGCTAAATTTTTAAAGGAGATTTTGAGCTATAAAAAAAAATTGAGTGCACATGAAACTGTGAAACTCACCCAGGAGTGCTCAGCTATAGTCCTTAAAAAGCTTCCACCTAAGCTTAAGGACCCAGGGATATCTCATTTTGTCCCTTAATGAGAGGCGAAAGTAGAGTACCTTAGTTTGACGTTTGAGTGAAAAGTATGAAATTATAAGATTCTAATTGAGAATCATTTTGATTGCTTATGCTCATTGATATTACTCTTGTTGCTCTCTTTATCTCCATTGTTTCGGGTTTCGTGCGTGGTATTATGTTTTAACTTATTATGTTATTCACTTAACCAGCACTTTGCTTGAGGACAAACAAACAGATAAGTATGGGGGAGTTGATAAGTTTGTAATTAGTGTAACGCCCCAAATTTTGGTAATATTAATTATTATTGTTCTTATATATATATGTATGTATGACTGGTTGGGCTGAAATAGGCTAAGTGCCTAAGTACAGGACGAGACACTGGGCTGTTCTCGTTGTAGTGAGAGGATTCTTGCTGTAGCGAGAAGACTCTGGAAGGAAGGACCAGAACTGTCGCCTTCTCGCTGTAGTGAGAAAGCAACAGTTTGGGGTGCATTTTTGGGTGCAGTCTTGCTGTAGCGAGAGTGTCTCACAGTAGCGAGATTCTGTAGAAACCAGAGTGCAGTTTTCTTTAGTTTTTTTGCTATAGCGAGAAGGCGTGTCGCTGCAGCAAGGTATATCTCGTTGTAGCGAGAGTGTTGTGACCAGAAAAGGATTTAAAGGGGGTTAGGGTTCGGAGAGAGTGATTTCTCTCTCTCCCTTCAAAATTCCTTGGATTCTCTCATTCCCAAAGCCATATTCCACCAATTAATTACCTCCAAAGTCGTTTGGTAGCAAGATTGGAGCTCAGATTTGTGTGAGGAACGCTTAGAGGTGAGTTTTAAATGGTTAGGGTTTCAATTTTTCACCCTTTTTCTCTGTTTTCGTGGTTTCCCTGGGTTCTCATGGAGTTTCTCCATGTGTTTAGGACGAAATATGTGAGGGGGAGCGCTTCTTGGAGGATTTAGCGTGTGGGACGTCGATCCGAGGTAAGGGGAACTCTACCCTACTCCTTTATGTGTGATTTGCTGATATTTTGTGTGATATTGTGATGTGGCAAAGTAGAGGGTAGGAAATTGCTGAGATATGTGATGTAGGCACTTGTGTCGTTTATACATGTGTGTATATCTGAATGAATATTGTGAAAATATGGGCTCGAAGGCTGTGTAATATGAATGGAAATAGGCTAGGGGCTGTATGTCTTGAATGAATTGTGGGCTATGTGCTGTGAAAATGAAATGTGGGCCTAGTGCTGTAAAGTTGAACAAATATGGGCCTAGTGCCGTGTATTGTTAAATGTGGGCTATGTGCCGTATACTGAAATGTGTGTGGCTGGGGCATGTAACGCCATTGTAATGTGCTGTGCATGGTTCAGCGATACACTGGGGTGTGAGAGATGAGGACAGTAGAAATACCTTGGGGAAGAAGGAGTGGTGGTGACATCGACTGTGGAATGGGTGCACCATAGGCCACACACTCTCTTTCTGACTAGACCTCTGACCATTACCTTTGCTGAGCGACCCGTGACTGCCCACGTGGTATCCGTGAGGCAGGGGTAACCGGTGACCATTTATGGTGTAAATCTATGATCATAGTGCTACAGTGAGTGTGGCTGGTGTGCGTATGCATGGATTTGTGTTTTGTAATTATGAAAGTGAAATGATGCCTGTGATTGTGATTGTGTAAGGTGTTGAAAATGTGTTGGAGGTGAGACTTTATGTTTGATTGTGTTTTGGTAGAGTAGAGTACTCACCCTTACATTCATTTTTCAGGTAATCAAGACGATTAACACCAGACTTAGTGAAAGTGGTGGATGGAATTGCTATAGGACTAGAAGTTTAATTTGAAACTAATGTATTTGAATGGGTCCTGTAGTAGTGACTTGATAGAAATTGTAACCCCTTTCCTTATTTTAAAAATATTTGATAAAACCAAGGGTTGAGAACCTTATTTGAAATGAAATTTATTTTATTCCGAATTTGTGAAATTATGATTTATTGAAATTAAACATAAGGTGTTACAATTTTGGCATCAGAACAGTTCATCCAAACCGGACTGGGGTATCGGGCTGAAGCGTCCAAGATAAGTGTTGATTGTTTTGTTTGCCTGAATTATAAATGTATTATTGGTTTGATGTGCTGGATTGTGACTGTTAGATTGTGTAGCTTAGAATATGTCTGGTAGAGGTAGAGGTAGAGGAGCTAGAGGCACCAATGACCTCATGGAACGCATGGCTCAGATTTTGGAAGCCATGGTGCACAATCAAGGCAGAAAGCCGGCTAAGTAACGAGAGTTATCTGCCTTCACTAGGCATGATCCTCCAAAGTTTAAGGGTGGATTTAATCCCGAAGAAGCCCAAAGGTGGGTGGCTGATGTGGAGAATATCTTCAATGCAATAGGGTGCCGTGAAGAAAACAAGGTTGCCTATGCCACCTACTTGCTGTGTGGGGAGGCTGAAGACTAGTGGAGGTTTGCTGGTCAGATCCTGCCACAAGGAGATGGCTACATCCAATTGGAGACATTCAAGACCATATTCTTAGGGAACTACTTTCCTCGGAACCTAAGGAAGCAGAAAGCTAGGGAGTTCCTTAAGCTGAAACAAAGAAACATGACCGTGGGGGAGTATGCAGCTAAGTTCCAAGAGTTGATGAAATATTGGCCTCACTATCAGCATGGTGATGGAAAGGAGGATTTGTGTGCTCAGTTTGAGCATGGATTAAGGCCAGACATCAGGGCTGCAGTTAGTGTGTTCCAATTGACGGACTTGCCCACTTTGGTGAGCAAGAGCAGAATCTTTGAAGCCAACTCAAGGGGGAAGACAGTGGACACTAGCGGAGCTGGCTCAGTGAGGCAAGATAAAAGACTCCCTAGGTTCTCAAGGAGACCGTATTCTGATTCGAACAGCTCTTAATCCTGAGGGAGTTCTTCCCAAGAGAGGAGTAGTGGAAGTGGTTTAGGATCGAGTCCTTTCAGGGCCGCTTAAGTGCTTCAGGTGTGGAGGGCCACACATGGTGAAGGACTGCCCACAGCCGAGGATAACTTGTAGTAACTGTGGGAAGTCGAGGCATGTTGCCAATAAGTGTTGGGCCGCCAAGAGGGGAGGTAGTGCAAGTATAACTCAGAGGCCGGAATCAAAAGGAAGTACGGGGCGGAAGCCGAGCATCCCTAGGAGAGTCTTTGCTATGAGTGGGGCAGAGGCTTCACAATCTGAGGAGCTGATCCGAGGTAAATGTATAATTAAAGGCAGATTACTTGATGTGTTATTTGAGTCGGGTGCTACACACTCTTTTATATCTGTGGACTATGTGAAGGGTCTGGGCTTGTATGTGACCAAATTGCCGTGTAATGTGGTGGTGACTACCCCTACGGGTAAGCCGGTTGTGACGTCATGGGTGTGTTTGGGGTGCGCAATGATGGTACATGGTAGGGAGTTTGAGGTGGACTTGATTTGCTTACCTCTTTTGCAATTGGATGTAATTTTGGGAATGGATTGGCTTGCTGTCAACCATGTGCTGTTGGACTGTAGGGAAAAGACTTTGATCTTCGGTGAGACAATGACAAAGGTTCTAAGGCTTATGAGCCAGGGAGCGTGGGAGAACACGGTGAACGCTAAGGCCTTTATGGTTATGTTTTCAAGGGAAGCCGAAAGCGTGGTGGAGCCGGAGTACATTCCAGTGGTAAAGGATTTCTTGGAGGTGTTTCCGAAGATGTTTCTGAGCTGCCACCTTAGAGGGAGATAGAGTTTGCTATCGACCTCATTCCGGGAGCAAGTCTGATTTCTGTGGCACCTTACAGGATGTCACCAATGGAGTTGGCAGAGGTCAAGAAACAAGTGGAAGACCTATTACAGAAATGGTTTGTGAGACCGACTGTGTCACCGTGGGGAGCACTACTGCTCTTGGTGAAAAAAAAGGATAGAAGCATGAGGATGTGTGTAGATTACCGGCAGCACAAGTATCCACTTCTGAGGATTGATGATTTGATGGACCAGTTGAGGGGAGCCGCAGTGTTCTCGAAGATTGACCTAAGGTCGGGATACCATCAAATCAGAGTGAAGGATGCAGATGTACCTAAGACGGCGTTCAGGACGTGGTATGGTCACTATGAGTATTTGGTGATGCCGTTTGGGGTGACCAACGCGCCTGCAGTGTTCATGGACTACATGAACAAGATCTTCCATGAGTTTTTGGATAAGTTTGTGGTGGTG
Organism: Abrus precatorius; assembly: GCF_003935025.1. Classification (NCBI taxonomy): domain Eukaryota; kingdom Viridiplantae; phylum Streptophyta; class Magnoliopsida; order Fabales; family Fabaceae; genus Abrus; species Abrus precatorius. Next base: position 14,384,800 of record NW_020874292.1, read on the forward strand.
TTCATCGATGACATCCTAATTTATTCAAGGACTCAGGAAGAGCATGCCAAGCACTTGAGGATTGTCTTGCAAATTCTGAGAGAGAGACAGTTGTATGAGAAATTCTCCAAGTGTGAGTTCTGGTTGTCGGAGATCCAATTTCTGGGACATGTAGTGTCGAAGGAAAGAATCATAGTAGACCCTGCCAAAGTGAAAGCAGTGGCTGAGTGGCCGAGGCCGACAAATGTGACTGAAGTGGGCAGTTTTCTCGGATTGACGGGCTATTACAGGAAGTTCATTGAGGGATTTTCCAAGATAGCGTTGCCCTTAACGAAGTTGACCCGTAAGGGAAAGGAGTTCAAGTGGACCAAGGGGTCTGAAGCTAGTTTCTTAGAGCTGAAGATAAGATTGACCTCAGCGCCAGTGTTGGCTCTACCTGACTCGGAGCGAAAGTTTGATGTGTATTGCGATGCATCTGGACAAGGACTTGGCTGTGTCTTGATGCAAGACGGGTAAGTGGTTGCCTATGTCTCAAGACAGTTACGCCCGCATGAAGTCAACTATCCGACACACGATCTGGAGTTAGCCGCAGTAGTTTTTGCTTTTAAGGTATGGAGGCACTACCTGTATGGGGCGAGATTTGAGGTGTTCAGTGACCATAAGAGTTTGAAGTACCTGTTTGACCACAGGGAGCTGAATATGCGGCAGAGGAGATGGATGGAATTCCTCAAGGAGTACGACTTCACATTTTCTTACCACCCTGGCAAGGCAAATGTGGTAGCCGATGCTTTGAGCCGAAAATCATTGCACGTGGCAGTAATGATGGTAAAAGAAATGGAGTTAATTGATGAATTTCGGGATATGAATTTGGCCATGGAAGTGAGGCTGGGGAGTTTATATCTCATAGTGGTGACAATTCATAATGACTTTCTGGTGTACGTCTGAGATGTTTAGTAGGGAGATTCTTTTCTGCAAGGCATGATGAGATAGAAAGGTGAGGGGAAGGACTTGGAATTCCACCGTGATGAGAATGGGGTGATTAAGTTCCAGAACCGAGTGTGCATTCCTCAAGTGGATGAGCTGAGATAGATGGTACTTGAGGAAGCGCATAAGAATAGAATGAGTTTTCACCCCGATCCAACTAAAATGTATCAGAATCTTCGGAAGAGTTTTTGGTGGAATGGTATGAAGAAGGATATGGCTAAATGCCTAACTTGCCAGAAGGCGAAGGTAGAGCACCAGCGTCCAGCTGAGTTGTTACAGCCACTGGAAATCCTTAAGTGAAAATGGGATAGTATTTCTATGGACTTTGTTTCTGGGCTACCTAAGACCAGGAACAACCATGATGTCATTTGGGTGATAGTGGATTGATGAAACGAATTTAGCTACTCATCATGCAAAAGATTGTCGTTAATCCTCATCAAATATGCAAAGAAATAAATGCAGTACTAGGGTGTTGTCCTAAGTCATCTCCAAGGAATTTTTGGTTGGGAACATACATCGAACAAGTGTGAACATATATTTTAAAGCAAGTAAATTGGGGGGAGGTTTGTCAATTTCCAGATTTTAATCAAGAGAAAAATGTAAACTAGTGAAATTCAATCAATTAAAATGAGTAATTCCTAGTCAATCAATGAGTTCCATCATTATTCTTTCAAATGATTTAATAATCCCATTTCTTTCCCTTGAATTAAGTTAATCTAACAAGCGAAAATTAACTTTAACATCCCAATTAAAATTAAGCATCTAAATGGGCTCCAATCTCTATCCCTAAGATTAAGCAACCTCAAAGATTAATCAAAATTAAGCAATTTTGAATTAGAATTTCGTTGGGTAATTTAGGGTTCATTAAGCAATGTTCCCTTCATGCAAATTTCATTTCATTCAAAGATTGGGGTTAATAAATTCAAGGAAAGAAAGATTTGTATTGCAATTAATTCCAAGAATTCAAGATTCATGTGCATTGACTAGGAATTACAAGGAAGTTTAGCCTTCCATATGGATGGGCTTCACAAATGAAAGAAAGAAATGCAAGAACGTAAGTAACATTAATGTAAATTCAACAAAAATCAAAAGGAAAATTGGAAATTAAAACCTATAGAGGACCCTTGGCTATCACCCAAGACTCCAATGTTCTGGGAAAATGTCTCAATTTGGCAAAGGAAAAATGTGTAAAGTGTAAAAGTCCTGTACCCTAAATCCTAAAATCTATTTATAGTGGATGACATGTCAGCAAAGTGTCCACTTTTACCTTTGAAAGTGTCCACTTTGGGCCTTGAAAGTGTCCACGCGCAATTCTCGTAAGTTTGTCAATTCTCGGGAGTTGCCACTATTGGACTTGAAAGTGGAAACTTTGGATACGCGTAGCCACTTTGAAAGGCAATAGTGGCCACGCGCAACATGCTTCAGAGAGTGGCGTCCTGGGCTTCCTGGAGTTGCCACTATTGGAATGCGCGTAGCCACTTTGAAAGGCAATAATTATCATGCTAGTATTAGAATGGTACCGTTTGAGGCTTTGTGTGCGCCGGATGTGATCCAAAGGCAGAATGAGCAAATTAGAATAATCAGAGATAAAATGAAGGCTGCGCAAGACAGGCAAAAGAACTACTATGATAAGAGGAGGAAACCGTTGGAGTTTCAGGTGAGTGACCACGTATTTCTAAAAGTCTCACCTGTAACCGGAGTTGGGAAAGCTCTAAAGTCTCGGAAGCTGTCTCCTAAGTTTATTGGACCGTTTGAAGTGCTGAGTAGAATTGGTCCTGCTGCATACCGAATTGCGTTGCCTCCGAACCTCTCGAATCTACATTCGGTGTTCTATGTGTCACAGCTTAGGCAATATGTGTTGGATCCTTCCCATGTGATTGATCTTGACCCGGTTCAAGTGAGAGAGGACTTGTCCTATGACGTATATTCGGTGAGGATTGCGGATCACCATGTTAAGCAGCTGAGGGGCAAGGACATATCATTGGTGAAGGTAATATGGAGCTCAAGTGATGAGGGAGATGCCACATGGGAAACGAAGAGTAGAATGAGAGAAGGCGTGTAGTTTTCTTCAGTTTTTTCGCTGTAGCGAGAAGGCGTGTCGCTGCAGCGAGGTAATATCTCGCTGTAGTAAGAGTGTCGCGACCAGAAAAGAATTTAAAGGGGGTTAGGGTTCAGGGAGAGTGATTTCTCCCTTTCCATTCGAAATTCCTTGGATTCTCTCATTCCCAAAGCCCTATTCCACCAATTAATTACCTCCAAAGCCATTCAGGAGTGAGATTGGAGTTCAAATTTGTTTGGGAAACACTTGGAGGTGAGTTTTAAATAGTTAGAGTTTCGGTTTTTCACCCTTTTTCTCTATTTTCGTGGTTTCCCTGGGTTCTTATGGAGTTTCTCCATGTGTTTGGGTTTTACACTAATTTATATATTAATTGTGTAGTTTGGTATAAAGAGAATGCAAGTGGATTTTGGGTGCATTTTAGGCCCAAATTGATAGAAGATTAGAGCTTCGCAGCAGCCAGCACGCCCAGATCCTTCCAACAAGCACCGGGGGGAGGGGTGCTTAAGGCCTTACACGGCTGTGCTCATCTGTGGGAAGCCCAATTATGAAGAGTTTTTAGGGTTTTCAAACCCTATTAAAAGGAAGACTTAAGGTACCATTAGGAAGACCGTTTTGACATCTTGGCTTTGGTTCTAGAATACATTTGATCTCGTCTCTCTTGCACGGGATCCTTTGCACACATGCTTAGTGAGACTTGGAGCTTCAAGCAATCGTACTTGAAGACTGGGAACACATCTCACATTCTAGTTTGCTATTTCTTTTGATTATGACTTTGTTTATGATTGTTTTAGTTCTTTTCTTTAGCATGAGTAACTAAGTCCATAGCTAGGGCTATGAGAACTATTATTCATGGATTTATGGAATTTTGATATTTGAATTTAAATTTGATTTCTATTTTGTGATTAGATTTTATCCTATTGCGCTTCTTTTTTTTAATCCTAATTAATTATATCGTCAGGCGATCGTACCTCAGTTAATTAATTGATCTATAGGGTAAAACGAGACAAAGGATTAGATGGACCAAACCAATCTTTCTCTTATAATCGTTATTAAATTAACAAGTTCATAGGTTCCTTAAGCTTTCTTAAATTGATGTCTTGCATGACCATTGAGGATGTTAATTTAGAGAAAAGAATATTAATATTGCATGATCATTGGGTATTAATAGTATTTGCATGAATGATTGGTAATCACAAGGAAATCGAATTTAGAGTTAAATAGAAAAATAACATAAATGATTGAATGACAAAACCCATATGCCCTAGGTTCCTCTCTGATAATTTCAACCAAGACATGCATTTGTATTCCTTACTCTTAGTTCTTAGTTTTATAATTGATTTTATAAATTCTTGTTTTTAATTAATCTCATATCTTTGAAGCTTAAACAATTGAATTAGAAAATTCTTAGTAATTGGAAAATAATCCTTGTAGGACGATATTTCGAGAACTTAATTTAAGAACCCTGTATTACTTCTCGATGGGTACATTTGCCCTTCGAACACCGCCTACAATGAAAATTTCTGGAATAATTCCACCATTCAACCATGTATGGATAACCTCAAGCTATACGTCAGTTTCCACAACAAATGACGAATTACTACTAATTTGGCAAAATATTAAAGATGTAGAAGATGCATTTTATAGTCAAAGACATCATCAACATCATAGATTAGGGATCAGAGGACAGAAAGAAAGTAATTATCAACTAGCCTTTGGAGAAAAGCATCACAATATTTATTTAAAGAAAAAGATACCATTATTACATTACAATGATATATATAAAATCCCAACAAGAAAAATGTTAAATTTTGATGTTTTAGAATATGAAAAAAATTAAAGTATGAGCAAAAATATAAGAAAGATAAGACTACCATGGAAGACAAAGCAAAAGGAGAAGTGACTAAAAGCAAAAGAAGAAGTGACTAAAGCAAAAGAAGAATTGACTAAAAGCAAAGGTAGAAGTGAAGACAAGAAATGACCGAAGAAAAGAAAGAGAAAAGAAGGAATCCAAGAACAGGGAAAACTTTCTCTATAAAAACTCAAGAGGAAGAGAAGACTCGACACAAGTTTACTTCCATATGAAAATATTACTCTCATCACTTACAATTCCAAAACTCTTTTTGTAATCTTTATTACAATATCCCGTCTTGTACCAGTGCTTTTCAATACAATACAAGATTCTCTGTAAGTTTTACTTGCATATTTGTTTACATCTTTATTCTTCATTACTATCTTTCCCAGCTTTTACATTAAAATTAGAATGTTGTGCGATCTGTTCTCAGTTTGGTCTATATATATATATATATAGGCTTGTCCTGTCAAGCTTAACAAGCTTTGTAAACAGTTCAGACCTAGCTTGTTTACTTAAACAGACCTTAAAAAAAGTCTAAGCCTTATTTGTTTATTAAAGATGTTAGGCCAGGTCAGGCCTAAACGAGGTCGTAGACCCCTGTTAGGTGGCCTTGACTCAATGATCCTAATGTTCAACTTAATCACTCTAACTTAGGTGTAATTCAATTAAACATTGCATTAAGAGTTAGAAACCATAGGATTACAAGATTATTAGCATTTATCCCTAAGATGCCATTAATTTTGGCAATTAATTTAGATATGAGAAACTAGTTCAATTTCTATTGATAAAAGTTCTCTAAGTTCAACTAATTGAATTATCATCCAACAAGTGCAGTAAAACTAGAATTAATTGCTCAATCTAACCAAAAACTCAATGTTCAGATCCAAATCAAATTAACATCTCAAATTTGGACCCATAGATTCTTAACACAAAAGTTTAGAACAATATTACAGATGAAGAAAAGAAAGAAAGAGAAGAAGAAAAGCAGTAGAAGTTCATCTTCTAATCCAATCCCCAATCTAATTCTTCAAGAATTGAATCTTGAAAGTTGTCCCCAATCTGTCTCTCTAATTCTCCTCAGAAGTGAAAATGAAATGAAAACAAAAAAATGACAAAAGATCATTAAATCTCTAAACTAAGTTCATAGGCATGGTTACTATTTTTGCAGAAAGTAACCACGCAGAAGGCTTTCTGTGGGTTTCCCATACTAAAGTAACCACTATCAATGAAGAAAGTAACCACGTTGAAGTGTTTCCTATAAATTGACTTATGCATGTTCACTATAGGTGTAGAAAGTGATCACATGCAACTCTCTTCACAGCATTCCTCTTTGTAGTGATCACTTTATATAAAGAAAGTGATAACGCCTAACTTATATAGGTGTGTGTTCACTCTAGTTGCTGAAAGGAGTTATGCGCAAATCTTTTATTGGTAACAAACTTGCATGTGATCACTATAGGTGCACAAAGTGATCACGCACAACTTTTCTCTTGGATATAGGCGTTGTAGTGTTTATTTTATACAGAAACAATAAATACTTTCATTCTTGCTTATGGACAAAGGCTCTGTAGTGTTCACTTTATACAAAAATAGTGAACACTTTCATCATACTTTGCTGAATCCACTTCAAAGTTATCACTTTATGCGCCAACAGTGATATCTTTAATATACAACTTTGGATTCTTCACTTTTTAAGTTCAAATTTGCCACTTTTTTCTACTTTATTTTCTTGAATCTCAGCCACATGACTCTTAGCTCAGAATTTCTTATAAGATTTTATTCATACCAAACAATGCATAAAATCTAAAACAACTAACTATTTCAAGGAAATTGAACATTTTAACATTTTAATGAAATTTTCAGCTTTATCAATCAACTTTACTATTGAAAAACTGCTAGAAATTGAACTAAAATACTAGTAAAATATGGATAAATTACGCTCCATGCAAATAATTAGAATCCATTTCGTTCATTAAATAACTCAAAAAAAATGAAGAGTAAGAGTGACTATCATGCATGCATTTCGATCAAAGTTTTGTGGACAAAAAAAGCAAAGATCACACACTATAACATGTTTCATTCACTTATAGTCAAAGGTTTTTTGAACTCCCCTACCTTGGCTTTATCATGTGAAGTAGGAGAATGAGAGCAAGATTCCTTCTTATTAAGGCGACATTCTGGACTTGAAATCCTCTATCTCATAATGTAAGTGACCAGAGAGCAAGGAACTTTAGAACGTGTAGGATGATGGTTTTAAAGAGGGTAACCAGAGTTCTTAGTTCTCTCAGATTTTCTTTCTTATGCAAATGATTCAAAGATTGAAACGAATTAAAATGAGTTCCTTTATATAGGCACTAGTGACGAGAGTTAGTATGAGACAACCACCAGTTTAAATTCTCCTTTTTTAAAATGCATTAATTCTATTTTTTAAGGGGGTAGTTAAGAGAGTGGCTACATTTACTCTTCACTAACACTCATCTCTCTCTCTATTCCACAAAACCGTGCAACTCTTCTTCTCCCTCTTCAAGTCATTAAATTCCTTACACCCTTCCAAGAGGATAATTTGTGCACTAAATATTACAATTATTAGGGGCATCCAACAAGGCCGTCAATTCAAGGCGACACCATTTAATGAGGGAAAAGGTTACGAAGTAGAATTTTAATGTAGGTCTAATGACTTTTGAACTGTGCATGAGTAAAAAGAGGATAATTCTTAATTAACACCATTTGTAGATGCATTTAAGGAGGGTCCAGCCAACCATAGCAGTTTGAACTTTGAACGAGGAGGAGTAATTATGTCTCTATCTCTTGGAATCTTAATGTGAATTAAAGATAAAAGAAGGGTAGCGAATTATGAGTAAGTAACTCAAGGGGTAAAGGCGCAATAATTACATCAATTAATGAGTTTTTTTTAAGAGGTGGCTTGTAGAATGCTGAAGGCTAAAGAGAAAACAAAGAGAGCCTGACCTTATTGGCTTTGAAGTCCATGCATTAAATGTTAAGAGAGAGCGAGTGAATTTTTTTTTTTTTTGAGAGAATGCAAAGTTACTGTGCATATATATTATTTATGAGATAATTCTTTCTCTCTCTCAAAAATAAATAAAAAGAGGCAAGATTTATAGGCATTTTACAGACAAACATGAGAAATAAATGGAAAATGTGTGTCGATTGTAATTTTTCATAAAAAAATTTTAAAAAGTTGTCAAGATAGGTCTTACAGTCTTTATAGCATATTCAATACATAACTTTTTCAAGTATAGGGAGGAAATAAAGAAAATTTAACCTTAGCACACAAAAGAATAAATCATACTTAGCATATACTAAAACACCTACCCATTAACATGCAACAACATATAAAACAAGAAAACCACACACATAAAAGAAAATATTACTAGATTAAGTAAAAGAAAGTAAAAAAGATCAAGAAATTTTTTTTTTCCCTATGAAGGAAAATATACTAGTGCAAATTAAGGCTCAAGGACTAATTAAAATTTTGAGGATGATACACACATTACTAATTGTATTTATAAATAACACATCTAGATATTTCATTTGCATATTCTTTCATCAAACAATTAGGAATTATCTGTTCATCTTACACCTAACAAATAAAAATAATATATATGTTTGTAAATAACAAATAAACATAATCAATAAATGAAAAAAAAGAAGAACAAATAAACTATATTTCACAATAAACTACATGAATTCAATTCAAGTACATTATAAGATCCTCCTCTGATAAACATTATTATTTTTAATCAAGAAATACATAAACACATAAACTTTTATAAAAATAATAATAATCTAACATTTTAAAAAAATAAATGAAAAGGTTGATTTAAAAGAATTTATTGAACTTTGTTTAAAATTATAAAAAGAAAACAAAATGAATCAACATTATTCATCAACTTCAATATAACTATCTATATGACATTTAATCAAATAAAAAGGACAAAATAATAGGGATGCATGTTTATATAATACATGTTCATTTTCAAATATTAAATTTAACTAAAAAAGAAAAAATCTTACAAAATCATCCATACAAATTTAGTACTAATCAATCATGTAATTTACGGATATGTATAAAAACATAATGTGCAACATAACAAATCCAAAATAAAATGTGAGTTCAAACAATATTGTATTTGAAAGATAAAAATTAAAAATCTAAAATATTGAACATTTTTTACCAAGTTTGACATACATAAAAGAGAAATATAGATGAGTTGCATGGCAAGGATGAAGAGAACAAAGGATATGTGATATAGAAAAAAGAAAAAGAAAAAGTATATATATTCATCTCTTCCAAAAGCTTTACAATCATGAGTATTTATAATTACACAAGATTTCAAAATGCTCTTTTAAACTTATATTATTGTTAGATACCATTAATGTTGGGATACATTATTTATCCTTCACATCATTGAAAAGACTTTTATATAGTGATACTTTTACATAGATTCACCATTAATTTACTTAAATACCCTTTTGAGTTAATATAACATCAATTCTCATACCACTTTTAAAGCACACGGAAGACTAAAAATTAGAGAGATTTCTATCAAATAGTCACAAAAAATCACATAAATAGATTGGATATAAAATCTCACCCAAAAACTTAATCTATTACATGTTGTGAATTTTTATCATTTACATGTAGTTTAATTTTTTAATTTTTATTCAACATGAGATATCTTTATTCACATTTACTACCTCAATAACAATTTATGAAGAAAATAACTTTGCTTAGAAAAGGAAAATAATTTAATATTTTGATTTGTGTATGATTTAATTGAATTTTATATTAAAATTGAAAAGGCTTTAATTAAGTCTCTGTCACTTTCTTGAATTTAAGTGTTTTTTCTTTTATATTTGTATATATGATTTAATTGAACTTTATGTTAAAATTGAAAAGGCTTTAATTAAGTCATCCTCACTTTCTTAAATTTAAGTTTTTTTTTTTTTTACATTTTGTTATATAAATACAGAAATGGTTTAAAATTTTAATTTAGCTAAGTTGGATATATCAACTTATTGGCATGTATATATGCAATTCCATCTATATTTAGAATAGGCTTAACTATGTTATTTTAATTTTTAGCTTTTAATGCTAATTTAGTTTGTTGAGATAGTGTCACATACTAATTTTTAATTTGACATCAACAATAGGAAACTAAAAACAAGAAATTATAAAAAAGTAGAGAATAAAATAAAAAAAAATTCATTTAAAGAGACTAAACAAAAAATTTGTTAAAATATAAAGACTAAAAACATATTTAAACCATTAGATTATACTTAATTTTAAAAGGAAATACCTTGAGAATATTAATATTACACTTTGACATGGTGGAGTAAAAACTTAATTAAGATTTCACTAATATATATTTTTATATTAATTGTTAAATATGTAATTTAGTAATTCTTAAATTAATTAACTTGATTGGTTGGCACATTGGTGTAAGGTCTCATTATGTTCCATGTGCATTAGAAAGTCTTAGAGATACAAATTATAAAGAAGGGATAATCTTGAGTCCTTTGGCCTTGAAGACATTTCTTTAATTTTGGACAAATAATAATAATAATAATAATAATAATAATAATAATAATAATATATTAAATTATTATATAACATGTTCTTTTTTATAAAAATGAAAATTGATGAAAATAATTTAGTTTTTATAATAATTATTATGTTTTTTTTATTGATGAATTTGATAAATATGTTAATTTTGTTTTAAACTGTTATTGTCCACTTTTTCTGTGTGTACAACGTGAAAAATCTTATATGTAAAAGAACTTACCTATTTTCTAGCATAATAAGGTGGATGTTGATTTAGGAATATAAAATTGTGGTTGTCATTTTATTATGTTGTTGTATCACTATCAAAATTATATAAATATAAATTTAATGGGTAAATAAATTTAATATTACAATAATAATACCTAAATGATCTAGGCCATGAATTTATTAATAAACATATTCTGTTAGAGAATTGAAGCAGCAGAGTCATGTTTGATTGTTGATATCTACTATTTATATATATATAATTTGTGAGTTATAATTAGAAAACAAGCTTACTTTTGAGAGTCATTTTAAATAAACATGTTTAATTGTGTTGATTATCTTCCTTGTAAAATCTGACTTCTCATGTATTAAACTTAAATCACGTAGTGTAATTTGCATTGCAAAATACTTCCACGCAGCCAGGTAAACATAAAAAATTTACGAGTATTTTTTTTTTTCAAAAGCCAAACGACAATCAATCAATATCAGTAATAAAATACTAAAAAACTCAGGAGCATTTTCGACCTTATTTTTAATCCTCTCTTTCTAAAAATAAAATAAAAAGATAAATACTAGTGATATGGTAATTCTAAAATTGCATTTAAGTTAATTCCATCCAATAAAATTATAAAAAAACGCAGTGGAAGAACACAGTTGCCCGGCGAAGAGACCCCGTCCCCACTCTCGTGCCTAGGTTTTCTTCCTTTTTCAAAGAGCGATACACACATCACATCGACATTGGCATTGGAAATTGTACACGATGGGAGAAGAGAAGCGGCACCAGATGATGCAGAACCTCTTCGGCGATCAATCGGAGGAAGAAGAAGAACTCGATTCCGAACACGAATCCAATCCCCAACTCAATTACCCCTCCGTAACACCCCATTCCCCAATTTCACCCCCCTAATTCCTTCCCTATCTGCATTTCCAAGGCCGCGTTTGGCCCTCTAATTTATCACCTTTTTCGTTTTTTATTTTCAGGACGAGGGCGAGGGAGGGGGAGAGCAAGAGGGTGAGGGCGAAGTGGAGGGTCAAGGAGAGGTTGAAGTAGAGAGCGAAGTTGATGGAGAACCTGACCCTGGCGAAAGCGAGGGTGAGAGGGAGCAAAGTTCGCAAGAGGTTGAAGTCGAAGTTGCCGAGAGAGAAGAGAGCGAGGCTAGAGATACCGATAGTGATGCTAAAGAAGACGGTTATAGCCAGCGTGTTGTCACTAGCAAGCGTAGAGACGACGTCGTTGAGAGTGGATCTGAAAGGTCAGAGGAGAACCACTACACTCATCACGACGATGAGGAAGAAGTCGATGAAGCTCGAAGCCCCAGGTAGTGATGATTATATTGTTATCTTAGTGTTCTTATTTGTAACTTTTAGCTATTCATTAAAAAAATTTGAAGAGTTTGAGCTGGGATCTGAATTTGTTTTGTTGTTAATTAAGTTATTGCCTGGTTTGTTAGAATTCTTTGTCTTTGTTTATCGGATATTCTCGGGTTACTTTGTGAAAAAGCTCTCTGTGTGCACACATGCATTCTGCAGAGAGTACGTTTTAAGTTGCCTTCAAATGGATGTTTGTATGGTTGAATTACAAAAGCCATAACTTGGGGAGGTATTGTGAGGCATACTTTTATTGCCTGAAGTTTTTGGTGTGATTTGAACTAAGATATATGTGATGACATTGTTGTATAGTGTAAATGAAGGGGATATAGCACTTGTTATGTGAATTGGCTTCACCAAATTACCAATCAAAATGGTGGGGGTTTTCTTTCTTGTTTTTAATATTTATGATAAATTCATCACATTAGGGGAGGGAGTCTCGGAGGGGACTGTGGCGTTCCATTAACAAAAGAGGCCAGATGTAAGATGGAGCTTCCTTTTCTGTTCATACCAGTAACAACTTTACAAGTTCAGTACGTAGCAACTGAAATTAATTCAATAATTTTGGAGGTGGCACAGGAACAGTACTTTTATTTTGAGCGGGTTATTATTTTATTCTTATAGTGGAAATTTAAGTCTTCATTGTTCTTGTTTTCCCTCTAGAATTCATCAATTCATGATATGATATCTTCCTTTCTTCTGCTTCATCTGCTGAGCTAAGTTAATAGTCTTGATTAATGATACTGCACTGTGGGTATTGGGAAGCTAGCAGGCTCACAGTAAAGGCTAAATTTTCAGGTTTTGTCTGTGCATTTGATTTCAGTATTTTACTGGTGATTTGAAATGAGTCTGTCTGTGTCTGAGTGTGATTTCACGGTGGGTTGGCTGTACATATCTTGTTTTACATTGGCTGTATTGGTATGCATGTTACAAAAGTTACATTAGTTAGAGAATCATATAGAACAGAGAAAATTACAGATGACCTATCAATGTCCTTAATTATTTAATTTTTCACCTAGTGGGATAGGACTTGGTTGTTGTTGATAATTTGATCCTCTAACATAGCACCATCCAACAAGTTTATCTTTTCTGTTAACTCTGTTTAACACAGTCTAATAGAAAGGATATACTTTTTGTCTTTTGCAAAGTTAGAATAAAGCAAAAAGGAAGTTCAAGGACCAAAGTATTAATTTTGCCAATTTATTGTAATTGTTGCACAACGTTTAGACTTAAAGCTTGTCCTTTTTTCTAAAAAATGTAGTGGGTCACCCAGAGAGGAAAAAGATCAGATTCGTGACATGCATTCGGCCCCTGAAATTCGTGATGTATTTGGTGATTTTGATGATGAAGAAGAGGAAGATATGGGGTATGCAGTTCAGCAGGACATTGAACAAGATTCAAATGTGAGTATCAGGTGCCAATAGTGGCATTTTTCATTTATCTGTGAATTGCCCAAACTTTAAGCATTAACGATGTACATGATTTCCTGGGTTAGAGATATCCTGTGGAGGAGGAAGGAAGTTATGGAAAGAGCCTGAGACCAGAAGATATACTTGCTGACGAAGATCATCAATATGAATCAGAGGAGGAAAACATTGAGATGAAGACTAAAGAGAAGCCACTTGGGCCCCCATTAGAGTTAGAGATTCCATTACGACCACCTCCAGCTCTTCCAGAAAAGGTCTGCCTCTAATTATTAAGTTTGTTCATTTGGGTGAGATTGTGAGAAGCCTGTATTTTAGATGTTGTTTTCAAATTAGCTTTGACTCTGGATGGTAAATACATGTAATTGCTACACTTCTTTTGCATAGTTTACACCATTACAATTTAGAAGTTGGCATGTGTAGTGTGCATGAGTGAAAGTCTGGATTTTGAAATGTTTAAAGCAACGTATCTTGTAGGACTGTTTCTTGATACTTCCCAATGTCATGGTTGGTGAAATGTTGCTAATATGATGGGATTTGAACCATCTAGAATTATGATAACAAGGTGAAAAAGAATACATCTTATTATGTGCTGTCACTTCAGAGGATCTTATCCACACATGAAACTCCTTTTATAAATGATGTGAATTTCTGGTACAGTATGTTGAATTCAATATTCAACTACTCACATTTTAATCTCTCTCTTGTGGCAGATGAACATGATTAAAGTTTCCAACATTATGGGTGTTGATCCAAAACCGTTCGATCCTAAAACATATGTGGAAGAGGACACCTATGTAACTGATGAATCAGGAGCCAAAAAACGTATACGCTTGGAGAACAATATTGTCCGCTGGAGGACTACTAGAAATCCTGATGGCACAACATCGGTAAGTAATTGTATATCATTGTAGTTTCTTATGCATGCTATCATGATCACCCATGTCTAACTAAAACTAAAGAACTGGGATGAAGGACATTCTGATATTCTTCTTGTATAACTTTTTTTTTCTCTTCGTTTATATCCTTGTATTCCTTTCTACTATACCCTTACACTTTTAGTTATGTCATACAATAATTAACTTTGAATATCAAGATTCATACTCAGATGGATTCAGGATAGTCAGGGCAAATGTATGCAACAAATATTTTGGAGTTTACAATTTCTTGTGTATGACTTAAATTTTGTCCTTGCTTGACAACATCATATTTAGTTTTGAGGCATATGGATGGACAAGGTTTTTGAGAACTGCAGTAGGTTGAGAATTTGAGAAGTAATTTTATGACATTTTAAGGATTTGGGGTGTGAAATTTGGACTTGATCATTTCTTCCTTATTTGCTGAGATCATAGTAGTCAATTGATGGAAACCAAAATGCAAGTATTATTGAATACCAATAAGAAAAAGGTGAATACACATAACCAGAGCCTATGGCTCCTACAGATATCCCAATAATACTGGAATTCTGCTCCCTCTAACAAAATGCAACAACTTACAATTTCCCTAGTGCCTCTTCACCCCCCCTCCCCCTCTCACTCTCATAATGCCCCTTTAACTAACTCATCTATTGAATTCCCTTTTTTGCCCCCTTGCTCTTTTTCTTTCTCACATACACTCTCAACAGAATCTAATAACTGATCCCCTTCCCTTAGCCTGTCATTTGGGCCAACAGCCCCATCATCAATGGTAGGCTATAGCGAGGCTACAGTGGAGTGGCCTTAGGCTGCTACAGGATTCAAATAACAGAGCAGGTTTCAATAGTGGCCGTTGCAGCTGCAATAGCAGCTTTTCACGCTCTATAGCTGTGGTACCATGATATAGGCTTCAAAAACCCATTTTTACCTGTGACACAATTTTGTTTGGGTGTTATTTTGGTGAAATTGTAATTTCTCCCCCATTTTCTGATTCATTTTTTGTTTTAGAAACATATTCTTCCTTGACCATTCACACAAAATGTTATCTCTGTTTTGACCTCTGTTCCTTCACCCTTTACTGGACTATTTTTTCCCTTGTGTTCTGCTATTTATTCTTCCTTTTGACATCCCAGTTCACATCATGGTAATTTTCATCTAATTTGTAATGATCTTATTGTGTCTAGACTAGATTGATGGTGATTGTTTGTGTAAACTGACTTATTATTTACCATGGATTTCTTTCATTTTATATTTTTTTAGTATTTATATGTGCAGTATAAATTATATAGTTTGTGTTATAATATTGAGAAAGTAGCAGCCAACCCACTTCCCACTATAGCATTTTCAGAGCCAGCTGCTAGGTTCTGCCATGCCACTATCTGGGATTATTAACTATGGTTTAGATTCTTCTAGTTAGGCTTGTGAGTTTAGACTAGGAGTAATTAAGATACCATGCCTTACCAAATGTGTATGTTAAACTAATTTGATCAATGCTTATATGCATGTTGTTAATGAAAAGTCTTCTATGCCTAAACCAAGAAGAAAGCACTTTAAGTGGTTTTACTGAGTTGGCTTCAGTTGCAGTAGGTTAGACTTGTAAAAGCATACAATTCAATACAGAGGATCACTATTTTGACAACCATGTGTTTGGGGCTAGGTGGCTTAATCATTTAGTGAGATTAGAGTGTGAGGAAGTACTTCAGCCAAGTCAAAAGTACCAAATAAAAATGCTGGCAAAACACTTGACACTATTTTAAACACACTTTTTATTATTGGCTAAATTTTTTTGAAAATCACAAAGTTATGTGAGTCCCACTATAATTATGTCAAGCTAACTAACCTATTGTACTAACTAATGGGTAACTAACATATTGTAACTACTAATGTAGGTTACCTAACAATACTCCCCTCCTAAACATTCACCTTGTCCTCTAGGCTATAGTGGCTGCAAAACAAAGTTTTTAATGGTTTTTTTTTTTTCCAGTTTAAAGCATGATGATAAGCCAACTCCACCTTGCAGCCCAAAAATAGCTCCCACTCCTCCTGGGTCAAACACAAACATGTGAATACTCCTATGCTCCCTTTGTGTTATGATTTCTGTGTTGTTTTTGGCCATGGAATGGAGCATCATAGGCTCTGTAAATAACTGAGATCCCGCAGCTCCCTTGTGAATTGCTACACTACTGCACATGGTTGCAGCGGATAATTGTCAAGATCCTCCACTTTAACATTTTGGTTCTTAGGTGGGTTGATCATACTACCAAAACCCAAAACTTTCACTGTTGCTGTTGGTTCAGACATTGACTCTCCCCTCATGCCAAACATAGGACCTCCCTCAAATTTTGCCTCTACTTTACAACCCAAAGAAACACCCATTTCTATGTTATCTCTGCCACTGTGATTCTTCATCTCAAGAACTTCATTCTTGTTTATGTTTTCGACTGCTTTGTTCAGAATGTTGTTGGGTTGCTTTTGTTGTAACTTCCTTGTATTTGTTTGTTGCCCTTGAGTTGTTGGTTCTGTTCTCACTAAGACTTCATATTCTCTTTTGTTCTCTTGCACCAAAGAACCTTGATCTTCAACCAAACTGGCAGATCTCGGTCATATTCAGGATGGAATTATTTGAACAAAGCCGTCACGAAGGCCCACCATGATCCACTTGGATTGTCTTCTTTCCACACAAACCACCAAACAAATGCACATTCCCACATAACCTTTCGAACTTTATGCATCTTTTCTTCTTCAACTATTGCTATGGCTTCAAAGTGCTGCTCCACATTAATCAACCACCAATAGGCTTCTGTTCCTTCAAATTCTGGTATCTCCACATATACTTTCTTGAACTCTTCAAGAACTTGCGTCTCCATTCTTGCTCACCTGAACACCTCTTGGATCAGCTTCAAGATTGGAGCTTTGATACCAGTGGTAGAACTGGGTATCTTATTGAGAAGAATTACGGATAAACCCTGATTATGGAGAGAACACTGCAGTTCTTTGAGGGACTGCTCCTCCCAATTCAAAGGCCTTAATGCTCTTACAATTGACAAGATCTCCCTCCTCAATCCCTTCTACTTATTTATAGACAACATGCCTAATAAACTATGTCAAGCTAACATATTGTACTAGCTACAAATGGGTAACTAACATATTCTAACTACTAAATTACTAATGTGGGTTACCTAACAGTCTCACTTATGCTTTTTAGTTTCCAATATATTTTAGCCAATAATTAAGAGTGTGTTCTCAAAATTGTGTTTTGAGAGTGTGTTCTCAAAATTGTGTTTTGAGAGTGTGTTTCTAGCATTCCTCTAATACTAAATAGAAATAAATTCTCCATGTTCTATGTTTACATAAAACCTTTAACTTCATACAATAACCAAAGCCTTTTCTCACTAGATGGGTTGGCTATAGCAATCCTATCACTATTTGCGTCAAAAAGGTTTTCAGGCCCTAAATCATATATTGAGTTGGTTTAACATATGGACAGAATATATTGTTGTCAATTTTCTTATGCATGTGCAAAGTCAAATTATTATTACTTAATGAAGGTGAACTCACAAATAGCCTAAGCATGAAAAGCAGTTAATATGTATTGCTGTTAGGAACTTGGGATGGTGTAGAAATAAATAAAAATTTATTGTGAATGTGCTTATATGTAATCTTTTGCATTACTGGATGTAAGTAAGAACATGGATGAAATGGGTGTATTTGTTCTTAATATGTTAACTGTTCTTCAAACTTTAAGGCTGGAATAATTTCATTTGTGTTGCTTCACTTATTTTGTGGTAAAAAATGCCATGCATGATTATGTTCATGAATAGTTTTTTTTAAAGAAATAGAATCACTCATTTCCTGCTATTGTAGTATGAAAGCAATGCTCGTTTTGTGAGGTGGTCTGATGGCAGCCTTCAGCTATTAATTGGTAATGAAGTTCTTGACATATCAGTGCAAGATGCACAACATGATCAAGCACATCTTTTCCTTAGACATGGAAAGGTGACTATCATTATTTCCATGGATTTCTCAATGAATTAGTGTGTCCCCTCTAATGTAATTTATGTACATGCTTACAGGGAATCCTCCAATCACAAGGAAGGTTATTAAAGAAAATGAGGTTTATGCCATCTTCCTTGTCATCTAACTCTCATCGGCTGTTGACTGCTCTTGTTGACTCGAGGCATAAGAAGGTTTATAAGGTTAAAAACTGCATTACTGACATTGATCCTGAGCGAGAGAAAGAGGAGAAAGAGAAGGTATAATCAGTCATTCAAAATAGTCACATGCTTATATTGTCTCTCTTGTGTACCATTATCCAATTTCCCTTTGGTTTCTACAGGCTGAGAGTCAAACAATCAGGGCTAATGTACTGCTTAACCGTAAACGCGAAAAGGTCAACCGAAAATATACTCCAGCTGTGGACAGGAGGCGCCAACTTTCTCCTGGGTTCTTGGAGGATGCTTTGGATGAGGTATTAATTTTAGGATTTGTTTCCTCTATAAACTTGTGTCTTTTTTTTTTTTTTTCTGCTTATGTATTTACTGCAGTTTTCTGTAAGCATATCTGCATAGTTATCCCGTGTTAGTTCCATCATTTATCAATGTTTCCTTACTTCAGGATGATGAAGCAGATTATTATGATTCTCGTCGTTCTCAGCGCCGCTTTGAGGATGATTTGGAAGCGGAAGCCCGAGCAGAGAAACGAATTATGAATGCTAAAAAGGTATTGTTTCTTATTCTCCAGAAATTTGTCCATTTGTTGATTATGTTTTTGTATTTATCATTAATGAGGGTTACTTTCTGGAATTTTAGTCGCAGGGCCCCAAAGATATCCCTCGTAAATCTTCCTTTCCACTTGCTAAATCCTCCCAGCACCCAATGGGTTACCCTGATGATGAGAGAGAGGAGTCTGAGTATGAAACTGATGATGAGGAAGATGAGAGGCTTCCTTCACGTAAGAGGGATGAGGATACTGAGCCAGAGTATGAGGATGAGGAAGAAGAGGAAGAACACTATGAAGAAGTGGCACAAGTTAATGATGCATCGGATGAGGAGGAAGAGGAGGTACTGCTTATTTTATTAAAAAAAAATTAGTTGGCTTTAACTTTGATCATAGGTCCATAGTGTTATTTCTAATTAGTTTCAGGTTGCTTATCAGTTATCAGTTCATCCTTTTGTTAATAAGGTATATTGCATGTATTAAAATTTTAATTTTACCCATTTATAATGTTTCCATTCTGTGGACTCGTTTGTAAAGGTGAAGTTATTTTTATTTTTGTTTAATGAACTATTTTCTGTTATCTGTGTCTTCTTAATGCTTGTACAACTTGTGGGGAGAGTGAAATAGCTTATCATGAATGGCATTGTTTGTGAGCAATTTTCTGCATTTGATCTGCTTTCTTGTCAGATGTCACAACTCACAACTATGGTTAAAATCTGACAACAAACTTCAGAGGTAAATGCTAAGATAGAACATTGGCTAGGAATAGAGCCATAATACTCTCTATAAGGCTGAACAAACCTCCTTCTGAGTTTTTGGGTTGAGTTAGTCCTAGTTTTTTGATATGATATAAGAGCCTATCTAGTTTGAATGTTGGGTCAGCCATAACGTGCACTAAATGTTGAGGCCTAGGTATGAGGGAGGTGTTAAGATGTCTAGCATCAACTAAAAGTAGAGCCACAATACTTCTTGTAAGGCTTGAGCAAACCTCTTCCTATAAGCTACCTTTTGGAGTTGAGTTATACGGTATACCAAGTTTTTTAATAGTAAATAATGGAGCACTATTTGTTATCCTGATTAAACTTTAATAATGTTGCTTGAAGAAGCTGGAGGCCTTTGTGTGGGAGCATGATATTCTTCAGCATAGATTTGGATTCTGATAAAATACTGCTTTGTATTAGTTTAGTTAATCATTAATGTTGCATCAATGTATTGAGCATCCTTATTGTGTTTGTTTCTTTCTTGTTGGTTTTCTTGTCATCATTTCTGCACTTGTTGGGAGATCAATATATGATCCTCCCCTAATTGTTCTACTTTTTTGAGTCATGGTGGAAAATAAGGAGGATAACACGATCGATTGCCTTGGTTTCAATACTATTTGGATGTTTTCTTGCAGGAACCAAAGCAAAAGAGCAAGGAGTTTAGAGGCAGTGCTAAAAGGAAGGGATTTGAATCTGATGAGGACTCTCCTCCAAGGAAAACAACCACCCACCGGAGAATGGCAGTTGTGTATGATAGTGATGAGGAATGAGTTTCTCCGAACCAGATTTTCATGGTTAGTAAAATGTGTATTGTTTTCTTATGCCCTTCCTTGCCATGAAATGATAAGCCATTTATCTCTTCTGGAAAAAGAGGAAACAAAGTGCTATCATTTTGCCATCACCCCCTCCTCCCTTCATTATCTCTGCATTTTTATTATTGGTTGGTTGGTTATACCTTTTTCTTTTTGTAAGATTTTACAATACTATATGAATTCTTCCAATCGCATTTTTCTCTTGTACGGTTTCAGAAGAGTAAGATTTCAAATATGAATTTTGCTGTGCTGTTCAAGGGAAGTCATACGCTATATGTTTTTTTTATTCAGGATCTTACAATCAGAATTGGGAAGAACTATGTGCATACAGTGCAGCTTTGGGATATGCAGCAAAGGCTGAGATGGGTTATATGTTTTCTCTCTTTCTTTATTTTTCTTGCATATCTAAACATCAATATTTCATCCTTACACATAAGGGGCCTGACACACTAATACTTATTCTCAGGTCATAATATCTGTTGTTGACTGTCTTGCTAATGGTCACCTGATCAGTGTAAATAAGTTTTTTTTTTTTTTTTTGTAATTTCCATTCCCAAATCTTTCCAAAATAAAAGAGCTATTTCTTTGTAATGATTCATGGTAACATTCAGATATTTTTCCCAACTGAAAGTAGTTGAAGAACCTTAAAATTTCAGTTCCTATGAGCAGAGCAGAAGACGAGTTTTCCATATGTTCGTTTTAAAAAGCAATGGCCAAATTTTCTTTTTTAACGACGACTATGGATCATTGTCTTATATCGTTAGTGCAAGTCAGCCTTAAAAAAAAGGCTCGTGTAGCAGGGGACAAGTGAAATAGTGTTGTAGTATTTCTGTCCTGAAGAGAGTTCGCATAAATTTTAACTCGTTAATTAAGCAATGATGTGGTTTACTAAATTTAGGTCTACATTTCATTTAATGAGATCTATATATCTAACAAAAAAGTGTGTTAAAGAAAGTTGCAAAGTGTTGTATTTTCCTTTTTGTCATACTGACAAGTAAAAAATGAAAATAATTGTTTTGAAGATAAATGCAATACTATTTTTCTATTAAAGGAAAAGTGTGATTAATTTTACAGTTGCTCTGGGAAGAAGCATCTTGCACAAGTATGAGTTAAGTTAGCGAATTACATATTTAGAAAGAGGATCAGGATTTATATTCTGAAGAGAAAAATATATATATAAAGAGAGAATTAAATGTAACTTCAATTTCTTTTTTGGCAACATGCGATCATACACGTTTCGTTTGTTTTCCTTACGAAAAGTTGAAGTTATAATATTTAGTGCGCAATAGTAGGGTCATTTTTTTATTATGAAATTACTAAAATATAATATTTTTGACAAATTTACCTGAATATAAATTTTTCAAAAAAGTGCCAATGATAAAGTTCAAGTTCTAATATTTATTGTGCACAATCGACGGTCATTTTTTTATTATGAAATTACTAAAATATGATATTTTTTTACCTGAATATAATTTTTTTTTTAAAAAATGCTAATGATAAAGTTCAAGTTCTAATATTTATTGTGCACAATCGTAGGGTCATTTTTTAATTATAAAATTACTAAAATATGATATTTTTGATAAATTTATCCGAATATAATTTTTTTAAAAAAATTGCCAACGATGATTTTACATATCAAATAATTCTATATATATAAAAGTCATGTTGACGATTTTAGGGTGGCAAAAATAATAATTTTTTACATTTAAAAGTCACCATTAGAGGTTTTTTTTTAAAAGAAGAAGTAAAAAACGATACTAAAAATTACTATTAGCGATTTTTGACTGTCAAAAAGTTTTTACATTTTAAAAGTTGTCAATAACGAACTTTGATCCATGAAAATTATTTTAAAAAAATGTTGCTTAGTAATAAGTTGTTCGAAAATTATTTAAAATAAATGTTGCTTAGTAATAAATTGTGAATGAAGATTTTGAATTGGTGAAGTTATAAATAATGTAATCCTCATTGATAGCAAGTCACTCTTCAAAGCCCTAATATTGCTGAATCTCGTGTTTGTTAAAAGAAAAAATGAGTGTGACAGTTGTAATTTATTTTAATGGTGAGATTCTAAATAATGTATCATTTAGAGATTTAAAGTATTGGTTTTGTCAATGTATTGATGTTTCGTTTCCAAAAACAATGGAAAGTATTATGTATTGATATTCAATCTCAACATATAGCGGTTTCATGCAACATCATACAATTCAAATAACCAACAATAATAATGTTCAACAAATATTTCAAATACATCAGCAACGTCATCCTTCAAGTGGTATCATTGAGTTGTATGTTTAAAATAATGAGTTTCAAGAAGAATATGCGAGTACCATGCTAGACACAAGGATAGAATGGAAACACAACAACATTGAAAGTGATGACAACGACTTTGTAGAAGAATATAGAAGCGATGAGGATTTTGATGATGATGTTGATGATGAGAAGTACCCCATTTAGTTGGGCAACATCCATTTGAGGAGCCATTGATATTATGAATGCTGCTAAGTTTCCAAAGCATGCCAACTTAGGTATGTAAAATTTATTCTGTTAATTAGTTTATGTTTGCTATTGGTAGGAACACAAAGAGAGATGATAAATTATATGTTGGAAGAAAATTCAGTGATAAAGAAGCTATTATACAAACTATAAAACATTATAGTATATCAAAAGGAGTAGACAACAAAGTGTTCGAGTTAGAACCAAATACTTTTAATTGCAAATGTATAAGGTATGACATAGATTACATGTGGCTTTTTTGAGCTAGCTTAAGAAAGATCAAATATTTTTGGAAAATTAGAAAATATAATAGTCTACACACTTGTACTAGTGGAAGCATTTCTCAAGATTACAAAAATTTGGATATAGACGCAATTGTAGAATGTATAAAGCTAATAATAGAATTTGATCCTTTTTTTAGAATAAAACTAGTGATTGGAGAGATTCTGTCTCGATTTGGGTACACAACAATGTATCAGAAAGCATGGTTGGCAAAACAAAAGACAATACAAAAAGTATTTGGTCAATAGAAAATCTCATTTGAAGCTTTGTCACAATGGTGCATAGAAATATGTGACGTTGTCTGAGGATTTGTTATTCAATTAGATGCTGCAGAGGCTTATCGTAATTCACAGTGATGAATTGGCTCCCAATGTTCAAATTTTACATCAAGTGTTTTGAAATTTTGGTCCTTGCATTAGAGCATTCTGACATTGCAAGCCACTTATGCAGGTTGATGAGACACATTTATATCGTAAATACAAGGGAGTTCCACTAATGCCAATTGCACAAGATGAAAATCAGAATATACTGCTGATTGCCTTCCTTGTTATTAAGGGTGAGACAACATATGCTAGACATTTTTTTCGTTGAAAATTTATGAAAATACTTTGTTATTGAAGATGGTGTTGGCATTATTTCTATCGTCACGGGTCAATTAATGCATCAATAAGAAGAGGTAATGGACAATGGAAACCTCCATGAGCATTCCATATATATTGTATCAGGCACATTGCTGCAAATTTCTTGTGATCAAGGCTCCCTACTTGCATAAACTTATCGTCTGCATAGGTAATAAACCTCATTTCTACATTTGAAATAAAATAAAAAACATATTATTAGATGACATTCTCCATGCTTAATAAATTTGAATTTGTTATTTGTAGGTTATTCTAAAACCGAGCATGAATTTAATATTCATTATGAGCGAATACGGGAACATGAATAAATCTATATAAACTAGCTTAATGAAATTTCACGAGAAAAGTGAGTTTTACCATTTGACGGCAGACATTGATAGGGTCATATGACAACGAATCTTGTTGAATGCATTAATTTGGTATTAAAAGGTGCTCGCAATCTACCTATTACAACACTTATTAGAGCCACTTACTTCCGATTGATATAGTTATTTGCATATAAAAAAAGCGAGGCTTATGCACGAAAAAATGTTGGAATTTTTTTCTCTAAGAATATTACAAGTTGTCTTCAATCAAACGAGTATGGCTCAAGAAATCTTCGTATCACTCAATTCGATAGACATCATGAGACTTTTCATGTTCAGGATTTATCCAACAACCAAGAATATAGAGTTCATCTAAGACAAAATTATTGTGATTATGGAAACATGTAGACTGATTGATATCCATGTCGTCACGTAATTGTTGCTTGTTGTAGTCAAAACATTGACTAGCGTGCTTATGTGAATGAAGTATATACGATTAATAAAGTATACAAAGTCTATAAGAAAGAATTTTGGGTTGTCGGGAACAAATCCAAGTGGCGCAAATATTGAGGTCCCAAGCTTTGTCCTAAACCTACCCAGCTACCCTAAAGCGTACTTCAAAAGGTAGTATGAAATCAAATTATTTTCATAATGAAATGGATATGCGACAAATGTGGCGACCATTGCGTTTGGTCTTTATCGAGGCAAAAACTACAGTCATAGAAGTTGTCCTAATAATGATACTTTACTTGTTCTTATGTTGTTGTTCTTTAACATTAATGTGACTATCTTTTATATTAATGTGTTGTTATTGGTATGTTGCAATTTGTTTACTTACTGAATGTTGTTAATTTAATATTAAACCTTTTATATTTTAATTACTTACTTAAAATTATTATGTTAAAAAGATGACATTAATAATATTTAAATAAATAAGAATGCATTCAAGAAAATAAGAATATACTTTAATTTCACCTTTAATAAAATATTTCATTAGTAATATTACAATAGGAGTTACTAAATCCTAAATATACAAGCATATTTAGAAATACAAAAATTACTAATACAAAAAATGCTAGTATAGAAATGATTAATTTAGAAATACTAATATAAAAATTAAATTACATATTAATAATATGACTATCTTCCTTTTTTCTTTTTCTTCTTGATTAATGAAGGACTATATCTATTAGGAGCATGTGTAAAGGGACGTAACTTGCGAAAAAGAAATTTACTTCGCCTTTTTAGCTAACTTGCATCATCTCCTAAATATTGAGTGTCTAGGTCTTCATTTGTTGCATCCTTATGTGGTATAGGTTTGGGCTCCAATGCATGCATGAATGATTAAGTATTGTGTAATCCTATTGTGTCAAATCCCATAAGCTGATTGGCATAGACTATTGCACTGGAGTAGCATCATACATTAGTGTCATAAGTTGTGGTTGATACACATCCTCTTGATCTAAAGAAACATATTCCATAGTTACTTCGTCATTTATGTCAAAGTTAGGAGGCAAATTGTTCTAGGAAGGCAAAGCTTCATCTACCGCAAAATCATATGTTGAAATAAATTCATGAGAAATTTCACAAGTACTACTGCAATCAACTGATCTTCAACCTTATTCCTCCATGCTTCTTCAACGACAACCAACATCTTTCCTACTTACAGACATACGTTCTTGTTATGGTTGTAGTGGTTGTTCATCTCATTGAAAAGGTTGTTACTCATTTCTCTGTGGTGATGAATAATAATTTTGATTTGGTTGTATAGAAGCTGATAAAATTCTTTATGGCTAAATAGGTGGTGTATCCATACAAATCTCTTCATGCTCAGAAAGTATCGGTTCCATAGGTAACAGTTCTTGTTGAAATTATCAAATATAGAATATTATATAACATATCAATACAAAAATTAATTAATTTGATAATTAATTAATTTGAAAAATACTCATACTTTTTTAAACGATAATCTGCATGCAAATTAGAAATTACTAATTAATTAAATATTAATTTATTCACTGCTTATATTAAATTATAATTTTATTACATGTTAATATATTACAAAAATATATTACATGCACATTTATAAAATAATAGTCCATTATAATAATATTATCAACAAAAAAATATTCCTAAATTAACCACAATAATTTGATAACATAATTAACAAAATAATTAGAGTAACTCAAAATTAGAAATAAACATACTTAATAATTTAAAAAATTCATAATAATTACTATTCAAATTATAATTATTTAAATTGATATAAATAATTATTAGGGAACGTTAAAATGTATTCAACTATTTTTATTATAATATTACATTTATGTTATATACAATAATTTTTATTACTTTTTTAAATAAATCATAATATTTATCAAAAACTCTATTTACCAAATATAAAACATTATATTATTTTCAATACAATTATTAATAAATTTCTAACGCTCATAATTTTTTTAAAAATAATCTACATGCAAATTAGTAATTACTAATTAATCACAAATTTTAAAACATACACCGCTTATATTAAATGGTTAATTTATAAAAGATATTAAATAAATTAAAAAAATATTATACTACTCATAAGCAAATTACATACACATTTATAAATTTTATTTCATTATAACAAATATATTAACAAAAATTTATTACTAAATTGACCTAAATAATTTCATAACATAATTACATTATAATATAATATACTTTTTAAGTTGTATATAAAAAAATTATAATTTACAAAATACATTAATGACAACATTTTTTAAAGACAACAATTACAAACCATACATTATTATATTTTTTCAACATAAATTCAAAAATATCTATTTTAATAATTATAATATTTTAAATTTTAAATGAATTTTTATTATTTATTATTACATTATGTTTAGTCCATAATAAACTATTACAAAAAAATTTACTAAATATTAATGAAGGTTGATCTGAGTAACAAACGACTTGATATCTCTAAAATAAAACTTGAGTTTGAGTCTTATATATATAAAAAAATCTCTAATAATAGACTCATTCACCACATCCAGCATTAATTTTTTAAGTAGTTTTTGGGCAACTACATTAAAATAATTTTCTTACAATTAAATTGGTTAATTATTATTTATTGTAGCATATGAGTTAACATTCTATAGCCATAATTCAACAATATTTATTTAGCACTTATGGCGTGAGTTAAATTTTTTTTAAATATCATATGGTTGATAAAAATTTTAAAAGTGAAAGAAATTAAATTTATAATTTTGCTGATGCTTTGTTAACTTTTAGTTATTATTTATTTAGGTTGTAGCTTGTAATTAAATTTCTTTTACTAATATCTTTAGAACTGCATTTAAATATCTTTTAAAACCACGTTAATGTAAAAATAACTATGAAAAATCGTGAATCTTTTGATTTATCAAACAGAAATTTAAACACATCGACGTGAGTTGCTTATTTAATGATGATTTATTTTTATAAGTGCATTAAAATAATAAAATATATAATAATTATAATAATAATAATAATAATAATAATAATATTATTATTATTATTATTATTATTATTATTATTATTATTATTATTATTATGTAACTTAAAGAAATAAAAATAATAGAAAATAATTAATTATGACAATTTTATAAATATATAGTTGTAAGTATGTATGTTAATTTTAATAAATAATATATATGAGATTCAAAACTCAATTTAATCCAATATTTCTCTTTTGTCATCTTTTATTTATTTTGTAAATTCAGTTTTTATAGTTTAAACAATAAATCTAATCGGTTCATAAACTCATCCTACATTAGAATATTATCTTTTTCCATCCATAATAATGAGATTAGTTAGAATTAATAATATAAAAATTAGTATCATTTACAACTGTTATGTAACTAAAACTAATTAAATTTATAATAATTTTAAAAATATATATTTAAACACTTTTCAAATAACTTGTATTTTTTTTATCAAATAATATAGCAAAATTAAATTGAATAATAAAATGATCATAAAATTTAGAATGTAAAAATATTAATTAACTTCAAAGGTATATGTCATAAAATATAAACTCGAACAAAAATTTAAAATTATATTATTCAAATTATATTATTTTAAAAAATGAGAGGGGTTTAGGTTTTAGAGAGATTAGTCTAGTTAATTAGTCCTTTATTACGAAGCTTTGTTGGAGATTGATTACTTCTCCAAATGAGTTATGGGCCAAGATTTTGTGTGCTAAATATAGATTCTCCTTAGGGAAAGATCCTCTGGTAAATTATGGTCATAATACCTCTTTTTTATGGAAGAATATAGCTTCTGTTTAGGAGTGTTTTTACTCTGGCCTAGGTTGGTCTTTAGGAGATGGATTCATCTCCAGATTCTGGAAGGATAACTGGATTTCTGATGTTCCTATTCTATCCTCTTGTGCCACTCAAACTATTCCTGAGGAGGAGTAAAATGACCCTGTTGCTCTTTTCGTTAATTAGGGAAATTGGGCCTGGAACAAATTTATGGATCTGCTTCCTAGTAATGTTTGCTCTATTCTGTCCACCATTAGACCCCCTACTATGGCTAATAATCATGATAAATTCTACTAGAAATTAACTAATAATGATTATTTTTCAATTAAATCTGCTTCTGAGTTAATTTCCAATTTGCATAATAATTCTCCTATTCATTACAAGATTTTTAAGTTGGTTTAGGCTTGGGAAGGTCCTCCTAAGATCTCCACTTTTTTATGGAAAGTTGCCCATGGTAGGCTCTTAAAGAATGAGGAAAGGTTCTTCCATAAAATGGCTGCCTCGTCTGTGTGCGCTAGATGTATGGAGGCCCCTGAGATTGTGATTCATGTCCTTAGGGATTGATGGGTAGCCAATATTATTTGGAGTCACTTTCTTCCCCTAGTAAGTGGGTTCAATTCTTCAGCTTAGGCTTATCCAGTTGGCTGGAGTTTAATATCTCCAAACAGAACTTTCCTCTATACCCTAATTGGAGCATTGTTTTTGGGTTTGTTGCTTGGAATTTGTGGAAATCTCAGAATATTTTTATTTTTCAGAATAACAGTCTTACTTACCAAGAGTTGTTAAGTAGAATTTTGTTTGATGTTGATTTTTTTCTTTCCTGGAGGCCTAGGTAGAAGACGGTTGTTGATGTTCAGGGTACTCATTGTATGGTGTAATGGATGCCTCTCCTGGCTGGTTTCCTAAAGCTTAACACTGACGGTTCAATTTCTCATTCCTTGGGTAAAGCTAGCTGTGAGGGATTGATTCGTGATTCTACTGGCACCTTCCTAGTTGGTTTTTGCAAAAATCTTGCCCTTTGCCATCCTACTGTGGTTGAGCTTTGGTCCATCTTTTGGGGCCTCCATCTAGCTGTTGAGAGGAATTTCCAAGCTATTTGGGTTGAATATGATTCCAAAATTGCCATCTACTTGCTTGTGAATATTCAGAGTAGTACTCACCCCTTTTATTTTGTTATTTGCAAAATTAGGGATTTGATTAGGAACATTAAGTTTATTAGGTTCAGTCATGTGTTTCGAGAAGGTAACTAATGTGCTGATTGGTTGGCTAAGATAGGCCCTAATCTTGATATGTCTGCTTCTCTTTTTGGTAGGGCTCCCTCTTCTTTAGAGCCTTTTTTGAGACTGAATTCTTTATGAAATTTGTGGTCTAGGCCAGTCGTCTAGTTTTGTTTCTCTTTGG
This sequence comes from Abrus precatorius, assembly GCF_003935025.1. Lineage (NCBI taxonomy): Eukaryota > Viridiplantae > Streptophyta > Magnoliopsida > Fabales > Fabaceae > Abrus > Abrus precatorius. The sequence continues at coordinate 14,414,874 of NW_020874292.1, forward strand.
GTTGTAAGTCTCGTTTAATACTGAAAAAAACATGAATATTTTACATGAAAACTATTTAAAAAGGAGTAATAAAAAATATTTTTAAATAACAATAAACTTATCTTTAAATTCAAGATAACAAACTTAAAAACATAGATCTAACGTAGAAATACAACTGCTAACGTTTAAATAAATGTGAATTTATAGTTAATTAATCATGAAACCTGCACTAAAATTTTTACTTTATCCTTAATTAAAATTGATTGTATATAATTCAAATTAAACGAAACTATCTATTAAAAACAACATTTTTATTTAGTTTTTATTGTTATCTCTTTGTTTTTTCTTTAACAAGGAGCGAAGTATTAAAAAGAAGAAGAAATGGAAGTCTCTAGTAGCTTCTACTGCATCCAAAACAAAACTAAGGAACTTTCTAGAAGCAACTTTTTCCAGTAAACCAATAGGCATGCATTCTAATTTCTATTCTTCCACAGTTCGTCATACCTGAGACACTTCCATTGTACGTACATTGCTCAACAAATTGTAATTCTTTCATTTTTCGTTGGTTTGATTCGATTCGATTAATCGTTCTTCTCTCAATTCCCAAAAACCCTTGCGCGATAAGGTTAGTAGGATTGCTAACAATCACGTCCTCGTTATCATAATTATATATTATTCCTATTATTTAATACTATGAGTGGTTCATAATTCATTTAAACGGTTATATTATGTGTAGGCATAAATGAATCCGGAAAAGTTCATGCACAGAACCAACGAGGCTCTTGTGAGTGCTCACCGACTAGCAAAGAACAAGGGCCACGCACAGTTAACTCCTCTTCACCTCGCAGCCTCTCTCATTTCCGGCAAGGGAGGCATTTTCTTCAAAGCAGTTTCCAACGTAGCGGGCGAAGAATTCGCATGCGGGGTAGAGAGAGTGTTGAAACAAGCGCTAAAGAAAGTGCCCTCTCAGTCCTCTCCTCATATAAGCCATTCAGAGAGCACAGGATACGCAAAAATATATTATATAAATTTAAGTAAAAAGTGTTTTAACTTTATTTGTTATAAAAATATATTATATATAAATATTAACATGAATGAATATTGTTATAACGTAAAATAATGGCTGAAATGATTTTAGAAATATTATTTTATTTAAAAACGTGTTTATAATTTTTAATAAAATAAAATTAAAAAAATATATTCTTGGTAGGAATAAAAATATGTAACAATCTAGTCTTATCCATATATTTAAATGAAATTTAAATTATATTGGGATGGTTGAATTTTTGTAAGAATGAGAAAGTGGATATATACAAGTTTCTAGTAAAGTATATATAACCGTTGTAATTGTGAAGTATACACATGCTCAGTGATTATATCACTCCAATGGAAAGATTTGAAGAACATGTCAATCGATGGAAGTTGACAGCAGCAGCCATGTGCCCGCTTGATGAATGCGTTCAGCACTGTCAACTGAACATTCATGACAGCCTCCCTCCCAAATTGTTTTACATTTTCGTAAGATAAGTTATTTTAAGATATTGATAAAAAAAAAAGTATAAATAAAAGTTTATTTTTATATAAAAAAACTATCAACACACTTTGTCGTAATTTCTAATGTAATTCAATCGTATTTTTCAATAAAAATATTTAATATATTAATTTTTTTGGTTAATATTTTAAAATACTTGTTAGTAAAATATTTTTTTAAAAGTAGTCGACTTATTCCTTGTTATAATTTTCAATCCTCTTCAAGAAGCTGAGGATACTTGGGGTTTATAATGTTCAAGGTTAGTTACTAAATGAGGACATGGTAGCTAAGGTACCCACTTCATGAATGTGAGAAGCACTTTCAACTCACATTTAGGATTTATGACACCCTCTTATCTTATGTCATTATACATTTTAGCAGAATACTTTTTTTTATGGTCAATGCAATACTTATTCTTTGTTTTAATTTTCAGCAAAGATGTGTTATATCCCCTTTTTCACTTTTTTAATGTTTTTATTATTTTATAAAGTAAGTATTAAATGAAAATTGTATATATTCATTATTTTTATTTAATAATTAAAACATTATAGTAAAAATAAACAAGTAAAATGATTTAAAGTTACTCTTTTCAATATTCTTCAGCTAGCTATTTAATATTGATTTATTAATGATCGAAGTTTCTAAGCCTACTATCTTAAATGACGGAATGGTATAGCAAGGTCGATAGAGTGTAATTAGTGTGGGGTTCTCTCCGAATTAATATTTATTGTCAATATTTTTAAAATCAAAAGTTATTTATTATAGTATTATGTTTTATTTACTCTTTTTCATAATAATTTTTTTAAAAAAATTGTTGACGCTTAATATAAGTTTTTTTATAAATTGTAAGAACGTTTATTATTTTCTTACGCATTTGTCTTTTTTATGCTTTTTAAATTATTATTTTTTTACATATATTAAGAATCTATTGATGTAATAAAAAAAATAATTAAAACATACTCCATTTAATGTTAAGAAAAAGAGGGAGAAAAACTGGACACAAGGTTTAGAATTTATTTGAAAATAAAGATTTTAAAATGGAGAGAAGAATAAAATTTATATTTTAAATAAATATATTTATAATTAATAATTTTTAAATAAAATATATAAATTAATATATTAACATAATTTTAATATATTGATAATATATTTTTATCATAAATAATATATATTTTTAATTTAAAATTTAAAAAATATATCTTCCTTTCCAAAAACTTCATTTCAAATATGCTTTTATAGTTTGTCATATGTAAGATATTTGAATTACACTTTTTCTTGTTTCAATGATTTTTTTTCACGTCTTTATTAATTTTATTTTAAAATTTAGAAATTAAAATTATTATTAAAGTTTTCTGATTACCTTAATATATTTATAATTTTTTACAAATACCTATTTTTATATTTATAAACTTTATCTTATTTTTTATTATTATAAATTTTAAATTTACTTTTAAGAGTCTTATATGTTAAATTTATAATTATATATATATTATTGATATTTAATTAAATTTTTTATTATATATAATAAAAGTATTATTTTAAATAAATTATATTTTAAATTTTAATTGTATTAAATATTTATCATTTTAAATTAATTAACTTTTATATAATTCTAAATTAATTATTTAAATATAATACAAAAGATATTTATTTTATTACTCTCCATCCAACCTTGATTCAGCCGCAATCAAATCAATAAACTAAGAAATACTATCTTTAATCGTATTAATAAATACTTTTTTTACCAGAGTTTAAAACTTATACTCCCTTCTCTTGAAAGAGAGAATGTAAATAAATTTCTTAGTTGTGATAAGCAATTATGTACATTTGTGACATGGTAAAAGAAGCTAACCAATTCCTTTCTTCCTTATTCCACACAATATCTTTTTATTTCCTTCGTATTATTCTTTCATAGTTTTTTCCTACACTTAAATAAAACAGAATAAATTTCTAATGAGAGTCTTAAGCATGGGTTAATTAAAAAACAATTAATATACTTTATTAAATACATATGATCACATAAAAACGAGTATTGAATGTTCTTTGCATATTTAATATAATAAAATTTTTACTTTTATTAAATATTTTTATTCTCACTTAACTAACAGAGTTTAGAACAATTTACATGCACATACATTCTAAGTAAATATTTTGTGCGTTTTACAAGTTTTTTTTAAAATTAATTTATTTTAAAATATAAAATATATAATTTAAATACAAAAAATATATAAATATAGTAAAAAAATTATTATATTAAATATAATTACACTGAAAATGATTATGAAATACTTCCTTATATACAACATTTTTTGTATATCCTATATATTTGTTATCCTTTTTAATAATAAGGATTATTATTTCTTTTATTCACGTTACTTTAAACAATGCAACATATAACTGACCATGGCTAAATACAGTTTTTAGTAAATATAATGCAATATAATCTGATGATTGTTCTTGACTTTTGTTTATTGTCATTGCATAACATATCTTTATTAGAAATTGTTTTCTTCTTAAAAGAAAAGGCCACTTGGAGTCACTTGTTCTTAAAACTATCTGCAAAATAAGTATATTAGCACCAATGTTGCTTCCTATAATTATTTTTGTCTTTAATTATTCACTCTCCTAAATGCATGATAAGGAGTCTTGTTCCATTGCACATTCCTAACGTGCGGTTGATGTTCTTAAGTAGCATAATTGACATTCTTTCTTTGAGTTGCAAGTAATGGAGAGGAAATCTATAAAAATTTAAAGTATATAAGAATTCTACAGGATATATAAGCTTTTGTTCAGTGATTTTATCAATCTGGTCATGTCACGACCCTTTTTTATAAAGAATCAATGACATACTACATTACTCTTTTTAATTCACTTATTTATTCGTTAGATATTGTATGCACTCAAGAGTATAAAATCTATCGCAAATTGTATTTTGACATTCACATTAATAAAATGACAGAACTCCATAATTATTTTTGTATAATACCCAAAATTTACATAAATTTATATATTTACAACGCTGTTTAGCAAGGAGTTCAAAATACAAGCTATTCGAATAATAATTACATTCCTTGCGAAATGTAGCAAAACAGTCTAGATCTATTTCTACACCCTATACTGGTAAAAGAAGTTGATGCTACTATTTCCCAAAATATCCACTTCATCAACCCTTAGCCAGACCTTCCAGCTTGAGAAGTAAACGCATTACTTGTACCCTCTACTCAAGTACCACCGTACAATCATCGCAGTACACATAACAACATAACGAAAATGCAAGGGTGAGCTTATATAATTAAACATCATAACTATAGAATATAAATATGTAACATGATTTAAACAACTAGTATATTTCACAGCATTCAGCAAACCAGCTTTAATCAATTGACGCAGCATGTTCAGTGTAACATCCTTATCTCAAAAATCCGTACAATGTATAAATGTTTCTTAATCTTTAAATCTGAACATCAATTTACTTAATATTACAGAAATAATTATAGAAAATTAATGAAATTTTCTCTAAGGTATAGTACTTGTTCAATTAATTCGATATAAATTAATATAAATGATACGACAGTAATTTGAAAGTCTGAATCTAAAACATAATAAAACAATTTAAGTTAAGAAATTTTAAACATGCATTTCATATATTGAGTAAATTAATTTATAAACCATGAGTCAAAATATATGGGACTTGAAATAATAATTACATCATTAAAATATTTACAACACATAAACATAGACAAGTCCTACAACAATCTTCCTCAAAACCAACCACTTAAGATCAATCCTACTCATCTTCAGCATCCCAACTCTTTATCTTAGCTAAGTCTTTCGAATCCAGATCTTCCTCTGATCCCAGATAGAGATCTCTTGAATCAGCTCTAACCTTTGTACTAGTGACATGCTCAAATGTCCATCTGGATGGTCTTTCGAGATGATCATGATCGTGGTAGGTGAATAGGTAAGTAAAAGTTGTCGGGGTCCTAACAGTACCTTGGTACATATATAGGCAGAGTCTGATGTATCCTACTTCTAGGGAAGTCAAAAGGGATACTACAAGAGTGATCCATTTCTATCATAACAAAAACCCTAGGTTCATCTTCTATAAGTACAACAAATTTAAAGTAATTTACTCTCTGATACTCATAAAATACATAATTTAACATAAAATGTATAGAATTATCTACTAGTCTAACTCTTCTCTAAGGCTCTGTCATCCCAATTCCCTGAAATTATTAGTAAGGATGAGCGTTTATTCTATCCTTTTATAATTATTTAGCATAAAATCATAATTTTAACATTTAGGCAACACATTCAATTTCACGAATTCATATTTACAAACATATTAACATCACACATAACATTTAATAATTTATCATTCATTTTCTTTTCTCTCATTCCAACACGCACTTCTAGCGCACTGTGATCATAAATATCGATGCCTTCAGCACTGCTCGAGGTCTTACTCAACTAGGTAAATAGTCGCCGGTTAGCTCATGCACACAGACACAACATGTGCAATAATCGAGCCCTTTAGCAAAGGCATAGTCAAGAGTCTAGTCAGGAAACGAGTGTGAGGCCATGTGACGCATTCGCTCTCATAAAGAGTGTGTACACATACACGAATGTCGCTCACCACCCTACGTTTCCCCAAGATTCTCATAGTCTCCAGACTCTATACCCCCAGTATATCTTTGTAACTATTCACACTAGATCAAATCCATAGCTGACTCTTAGAGTCATTCTCAGAATTATCCTTTCTTCCCACTCATAAGATCGTGCTTAGTAAAGCACTTCGATACTAATTCCATTCCACGCATACATTCATTGATACAATTTTAATCATAAACCTTCATATTCACATCATTTCCTCATATCATTTTACTCAGATATATTTCATAAAATCACACAAATCACTCAGCTAGCTCAGTAATATTTTACACTAACTAATCATCACATAATACATATGAACCTATACCAACCACTTAGTCTAACAACCACTTAGTCTAACTCATCAAACAAACATCTTTTCAACCATAATCAACACAACATATAACGCAATCATCTATTCTCATACCATATTCACATAACAGTGCTTTATGAGCATAAATAAATATTGCACTATAACAATAAAATAGAGTTCTCCTTACCTCGAAGTTGAGCTCACAAAGTTATATGGAAAAGGCTTAAGGTTCACAGATGAAAGTTTTCCTGAATATCATAAGATATACATAAGGAACAAAAACAAGAAAACGATCAGAAAAACATAAGTTTAATCCGAAGAAACTTACTAAGAATTACTTAGCTTCAACGTCCAAGTGTGATTATGAAGAGAAATCAGAGTTTTTGAGGCTTTTATCTAAATAAAAGGAAGAGAGAGTTAAAAAAAAACTTGAGAGAGGTACGTGAGTTTGTAATAAAATGAATTTCTCATGTAAGAAATCTCTTAAATACTCCTCAGCCCCGCGCATTCTCGCTTGAGTGAGGGGCAGCTCACCTGAGCGACGACATCTCGCTTGAGTGATGACTCTGTCGCCTGAGCAAGATATGCAGACAATGGTCTTGCCCCTTATTTTTTGATATGCTCGCTTGAGCGAGATGGTGTCTAGAAAGCATGTCATTTCTGCTGTGGGTCCTCACCTGAGGGACCTATCTCGCCTGAGGGAGATTCTTAGCTCGTCTGACCAAGATCACTCTCGCTTGAGTGAGTTGACCGTTGGACAATATTTATCTCATCTTGCTTGAGCGAGATAGCCCTGCAGCAAGATATTTCTGCACGCTCAATCTCGCCTGAGCGAGATTCACCTCGCCTGGGCGAGATCTCCTGTACCAAAACTCCTCTAAAAATCCTCCAAATTTACATCTAATTGCATTTTACCGAAAAATGAGAAGAGGGTGTTACATTCAGCCTATTCCCAGCCGAACTAACGCAAATGCAGCGAATCAGTTCCATCTGGTTTCACAGCCTAAGTAATCCAGAGGAACTATTTTGCCTTCTGGGAGTGATCCATCTCGGTATCTAATCCAGACACAGCACAGATCAGCATCCTAATCAGCTCTAAAATGATGTTAATGAATAGGATGCAACACAGCTACATCAGCATGTTACAGCACAGCAAAATATTCATTTTCAACCTCAACAATACAACAATAAATATATTTTTATCCAGCATTGACAGCACAACAAATTCTTATATTTTCAATTTCATCATTTTTAACCAGATATATTATTTCACCCAACAAAACTAAGTAGCTCACAATATTAACTAAATATTCCAATACGATTTTTTAAACAATCATCAAACAACAGAGGAATCTACTTAACTACACAAACTCTAGATTTTAGCCCAAAGTTAACTCATACAGCCCATTATTCTCAGCTAGAATGAAATAACTTATATAGACATCACAATTTCTATTAAATAAATTGGATCAAATCAAGTAAGCTCCCCTTACCTGGAATGAGTTCCAAAATAGTACTCCTAGTGAGTTCTGTAGAATGATTAATCGTTTAGGTGTGGAATACAGCTTGAGCAGCTCAGATCTACTCAAAATAACCTGATTTAAGTCCCTTGAGAAAGGGAGAGAAGAAACAAGGTAAAAATTGAGAATTGAGCTTCGAGAACTCACCTAGACCTCGATGAGATGGAAGATCTCGCTTTGATCAGGAAGGAATTCAGCTTTGAGGAAGTTTTCTCTAAGAGTAATAGGAGAAAGAATAGAGAGAAATTGAGAGAGAAAAGTTGTTTAGTGAGAAAATGATGTTTCTGGGCGCTGAGGCCCCTTAAATATCCCTCTAACATGCGCGCTCTCGCTTAAGCGAGCTACTTCTCGCTTGGATGAGCCAACCCTCACCTGGGTGAGGGGATAGATGGGGTGATCCTATCTGCTCTCGCTTGAGCGAGACTGATCTCGCTTGAGCGAGAACACTCAAGGATTTAATTATGTATGATAACTTCTCGCTTGAGCGAGGTTTCCCTCACTTGAGCGAGGTTTCCCTCGCTTGAGTGAGACACCCTGCACCCAGAACTATCAATCTTTCTCTCGGATGAGATTATATTGGTTCTCGATCATATTTCCTAGCTTATCGCATGTACAACACACTTAACAACTAATTTCTAACTGTTCTGCTCATCACACTTGCCAGCATCATAATACAACATTCAAAAATATATATCGCTCATCACATAGCAATTATACAGCTTTCACATTCATATTCTCCAATATATATAGATAATTCATACACTTTAAACATACACAGCACAATTCAAATGGAATGATAAATACACCGATCTGACAGGTCAGAGCTTCTGTAATACTTTATTGACCCTTTTATCATGTTTATGATATCATTATTAATATCATCAACAATGTCATTTAAAAGAGCAAGTATGACTCTCTCTTGCAGGTATTTTTCATCCCGTATTTGTTGTTGAAAATTTGGATATGTGCTTTCAAAAATTTATTTCAGTGAATCCTCCACTGGCTTGAGTAGATATTGGCTTGAAATTTTTATCCACATGAGAAGGTCTTCTCTTATTATACTAGTTATTGGTATGTTTCCATCTCCAACTTGTATGAGCCTTTTATTAAATTTATTTGCCAAGGAATTTACCTGACTTGAAGAGGAGTTGTTGATAATTTTCATACTTTTGGATAACATATAAATTTTGCAATGATTCCACAAATAATATTTGTCTAAAATCTCCTATAAGAAGTACTATTTTTCCTGCAAATGGCTTAGATGTATTATTAGGATATTTATAACCAACAATATCTTTGAAGGACCTATCAGGAGCCTCAAAAGCCAATCTATTTATATCATCCCAAACAATAAGATCTGTTTGAATTATTAATTAGGCAAGTTCAGTATTTGGTTTAATTGAATATATGCTCTCTTCAAAAAGATCTAATAGTATTTGAAATTTACTATAAGCTATTCTACCACCTGGAAGTAATAATGATGCAATACCTATAAAATTTTAAAGTAAGAATAAATGAGACAAATAAAATCATGTATATAATTGTTTATTAAAGTATTCTTTAAAATGTAAGAAATATTAATTTTTAATGGATAGTTTTATAATATTATGAAAAATAAAAAATAATTTTGATGATGCCAATACTAAATTTTAGAATTTTTAGATATGTGTAATATTAATAAAATAATAGTTATTGACATCTTATTTTGTTTAATAAATGAATATTTTGTCATGACATTAACCTTACCTTGAGCAGTTGTTTTTTCTTTAATAGAACTTGTGTGTATGACTACTCCAATTACATCTATTCATAAAATAAATAAATTTAGAAAACTAATTGATAAATAAAATATAAATTATATAAAAAATTTTAGTAAAGTTTTATAGCAAAATACATGTTAAGACGTTATTTCTACAATGACTTTTCAAATCTTCAAAGTTCACAAACTCAAAGATATAGTAAGGAATTATGTTATCATCATTTAATTCCTTAATAATAGTTGTGGCATATAATTACAACATGAAAGAATTGTTTTCAATCTCAGCAAATATATCTTTGTTCTTTGTCATTGAAAAATCTGTTATGTAGTATATTTTTCCTTCATTTAATATACCTTTGAACCTATAAGAAATACCTTGTCCTATGGAAGTATTATATAATTGCTCTATAAAAATGAAAAATTAATCAATTAGAAAATTTAAAAATAAATTAGGTTAGTTAGTTATTATACAACAACATATAAAAGACAACATAATTATAATTTATTAAAATAATAAATTTTTAATAAGAAAAATGTAAATATTAATACATTTTCATCAATTAGTACCATATCAGTATTAATTAACTCTTTTTTATAATATATATTTAGTGTATCCCATAATCGTAATATTTACACTTTTATTTTTCAAGCATCTGTTGTTAAATTCAGATCGTTAAGAAAAATATATTAATCTTCATTAGAATTTATTGTTCTCCTACAAAAGCATGAAAAACATAAAAGTAAATGATTACATGTGATGAATATAAGAAAATAATGATAGATTCAATACAAATTAATCAATTAAAAATAAAATTCAATACATGATATCATTTAAAGATAATACAACTTTATGCTTACTAAAAAAATTAAATTAAAATATACAACACAATTTAGTGAAACAAAATAAAAAGTATCAACCTCGAAAACATATGTACTTACGTGGACAGACAATTCTTGACTGCTGACATAATTGCAAAACTATCGATTTTAATTTTTTTTATACAATTCAAAGATAATAAATATAAATCAATTATAATTATAATTCTTAAATTATGCAAATTATTATCATTAATTAGAATAATTTTTAATTTAATGTAATTTTAAATTATCTAATATATAGTATTTTCATATGTAAACTTTTCTTTCTATTAAAAATATAATTTAATAATATATAATATAAATTAACAATTTTGTAAGTGTAATTTTTTTAATTTAAAGTACATTTTAGTGTTTGAAGTATATATTAAACTATAGATTATATTAAACTAATTGTTAAAATAATTTAAATATATAAATTTGTGAGTTCTCGCGAAAGTTCCAAGATCCTAATTTTTCCTTTCAAGAAAAGAGGGCTTTGGAGGCACTCCTAGGGTTCTCGCCCTAGCAATTCGGCAGTGGTTGCGAAAGCTTTCTGAAGTTCTGGAGGAAGACAAAATCGTTTCGGGAAGGGGAGCACGGTCCCTTATTCGTGAGCTCGAGAGTTCAGAGAACATGGAGAGGCATGAGGCTGAGAAGCGGTCCACAGAGGAACTGGATCTCATGGATCGGAGCACTAAGAAGATTAAGACGAATGAAGGGGGACAAACGGAGATGTCGATCTTAGGATTGCAAGGAGACTCAAGATCTGTTAAGAACGCATCTTACCAGGTGTTTTATGTACCTTGTTTTTCAAAGCTTTCATCCTATAAAGATAAGGTTTTAGAGTCAAGTGACGTAGATTTGATTTTAAATGGTGAAGAAATTATCAAAACTGTTTTGGATGATTTGAATATTGTTTTTGAGGTCGCGGATGATAATGAAAGTAATGATAAAATGCAAAACTTGTGTCCTAACCTAAAGATCCCCTTAGAGGATTATGAGGAATGGTGTGCTCTCTAGAAATTTATACTTATAGTTAAACTACTAGGGAAATCAATCAGTTTCAGTTTTTTTTTAAGTCAGAAGCTAAATAATATTTGGGGTAAACATGGGTCCCTAAAAATTCTTGATTTGAATAGTGATTTTTTCCTTATTAATTTTGAAAATATGGAGGATTATAAACACGCCCTGTTTGAAGGTCCCTGATTAATTTTAGATCATTATCTGCTAGGTTAGCGGTGGAGACCTCTCTTTAAACCTCAGGATTATAATCTTAGAAAGATAGCAGTTTGGGTAAGAATCCCTGACCTGCCCCTTATTATAATTCATTTTAGCATTTTTTAATTTAATATAATTTTAATTTTATTTTATATATAGTATTTTCATTTGTAAAGTTGTCTTTTCATTATAAATTTAATTTAATATTATATAGTATAAATTAATAATTTTGTAAGTGTAAATTTTTTAATTTAAAGTAAAATTTAGAGTTTAAAGTACATATCAAATTATAGATTATACAAAACTAATTAATAAAATAATTTAAATATATAAACTTATCTTTTTATTATAAATTTAACTTAACAATATGTAATATAAACTAATATCTTTATAAATATAATTTTTTTAATTCAAAATATATTTTGGTATTTGAAATACATATTAAAATATAGATTATATTAAAATAATTTAAATTAATATTACTCAAATTTAAATATAACTTAAAGTATAAATATAATTTTATTTTCAATTAAAATGTAGCTCAAGAAATTAATAGATATTTCTTTTATTGTTTAATTATTTCTATTCATTAGATATAATTTTACTTGACAATAAAATTTTTAAAAATTTTATATTTAATAATTTAATAATTTTTTATTAAACATCATTTACAAAAATATTGTTATTACCGTTTTTAATATAATATAACCATCAATTCTAAATAAAATATCTTTAAATATAATTCAAAGATACTAAGTATGAATCAAATATAATTTCAATTCATAAATTATAAAAAATATTATAATTAATTTTAATAAACAGTAATTTAAGGCATTTTATAATATAAATATTTATGTTGCCGTTTGTAAGATAATATAACCATCAATTTTAATAAACATTCTTTAAATGCAATTCAAAAATAATAAATATGAATGAAATATAGTTTTAATTCGTAAGTCATACGTTTTGAATTTTAATGCGTAGAGTAATAAATAAATACAGTGAATAAGAGTGACTTTATAGTTCTGAATTTTAATTCATAGAGTAATAAGTAAGTAGAGTCACATATATAGAAATGACTTTATACATTTCGAATTTTAATGCATAGAGTAATAAATAGGTAAAGTCACATATATATAAATAACTTTATATATTTTAAAATTTAATGCATAAAGTAATAAATTGATACAGTCAATTTTATATATAAGTATAAAATAATATTCAAATGAATTTGGTATAATATTTTGAGAATACTCAATAATATTTTTAAAATATATTTTTATTAATGGATATAATTCAATATTTTCTCATTTAATAATAGTGAGTTCAGATCACTTGGTCAAATTAGCATGGGATTTTACATAATAGTTAAATACAAATGGTAAAAAATAAATATTAAAACATGTGTATATTATCAACAACCAAATCAATTGAGAACATTCACATGCATACCTAAAAAAAAAAACAATAAACAAATGAAATACTTAAAACACGAAGATCATGTGATTAAAAAAATTGCATAATTCATGCAACTGAATCCATATGACCTAATTTTGAATAGGCTCTAAATTGGGCTAAATTAGTATCAATTTTATGACTTCAATTGGTTTTACAAAATATTTAATATTAAAAATATGGTAAGAAGATTAATTAAATATATATGTAATATTTTATTTTATAATAAATATATATTTTAATAATTAAAAAATAATTTTTTTTAAATAAAAATAATAAATCATTTGACTTTATTTTATAACTATGAATACTGTATATCAAAATTATAAAATTTATTAAAATGAAATATTTTTAAAATAATATTTTTATTATATAGTGTAAAAAAATGAATTAATGTCAACAATTAATATAAAAATAAACTATAAATTAAAAAAATAAAAAAATAAGATAATTTTTATAAATGTAAAAAATACACATTTACGAAAAATATAAAAACTTATATATGTAATACGAAAAAAAAAATAACTATTTTAATTTATAAAATTTAGAACAAAATTATAAAAATATGGATAAAAATTTATTACAATAAAAATTATTTTAATTTACACCTTATTTTTAGTTCATTTTAATTTTAAATAGATACATGGTGAACTATAAAAGAAAAAAATAGCTTTACTAATGTTTCACGTCCTAAACCGTTGCCTTTTATTTACAATCTTGAGATTGATTTTACATATTAAATAAGGACTTTTTGAATATAAAGTTATTAGAATTAGTTAAAATAAAATGAAATTATATTTTATTTTTACAAATTCTCTATAGACTCTTTCAAATATTTTCTAAATTTTGAAGATAAATTCCCAAAACATCCGTACCCAGTTGGTTACAAGGTTCTTACAATATTTATTACACAGACGTATAGTTCAACTGGTTACTAAGCTAATCAATATATGATTAACTTAGTTCAATATAATAGCATTAATAATAGGTTAAAGTTCTACAAAATACGAGTGTCCTGATAGCACTAACTCTAAGGAGCGCATAATATATTTATATTAAATATTTTAAATTATATTTCATTTTATCTGACACTTTAAGGTTTTGTATGGAAAATAAAAAATATAGTCAATACTCTCATTTTTATTAAAATAATCATCTAATTTTCTGTTATACCTTTTTTATATTTCTTTTAGTAAAGGGTATGCTGTAGAAAAGAAAATTAACATTATCTTAAATTAACTTTTTTAACAAGAGTGATAAATAAGAAACGGCAGGACGTACTTACAAACGTGAATATGATGACTTTTTATTATACACCGAATTGCTTGAATCACATTGTGTTGTGCATAAATCTACAAATGTCAACTTTTCGATGCGTATGTATATTCTTTTTCTACCCATGTGTTGTTAATTTCCGAACTGGTTTCGTAACAAACTAACAATCTTAGTGCATTTACTTGAAAAGTCAATCAATTGAAGAATTCGGCGATGTTTATTTTCTTGGTTTTACATGAAATAATTCCCAACTTTTATGTCATATACTAGAAGAGTAGACAAAAATGCAATATTGTGAAGGCGACGATAAATAATAATTTTCGACTGACATTGTTTTGCTGAAATTCAAAATTGCATTACCTTATCCGTTGGGAACATCCCCCACCCTATTAACTTTCAAAGAAAATATTAATGTATTTAAAATTGATCTTAAGTAATTAAAAGCAATAAAATTTTACTAATTTTTTTTATTAAAAACATTTGTTAGTTTATATTTTAATATAATAAATATTTTTATTTTTAACTTTATTTTATCTCCTTTTAATTCTTAAAATTAATTTTAGAATAACTTTATGAACCTTATTGTTCGAATAACCTTGTCATACACGTAAACTTATGTTTTGAATCTTGGAAATGAAAAACTAAAAAGCACAAATAGTAAGCCAACTAAATAATGCGTTTTCATTTCATTCACCTCAACTCATTAACTGTTCACATTTGCTATATTCAAATTCTATCATGTTACTGATTTTCATACGCTGTCAATTTTGAAATTAGACAAAAAAAATAATTTAGTTTTTCACATGTAATATTAAATTCAATCAATATTAAATTCACGCCCAATTATTAATAGCCTACAAAATATAAACCGTTTGTATATTTCATAAAAGATAATATTTGTAAATTTATTAATTAGTTACAAATATAATGTGAATTATCCACATAGATGATAAGTTTATACAAGGAACCTTCAATTTTTGCAAAGAAATTGATTGCAACGTATATGATGTAATACATGTGAAATAAAGGTTATCATTATTTATTACTTCACTTTATTACTATATTGATTGAATTATGACGGTTAAAAATAATGTCAATTTTATTTGGGTCAAGACATAGTAAGGAGTTTAGAATTTTTGCAAGAAATTAATCGTAGCGTGCTTGATGTAATACATGTGAAATATTTTTAGATGCATATTATTTTGTCTTATTGCTTCATTGATTAATTTGTGGTGATTGAAAATAATATTAAAATTATCGTGTTTGTGTAAATTATTAAGAAAAAAATACCAAACATTTGCAATCTCACCCTTAATAATGACAAATTAATAATATATTATGATTGTCATCTTACATAATTTTCACCAATAAAGTATTTTATTTTTTATATAAATATATTTCATCAACTTCAACTAGTTTGCAATATCTGAATGCTATAATGCAGGGACCAAACTCTAATTCATATGATGTGTTTTTCGACACTATGAACATTTTAGTCCTAATCTATATAAGTTAGGGCTAACTCATTTTACACTTGTCCTTAAGAAAAACTAAAACAATATGAAAAGGCCAGATATTTTTCTTAAATATAATAATATTTATGTTCAAAATTTTGTAACATGCAAATGTTCTTGTATCAAATATTTTTAAGATGTTTTTACTTAGAGTATTATAAGTATCTGAAAGAGAGAATATCCAAGTATACAGTAAAGTATTTTAAATTTTAAAATTATTTTATTCTTGCTTAATAGACATTGATACACAATCTTTGTTATAGTTGCCTTCATTTTTAGGTTTTCGCATTTCTTGAATATCATCTCTTAACCTTTCTCATATCACAATGCCAACTTTGTTTCTTTCTCATGCTTTCAAAGGTTAAACTCACGACTTGTAATGAAAATCAATAAAAGTTAATCTCAAATTATTACACATCTTACACTATTGGTTAACTAATGTATTTATCAAATAATTATAATAACCCTTATTTATTTTCTTATTTTTTAGTTTAAAATATATATTTAATCTCCACAAGATACACCTATTTATAAATTATTCCATATATTTAAAACAACTTAAATTTTTGTCCTTATACAACTATTTTCTTACGTTTTGATCTTCATCTTTATAATATTTTAATGATGGAAGAGAAAGAAATGTAACAAAACAATTGTACAACGATTAAGAGATTAATTTTTTTAGTTATAGGAACTAATTTACAAATAAATATCAATTGTAAAGACCAAATGTATATTTTAATCAATTATAATTTTTAACAAAATCTAGGATATCAAACTTTCTTAAAAAATAGACTTGTATTATTACTCAATTTTATTTTTTAAATACACTTGATTATTGACAAATAAATAGCTTAATTTATTTTATATATATTTTTATTTATTTTACTTTAAAAAGTATGAATAAAATATTAATGTTAACATTCTCATTTAATTCTCTGATACATAATTACCTCAATTTAAGTATAATATACTTTCTTATTAGGTATATTAATTTCTAAAGAATCTTTGAAAATAATTATATAAAAAATATTATATTTTTGTAATATAAAACTGCACTACTACTCAAAACTTCAGAAAATCAACTTTCATCTTAGTAAGCGTTAGGCATTTTAGTCCCTGAAACTTTTAAAATGTCACATTAGTCTTTAACTTTCATCTTTGTCGGGCATTTAAGTCCCTAGACCTAAACACTATTAATAGATAATAACATAATGTTGACATGTCACATTAAGTGATATGTGTGATTGATTATGTAAAAAAAAATGGCATTATATATCGTATGATATATGTTTTTATTTCATTTTAGTACTTGAGATTATCACTTGTCAAACATTTTAGTCCTTGAGATTGTTACCGACAGACATTTTAATCCTTACTCTTAAAATCTTTCAACTATCCATCCTTCTTTTTCTTCATTCTCTTGAAAAACCATCATTTTCACCATAATCATTCTTAACCCCATTCTCTCTCTCTCTCTTTCTTACTCTTAGTCACTCTCTTAGGTGCCCAATAAAACCTTCCCCAGCACACCAACAAAAGAATTTAAAAAAGAGTTAGAATTGGTAGTTTAAAATTCTTTAGTACAAATTATGGTAGTTAAGGCCAGATTTGTAGGCTCAACATGCCAAAGATATCAACAATACAAATATGATAATGGAGTAAGGCATTAAGTAATTGCATTCAATAGATGGGGTTTTAGACCCCTATATCCTTTTTTTGTTGCCCATCTTAGTGACTTTGATCCCTTTAGTGTTGCATTTATCCCTTGGTTGTAATGGCCAAGAAGGAATGAAAAGAAACTTTGCTTTCCACTTTCTACTGCAGATGCATTTGTAACTCTGACTTTAGAGATTGATTCTAGTTCTAATATAGAATGATATTGCTGATGGTCTTATTTTTCCATGTGTCCTATAGTTATTAGAGATCTTTAAAGAAAGTATTGAGTACATGAAAGAGTAGCTAAGAGTAAGAAAGAGAGAGAGAGAGAGAAGGAGGCTGAGAATGATTATGGTAAGAATGGTAGGTTTCCACAAAAGTGAAAAAGAAGAAGGATAGATAGTTGAAAGATTTTAAGAGCAAGGACTAAAATATCCATCGATGACAATCTCAAAGACTAAAATAACTAACATGTCATAATCTCAAGGACTAAAATGAAATAAAAGTATATATCATACCACATACGACATCATTTTTGCCATGTAATGAATCATACATGTCACTTAACGTGATATGTCAATATTCTGTTACTGTATATTAACGATGTTTGAATTGAGGGACTTAAATGCTCGACGAAGATAGAAGTGTGGGACTAACATGATATTTTTAAAGTTTTAGAGACTAAAATGTCTGATGCTTACTGTTTCAAAGACAAAAATAAGGATTTAGTCTTATTATGTGAGTAAATTCTTAACCTTTTTATCATGATATTAAGATCTAGTTCTTACTATATAATACTTTCTCTATCAATTAGATCTTTTATCCATGAAAAAAGGTTTAGGTATATCTTGGCTTCTTTTAATCATAATAATAAAAAAATTATCATATATGAACTTTTCTTAATATTTTATTAACTATATTTATAATTTTTCAATTAATCTATCTATTCACCTAATCAATTAAACTTTAATTTATCAATATTTATAATCTTAAGTATATAAGTTTACATTCTCTTATAAATTTATGATTATTTTATTTGGTGCTTCTTTTTTAATTTTTGTAAATAATTTTACAATTTTTATTATTTTTTATTTGTTAAAATACACATTTGACTCCTATAATTAACACTTGTTTACAAATTAGTCCTAATTTTAAAAAAAAATTACATGTTAGTCTCAATACAAGTATTTTTTTGTTTTATTACTCATCATTAACAATGCTACAATGACAAGTATCAAAACATAATAAATTATTTGTATAGAGATTAAAATGTTAATTTTTTAAAATATAAGAATAATTTGTAAACAAGTGTTAATTATAAAACTAAACATGTATTTATTTTATTTTTTATTTTCACTAATAAAAATACCTAAAAACAATGTTTGGTTAATAGACACATTTAAATGAACAAAATTGTATTATTTATTAATAGCCTTTAACTTCTCTAAGGATCTTTGGTACAATGAACAATCACACTGAGATGACTTAATCCAATCCAATTTAATAACATGATGTGTGGTAATATATATATATATATATATATATATATATATGCTTAATTATGTTTTTGGTCTTAATTATGTTTTTGGTCCCTATAAATATAGGCGTTTTTGTAATTAGTCCCTATAAATATTTTTGTTAGGAAGTAATACTTCTAAAGTTGGTAATTTTGAAATTGGTCCCTGCCGTTAATCCCTCTTCTGTTAAGTGCTGAGCTAGCTTTCCGTTAGCCAGCTCAGCACTCCACATGGCCATTTTGAAGCTCAGTCACAGCTTACATGGCATGCCATATTATTTATTATTTTTATTTAAAATTAAAATTTACAAATAAACTCCTGAACAATTTTATATAATTGCATAAATAACCTTCTAACTTTCTTTCTTTCTCCTCCGCAGTCCTTCTTTTCCCCTCTCCTTCCCTCTGCAACCTTTTTCCCTTTCCCTTCCCCATCCGTTTTAGAACTCTACCAGAGCTCCACCTCCGCCAGAGTAAGAGAACCTCAAGTGCCCACGCTGCGACTCCACCAATACCAAGTTCTGCTACTACAACTACAACTACTCCCAACCTCGCCATTTTTGCAAGTCTTGCTGCCGGTACTGGACTCGCGATGGCACCCTCTGCAACATCCTTGTCAGCAGCGGTAGCCAGAAGAACGCAAAGTGCTCTCCTACCCACCACGCTGTCGCCTCTTCATCCTCCTCCGTCGTGATGTCGGCGCAAGAGCACCCCTTGCCGGCAATGGCCCCCATGGCGGCGACGCAAGGGTTTGGGGGTGGAATTGACAGTGACGTCAAACAGAATGTGAACATTTGTGGGAGCTTACTTCATTGCTGAACAACACCTCTTAGGCTTGGACATGGGTTTGAAGACATGGGCTTTGAAATAGAGAGATTGGGTTGGGGTTTCCCTGGAATGGTGGAGGGCAATAACATTAGGGTTCATTTAGTGGAAGGGCAATGTTAAATGTTTTAATTTAATATAAAGTTGAGCTATAATTCCAAATTCTTGTGGCGCGCTGGTGTATCTTTTTCAAGGGTGTGTTAATAGATGATGGGTGAGGGTTGTGGTAGAGGTTAGGGGTGGGGGAGGTGAGGCTGCAGGAGAGGAGTTGATTGAAGAAGAAGAACTAAGCTCAAGTCTTCCCTTTGTGTTTTTCATGTTTTCTCTTTGCAAATAGAACTAGAATGTACCCCCCAAATATCGAGTCTTAAACAAGCTTATCATTTTTTTTTCGCTCAACAAAAGAACTCATTCGTTGTGATTATAATATTATATATAAAGCCAAGTAATGGCTTTGGGCCTTTTCAGTATTGACCTTATGAAGATCTTGCTTTGCAGCGGCGGTAGGCGATGGATTCATAGCCCAAGACATTTGGTTCCAAAACACAGCAGGGCCATAGAAGCACCAGGCAAGACCAGTCCAACCGTTTTACGAAACATCAAATTTGGGACTTAGGTGTGTAAGGAATCCAATTAATAATGAGGGAGAGGAAGGGGGAGGGGATGGGATGGGAGGGACTGTCGTAAAGAAAGAAAGAAAATTAGAAGGATGTGTATGTAATTATATAAAATAAGTTTAGGGGTTTATTTGTAAATTTTAATTTTAAATAAAAATAATAATTAATTAATGATGTGGCATGCCACGTAAGGTCTTAAGATAGCCATGTGGCGTCATGTGGAGTACTGAGTTGGCTTTCCGTCAGCCAGCTCAGCACTTAACAGAAAGAGGTTAACGATAGGGATCATTTCTTAATTTTCTACTTTAGAAGGACCACTTCCTAACAAAAATATTTGTAGGGACTAATCACAAAAACGCCTATATTTATAGGGATAAAAAACATAATTAAGCATATATATATATATATATATATATATTACATTTTTAATTAGAAGTCTCTCTATATTCTTGTTTTCACTTTTTTTAGTAGTTTTTGTCGAGTACTCTTGTATCACAATTTGATGAAGAAGTAGAAAAATATTTATTGATCCTAAATTACTATTTATCTCTATGAATTGGGTATTTGTTTATTCTCCATGTTATCTTTTTTGCATATTGTGAATTTTAACTAGAAGTATAAGCTTCTTGATCTTAGTTTTTAGCAAAGTTATAGCAGTAAGTCCTAAAGAGGGGTAGTAAGACTAAGTAAGATTCAAGTATAAGAATATCTTGGTGGCTATGGTTAAGATCAATAATATATAGTTATTTAATTGATTTCATCTTCTTTTTTTTTTTTTTTTAAAAGATGAGATCAATTAAAGTTTTTTCCTTTTCAGATTCATTGGATAACCAATAGCTTAGCTAGATAAAAAATTTTCTATGAAACCAAATGAAGGTTATGATATCAACTATTAATCATCATGACTAGCTTGATTTGATCCCTCTCTCATTGATTATCTATAAAGATTTTTACCTCCTTATCTTCTAGATCAAACTAAAACGCACTCACAAAATAACACTCTAACCTGGAAGAAAGTCCTCTAAAATATAACATCTTCGAAGAAGAATTATGCTTTCAAAATATAAATCAAATAATAGATGATTGGGAAGACCCAAAAATTCCTCAAGATGAACTATACGTTCTTGAAGAATCCAAAGTAGCTCATAATTTTTATTATGTAATCAAGATTGCGAAAAACAATATTTGTTTAGATTTCGAGGTTGAAGAAGAATTCCATCTCATATCTAAACAATTTATAGCAAAACATATTACAAAATACAAATATCTTGCACATAGGATGTGTCCAAGTAGTATTCAAACCTTTTATTAGAGAATGACCCAATGCCTCGATCCTTATGTATTTTAGAAACACTAGATATAAATACTTTGGTGACTCCCTTGTAGAAATAGTCAAAACAAGTTTAGGCTATGAACCATTTTATGAGGTTTTTTCTAAGTTTTTGAACTATAATGCATATGTTAATTAGGCTAACCTAAGAAGTTTTGGTTGATTACATAATTTTCATCCAAAGAATTGAAGCTTACTCAAACTTAGAGAACTTAACCATTATTGAATGAGTAGTAAGTAGACGAAATAACATTTGATATATAAGTGACAAATAGAAGAAATATAGTCTTAATCACTTTTGTTGATTAAATTTTTTTGTAAACTATTTGCTATTTTTAGTGTTTATTTTTTTTAATTATAAAATGCCAAAAATACTTTACTTCATGTTTCCTTATTTTTTGCACAATATGCTATCTTTTTACTCTAGAAGCTTTAATAGGAATTAAGAGGAAAAGTATTGGTAATCTAACTCAATTCTTGTGGAATCAATCTGATTATACTTAGTAAAATGATTAGTTCACTTACAAGTGTAGTTTGTATTTGTAAATAGACGAATAGAATAATTGCATTAATACTTGGTGCAAAGCCCCCTTTAGCAACAAAGGCCTTCTTAGCAAAGGAGAGAGTAATTTTAGAAGTTATGGAAACAGTGAAGAAAGCTTGAGGTTTTTTATAAAGAAAGCTTGAAAGTTTATTTTTTTATTTTTTGGGTAGACACAAAAGGTAAGTGATAAAGAAAAAGAACCTTTACCAAGCCTTTCTTTATAGACATCTATTAATGTTCTCCTTCAAGGTGTATGATTGACCAAATCTCCAATGTCACCAGTAAAAACCTTTACAATTTCAACCACATCATTGGTCTTAAACATCTCAATTTTAAGTTTTCATGATCATTAGCAATGAGCTTACTACTCAAATGTTATGTGAGGTTACACATACAATCATCATCAACAGGTGAATCCTTGGTGAAGATAACTTTATATTCACTGTTAAATCAATTAATTTTATTTGTTTTAATAAATTATTGATTTCAATAGGTGAATCAACTGTGAAGCCATCTTTATATTCATACTTGAATTAGTTAAGTCCATTTGCCTTCATAAATGGTTAATGTCAATTGGTGAATCCACTATTATAACGCTTCAAATTTTTGTAATATTGATTATTGTGATATATATATATATATATATATATATATATGTGTGTGTGTGTGTGTGTGTGTGTGTGCATGTGAATGGATATTGGAATTTGCACTTGAGTACGTGATGAATATTGAATGATGATGTGTATGAATGCGTAAGGATAAATATGCGATTATAAGAGTATATATGTGTGTGTGTGTGTGCTAAGAATGTTGGACTGTGGCTAGGTTGATTTATGAAAATTTGGCTAAATGTCTGGTGTAAGGTATTCTCGCTGTAACAAGAATGCCTTGGTAGGAAGGCATGAAACTATTACCTTCTCATTGTAACGAGAGAGCGACAGTTTGGGATGCAGTTTCGCTGTAGCAAGATTCTGCAGAAATCAGGATGCAGTTTACTCTGAGATTTTCGTTGTAGCGATAAAGGATGTCATTGCAGCGATGGGTCTCGCTGTAGCAAGAGTGTCACGAACCGAAGGGTATTTGAAAGGGGTAAGGCTTGGAAAATTCATTTCACATTTCTCTCTTCAAAATCTCTTCAATTCTCTCGACCCAAAGCCCTATTTCACCGATTAAATTGCCTCCAAAGTCGTTCGTGAGCAAGATTGAGGGTTGGATTCGTGTTAGGAATGGTTAGAGGTAAGTTTTAATGGTTAGAGTTTTAGTTTGTCATCCTCATTCTCTATTTTCCTGGTTTTCCTTAGTTCTCATGGGATTCTTCCATGTATTTAGGACTAAGTTCTTGTCGGGAGCCTTCTCATTGTTAATTTCGTGTGTGGGTCTTCAATCTGAGGTAAGGGGAGACTCTACCCTATCCCATTATGCTTGAAATCCATTTATATTGTTACTTGTAGAGTTGTGATTGAAATAGAACATAGAAAGGTGTGCGTTTGGATAAAAATGATTTGATTGTAATAGGGTATACTGGAAATCTTGCATGGAACCTAGTATTATTGACATTAAGAAATGTTGTGTATTATAAACAAAATGATTGAAGGAAAATTTGTGATAAAAACTGTATGATTGAACCTTGTGTGGTGAATGTGGGCATCTGTGTCGTGTAATATGACTGAATATATGCTTTCATGCCGTGTGTAAGTGTAATATGAATGAATGTGGGCTTGAGTGCCATGTGCTGTGATGAATGTGGGCCTATACGCTGTGAGCAAATATGAATGTTGTATGCAATGGAAATGTGTGTGAATAGGCATGTTAAATGCGATTGTGAATATACTATGAATGGTTCAGCAATACACTAGAGGTGTGGAAGATGGGACGGTAGAAATACCTTGGAAAAGAGAGAGTGGTGGTAACACCAACAGTGAGCGTGGATGCACCACAGGCCACACACTTTCCTCCTGACTAGACCTCTGACCAACACCTTTGCCGAGCGACTCGTGACCGTACACGTAGTATTCGTGATGCAGGGGTAACTGCCGACCATCCATGGTATGAATCTGTGATCACAATATCACAGTGAGCATTTTGGTGCCGTGAGTGCATTGGCTATGAATTAAAATGAAATGCTTGAAAGTATTGCCTGTGATTGCCTATACTTGAGTAGATTATGTTAGAATACATATGGGTGTGCAAGGTGAGTCTCTATGTTATGTGTGTGTTGGATAATTTAGAGTACTCACTTTTACATTTATTTTTCAGGTAACTAAGACAATCAGCACCAGGATCAATGAAGGGATGGATGATCTGCTTTAGGACTTAGATTTTATTTTGAAATTATAATGTAATTGAATTAGTCATGTAGCAGTCATTGATATAAACTTATAATTCCTTATTGTTTTGTAATGTTTGATGAATTCGATGATGGGAAACTATATTTAAATAAAAAATTTATTATTTCTATTTTTACGAAATTTATTATTTAGAAATGAAATTAAAGCGTTACAAATATGAAGAAAACCTCATATTCACCGTTGAATTAACATACATTGCTCTTTGTGTGCTTCAACCTACGGACAACTAATTTTTAAATGTAAGGAGGATGTTCTCAATTAGAATTATTTGACTAGAAAAAGCTCATCAATCCATGCATGTCTTAGAACATGACCTTAATGGACAATAGCAATTACTTAGCATGACTTAGGATGTGGGTTTAGCTTATATTTAGTACATGTATAGCATATGTTTAGTTATTTTTCCTTGGTAGTCCACAAATAGAATTTTAGAACCTTGTTTAATGGGCGACTTTTTAGGGGCGATTCTTTTAACTTTTGATTTTATATTAGATTGCAAGTATTACACTAGGAAACTCTTAGGAAAAAGTTGGGGAGAACAACCCAAAAAAACATAAGTTGTGAAACAAAAATTATAAGATTCAAGTTTGAAACTACATTACTCTTTCATACTTTTGTAGCATGTCTTCTAAATTCACACACTATTATCGTTTTCAACAACATTTTAAGAAGTTTTGAAGACATAGTTTTTTATTCATAATTTAAGTTCATGTTTCATGTATTTTATTATTTTTAAGTCTTACCATTTTTTACTTTGTAATTTCAATTATTTTCCTATTTTATCTCTTTGACACTTCTTAATCTCATCAATTATGTTAAATTGACATAAATGTCCTTTTTAAATTTGCATGAGTTTATTAATCCAACTCCATAATTAAATTCGATAAATAGATAAGTTATAATTACAAAAATTTTACCCAAACATTATAAAAATTCAAAAATACTGTATTCGATAAATGGATAAGTAACAATTCAAAAATTTCACCCAAACATCACAATAATTAAAAAATTAACATCATAACGTGACATATTTTACTAATTTAATAAATACTAAAAATAGAATAAACTAGAATAAGCTATTATATTCTATCATCTTATTCTAATAATTAAAAAGCGTTAAAATGTCAATTTTTAAATCTAAGAATTAATTTTATTACCCAAAAAATATTTAAATCCATATATTATCATGCGCAATCAATTGGTTTTTCCCAAATCAGATACATTCTAAAAATACATTGAACTTGTGACCGAATTTTAATTCTAAAATTGGAATTCAAGTTCGATTCTAGTGATAACCGGACCAAGTTTGAATGATCAAAGTGATCAACTACTCGTTTCATACTAGTCTGCATGCAAGTTCAATCTAATGATTAATTGGATTGGTTGTTAGTATGATTCATCAAATTATCGGTTGAAGGCTAATCCATTCAAGTATTGATTCTGCAATGACGTTGTAAATGGAAATTTTGTAGTATTTTTATAGTACATACCCTTTTATTATAATAATAACATCTGATTTCAATAGTTATTCTATAAGATTATTATTGAGTTGTCTGATTTGATGAGAAGAGAAAAAAAATAGTTTCCATGACCATGACTACTACATTCTGATCTGGTAAGTAAGAGAAAGGAAGAAAAGGTAAAATAAATTAATAAATAAGGAGGCAGACTCTACACATATTTTTTTAAAAGATATATATTAAGTTTTAAAAAATAAAAATTAAGTATACGAGTAAATTATATTTTTCTTTTAAAAGATACATATATTACTATTTTTATCTTAAATATTTTAACTTGGTTCCTTAAAAAATTTAAATGCATCACAATATAATTTATTTCATATTTTTTTTTTGTTAAAACACTATTAAATATTTATTTTACATTTACTAATAAATTTTATATATGTTATTTTATTTTTTAAAAGCTTAATGAGCTCAATGTATTTTTAATAGAATAATAAGTACTTGTTATTATTATAAGAGTTATAAAAACTTATTTTAACATTAAATAATAAAAATAAAATTTAAAAAATTCTTATTTTTAATAAAAATATACAAGATGAAAACGACTCGTAACTTTAACACATTTATTAAAAAATTAAAGCATACAAATACAAATTAAATTATAAATAGAAGATAAATTAGTAAATTTACAATTATATTACATGCATATATACATTAAATAAAAATTATTTTAGAATCTTTAAAAAAATATTTTTAACAATGTAAATTTATATGGATTAAATAGTATAATAATAATAATAATAATAATAATAATAATAATAATAATAATGTAATATTTGTATCTCATACAAGAGAGTGTATGTTACTCTTATTTTAAACATTGATTTATTTTCCAAAAATGATGAAGATGGTCTACGTTTAAAATACAATATTAATAATATTTAAAATATTCATTTAGTTTCACGTTGAAAACTTTCGGCTTACTTCAAAAGTTAAGAAATTTTACAATTTAAAATTAATTTTGCGAAATAAATAAATACCCGGAAATGGTTTAAAACCCAAACATGTTTCTCAGCAATATAGTTAGAATTGATTATATATTTTCAGAATGAATTCCCACCACCCTAGATTATAAACCAAACAGACAAGACAATACATGTTTTAGAAAGAACAAAATTTAAGTGCTTTTTCTAACTAAAAATAAAGTTTATTTCAATAACTTATACTGATTTTAATTGTTTATTTTTCTTCTATAAATCACAACTCTAATTTTAATTAAAAATTATTAAAAATATAAAAAAATTGTTTAAATTTTGTCATTTTAAAAAGAAACCCACTTAATGATATGAAATTTTGATACTCGAAACTTCAATGAAATTTGTATGCATGTTGGTGTAATTTTATACGTTCGTTTAAGCGAATAAAATTTTGTTTAAGAAAAATTATAAAATTATATTCACATAACTTGCATGTTCGATTTTGAACATGAGGGGATTCGGATCCGTACATATTTAATTAAATTTGAATTAAAAAGTTAAAGAATAAAAGATAAAAACAGTGTTTAAAAGTAAAAGAATGAAAGATAATAACAGTGTTAAACCATTTTGGTCACTTATTCGTTTGGTACAATTTAATTTTCTATAAAAAATGACCAATCCTTCAACTATGTGATGTACTCAGCTACCTAACCCCCAAATTGCATTTGTTTTGGCGAGTAAGTCCACGATCACGCTTCAACAACCAGTTACACCCAGACTTGTTCTTTGGACGCACGCTCCTATACGTTGGGTCAACAATAATAATATATGCATATTTATTATAACACCAACAACTTTCTCTTATTATATTTTACTTTAAATATTAACCTTACTCAAGACAGTTGCTAAACTAAAAAAGCCTTTTCGTGTAGAAAAAATTTATGAACAACAATAATTGGTAACCATAATTTTATATATTTTTTACATGCACTTGCGTAGTTTAAGAAAGAAAGAAAAATACAGAAAAATATGTTGACATGCATGCTTATTTTATTTTATCATTTAAAAAATGGTGTAGAAAAGCTGGAAGAAAAATACCTCTTTTCTAATATATATCACTATTAAAAAAATATCACCTGTCTTGAATAAGTCAAATTTTTCCTAATAGTTTTAAATCATTATGTTTATTTTCTCATAAACGAAGGTTAAGAAAAATGCTATAACATATTCCCTAATATATTATTTTTAACAACTTATTACTGAACAGAATTTATGTAATGCTCACTCTTTGTGATGTGAGTATTTAGTTTCCTATTTAATAAGTTTTCTTACATGCATTTTATAAATAAATAAATAAGAGTGTATTATACACATATATTAAAATGTAGTTTTTTTCATATATTATATAAATATGTATATTTAAAGTAATATGTAAATTTTAAAAAAATCATTAACCTTATAAATAATTATGACAAAAGTGACTTTATTTGCTCAAAATACCTCGTTTTTAAATTAGAATATTTTTATGAATTAATTAAGTATTTTGGTGTGATACTAATTAATATATGAGTATCATTGAAAAGAAGTAATTGATGTTTTCTTAGTTTTCTAAAATAACATATATTTTGCAACAAACTAAAACTTATATAACATGAGACATGGAGAATGTCATTACCATTTTTTACCAAGTTAATACTACATCAAACCCCTTAAAATTTGAAAAACTTAAATAAAAACAAAACTTAATCTAGAAACAGCTAAAAACTAAAATAATTACAATTTGGTCCTGTAATATTCTATTACTAAAACAATATCACTCGCTTTGTATTAGTCAAATTTTTGTTAAAATTAAAAATGACTGGCCATAGTTTCTAATGCAAATTACACAAGTCACTATGTCAATTGGTTGGAATAATAAATGGAAAGAAAAGAGAGAAAGGTTTCCTCTTCTGTATATATAGCTTCAACGAGCTTTGGAGGTAGACAACAACAACATCAATAAAATCAGCATCATCACACATAAAAAAAAAACAAACACTCTGCTCCAAAGGCATGGTTCCATGGATAACAGCATTTGCTACAATTGCAGGAGCAATTCTGATATACCATATTGTGAAGTTCATCACAGCACGTCCTTCACTGCCACTCCCTCCGGGTCCCAAACCGTGGCCCATAGTTGGTAACTTGCCACACTTAGGCCCGGTGCCACACCACTCCATAGCGGCCTTGGCCCGAACGTATGGGCCTCTAATGTACCTTCGGTTGGGCTTCGTGGACGTGGTGTTGGCGGCGTCGGCGGCGGTGGCGGAACAGTTTTTGAAGGTTAATGATGCTAATTTCAGTAGCCGGCCACCAAATGCAGGAGCAAAATACCTGACGTATAACTATCAAGACCTTGTTTTTGCTCCTTATGGTCAACGCTGGCGCTTGCTACGCAAAATTACATCTCTTCACCTCTTTTCCGCCAAGGCCTTGGATGAATTTAAACACTTGCGTCAGGTTAGTTTATGTAAACCAATGGATCATCTCTATTTTGTGTTATTCTTTTTCTAAACAGATATTAAGAATAAAAAATATATAATAATTAGTTTATTTAATTCGTAAAGAAAGAAGAAAACAATAAATAAATGTATCGCCTATATTTTACGTAAACAAAAAAATATTAAATTAAGTATTTTTATTTAATTGACATAAAAGAATTTCTTCTCCAAAATTTTTACGTTTGCAGGAAAATTAAAATTGATTTTTTAATTTTTCTCTATATTTAGAAAATAAAAATAATTTTATATGTGTGTGTCACAATTCTTAAGACTTCAAATAACATATTTTTTCTTTTAAATACTACGTGTGAATAACTTTTTTTTAGGATAAAGATGTAAAACCTATTACTATGCATGACTGCTGCATAGTAAAAGAGGGTTTATTTACGTTTAATAAAATATTTGTCCTTGAAAATATTACAAATTTAATTTTAATTTTATAAAAATTTCAGTTAATTTTAAAATCCAAAATTTATAAAAATTACATGATTTTAGTCTTTAATAAAAGATTAAAAACAATCTACTTTATTACATATAAAAATAAAATGAAGTTGTGATAGTTTCATACACCGACAATTTACTTAAACCATTTTTTTTATCTTCATTGTACCTTTCCTTTCTAGTTTATGGAATTGCACTGTTTGTGTATCTATGTTTTTTCCTCCTTAGCTTTGGGACTGCGAATATTTGTGCATAAATTTATACTATTATATAGAATGTAGATTATTGATATTGAATTTTCGTAGTATTGCATTGAACATTTTATATAGATTAATTTATTCTATATTTCTATTGAACTCAATATACTTTTCTAAGATAAATTTTTCAGTACTTACGTAAGATCGTACCCTTTTGATAGTTGAAATAGGAGAAGAATAACCATTTTCATGATATTAATTAATAGAAGGACATGTGCTTCAGAAATACTGAAAATTTTTATATACTTTTCGTTCTGTAGTTTGTAAAGTCAACTAGTCCACTATTTCACGATGTTTGTGTATATAAACTTCTTTAAAAATTATTAATGTAAAATTTATTATGTTTTATATCACAAGCGTATCGATAATTCGATATATTAAATTTTCAACGCGGCATCTTAAATATGTGGATTTGAATATCAAAGCACAAATTAATTCAAAGGATTTTGAGAACCTTTATACAAGAAAAATCTTTACACTTCGAGATTGAGCTTTCCATTAGTATATATAATTGTCTCTGCATGCTTTTTATTAAAGGTTGACACTAAATATATATTAAAAATATTTGACGAACGTCTGCTTCAAAAATATATTTTATTTTTCTTTTAGTTAAAAAAATTTCAGTTTATTTTGTTTTTTATTTTCATATTGTTATGTAAAAAGTGTAAAATAATTTATAATTAGAGCTGAAAAATTATTGACAAGCTTGTTTACGATGTACAGTTTGCTACATATATTAAAATTTTAAACGCAGGAGACGAATTAAGTGAAAATAAGATAATATCTTTTATAATTAAAAGCTAAAATGGATTTTCAAATCAAACAAACATTAAAATTTACTTTCTCTAATAGGAATAAAGTACTTAAACATTTTTATATAAAATACATAAATGGAAAATTTCTTTTTACATCATCTGAGCAAAGGTCAGTTCTTACGGTCAAGCACTCTGTTGAATTTTAGAAAGGCTTAAAATGATGTATATGATTTAAATCATTTAATATTTGTTTATGTTTTGTTTTTTCAAGAATGATATTTTATATTTCTCGTATATTCCGTGTCAAAGAAATGTTTTCCTTTCTATTTGGTGGTGTCCTACCGCATTTCCGTTTTACCTGACGTTCTCATCTGAGATCAAGTACAACCTTCCTCACTTATATGCTCTTTCTTTATGTTTCTCTCATTTATGACGTCACTATTCTTCATGTGTATGTGGCCTTCCTTGGTATATAATTAAACTCATTCATGTGGCCCTTTTCCTAAGCTGGGATGTGAATGCTACCAAATAATCTTACCCCACCTTGGTTCGTTTTGACCTCCTCAACACTTACCTAATTACTTCTCTTTCTTTCTAAAGAAAAATATTTTTGATACAAAAAGTATTAGCAATAAAATTTATGATTCTATATTAGTTTGGCCCATTAAGTGTTACTTAATTATTCAATTAGTTTATAAAATATTTTTTTAATGATTTTTCACATACGTAGTGTGTAGAAAATAATCAAGTCGATGTAATTGATTTTTAAATAATTTAATGTAAATCATATGCGCAGTTCTACTCACAACACAAATAGGACAAAAGATGGTTGTATATTTTAACTAGTGCCAATTATATTACGTAGGAATTACGTT
This sequence comes from Abrus precatorius, assembly GCF_003935025.1. Lineage (NCBI taxonomy): Eukaryota > Viridiplantae > Streptophyta > Magnoliopsida > Fabales > Fabaceae > Abrus > Abrus precatorius. Next base: position 14,447,093 of record NW_020874292.1, read on the forward strand.
ATATCCGATTCCAGACGAAATCGGTGTAACCTTCCCTGGGGGTTTTAGCCTTCTTCCTTTGTTTAGTTTCTATTGCCACACTACCAAAAAAAATATAAAAATACATGTAACGTTTGACTTGTTGATTTATAATTGTTGGTGGCAGCACTCACTCACGCCTAAAAAACATGTTCACATACAATTTTAATTTTCAATGGCACTAATTATTTCAACAACACGCAGGAAGAGGTAGCACGATTGACACGGAATTTGGCAAACTCAGACTCAAAAGCTGTGAACTTGGGACAATTACTGAATGTGTGCACCACAAACGCATTGGGCAGGGTAATGATGGGGCGGCGAGTGTTCAAAGATGGGAATGGTGGGTGTGATCCTAGAGCTGATGAATTTAAGGCTATGGTCGTAGAGTTGATGGTTTTGGGAGGAGTTTTCAATGTTAGTGATTTTATTCCCTCATTGGAGTGGCTAGACCTTCAAGGGGTCCAAGCTAAGATGAAAAAAATACACAAAAGGTTTGATGCATTTTTAACCAGCATTATTGAGGAGCACAGTAGTCCTTCCAAGAGTGAGAAGCATAAGGACTTGTTGAGTACCTTGTTGTCCTTCAAAGATGCTCCCGATGATGATGAAAACAAGCTCTCAAATACTGAGATCAAAGCACTACTTCTGGTACCTACCCTTCAATAACTTTTTTTAACGTGTGCACATAATTGGCCACTTTTTAAAATCCATTAAGATTACAAATATGCTATTTGGTAATAATCAATTTTTTAAAGTCAGTGGTAATAATTAATGTGGGTCAAACATTAGGAACAATAATCGAAGGGGGAAACTGCACAAAATGGGTTGTTGCTCTTTTTCTTTAACTTTTCACTTTACTGTTTTTAATCATGACTGATTAGTGGACATTGTGCAGCACAGATTTTTTTCATATCAAATAACATTACAATAAAAAAAATAATGTATTAGGTGTTAAAGTTAGCTCAACCATATCATTAAGTTAAGATTCTCTTAGAATAAACTTCTGAAGTGAATTGAATAAGATAATGCAATTATTATTTACATTAATTTATTTATTTTTAAACAATAACTATTATTATTTAATTTAAAATAACTTTTCTAGTAATGAAAATCAAACGTAACCAACTAAAAACCTCATGTAGTGGTTACTATTTTAAAATTATTTAAACAATTAATTATTGCATTTCTTACACATAGAGCTGATTTGAATATATCTTTTCAAATCGTACCTACTGATACCACCATTTAAAAAGCCTACTAGTGACTAATTTCAAAGTACATTGTTGGTCCAATTTTTTAATTCGATAATTTTATTTGACTTTTTATTTTAAATATGTACAATATGTCAATTTAATCTCTTAGTTCAACACTTACTCACAGGGCAACATTTGATTCTTACCCAACAGCTACATCCAATCTTAAAGTATACTTGTGGAGAGTGTGAATGATGAGTGAATAACTAACAATTGACTATGTACAAATTTTGTAGAACATGTTTACAGCAGGAACAGACACATCATCAAGCACAACAGAATGGGCCATTGCTGAATTGATCCGTAACCCAAAAATGATGGCCAAAGTTCAACAAGAGTTGGACAGTGTTGTGGGGCGAGACAGGAACGTGAAGGAAGAGGACTTGGCTCATCTCCCATACTTACAAGCAGTGGTTAAAGAAACCTTCAGGCTCCACCCATCAACCCCTCTCTCTTTGCCACGTGTTGCAGCTGAGAGTTGTGAGATATTTGGGTTCCACATTCCCAAAGGTGCCACCCTCTTGGTGAATGTGTGGGCCATAGCACGTGACCCAAAAGAATGGGCTAACCCGTTGGAGTTCAGGCCCGAAAGGTTCCTTCCAGGTGGAGAGAAAGCTGATGTTGACGTTAAAGGCAATGATTTTGAGGTGATTCCCTTTGGTGCTGGACGAAGAATATGTCCTGGTATGAGTCTTGGGCTTCGAATGGTTCAACTTCTAACTGCAACTCTGGCTCATTCGTTTGATTGGGAACTAGAAAATGGGCTGAACCCAGAAAAGCTGAACATGGATGAAGCTTATGGGCTGACCCTGCAACGAGCAGTGCCTCTTTCAGTGTACCCAAAGCCCAGGCTCTCACTACATGTGTACTAAATTTCTTTCTCATTTTAAGTTCTAGATTTTGGAGTTTTGGTTTCTTATTGCCGTTGTTCCTTTCCTCCTTGCCCAGAATCTTAGTAATAATAAAAAAGATGCCGTGTTGTAGAACTAGGGTGTGAAGATCCAGAGAGGGAAAAAGTGTCATTTTAGTTGGTTTCCTTGTCTTAGAATATTTCCTGTAATATTAATATATGCTTAATATTGTTGTAAAATTAAACCAAATTCATTAAAATAACAAATATGTGGTTCAATTAGAACATTAACAAATTTTAATATACGTCCACGGGCAATCACTATTAATATTAAGTTCTCTCTTTCTCTGAGTTACTGAATGATTCTTTTACAAAATTGAAGAAAAAACTTTAGAGATATGCAAATTCAGCTCGCACACTCATGTTTTTCACATTTGTGTACACACTTTTGTACTCGATTGAAATATTCTTATACATCTTGCTCACATGTATAACTAACTAGATCGTAACTTTTAGCACAAGATTCTCCACTTATAACAATTTTCTATAGTTTATTTACTAAGCTAATATCAACAAATCTCCACCTTAGTTCAAAAACAAACTTCTAAGCTAAACTGATAGTGATTGTCAATAATCTCATCATAGTCTTAATTTTTGATCAACTAAATCAAGTCTAAACAATGGAAGAACTTACTGTTTGAAGCAACTTTGTGATCATCTAAGGGGGATTATGATCTGTTGAGATCTTCTCCACCTTAGTATACCCCTGAGCCATAGAGCTTCCTTCACAGCTTCAATCATAACTATATATTTAGCCTCAGTAATAGATAAAGCCATGACTCTCTATAAGTTTGCCTTCCAATTGACAGTTGTACCACACACTGTGAAAACATAGTGAACAAGTTTTTGGTATCCAAACATCCAACATAATCTGAGTCTACAAATTCTTCTGTGGGAACAGTTCTAGCTTTATTTCTGGACCATAAACTAGAACTCTGTTAAGTGATCCCTTCAAGTATTTTAAGATCCACTTAATAGTCTATCGATGTTCTTGTCCAAGATTTGACATAAACCTACTAACAATACTCATAACATAAGTTATATATGGGTGAGTGCAAACTAAAGCATACATTACAGAACCAACAACATTTGCATATGGGATCAATTGTTTGAGGACACTGCTTTTGTGTAGATTGTAATTATGAGCTACAGGTATTTAAATAGGTTTCAAGTTTGACATTCCAAACTTCAAAGATTTTCTTGAGGTATGTCTTTGGAAGTCAAGCACGTCATCCAGGAGCTTTTTTAGTCCCATCATGCAATCTGAACCTTATGATTCCGATACTAGTGATTTTACAAGATTTGTTATCACTAAGGAAAACAAAATCCCCTTCAAATTTTGTAAGTTCTTTCAACCATAATCGGTTTAGAGTTATATGGAATGAGCATCTCGAGTCCATAATCCATTCTATAGTATCAACACTTCAACTTCTAGTGACTAATATCCATCTTCAACTAATGTTGCATCTCTAAAGTCTTGAGGCCTTTCAAGATTAGTAACCTGATAAATCTAGATTTTACTAGGTTTTTAAGTAGTTTTCTAGGTTGTTTTGGAGAGAAAAAGGTAATTTGAAAGGTGAAAACTACACAAAAATATATAAATGTTCAATAAAATCAATTTTTGTCTTTAGTAAGCCAAATTGTGTGAATTTAATAAGATTCTGATGTAATTTTGTTGATTGAACTAGTTTTGCAGGAGATTTTAAGCTAAGAGTCTTGAGAATAAGGATTTAAGAAGAATAAAAATAGAAGACAGTGGCAAATTTGGACAAAAATAGTGAAGAATCCAAAGTTGTATACTGGGAGTAATCACTATTGATGCATAAAGTGACAACTTAGAGGTTAATCTAGTAGAGAATAAGGAAAGTATTCACTATTTCTGTATAATGTGATCATTACATAGCTTTGTCTAGAAGTAAGAATGAAAGTGTCCATTATTTCTATATAAAGTGAACATTATAGAGCCTGTATTCAGAAGAAAAAGTTATGTGTGATCACTTTGTGTGCACTGACAAAAAGCTAAGAATTAAGGATTGATCTCTAGTATAATTCACATTGATTCTTGAAGTTTTGATGCATCATTAATTCATATTTTTTCTTTGCACAGGTTCCATCTTCTTTAATTTCTTGAAACCTAAGTTTTGATCTAAAAATGAATTGTTTGATTAATTCAATTCGCATTTTATTCTTAACAAAGGATTCATAATTCAGTTTACTTAATTCTGCATTAGATTCAAGGTTTACTCAGTTCCAAGAATCAAAGATTAGGATTCATGCAAGTTACTTAATTTTGTATGTGATGTTAAGAATCAATTGATGTTTGATCCGTTAATTTGAATATGTGAAAAGATATAGGATCTTTGTTAACTAATGATTGAATAAATTGTGGAAAAGCTAGGGATTGATCTGCTTTGTTGAATGACTTCTCTAAATTTTGAATTCCTATTTTTGTGTTAAAAACTCTAAAAATGATAATCAATTCCCCTTGTTGTTAAATTTGAAATTCTGAATTTGTAATTAAATTTTTTAGGAGTCGACTTTGGGTTAATTTAACCCTTACTACACTTTAAGTTGTATTATTTGATTGAGTACAGTCTCTTTCAATAAAATTAACACTAATCACAGACAGAAATCAAATTTAGATTCAATTTTAAAATTTCACAAATAATCATAAACAAAGTCATAGTCAAAAGAAAATAGAAAACTAGAATGTCCTTAAAGGTTGAGATGAGATGAGTTCATGGTCTTCAAGTATGATCGCTCAAATCTCGTTGTTTGGAGGACAAGTGTACACATCGAGAAGTAATAAAGGATTCTAAAATAAGTTCCCGATATATCGTCCCATAAGGATTGATTTCCAATTACTAAAAATTTCTTAATTCAATTGTTTAAGCCTAAAAGATATAAAATTAAGTAAGAACCAAAATTTAATTATAAAATTAGTTTTAAATAAAAGCAAATAACACAACAGACGTCTTTGTTGAACTTATAGGAGAGGAACTTAAGGCGTATGAGTTTTCTCACTCAATCCTTTATATTATTTTTCTGTTTAAATCTAAATTCGATTTCCTTGTGATTACCAATCATTCATATAATTATTATTAATACCCAATAGTCATGCAATATTAATATTCTTTTCTCTAAATTAACATCCCAATGGTCATGCAAGAGATCAATTTAAGAAAGTATAAAGCACCTATGAACTTGTTAATCTAATAACGATTAGAAGAGAAAGATTAGTTTAGTTTACCTAATCTTTTATCTTGTTTTATCCTAAAAATCTATTAACTAACTGAGGTACGGTTTCCTGATGATATAATTAATTAGAATTAAGAAGAAAGCACAATAGGATAAAATCTAATCTCAGAACGAAAATCAAATTTAGATTCAAACATCAAAACCTCATAAATTTATGAACAGTAGTTTCCATAGCCCTAGTTATGGACTTAGTTACTCATGTTAAAGGAAAGAACTAAAATAATTATAAACAAAGCCATAATCAAAAGAAATAGCAAACTAGAGTGTAAGATGAGTTCCCAATCTTCAAGTACAATAGCTCGAAGCTCCAAGTCCTGCCAAGAATATGCCAAAGATCCTATGCAAGAGAGACGAGATGAGAGGTGTATCAGAAAGCCAAAGACAAGATATAAAAACGGTGCTTTACAGGATGCCTGAGGTCTCTCTTTTATAGAGTTTGAAAATAACTCTTCATAATTGGACTTCTCGCAAATGAGCACGGCCGTGTAAGACCTTAAGCACGACCGTGCATGGGCTTGAAGTACTCCATACTTGTTGAAAGGGTCTGTGCTGACTGTTGCAAAGCTCTAATCTTCCATCATTTTGAGTCCAAAACGCACCTAAAGTTAGGGCTAGGCAAAAAAATCTAGTTTTATAAGTCCAATCCATAGCCATTTCTGTACATTCAATGTACTCTACGGATAGAGGAATACATAGAGTTGAACATAGTAAAATAAGAAATTGTTCATTTGGAAATTTCCCGAAAAGCTAATCATAGGTTCTTCTCTCCATCGGAACAATAGGACTGTTATGCTCATTACTAAACTTGTTGAAGAGATAAAATAGAACAGACTGGTAGCACTTATCCGTGTCACTCACAAGCATTGGGCTACTCCTCCTTGTGCTTGCACGAGAGTTGTCGATGGCTCAACTCAACATTTACTATTTTATCTCTCTTTTGTTTCTATTCGTAGCATCTTATACCTTATATTATTTCTGATTCAGGTTTGAATGTCACTACCAACGCTTGCTGTGAGTTAGGGAAGTAGCAGGAATAGGAGTGAAGGTTAGCCGAGAACGAGTAAAAGAGGGAGCTATGGAGCTAATGAGCTACTTCCTAATCCAGTGAGTGATCCTCGGGTGAGGGGCACAAACGATCTATTCCTCACTGGTCCTTCCGTTAGCCCAAAAAGCGAGGGGAAGGGCTAGAGAGTCAGACAAGAAAGCTAGCATTTACTGGATACTATTCTTAATAAACTTGAAAGAGAGTGAGGGATACTCGAAAGAGGAGCACGAACAAATAAGAAGGGGAGCTAAGTAGCTCGGGGTGAGGGAAAGGGAACGGGAACAAGGCCGACTATTCCTAACGAAGGAAGGAATAGAGTAAGGCCTTTACCACTCCATAGTAGAGCAAGCCTAACCAGAGGAAGAGGGCGATAGCTAGAGCTTAGTTCTATACTTTACTAAGGAACTAAAGCTCTAGCCTTATGATAAGCCCCTATTTCATAGGAGCGAAACGGGTTTACAACCCTTAGAGGTAGTAAACCCTTATACACTTATTGAAACGCATTAAAGAGCTCTGTAAGAGCCATATAACTGGTTTCAATAAGACATCAAGATAGCTCCCCCTGGGAGTGAGGGCGGTGCTCTGCTCCGTCCACCACCCCCAACCGGATCCCTATTTGGGTTAACAAAAGGGGATCTTGCCTTTGCATCTTTTCCCTCTGGGGGAGCTCCATAGCAACAACAGCTCTCCTCGCTCCTTCCCCTCACCTAAGGAGTTTCCTCAAATGTCTTAAATGGTTGTGGAAACTAGGTATTAACTCTTCAGTGGTTGTATGCTGTCCAGTCTCGAAGGGGCAGAATGATCCCATGATAGCTGGACCTGAATGTACAAGGCGAATACCGCAAGAGGCAGCGGCAAGTCACTGATTGGTAACCAGTTTTAAAAATCTAGATTCATATTAAACTGATTTTTTGATTAACTATATTTGTGTAACTGATTTAGTGTCTAAATCTATTTTTTAAAATTAATTTTTTTTATTTATCCAAATTCATATGTATGAAGGTATAATATCTTATATCTTTACTTATTAAATCTCCGTGCTATATTAGTTTATAAAATTTTATCGTAACTACGTTTTACCACTAATATTTTTTATTAATCTTAATTCTTATAATTAAAATTAAACATTTAAAATAATATTTTTAAAATATAATTATTATATTAAAGATATTAAAATATAACAAATATTTTTAAATTAATTACTACTATTATTTTTATATTTATGTTTATTTTTTAATTTTTAAAATATTATAACATAACAATTTTATTATTATTTATATTATTAATTTTTGTTTTTATAGGTTGTAATTTAAACTTTCATCATCAACTTTGTTTATTAAAAATAAGTTAAAAATAATAGTAAATATTTTATAAACTTCTATAAAATATAATATAGTTAATAAATATTGTTAAATCTTTTTGTAATGTTGCATACAACAAATTAGTTTTATCTTAAAAATAAAATTTGAGAGACTCTTTTTGGAGAAGTTCTTTCCAATATCAAGAGTTGCATCTATAAGAAAAGAAATTTATGAGATAAGACAAATTGAGAGAGAAACACTCTATGAATACCGGAAAAAATTTAAAAAAATGTGTGCTAGTTGCCCCCACCACTAAATTAGTGATCAATTGCTCATATGAAGGGCTACATTCTATGGATAAGAGCATGATAGACATCGCAAGTGGAGGAGCATTTGTGGACAAGACTCCGGATGTAGCCCACAATTTGATTGAAAATATCCTAGCAATTTGCAACAAGACAAAATTCTTATGTGACTAGAGGTGTGAGTGAAATCCAGACAGCAGAGCCTAACAAATTGGAGCACAAGATTGATGAGTTGGCCTACATTGTGAATCAATTAGCTTTGATGCAAAAGAATGCTGCTATACCTGTACATCCATCATCACCTATTCCAGCCATGCTATGTGGGATATGCTCAGCCACATATCATTATACTGATAGCTGTCCCACATTGCAAGAAACTGATATTCTAGAAGGTAATCCCTAAGTTTATGCTGCAAATATTGACACTAACAAGTTTCCTTTTCAACAGCCACAACAGCCACCTAATTAGGATTTATCTTCAAACAGATATAACCTTGGCTGGAGAAACTATCCAAATCTGATATGGCAAGACTCTTCGCATCAGAATAACCAGCAACAAAGCAACCATTATCAAACATATCATGTTGGTCCAAGTAAACCCCATCAACCACAACAAGCTCCACAACATCACCAACTATCTTCATCACAACCTAGTGCACCCTAGAAGAATGAGCCATCATTGGAAGAGCTCATAAAATAAAGGGTTATGAACAACATCACTTTCCAGCAAAGAACTGAGGCTAGCATCAAAACTCTTGAAAAACAAATAGGACAGTTAGCCTCCTTGAGATCTAGAAGAGTGATGCAAGAGCCTGAAATGCTCAAAGACAAGGAAGATTCAAGTTGTACTCCAGCTACAGTTGATGAGAATGGAGAGAAAAATAGTTAGGAACAACCAAAACCTACACCTGTCCAACAAAAGGTTGCAGAGAATGTTGAAAGAGCAATTCTTCTATCATTTTCTCAAAGAGTTATCCAGACAAGTAAGAAGATTGAGAAAATCGAGAAAGAGATCTTAGAGACCTTTAGAAAGATAGAGGTGAATTAACTCTATTGGATACAATCAACATATACCTAAATCTGCTAAATTTTTGAAAAAGATTTGTGTATCCACAAAAGGCATCTGAAGAGTAATGAAAGGGTAAATATGGGTAGGAATGTTTCTACACTTTTTGAGAAATAGAAGTCTACAATGCCTGAGAAAAGTAAAGACCCAGGGACATTTACCATTCCATGCATCATTGGTTACAATAGAATTGATAATGCTATGCTAGATCTAGGAGCATCCATCACTGTTATGCCCTTGTCTATTTTTACTTCGTTATCTCTTGGCTCCTTGCAGCCCATAGGTATGGTTATCAAGTTGGCCAATAGAAGCATAACAAATCCAGCTGGAATTGTGGAAGATGTATTAGTGAGAGTAAACAACCTCATTTTTCTAGCTGACTTTTACATCCTAGATATGCAAGAAGGAGAATCAATGAAGAGTACTGCACCAATAATCCTAGAAAGACCGTTCTTAAAGACTGCAAGAATGAAAATTGATGTGTATGTCGGGACACTTACCATGGAATTTGGAGACAAAATAGTGCGCTTTAACATACTGGATGCCATGAAGCACCCACATGAAGAACACTCTATCTTCCACATTGATCTTTTTGATGCCTTGATAGATGACAATTTTTCTGAATTTTTAGAAGAAGATTCTTTTCTTAATTTTTCTAATTGTATAAATACTCCTATTTGTGAATCTAACCCTCATAATTTGAATGTTGCATAGGCTCTAACAAATAAAAATGGCAAATCACTTCCATCTATATAGCAACCTTCCACCTTGGAGCTTAAGCTCTTACTAGAACATTTGAAATATGCTTATCTGGAAGCAGATGAAAATCTTCTTGTGATAATCTCAACCAAGCTAGATGTTGATCAGGAGGAGAGACTACTTGAAGTGATAAAGAAGCACAAGAAGGCCATAGGCTAGACACTTGCTGATATTCCTAGAATTAGCTCTTCTTTGTGCATGCACAAAATACTGTTAGAGGAGGGTGTTAAACCAGTGAAACAGCCTCAAAGGAGAGTGAATCCCATTATATTGGATGTGGTAAAGAAGGAGGTCACCAAGCTACTACAAGCTAGGATCGTCTATCCAATTCAGACAACACTTGGGTCAGCTCGGTCCAAGTGATTCTGAAAAAATTTGGACTCATTGTGGTGAGGTATAAGAAGGACAAACTAATATCCACCAGAGTTAAGAATAGTTGAAGAGTTTGTATAGACTACCAGAGACTAAATTAAGCAACCCAAAAGGACCATTTTCCACAGCCCTTCATTGATTAGATGTTAGAGAGGTTAGCTAGCAAGTCTCATTATTGCTTTCTTGATGATTTTTCTGGTTATTTCCAGATATGCATAGCACCTAAAGACTAGGAAAAAATCACATTCACATGTCCTTTTGGCACCTTCACCTATAGGAGGATGTCTTTTGCCTTATGCAATGCTCTTGGCACATTCCAAAGATGTATGTTGAGCATTTTTTTCTAACTTAGTGGAACGAAGTTTTTTTTATGGATGATTCACTGTATATGGCCCATCTTTTTTTGCATGCTTAGTTAACTTAGAAAAAGTTTTGAAAAAATGTATAGAGACTAACCCTGTATTAAATTTTGAGAAATACCATTTCATGGTAGAGCAAGGTGTAGTTCTATGTCATATTATATCTGAAAAAGGCATTGAGGTAGATCCTACAAAATTAGATATTATTGCACAATTGCCTTACCCCTTTTGTGTCTGAGAGGTTTGTGTTTTTCTTGGTCATGCAAGATCCTACAAGAGATTCATTAAGGACTTCTCCAAGATTGTCATTCCACTTTCCAAACTTTTGCAAAAAGAAGCTGAGTTCAACTTTGATGAGAAGTGTAAAGAGTCATTTAACATTCTTAAGAAGGCCTTGACCACCACACCTATCATCCAACCTCCAGATTGGAGAAGGCTGTTTGAATTGATGTGTGATGCATCAAATTTCACAGTGGGAGTTATCTTAGCACAACAGGTTGGTAAGCTTCCCCATGTTATTTACTATGCTTCCAGAATCCTGGACTTAGCACAGTGTAATTACACCACAACTGAAAAAGAATTGTTGGTCATAGTCTTTGCATTGGATAAGTTTAGGTCATATCTCTTAAGGTCGAAAGTTGTGATTTTTACTGATCATTCTATTTTGAAGTATTTGCTGAAAAAGACAAATTCTAAGCTTAGGCTGATAAGGTGGATGCTCTTACTTCAAGAGTTTGATTTAGAAATCTAGGATAGAAGTGAAACTCAGAATTTGATAGCAAACCATTTGAGCAGAATAGAGGGAGTTCCTGAAATTCCACTCTAAGATGATTTTCCTAATGAGCAACTCTTGGAGTTGTATGTGTCTCACAAGTGCCTTGGTATGCTGACATTGTTAATTTTTTAGTTGCAGGAGCTTCTCTAGCAAATGCACCAAGGACTCAAAGGGGAAAGATTAAGAGTGATGTCAAACATTATGTGTGGGACGACTCTTATTTATGAAAATTTTGCAATGACCTAGTCATCAGAAGATGCATACTAGATGAAGAAATCTCATTCATACTACAGTTCTGTTATGCCTCAGCTATAGGAGGCCATCTTGGACTTTAGAGGACAGCAAGAAAAGTGCTAGATGTAGGACTGTATCAAGGCCTCCTGGCAAACATATTCCACATGTGAAAGATGCCAAAAAGCAGGAGGAGCAATCACTTGGAGACATGAGATGTCTCAACAACCCATACTATATTGTGACATCTTTGATGTCTAGGGTATTGATTTCATGGGACCCTTCCTATCATTTTTTGGTTTTCTATATATACTGCTTGCTATTGATTATGTCTCAAAATGGGTGGAAGTCAAGGCTACCAGGACTAATGATGCCAGGGTTGTTGTAGATTTTGTCGTAGCAACTTGTTTTGCATGTTTGAAATCCCTAGAGCCATTATGAGTGACCAGAGAAGTCACTTTTGCAATAGAACAACGGAAGTCTTGCTAAAAAAATGACGTTTTACACAAAGTTTCCACTGTTCATCACCCATAGATGAATGGGCAAGTCGAGCTCTCTAACAGAGATATAAAGAAGATACTTGAGAAAGTAGTGCAGCCCCACAGAAAAGATTGGAGCTGATGATGCATTGTGGACACATAGGACTGCATTCAAGACACCTTAGGCATGATTCCATATAGGGTTGTCTATGGAAAAGTTTGTCATTTGCCAGTTGAAATAGAACACAAGGCATATTAGGCAGTGAAAACTTGTATCTATACTACGATTTAGCTAGAGAACAAAGGAAGTTGCAACTGCAAGAATTAGAGGAGCTGCATTTAGAGGCTTATGAGAACTCAAGGATTTATAAAGAAAAGATCAGGAGGTACCATGACAAGATGATATCAAGGAAAGAATTTTGCACTGGTCAAAAGGTCCTCTTGTTCAACTCTTGCCTCAAACTCATCGCCGAAAAGCTTAGATCAAGGTGGATAGGTCCATTTACAGTCACAAAGGTATTCTCTCATGGTGCAGTGGAAATAAAAAATGACTCCACTAGCAAGAACTTTATGGTAAATAGACACAGCTTGAAGCACTTCCTGAAAAATTTAGCCCCCTTGGAGGAGGTTGAGGAGATTGACTTGCACACCCTGCCACAAACCTCAACCACAACCATTATCATGAGTAATTCATTTCATACGTCAAGCTAGTGACATTAAAGAAGCGCTGTGTGAGAGGCAACTCACAGATTTCATAAGAATTTACAGTTTTCTTTCTGCATTCAATAATAGTATTGCATTTGAGCTGTGATAATTGATGAACTTGCTGCATTATTTTGCTGCACAAACACTTCACTCTACATTAGGCTTGTTATTTGACATGAATTTCTGCATAACTTCAATCTTTGCAAAGGGAAATTGCAGTACTTGGACCAAATCATTTAATCTTTTATGTTATTTTTCAGTTTAATTCTAAATCTGATTTTCTTGTGATTACTAATCATTCATACAAATACTATCAATATCCAATGGTCATGAAATATTAATAATCTTTTCTCTAAACTAATATCCATAATAGTCATGAAAGATATTAATTCAAGAAAGCATAAAGCACCTACGAACTTATTAATTTAACAACGATTGGAAGAGAAAGACGGGGTTGAACTACCTAATCCTTTGTCTAATTTTATTCTATAGATCCATTAACTAATTGAGATACAGTCACCTGATGATATAATTAATTGGAGTTATGTTATAACATACAATTATGCGTAATAGGATAAACACTAATCACGCATAAAAATCAACTTTAGATTCAAACATTAAAATCTTATAAGTTCATGAACAAGAATTTACATAGCCCTAGCTATGAACTTAGTTACTCATGCTAAAGAAAAGAATTAAAGCAGTCATAAACAAAGTCAGTCAAAAGGAAATAGCAAATTAGAACGTCCCTAAAGGTTTGGGATAAGATGAGTTTCCATTCTTCAAATACAATCATTTGAAACTCTAAGTCCTACTAAGAATGTACCAAAGATCTCGTGCAAGAGAGACGAGATGAAAGGTTTATCAAAGATTGAAAGTTAGATGTAGAACAAGAAGATCCATTGCTGCTCCCAAGGTCTCTTTTAATAGGACTTGAAAACCCTAAGATCTATTCATAATTAGACTTGCTGCAAATGAGCATGGCCATGAAAGTCATCAACACGGCCGTGCATATGGTTGAAGCACTCTCGTACTTGCTTTTTAGGTATGGGTATATTGACCGCTGTGAAGCTCTGATTTCCAACCAATTTTGGTCCAAAAAGCACAAAAATCCAACTGTGGGTTTGTTATACTAAACTGCACAATATGTATATATATATATATATATATATATATATGAATTAGTATAAAATTTAAATAAAATATAAGCCAAACATAAATATATGAAACTATTTAAAATTTAAATAATTTTTTTAATAGATTTTTTGAAGATTGTGGAACAAGTTTTGAAAGAAATATGAACCAAAATTATAGTGACCATGAAATGAAATTTTTGAACCTTGGACCCTTTAGAAACTCGTGGACAGTGTGAAATACATGAAGGAGACTAAGATATTAGAATAAAATTGGAAGATTAAAACTTTAAATAAGAAAATACCATGATATGTTTAATTTTAAAATTTCCAAACACTTGATCACTTGAGTGGTAGGGCCAAAGGAATTTTTTTGACCAAATTAGAACTTGAATAATGATTGGGAAATTGGAGGAAAATGTGACTTGCAACTAAAACTTACCAATTTTTGGAAAAAAGGACCCTTTTATAAATAAACAAAAGTTTCAGGACCAAACTACAATTTTTGAAAAATACAGAGAATTCTTTGAAAAGCTTACATATGTATTTGATTTAAACAAAGCACTGAATTATGAGTAATTTTCCACTATTTTTACTCAAATTGGATTTGAAATGAACTAATTATGATTTTTTGAATATATTGTTGTATGAAAAGTAACTTTTTGGGAACAACATAGATAAACTATTTTTTATTTTGAATTCAATAAGTGTCATTATTTTATTTGTATTTTTTTTTTTATGGAAATAGACACTTAAAGGAAAATATTCTCATTGGTTTCATAATTTTTGGACTTAAAATAAAATAGTTAGGATTTTTCCACTAAATATATATTGGGAAGTGACGCTCTTTGACCCGTAGAAAGAAATTATGCTTGTCTTTGAAATATGTGAGTTTCTTATTTTTGGTTGACTTTTTTGTTGTTGTGAAACTATAAATCTAAAGGAAAAGAATGCCATTGATCTCATGATACAGGTAGAAACTAGAATTTAATCTTCCAAACTACAAATTTCTATTAAAAAAATACTAGAAAACTAACTAAAAATCCAACAAAATATAGAGTTATCACCTTACAAGATCAATATTTGGATAGGATGATTGGGTTCAAATGTGAGTCCCAGGGTTTATACCAGATCCAACAAACCTCTCAAATTGGTTCAACAATGGACACTCCACTAATGATTCATGCTTAACTAGGCTGCTGCTAATGTTGTGTGAATCATATAGATTAGGTAAACATGTCGGTAGTGCTATTCCTAGTCATGTTATTAATTGAGCTTTATCTCTCTTTGTTTTAATTCATTAAGATGTTTGGAATTTTAGCTGTGTAGTTTATAGTTTAGGATCAAAATACTTTGACATTTTTATTGATGATTTTTCTGTACTTGATTTTATTTAATAAAAGATTATTTTAATCTGCCTTTTATCTTTCATTCTTTTTATAATGAAATAAAAACTCAATTTAGCATTTTGATTTGTATTTTATCAAATGATAATTCCAAAAAATATTTATCTACTTCCTTTTATAGTTTTATGCCCTTGCATGAGATTCTTCATCAAATGTCTTGTCCTCCTACTCTGGAAGAAAATAGGATTGTTGAACTTAAAAATAGACATCTTTTTGAAACTTCTTATAAGCTTTATGTTCATGTTCTCCATCATTTTGGAGTGACGTTGTCCTTATTACTTTTTACCTCATTAATAGGATGCTTTCATATGCTTTGAGTGAAAAAATTTTCAACTTGTATCCACATCAACCTCAAAATCTCTTGCCTCGAGTCTTTAATTCTACCTTTTTGTTTACAATGTAAGTCTTTGATTAGGCAAACTATCTGCCTGACAAGTGGTACATGCTTGATTTCTACATATGAAAAAACAAATTGTCAGAAAAAGTTAATTTCACCATGTTGCGGACGATTCTAGCTTAAACAACATTACCTTTTGTAGATGATGCCATACAGAAAAAGTGTTTTATGTTCTATTGAGTTGGTTGGACATTACCTACTTTTTTAAGTTTCACAACTTTTGCATCAGACTACCTTTAAATTTCTCTACCTAATTCCTTATTATGCTTTAATTTTGAATTTAGGGTTCTATTCCATCACAATGTTGGAAGCACTCAAAATTAAGTGGAGTTTGTGGACAATTCGAGTATTGCTTGTTGCAAACTGCAACATAAAGATTTGTTTTATTTGCATATTTCTTCAAATAAAGAAAAAAATTGACACAAGTGTAACGTCTAATAATGAGTTTAGAACAGTTCACGAAGAACTTACAAAAATAGTTTATATGTTTTTATTATAACTAACTTTAATAAACTCATTTCAACTTCATAGAACAAACTATTTTCAGCTTATT
This sequence comes from Abrus precatorius, assembly GCF_003935025.1. NCBI lineage: Eukaryota > Viridiplantae > Streptophyta > Magnoliopsida > Fabales > Fabaceae > Abrus > Abrus precatorius. The sequence continues at coordinate 14,463,421 of NW_020874292.1, forward strand.
CCACTAAGATATATGATCAAATTCACGCCATAAACTTTCATATGGAAAAAGCTTAATAAATAAACACTCAATTATTCAGCTTACTCAAACACACCTTAATATGTTATTTATTTTCTACCTTGCAACCTTTGCAGCGAAGCAATCATTCCACAATTTCATTGTTTTGTTTCTCTCTCTCTATTTAAAGTTATTTTTGTCTCCAGAGCAGTTTATTGTTTGCATGTAGGCCACCCGGAATTGGATCAGGTTTTGGCAATTGGTAATCCAGCATACTTTTGTGGAATTTAGATGTCACTGTGTTCTGATGTTCATATCTTCCATTTCTTTACATAACTTTTGTAGCATATTTTTTCCACGTCAGCAGTTGATGTTACTATTTCTTTCCGATTCCTTAACTATATGTGCATGAACGTCATAGGAAGTGGTTTATGGACTTTCTGCAGGGAGAAGACTATCCCATTAAATAATGCGATTTACACATGAGAGATGCTGGATTTCTTATGCTTAATGAGATTAATTCCTTCACAAAGTTACAGATGTTAAGACATATTTCGGCCTACTTTAAATATTTAGGAATATTTGATTTGATCAAATCCCAGGCAAGGACCAGTCAGTGTAGTCCCTTTATTTATACAAACGGTGACATGACTAAAAACAAAAGATATCCGGAAACCGGTGCATTATGATTGATTATCTACGGTACAATTTTAAATGCAATAGCAAATCCTATGGATAGTGACGTTTACACTGACTAATTGAAGCCAAATACTAGTCCAGTTACAAAAGCATAGATTTTTCGTACAACGTAGGCAACTCTCAACCCCACATCAACAAAGAAAAAATCTCCTTAAACGGTACATCTTATAGAAATGCTATGTCTACGACATATTTGTTCTAGTGTTTTACAAATTAGGGAAACATAAGAACAGGAGCGATTAGATGAGTGATGTAATAGAGAGAAAAATTTACTGTGAGAATAAATATAACCCAACATCTTATACAGTATGTACAATGCTAGCCACCAATGATGGCTCCACTAAGTAGAAGCCCTGCTATTGGCTAACATAGAAGTTCTTCAATGGAGTGTTCTTGTTCAAATCCAACGTAGCAGTCGGAGACCAAAATCAATTTCATGCCCTGAAAGTCAACATCAGCAAAATATTCACACAAAAGGGTGTTTAGTAACAACAGAATTAAACCTAACAATCTGAGTCAATTATAAATTAAATAGTTGTATAATCTATTAAAACAAATGTTTTCTTTTAAGATTATCCATGGTTCATACATGCTCAAAGCTAATTAGTGTCTACATAGGCATTAATGCCATATGCATTAATCTGGGATGCATAACCTATTGTACGTCTCTAAAGTCTAAATTTCCCACCAAAAGAAAATCTCAATTAAAAGAAAGATGAGAGAAATAAGGAAATCCATCAATGCAGAGTCATTTATATCAGAAGGAACTTATCAAATAGGTAATAGAAGGTCAGGAAGAAAGGATAGCAGGCAGGCAGGCAGCAGCAAAGCTAAGCTTGCTATGCTTTCAAGACCATCTTTGTAAATCAGGCTTCTTCTGTTAGTACCAAAAGCTTTTCATGGTTCTGAAGTTTTTAATGTGTGCTAGGTAAAAGGTTGAAAATAGATTGTTAAAATATAGGGAAAGGTACAGATATGTTAATTTTTGGCTGCTGGAGCTAGGTAGAGATGGAAAAGTGACGGTTGAAAACTGTTTTGTTTGAGCTTCTGACAGTATCTTCTACTCATTTCCCAGCCCATTTTGGATGTAGAAGCCCCCAAATATGGAATGTAAATGGTGGACCCTCTATTTCCACCCTGTTCAAAACTGTTAGGACTGCAGTAAAAAATATGGGCTCAAATGGGGCCAAGCGCGCACACTACGGAGAGTTTTCACTAGAAGAAACATTCATGTATAGACAAGGAGAGTGACGTGGAAGAAGAAAGTTGTTAGTCGTGACTCCATTATAGTCGAACTGGCGTGTAAGAGGGGTATCTTTTCAGTATCAAGAAGTTGGTCATGGATGGAGAGCACTAGCTCTCTGTAGAAGCCTAGATCTATGGCAGTAATACTTATTATACTGATTTTCCTTTTCATATCAATACCAGTATCATTTTCTCTGTTTCCCTTGTTTGAATTGCTTAATTTCCCTGTTGGTTTTACTGGTTTGCATCAAAAGCACTATCTGGGACAAATTGTTTCTCGTGCAGACACAGTCCATATTATTTACACCATGAGTGATGTACAAGAGCTGAAGAGGAACCACCACAGTTTGGATGAACAAATAATTTTTACCTGAAGATTAGCTGGAGTTTGAGGCAACTTCATGGAAGTAACCAACTGATCAGAAAATGAAACTCTTTTCAAAGCATATAGCTCAGACGTAGCAGTATTACCAAGAACCAACCACCATTGTTCCTCTTTTATCTGCAGTCAAGAAAATTGTAAATTGTATTTACACCACACAAACTACAAATCATAACAGAAAACACACACACACTCATATTTTAAGACCGACCTTAGGAAATCGAGGTACAAATGCTCTAGAAGAATGTCGTCTAGAATTGGTCTTCTCTAATCTGATATATAATGTGTGGGACCTCTCACCATCAGTGTCCCTCCTCTGAAGCTTTAATTTCATTTTAACGTGAGGGAAATGCTGTAGATCCTGGTCCAAAAAAAGACATAATACATATCTAAACTGAAAGAGGTGATATGCCTACCAGAGAAGTAATGATGTCAAAATATAACATCTTTATGCAAGAATTACTTATAACAGCATATAAATTGACTTTGAAATGTGGACAACCAGACATTCAAAAGGTTCAAAGATAAATAACTGATATTTATAAGACAACCTAAGATGTTATAAATCCTAAGCAGGGTTAAGGCCAAAAGGAAGTTATAAATCCTTTCCTTTCCACAATCTTCTTATAGGTCGCTGCATCTGTGTTGTTTGTCCATTTGTGATCTTCATAGAGATCCAGTTGTTGCCAATACTTCACCAAGGTGTTATATAATACTGAATAACATTCTTATCACCCTGTTTCAAATCTCTTAAGATACCTTTTATTTGGAACAGAGCAGCAGTGTTGTCCACCTTAGAGTATAATTCTTTCACAGCTTTCCAGATTTCGTTGGCTGTCTTGGCCAGCATATAAGTTTCCCCAATTTCTGATATCATGGAATTTACAAGCCAAGACACCACCATATGGTTCTTGGCTTTCCATGTTTTGCATTTTGTGTCTGTATCTGCAGGTTGGGCAGCTTCTCCAGTAAGGTACTCTTCCTTCCCACAACCACAAACAAACATAAGAACACTTTGGGACCACCTCAAATAGTTGGACACGTTGAATTTGTGTCCTGTGATCATAGGAGGATCCCATGGCTGGATAACTATTTGGCAGACTATTAGACGACGTTTCTTGGGATGATGACATTTGAGTTGTTTGGGTGCTGTGTCAATAGTCTTTTGATATGCACTCATGGTGCAAAACTTGAACATGACTTCCGACCAGGCCCCGAGGGAAAGGGCTTTAATACCATGTTGAAAAAATGAAATTTATTTTCTCACAACTTTAAGGTTGCAGAAAGCTTACAATTTAAAGGGTGTTGGCCAAAAAGCTTTGAACAATCAAATCCCATAAAAGAAGGAATTTAAAGGTAATAAAACTAAATCACCTATGTTAGGAAATGAAGTATTTATTTTCCTTTAAATGACAGATAGATCCAATCAACTACACAAGGAAATAAGATATTCAGGAAAAACATAAACATGTGACTAACAATGCAATTAAGCTCAATAAAAATCTAGGACAAGCAAAAACCAAGCAAATTTTACCAGGACTCTTTACCTGATACAATCTTGAAGCCGGGAAATTTGCAGTTACAGTCTGCAGTGCTGCCTTGGGAATGTCAAATAATTCCTGTACACTAGAAATTCCTCTTCTGCCAAGAGAACTTATAAGATCAGCATTCATGCATGGCAACATCCATAAGGATGAGTCCTTGTCCAACCACAAACCCTAAAAATCAGGTGACAAAATTTCAGGAGTGAATTGTGAGGATATTCTGGATAAAGAAAAGAAAGAGTATGATACACCCCCTTTGAAGGAGCGATGTATACACAATTTTATTGAAAGCATAGTTTGTCCTTCCACCATAAATTCTGACATGACTATGTTTTGAAATATATGTAGCAGTACTCTAAAAATAAGAATGATATTTTGGAGATAAAATGATGAGTTAATATACAAGTTACAATCTAAATCACAGAAAAGGTTATGCTGCATCTAGTTCTAATATTTTTCTCCTTAAACAGAAATAACAGTATCTAACTGAAACATGAGTTCCCATTGCCTCTTGACATTTAAAATCAACTACTTTGTCTCTTCCTTCAACTAAGAAAAGTGGCAGGAATAATCAGTTACTTACTTTAAAATCATATGACTGTGGATCATGTGACCCAAAGTACAATATAAATCATGGAGAAGAGCATGAAAGTATTCATTAGTCTCATCCATCAACTAAGCAAAGCAACAAAGAAATTATATTATAAGTAGCTAAGAGGCAATAAAATTGTAAGATATGGAGATCATGGACCTTGAGTTTCTAGGCACAATACAGTGATTTGTGCATTCAAATCTTCAGAGTTTAGACAATCTGACTGAAATGCAAATGTAAATCAAGTAGCATTCATGGTTCAATGTCTATAATTTCAAGAATGAAACTTTTACATTTAATGCATCTTAGACCTCATTCACTTATTTTTTAGAATTAGAAAATCATGTGGAAGAAAGCTTTATTTTTTTCAGTGTAAAATAATCAGAACCAACTTGCAATAAGCTAGTTGTATGCAAAAATATCCAGCTTCCAAGAGAGAAGACAGGTCAGCTGCAGAACAAAACAGAATGGATACCTGCATGACCATTTGCAGAAGATGCATGCAAGTAATTGAGCTTGAAAGCCAACCACTGTTAGCACATATATCAATCATGGCCTGAATAATGCGTATACTCTGATCTAGTACTGATTTCAAGTCGGTGACATAGTCACTAATTGGTAACTCCAATTGAGAAAAATGAGCCTGTGTCCAAAAAACTACTGTGATAAAAAATATATAAAAATAAAGAAATTAAAATGAGAAATTTTACCAACCTAAATTCATGGTTATTGACATGACTGACCTGAAATAGAAGATTTGCTTTGATATGGGGGTCATCTAGACGGTTCTTATCCACTGGATATTTAATTTTCTCAGACAGTGCTTCATTGTATTTTTCCTATGAAAAAAAAAATTATATATAGTCTACTACTTTAATGGATGAATTTGATTTTGGAGCAAGTAAAGAACAATTTTGACATATATGTAGCAATAATCAAATTATTTTATAGACTGGGCATATTTCATGTTTATAAAATTACGACTTAGCTTTGCAGCGGATGGAAGTATTTACCAGAGCAACATGCATTGGGCATTCTGGTGCATGGTAATGGGAATTGAAACGCAAAACATCACTAAAGAATACCATATGTTGGAAATATGTAATTATTGTAATGCTGTAATTCTGTAAATAGGGAAGTTAGCATCTTTATAATTATGGTAATTAGGTAATTGTATACTCTCTATTATTCCTATTATAAATACATAATCCGCTGGGTAGTTTAGGCACACAAATTCATCCTATGTCTCTCATTCTTCTTCTTTCTCAACAACATACATCACTGGTAAGATTCTCTCATATGCTTCAGTCTTTTTTCTTAGTAGATAAATATTTAGGGTAAAGGGATTGTACTCTAGTCCAAGGCAGTAAAAGCCTCAGTGCACAAAAAGCATTTATGGAGAACTTAGATTTACATTTATCTCAAAGAGACAAGTGGAGGCTCAAACCTGCAATCTGTTAGATGTAAGCCTGTTTTGCCCTACTCGATCAACCCCTTGGATATGGTACTTTAGTTTGCTATGCAGATTTACTAAAATAGTTTATATCAGACTTTTTTCTGAAATTCAAATTTTTTAAGCTCAGATTAGTAGATTCATTAAGCTCAGATTATCTTCTCTTCACCAGGACATTCCTTGCTCAACAGTTTCAGAGTTCCCTCTCTGCAACAGCCATGACAACCACTTACCCCTTGGGTTTCTTCTATCCTCATTGACTTTGTTCATTTCAATTCTGCCAATTTGCCACCTTAAACCACAGTGATCTATCAGTAATATGCTATGTACACATTAGATAAACAGACAAGTAGGACAGGCACAAATCTGGTGACTATGGTGTAGGGTTGATTTAGAGATACAAATCTAAGTACTTGAAACTAAATGGTGAATAATCTGTTTGTCTATTCCATGATGATCAGTACAATATTTATGTACAAGAATTGCAAAATAAATCCCTTAAGTTGAGGGATTAGGATGACAAAATTAGTTGAATATCAATTTATCAGAAAACAAATCAACCTAATTATGTACATTATCTCAACATCTACCTTCACACTGGAGCCTATATATCATATGTATTATATGTTATTCTAGGACTCAAAGATTTAGTGAAAATGGAGAAAGTCTTGATGACCTTAGAGAGGATCTTTGCTCTAAGAGAAAGATAATCAACTTCCTCTCATGAAAAATTGAATTGGAAGAGAGGTAACAAAGCTGACTGGTATTTTTGCATATATTGGCATGTCATGTTAAGAATAGAGTGAGTGATAAAAGGACAATTTAAGTCTAGTGAAACAATTAGCAGACACTTTTCAAATGTGCTATTGGAGTTTTTCTGATGTCAGAAAGAATTGTTAAAACAACCTAAGCCCATTTTGGAGAACATCAATCAAAGATGCATACTTCAAGGAATATAAACGTAGTAATCATCTCTATTTTGTTATTAAATTGCGACATAAACTTCACAAAGCTGAATTGTTTAGGAGCTCTTAATGGCTCGTAGATTAAGGTCAATATGCCCCAAGCTGTAAAAAAGTAGATACAGAACAAGGAAAGGTGAGATAGCTAACAATGTGTTAGGTGTCTGTATTCCCTGAGTGGGAGGGTTCAGCTGCCGACTCTAGGTCCTCAAAGACGCTATTTCTCATTCAAAGGGATTAAGGGTTCTTCAAGGTATATAAATACATTTATATAAAAACAATTTATGTTAAATATGTATAATAACATTAATTTTGTTGATGATAGGGTGTTATTATTTAAGTGATGCTACATGAATGTAGAGGGATTTCTTACTACATATAGATGTTACAATTGCTGGAGAATGGCTGGAAAGCCAAGGTAGTCACATTTAAACCTGGGTATTCTAAATAACTAGAGAAAATATTTGCTCAAGAACATTTCAAATTGCACTCTACAAGCTAGTCTCATATTGAATGAAGTGTGAAACTTCTAAAGAGTAAAGAGACAACATCGTGCAATTAGAGAAATGTTAGGTCCTAATGCAAGTGGTTTTGGGTGGGACAGCACAAGGAAGACGATTGTAGTGGATAAGGAAATTTTTAAACAATTGTGCAAGGTAATATATTACATTTCATTTTGCACTTTCACAATAAATAGCATATTATTGCTTATTTTTTATACTAAATGTACAAGTTATATAACTTATATGGTAAACCATTTCCCCACTTTGATAGGTTGGATATTGCATTTGGAAAAGAAAGAGCAATGGGTGCTCATGCATAAAGTCCGGCTGATGCTGCTTTAACAATGATAATGGAATTTTATCAAACACATGGTGGGTCAGAAAATTTGGATGTAAATGAAAACTTCCTCAAGTCACAAGTACCAGAAACACAACCCACTCCTCAAGCACCAAGGTAAAGTGACAATGATGATGTTTTGATAGTTTAGTAATGTCATTTAACAAGTTGGGTGAGTTTTATGGAGGAACTGTTGCAAGTATTCAACAACACACATCTTGCGTTTTGCATGAGAAAGACACAGCTGAAAGGAGGAATCAAGTTAGCTCAATATGAGAAAACAATAAAACGATTGTCTGAAGTGAAGGAGAGATTGTCAAGGCTGCTATATTGATTACCAATAACAACCTTTGTGATTGCTTCTGCAGTATGCATATTCCCAAATCAATGAAAGAATTTGTCAACATTGTTTTAAATAACAATGTTGCATAATGGATTAGTTGAAAAAAGGGAATAGAATATTATTTTAATAATATTTGAATTGCCTCGTTATTAAGAGTCTGTACAGAATACATTTATATAGACTAATAGTCTCCTAATTAAGGTAATAAAAACTGTACAAATCAAATCCGTCCTAATTACAGAACAAATCTCCTAATTATATTTTACAACACTCTCCCTCAAGCTGGTGAATATATATCTATCATTTCCAGCTTGCAAGTAAGATCTTTAAATTGCTCAGTGGGAAGTCCCTTAGTGAACATGTTGGCCAGCTGCAGTCTTGAAGGAATGTACTCGGTGGTTATAAGGCCGTTGTCCAATTTTTCCTTAATGAAATGTCGGTCTATCTCTATGTGCTTTGTCCGATCATGTTGAACAGGATTGTGCGCAATGCTGATGGCTGATTTATTATCACAAACCAGTCTCATGGGAGCTTCATATTTTATTGATGTCAGCAAGTATTATCTTCATCCATAACAGTTCACAGACCCTTTGTGCCATAGCTCTAAATTTTGCCTCTGCACTTGATCTTGCAACCACATTTTGCTTCTTGCTTCCCCATGTCACCAAATTTTCACCCAAGAACATGCAATATCCCGTGGTGGACCTCCTATCAACAACTGATCCTGCATAGTCAGCATCATTATATATTTCCATGGATAAGTTTCCCTACTTTTTAAATAGCAATCCTTTCCCTGGAGAGGCCTTCAAGTACTGAATAATTCTATTTACTGCCTGCAAGTGTTTTTCTCTTGGATCATGCATGAACTGACTAACTACACTAACCGTATAGGCTATGTCTGGCCTGGTGTGGGATAAATAGATGAGCTTTTCCACAAGTCTCTGGTAATGTGTCTTATCCACCTTTGGGCTTTCCTCATCATTTCCAATTCTATGGTTTTGCTCTATGGGTGCTCCAGTCATCTTATTACAGCTCTTTAAGAAGATCAAGAATGTAATTCCTTTGAGAAATAAAGATAACTTGCCTAGAGCATGCAACTTCTATCCCAAGGAAGTACTTTAGCTTACTGAGATCCTTCATCTCAAATTGAGCAGCCAACTTTTCCCTCAAATTTTGTTTTTCCATCTCATTGTCAACTACAATAATCATATCATCTACGTAGACTAAAAGTAGAGTGATTTTGCCGTCTTGTGAGTGTTTGATGAAGAGAGTATGGTCACCTTGAGTGTTTGATGAAGAGAGTATGGTCACCTTGACTTTGTTTATCCTAGAGATACCATGGCTTGAGTGAACCTCCCAAACCAGGCCCGAGGTGACTGTTTAAGGCCATACAAGGCTTTCTTTAATTTGCAAACCTTACTCCCTCCACCAACAACACTATATCAAGGTGGGATCTCCATGTATACTTTTTCATCTAGGCTCCCATGCAGAAAGGCATTTTTAACATCGAACTGATGCATCTCCCAACCAAAGTGTGTTGCCAAGGCGAGGATAATTCTGACTCTGTTCATTTTTGCCACTGGAGCAAAAGTCTCGTCATAATCAATCCCATAAGTTTGGGTGAATCCTTTTGCAACCAGCCTTACTTTATACCTGTCCAATGAGCCATCAAAGTGATATTTAAAAGTGCATATCCACCTACAACCCACTGCTTTCTTATCCTTTGGTCTCTCTACAATCTCCCAAGTCTCATTCCTTTCCAATGCACCCATTTCATCATTCATGGTTTGAACACAATTCTTATCCTTTAAAGCTTCTTGTACTGATGTAGGGATTATGATAGAATCAATAGCTGAAATAAAACTTTGGTGCTGCATAGAGAGATTTTTAGTAGACAAAAATTAGGATATAGGATATTTGGCACAAAATCTTTTTCCTTTTCTTAAGGCAAGTGGTAAATTATCTGGGTTAAGATTACAGGAGATATTTAAGGTGTCCTCAAGACTATGAGTTCTTACCTCCAGTTCGGACAATTGAAGTTGCTGTTCGACCAGGTCGGGTTTTTCTCTTCGCTGATATTGGATCCCAAAACGTCTAACTTTGTTATTTTGCATTGGTCCAGGATCTTTGTCATCCTCCATAAGAGTGGAATTTTGCAACAAAGGAATAGATGACAACTCAAGGAACTCAGCTTCTTCTAAATTACTCTCCCCCTGACGCTGAGTACTAGTGAAGAAAGGTTCTATTTCATGAAAGGTGACATCCTTGGAGACAGAGACACGACGACTTTGAGGTTGATAACATTTGTATCTTTTTTGTTTGAGGCATAACCTATGAATACACATTTGATAGCCCAAGGATCTAACTTTTCCCGATGAGTGCTATGAACATGGACAAAAATTGAGCAACCAAAGAAACGATTTTGGAGGCTGGTCATAATGGGAATAGATGGATAGAATGAGGTCATGACTTGAACAGGGCTAACACCATCAAGAACAAGAGAGGGCAATCTATTAATTAAATATGTGGCAGTGAAAACAGCTTCCCCCCAGTACGACTTAGGGACAGTAATTTGGAAGAGTAATGCTCTAGTAACCTCAAGAAGATGACAATTTTTCCTTTTTGCAACCCCGTTTTATTGGGGTGTGTCCACACAGGTTAACTCATGAATAACTCCTTTTTCTTTAAGGAAATTGGAGATATTTTGTTGTACATTCTCTCTCCCATAATCAGAACGCAATCTCTTAATAGGACTCACAAACTGTGTTTGAATCATTTGGTAAAAATTAACAAACAGTTAGAAAACTTCAGACTTATCTTTCATGAGAAAAATCCAAGTAACCCGTGTACAGTCATCTATAAAAGAAACAAACCACTTGGCACCAGAAATATTCAAAGTAGATGCAAGCCCCCACACATCCAAATGAACAAGATCAAAAGGTTTTGAACTTTTATTATTATTGGGAAGAAAAATTATTCAATGATGTTTAGCAAATTGACAAACATCACAATGAAAGGACTCAACTGACACTTTTGTAAACAAGAAAGGAAATAATGACTTAAGGACACTAAAAGGAGGATGCTCAAGACGATTGTGCTGAAGCCATATCTGGGAGGAAGACCAAGATATGAGTGCCTTTTGTTTGGTGCACTCTTTACTGTCTTCATGCTCCGAGTAATATAACCCACCCTGCTCTTTAGCAATTCCAATCGTCCTCCCCGTTGCAAGATCCTGAAAAACACAATGGAAGTGGAAAAAAGTGACTGCACAGTTTAAGTATTGGGTGATCTTATGAATAGACAAGAGGTTGTTAGATAGTTGTGGAACATTAAGCACATTTTTTAAAAGAACGGAAGGTTGAGGTTGAATGTTGCCACAACCAGTAATAGGGGTATGAGAACCATTAGCAACAGTGATAGGTTGGTTACCTGATGAAATGGTATAGGATGAAAAATACGGAGAATGAGGTGTCATAAGATCAGTAGCACCAGACTCTAAAATCCATATTCTCAGTATCAGAACCCTTAAAGGATAAGAAGCTAGAACTCTTACTAGTCATGGTTAAGGAACAAGAACTAGATGTCTTACTAAGAGAGTCCATAAGAGCCCTTAGGCGTTCCAACTCGGCTTATTTTCTGCTGGTGGGATAGATTGAGCACTTTCATAGTCAGATGTAGCCTGATTAACACGTCGTTGTGCAAGCCCTTTGAACCCTCCAGTTCGCTTAAGGACCTTTTCCTTCCCATGGAGCCTAAAACGTGTATCCTTAGTATGGCCCATCTTCCTACAATAACTACACCACCTATCATCACGGCTCGCTTTTATTGGTGGCCTTCCAAAAGAAGAGCCTTTTATAGGACCCTTGCCACTAGCTAAGGCTGAACCATCAATAGAATTGCCCCCTTCCAACATAATTGACCTCCGAGTTTCTTCACCTTGTACAATGTAGAACACCTCCGAGAGAGAAGGGAGTTCATTATTGCCCAAAATCTGAACCCAAATCGGATCAAACTCCGAGTTTAGTCCATGGAGGAACTTAAAGATTCACACCTTTTCTAGGAATTCTGTTAGTGTTTTTGAATCAGCTGTACACTCCATTTTCAAATTTTGATACTAGTCCAACTCAATCCAAAAACCATTCAGTGTTCCGTAGTAATCTGTTACTGAAAGACTCCCCTGTTTGGTATTAAAGATCTTGCTCTCTATTTCATAACACGCTGCAGTATCCTTCTTCATATAATATGTCTTTCTAAGGTTCTCCCAAATTTCCTTCGCATTGGAGAACAACATGCAATTTCGGCTGATCTCCGATGTCAGAATGCCACAACCAGGTCATGATCAGAGAGTCTTCATCATCCCAAGCTTCATATTTTGGGTCAATTTTGGCTGGAGGATCTCCTTCAATGTGACTCAACTTCTTCCGTCCCTTGAGGGTTGTGCGAACCAACTGAGCTCACAGTAAATAATTTCGCCCATCAAGGCGATAAGAGCCTTGCAGAACCTGTAGATTATTGGTACTCAGGACAGAGGCTGTCTTGTCTTCAGACATATTGGGAGAATGATAAAATGTAGAAACAGAAGTCTGGTGAATAGTAACCACGTTTGAACAGTAACCGCGTAAGATAGAATCTCCTAACAGTACTTAAAAGGCCATATTAAGATGAAACGACCCCTGAAACAAAATCAGGGATGGTCGGCGACCAAGTCTGTGGTGGCTTGGTCAATAATGGCGGTCAGGAAGGCAATGCGTGACGTACACGTGCCGGAGACAGAACCGGTGATTGACAGCAAAATTTTGGGGATAGGTCGACCTTGAAGAAACGCTCCTCCTAGTGTGTTTTCCGGTTGGGTTCCCAGTGGTAGGTAGCGGATAGCGGCAGACAGTGCTAAAAGTGAGCAGATTCACAGCAATGAAGGCTGCCTAGAAGATGCGGAAGTAGAGCCCCCTGGATCGGGAGCTCTAATACCAAGTTGAAAAAAGGGAACAAAATATTATTTTAATAATATTTGAATTGCTTCGTTATTAAGAGCCTGTACAAAATACATTTATATAGACTAATAGTCTCCTAATTAAGGAAATAAAAACTGTACAAATCAAATCTGTCCTAATTACAGAACAAATCTCCTAATTATATTTTACAACAGGATTTAAAATGTTTAGTACATTGCAGTTCGGAAGAGACTTTACGAAAGTTTTATATCTTTTACGAAAGTTAAAAGAAAAGTATTTCTACAAAAGAAAGGATTTACATGATTTTTATTAATTTGAAAAAGTCATATGAATGTGTACCAAGAGAAGTGTTGTAAAATACTTTAGAAAGGAGGTTTTGTGTACCATATTTGAGCAATAGAAAATATGTATGAGGGGGTAAGTATATATGAGAGAACTCCTAGAGACATAACTATAGACTTTCTAATAGGGATAAATTTATATTAAAGTTTGGCCTTGTTTTCTTACGTGTTTAACTAAGTCCTGAATGTGTTTATGAGTAACTTACAAAAGATTATTCCTAAGTGCACGTTTTTTGTGAATGACAGTATTAGTTAAGATATCAAAAGAAAGAGATTATGGCAAAACTTGAGTTATAGAGGGAGACTTTACAATAAGGATATTTGTTTAATAAGACAAAGTATATATAGTGCAGCTTTAGCAAAACAACAGGATGGGAATCATGCGTTAGAGGTTAAAATTGGAGTTATTATACAAGTCTCCAAGTTGAAGTACTTTGACATTGATTTTACATATTGATAGGAAAACTTAATGAATATGTTACCTATAAAATACAAGTTGGGTTATTAAAGTAAAAAAAGACGTAAGGAGTAATTTGTAACCGTAAATTATATATTAAACTAAAAAAAGTTTTACCATATTATAATATGACTAGTTATCCTATATGGTCGTAAAATGTTGTGCTCTAAAAGGAAAACACAAGAAGAAACGTAAGAATTGCTTAAATGAGAATGTTCAAGTGCATGAATGGTCATACAACAAAGGACAAGATAATAAATTATCATATTTGCAAGAATATTAGAGTTGTATTTGTAGCAAAAAAGATGACTGAAAATTGTTTAAGATAATTTGGTCATGTGCAGAGAATACCATTGGAGGCACCAATGAGGAGAGTAGATAGCGTGACTTTGAGTTTGGTAGAAAGGAATAAAAAGAAAAACCTTAAAGGAAGTTAATAAAGATATTTATTAATAAATAATATTTCTAAACCTTCAATAATATTTCCAAGAAATGTTATTCTAGGAATGTAATTTGTTACCTTGAAACAAACACCTCCCAAGGGAATGGAATTTTACATATCCATGGTTTAATATCCCTCTTCTCCAGTTAGATAACCATTGTCCATTGAGCTTTTTATATGGCTATCAGCTACAGAGTTTACACTTAAAGGTCTATCGAGAACTTCAGATGAACTAAATCCCGATGATTCAATCTAAATATTGCTTGATCTAAAAGTTAATTGCATTCCAAATATTTTAAAATTTTAGATGACAAGAAAAATACAGCCCATGCATGCTTTTGTAATTGTTATCTTGAAAAGCACTTTTTAAGGGATAAAAGCAGTTACCTCATTATGACGCACAGGAAGTTCATCAAATTCAGAAGCAGCAGATAAAATATGCAAAAAGACCTACACACAAAAAATCTAAGCATGGTGACTTTAAACAATTAAAAGAAATAATAATGTAAACAATGAAGATGTCAAAAATACAGGAAAAGGAAATATTATAGGTCTTACTTCAAGTGATGTATCCGGTCCTATGTTTGAACCAAACATCGATACAGTCATGTAACTGAGGTAATACTGAGAAGCAATTGAACCCAACATCATGGGTTCCACCTTGTCTTCATTCATCTGTATGCATCCACTGTCTTCCAAATCTTCAAATGTGCTCTGTACTAGACTGTCAAAAGAATACTGTCAGCCAAAATACCATTGTTGAAAACAGTGACATCATCCTCTCAACATGGGATTCAGAAGTAATTGGTATTTTGAGTCATTACCTAGACAAATATGAACTTAGAAATTCAGGTTCTGCATTCTCCAGTCCATAATATGCAGGATTGACCATCTGTCAAAAAGTGGCTATTAAGCATGTTTGTAGGACACTCACACAACAATGGGTTAATCTACAAATAAAAATAGAATTCCTGCACACTACTAAAATTCCTTGAGATATGTTTTGTTGGAAATTTAAAACAAAAAAAAAAAAAAAAACAGAAATCTTGGTAAAAATATTTATAGTAGAGGAAAAATTAACCCTTCAAGCAGTTAATTAAAGCCATAAATGGTCACTCATTAGTGAGTTTCCAAACATAGCTATTATAAGCAATTCAGTGCTCATTGGTTCCTTCTTAATTAGGGAACATTTTACTAAGAACCCATTTGGTAAACAGGATAAGATGATAGGATAGGATAAGTTATCCCATCATGTCTTATTTCCAATATTTGTGGATTAACAGGATATGATAAGTTTATCTTGCTGAGTTATCTTATCCTATCATTATAGTTGAAATTTTTATCCTAAGTGACAGACATCCTTACATTCTTACTCATACTTTCTACATTTTTTAATATTTTATAAAAAAAATAAATATTTAAAAATATATAATTTTCTGATTTTAATTAAAAAAATATATGAATATTTCTAAGAAATTATATATTTTTTAAAATTATAATATTTAAGAAAAGTATATTTTCAAAAAATATTTTAATGCTTTTTTATAATTTTGTTTTAATTATAATTTATTTCCTAAAATTAAACTTAACTGTAAAAAAATAGAAAAAAATTATTATAATTTAATATCAAATTTTAATATTATATATATATATATATATATATATATATTCAAAAGTAAAAAGTTTAAATAAAAAAAAACTTAATTATGTTTTTGGTCTTTATAAATATAGCACATTTTGCGATGAGTTTTTATAAAAAATTTTGTTAAGATTTAGTTTCTACCATCAGCTCCTTTACTTTAAGTGCTGAGCTGGCTTTCCGTTAGCCAGCTCAGTGGCACCACATGTCATGCCATGTTTTTATAATTTTTTATTATTTAAAATTAATATTTGTAAATAAGTTTCTGAACATATTTTAAATATATTTGCAGAAAGGTCCTTTCTCTTTTCCCACACCTCTTTCCAGCACCTCTCCCCCATCTCCACTCCTCCCCTTTCTCCTACCCCCACTCCCTTCCCTTTCCCCACACTTCTTTTATTGAAAGTTGCCTCAAAAATCCAGACCAAAAGAGCATCATCCTCTCTAGAACTCTCTTTCAGAATAATTTTCTTTAGCTTCATATGAGACATTTCCTGTATCTTCCATTTCTGGTATGGCTCTACGGCAGATTGCCAATAAGCGAAAAAAATTCTTATTAACATTTCAACCAGGCTGATTAACCCAGTCACAATTCATTATCCTTTTATCCCTAAAGTTAAAACCTTTGATGGGTGCATTTCTATTTGGAGTTTCCTTGGTCCATCAATCAAATGAGAACCATTTCTTCTATTCATGGCCCTCTCGACCTCTGTTACACCACGGCCATATGCTATCCCAGCAATGGAACATTTGATGAACTCCATTCAGTTACAGGTCAGGGTTCCAGTTTTATCAGAAAGTATTATGTGAACTTGGCCAAGTTCCTCATTCAAGTTTATGAGCGCAGGCCGGTTTGTCTGCTTCTTCATAGTACACATTGATATCTTGAATGATGAAGATGATCTGAAGGACTTTACCAATTTCTATTGATACATATAACGAAATAGGAATGAAGAAGCCATATATCATCAAGGCTGTCAAACAATGATATATAGCAGCAGCTGGTGCTCTTTTAGGATCAAAGAAAATTGCAGAATCATCTAGTCTTAGATACCATCTTTTCATCGACCCACTCTCCAAGTCATCTTTGGTTATAATGCCAAAGAAAATAGATCCAACAAATGCCATTAGAAACAAAATACAAAACAAGAAGTAGATAATCTTGTACTCTGTGTTACGAAGTTTGGAGTCTCTTAGAAGAAGTTGCTGAGGAGAAAGAGGACACTTGTTCTTCAAACTCCATACTCCCAACAAATGAATATAAATTTGCATTTGGGTCTTCACATTTGATTGTAGCTTTAAAATCACGGAATTGAAAGTCCTCGTGTAAGGAAGAAGTTACCTCCAAACCTTGTTTTAACTTCAAATTTGTCTCTCCATCCAAATTCATTGTTTCAACATAGCAGACTGCATTGTCGTAACTAGATGAAAGAAGTAGGAGGTCTGCAGGGAAGAATTCATCCTTCATTATGTTCACTATATGCCCCACCTTTAGATTCTTCCACTCGGTATATTCAAAATTCCCATGCCTTTATGCACTTTAATTCTTCTATTGTTCACTTCAATATCCTGCAGCAAAATGTCGCACCTCCTCACCCACCCATTCTCATTCTCCCATCTGCACCACCCCCCCTTCCTCACACCCACACCCCCTCCCTCACCCCTTCACATTCTTCCATCCGCACCATCCCTCACTTAATGCCCAAAGAACTCTTAATAAATATTATTATGGTCACACCAAGGAAGGGGTGGCCAATAGAGAAGGGTGGGTTGGGTAACAGGAAAGGGGTAGGAGAAGAATATGGAAAAATATGTTCAGGAATTTATTTGTAAATATTAATTTTGAAATAATAAAAAATTATAAAATTAAATATATGACATGCCACATGATGCCACGTGAGAGTGATGAACTGACTTTCAACTCAGCACTTCACGGAAAAGAGTTAGCGGTAGAGACTACATCCTAACTTCTTAACTTTTTATAGACTAAATCCTAACAATAAATTTTATAAGAACTTATTGCAAAATGTGCTATATTTATAAGGACCAAAAACATAACTAAACTAATAAAAAAATATTTTTAAAAATTATACTAATTTTGATAAATAAAATAAATTTTCATTTAAATATAATTTATATTTTGTTCTATTATTGTTTATTTATCTCAAATATTAAAAATAATGACATAGAGTTATCTATTTTACTATCTTGATGTACATCAAACATAGGGTAGGATAAGAGCTTTTCATTCTCTTATCATATCTTATCTTTATCCATTTCCTTATCCTATCATATTCACCAAATGGGCCCTAAGAGTTTTTAATTGCAGAATTACATGTTTAATCATTAACCTCTCACAACTCTTTTTTGTTGTGCTGGTATTTTAAGGATAAATGAGCAAATGTAGAATACTATTATTTTTCTCAACTTTCTCTCCAGTTTTGGAAAGATTGATTTTAGGTTGCACATTCTTCTTATTTTCATTCCTATATATTACCAAACAGGATAAAGTAACTGATTTCAATTTTCAATCTTCACAGTTGTCATGAATCAACTACCCCAAAAAGTTAAGCTATTATCTAAAGGCAAATGAATGCTTTTATACTTTAAAAACATCCCCAAGATCCCCTCATGCAAAAGTCCTACCCACCTATCATGTGCTTAATCGTTTAAATATGCTTTTGATACCTGAAAATATCACAGATTTTTCTTAGTCCTTATTAAAAATTTTATTTGTAGTATTTATATTTTCAGACATGCAACCTTCAGATTCTAAATGTTTTAGTCTTGGGTGTGAAGAGAGTGCATTATGAACTCACAAATTTGAAAAATGGAGAAAAAGAGAGAATGATTGCATGTCATGATTGATTGAAAAGCAGAACAAAGGAGAGAGAACTCTCCTTGAAGGGTTTTTCCTTCACAATGGACTTCTTTCACAAAGAGCAAAAGCTCAATAAACAAATGATAACAAATCTAAATGCCCTTTCCTTTACATCTTCATCCTATTTATTTACCTCAAAAACCCCTTCTAACTAACAAATCTCTTCCACTGACTAACTACAATAACTACCCTAACTAACATTCCATTCTCTCTTCCCTAACTCCTAACAAAACACTTACTACCTTTTCCCTATTTTCTATTTTACTACCACCAGTGAAGCAGCAAACCATACTTACCAGTCTGCGAAATAAGTAAGTCCATGTAAGATAATGCACCGCATCTTGTTTATGGGCAATTGTTCCAGAAATAATCTCAGCATTAATGTGATCATGCAACTGCACCTTCAAACTACTCTCAACAGGAAAGGGTTCATACAAGAACTGCAACACAAAAGAGAAAACAGTATTCTCAGCACAGTAGGGTAATCACCAAAGACAAATATAATCATCAATCTCAATGTTGACCTTTTTATAGAAGCTCTTCTTGGGTTCGTGAACAAGAATCACAGCTTTCCCATGTTGATCAAATTGAGGCCGGCCAGCACGACCCATCATTTGCAAAATATCAGTGATTGGAAAATCAACGTACCTTTTCGATTTTCCATCATAGTATTCTGTCCCCTGCAAAAGATATAAAGTATTGTTAAAATGCATTTTTTTCTGGTTGGGGATATTAGCATAAAAGGAGTTGGGCCCTTCATGGCCACATGCCGTGGGTGAGCAAGACATTCCAATCTGGGATTCCAACTCCCTTTAGGCCAAGAGAAAAAGGGTAGTGTCCACCCACCCTCCACAAGGTTTACTGAAAGAATAAAAAAGTTTATTTTGAGAGACATCACTTGCTTCCACTAGTCACCCCATGCAGGTAAAATGTAATGAATTTGGCCATTATATTAACAAAGGTATAATAATAGAGACATATCAGAGGTGTAAACATGATAAATGAAAACTAAAAACCAATATATTCCTCGGAGAATACTGCTGAGAAATGGCATTACTTGTATCCTATTCTTAACAATATTGCAGCAATGCTGCCCAGCATTTGCAGATCAGAAATGGAAACTTCTTAATAATATTTTACTAAAATATAAATTGCATTAACCTTTCATTTGGAAGTGCCTTTGGAATTTTTAGTTCAATCTAGGATGAACAAGCACTCGAGGAAGCTTTTTAGTAAAGAAAACCTTGAGTAAGATTCAATAATACCTTTGTTGCAAAGAAAGGTGGCAGCAACTAGAACATCTAATGAATGATAAGTAGTCAACAATCCAATAAAATAAAACCCAAAATAGACTGACACATGAAAAGACAATTTCAACATTACCCAATAAATAAAATTTCTGCATATTTCTGTTGGACCAGCTGGAGAAAGAAATGATTGCCAACAAATTGTATAAACGGAAATATCTACTACAACTACATCACCTTGATAATCACTAGATGAGCTGGAAGATTCACACCCCAAGCCAATGTGCTGGTACAAACCAATATCTGCATTAACATTATACAACAAATTGTTAGGAGCAAGCCAAAATAATTGTAATTTTTTATTTTGTTTTTAAGACAGAAAAGTGCCAATTTCAATTTTTTAGGAAATAAATGTATGCCTGAATCTTGTTGTTTGCAAAAAGTTCCTCGACCAGAGATCTGTCTTTGTCATTCAAGCCTGCATGGTGTAATCCAATGCCAAATTGTAAAGTATGCCGCAAGTTTTGGTCAGAGACTTGAGACAGAACCATCTGCAGTTCTTCTTCTGGCAAATCAAGGAACTGCCTTGGATGTTCATCTGATGCGGCAAACTTCATTCACAGAGAAGAAAAATTAATAATGGTAAACCACAATGGAATACATTCTATTTTCAACAAGAGATTGGATCTGCACCTGAATTAGGTCAAGTGCAGTAAGTCTTGTCTGGCGTCGTGATGAGACAAATATAAGGACTGGTTTTGCAGGTGAATGTGTGCATATTGCAGCATATGCTGGTTTATTCATACTGTTCATCCTCGGGCAGTAATACTTTCCAGGATATCCCTATAAGAACCGTAACATTAACATATTTGAAAAATATATTTTATTTTGAGGGTATGAGACTTAAGGATTGCTAGATACATAGGAGTAAACATGTAAAGCTTAAAATGGAGAATTGAAATATGCGGAAACATCTATACACATCCCTAACTTTTGTTCCTCCTTTATCACCATTCTTACTACTACCAATCACACCGTTATTATGAAATAGCTAATTAATACTAAACACAAGACAAAAAAATGGACATGTGAATTCAAGATCTATGTGAAACACCAAATCCACTTACCTGAATATGAACTTCTAGAGGGACGGGCCTCACACTTGGCTTGAAATTGAAGAGTCCTATCTCCTCAACGCCTAACCAATCAGCTAGATCACTACATATAGAGGGTAAAACAAGGAATTATAAGTTAATTCAACAAACTGCTTTCTTGTACTCTCTCTCTCCAACCTTTAATGCAAAACATACTCAATTACTCTCTAGAAATTGATGAGTGAGCAGTAGGCCCATGAGATGATAGACATAAATTAGTGGAGTGCACAAAAATATGGAAAATAGAATTATTTTAAAAAACTAGACCTTATTGTTGAATTTGGACTTTAAGCATAATTCAACTCCAAAAACTAGCTCGTAAGGTAAGGATAACTTTAACCTTTATAAACTCTTATTTAGCCATATCTATAATGTGGGACTTTAACACACTCCCTCAAGTTCAAGATTGGATATCTAGAGTGTGGAAATTGTAGGACTTTTTTTTTTTTAATACAGCACTAGATAAGCCACCGGACCAAGTAGGTAGCACTCCATGGGACCAGGTAAGTTGCACAGGAAAATCCACAGGACTAAGTTAATTGTACTGGAAAAATTCGTGGGATCAGCCAGATTTTATTTTCACTCAAAGGTGGCCCAATATCAGATTTACAGTAGGTTTTGATACCATGTTGAATTTGAACTTTAAGTCTAACTCAACTCCAAAAGCTAGCTCGTCAGGTGAGGATTGTTTTAGCCTTCATAAGCTTTTATTTAGTCATATCTATAATCAATTTGGGATTTCAACACTTATATTTACCGAAAGGTAGAGAAAAAGTAAACTTACCCAGCATTAGCTAGAGCTGTAGAAAGGCCTATAAACCGTACTGCACGCTCTGTTTGAGATGATATATATCTCATCCTAGAAACAATAACCTAGAAACAGAAATTTAAGTTTACGTCAATGCACGCTTATGAGTAGTTTTATATTGACACAAGTGTACTGTACTCAGAAGGAAGATTAACAAATCAAATAAGTATAACTCAAGATAGATAGGAGCCCTTACAAGAAAGGAAAATAGCACTGGTCAAAAGTAAAATAAAAATAAAAATTATTCAAAAGAGGTAATGCACATTCACCATGATTTCCAAAGCACTGCAGTATGATTTCCAATATAAATTTTCTATCTACTTGTTCCTTAACCAGTTCCCAAACCCTATAAGAAATATATCCAAAACAAAATTGATGGTAATTACCTGTCTAATTTTAGGTGATGAATTCACAGTACCCAATGTGCTATCCAGAAATAAAATAAATGAGGCAAAGCATCAGTATTATGTCACCACAGTTCATAAGCACATACCTCAAGGATAGGCCCACGATCAGCTCCTAATAAGTGAATCTCATCCAATATCACAAGTCCAACCTATTGTTCAGTGCCATCAAGATTCAAATATGAAGTAGATGGCTTCAATATCAAAATAGTTTCAATAAAAAAAATATTACACACCCACAAACACTCAAGACACATGTGAATTCACCTTTGTGACATAGCTACGACTATGCCAATTTCGACTTATACCATCCCATTTTTCAGGGGTAGATATGATGATATTTGCTGACAAGAGAGCCATCAAATCAGGAGTATAGTCTCCAGTCATTTCAACCTGATAAAAAGCATAACATCACTACCACAAATACCACGACAATGTACAGTATTCATATTTTTCCATTAAAACAAAGATTAGTACCATCTTTTTCCCTAGCTGAGAGACAAGTCGCTTTTGCCAATCACTCATTCTTTCTCTAACAATAGCTTTCAAAGGTGCTATATAAATAACCTGCATGTTCATATGACAAAGTAGCTTACATACTTCATAAGATAAGGTGCAATATAAGTAACAGACAATTCATTTCTGAATAGAACAATCAATAATAAAAAACAAAATTATATACAATATATAGATGAAGTTCACCATTTCTCCACATTTTACTATGAATTTTATTCCATCACTTAGTCTCAATACAGTGCATCAGTATAATTAAGTAACCAAAGTTCCCAGCCTGCAAAGAGCAAGCAGCATGACTTCCTCCAAATACATTAATCAATCCTTATCCTACCATAACTTCCTCCAAATACAATGCATAATTCTTTTGTTTTCTTGTTCTCAAGGATTCATGCTTCTTCTCAAACTGCATAAATAAATTTGAAGTACAAACCTTCATATCAGGCTGAGTGTTGAAGAGTCGAAGCATAGCAAGTTCCGCAGATATAGTTTTTCCACTTCCAGTTGGAGCTCCTAACAGAACATTATTGTCCGTATGATACAAGACATGAAAAGTCTGCTCAAGTCCAGTAAAGATATCAATGAATAGTCATCATATGTTGTTTACGTATTAAAATTAAACCACAGTGCATAACCTAAAAATTCTGCAGTAAAGCAAATGAAACAAACCTGTGTTTGTATAGGATTAAAATGTGAAAATCTATATAATGCTTCATAGGCACTGTTGCCAAGGGAAGACACAGGAAGAGGTTTTAAATCAAGAAGTTCAGTGTGAGCAGTCCGAGCCTGAAGAAGATATTCTTTAAGAGTGAGACGCAGATTGGCCAGGATCCAGTTGTGAACCTTAGAAATGAAATAAGAAATAAATGGATACATGTAATACCTCTGGCAATGGTAAATTATGAAAAGTAATAGTGTAGAATGCCTCTGCATGAAGCCAGGAATCAGAAATGGCATGAATGTAATATTGTGGTGGATGTGGTTCAAATATAGGCACAGTGAAGGAAAGCTTGTAAGGTTCTCCCCTAGCCATCCGCTTTGTCAGGGTAAAGAGTTCTGAGTGGTAGATGTGATCATTCTCAGAATCCTGCTTGAAATAGTTTATCATGCATCCAATTTGGAGTTAGCAAACATCAAGCCATAACTGCTTAAAAATTTTATTGCATAAAATGAAAATGATGTCTCAAGGTAAAGCATACATGACAAGCCTCCCTGGTTACTTATTTGTTGCATCAATAAACTAGCACACATTTTTCAGACACACTTAAACCTTTCATATGCCAAAATATAAGTTACTTAAGCTAACCATCTGAATAAAATCAAACAGAAAATGGAGATGATTTAGATACATGGGCAACTCCTAAAGTTTTTAAAACAAATGATTCTCACTAGTAAAAAGCCTAAAACATTTGATCAATACATACCAAAATATAAAGATTTATAACAACAACCAACACTTATTCCATTAGGTGGGGTCAACTACATGGATCAATCAATGCCATTGCCATCCAAGTAAATAAAAAATAAATACCTAGGCTGGATATAATGGAAAACACTTGGACATGGCATGAACATCTTGACAACTTAAAAAGTTTCTACCTTAAAGCCAATTTAGGACTAATATTAGGCTATTGATTTCCATGTGGAATAGAGCACATAACCATTTAAGGGAGCTTCCCAAACCAATAAGCAGGGGGATTAGGTCAATTTCTCTATTTATGTCTTCTATTTTCCCATTTTGTTATATTTTCCTATTTTTCAATAGGGAACACCTTTTCCTCATATCCCTTCTAATTTCCTTCTTTTTGTCCTCATTAATTCCTTATTTTATATATTCTTTTTCAAAAAATTGACACAAGAAATCTGTGGAGTCCTGATAAAAAAGTTAAGCCATAATAGTTAGTATAATTTGTGCCCCCTTATGAGCCAAAGATTTTTCTAAAGAACCAATGAGTCTCATTATACGCACTTTTGCTTTATGGAACATGATTTACCGAGAAAGTGAGAAAAACGAAGGAAAGAGAGAAAATATTTGACAGAGATCAGATAATTGGTTGAGAATTTGATATCTGAAAAATGTTATTAGGGGACCTTTGAGTGGTTCAAATATTTATAAACAGATTCTGTTAGTTTAAATCTAACAGAATTGTAAGCGACTTTAAACAGTTTGTAACTGTTAAGATGAGAGAAAAGAAGGCATGAGAGGAATTCCGTATGTTTCAACTACACCACGGGATGTATATTTATATTAATAACAGTAATAGTAATTATAGCTATAAAATTGAAGACAAATATACGGTTACCTGATTACTATAATTACATGGATACTGTTTCCCTAAATAACATATTTACATATATTTAACAGTAACTAACTCAATTCAATTATAGCACATGCAGAAATACTTGCAACAGAACACATGGACTATCGTCTATCATTGATAATCAAGATAAATTTCCCAGCAGATGGTCACGTAATTATAACTGACCAGGATTGGTGTCCCTTCTAGGCCTCCTTGACTCCATACATTTGTTGTCTGACCTGGATAAAAGGATTTGGTCTCTTGATCCTTCTGGGGTGTTTTATTTTTTAAATCTTTTTTCTTTTCAATTCCTCATTCATTCCATGGATAGGAAAACACATACCTTAATAGACCCTCACGGAAATTTAAAGCTCCCTTTTAGGTCAGATCTTATTTAAGCAGTTAATAGAACTAATACAAATTACATTGTTCTGTTGCAGTCTCTTTATGGCATTCCTTATTCAGTTTTCGGTGGATGCTTGTTGTGTCCTAGGTCTCTAGACCAAAACTCTTGATGATTGTTTTTCATGGTTTTGGTCGTAGTAAAGAGGCTGAATTTTTGTATAAATCTACTATGTATGCTACAAGCTGTTCCTTTTGGTTGGAGCACAACTCTGGTATTTTTAAAGGAGGTTTCTTTAGCACATCACTTCAATTGGGATAAGATCAGGTGTTTTGGGTCTATTTGGTTTAAAAGGGTTTCACTATCAGATATGTTGAGGAACAGGAAAGATATGTTTCATATATTATCTCTTTCTTCTTAGTTATTTTCTGTTTTGTTCCTTTGTTTAAAGGGTTTTCCCTTTGAAATACTTTCTCTTCATCTCAAAAAATTTCTCCCTTTATAAAAGGGAAAATGTTAGGAAAGAAAACATTTATTACATAGAGAATACAAAAGTGTAATAGAAGTCTTATTTTTCAATGAGAACTTACAACTTTTAGATATTTACAATTAGCCCTTAAAGCTAAAGTTAACAAAACTGTTATAAACTTAGAGGTCAGGATTTATAACAAAAACCAAGGAATTTATAAAATGACTGATCATCACAAGAAAATTAATTCACCTCTACCAAAATCCACCAACGTTGAGCAGTACCATGAAAACGATCTTTCCAAATGAAAATGGGCATGATAACCAAATCAACCTGAAAATAACGAGTGATTATGTAGAATTGGATATGAAAGCTGTTTGACATGATGAAATTAAGAAAAAATTGAAAACTTAGTAGTCCATGAAAAAATTGTTTGTCATTGAATACCTTTAACACAGTTCTGGTGATTGGACTAACAGTTGCTGATAACTGAAGTGATGGAAAATACCCTAGGTATTGCTTGACCAACTACAAAAGGAAAAGAATAAGAAAATAATAATCAACATTTCTTCAGCATCTGAAAACACCTCCAAAGGAAATTTTTTTACACCATCCTATCAAAAGATACATACCCTTCCTCCAGGCACATAACGAATTAATGCCCCAATGTCTTTTTCCTCCATCTCAAACAGGCGATCTAGGTCAGCCCCCCGTTCTTCAAGCTTCCGCAATATCTACAACCCAAAAAGGACCATCACACACCAGTATGAAGTACAGCTAGGGAATAGAGTGAAAACAATAGTTAGAGCAAACATCTGCAGAAAGGTCCTTGTCAAATTGTCTAAGAGGATGTTGATGTGGCCAAACTTGGCGATCCACAGCTTTGCAATATTCCAACATGAACAAAGACATCTCGCACCAGCCTCTTCTTAAGCAAATCTCAAATAAAGCCCGCATTATACGAGCCAAGCTTGCACATATGTACGCAGCATCAGATACCAACGAAAAAGAATCTATAGAACCACGAGATATGTACAACTGCAAACAACAGGCAGATGTTATTCATCCAATTATTTACATTTCCTTGCAGGAAAACAAGGTCAACAAATCAAGAACAAAACCTGAATCAGAATGGAAATTTTTCCATGTTTGTTGGAAGGACCACCCTTAATTTCTAATGGACATGATGTGCGTGCCAACATCTCTAGCTCATTCTGTTCTTCTTCTCGAACAGCAATATTCTCAAATTCAGAAGAATGCGCAATCATGTTAATCACCTAGAGTGACAGAAGAAGTAAAAAGAACATAAAAAGACAAATTCTCATAAAAAAGAAAGAAGGAATGCAGCAATGCTGCTCAATTTCTCTGCACATTGGAGATGGCATACTCTAACCCTTAAAATAGAATACAATAATTATTCAGTCAAACCTTTAACAGTAATTAAAACCTAGTTTGCAATAGACTACATATAACCACTAACCTCACTGTCATTCATGTGGCGTCTCAACATCTCATTGTATGTTTCAACACTGGAATATTGAATGTAAAAATGGCTTGCAATGCGACCAAGCTCAGTACAGTAAAAATTGCCACTTTTCTCATCAAACCGCATCATTTTTGCTTTATCAAGTGCACGTGCAGCATCAATTACAAGAGATCTTTGCTTAGAACTCAAAGCTGGATCTGCCATCACCTAAAGCATACAAGATCAAGAAAACACCTGTATTAATCTAGACAGAAATTATTTTAAAAGTATCATTAAAAACATTTAAATGCATATAGACAATCACTAAAACATTTTCAAAATGATAAGTGGGAGGAACTCATCATCAAAACTCTGTGAAATGCAGCAAACTATTAACTTACAATTTTCAATTAGCAGTATCTATATTTTTTTTTCCATGCTTTTGAAGAACATGCAAAAAAACAAAATAAAAAACACTACTGACTTTGAACATACATATCCAGAAAAGAAAATTCAAGTTCTTTATTTTTAATTAGTAAGTTTCTTATGCATAGGCTGATGGAGTAGGGGCACGCTAGATCCAATTGAAAGTAGAAAAAAGCATGGAGCACACCTCATAACATATCTGAAATACTGGCATACAAATACATCCCCAAATCTGAATAAGAAATATGCATTTTTACGACACCAATTTCTTATTGCAAACAGTAGTACAGCTTCTTACAAAGAACCTCCCTTCCATATAACTACTATATGTTTGAGGTAAGAATTGTCATCTACATTTTAATGATTACAGGATATAAATAAAATTAAAAAATGAATCCAATTGAGGATGGAAAAATTAATTCTATTTGTTTTTAGTGCTCTCCTCTTCCTGAATGTTAATCTGATACCAGATCAAGGATGGACTGCACAAAGGAATTCTAGAGGAATAACAGAACAGCTACTCTAGCATACGGCTTCCAGGATGTTAAAGAGTCCTGTGGCTCTCCCCCTCTTCTTTCTTTCCACACAAAATTTACCCTCCCAAAATGAACACCCTCCTATTTCTATCTCTTTCAGTTTGTATCTCTGTTAGTTCTAGAAAGTTGTTGAAAACACAATTAGGTTCCAATCCACTGCACTGACCCTTATGCTTTCTAACATACACTTTTTTTATTAGAGGTAAGTTAAGTGCAAACATATGTTTATTAAATTAAACAATCCAAAAACTTACAAATACATTGCAGAATGCTAAGCTGGTTCAACAAAGGAAAAGTTTGTACTTACATACCTCATCCCACCCAATACCATATGCCAAAGGATTCATCCTCATTCTTATGAAAAGATACGTATAGCCAAGCCATGCACAGGCTTCCTTAACATTAGTTACAGTACCCAATGCCACCTCTGCATTTAAATTATCTTTCAAGGAGCTAATAAACTGCAAATGATGAGAGAAGTCCGTGAACACAATGCCAAATATAAGAAATGTTATGCACGATAGTATATGCAAGCAAAGATTCTAAGAACATTCATAACATGACTGCCTCACCATTTTCCTAATCATTTACCTGGCTTTCTATGGGGAGTTGACTTGTCAGCAGTCGCAGATAATATGCTAGTTTGTCATGAGATGTAATTATGATACCTTCACCACTCTTGTCAAACTGAGGTCTCCCAGCTCGCCCAAATATCTATGTCAGAATGCCATACAAATAGTCTCTTAATTAAAGTAGAAAAAGTAAGCAATCCATATTTACATAATAAAGGAAACTCTATGCCTTACCTGCATAACATCAAGCATACCCAGGTCTCGCCACCCACCAGCTTTTGGATCATATAATTGGGTACCCTGAAGAACAACAGCCTTCACATTAATTTACAAATTATAAGACAAAACTAACTCAAGATCCATAAGAACCCAGAAGAAACTATGACTTTGATAGGGAGAAAAAATCCAAATCCAAGCCACTGGGTGTGACATTGTAGAGAATATGATCAGTTGTTACCACAGTTTTATATTAGCACTATAAAACTCCAGTAGAACATTCTGTAATAGCAGTAGGATTTATTCTCAAAATCCATTTCCCAGGGGCTAGGGCAAGGACATTTATAAAGTTTATAAAAAAAAAAAAGAGTGGTGCATGCCTGGACATTTTTAAATTCATTTTCAAAAGCTACTGTATACTGGAAAGCACCAAAAATCTCCCTGAAGGACTAACTTTCTTCAAGACCTAAATATTTAAGGCAATAAGTGCATGCATCAGAATGGTTATGATCTGTATTATACTCCCTCACACAAAAACCCTTTGACCCAAAGGTGGATAAAGCACAAGTCCGTCATACCTCATGCTTTAATAAATTTATGAAGAAATGAGAACAAAAAGAGACAAACTCTTAACACCTGCTCAAAGAGGCTCCGATAATATCAAAAAGACCAACTCTCCTAATACTAAGACCTTAAGCTGTTACATGCAGGCTCAAAGTGGTTTTTATCTCAAACAGACTGAACAGAAAAATGTCACATACTGTTTCAGTAATAATAATAATTATTATTATTATTATTATTATACAAAACGAAAAAATGGGACACAGGTGCTGTTGAGACCAATCCCCCCATCTCTCAAGCTACTTCTTCCCCCTTAATTCTCCATTTTTTTACTCCATTTCCCAACCACTTTGTTGTACCCATTGACACCCAACCAAGTTAACAGCAAGTTCCTATTCTCTTGCATGGTGTTAGAAACATTTCAATCTCTAGAGTTTCTCATGGGTCACTTAAAAATCTAACCTCTCTAATTAGGGGTATGCCTAATCTCTTTATTTCTAATTGATTATGATCAGAGCCAATTGTAGATACCATAGTTACTCCTCCTGAGGCTCTTGGAAAGGGTTGAACTGGTTCTCCACAGTAGTGGATAATCTACTTAGTGGCATTTTTCTATCCAACTATTTTTTTAATGCGAGAAACAAGCCTTTTAAAATATCTAAAATTATATTAAATATATATGAGAACTACTTTTATATCCAAAACAGGTTTTTCTCCAAAGAGAACATAATTCAATTATTATTACTTGAGTTCTTTTATAATTATGCTAATGTAACTTGTTTGGAAATTCTATGCGACTTAGAATTTTCATGGTTTTATTTTGTCTCAGTGTACAAAGTTTCTTATTTATTCATGACAAATTATTTGGACATTAATATAAGTTACATTATTTTTAAATTGACCTCCACGAAGACTTGTGGTAATTTGACTAAGGTTTGCATAACTTGGAAATAAATATTTTTATTAATGAATTTTCCTTAACTGCTATCATCTAATTAAATGATATATTTTTTTAAAAAAAATTGTTATGGGTTTTAAATTTAGAACACTCTGCCATTAGTGAGTGATTTATTGGCCTATGTGCACATAGAGTTTATAGGTACACTACTGGGTGAACGGACCATTTTGCATTGAAGTGAAATTATGAGAGAACAGACCCTAAGTATAATGAATATGGGGTGAGTCATAGCCCTAAGTCCAAGAGTTATTATAGGACGAATGGACCTTGGATTGTAAAAGCCTAATATGCATGAGTGGGTTGAAATTACTCACCAACTTTAACTTATATTATTCATTTGTAGCCCATCATGGCTTTGATTTATGATTGATAGAAAAAGAATTATTTTAGATTACATAGGTAAATTATAAGGAAGAATGAGAAAACAGAACCTTTTCATTTATGACAAACAATGGAACTTATCCTTTCAGATAACTTATTCTTAAGTTATCTGAATTCTGAAAAGCTCAGGCAGGTTATTTGTTTTTCCTTCATATCTGCTTGTATGTTATGTCCTCACTAAGT
The DNA here is from genome assembly GCF_003935025.1 of Abrus precatorius. Taxonomy (NCBI): domain Eukaryota; kingdom Viridiplantae; phylum Streptophyta; class Magnoliopsida; order Fabales; family Fabaceae; genus Abrus; species Abrus precatorius. Next base: position 14,494,726 of record NW_020874292.1, read on the forward strand.
CTATGTGACATACCCTATTATCTTTCCTCCAAATTTGGAGGCTACCGAGTAGCAATTTCCTAGAATTGTTGTTCTACCAAGATGTTGTTTATGTTTTTGCTATGCTTCCATTGTTAGTGAGGGTTAATGTTAGTAAACTACAATATATTGCAGCTGTAATCATAGAAAATTGAAACCACATTTTGTATCGTTGACATGTATTTTGTTTTAGAAACTTGATACACTCCTTTGGAGTAACTGCTTCTTTCCTTGAGTTCATCATTGATCTATTAAATTAATAGATGAATGATGGATGATGTTCCTGAATCCTGATTTTTGGATATATGTTGTTAAATTGTTGGGTTAGGTGTTGCTTAACTTTTAAGAGAGGTTTTGCCCAATTTTTTGTATCCCCATCGATAAATTGATGCAATGTCTTCTATAGAATCTGGTGTTTACATTTTAGGCTTGCCAGGTTAGGTGTTTGTTATAGTCTGTGTGCCTGTCACATCCTTATGTAGGGTCATGACTATAACCTTACAATATTATGCAGGTAACCACTTAAAGAAACAAATAGATTTACAACACACAAGTCAGACTTGCATCCAACTAACTCATAAGATAACTCAATAAGCAAAGTGTAAAGATTGTAGAACTATTGTTGGAATTGTGGAAGAACACTTTAGAACCAGTTTGGATAAACTTCTCAAGTCTCAACAAGAACTTAAAAAAAAAAAGTAGGCGTAAAATGATAATGAATCAAAATTCTCCCGTAAGATACAGATCACAATCGTCTTATGCACCTTAATTTGTGGAGAAGTTAGATGAGAGAGCTTTTAAAAAAGTTGAGAATTGAGATGCATGAGTTAATAATAACTTATGGGAGAAGTTTGATTCATTTGACATTTTTATTTCTTTTTATTTTCTTCTCCTATAAGTGCTCATTAAGTTTGTCCAAACTAGCTGCAGACTAGACTGGCCAATCAATAAAAACTAAAGGGTAATCTGAGCATCCTTCATGAAAGTGACTTCTCACCTTTTTTTTTTTTAGCATTAGTACAACTCAAATTGATATATTCTTCCTAAAGCCCTAAAAGTTCTATTTCCTATTTGATTTCTTATTTTCTCAAAATAAAATCTTATTGTATCAAAAAAGAAAAAAAGAGGACACCAAAACCCTATTTGTTAGCCATTCAAATTTCTCAATGCTGTGGTGCTGATGGCTTTAACAGAACTCTGGTGTCACACAACACCATGCAGGCATGCACCTGTTTTCTTTTCCAAGAATAGAAAAGACAAATGCAGTTATCTATGCACATATATAATAGGATCTATCAACAGCAGGTGGAAGTGTTAAACCAAAGTTACACTATCAAATAGCTCTTTGAATAATAAACTTTCCGTGAAATCCATGATTGGTTCAAAAGCTGAGACGAGATTCAATAGCTCTTTGGATTAAAATCTGATACAAGAACATATAGGTCATGCTAAATAAATTTTTAACATGATTTGAAACAGATTTAGGTTCTGGCAGTCATGTAGTTTATGAGTAATGTTCTAAAATAAAATGTACAACTTTCGAAGTGGTTGACTGATGCTAGAATATCCCAGATTATCTCCAGTGAACTCCACTACCTAGTGATCTATCTCAGTCGCTTAACCCTTTTCCATCTAATTCCAAAAATTTCAACACACACAAAATTATTCAGAACTAAATCTTCAACTACGAATAACCAATTATTTGAAATTTGAAATACACATCACTCCAATGATTTAACAATCAGATTGATGAAAATGAAAACATATTTATATAAAACAAAGAAGATACAGTATAATCTCTAGTACAAACCTTAATGACAACTGTGTGTGCAGGTAGATTGACACCCCATGCCAGAGTTGCTGTACAGACAAGAACCTAAAGGCATCAAAAGGCAAACTCCCGTGAAACTACAGGCAAATTCTGAAAATCTTATCTGGAAAAACAAGAGTGTGATAAGCTCTACCTTCAGAAGTCCATCAGAGAAAAGCCGCTCAGTAAGTCCTCTATCTGCACGTAACATGCCAGCATGATGTACACCCATGCCAGATTCAAAAAGTTCAACGAGATCTTTGTTTCTTGATTTAATGACTTCTTTCTGAATGTACAAGATAGAAATCTATGAATTAAAAAAGAAACAGGTATCATAAAAAAAATGCAAAAAAAAAAAAAAAAATTACTCCAACCACCTTCATGAAGGTATATTGCGGATGTGTATTATTACAAAACAGTTCCAAGTCCTCATTCCTTCGTGCAAGTTCAACCTGATGGACGCAGATACAAGTGATGATACAAAAAGCAAAGTATAGGACATATAATTGTACAATCTGTTCATTTGCACAGAAGTGAATAGTAACAATAAAAATGATTTGAACAAACATTCTAACACAAGGACACAGAGTACCTGAAATCAAATAACATGACTATATAAAACTTCCAAAATCACATACCAGCTTCTGTGCTGTCTTCACAGTGTCTTTTCGTGAATGGACAAATACCATTGCCTGATGCCCTTGCCTAATAGAATCAACAACCTGGCATGAAAAAAAGAGCCAAAGCTAGCAAGTTAGCCTACACTGCAAGAATTATCATGTTTTGAAGAGAATACAGATGGAACAAGACCTTTGTGTAGCATATATCATTCAACAACTCATTACGAGCTGCAAAGTTTGGCTCACTGATTCCAATATATTGTTGTGCAAGAGGCACTGGACGATAACTAGAATCAAAGAAGAAAAGACCTGTTTCTGGATTTACTCGGAGAAATTGTGCAACCTGGAGACAATGAATAGTCAGAACTTGCAAGTGATTGCCAGCAAATTCTTCAGCATACAGAGCATTAAAGTCAGTAGAGGTAATAAAAAAAACTGTATATTATTTGGACCAAACACCTCTAGGTAATTGGGAAGAGTGGCAGACAGCCCCACAATGCGTATCATTGTCTGAGTAGATTCCACCTGATATTAAAAAGATAGAAGAAATGTGGGGAACGCAATATAATAAATGGCTGTAGTGGCAGTAATGGCAGTGTGCTACCACCAAGTAAAGGGCATATCACAACCAAATAGATTAGCATATCATACAAATCAGACCAAAACCAGAGCATTATCTGTCAGATTGATATCATTAAAATAACAACATTGATTCTGATGATGCATTATAAGTCTTTACTACATGTTAGATTCAATGCAATTGCAGCACCATTAAAAAAATGTTTGTTGAAAATAAACAAATTTCTGTCATTATTTACCGCTTCTGCTTGAATACAAAGCTACATTTTTAGCTTTATACTGCCAGAGAGAGGAACTTATCTAATCAAAATTATAGTTTTAATTTTAAATTAGAGCAAAAAGAAATGCAAGAAACATCATTGGAAGAGAAGTCAGTTTAGAATTCTCATTGTAAGCACAATTTACCTAATATAAAATCCTTAATGCATATTGACCTCATCATACAGAACTCATCAACAATTAAAAACATAGACTAGAAACATGAGAAGCTGTATATTATTTATGACATTGAAATTGTACAAGGCCAATTATAATAAGTAAAGGTTAGGGATTTGATGCTAACCAAGGAATTACTTACAGGCAACAAATTTGGCCCAAATACAAGTAAAAGAAATAAATCCAAACAAATCTCCTAACTAAAGTTGTGTTATAAAAATGGGAGGAGGAAGTAATAAATATACTACAACACATACTTGGTCACAAACTTTACCTGTCGTAGGGTTCTAGCGACTAGAGCCTCTATTACAGGACCTCTATCATCATTAAGTAGATGGACCTCATCAATGATTAAGAGCTTCACCAGCATCGACAATGACATGTCACTACTCTTGCGAGTAATGACATCCCATTTCTCAGGTGTTGTCACTATCATCTGATTCAAACCATGAAAAAAAAGAACTTAGTTTGCATGGTGATGATGAAATCCTAACCCTGCAACTTTCATGATAAGAAACCTGAGTTTCTTCAAGTTCATTTTTAGAGAGCTGCATATCACCAGTAAGCTCTCTGACAATCATATTCAAAGGAGATAAACGTTGGCTGAATGTTGATGTGACCTCTGCAGCCAAAGCCTAGAAAGGACAAGAATCTAAACTTAGAATGACACATAAATGCAAGGAACAATCGGCATAATTGAATAGAGAAACACAAGAATGAGCATGCCTTCATTGGAGCAACATAAACTATCTTAAATTCATCTTTGTGCAAGTAACCATCTCTGAAGTGCTGTCCAATCTGCATACATGTCATTCATAAAGGAAAGCTGTTCTTCATGGAAAGCATTTCTTATTTGAGAAAGATAACGAATACAAAATTCAAGGATAATAAATCCTCTTCTCAGAGCTAAAACATGAAAAAGCACAAACAAATTGAACGATTAAGTAACACCATAAATACAATAAAGCCCTACAATTGTTCTAGATATCCAACACCGAAACTACCTGAAAATATTTTTTCTCCTCCCCATTTATTTTATTAATTTAGCCCAGGAAAAAATAAATTATGGGTCAGTAAAATACTATAACAGATTGTATCCAACAAAAACTATATCACATATGAGCTTTCAGTTTAAATTACATAAGCAGGGTACTTCTTCATTACTTTTTTCCTTCAGCATCATGGCTCTAAAATCATTAGATCAAAATATTCACAATACCAACTACTATGGTTTTGTTTGGTAATACAAAAGCAACTAGGGTTTTGAACCAGTAACTGCTTGCCCACCACATACAATAGTAGAGAATTTGTTGGGCCCAAGCTAAATGGACCTCCACTAAAAACATACCAGAGAAAGAGGGGTAAAATAGACAGAGAGGCTGAGACTGTTAGGGAAGATTCTAACGGAATAACAAACTAAATGACGTGGATGAGTGAGGAGGAGCTGAGGGGAATATAGGGTGAATCATCAGCGGCATGAGGCAGGAAATATTTGGGAGGTCATTGGTATAGCTGAGGCTATAGGAGGATTGCTCTTGCTAATTACTAGCTCGTTAGATTGCTGTATTCTGTTCCATTATTCTGTTTTTCCATCTTTACTGCTTGTAATCTCAGGGAATTTCCCTGTGTTGGTTCTGTTATTTCAATATAATCTCAGTTCCTATCAGAATTACACTAAAAATGAAATCTTCATTTTAAAATCTCCTGCCAGAAATTTGTTACTATACATCCTCATCCATACACACACACACACACACACACCCACACATATGTATATAATAAGAAATTTGACCAAGGAAAAAGTACAAAAAATTGGAGGATAAGAAATCATCAATAAAAACAATACAAAAAAATACAAATAAAGGTTACTCCTAAGAGCTGGTCACTGTACTGTACGGCAGCTACCAATCCTTCTACGTTTCTTAAATATTGATACCCTTAAAAAGACTGTGCTGAACACAAGAAACCATGAAAATGATTATATCCAAAATAACAAATTAAGAGGAGAGGTTACATCTTTGATGATACAAGTATTCCTTTCCAACCACAAAGCCCTACTTGATAGCACATTGCCACATGAATATACATACCTTCTAACAAATACTTGAAAACAAATTTATTTAAACTAATCCAAGTAATTAGGACAAATCCACTGCTCACTAAAATTACCAAAGGTTTATTCCAAAGGAATCACACAGTTGGGCAATGTAGAAATAAATGAGGTATGATTTCAGAAGCAGATCTACACATGACACACATGTCAGGAGAAAGAGCTATGTGAGGCTATCTAACTGGCAACATGTCATCAAATATAAATCTGTCCACACAATCGTCTGGTGTCAACCACAAGAGACTTTGTTTCCTACTCAATTCATTTGATGGCATTTCTGTTATTTTTTGTTTTGTCTTTTTTGCCATACTTTTTGCACAGGACCGTATTCTTGTTAGTATTAATCATATTAAGTACTATAGCTGTTCAAACAAAAGCTTTAACCTTGGAATAAGCTTCAGATTTTCAAATTGGCTTATTTAAGGCAATTCTTTCCCCTATGGGAGCATGAATGATAAACAGAAAATAAGATTTGCATGAAAAATATAAAACACAGGTAGTCAAGTACAATCAAGGTTCCAGATTGTTATGTCAAGTTTAGAGGAAATGGGAGCAAACCGAGGTAAGGCTAAATCTCAACAGCTTTTCTATCATTAAAGTTTCTGAACAGACAGAAATTCCAAGAATGAACAAAATCGTGAAACTAAAATATGCTTTAATGGGAGATATGTGAATAGCAGAGAGCTAAAACAGGCAAGGAAAAGCTTCTGAAGAAAGGACAGCTCCCACTCAAGTATCATCTCAAAAGATAATTTTTGAGGCATCTCACTACTATAAAAACCAGATTGATAAAAGAAATATATCCTTGAGAAATCAATGTACAAGGATTCAGACAAAGTCACATTCACCAGTTGTTGAAAAGAAACTTAATGTAAAAAACAGCTCACTGTGCCAACTTTCTTCCACTTCTTCTTCTTCCTGCTAGGTCATCACATACGTACAAGTCAAGATGCCTTACAGTCTCATGTCTGACTCATTATTAGATCCATCTTGACCCAATTTTAGTACCAAAACTCCTCAAAAAATCTTTAACATGCTTTGGAAGTACTATATTGTAGATCCCAACTAAACCCTGCAAATTGTGCCATCAGTTTCAGTGTTTTGTTCAAAAAGAGATATCATGATGCCTATATCAATCTGATAGAAACTGGTGTTCATTTATAGTTCAGTGGAGGCTCCTTACAACCAAAAAGTATATCTCTGATTCTCTGAAATGCTTTGAGTGTAACAAACAGCTGAAGCCAACCAAAAACAGTCATGAAAAGAAAATAACTGCTACCGAGAAATAAGAAGCCCAGACCACTCAGGCAAGAGTTGGCCTTGCCACCTTCTCTGCAGGGATGGAGCTTTAAAGGGACAGGAGAGAGCCATGGCTCTCGCAAACTTTTTTTTAATACACACACACACACATTCATCAGTTTCTCTGTTATATCCTGAAATATATTTTAAAGTTGGAGATAATTTTATCTGCTTATGTATGTACTATTAACCTTATATAATTTTGTCTCTCAAATTTGTCAGAAAAGTTTCTCTTTTCTTGCTCTTTGAGTAGTGAGACAATTGCAGTATTCGCAATAATTCTTTATATCTTTGTTATTGTCTAAACCAGGAATGTTATGTTCCTCCCTCCCCCCCCCCCCTTAACAGACCTCTTTGCCCTGATGTGATTCCAGAATATTCATTTCCCCCATGCCCATTATCCTGGTTTCATCTCTCATCAGTGGACCCTCCTATGCATGACCCCCTTCAAATATTTCTGTTCTGGCCTACTATTCCCAGCTTGAAACATCCCCCTACTGCCTCCCCCTATTTCTTCTTTCACAAACCCTCACCCATTCTTTCTCCTGATGTCGCAAACCCAAAAACAGAGTATAATATTTATATGGAATGAAAGAGGGAATCTTGATTGAATTGAGAAATATAAGGGAAACAATGAAAAACAGATGGGAATGAGTACCCAATCTGCTCCAGAGCCAAGCTCCTTAGAGTCACCTCAGAGAGGTCTCTACCACAAAGATGCAAAATAGAATGATACCCTCCTCTCTCTCCAAACCGATACTAAATAACCGAAAAGATAACAAAAAGCAAATATCTCACTCCACATCCCAAAATACCCCTTAACTAACAATCATGACTCAATCACCCTTCTAACATCTCTTCCTCACGTACACCTGGCCCCATCTTCCACGGTTGCCTTCATGCACTAAAGGCTCACTTGCTTCACCTTTCATGGTTGTATCACCTAACATAGACTTTAGTAATTGGAAGAGGTCTATCACTATCCTACAGCCTAGAGTCCTGGTCAAATAACACCTAACTTTAACCCCAATAATCTTTTGAATTAGAAAGCTATTAAAAAAATTGAAGAGAATATCAAAAGAAGGCAGAACTTGGCTACTAGCCCTTTAACAGAATTTCTCATTCACCTGTGGTTTGTGATGCATATGCACTAAATAATTTCACATCCAAGGAAAACAAATTAGGTAGGGTTAATCCAGTTTGTAATATACACTACAGCAAAATAATGATTATAGCAGAAAATGAATTGAAAATTAAACTATAACCTTGTTGACAGATTTACAATCAAGGTAGGATGCAAGGAAAACACAGAATAAACAGCTAGTACCTCCACATCTTTCTTTGTCTCATGAGATCAGGGATAGAAATCAGTTCAAAACATTGATTTCAGCTTATAGAAATAATTTATATCTTTCATGAAGAGCGTAAATATAAAGAAAGCAAGTGATTATTCACCTCATGTAGAATTGAAATCATAGCTATGTTAGTTTTGCCAGCTCCTGTAGGAGCACACACCTGCAGGAACATGAAAGGCACTTCTGTCACACCAGAAAAGCAAAAACTTTTTCTGCTTTCTAAATGAAAGGTTTGTAATTAATTATATTTGAAAATAAACCATAGGTCACTTGATCACTCACTAGAATATTCTCATTAGTTCCGTAAACAGTTGGAAATATCCTGCTCTGAATACGATTTAGTGACTTGTAACCACGGAACGCAGCTTGAGCAAAGTCATCTAACTCCCTGATCTCAATCTGAAAGTGCATATTTGTGGTATATATGTTTAAATAATGCTCTATCACAAAACAGTACTAAGAAGACCATTTAGGGTTTGGGGGAAGCAATAGTCATGCAATTTGTTAATATTTAGTTAAAAATAGAAAAAGTGCATAGGTGGGTTTTATTTTTTAAATGTGGCATGGTATCACCTTGAAATAAACAAAGATCAAGGGAGACAATAGCAATCCATGCAACACACTCTTTGCTCTTTCAAATGGTAATAACGTATCAATGATCTCAGCTTACAATAAAAAAAATAATTCTCTTAATCTCAATAAATAGTTGAATGTATCTCATGAGTCACAATAAAAGAGATATACCAGCTTTTCTCCAGGTTTCATTGGTGCAGTTGGCTTTGGGGGAATGATAACTTCTTCATACCCCTTAAAATGCTTCCTTACAGTTCCTTCAGGAAGAGCAGTAACAGCTATTGACTGGGACCTATCCCCAGAACCAATCATCTCATCAAACAATTTTTTCCTCTCACTTGCTTGAAGTAAAGATAAGAAATCCAATGCAGACAAGTCATCATCACCGGCATGTTCTATTCCCCGTCTATTTCGCTTTTCCTCCTTGCGTCGAAGCTTGTCAATTTGCTTTTCTGATTCTGTTTGAACAGTCACCTAAAAAACATAATTCTTTAAGGAAGGCAATATTTTAAATAAAGACAACATATGTGTCTGGATTTTACGGTGAAGAAGCACAAATTAATTATAAAGAGCATGGTTGATAAGAACCAACAATAAGTCATGAGATACATGACTGCCACGAGCAATCTTGTATTATTAGATATGAGTGCAATAATGACTGCCACGGCAACAGTTATTGGTAGGAGTTAGAAGCTGTAATGTATTATTAGAATATATGATGGAAAATAACTTATCCAGCATTAGCTATTTTGTATTAGTTCTGTATTAGAATTAGAAACTGCCTTGATGACAGTTATTCATAGAAAATAATGGATTGCAGTTATGTATCAGGGTATATTTGAAAGTAGGGCGTTTAATTACAAGAAGGTTCTGTTATTTACAGTTTGTGGGCAGAGAATACTCTCTGTAGGAGACTTATATCTCAGGGATAGTAAGAGTATTGCTGTATTATATGTGCTTCCAGAGTTCAGTATTGTATTTTATTGGTTTATCAATTGGGGTTCCATAAATGGTCAATACCTGTGTTCCATAACTTGGCATACGAGACTGAGCATTTGAAGCATTTTTATCAGACTTCAATACCAATAAGCCATGATGAATAGAATCAACAATCTCCTTTCGATGCTGCAAATTATCACAAAAAAGTCAACTATGCCCCTAACAAATTCATAAAAATACTTCAGTATCTTTCATTATCAGACAGTAGACAAGTATGCTTCCAGTCTTGAAGTGAAGTGCATCAACCAATACAAAGAATTATTCAAACAGAGAAAACATGTAGAATAACAAAAGCCCAACCTGACATGGCATACAAAGCAATAATTATTTGGATATGGGTGGAGGGGAGTAAAGTTCACAAAGAGTTACCAATAACCTTTTGAAGAAAAAAGAAAGGAAATTAGCTTATTCTCACCAATAATAGATTTTGCACAGTTTCAAATGCACTATCACCAACAAGATCCAACAGATCTCCAGCTATCTTCAGGTCAGGAGAGAGAAAAAAGAGTAAGTTTCCACATTGCAGCTAACTTTAATTATATATAACTGTTAAAGAAGATTGATACAAGCAATACCTCTTCGCCCAGCTTTTCTGAATTAAGAACCCTACAAATGGCCATTGCCAATTCATCTCGGGATAGCTGTGAATTACAATTCCTAACTATTTTATCACATGCTTCTCTTAACCAAGTCAAGTTGAACTTTTCCCCTTCAACAACAGCCTGATCTGTTGGGACTGTATAATCATACTGTTCTTGGTGAAATGCTAAAGAGGCTGTGCTTTTGAAATCCATCATATCTTCATTATCTAAGGATACATCAACCAAGAAACGAGCTGGTGCTTGGAAAACCAAATCAGCTCCAAATTCTAAATCCTCGTCAGCATCTAGATTTCTTTGCAAAGAAATTGTAGAGTTTTTACTGCTAGGCTGCAAATTTAAAAGTCTCTGCGCTAGAGATGCAACTTGCCTCAACTTGGCATCAGCAATTGCATGACCAGTAAGTTTTTCCAATTCTAACCTGCATACCAATGTCACACACTGAAAGTTTACAAGGTTGAACGATGCTCCAATCACTCCTCATTCAAGACTCGCAATAATCAACCTAATGTTTAAATCATATTATGGCTTTTGCATTACATAACGTGCGCCAGGCAATACAAAATTACAGAACTTCCATAATACTGTATTCAAAGCTCTTAACAATATTTAGTCAGTCTCGTTATAACAATTATTTTATCCAATAAAGTGCATGAGTGAAATCACAATAAATAACTATTCAAGCACTATACATTAGAAACTCCTGTCAAAACTTCAAAAAGCCAGGACTTACTTTCTATCAGAAATAATTCTATCAGTATAATCCTCCTCCTCCTCCGCAACCAGCCTGCCAAAAAGACGGTATACAGCCAGTGCCACCTCATGAAACTCCTCAGAGCGCATTTCTCCATCAACCAAGTCCACCACTGCTCCTATAAATTGCTTGTAGGCCTGCCGCACTTCCGATGAAGCTGCTTCAACAATTCATCAATGCAAACATGTCATCACAAACTACACTCTTTTTGCAATAGATGAAAATATTAGCACGTTGGTCTTACAACCGCAAAATACCTTCCTCCCACCCGTACACGATCTTCCGCGCGAGTTCCGATTCATCAAGCGAGCTTGCTGAACTAAATGCCACAGTTCAAAATCCAAAAATTAGTATCATCAATCGATAAATTGCACAAGCAAACATGAAGTATTCAAATCACAGAACACTGCGAAGTAACTAAGACAAAACCAGTAGCAAATTTCAAAGTCCGTGTCGTCGCCAGAAAAGTCGGGAAATTTATCAAGGGAAATTCTCAACTCTCGTTATATTTTTTTCCGACAATCATTTTCCCGGAGACCAAACAGGACGGAAGGGAAAAAACACCAAAAAGAAAAAGGAAAAACGCAATGGAGAATGCGATGAAGTAGTTTACTTGCGAGGTCTTTGGTTGTGGAGAATGGTTTTGCGATGAAGATAGGCCTGGTCGACATCGAAGGTGTCTCTCAGGGAGTTGGTGAGGCGAGGAATCTGAATCAACATTTGCGATATTCGATAAACTGATGCAAGTAGTCTCTTCAGCAAAATTAGTCCCTTTTAAAAAGAAGAACGAAGTCGACAATGAAGGGTGGGAAACCTGATCATCTAATACACTGCACCGTGACTCTAATTCAGGGTTTTATACTTTTTAGTCTGGATTTTACCAGTTTCTTGCTTTCCAAGTACCGATAGAATGAATGAATGAATGATTTTAACGGAAGTAAAAAAAAAGACACACAGGAGGGGAAGAAAGAAGAATTAAATTAATTAAAAGAAAAATATATTTTAAATATAAAAAATATATTTTAAAAACTCATAAATTTTTTTAGTTATTAAATTTAAATAAAATTATTATAAAATAATATTAAATATAATTACATCAAAAATATTATAAAATATTTTGTTATGTTATTAATTTAACTTTTGTATTTATTTATTTTTAATTAAATTTAATACTGTACGTTAATTATTTATAAATTTAATTAATAATTTAATAAATATTTAACTATAATAGTTAAATGATAAAATAATATTTTATAAAATAAATAATTAAAGTAAAAAATAATTAATTTAAATAAAAATAAAAAGATAACAGTTAAATTTTAAATAGAAGTAATACAATATTTTTATTTATTTTTGTCATAAAATTTTTAAAAATAATAAATATAATTTTACTATAAATACTTAAAAAAATTATATTCTAATAGGTACAAATACAACATAATTATTTCAATCAAATATGAAATATATTATAATAAATATAAATATGAGATATATTATAGGAATGGCCACTAAATATATATTTTTTCAATCAAATTAATGCAAATATTTATATAACTTTATTTAGCCCCTTACATGCAATCTTATTGATTTATGATTTTAGAAAGACATATTAACATTTAGTATAAAATTTGTGTTGTAATAAGTTATTATACATTAATTTTTGTTAATCAGAATATTTATACTTTGATTTTTTTAATTATTTATTGTGAAATTGATAATATTAGGGGGAGAAATTTATCTGGTTGACTTTCTTCTAAAAATGAAAAAAAAAACATAAAAACAAATAAAATTATTAAAAGCTATCAATATAAAAAATATTTACTTATTTAAATTTAATTAATAATTATATGTAAAAAAAATAGATTAAATACAGATATAAATAAAATCAAATTGAGTTGGTCAAAACAAAAAATTTAGATTTGTTTAAATATTATAATTAAGTAATTAAAAAATTATATCATAATTATTATCAAACAACAATTATTTTAGTTTGCTTTTTGTGATTGAAGATCAAAAGGAAATTTAAAGTAGTCCAGAATTTAACAATTTCTTCAATAACAGTGATAATTATTATAGGATATATTTTTTCTCATTCAATAAAACATAAACAATTACCTAAAAAGAAAGAAAACAAAAGCAGTGACAAGACAAAAAAAAAAATAATGATTAGACCAAAATTCAACATTAAAGAGATAAGAAAATTCAAATGACAAGATTAAAGGAGGAAGTTGCCAACAGTAAAAGATTCCACAATTATTCAAACAATCATTCGATGATAATGATAATAATTATTCTAATTTGCTTTTCATGCCTATAAATAGGTGTACCAAGATTGAGGGAGGAATTAGAAAAGAAACCCCTTTTGAAGCATGTCTTCTTCGTAACCAACCCATCCTAACCATAAGAAGCCTAGAAACTTCTATCTTCAATTTAATATTTCCAATCTTTTCAAAACATACAATTTTCTAAAAGCTTGTATCATATTACAAAGTTATTCAAAGTTGCATAATATTTGTAAGAATTTTATTTTCTGTTATATTATTACTATTTCCTTGTGTACATATTTTAGTATTATATTATTTTTATTTTCTGTTATATTGTTTCTATTTTTTTGTGTACATATTTTAGTATTATGTCTATCTATCTTTATGTTTATCTCCTTTCCCCTACACTAATCCATGTCTCTAGTATCAGAGCGTAAACCACAAGAAAGGTTTAGGTTCTTAGATTTTCAGTGTTAGTTCATGATAAGTTTGTATTTTGACATGTTTTTATAGTTTATATATTAATAAATGATCATTATTTTACTTGATTTTGTACTAATTTATATGATTATGGTACAAATTAATATGAGAAGGCCAAAGTTGAGTTTTTGGTGTATTTTAGGCTCAAATTAATTGAAAAATAAGGCTTTGCTAAAATCAATACGCTCAAACCCCAACAGCCAGCACAAGTGCTTTGACCATTTACTGATTAATCTAAAACTTTTGTACTAAAGCTATTCTACTTTGCTTTTACTTGATATTAATTCCAATTTTCATTATTTTTAATAAAACCACACAAATAATAATAACATTACAATTTTTTATTCAAACATCTACACGCATAACTTTTATATTTATTCATGATTGTCTTCTATCTATGCTTTAAATTTATTTAGTAGTTACGTATCAAACTTTTGTATTATTATACTACTTATGTCAAATTATACAAGCATATTTTTTATAAGTTTTTTTTCTTAGACAAACATGGGTACCAGGAGCAGATATGGGTATGCGAAACCCAAAGGATACAGGTATAAGGATTAAAATTACTACCCATGTGAGTATGGACTAGGTACCGGTAATTTTTTAAAAAATGTAGGTATAGGGATAGGTACTATAGTACCCCTACCTATTGTCATCCTTACCTAAAGACCCTAACAAGTACAAATTCAATTACAAGAATTATTTATTTTAAAAAATTATTTGTAATAATAATTTAGATGTAAAATAATTGTTTGAAGTAAGAATATTTTAGTTTAACAAAATATATTCAGTTCATATCCATTTAATTTATTTGATTAGTAAAAAAATAGATTTATGAAATTATTTTTAAAGAAAATTTAAATTTTTAAAACTTATTTAATCACTTGTACAAGTTAGTATGATATAGGATTATACTGATGGATGAAGTTTTTAAAATAAATTTATCTATATTTCGAAACTCAAGGGACATTTAATAATATTATATTACAGAAAAATTATTTTTAAATGAAAAATGATAATTGAAGTGACTACTCTTTATTATCTCAATTGCAAGGATTTAATCTTGATCATTAGATATTACAATTTTTTGAATTTTTATGATGAATCCTAACCATTAATTTATTTTAGGAAGGACGAATCTTGATCGTTGGATTATTTTTCCTATTCTTATAAAAATCAAGTTTATTATTTTTAATATTTTTTAAAAATAAATTATTAAAATAATACTTTTAAAAAATAATTATATTTAGAATATTTATGGCCATGACACCACAAGTTTCATAAAATAATACTTTTAAAAATACACATTTGTTCATTTTCTTTCTATTTGTCATGGACTTTCCCTTCCTTTATAGCCAACAACACTTCATAATATTTTCACTTTTTCTTTCTAAAAAATGTGACTAATGAAGCTCCTCCACCTTTTGGAATTTTATCTTTTCTTCTCCTTTTCACTGCCACTCTCTTTCCCCTCATTGACCACCATTTTTGTCCCCTCCTACCGCTATTTCTCCTCCATAGTAACCCTTTCTCAAGCTCCATTTTAGCTTAGGAGAGTTTGTGAGTAAAAAGTTACAGAAAAATCACTCCATGTTGCACATTTTGGAACATAACTTTAGGGCTTTAAGGAAGAACTTTAAAGTTGTTTTGGAGCTATTCTTTGGAGCCTAAGAAGAGAGTTTATGCATTCACATCCTTCAATTTTCACTCCTTGTTAATTCTTTAGGCTTGAAATAAGGTCCAATGTTAGAAATTCCTTATGGGTGTTTGTAGGAAATGTGAAACTATGATTTTAGGAATGTTTTGAGCTTGTTCTTGTCTCTATAATATTGCAAAATCATGACTAATCGATTTAGTACAGATATGATTTTGTATGCCTTACTTGTTTTCATAAACATGTTAAATGATTTAGTATGTATCACCACCATAGTGTTGTTTTGATATACTTTGATGATGAGCATGAATATTTTGTTGTGTAATGACTAGATCTACAAGTGAGAGTGTAGAGATAACACTTTTTACATGAAAACATGATTACATGGAGGAAAGAAAAGGTTACTACAAAAGACTTAACAAAAGAAATGTTAAAAATACTATGTTATGCAAACTTTTTCTACACATAAACTTAGTAAAATATGAGTGATGAGAGGAGATGTCTTGAAAATAAATTAACACAATATGTTTTCAAAAAATTACATATAAATTTCAAGAATATAAAGTATGTTTTTGGAATCAAAATGCACAAAAACATCTTTGCCTACTTTAAGTTATGATAATGATAACATTATGACTATGTTTTACATAAAAATATGTAAGATTTTTGTTTTATAATAATGAGAATTACAGTACCTATGGAAAGTTATCAAAAAATTTTTACTAACTTAGAATGTTTTAAAGATAATGTTTTGTGACCTTATGAATATTAATTAAGTTTTTCAATAAATATTTCTTACATAGAACTATTATCTTTAAAAAAATACAGAGCAAGTTTAAAAGATGAAATGTATTAAAATTGTAATGGGTTTTGCATGAGGCAAATGATGATGTTTTAACAAGAACGACTTACAGTCCTCACAGAGGACTTGTGTTGAGAGAAATAATAAAAACTAAATCATAAACTCTTAATGAGAGATTTTCAATTTTCATCTTACTATAATAGGATATAATATCATTATGTATATAGTATCGTCCCAATAAAATACTTCTCATGAATCAAGGGTCACACATCATTAAGAAAAAGCAGTTCAATCATGACATATCACACACAATATTACATTATAAATTACAAGATTCAAAATTTTCAAAATTCATGGTTTTCACATTAATTAAGTTAAATGTTAAAATACTTGAGTAGTATAAAACATATATGGAAATAAGCATCACCTACTCATATTAAAATACAATGTTAAGATAGTCTCCTCCGATGAATTACATAATAAATACAAAAGTTAAGATTCGAGGACTTTATTTTTTACTAGTTGAAGCATTTAGTCGACAGTTATGTGTTCAAGCTTTTTAAAATTATACATTTGTTATTAATCAATTTTTAAATTTTACTTCAGTTAATAGAATTTATATTTTTTGTTTATATTATATAAATTTTAGCAAATTTTAATTCATAATTTAAAAATATTAAAATACTAAAAAGTATATTTCTAATATTTTTTAACTTAAAAATTTTAATTCATAATCATGATTCATGGATAATGAAATAATAATTATTTTTGTACGTGATAAATGATGATAAACTCTAATGAAAGGTTGTAGGATGATACTTTGAGATGTGAGCCAATTACTTAGAAAAAAAGGTTAAATTTTTTTATGTATTTATGATATGAATAATTTATGTTACTTTTATGACCCATCTAGTGAGAGGCTTTTATTATAAACTAAAAATAATAACAATTTACTAGTATAGAATAGTTGACAAACTATTTATTACAATGAGCAAATTAAAAATGTATAAATTGAAAAATTCACCTTGGAGAGACGCAACAACACCACCAGGAAGTGACACTGCTTAAGGAAGTGTCACGTATTAATGTAGAAAGAGTTGTTCTCAATAGATAGACACCACTTATTTTAGTGCTGCCATGTGTCAATTTTGACGAAGTGACTTGTGATGTCTCTCAAGAAAATTTTGTCACATGTCTTTGTCTGATCACTTGCTAAATAAAATTTAAAATTCAAATAAAAAATAAAATAGTAACAATTAAAATAAATTTAAATAGAAAAATATATTAGAAAAGTTTCACTAACAACAAAATTTAACTGTAAACTTAAAATTATAGAGAAAAATAAGAAAAAGAATGAGATCTATGTAAATTTTAACACCATTTATAAATGTTAGAACCCAATTTATAGTTCGTTGTTACCTATAATTTAAGTTAATGAAAAATGTCTACGTGGTAGCACCTTCTAGTTTAAGTTCAATTCAACTAGGAGAAGTTTACAAATTGCAAAGACATTATATAGCCTTAATCAAGCTAGTAGAGAATGATATTTCCAATACTTAATCTCAGAATGATTATTCTCTATTCATTAACTCTTGTGAAGGCTCTTTTACAGTTTTGTTAGTATATATCAATGATATCATTCTAACAAGAAATGACAAGAATGAGATTAAATGAATCAAGCAAGCTTTAGATGATACCTTCAAGATCAAAGACCTAGGCAATCTAAGATATTTTCTTAGTCTGGAAGTAGCTCAAAGCAAAGAAGGGATCATGGTGAATTAAAGAAAATATGCACTAGATTTACTATCAAAAGCAGGTTTTCTAGCATGCAAACCAACAGTCACTCCAATTGACAATGTTAACAAACTCACATGCATAAGAGGAGAGCAATTTTCATATGTACTTGCATATAGGAGACTGATAGGAAGATTGATGTGTCTCATAAATATTCGACTAAATATAGCCTTCTCTGTACAACAACTATCTCAATTCCTTTCTATGTCATCACTAACATATTCCAATGTTGCTCTTTGAATTCTAAAATATATTAAAGGTGCACATAGCCTTGGCTTGTTCTTTCATGCAACATTATTCTCCAACTTAAGGCTTATTGTAATAGTGATAAGGGAACTTGTGGAGATTTAAGACAGCCAGTAACAAGTTTTAGTGTCTATCTTAGTAATTCTCTCATATTATGAAAATCGTAGAAATAAAATATTACATTAAAAAGTTCTTTTGAAGTTAAACAAAAGGCAATGGCCATTGTTACTTGTGAAATTCAATGGCTAATTTATCTCCTACAAGACTTCAAGATCCTTTTCGAGAAGCCAATTCTCCAGTGACAATGATTTTGCCAAGTATATCGCAATCAACCCTGTTTTTCATGAATAAACGAAAATATATAGAAAATAGATTGTCATATTGTTATGAAAAAAACTCAAAAAGGACTAATCTATTTGCTTCCAATCTCATCAACAAATCAATTAACAGATATATACACAAAAATATTGAGTCCTTAATCATTTCATCTCCTTTATCCAAACTTGGGCCTCATAGATATAAGCTCTCTAACTTACAAGGGATTATTAAAGGATATAGATATTAGGCTTATAGAAGGAAGCTAGCTTATCATTGAGTTAGTTATTCCTTTTATGTGCTCTTTTGTTATTATTATTATTTTTATATAATTATATCATCTTAGTGATTACACTATTCTTTATAACAAATTCTGTTAAGCATATGCCAGATGAAATAGTGTATATAAAAATCTTTCTTTTATAATTTTAATAAAAATATATCATTTTCTCGCATTATTTGTGCTTTCTCTCTCAACCTTCTATTTTCTATTACGTAGTGTATTTAGAAGTAGGATCCTCCACACATATGTATATTAATTTGAAGTGAAAACAATTACGCAACTTTCTTCAAACTATAGGAATAAAGTTACCCTTGGTTCCTTGATTCTATCTTTCTTCATGATGGGCGTTTTTTGTTGTTTTTCAATCCTAATCTTAAACTTTATTAATTGGGACATAAGATAAAAAATGACCCATTTTGAAATTAGGAAGTAAATTACAAAGATAACTTTAGGCGGTGGCAGAGGTTGCAGTTGGAGCCTCACTTTTTTTCCCCCTAAAAAACGAGGCTAAATAGGCCAAAAAACAGAACAAAGTTAGATTACAAGCGTAGGATACCAGGATCCAGCAGTATCCAAACTAAGGAAAGGAAGAAGAGAAAGAGAACAACAAAAGGTTGCCCAAAATCATCCCAATTTTTGCCAACCAGTCAGCACTTTGATTGACCTCTCTAAGAACATGGTTGAACCAGATAAACCTAATATTGTTAGCCAATTCTCTAATCTCACTAATAACAGAAAACAATGGATGATTATAATTAGAAAAATTAAAAACTAGAGAAATGGCCTCCTTAGAATCACATTCCACCAAAATCAGATTAATTTTGCTTTAGATAACAAGCTTAAGACCCCAATATATTCTCCACAACTTGGCAGCAAGGGAAAAGTGTAACACCTTAATTTTAATTTCAATTAAATAATAATTCGCAAATCAGATAGCCAAATTTTCATAAAATATTTCAAAATAAGTGAAGGATTACAAATTAATATCAAATAACTGCTACAGGACTAATTCAATTACAACATTTTCAAAATAAAATCTAAGTCCCATAGCAGTTCATCCGTCCCTTCACTGAGTCCGGTGTTGATCGTCTTGATTACCTGAAAAATGAATGTAAAGGTAAGTACTCTACACTACCCAAAGACATACAATCAACATAGAGTCTCACCTCTAGTACTTTTCCAATACATTAAACAATTACATTCATAAGTAGCATTTCACATCCATAAGTACAATTCATAAACGCATGCATATGTACGCCAGCCACATTCACTGCAGCATTGTGACCACAGATTTACACCATGAATGGTCGCCGGTTACCCCCGCCTCACGGATACTACGTGGGTAGTCACGGGTCGCTCAGTAAAGGTAGTGGTCAGAGGTCTAGTCAGGAAGAGAGTGTGTGGCCCGTGGCGCACCCGTTCCACAGTCGGTGTCACCACCACTCTCCCTTTCCCAAGGAATTTCTACCGTCCTCATCTTCCACACTATAGTGTATCGCTGAACCATTCACAACACGTTACAACGATGCTAACACACCCATTCACACATATATTTCATTCACGCATACAATAATCATGGTTACACACGGCACACAGCCCATATTTTATTTAAATACATGGCACTAGGCCCACATTCATTTCACAATATACGACACATAGCCTTTATTTATTCACAACCACATTAATTCATCAACCAAAGATATTCCATCACACACAATCACCCACACGTGGCCTAACTATTCCAGCACACATTACATTGCACACCAATTTTCACCAAACACACAATTTCTACTCTATTTCAGCCACATTGCATTATTCATTGAAATACACAAGAATTACAATATATTGAGATAAGGTAAAGTCTCCCTTACCTTGGATTGAAGACCCACACTCGGATTTAACCACAGACGTGCTCCTTATACAGATTACGGCCTAAAACACATGAAAGAACTCCATGAGAACCCAAGGAAACCCAGAAAGAGAGAAAAAGGGATGAGAATCAAAATCCTAACCATTAAATCTCACCTCTAAGCCCCACACGGATTCAACCTTCAATTAAGCTCCCGAACGGCTTTGGAGGCAATTAATCGGTGGAATAGAGCTTTGGGCATGAGAGGATCGAAGGGAGAGGGAGAAATAGCTCTCCTCGAATCCTAACCCCCTTTAAATCCTTTTTTGGTCGCGACACTCTGACTACAGCGAGATATTATCCCCTCGCTTCAGCGACACGCCCTCTCGCTACAGTCAAAAAATTAAAGAAAATTGCACTCTGGTTTCTGTAGAATCTCGCTATAGAAGACTGCACCTAGAAATGCACCCAGACTGTCGCTCTCTCGCTGTAGCGAGACGTCTCTTGCTACAGCGAGAAGGCGACAGTTTTGGTCCTTCCTCCCAGGGTCCTCTTGCTACAATGGGAATCCTCTCACTACAGCAAGAACAGCCCAGTATCACGCCTGTATTTAGTTCACTTAGCCCATTTCAGCCCTATTCAGTCATGCATACATATATATATATATATATATATACACACACACACACATCCACAACATACATATATTCATACTTATTACACACAAAACACCATCATTATGCATCCAATGCAATTTTTGACATCCATTTATGCTTATACACATATATATATACCTTAGATTTTATATAATTATCAATAGTTAATATTACAAGGGCGTTGTAGAAAGCATGAGTTTAAGGTATTACAAAAATCAGCCACAAACAGACCATGACTATCTCTAATGAGGCCTCCACAGCTAGCTGTACTAGTAGGCCAACAAGCAGCACTATTCATATTAAGCTTTAGTTGAGAGTGCAAGGGGGATGCTGATTTGTCAAAGCAGTAGAAGAAACCTTCTGCTTGGACCTACCATAGTGTAGAAAAAAATCAAAATTAGTCTTTATTCTATAAAACAAAGAATCAGAATCCAATGAATTCTGAAAAATATCAATTTCAAATCTTCCACATATTCCAGATAACCATGCTAAACAAAATGTTCTAATAGGGATATCAAAACAACTTATTATTTTTCAAGTTAAATTCCAACCAACTAGATAGCCCTTTACTAAAAATAGAGGACCGGAAGTCAGGGATAACAAGTCTATTACAAATTTGCTTAGCAAACCAATAATCCCTGGAGACATGCATAAGAGATTCATCAGTCTCCCTGCACTTGGAACAAATAGAAGAGTTAGCCAAATTGCGATTGCATATCTCAACATTAGTAAGGAGGCTAACATGAGCAATTTTTCATAAGAGAAGTTGAACTTTAGCGGGACCCTCCCAATCCCAAACAAAATTAAAAATGTTGGGAGCAGAATTATCATGCATGGACAACATCTTGTAGGTAAGTTTTATCGAGAAAAAACCATTAGTAGAGTGCTTCTAGAAAAACAAATCTTGATCTCTAGACCAGATAGGAGGATTGATGAGAGCAATGGACTCACACACAGAATCAGGCAACAAAGGTCTAATTCGATGTCAATTCTAGCTATCATAAGCAGAGAAAACAACCACAGGCTCAGTCAGATTAGAACTCTGGAGAGGCATCAGGGCATGGCTTCTCAAGTCTTGATAGTTAGGAACCCAATTATCCATCCAAAACCTAATTGTCATCCCATCACAAACAACCCAGCCTAAACCTTTCAAGAAAATATCCCACACAAACATCATATTCCTCCATAAGTGGGACTGAGTGATTACTGACAGAACCAGTAGTATTCCTAATGAAAAATTTGTATGTTTTACAGAGCACTTGCGCCTACAAACTGTTAGGACAAGATATGAACCTCCAACACAATTTCATTATAAAGGTTTGATTAACAAGCTTCAAATCCCTGAAACCCAGACCCCCAATTTCTTTAGGTTTGTAAATTTTCTCCCAGCTAATTACGTGGTATTTCTTGTTTCCTAAAGATCCCCAAATAAACCTTTTAGATATAGAGTCAATCTCATTACAAATAGACTTAGGAATAAGCATAAACTAATAATTTGGAATACTCATGATGCATGATTAAGTTAGCATAATTCTACCAGCCATAGATAAGGAATTCATCTTCCAATTTGAAAGTTTTTTCCTAAATTTGAGAGTTTTTTTCCTAAATTTATCAATTATAAAGGAGAAATCTTTCCTAGTAGGGCCTAAATGGATAATAGGAAAGCCCAAGTATTTCTCAAAATTATGAGAGTGATTAATTCTTAGGCTGAGACTAATCTCCCTAAAAATCTAAGGTCACAATTTTTAGAAAAGAAGACAGAGGACTTATCCCTATTAATTGAAATACCAGATGCTGAGCAAAAGTTACTCAAAACAGAATTAATGACAGCAGAATTTTTCTTATCAACTTTAGCTATTAAGATTAAGTCATTAGCAAAAAATAAGTAAGAAATATCAGGACACGGTTTGCTAAAAGGGAAAGGACTCCAACTGTTATCAATAATTCTATCTTAAATTAAGTGAGCAAGTTTTTCAATACAAAGGACAAAAATATAAGGGGATATTGGATCCCCTTGCCTAATACCCCTGCTAGGATGGAAACTATCAGTTCTCTAAGTCCAGTTTAATTAGCATAAAACCATTCCTACTTTTTATATCGTTGAAAGAGTGAATAAGATATTAAAGAACAATAATGTTATCTACCCTTTGCCTACCCTGAATAAAACTGGTTTGATTAGCATATATTAATTGGGACATAGAAACCCTAATACAGTTAGCTAAGAGCTTACTAATTATTTTATAGCTAACATTACACAAGGAAATAGGTCTAAAATTTTTTAAAGACTCTGAATTTTCAAATTTAGGAATGAGAGTAATGGATGTTTCATTTATAGCTGCAAACTAGAGGGATTAGAGAAAATATTAGAAACAAAATTAAAAATAAAAGGGGCAAGAAACTTCTATTGATTTTTAAAAAATAAAATGTGAATCCCATCAAGTCTAGGGGCTTTTAGATTTCTTATACTAAATAAAGTAGCCTTAACTTCTTGAATAGTCAATTTGGAATTTAAAACAGCTTTACCATAATCCTCTAAAGGAAGGAAAGTTGAAACAGTACTAAGGGAATGGACCACAAATGAAGGATCAAAATACAAATTTTTAAAATACTTTATAGCAAGGGATCTTAGCTTGGCAAAATCATATTCCCAATTATTCAGATCATCCTTAAGGCCCTCAATTCTAATTTTTTTTGCCTGCAAACTATAGTAGTTTTATGGAAAAACTTATTATTTCTATCCCCTAATTTTAGCCAATTAGCTTTATATTGTTGGTACCAATAGACTTTTTCATTATCAAGGACTATTTGCTATTCAGCCCATAAGAATTTCATTAAATTAGAGAGGAAGGGATTATTACCCGAAGCTAACTGATCAATTGGATTTTTATAACATTATTTCCTCTAATTCCTAACTCATTAATCCTCTTTTGTGCCTAATTGGTTGAATTGGATCATTTTATGATGTTTGAATTTTATTTGGGTTTTATTTAATTTTTCCAGTATTTGGCAAATTCTGATACTGTTTTGGTTTCTGGGCCATATCTTAAGTTGTAAAACTCCTTTCATTGTGATTCTTGATTTGTAGGATAGCTAAGAGAAAGGTGCACAATTCCTATGAAGAGGTCAGAAACCAATTCTGATGATAAGAAGCTCAAACTGGGCCTCAAAAAAGTTGAAACGCTGCAGTCGTGGATCCTAAGCAAGGTGCAGTATTTGGGTCATATCTCAGTCCACAGACATCCGATTAAGCCCATTCAAGTGGCGTTTTGAAGCTGACATCCAAGGCTACAATTGTCGTTCAGGCCACGAACCAAAAAGAGGCCGTTTTCATTGCCAAAAAAATAGAACAAAGTGACGAACAGAATTTTAAATTTTGAATTTAATTTTTTGGCTCTTCTTCTCTCTTCTCTTCTCTTTTCTTCTCTCTCTCGCTCTCTCTCCCCTTTACGAATTGTTTCCCTCCATCCATGGAGGCTTAGATTTCCATCTAATTCAAGGATTAAAAGGGACGTGACACTTTTGAGGATTGGTTTCGCAATTTATTCAACAACAAATTCAGTTTCATCTCTTCCTTCTTTCTCCTCTTGCTAATTATGATTTCAAAGTGAAGTTCTTCGTTTGGATTAATAATTGTGCAGTTGTTTGATTACATATTATTCGATTGATGTATGTAATTAATTCTTGAAGGAGTGTGAATTAGATTTTCAGGTTTGAGATCTAAGATTAATGGCATTGGTGAATTAAATTAACACAAATCGATTAGGTTCTAGAGGTTTCTGAACTTTGAGCGAATTGTGTGTTAATCGAATGCATGAGGGTTCTCGTATGAATGCTTAATTTGAATTGAGGTTTCATTCAAATTTAATGTTAATCACTAATTTGTTGTTTGATGCATCTTCTTGGAATCCGGTAATAGAGTGGTCGTAGTTCTTCTAAATTCTTGGATTAGAGTTTTTAATTATTTTTAAATTTTGATTCTAATTAGTTATTCTATAAATCAAACCCCCTCTAAAAATTTTATAATCGTATAACGTTATCATCGTTGGGAGACGACTCGAATTGCACCTCTTACTACATAATTTTGATGCAATTCGGTTTTTATTAATTTGTCTGAGAGTGACACTCGCGATCACTAACTTACAAGAAATACCACTAATCCTATTTAATAACCTAATCATATTTTTAAAAATATTACTAAAAATGTTTGAGTTCCATTCAAAAATATTATTTTGAAAGGTAGATATATTATCAACCCATGATCTGGAAATCACCCAAGAATTCTTAACTTGGTCAGAAAAATCTTTATCGAAGATTGAAGGAGCAAGGAATTTAAAAGATTTATTGGTAGGATAAAAACTATTTTTATCTCTAATCTTGAGTCAAAGCTCATCATGGTATGATTTGAGTAAGGGAAGATGGATAAGAGAGCTATTTTGGAACAACAGCCTCCAAGAGTCATTTACAACTACTTTGTCCAATCTTTCTTTAATTTTACCATTATGCCAAGTAAAAGGATTACCTTTAAAACCTAAATCCTACAAGTCACAAGTATCCAAACAATCTGCAAATTGCTAGATAAGGCTCAAATTAGTTGGTCTACCCCAAAATTTCTCTTTTTCAAATAAGATAGAATTAAAATTACCAGCTACAATCCAAGATTTACTCACAATGGTACTAAATTCAATTGAAGCTTCTAGCATTTAGCTCTTAGCCCTTCCTAAGGACTGACATATATAGAAGATAAAACCCATTTTCTATTACCCATACAAATATTAAGATGAATTATGTATTTATTTTTAATAACAGAAGTGACTTTAACTCTCTTAGAGTTCCAACAACACCAGATACCCCAGAGAACCTAATGGCATCCATCTTAATGGAACTTGTCAGGCCTGTAATTTATTATTAAGTAATCTATAATATTTTATACTTGTTAAATGTTAATTAAAGGATTATTTGGTATTGAAATAGATTTAGATAAAGTTTGAAGTTATTTTTTAAAAAAAAAGAGTAAACAGTGTCGGTGAATAGTAAATGTGAACAGTGCAAAACACGTGAACAGTGATGGTGTGAAACAATAATTCTGGCATGAACAGTAACTCCACATGAACAGTAAGACGTTGTGAACAGTATGTTCGGCGTGAACAGTGCCAAATTTTTTTTTCTACAAATAGGGGTCCTTGCACGAAATTTTCACTTCTTCATACTTCTCAAAGGTTTTCAAAGGTGCTAAGGTCATATACCACTATTTTCTCTCATACTAAACCCTCCTAAACTTAAATTTCTCTCCAAATCTGTGATTCTATGTCCATTTTAAGGGATTTGAAGTAAGTTTCTCTAAGTTTAAAGTTAGATTCACCATTCGTTTCTCTTCTCTTTCTCTTTCTTATACAAGTTCATGGTGTTTTTGGGAGAGACTCCGTTTTAAAGCCAAATCTTCGGTAAATCTTGCATTAAAACAAATAATATTCGGTAAATCTAGAGTAAATCATTGTTCTAAGGTAAGGGGAGCTTACTTTAGCCTATGAACTATGTTTTTGAATGGTTTGATATGCTATTAAAGAAAGGTTTGAGTTGATTTTATTAGATCTCTTTAATAAAAGCTGAGATATAAAGAATTTAATACTTGAAAGTTATTTTTCTATGTTGTAACTACTGATAACTGATTTAATAACACTGAGATTTGGTTGATTTATTATAAACTTGTTTTGCTAAGCTGTTGAAAATTATTTTAACTGTGTTGCATCATGCTGAGATATATATCTTGCATCATTATAGAGCCAAGTTACACGTTTAGGTGGGTAAACGTGTATCAATAAAGCATGCTGAGATGTGATGTGTTGTGCTGTCTAGATTCAGATATCAGAATGGATTGCTCTCAAACCGGCTCAGTTCCTTCTGAATTACTTAGGTTGTAAAACCAATTAGAAATCATTTTTATATTGTGCATTAGATGAACTGAGAATGCATGGGGTGCTGTGAGTAATATTTTGCTATATATATATGATTTTATTTTATTTTTGTAAGCTCACCCTTGTATTTCTGTCTGTGCTGTTATGTGCGTGTGTACTGCGATGGTCGTACGGTGGTACGTGAGTAGATGTAGTAGGTGTTGCATCTACTTCATAGGCTGAGGGGCCAGTGGAGAAGTGATAGATAGCTGGAGTCAAGTGATTTTGCATTAAAGTTCTTTTCTTTATATTTTGAGATCTTATATAAAGGGAGTTATGTAGTAAAACTTTTGTGTATTTGAGAATTATGAATTAAATGTAATATTATGTTGTTCTGTTGGATATTTGTCACAAGGAATTATGTTTATTTTGAATTGAAAAGTGAATTTTAAAACTTATATTCTTTGTTATTTATTTATCTCAAATAAGTAAGTGGTGTAGAAATAATGTTTTCGGTTCCTTAAAAAAAAGGGTCGTGATAGAACTATATAGATTGAATTTCCTAATCACCTTATCAGCTTTCTCCTCACTGATTCTAGGTTCAAAAAGGGAAATGAAGTCAAGCTTATAAATCTTGATTAAGTCATTAATCAGTCTATAAAAAGTCTTATTCCCTGCATTCATGCAGTTCTAAAAGAGGCAGTTCATAAAAGTTATTGATCAAAAATTGATGCATCTTCATGATGTTGGGTCATGCTTATGTTGTCTCCCAAAGGAAAGACAAATTCAGGAATACTGGAAGGAACTGGTGTTTATCTAACTCCATAGAAGGGACTAGGTCACAAGGCCTATCAATAGGGCTACGATCCTGAATACCCTGCTTTAGCTAAAGGAGATCAATATTCATACCTAAGAGGTCTTGGATAGAGTGACCAACTTTTGCCCTATTCTGAATAGGTTTTTCAAAATTCTTCATCAGAAAAAATATTTCTTTACTATCCTGATTTTCAGGCCTCTTATGATTGTCAGTTTTCTTGCAAGGACTAGTAACAGATTCAGAACTTTGGTGGAGACCTCTCCCATCATTCATTTTACTATTTTTGGAGTTGCTTATGGTATTCCTTTTGATAGGGTCACTTTTTTTGGACTACTAGATATCTTAGGGTTAACAGGGCCCTTGGGGTTATGACCTGAAGGTGTAAGGAGTCTTTTAGAACTATTTGTTTAGATTTAAGATTAGTACTCAAATCCTAAGCAGAGTTATCAAGAACATCAAATCTTGATCCTAGTAGTACATCTTTCTTTTTACTTATACTGAATGAGTTGCCAGCCAAAGAGGAGAAGCTATATTTTTTCCTAAGGGGTTATTTTGCTAGAATCCAGGGCCCAAATTGTTCCTTATCTTGGGTGGACTTATTATTATCATTAGACATTACTAACTCCTTACCTTATATATGATTATTACTTAGACTTCCTCCCTAATTTCTGTACCAATATTAGGGCTATCCTTAGCATTCTGAACTAAAGGACTATGAACAACAGAATCAACACATTGTTCCTGTCTATGCCCGTACCTCTCACAATTAAAGCAAATAAGATGAAGTCTCTCATACTCAACCCTAAACTCATGACCTAAAACTTTAAAAGTTGGAACCAGTTGTTTCTTGAGGTCTGATAAATGTTTTCTATACTTCATCCTACATTGTAATTCATGAATGATAATCGAGAGTTTTAAGCTATTCATTGAGAAAATTTACTATTATTAATTTCATTTTATTCATATTTCAGGAAAAAGGATCAAGAAGTGAAAGCTTTAAAAGATATTGGGAATTGAAGCACACAAAGAATCAGAGATATACATGGGAAAGTACACGCCCATGTATATGAGTGTGTATCTCACTGGTTGCATGAATCAAGAACACAATGAAGCTAGAGATATACACAGGCAAGTACATGCTCGTGTATATGAGCGTGTATCTCACTGGTCGCGTCAATTGAAGTGTATCATCAAAACTAGAGATGTACACGGTCAAAGTACATGGGTGTGTACTTTTTATGAAAGCTGTGAAGCACAATTTTTAGAGACCAGAGAGGTACACGACTAAAGTACATGGCCGTGTACATGGCCGTGTACTTTTCAAGAATGCTGTGAAGTACAATTTTTAGAGACCAGGGATGTACACGGCCAAAGTACATGGCTGTGTACATGGACATGTACTTTTAACGTGCGACAGAATTTAAATTTCTGCGAGAAAATGAGCCCTTGGGCTATTTATATAAAAGGAAACTTGGCACAGAAACCTAGGGGGCACTGTTTTGAGGAGAAGAAAGACTCAAAGACGGCTGGAGGATGGGATCAAGCACTTTTATTCATCTCTTTTGTAATTTTAGTTTCAAGATGTTTAGGTTCTAATTTTCCTTTTAGTATCTAGACATAATGAATCTGAATTGACCAAATTTTCTGGAATTCTTCTAATGCTATTTCATATTCTTTTCTCTTGGGTTTAATTGAGTAGTATCAATTGTCTTTCATCTTATTTTCTTGTTTGAATTTGAGTAAAATTCCTGCATGAAATTAACATTGCTTAATTAAAAGGACTTAAACGTATTTGTAGAGATAGAAAGACGTAAGTTTTCTGTATTAGGATTAACCCTAATTATGAAATTTATAATGAACTTAATGCAACCTAGGGTTATTAATTAAGGAAGAGATTCTAATTGATCAACCGAGGGGTAAGAATCATTATCCTTGAAAAATGTATTGATTTAATTCAGAATTTCTTGCAACGATAAGGGTTTGGAACTAAGTAATTGAAGAAGAATTTTAGTTATTTGGACACTTAGGAGGATTTATAGTCTAGATACTCGCTTTTTTTCCTTGAATACCTTTAGTCATACTTTTCTATAATTTATTATCATAAGAAATCTGTTTCTTTTAATTTATTATTCTTTTATTTTTAGTAATTTTATCAACAAATTTATTTCTCATATTCATTAACAATTGCGTGATTTAGGAAGTAATTCTTAATAACAGTTCTTGTGGATATGACACTTAGTACTTTATTTTTCATAATATTACTCTGGCAACAGGTATACTTGCCCAGTAATCGATTTTTACACACCAAGGTCTATTTCAATGCAAATTCTAGCAAATTTGTCCCTAGATAACAGAGAGGTGTAGAGATCAACTTTCAGCATCGACCCCAAACAAGAATCAATTTGCCATAGGAATTTATTATTGTAGAGTTCTAAAGGCAAATAAGGAATCCTCACCCAAACAATGATCTTTTTAAGGTTATGATCCATAGGCCTAAAAAGAGATCGCCACTTCTGAACTAGTAAATAATGATCCTGAATTAGTCATGGTCCTTCTAAAAAAGCATATTTATAATCCTACATACTATTAAACTTAACAAGGAAGAAGTCATTGCTTAAGTCTAGGATTTTTAGCGAGCCATTTTTCTCCCAAATAGCACCTAGTTTCTGGTTCAAGAAATCAAAACTAATCAATTTACCTAAGAGTTTAACTACGAGCGTAAACTTTTTGGAAGAACACACTATTAGAAAAGTACTATATTTAGATGGACATTACAAATGGATAAAAATTTGTCTATAATACAGATAACTTTATAAACGGATAATTGAATATGTTTTTAAACTTTTTGAAAAATCTGTCTGTATTATAAACAGATTTTTATCCGTTTGTAGCGTCCATCTGTAGTTGGCCCTCAATTTGGCGCGAAGTATTATAGAAAGGAATTACAGACAAAAAAATCCATCTATAATTTGAAAATGGGAGGGAATTTTGGAGCGGGAGTTTACGAGCGTAAACTTTTTGGAAGAACACACTATTAGAAAAGTACTATATTTAGATGGACATTACAAATGGATAAAAATTTGTCTATAATACAGACAACTTTATAGACGGATAATTGAATATGTTTTTAAACTTTTTGAAAAATCTGTCTGTATTATAAAAAGATTTTTATCCGTTTATAGCGTCCATCTGTAGTTGGCCCTCAATTTGGCGCGAAGTATTATAGAAAGGAATTACAGACAAAAAAATCCATCTATAATTTGAAAATGGGAGGGAATTTTGGAGTGGGAGTTACAGACAGAAAAATCCATCTGTAAATATTGCCGTTTTTTTACCAACTTTTCATCTGACAATTTATAGATGGATTTTTCTGTCTGTAACTGTATATGAAAAATTTACAAACAGATAAAAATGTCTGTATTTGAACTTTTAAAATGCACTACTTCATTAAACCATTACAGATGAATTTTTCTGTCTATAATGTGCGAAAAACATAAAATAGCGCCTCCTCCTTCTTCCTTATTTTGTATAATTTCCTCTCTCTCGCCTCTCTCTCTGTGCTCTTTCTAAAAGCTTCAATTTTTTGGCCTTTACGAGTGATTAGAGCATCCATTTGAAAGATAATTTGCATCATTGTGTTTCTGGTACGATACTCTAACTTTTAATTGATTTAGTTTTTTAATTTTTGATGTATTTTAGAACTTAAAATTTCTAAGATAGAGTTGTAGGATTGAAAATTGTATGACTGGGGGAAAGGGCATAGAGGTCCTTCTCCGAACCTGATTATTGTGTGCTGTGGGATAATTTGTGTTTGTGAAATTTATAGAATATGCATATTGTGAAGTTACATGAGGATGTGCTTTAGAATGGTTTAGGCTTGTGATATGTTTATTTTTTATGCATTGATCAATATATTGTTATATAATATATTAGTTATATGTGATGAAAATTTTGATTTTTGTATTAGGTGTAACAAACATAAGGAAATTGACATGTATTAGAAGAGATTCTGCCAAAATTTATATTAAAAAGTGTGTAATGTATAATAGAAGGTTGATACAACATTGAGTATTAGGTTTATATAGTTCTTGATTCAGATGTTTCTCAGAAATTGTCAGTGGATGTATAATAGGTTGCACCCAAGTTAGAGGGGAGTAAAACCTGAATTCTTTAAGAGTGTAGAGGAATTCATACATGTTTGTTGTAATTCGTAGCAATTCGTCACTAACCAAAAAGTTACATGTCTATGTTCTAAGTGCAAGTGTAGAAAGTTTTTTGATATTGATTCAATTAGGTATGATTTGTATAAGTTTAAATTTAAACATGATTATTGGATATGGACTGAGCATGGAGAAGTAGTTAATGTGAAAAATCAAGTAGGCAATTCAAATATATTGCAATCAGGTGAGGATGCAGGTAATGTATGTTAGGAAGAAAGTAATAGTCGTTATCAAAATATGGTTTATGATACTGTTGGTCCTGAATTTGGAATTTTCGTGATTTTAAAGCTGAACAAGAACCTAATGGAGAGGCTGCAAGGTTTTATAATCTTTTAGAGGCAGCAAACAAGCCTTTATTAGATGGATGTGTGCAGCTAGAGTTATGTTTAGCAGTAAGAATGTTAAGCATAAAGTCAAAAGGTAATTAAAGTTAGAGTTTATTTGATCAATAGGCTATATTAATTAATGAGCTTAGTCCCTAACCTGACTCAATCCTAAAAGTGTCAGGCTTGTAATTTATTATTGAGTAATCTATAAAATTTTATACTTGTTAAATGTTAATTGAAGGATTATTTGGTATTGGAATAAATTTAGATGGAGTTTGAAATTATTTTTTAAAAAACAAAAAGTGAACAGTACCGTATGAACAGTGCCGAATGAACAATAAAACCGCCTATGAACAGTGCAAACTGCGTATAAATAGTGACCGCTGACGTCATCAGTGACATCATCATGACGTCATGGCTAACGTCACATACACGTACAGTACGCGTGTATAGTGTTTATGGCGTGAATAGTGTCTGAACAGTGTTTCCGACGTGAACATTAAGGCGGTGAACAGTGTTTCTGGCGATGAACAGTAATTTTTGGCGATGAACAGTAATTTCAAAAAATTTCTATAAAAAGGGAGTTTCAAACAAAATTTTCATTCCTTTACTCATATCCAAGGTTCTCAAAGGTTCTAATGCCGTATACTACCATTTTCTCTCGTATTAAACTCTCCTAAACTTTGATTTCTTGCCAAATATGAGATTCTACGTCTATTCTGAGGGATTTGAAATAAGTTTCTTTAAGTTTGAAGTTAGATTTACCGTTCGTTTCTCTTCTTCTTCTCTTTCTCATAGAAGTTCATGGTGTTCTTAGGAGAAACTTCGTTCTAAAGCCAAATCTTCAGTGAATCTTGCTATAAAACAAGTAATATTCAGTAGATCTAGTGTGAATCATCGTTCTAAGGTAAGGGGAGTTTACTTTAACCTATGAACTACATTTTGAATGGTTTAATATGATATTTCAAGATGTTTTGATATGATTTTGTTAGATCTATTGAATAAAAGCTATTTTCTAAGCTGTAACTGCTGTTAATTGATTTAAAATGCTGAGATTTTGGCTGATCTATCTTAAACTTGCCTTAGCTGAGCTGTTAAAATAATTTTTAGCGGTGTGCATCATGCTGATATATATGTTTTGCATCATTATAGAGCCGAGTTACATGTTTAGGTGGGTAGACGTGTAACGGTAAGTTTATGCTGAGCTGCTGTGCTGTGCTGTCTGGATCCAGATACCGGAATGGGTCGCTCCCGGACCGGCTCGGTTCCTTCTGGATTACTTAGGCTGTGAAACCAGTTGGAAACCATTTTCATGCTGTGCATTAGATGGGCTGAAAATGCATGGGGTTATTGCTGTGAGAAATATTTTGCTCTATATATATGATTTTATTTTATTTTTGTAAGCTCACCCTTGCATTTCTTTCTATGTCGTTGTGTGCGTGTGTACTGGGATGATCGTACGGTGGTACGTGAGCAGATGTAGCAGGTGTTGCATCTACTTCACAGGCTGAGGGGCCAGTGAAGAAATGTTAGAAGCTGGAGTCAAGTAATATTGCATCAAAGTCCTTTTTTCCTTATATTTTGAGACCTCATGTAGAGGGAGCTATGTAGTACAATTTTGTGTATTTTGAATATTATGAACTAAATGTAATATTATGTTGTTCAGTTGGATATTTGTTGTACGAAACTTTGTTTTATTTTGAATAAGTAGTGAATTTCATACTTATATTCTCTATTATTTATTTATCTTAAATAAGTATGTGATGTAGAAATAATGTTCTCGGTTCCTTACAAAAAGGGGTCGTGACAAAAAGACTTTTACCAAGCAAAAAAATTAGTTTCCAAACTTTGGTTAAAAGAAGTCAAAATTGATTGTTGTTTGAAAGGTTGCATGCTATATTACAAAGATAATGTTGTTTTGACCAATTGCAAATTATGTGGAGAACCTAGGTTTAAACCAAGAAGAAGTGGTAGAAGTGGTAAACAGAAAGATGTACCACAAAGTAGAATGCATTATTTGCCTTTAATTCCTAGCTTAAAAAGGTTGTATACGTCTATGAACTCAGCTCCTTACATGACGTGGCATGTTGAAAATAAAAGGAGTCATGGGATAATGACTCATCCATCTAATGATGAGGCTTGGCAACATTTTGATCAAGTGTATCCTAAGTTTGCATCTGATCCTAGAAATGTAAGGTTAGGGTTATGTGTTGTGGGTTCACTTCAAACAATTAGTTTAATAAACCATATTCTTCTTAACCTATTGTGGTGTCACCTTTTAATCTTCCTCCTGAAATGAGCATGAAAAATCTATAGTTGTTCTTGACTTGTATAATTCCTAGTCCAGAAAATTCAAAGGCTAAAATTGATGTATACCTTCAACCTTTAATTGATGAGTTGAAAGAGTTATGGTGTAAGGATGTAGTAACTTATGACCTATCAAGGAAGCAAAATTTTAATATGAAGGCAGCACTAATGTGGATGATAAATGATTTTCTTACTTATGGAATGTTATTTGGATGGATGACTCAAGGGAAATTAGCATGCCCAATTTGTATAGAGGATACAAAGACATTTACTTTGAAACATGGAGGAAAAAATTTCATGGTTTGATTGTCATAGGAGATTTTTAGATATGGAACATCCTTATAGGTGTCAAGCCTACAAATTTAGGAAAGCAACTGTTGAGAATGAGGACCCTCTTGTTTGTTTAAATGGTCATCAAGTACGGGATAAAGTTAGACACTTGCCAAAAATAATAGAAGTGATGCATATGGAAAAAAAAAATGTATTTGACAATATCATGAATGATATAATGGACACTAATCAAACTAAAGATAATGTAAAGGCAAGACAAGATTTAAAAGAGTATTGTAGGCGTCCAGAAGTGAGGTTACAACAACTTGTCGATGGTCGATGGTCAATGCCAAAGGTAAGTTACACTCTGACTTTACCACAAAGACAAGATGCATATAACTGGGTGAAGGAACTAAAGATAAGGAGGAAGGATTTATGGATGACATTTCATCGAGTGATGATGAAGATAGTCTTGAACAATCAGAGTAAATGAGGTAAATTAAGTATGTAGGTTTGTCAATTTACTATGTTTCTATGATTATTTATTTTGAGTTATCATAATTATTAACCATATTTTATAAAGATTATGGTATTTGTCTTTAAACATACATTGTATTTGATTCAAATATGGCAGATAAAGGTAAGAAGGGTATTGCTCAACGTCCTAATTGTGGTAACACTCCTTCACCCACTACTCTCACTTCGACCTTCACACCAGCTATAGTGAAGACCTCTCAGCCTAAGGGACAAGAGCAATTTATCATAGTGCCCAATGTTGGATATGTTGCTCCTCCCTCTCCAATACAACGAGTTTCACACTTTGCACCGCCTACTACACATAACACACAGTTGTCTTCTACACAAGGCATAGGAGAGGGATCCATTGCTGCCCCAGTTGTAAGTGGGCAGTAGTCATCACAAACCTAGGCATCATCGAGATCATTAGAAACTTTGAGATGGGATGGGTCCACTTGGTAAGTTTCCTTCAAAATATGTCTAACATTGCATATTTTATGTGAATGTTATAATAATTGTTTTATTTTATTGTGTTTTCAGTTGGATATCACCGCAGAAAGGTCTCCATCAGGTCACAGATACCATTAAGAATATGTTTGGTGCACCTTACACAAGTTTTGCAAAGTTGCCTTAGGATACAAAGATATAATGGTTCAAAGATTGGAAGGTAACAATAGTTAATTAATTTTAACTAAGTGTAATTACATATTATTATTTGTACCTCTTCTAATGAAATTGTGTTTATGTAGAGCAACTTCTCCACTCCCCCCAGGATGAAAAGATAATTTTCAAGGAAGAGTTACACTGCAAAGCGACTAAGACAGATGTACACATAGGCCCATCAGGACCCTTCTACTGCTGATTGGATAGCACCCAACTTTTTCCATGCCTTGTAGGAGTATTGGGGTACGAATGAATTTAAACATCTCTCCATAAAGACAAGACAAACAGGGCATCCAATAAGGGGAGATCACTGCATATTGGTAGCGCTACGACTTTGGCTAGTACTAAGACGAACTTTGTATATGATTTTAAAATTCATCTTGTCTATCTATAATTTCATATTTGAGATTGTGATTTAATTGGAATTGTAAGAGAAGTTGTTGAAGAGGCCACCTACGCATGGAGAGTTGTTCAAGGAGACACACACTCGTAGGGGAGACAAAAACTTGTGGGTTGATACACGATCTCAGGCCACATATGTAAGTCATTTTTATTGATACTATATGTTATTATTAGTTATTTATTACATAGCTCTCCAGACTAATATCTAATTATTTGAACTGAACTATAGAATGACTATATTCAAAGGTTTGAGGAGGCATCTTCTCAGGATCTAGAGTCAGTTGATAAAGATGCTATGTGGTCACAAATAATGGGTGACCTTTATAAAAGTTGCATTTATGGCATGGGGGCTGCTTTACAGACTCCATTTTCTCTGCATCTGTCACCAAAGATGCCCTTTCTCTTGCACCTAAGGAAGTGGAGGACATGGTCCGTACTCAGGTCCATGCCCTCAATAAAGAACTCTAGAAGCAGAATAAGGAGATGTGAAAGAGTAAGAAAAGAGAATGGAAGAAGAAGTGGGCAAGAAAAATGAAGAAGAAGATAGAGAAAAAGGTAGCATCGAGGATGCAAAGGAAGGTCTAGCAGCAAATAGAGCAATAACATATTATGATGCAGTAGATGCATGCATATTTTGAGCTTATGAAAACAGGTAGCGTTTTCCACCAGCTCTAGCTCCAGCTCCACCAGTTTTCAACTCCCTGTGTCATTCCTCTTCTAGCTCCTCGTCTACCAATGGCGATGCTCCTTCGGATGATAATCATATGGATTATTCGTGATGGACACTTGTATTTTATTTTTAACATTATTTATTTGGATGTTTATATCTTCATTTATAATGAAATTTAAATTTTACATTTTATAAATCATTTTTGAATTTTTAGATTTAATTTTGTAGTTTTTATTATGTTTATAAATTGTGATAATCAAGAACATGTAAGAATAACTATGTATATAAACAAAAAATAACAAAAATAGTAAAATATATCACAGATAAATTACAGATGGATTTTTTCATTTGTAACTTACAGACAGATTTTTCTGTCTATAACTTAATCCCTCTGTAAATTACAGATAGATTTGAAATTTGTCTGTAATAATTTACCAACAAGGATATTACAGACGCTTTTTGTCCATCTGTAAATTTGTCTATATATGCAGGTTTTGTAGTAGTGACACCACTCTTCATAATCATCTATGGGAATCTTTAAAATAGGAGACAAGTTTTGTGGTTTATCAGAAATTTCATCGCAATCATCAATCTCAAGAACAATGTTAAATCATCCCAAACAGTTTTCACCAAATCTTCATTATTTAAAACAAGATCCATCTCATTAAACTCTAAGACTTTGCTTTAAATGAACAAAGCTGGGAAAGATTTGGTTTAGAAAACACTTGCGTCATTGATAACTCAATAGGCTTCATCTCCTCATGTAGGTTAACAATCTGCACCTCCATTAGAGTTTCTTCACCCGTTTTGACCTTCTTAGTGCTTCAATCCAGTAAGTTGTTCTCCTTTGTGGATCTCTTCTTAGGCTCGAGTCGCTCCATGCCTTCTTCCTCCACTAGAGCAATGGATACAAAAGTTTGAATTCCATTCTTAGTGCGTTGAAAAAACTTTCCTAGCACACCAATCAGGTCACTGCCACTCTCGAAAGCTAAGGTAAGAAACCCTAGCCACACCTCCACACCCTCTTTTCTTGAAAAGAAGAGATGAGATCTTGGAACTCAAAAAAACTTAAAAATCTGTTGTCTAACTTTTTTTAAAAATATTTTGGAGCCTCACTTTTTTTTTCTTTAATTCTTTTACTAGGCACATAATATACATTTTTTTTCTAAAAATTATAGTGAACATAAAAGATAAAAAAAAATAGGATAGAGAAACAAATAAAGATTAAGATCCGAGAATGATAAATTTTTATTTTATTTTATATTTTTTATGTATATTAGAATAGTAAAACAAATATTATTAATCATCCTTTCTAATGTTTGAAATAAAAATAATAATAAAATAAAATATAAATTATATTTAAATGATAATATTACTCTTTTATTAAAAATAATATAATTTAAAAAATTTAAATTTTTAATATATATCAAAATTAATTTTTTTAATGTACATATAATATTAAAATTTAATATTAAGTTATTATAATTTTATTTATTTTTTATAATTAAAATTTATTTTTAGGTAAGATTATAATTAAAAATAAAAAATTAAAAAATTAAAAAAAATATTTTTTAAAATGTTCATTAATTTATTTTAACAAATATTAAAATTATATTTTTTAAATTATTATTTTTTATAAAATACATAAAATATGAATAAAAATGTAGTATAAAAAAGTTATCTGAATGATTTTTAATCATGATGAGAATAAATATAATGATAAAGAGTTTAAAATAAAATAAATAAAATTATATTTACCTTCTTAAATAAATATTATATTATTTTTTTTTATGATAACGAGTTTTTTAAAAAATATTTAAAGAAACATCAATTTTTTTAAAAAAATTTTACATTGAAATTTAAGCTAAGTTCTTTAAAAATTTTAAAAGTAATTTTTTAATAATATTTATGTGTCGATGCCCGAGCGGTTAATGGGGACGGATTGTAAATTTGTTGGCAATATGTCTATGCTGGTTCAAATTTAGCTAGGCCCAAGAATTTGCCGATCCACCATAAAATGATATAACACCCATTTGTTGTTTCTTTAAAATTTTACATTGAAATTTAAGCTAAGTTCTTTAAAAAAATTTTAAAAATTTTTAAAGTAATTTTTTAATAATATTTATGTGTCTTATCAGCTCGTGTTTCTTAAATGATATTAAGGTGTTAGCTCAAGTCTTTGAATAAAAAAGAGAATATTTTGATTTGACACCTAATGAAAAATATTCAATGTATTAAATAAGGGTCTTAAATCTCTGTCGAAACTCTCTTTACTTTAGTGACATCAAGGGGTGGTTTGGATGGGGCTTTGATATTTGTTCCATCTTTTACTTCCGCCTTTCCGAGTGCTCAGCGCCTGTGGTGTATATAACCGCTAATTTTCACTGCCAAAGATTCTGAAGAACGACGATTACAAAATAGTAGCTGCTTTTTCCACGATCATATAAAA
Source organism: Abrus precatorius (assembly GCF_003935025.1). NCBI lineage: Eukaryota > Viridiplantae > Streptophyta > Magnoliopsida > Fabales > Fabaceae > Abrus > Abrus precatorius. The sequence goes on from NW_020874292.1 coordinate 14,534,754, forward strand.
TTTAAAGATTAGAGTAATTTTCTCTTTTATAGAGAACATAAAGAAGTGTTTAACATCATTAACAACAATGATAATAATGTTGTACACATTTGAATTAGATAGTTTATTCTTACTGGGGTGCACATGATAAATTGTTCTTACTATTTTAACGTATTAACGTTGCTCTGTAACTGATTAGTTTATATGCATAAAAATTAAAAAAACTCCTTGATGGCGCTTAAGTCTACTTTTTTTTTTTAACCTAAATTTTATTTAGTTGATTTGATTTTCCTTATCAGTGTTATTTCTCAGTTCTCAATTTCTCGTCATTTAATGACAATTACTGCTTAGCGTTGAGCTTTGTATAATACGAGGTACATTCAAATTAATAAAATTAAATATCATTTAAATAACAAATAAATAATTAGTACAGTATATTTATATTAATATATTATTTGATATTTTTAATTTTAAAAATTATGGGATTAAAATATATTTATTTAAAACTAAATGTCTGTCCTCTCTAAATTTTTCCTTCCGAAACAATCCTTTAAGAAAATACAAAAATGACTACTTGATAAAAATATGGAGGACCAAAATGTAGTATTCTTCTATCCTAAGATATGGTTATTTATTTTGTGTACTTATAAATAGTTTCTCACGAGCCTTGTGTTTGGTTTCCCCATGTTTATTTTCTCCGTAAGTGGTGAAATATGAAGAACTCAATAGTGCCTTCATTTTGTTCATCAAATTAGAAGCTCAATTTTAAACCTTTCTTGTTATGTATGACTGAGTGCGCTGTGCGCCATGGCATAAAATTAGTAGGTTTCACAATAGTTAACATACCGTTTAATATACATAAATTTGCTGTCGGAGCTCATCTTTATCTGCAATTCAAGCTTTGATCTCTTGCATCCTCCATGATGTTATGCGCAATTTATGTAATTCACCTAAGGTGTCAACTCTAAATTTATTCCTTACAAAGCCCTTGCCATAAAAGTTCAGTCATGTAAAATTGTGAATCAGAGTTCAACTCAGAATGTGTATGAAAAGAGCAGAGGCAAAATAATCTTTGTTTAGTAAAGAATCTTCACTTTTTAGTTAATCGACAACCTAATTTTGTAAAACAGAATTAGTTTTGTTAATTTCAGTTTTTAAGGGTTAAATTTAAATATTTTAACATTAATTTTTTATTAAAAAATAAAAAACTTATTATATTAAAATAATAAAAGTATAATAAATATTTTTAATAAAAAATTATCACTATTAAATTCATAAAATCAAAGTAACAAAAAAAAATGAAAAAAATACTATGCATGTGTTTATTGGAGGCTTGAGACTGGGTGTCGATCACTATTCACCATGTGATTGTGATATGTGGTGGAGTTGTGGCTTTACTTGATGGGATTGGAGTGAGGTTAATATTCTGAACAATGTTTCATAAACAGCACTGCAGGCACTGGCACAGTCTCTGTGACAAGCACACCATCCAGTGGCACCACTTCCTCTACATAGAGTGCAACACCTGGGGCATTAGGAGGCATTGGGAGCAACACTGATGATAGTCAGGGCTCAAGCCCGGTTACAGGACAGTTTAGAGTTGTGATGGCTTAGGATTTAAACTTAAAAAATGGTATAAAATAAAAATTATGTCTTATTTTTATTTGAAAATTTTTTTTTCATATATTTTGTAGTTGAAAAAAATAATTTTTTTTTTAATTTCTTACATGACATTTGCTATAAACGTAGTTAACTTATTAATTTATAGACTCAAAACTTTATTTAATTTTAAAATTTTACTATTCTTAATATTAAAATTCATGAAAAATTTTAATTTTTTCTAAAAAATTAGTCAGTAGTTTATTAAATTTGTAAATTGTTATCTAAATATTTTAATAACTTATAATTTTTTTTTTATAATCTCAGTGACTATATCATCAACTGAAAGAAGTTTTTTTAAAGTTAAAGTTAATTAAAATATATTTAAGGTCATCAATATCACAAGAACTATTGAATGATTTTACAATTTTATCAATTGATAAAGAATTTTTAAAAAATATTAATATTAATATTATCATTTTACATCTTAGAATACTTATAGAACTTATTTTTTATAATTTTTTGTGTTTTTTAGTTAATTATAACATAGGAGTTGTTTGAATAAAAAAATATTTTTTTAATAAAATTATTAATATATATACTTTTATTTTATTTATTATATTTTATAATTATTTTAAAGGGTTTTAATTTCTTCCAAAAATGTCATGGTTGGGCATAGACTACCGTAGTTTCTTCTTTCCATCTCAGTACCCATCTTTTCAGCATTGATGATGATGCTGTGGGGGGCCTGAAAGGATGTGAGTGGGTATGGATGTGATTCTGACCATGTTATTGTAATGATGCTGTATTATACTGTGGAGAAATGAGCATATATGTTATGTTGTAGGGGTTTTAATTAGAGACACTAGCTTTTGGTATCTTATAGGTTTTAACTTTTTTTTTCTCCTATCACTACCTCCCCTACTTGGGTGAAAAGAAGGGCCTTTGATTCCTTCCAAGGAGAGCTGTGGTGTTGCAATGGGACTCTCCTTGTATGTATACATGGATGTAAGGGCATAGGAGTTAATTTGATGAGAATGTGGGTCACTTTGTTCCTAATGCCCTGAGCTAGCTAGTGTTAACAAGGACATGGAAAGTGGAAACATTCTGATCAGTCGTTTTTTCAATTAAATAAAACTAGTAAGACAATTTTCTCCGTCAAGTAATGATTGGTTATGTGGATTTTTGCAGTCCCAGGGTTTGCGATTTGGTTTATATTGATTTCGAAGTAAGAAAATTGTTTGAATTAGTTTTAAATAAATTGTGGTTAGGATTGGTTTAAAATAAAATTAATCTTAATTAATATTTTATAGTTTCGATTGAATCATGTTTTATATCTTAGTTTTTAAGGAACATAACATTATTTTGCTGGATAAAAAAAATAAAATTTTAGTAATTAAATTATTAGTAGAATCTCAAATCAATACATAAAATTTTTAGTGGCTATTTTCTTTTAATTAAGAAATAATGTTTATAAAATAAAACAAATAAATATTTAATAAATATGAAAAGCTGTTTCTAAATTATAAACTAAAATAATTTCACGTGATTAAAAAATATATTAATAAAATATATTTTATATTAGTATTTATATAACAACAAAATAAGAAATTAATATTTTTATATTTCAGTTTAGTTTGATTTTAAATGCAAATTAGTGGACAGAATTTGCTAAGAGTAGAAAATTGCCGAGAGAAAATGGAAGCATTAAATATCTTTATATTAGAAATTGAAAACTTTAACATACTTTCTTGTCAATCACTCACTCTCATTAGAATAATTATAATTTTTTAAAAAATATATATAAGAATGAGAATATAATATATATATATATATATATATATATATATATAAAAGAATGATTATAGCTGACAACCGTAAAAGTCTAATTAATAAAAAAAATATGAGAATTAAGAATTAGAAGTATATCAATTATATAAAATACTACTTCCGATTCTTTTTATAAAAAATAAAATAGAGTATTTTTTTTATCCTTATTACAAAAAATAAATGATAAATTTAAGATGTATTAATTAATAATTTTTTTTATACTCTTTTTTTATTAATATTATTAAATATATAAATTACTAACAATATCATTTAATATCATCAGTATTTTTAGAATAAAATTTATATTTATAAAAAAATATAAATGACTTAATTACTTTTCTTGATTCTGGTAATTTAGTCTTTTATTTCTTATAAAAAGGACTGAGATAATATTTGTAAGTCTCAAATCTTTTTGTAAAATGCAAAATTTTTATATAAATTACAAATTCCGATCGGGAGATCTTTTATAATTATGAAATAAGTCTAAGATTTTTTTTTAAAATGCAAAATTTTTATATAAATTCTCATTGGATAAGTATGTCATATCCTTCCAAGAAAGGGGTTCTGACATATTGAATGAAAATCTAGTATCTTAATTTGCAAATTACAACAAATGTATTCCTATTATTTATCTTTATATGATTAAAAATTTTAATTTGTTTAAAATACTATTCAAAGTAGGGATGACAATGGGTAAAGTACTCGATGGGTACCTGCAAAATTTACCCTCAACGGGTAGGGTATTTACCCGCTAAACGAGTACGGGTATGGGTATGGAGAAATACCCGCAAATTTTCATGGGGATGGGGGCAGGTATGGGTACCTAAGTACCCACCCCGCCCCATACCCGCATATACTATTATTATTATTATTATTATTATTATGCTACTTATGTGAGGAAGGCCTTAAGCCAAAAGCCCATAATGAGAGAGAATTAGGGTTAATACTTTATATATTTGGCTAGGTCTCTTTTATAATCATTGACAATTATATAATCATATGAGTTGCTTCACAATTTGCCTATCGAGAGTTGTGTTTTAGGAGTGTGACTTACATAAAGATCTAACCTATCACTTCTCATAGAATTCAGAGATCAAGTACAATAAATTTTATACAAATACAAGTCTTCAACAAGTAAGCTTAAAACTCTATTATAATTATTATTGATATTTTTAATTATTTTTATTGTTCTAATTTCATATATTCTAATTTGAATAATTTTTTACTTATAATTGAGGAACTAATAATTTAAGAAAACAAGAATCTAACTTACTTTTATTTTTTAGAAAGTTTTTGTGGATGCTTTTGTAAAATTTTGGTCAAGATAAAGATTTTACTATTTATTTTATGTAATTTCATGTCTTATATTTTTTACTCAGTTCAGACTTCTTTTATAAGTCATTTATTTTATTTTATACTACTATATTTTCAAAAAAATTTCTATGCAAAATATAAGGTTGAGAAATTTAATATAAATATTTATGTTACTCAAATAAAAGAATGCATATTTAAATATATAAAAATCTATCTAATCGAATTTATTTTATAAGATTAACATAAAAATATATTTATCAATAAAGTAAACCATAAAAATAGTTTTTTTTTCATATTTTTAATAAAAAAATTTATTTACTATTTTATATCGTTTAACTAGACTAATATAATTTAATTATTATATAGTTGATATGAGATTGATTTTTTTTAAAAAAAAATTATTTATATATGACACATACAAAATGTTTAGAAATTTAGTGATTAAAATTATGTGATATTATATTGACTTGAGTTAAATAAGATTTTTTATTTAAGTTCTTGCTTTTATATAGGTAATAACAAATGGAAAATGTATGTGGAGTAACTCCTTCAAAGGAATCTGAAAGTAGCTCTTCTCCAATTATTTCCATTACTCCCACACAACCTGAAAATGTTCTTAAAAGTATACTTAATGATTCTGGACCGAGTGACAGTTCTGATATTAGAGGTCAATCTTAATCTCAGTCTGATACACTTCCTATTTCGGTGGATGGAGATGATTGTGATGCAACTCATGATGAAAAAAAAAAGAAAGATGTCGATTGTATGGAATTACTTTAAGAAAAAATTATTAATAGGGAAGAAAAAGCTATATGCAATTATTGTAACAAGCAACTGACAGATAAAAGATCAGATGGAACAAATCATTTGCATAAACACTTTCAAACTTGTAAGAGGAGGCCATATAAGGATATAAGACAATCAATCTTACTGAGAGAACAAAAGAAAGTAGACAGATCATCCACTTATTTAAGTAATTATCACTTTGATCCAAAATAATCTAAAAGAGATATTGCTTCTATGATAATAATTCATGAGTATCCGCTTTCTATAGTAGACCATTTGGGGTTTAGAGCATATTCTGAAGGCCTCCAACCTTTATTCAAGGTTCCTAGTCGGAACACAATAAAAGGTGATATTATCAAAATATATCAGAATGAAAAGTTGAAGACTATGGGACTCTTAGAGATGATTGGAAGTAGAATTGCTTTAACAACAGACATGTGGACAGCTAGCAATCAAAAGAAAGGGTTTATGGCTATCACAATCAAAAGAAAGGGTTTATGGCTATCACAGCTCACTACATTACTGATAATTGGGATATGCAAAGTCGAATATTGAGGTATAATTTTTGTGATCATTATATGATATATTCATTTAGTAATTATTTGCATTATTTCAATATTTTTTTTACATATGTATATAATTTATTTTTACATTAATAGGTTTGTATATGTGGAATGTTCACATACAGCAGAAGCTCTGTCTAAAGTGTTAGTTGAATGCATGCTAGATTGAAATATTGATAGAAAGTTATCTACCATCACTTTGGATAATTGTAGTACAAATGATTCTCTTGTTGATTTGTTACTAAACAAACTTGATTGTTCTTCTCTTATGCTTGATGGTCAATTATTTCATATGAGGTGTTGTGCACATATTCTCAATTTAATTGCTCAAGATGATTTAAATATTCTTGGAGATGGCATAGAGAAGGTTAGAAGTAGTGTTGCTTTTTGGACAGCTACACCTAAAAGAGAACAAACCTTTAAGGAAGCAGCACGTCAAATCAAAGTTTCCATTACAAAGAAACTTGTACTTGATTGCAAAACAAGATGAAATTCTACTTATCACATGCTTGTTGTTGCATTGGCTTATAAAGATGTTTTTATTCATTTGAAAACAAGAGAGCATATGTATACATGTATCCCTACAACAAATGATTGGAAAATTGTTAAAGAAATTTGTAATAGGTTGGAAGTCTTTAATCGTGTGACTGAGATGTTTTCTGGGACACAATATCCTACAACAAATATTTTATTCCCATTGGTTTGTGAAATAAAGTTATCTCTGCAACAATGGCAAATTTGTTCAATTGAGGCTATTAGAAATATGGCTACAAAAATGGTAACCAAATTTGAGAAATATTGGTCTGTTATACATGGAATCATGGGAATTGCCATTTTTTTGGATCCAAGATATAAATTAAAGTTGTTAGAGTACTTCTTTCCCAAGCTCTATGGAAGTTCATCTTCTTTTCAAATTAACAATTGAAAAAATTATGTTACTTGTTGTTTGAAGATTATCAAGCTAAAGCCATGGGAATAGTAGAAAGTTCAGCTGAAAAGTCTAATGAGATGGAGATGAATTTGGATATACTTAATGTTAATAATTTTTTAAGTGATTATGATTCATTTGTTAAAGATACAAATGATATGCAATCAAAGTCTGAGTTGGATATCTACTTGGAAGAGAAGGTATTGCCTAGAAGTGCTAGTTTTGATATCCTTGGGTGGTGGAAATCAAATGGGATCAAATATCCAATATTGCAAAAAATTGCCAAGGATATTTTGGCCATCCCAATTTCAACCGTTGCTTCAGAGTCTGCTTTTAGCACAGGAGGTAGATTATTGAGTCCTCATCGTTCTCGACTTCATGAGGATACTTTGGAAGCACTCATGTGCGCACAAAGTTGGCTGAAACATGAAAATGAAGGTATTGAATACTCTATTAATATATTTATTTAATTAAATATTTTTGTTAATTTTAATTTGATAGCTTAATTATTTATTTTCTTATTATGTACTTGTATGTTTTAGTTTCTATTGGTATTACTGGACCAAAGCAATATGTAAACTTGAAAGATAAACGTTTACAGTCATTTGGAGAGTCTGATTCTGATGAAGAGGTAAAATAGCCTAACTATACCATTTTGACTTTACAATAAATAATTAACTAATGTTATTTTTTTAGGTCTTGCAGAGTGACAGTACATGAATATAAAGTTTAGGAGTTGGTTGTTTTACAAGATCTTACAGATTATGTGTGCAATTTTGTTTTTAATTTTTAAGTACTTTAGTTTAGAAAGTTGATGTATTAAGATACACTTAACACTTATGATCTTTGAATATTTATTTTTTACTTATACTTGAACTTTGTTCGGTAATATTATATAAGTATATTTTTTTTTATAACTGCTTTTTTTTTTCTTAGACATGCATGGGTAATAGGGGCGGGTATGGGTATGCGGGTACCCAGAGGGTACGGGTACGGGGACTAAAAGTACTACCCACGCGGGTATGGGGCTGGGTACGAGTATTTTGTTAAAATGTGGGTATGGAGATGGGTACTATAGTACCCTACCCATACCCTACCCATTGTCATCCCTAATTCAAAGGTATTTTATTTTAAAAATATTGATATTTTAATATTTTGTAGTTTAATTTTATTTATAAATGATAAATAAAATTAAACTTTACACCTAGAACTCCCTATCTTTCCTCCAAATGAGGCGTTACAAATCCTTGACTACTATCCTTAGGTTCTTACATACATAACACACTTAATGATTGATCACAAACTCGTATTACTAATCACATTTAACAAAATCATCACATAGCACTGCGAATACTCAACTCTTTATTCAACAATCATACAACTCTTATATTTATAGTCTAACATATGAAAATTCATATATTTCAAACATACACAACACAATTCAAAAGGAATAATTCATATAAAAATATACAAGTATGACACAATATGCAAAGAAAATAAAAAAAAATGAAAATATACTAAATATTGCAACTCCAAATGCATAAATAACTTATAAGTAGGGATAAAAATAGGTCAAGTCATTTGATAGGAACCTATAACCTAAACTTTTTAAAACCTAACTTGACCTATTCTATTTAATTAATAGAGTTAATTTAGACTTTTTAAAAAGTTTAATTAATTAAATAGGTCAGGCTTGAGTTTAAGAAAAAGTCTATTAGGCCTATTAAAATAGTCTATTTAAAATTTATAAAATTTATAATAAAATATTAAATAATTTTATATAAAAATTATAATATAATAATAATTAAATTAATTAAATTTTAAAATAATAAAATCTTAAATTAAAAAACTCTAATTTTTTTTGTTAATATCAAAGAATATCTCTATTATATACCTTCTAAGAAAAAGAGTCCTATTAAATGTCTTTAATAAATTATTCATACAGAATTTTAATGACCTACTGAATGTCTCAATACGAAATAGGCTATTAAAAATGCTAATAGGCCAAATTAGACTTTTAAAAAGGCGAGATCAGGCTTAATAAAAAGCTTATGACAAGTAATAGGCTAGAATTAGGCTTCAAAATTATTAAATAGGTCGGACCTATTTATGCAAAGCTTAACTTAGCTTAACCTATTTCATAATTACTTAGAAGTAACTAAATAACAAATCCTAGAAAAATTACAACCAATAATGTCAACATATTTATTTGAACAAGTGCCACAACAAAATAATTAGAGAGAATGTAAATCTCATTTTATTAGCACCAAATCATTGCTAAAAAAAAAAATAGGACAATAAAGATTGCTATAGTGATTCCCACAATAGCATCTTAAAAATTTATACACTTTACAATATAGGCGATGTCTGAAATAGGGTGTTCCTAAGAACAATTGAAGTGTATGGGTACCGAACATGTTTTATTTTGTTTTGTACTTTTTTTTTTCAATGCATCGCTCCGTTTATGAATATTTTCCTTTTCTTTGTTCATCAACGCCTGAAAAAGGAAAATTATAAAGTTAATAACGTGGTGCTCTTTCCACTGTTAAATTTATCAAGCCACTAAATTGACAATCGACATATATACTTAACATATAAATGACCAAAAAAATAAAATAAAAGATAAAAAGTTAAATCAATTGACCGACAATCAAATGTTTCTTTTATTATATATATATATATATATATATATAATTCTTTTACTTATAAAAATTTGGCAAACAATCAAATAGTTAATTTGAAAAATAAAGGAGAGAAAGCAAGTACATTTGCAAAACTAAGGAATTTTAGGATAGTTTTTAAATCAATCCACCTTTAAATAATGGTTTTTCAATAAATAATAAACAATTTCCTACGTAAACATATATACTAATAATTTCGGGATATTATATAAAGAAAGACATAAAAGTTTAATAGGAAATTATAAATGTAATGGTCAAAGTATGAAAATAAAAGTAAAGAACATAAAAAGACAAATAATATACAAATAGTTTGTAGGATTGTGAGAGATTAGGTTGGCTAGTTACCTCAAAATTATGATTTTGGGAACCTCCATACTACTAATAATAGTAGTAAATGATCCCTTGTTGCATGTGAAATTGTTTCAATCAGAATAGTGAAAGACTTTCAATGGAATAATTACTCCACCAATAATTATAAAAGAATATTTAAATATAGTACTTTCAAATTACCTTATAATGGTTTGAAAAATGGGAATGCAAGTTTTGAAACTTCAACTATAATAATAAAAACGTGAAATTTAAATATTTTTTATTATTTAAAAAAAACTTGATAAAATATTACTAAGAATAAAAAAGTGAAAAAAAGTGTGTCAAAAGATTTTCACAAAAACTTAATATGTTATTGAATTTTTTTAAATATTTTCAATTATATATATTATAGATAGATGATTATATTATATTTTTTAAAAAGGAAAACATAAAACTAAAGAAACGAGATCAAGAAATGTTTACGCTAGGTTTATCATCGTAGAAATGAAGAGGGTAGAAATGAGGTAGAAAGAAAATGATTATTTTTATTGCATTTTAACGGTTTGCTTTTGTTGTAATTAAAGACTAATTGTCAAGCATTTTTCACAGATTTTGATCCTCTCTAGTTTTAACATAAATATAAAGGGTGAAAAGAATATATTTATATAAGGATAAAAAATATGAAAATTTTAAATACAAAGACATTGTAAATGTGTAACAATTATATGAATTAAATAAATAAATTAACTTAATCTTTTATCAAAAATTACAATATTTTTTCTCCTATTAAAAATTACATTTAATATATTAATATATTAAAAATGATAATTTTAATAAAATTTTATTATTTATTAAATTTTTATTATATATGATTAAACACGCCTTAAGAAAATGGTTATTTTATTTTCAATTCACTTAAAGAGTCATTATTAATTTTCTTTTTCGCCATCTTGCAACTTCTATCAATTTACTAACGTGTTTGATTGACACTCTAAGCAAATTTGCATTGCTAATTAAATTATTGTTGATTAGGAATGTTCACAAATTGAACAAACTTGATTAACTTGATCAACTCAACTTATTAAAAAAATGAAAGGATTGAATTAGGTAAATAAGTCTATTTAATGTAAAAAGTGAAAAGCCATAAGTAAAGTTTGAGTAATAGATCTACAATGAATAAATTTAATCCAACTCAACTATTTGACTGTATAATAAATTAATTAAAAATAATATTGACATATATTTTTTATTTTTTTAAGTAAAAAATGTAACACCTTTAATTTTATTTTTATCATTGTTGTATTTTATGGTAATTGATTGTGCATGTTATTTAGAATTAGAAAAGTTTAAATGGTCATAATTGCAAGGATTTAACTTAAGCGAGATATATTTCGTTCAAGTGAGATTAAACATTATGGACCAGGTGATTTTAGAGTATTTTTGCTTAAGTGAGATGAGTCTTACTCAGGCGAGATTGGATAAAGTTGCTCCAACTATACTCTCGGCTCTCACCCAGGCGAGATGAAGCTCGCTCAGTCGGACTCACAGGAAAAATTAAGTAGCTCTTTAGATGCCTTCTCACTTAGGGAAAATATTAGAAAAATTGAGAAAATTCCTCTATTAGGTTTTCTCACTTAGGTGATAGATGGCTTGCCTAAGCGAGAATGACTTCGTTCAAGTGAGAATTAGCCTGCTCAAGCAAGAGCGAACAAATTTGTGAGATGTTTAAGAGATTTCAACTCAGAAAACTTGCATTATGATCCAAGAAACCTTCTCTAACTCTTTTCTCTGAACTCTCTCTTCACTTTCTCCTAGAGAAAACCCTTTGAGCTCCAAACATGAACATCCATTCTACTAAATCTCTAGTAAGTTTATTGGAACTTAACTATTCAATTTCATCTCTATTTTTCTCTATCTTATTTATTATCAAAAAGTACTCTTCTTGGTAATATGTAAGAAGACTTTGGTCTTTTGGATGATCACTTCCACTAACCTCTTCACAAAATCATCTCTTTGAGGTAAGGAGAGCTTTATTCCATTACTGAGAACATGATGTGTTTTGTGCTTGTGAGAATGTTATTGTGTGTTTCTTGTTTGTAAATATGTATTTGAATGAAACTATTGTTGATCTAATTATTTTGATGAAAAATATTTTCTTTGTTCCTGATGACTTAAATTATATGTTGTATTAAATTTGTACGATTTGGAATGAGTGCAGAGGTGTCTAACCTTCGGTATGGTTGACTGATATATGATATAAAAATGGACTAGAATAAAATAAAAAGAGAAAATGATGAAAAATATGCTACCATGAAAGTAACAAATTGATGATATGATGAGAAATGAAAAGAGAAAAATTATAAGTAGAAAGGAAAAGTGACGAGGACAAGTATGGATAGTTCAAAGATACATTGGGAGTGTATAAGATGAAGGTAATTTTGGAAATTTTGGAAAAATGAGGGTGGTGGATGCTTTTCTTTAATTTGCACATAATTGATGAGAGTAAAAACATCACAACTTCACACTCGTTTCTTGACCTAAACTCTTAACCATACTTTTGTTAAAAAGGACCGGGTCAGCACACGATGTATTCGTGTTGTTGCGACTAATCAACAACTATTTATACCAAGGAAGACTTTAAGGGATCTCAAGGTCAGTGAATGATTGAGACAAGGAATTTAGGAATATTATGAGTAACAATAAAATGAAATTATGATATCAATAAATGTTAAGTGTATGAAATTGATGTGAAATGTATTTGTCATTCTTGATGTTTGGTGTGTTATTCATTTATGTATGATTTTGGCATTATTGTCAATCATGTTTAGTAATGAGAAAAGAGGTTCATCCTTACTAAATATTTCAAAGAATAAGGATGACAGGCCATCAAAGACAAATTAGAGTAGTAGACCATCTTGTAAATTATAGATTAAATTATGTATTTAGTGAATATCAACATATATGTTATTTTAAATTTGTTGTAGATATTGTTAATGAATTGGGTAATGTATGAATATAAAGTATAGTATCCCTTTAGAGTGCCCTGTTCGTGGTAGGATTCGCCATACATTAAGCCTGTATATATATCGAGGAATGGTCCGGACACTAGACGCGATGAATTACTTATACCCTTTTCTTGATCACGACCTCCTTGGAAGACCAACCTAGTCTACCTTTGAGCATGTAACAAGCATTAAGGTAGTGGCTGATATTGCAAACCTTAGAGAGGATAAAGAATTGACTCTAGAAGAAATGGTTAAGTAGAAGGTTGGCATGAGGATGATGACTAGGATTGGGTCCTTAGTATTATAGTGTGGGAACAAACTGCTCATTAAGACATGAGTTATTTTATTTACTTTTGTAAATTATGTATAAGAGTCATGTAACATCCCTGTTTTTATACTAATTAAAACTTCATTGTTATGATAAATATACATGTGAAGAGATGTTAGAAAAATTTTGAAAAGTTAGAATTGTAAGGTTCATGCTGCAGCAAGATAATTCTCGCTGTAGCGAAAGTGTGTCATTGTAGCGAGAATAAGACGGTGAAATTGGAACATTCTAGAGCTTTTTCATGAGAAAAGTGGATAAGATTGCCTTACCTGCAATGAGAAGTCCTGCTGTGGCAAGAAGGGTCTCGCTGTAGTGAAGATCCCTCGCTGTAGTGAAAAGTGCAGAAAATATAATGCAATTTTGTCTGATATTTTTGCTGTAGGGAAAAATATTATGAGTAATCTCTAGCTGTAGCAAGAACATCATGATTATGAGGGTATTTAAGAGTTTTTATCCATGGAAAACTCATTTCTTAATCTATTTTACGTCTCACCTTCATTTTCTCTGAGCTTTCTCTATATTTTCTCAGATAAAACCCCTCCAAACATCAATTATTCTCCAAATACGTTTGTTCTAAGCGATCCTAAGTAAGTTTTCCTAGGTTTAATCGTATTTTTACCGTTTGTTTTCTTTGAATCTTGTTCTTAAGGAATAAATTTGTGTTATCTAAGTAGAAGTGTTATTTTAGGACATTTTTTATCATCAATCTCTATTTAGATCTTCATTAAAAGGTAAGGAAAGTTCTATTTTATCATTGTATGATGTAAGCTATATGTTTAGTTTATGAGAGCATGTTTATGTAGCAAATTTTAATGAGATATGCATGAACAATAACTAGTAATGAAGAAAGATTGATAATATGTATATGTTTGATGGTTTGGCCAACTGATTATACTGCATAAATATGAAATGTATGATGAAAAAATAAGCATAATATTATAGTTGAACAAGTTTGATGAATTTACTAGAAAGTGATATGACCTTATTGCTGAGATATATAAGGTAGTGAGCGACATTTTTGATTATGCATATATTATTGTTGAGTGCGAATATGCCACATGGCCTCACACTCGTTTCTCGACTAGACTCCTGACTATGAGTTTGATAAGAGGGCTTGTGACTGCATACATAGTATCTGTATTATATGAGTAATTATTCATATTTTGTACTCATTTATAGCCTTATTATATCTTTCAAAATATCTTTCTTTCTTTATTTATTTCATTTAACATGTTTTTGCATTTCTTGCATTAAATTGGAATTTTAATGAATACTTGTTATCTTTACTTTATATTTCATATTTTTGCTATTCTGACATTTGTCTACTATTTTAGCCATAACTTTTTCTGTAGATCTTCTTTTTGGCTGATTCTTTTTGCAATAGATTCCTGACTTCCTGAGCTTCAATTTGGACTTATGGATTGTGCTGTTTGGAGTTCAGAGATATTTTTTTATTAATTTTTGAAGTTCAGACTTAAAACATAGCTTTTATATTTAGGATTTTTATTTAGGGCTTTTATTTTAATTACTTGCGGTAGCCTTGACCCATTTATTTCCATTTTCATTTAAGACTAGTATATATATGTGTCAAAAAGTTGATTTTTGTTCTGTCTTCCCTTTTGTAATGTCATTTTTCTGTAAAGACTTTTTTTTCTGTTTTTGAGAGTAAATCTTTTTCGTTGCCATTATTGCCTCTTTTTCAGATTTTGCGACAAATTTAATTTGTGGTTCTGCTACAGTTCTCAATTATTCTTTTCTCACGAATCATCTCGTCACAAGCGTGGGTTGCAAGATCGTTTGATCGCTCCCATTTTATTTTTTTACTTTTTCACAATTCTTGATTAAGATTTGTGCATGTATAATTTGATTGAATTTAGTTTTTATTCTTGAATGTAATATTAATCGATTGGTTTCTATTGCATTTGAGTTTTGGACAAATTCGGTATAGTAATCCTAGTTTGTGTCTGTGATTCGTAGATTTAATTCATGTAAGTTTTAATTGCATTCGTTGTCATTTTTTGTTTTTTTTTTTGTTTTCATTTTAATTTATCTCATTTTCAATTCATTTTTAATTCATTTTTATTTTGCTAGGTTAAATTAAATTCGTTTTTGTTTTTAGATCCGTTTTTAATTCAATTTGTTGTTGCCAATTTTATGTTTCTGTTTAAATTCGTAAAAACCACAAAACTTCCAATCTAACCACTATTGCATGCTTAAAATTGGAAACAAAATGAATTTGTGTCCTTATGAGATGACCTAGGTTTGCTCCTTATATTTCAAAATTATTTGAGAAATCTAGTTTTGTTTGAAACCATTATGACATAGTTGTATTCATATTGCATGAGCTAACCGATAACTATTTACATGATTAAATAAGACCTTGAGAACTACTAGAGGCATCGAATGACTGTGATTACAGTGCACTTAAAGTGTGAATCTGGGAATGGAAATGTTAATGAGGTTGTGTGAACGTGTGTAATGAATGAGATATATTATGTGGTATAAATTGTTATTTAATTGTATAATCATGATATTATTATGATCAATGTTATGAGATCTCTGTGTTATATTGTAAAAATAAAATAGACGCTCACTCTTACACCACTCTGCAAGTAGTAAAGATGATAAGACACCCTGGGCAGATTGGCACAGTAAATATTTATGCTAGTAGTAGATTAAATTATGTATTTAGGGAGTATAGACATGTAGTATATTTGTATTTTAGATTACATTTTGAGGAGAATTAGGAATATATATTAGTAGTCTATAATTATGCAATTCCATTTAATTTCCCTACCAGTGGTCAAATTCATCAGTCTCTTAATTTTTATCTATACTAGTAAATAGAAAGGCCTTCTTGGATAATGAATAATGTATTTATTTATCATAATCATAATTTGCTAGAAAGACCTAATAGCTATACATTTAAGAGGTTCCTTAGTATAAAAATGGTGGCTAACTCTAATCATGCCTATCTTAAAGAGGATGATGAATTAAATGCTGAAAACTTAGCGAAAATTGAGGGCTAGTATGATATGGATGAATAGTTTCAAATCCTCAATATGAGAAATATGTATGAATTGCTTTAAATTTTAAAACATTTTGAATAATAATATGTAAATGTAATATACTATGTTATGATTAAAATCTTTTGGCATGTAAATATTGACTTACAAGTATATTTTATGCCATTCATTTTATTAAATTGATCTTATACATCAATTGATTGTTGCAAAAGGTTTTATCTTTATAAATTCAAATTAATTGTTACAAGAGAAAGTTTAATTATTCTTTATAATATATTTTTTAGATTAATATATTTAATATAAAGAAAGGTAGAAAGTGTTATAAGTCCTACTGAATTTTAAAATTATGATTTGTAATTATCTAACTTTTACCTTAATGAAAGTTTATATATATATATATATATATATATATTATTTCAATCTTAATATAAATTTATTCATAAGTTATAATAAAATGATATATAAGTACTTATTCTTTATTATTTTAATACTTATACAATTTATAAACCAAGTAATAAATATAAAAATTAAAATTTATCAAAATTTATATTATGAAGGTAAGTAAATTTATTTCATTTTCTCTTTCAATATAAATTATTTTACAAATTATTTAAATAACATAAGGATATTATAAAAACTATAAAATTATTTATATTTTCTTCTCAAGTGCATGTTCCTTTGTTGTTATTGCAATGTATTTCACTTTCTTGTTTATATTGGAGTAATTTTTTTTTATTTTGATTATATTGAAGAGATGACATGAAATAGATGCTATTTTAGATGCTGTTTAGGAATACGTATACAATGTCACTCTCTTTTAAGATAAATGATTTATTATTTAATTTTAATTGATTTCTATTTATGTACTTATATTTATTTTGTTTTTGTTTTTTTTTTCAAATTTAAAGTGTTCATAAGTTTTTTTTTTTTAATAATTTTTGATATAATTGTTAATCCAACTATCCAAACTAACCCGAGTTGGTTTATGTCAAGTAAAAGAAAAAATAATGTAAAATTGACTCAACTTAATTCATAGCATTTTAATATATTCAAATTATCTTTTAACTAAAAAAATAAATTTGATCCAATCCAATTTGTAAAGAGTCCTCCCTATTATTACAAAGGATAATTCCATTGTCAAATAACTATTTATTTTAAAATTGAATATAACTTAGTTTTGAGTTATTATTTAATTATAATATAACTTTAAATTAATTCAAGAATAATTAAATTATATATTATAATTTTAATGTTATATGGACAAATTATATTTTGATATGTATATAGCATAAATTTAAAAAAATATCCTTACTATTTGTTAAAATTATAATGATGTTAATGTATTATTTATATAGAATAAAAAAATCTCATATATGAATTAAAAAGCATTTTTTTACATAAAGCTTGAAATGAAATGCAAGTATGACGGTTAAAATAAAAATAATATTAATAGGAATCAAATTTAATATTATTTTGAAATAAAAAAATACTATTTTGAATTTCATAAATAATAATAATTATTGTATAAATAACTTTTAAAAATAAGTTTTAGCAAAGGATCATATATATATATATATATATTTATTTATTTATTTATTCAGTTCCGTCATTTTTATTTTTTAATTTAATACTTTAACTTTTTCTAATTTAATTTAGTCTTTTAAGATTTTGTTTAAATTTTTGTTTTAAACTTTGTTTAGTCTCTCGACCTAACAATTTTTGTTAAAATAATATTTTAAACTAAGAAAATATTTGTTTTCCTTTCCAAAAATGGTTTTTTATTTTTAAAAATAAAATTCAATATAAATTTATATTATATTTTTAAAACCGAAAACTATTTTTAAAATAGTAATCAATCATACCCTAAGTGTACTCTTCTACATTTCAGTATCAAATTATTGTTTCAAACTCTAAATTCGTCACTAAAAATTTACTTTATTTCCTGTAAATAATTATTTATTCATCACTAATTCTTGCAGCTTTTTCCATTACAAATACCTAACAACTGCAATAAAATAACCATTATCGATTAACTTTCAAGCTTCTATTATTATTATTATTATTAAACATCTTTTCAATTGATAAAGTTTTAGTAAAGTTAAAAATAAAATATAACAAAAAAAATGATAACAAATAACAGATACGTAAAGTTAAAAACAAAGTTTAATTCAAAAAATAACTTAAAGAATTAAATTAAATTAAAACTAGTTAAAACATTAAACTGAAACTTAAATTAAATATGGAAGACTAAATTAAGAAAATCAAAGAACTAAATTAGAACATAAATTAAGCTTAGAACCATTGTTAAAAAAATTGTTTATAAATAAACAGAATAAATTGCATCATATTTTATCTTTCACAAATGGGAGTAACTTTTAAATTATAGAAACCTGCATTATAATTTAAACATTTTTTATAAGGAGAAAGTATAATCTAAGTATAATCGATCTTAAATTATAAGCTAAGTGCTTATGGGTATTCTTTGAATATTTGTTAAGAAATTTAAAATAAAAATGTTGAATGAAAACTAAAAGCTTTTTCAAATTTTGGTAAATGTTTCAATAAATTTATCTAAAATGATTATCATTTTTAATAATATTTTTTTCTATAACTTCGTATAACTTTAAAAAAATAATTTTTAAGAAAGTAAACCGCATATGCATTTTTGTTAATATATAAAAACTGTAAATAATTTTATAATTCAAAACTAAATTAAACTAAAAATTTTACATTTATTTTATCAAACATATTTTTCTAATTTTTATTAAAATTATAAAAATTGACATCCGATTGTCGTGAACGGCACTCTTCCCATTTTCTCTCGAACGAATTACTATCATTTATACAATATTATTAGAAAGAAAGAAAAATAAAAAAAATGTTTGACAAGATAATAACAAACTCTGGGCACGTGAGAATGCCACTCGCCCACTGTCTTCTTGCTGCTTGACTGAGTTGACTCCCCTTATTGGTAGAATTTTCCTTTTCCGGTTTATTTTTTCTGATCTATTTCTTACCCAAATAAATATAAAATGAAAACTTGGGGAGGAAGCTTCAAGCAATTATTAACCAGTGACCATTCCGAGAGTTCTTTTTGGTATAAAACGTTGTTTTCATTTTTTTAATAAAATAAAAATATTACAATTTCTTTGTTACAGCGTTTTAGACCCCTTTGTTTTGTTCTTTTGTCTTCTCTTGCATTCTTCCTTCCCAACACCGCCACAATGGATAGACCCAAGAATCTCATGGTAAAAATACTCATTTCACTCTCAGCTTTTCGTGGGTCCATTTCTGGGCTCCACTTCCTATTTGCTTATTTATTATTTTTTATGGTTTGTTTTCTTGTTGCTACGCCTGCCATGAACTTAACTTTCTTCTTTTTGGTCACATTGAGGTGGCTGGTGGGGTTTGCTTCTTCTTCTTTGGAGCATTGTGTTATTCGTTAGAACAGGGAAAAATTCTTATCACTAGTTACTAGATTGATTTTTCAGAAGAATCTTCATATAATAAATGGAGTAATAATGATAATAATAATGATTGTAAGAATGAGATTTCATGTATCGCTTGAAAACAGAGTACGGTTACCAGGGACCACCTTAGGGTATAGTTGGCCAGCGTTAACTACAGTCATAGTTATACATATTAAAATTGCTCCTTGATTTGGGCACTAATAGGCTTCGCGCTGGTCACAACTGCATTCATTAGTTACCAAGCTTGAACGTGTGAATCATCAATTCATCATCGTATATGCACCGCGCTTGTTATGGTACTCGCTGAATTTAAAAACAAAATACCAATTTCTTCAGATTATTCTTTTTCCCTTGCAAAGTTGTTTTGAAGTTTATCACGTATAAACTTCACTGGTTGCGATTCATGCATGTTGAACTTTCTTAATCATACGGCATTTGAGTTCACATGTTGTAGTTCCAATTTCTGGATGCTTAATTTTCACCCTTAATTTTGCAATTACAATTTCTGTATTTGCTTCTTACTTTTCTTGGATATCAAGTTTCCTCCAAAGAGAATTCCGTGCCTTGCATTAGGAATTTCTGTCTGAAGAAGTGCTTGCTCAATTGGCATTTGCATTACGTTAGGTCTCTGCATATTTTTATGGAGTAAGATTAATCAGATTAATTACTTGCATGTTCGCTCACAGTGAAGGGAATTTCTGGTTTTGTTATTGCGAGATAATTACATTGAATTTATCAAACCCGTGACACCCAAGATTTGGTGTGAGATCCCCATGTCCTTGTAGGAGCTTGGCATTTGAATTTATGGGTTTATCTTCTAATTTGCATCCTCTGAAATTTCCAAGGAAGGTTAATTTTTTGTTTGCAAGAATTTTACTAAATCCCAACTGAGAGGGTGGTTTGAAGATTTTTGTGTGAAAAACTTAGCTATTCTTTGGAGTTGATATTTATTCATGGGCTCATTTTTCCTTGCAGGTCAGACCTTGTGATATTTGCGGTGATGTTGGTATTCTTGAAGCAATTGTTACTTGCTCTAAATGCAATGTAAATTGTGAACACGTGTAATGATTTCCTGTTTTCTTTTCTTTAGTATTCTTTCTATCTGTATCTTCGATTTTTTTTTTCTGACATAATTACTTTCTTGTTTTATTACCTTGAAGAAACCTTATTAATACTAAATATTCATGGAAAGTGATTTTTGTTCTTTTTGCTGGGAACCTTGAGAACTTAATTCTCAGGGCTTCTTTGTTTCAAAACTTAATGGCATTCTACTGCCAAATGCAATTGGAGCTTTTATTTTGTGATAAAAGAAGAAACATAATTAGTAAAATCAAAGAAAGATTTAAAAAAATGTAAATTTACAATTTAATCTGGGTACCTAATTTTACACACTTTGTTATGACCTGACATTATTGCTTTTGGTTTTTGACTAATGGTCTCGCTATATGCCATTGCAGTATTAGTGCTGCATTTGACCTTATTCTGAATCAATGCTATTTGTGTCCCATTTCAGTTATTGCATGCGGATTAATGTCCTCAAACTTCCAGAATACTGGCTTTGTGAATCTTGCCAAGCTAAACATGTTACAATTTCACCATGTAAAGTAAATCAGGATATTGATTCACAGGCTTCTAAAAGGCTACGAGCTGTTACAACAGGGAAAGTGAAGTTCCTTCATGAGGATGAAGTCATTAAACTTTCCTCTGTTCAATTTTCCATGAAACCTATTACAGCAAATTCTACTTTGCTGACTGCCCGAAAGGCTTCTGTTGGGTCCAAAAATATTATTTCCAAGATTCCCTCCCTGGCACCAAAATTAAACCCGTGCATAACACCTCCTAAGGTACTTGGGAAGCGCCCAAGAGATGGTGGAGCACATAAGAAGCTGATGACTAGTCAGCATGCTTCCTACTCATTAACAAAACGTGAGAATTTCTCTCCATCTTTGCTGCAATTCCTATTATTGAGTGCCCTGCAAAAAGGAGAATTACATATGATACATGTTTTTAAAAGCACACGACTTTAAGTAGAGAATGAATTTTCCTTGGTTTTAATCTAACTGGATGGAATTAAAATGTTCTTGTTGATACCAGCTAAGCCGAGCTTCTTAGACTTACTGTTTGGATACATTTTATTTGTATGGTAAAATTAAACAGAATCAATCTTTATGTTAATAACTTGACTGGATTGTTTTAAGAAAGTTATCATATCTAGTGAACTAGATTTAATTTTCATCCATGGAGTCTGATTGTGTAAAGCAGTATCCACTATTAGTGATATTAAAGCACAGTGTGACTAGTTTGGATAAAATGTTGAAAGCCTTATGCAGGTTTATGATAGATACCCATTAGTTAGTTTGGTTGGTTAGTTATGATATGTTAGTTGGGTATCCATTAGTACTTAGTTATAATAGATTAGTTAGTTAGACTGAATTAGTTGGTAGTTGGGCAGGCTGAGATTTTAGAAGAAATAAGAACAAGGCCTATCAAATACCTGGATTGTACTAGAGTTTCTACCGATAAAGATAATCTTTCTTCAATAATTGAACAGTTTCAATCAGTTTACCATGAGATATTTTATGATTTCTGTTTTGAAAATATGGATCTTGTAGGACTGCCAAAGGAGCATATTGGTGAAAATCATCTGTCTTTGGGTGGACTGATACCTGAGAAAAAAGTTCAAAACGATGATCATCAGAAAGAAAAGCCTACAAAAGGGGCAGCTTTTGAAGCTTTGTCAGCAAGAAAACCTTCACCTATTTTTGGTTCAGGTAGGATACTTTTCTTGTTAAGAATTAATTGTGTTATGTCTGTTGCTTTTTCTGTTGTTTGTTGCATTCACTTAAGTCCTAAAATTTCTCAATATGCAAATGTAGAAATGTATGTTAATGTGTATCATGATATCAGTCACTTGTATCCTCTGAGTTTTGAAACTATCATCTCTTATTTTATTCCTTATGTTCTCTCACCCTGGCCCCTTAGGTGGTATTCTTTGTGCTGATGCTGAATGTAACCGGTCTAATATTAAAAAAAGAAGCCATAAGAATGTTCAAGAAAACCTGAATCTTCATCGCAAATTTTTACCCTCTTCTAGTCCTACCTGGAGGTATGTAGATCTCTTCCCTTGTCATTGATAACTTTTTTCTTTTCCTTAAGTTTCCCTTCCTGTCAAATGAACATCGAATTCCCAGTTGTGGTAACTAATGAAATGAAACTCTCCGAATTTCTTTCAATTTTATCTATAATTTACGATGTCTTTCTAGAAGTTTAAGAAAAAACTGCATTTGCATAGAAGCTATTTGCTTTTTCATGGGTGTACTTTTGTGAACTTTTCCCTTATTTTTAATATTTACATTTGGGAAAAAGTTGCCCCTTCCCTTTACAATGGTAAATAAGAATTGCTTTTGATGAAATCAGCATGTTAGGATATCATAATATGCCATCACAATTGCAAATCTTGGATGCATAATTTTGTTAAATAAAAAGTGGTTAGTGTAGAGATTAAGAGAGAAAGAACATAGAGAGAGAGACAAATTAGTGTGCTGGAATTGGATATTCTATAGTATGTAGAGACCCTTATATTTATAAGGATAAATATGTAACCTTACTGGGCCAAGCCTATTATATAATACTAAAATAAATCCTAATCCTAATACGTTTATTCTAACTATTCATAACACTCCTTTTCAAGCTGGAGCATAGATATTAATCATGCCCAGCTTGTTATAAATATAATTGCTACGTGTCCCATTTAAAGTTTTTGTAAACATATCTGCTAGTTAGTCGCCTATCCTAACATGAAAGATAGATATAAGCTTCTATTGAACTTTTTCTCGAATAAAGTGACAGTCTATCTCAATATGTTTCGTCCGTTCATGAAAAACTGGATTTGACGCAATGTATATCGCTGTTTGGTTATCACACCAAAGTTGCATAGGCTTAGTGCTACCAAATCCTATCTCTTTCAGCATATGTTTCAACCACATTAACTCACAAGTAGTCTGAGCCATTGCCCTGTATTCTGATTCCGCACTTGATCTCAAAACAATGTTTTGCTTCTTACTTTTCCACGAAATTAAATTACCTCCCAAGAACACACAGTATCCGGTAGCAGATTTTCTGTCCATAGATCTTGCTCAATCAACATAAAAAAACGCCTCTATCTATGCATGTCCATGATCTTTGTACATAATTCCTTTTCCTGGTGCTTTCTTCAAATACTTCACAATGCAGATTAGTGCTTCCCAATGAGTATTCGTTGGAGATGAGATAAACTGGCTAACAACACTCACTGGAAAAGCAATGTCGGGCCTTGTGACAGTCAAGTAATTTAACTTGCCTACTAATCTTCTGTATTTCTATGGATCTGCAAAAGAAACTCCATCTGTTGTCAGTTTCACTCTTGGCTCCATAGGTTCTCACATGGTTTAGCTCCTTTTAGTCTGGTCTCAGTCAATAAGTCTAAGATATATTTTCTCTGTGAAAGGAAGATTCCTTACTTGGAGTACATGACTTCAATACCCAAGAAGTATTTTAGAATTCCCAAGTCTTTTGTTTGAAACTTGGTTTGAAGAAATTTCCTTAGGTAGTTGATTTCTTCTTTGTAAAATACTGTATGATCACTCTCACTCCTCATTAATCTAAATTCTAGAATCACGTCACTGAATTTCCCAAACCATGCTCTAGGTGATTGTTTCAAGCCATATAATGACTTCTTTAAACGACATACTCTTCCACACTCCCCCTGAGCAACAAAGCCAGGTGGTTGCTCGATGTACATCTCCTCCTATAAGTCTCCATGTAAGAATGCATTCTTGACATTTAGTTGGAATAATGGCTAATGATGCATAGCCGCAAGAGAGATGAAGATGCGAACATATGAGAGTTTAGCAACTGGAGAAAACGTATCAGTGTAGTCAACGCTGTAAGTTTGGGCATGCCTTTTTGCAATAAGGCGTGCCTTCAAATGAGCCATAGAACCATCCGGATTAACTTCCACAGTGTAAACCCACTTACAACCAATAGCCTGTTTGCCCTCGGAAAGAGGAACCAAATCCCAAGTATCATTCGTCTCAAGAGCCAACATTTTTTCCTCCATAGCGTGTTTCCAACCATCATAACAGAGAGAGAGTATACACTAGCCATGAAGGATTTAAATGTAGAGGATAAATGAACAGACGTCACATAAGAAGAAATAGGATATGTGCAAGATCGCTTACCATTTTGGATAGCAATAGAAAGGTCAAGGTCAGACATAGGATATGTTGACACTTGAGGAGATAATGGTCGAGGTTAAGTATCATCTTAAATATTATTAGCCACGGAGGCACATCATCTGAAGGCTGTTTTGGTCGGCGAGAGTATGTTTGCTCAAAGAACTTGAAACCTGTATCAATAGGAGCTAGAGGTGCAACCGGATGTGTAGATTTGACAAAAGTATAAGTCAAGAAGGGTTCATCTACCTCATGCATGGACTCAAAAGATGAGGACTTAGAGAATGGAAGACTTTCAAAGAAAGACACATTAGAGGAAATAAGATAACAACAAAGATCAGGAGAAAACAATGGTAACTTTTTTGTGACCAAGAATAACTCAAAAACACACATTTGAGGGACTTTGGATCAAGTTTAGTTACCTGAGAACGAACATCAAACACAAGACAAGTGCAGCCAAAAATTTTAGGATATAAAGAAAAAAGAGATTGTGATGGAAAAAAGTATAGAGTGGAGAATCTTACTATGTAACACAGATGATGTCATGTGATTAATTAAATATGCAGTAGTAAGAATAGCATCAGCCCAAAAAATTTTAGGAACTTTCATTTAAATAGTAAAGCATGGGCTACCTCCATAAGATGACGATTTTTATGTTCAGCTACTCTATTTTGTTGTGGGGTAACAATACAAGAAGACTGATGAAGTATGCCATGTTTATTCATAAAATTAGTGAGAGATGTAGAAAAATATTCTTTAACATTATCACTTCTAAGAATGTGTACACAAGTATTAAATTGAGTTTTAATTTCAGCACATAAATTACAAAATATAGAATTAATTTCAGTACATAAATTACAAAATATAGAAAAAACTTCAGATCTAGATTTCATAAAAAACAACCATGTTGCATGAGAATAATCATTTATAAAGGTAATAAAATATTTAAAACCAGACTTAGAAGTAATTGGGCAAGGGCCCCAAACATTAAAATGAACAATTTCAAAGGGGACATGAGCCTTTTTATTTAAACGAGGTAAATAAATATTACGATGATGTTTAGCAAACTGAAATGACTCACAATAAAAATTTAGACTTTATACTAGGACATTATTTCTTAAGAACTCTTGAAGACGGATGACTCAGATGATGATGAAGTTAGAAAGGAGACACTGTTTCATTCTTAGATGTAATAGAAGCTTGCGTAAGTCCTTTTTCTTCCAATATATACAGCCCATTAGATATTCTACCTTCACTAATAATCCTCTGTATCACCAGATCTTGAAAAACACAAGAATCATAAAAAAATGTTACTGACCAATTTAATGATGAAGTGATTTGGCTAATAGACAACAAATTTAAGGGGAATTGAGGCAAATATAAAACAGAGGATAAAGGTAAGGTTGAAACTAGTTAGTACACCTGCTGCCCTTAATATGGACAGTAGAACCATCAGCGAATGTTACAGAAGAATGAGAACTGGGTAGACAAAAAGAGGAAAGGATACTTGAATCTCCAGTCATGTAATCAGTAGCACCAGAATCAATGACCCAACGCCTGGAAGAAGAGGAAAGACATGCAGTAGGATTACCTTTTTGGACCAAAGTGGCTATAGAGGATGGAGACCGCCGTTGGGAAATCTGAAACTGAGTATAGTGAATAAATTTCTCATCATTCATATGCACAATACGTCCTTCTTTCTCTTGAATAGCTGTATCAGGTTGAGACACTGAGCTAGCGAAGGAGGAATGACCTTGTGAGTGAAAAAACGACTGATTCTGCGGAGAATGAGTGCACTGATTCCAATAATGGCCAAATTCGCCACAGTTGTAACACTTTACAATACCACAACCTCCACTACGCCCACGGCAACCCACCATTGCGACCACCACGATGATCGTATTGGATTGCTAAGGCAGAGTGGTCAGGAGACTCATTTTCTATAGTGCTGTTGAGCTCCTTAAAGGGAGACTGCATAATTTTGGAGAAGACATGGTAATATTATCAACCTACTTACTTGACAGAATTTGAGACCGAACTACCTCATATTCCAGATCAAGTTTGGAGAGCCAACTTAACTACCTCATATATGTTTGGCTATGAGATGTAACTATTTGACTATATCTCACTTTTTGAGTATTTGATCTCAATGGGGTTTGTATTTTGTGCTCCATGTTGAGTGGCTCTACATTGCTAGAGGACGAACATATGTTCTGAGTTTTATGAGAATGCCCTTGAGGCTTTACTCCACCATTGAGGTGTTGAGTTTTATTTTTTGTAGATTGTCTTGAGTTAAGTTTTGATTCTTTTTAAGTGAAAAAATTTATACAGGTTACGATTGGGTAGTATGTCATAGATCCTTACCAAAAGGGGTTGTGACATATTACATTCTTTTTCCAAGTATTATCCATGATTATGCCTATTCTGTTCTTTTACATGACTTTTCCTATGTACCAAAGTTTGAAACCTATAGTATTGAGCTCCTTAACCTTGTTTTCAACTCATTTTGTGTCTTGAAGGCTCATGATAATCTTTTTATGATTAATGTCTACCACTTCCAATAACTTTCTTGTCAAAATATCAATATTTCATGAACTAAACCTAAACAAGTGTTCCTGGACTAACTTCTTTACCTATATTAGTCTAGCCAAATGTGAGGACCCTTACCCATTTAACACAACATTCGGGTGCCAATGTAGCTGCTTTAGCTCATTTGACATTGTATTCAAGCCATATAGCACGTTACTTCCAGGTAACGACATACACTGGCACAATATCGTCATGTGTAATCCATATAGAATGTTTCGATAAATTTTACGTTGGTAATACAACCTTCCTCCTTTACCTGGGCTTGGGATTTCTGTTAATAGGTCCCTAAAGGAATAATTGCAAATTACAAGATTTTAACAATTCTCAAGCTTTGTGGCCTGTGGGGACTAGGGTTCCATTACAAATTTATAAATTATAGAAACTTATTTTTAGATTTGTTGAAGTTAGGGAATGACTATGTAATTTAACTGTGGATGTATAGTGTGTTATATTTAAAGAAAATTGAATAACTTGAATTTTTCTTTTTATACAAATCAACCTATTGTTGCATAATAAAAGCATGGTTCTTGTGTGGAGTAATGATACTTGAGCATGCTCTCCGTTATGGACTGCATTGTTGACTTATCCAGACCATTGTCCTCTGATGTGATGCTAAATTGTTTATCATTTACCTTATTTTTCTTTTTTGATCCTGAATCTTTTATTATTGAATTGGAATTTTCGCTGCCCAAGAACAGATTCTTTCAAGAGACCACGGGCTAGATCTTTCTTTATTTCTTTTATATTCAAAATAAAAGCAATTCTAATCCTTTCTTGGATCCAATCTTTGCATTCTCCAAAGTATTATATCTTTTAGAGTTGAGGATGGTACAGGTACCACGTACAATTGTCAATCACTTGAGGAATTTATTGCAAGTATTATGTGACACTTGCAGATGCATTGCATTTAATTCTGTGAAATTTATAGTTTTATTAATCTGAAATTTCATGTGCTGTTAACCATTTTCTAGGGGTCAATTCCAAATTTTTCATGATGCTGCTTCTGGCAAATTTTATGATGGGTTTGAGGCTCAACCTCCATGCATTGTTAATAGTAAAGCATACAAATTTTCAAGTCAAATGCCCTCAGTCCTTCAACTGGAATCACTTCCTGTATTGAATGTCTTAACTGACATATTCCTGGATGATTATCCTAGTCTTCAAGATATTGCATTGTACTTCTTTCCATCAGAACATACTGAGAGGTCAGACTTTACTTCTTATTTTGATGATTGTTTTCCTGTTTTTGTTGTGCCCGGCAATTATTTATTGTTTAAGCTACTTATACTGTATGTTCTCAATTGAGTATAGATCGAGAAAGAACCTGAACAGCATATTGAAGTTTATGAACACTGAGAAATCAATGCTAAGAAGTTGCATTAATGGAGTAGAGTTGTTGGTATTTACATCAAATCAGCTTGATATGGACTCCAGGGGTACGTTAACTGTTTCATGCATTAGCTCTTTTTTACCACTTTCATAACACCCTGATCTACAGCCCCTTTCCATGATTGAATACCAAAATTCAGATTAGAGAGAGCAGGTTCAAAATATTAAAATTTTCTTTTGGAGGTTGTGCTTTGTTGAATTTGTTTTCCCTATTACTTTTTTTCATCTTGGCGAAGATGACATAAACTAGTGTGCACAGGGTATATTGCTGCAGTAAACGCTGGATATTTCCTGTGGGGAATCTTTCGCCAAAAAAAAATTGATAAACCTATTGAAAGAGTACTTGATATGGAGCCAGTTGACATGGAAATTGATATGATTGGAGGAAAGGACGTGAAGGGGAGAGTGGATAATGTTCAAAAAGCTAAAACTATAAGTCGAAATGTCATGGAATGTGATAAATTTTTGGACAATATGGATGTTCCGCCAGGCTTTGAAGCACATGCCAAAAAGTCTTAAAGCTGCCTTGTGAAGAGGAAAGAACAGTGGTATATGGTGGATGAACAGTGTCCTTCAGGACCGGGTGGTAGAGTGCAACCTTCCAAATTTTGAAGAGGAATTAAAAAATCACCAGGTTTTGGTATAATACTACAATGAACTGAAATTATGGTCAGCTTGTTTGTACTGTTTCTGAACTCAAATATTACGAGTCTGACGAGGAATTTGCTCATGGCCTATGTCAATATCGGTAGAAAAGAATGTGCTTATGCTCTTTTTTCTGTCCCCCTGAAAAAGAAAAGAAAAGAAAAGAAGAAAACAATTTGCTCGTTCTTTGGCGAATCCATTTCTCTTCAGTAATTAACTAATTATATGACCTTCCGATATAATTAACATAGCGAATATTTTATAGCAAATATTTTATTTTGGTTTAAGAGATAACATCCTTAAATTCTTTTTTCATAAAGATAATAATTTATAATAAAGAAGAGAAATGAAGTGAATTTTTTTATATTTATAGCTTAAAAATTTTAAAAAAAGTAGAACTTATATTTCTTTTATTCAGTTTATGAAAATTCAAAGTTATTCAAATATTATAAAAAATAGTCTTTAAAATTTTAATTTATAAAGAGTAAAAATTAAAATTTACATTTTTGATAATTTACTTAATTTGTATTATATGCATATAAGTTAAAAAGAATAAATAAACAATACTACCTTTCAATAGAGTAAATTTTTATCTAAAATTGAATGGAAACTACAAATTAAAAGTAGTTAATTATTAAAGTTATAATTACACTTCAAATTATTATTTACAATAAAATTTATCAAAATATTATAAATTTAGAATAATTAACATAAAAATAGTTACATATTTTTGTCAACTTTAAATGGAAACTAAATTAGAATTATTATAATTTTCTAAATTAATCAAAGTCCTAATAGAGTAGTCTTCCCCATAACTCTACTGAGAATATGATTCTAGAATGGATTATCTTTATTTATTCTTCAATTTTATTTTTTGAAAAATAAATTGTAAGGGTAAGTATGCTCCACCCCTTTAAATTCTTTATTTTATAAATGAATCAAGTAATACATAAAACTTTATTTAATACAGAATACATATCCAAATAGCATTAGCTCATATACTACATTAGTAAACCTACAACAGCAGATCAAGCACCATAACAATCACATCAATACACAACATTTCACATGTAACCAAATTCAATCATCTCAGCCTTGAACCCGTACTACTTTATTCATTTCATAGATTAGTATGTCATAATAAGTGTGTTATAACCATATTAATCAATGGATTATGATACATACATTATAATTACACTCGTCGATGTATTATAATACTTGTATTATAATCATACTAATCAATCTGTTATGACTCACTTATTATAATCACACATCTCATAATTCATACTCATTGCCTCTAGGATCCTTTGAGGTCTTTCATAAGTATAGATAGTTACCAGTTAGTTCTTGCACACAGATACAATGTATACAAAAAAGGACCCTTTAGCAAAAATATAGTCAGAAGTGTTAGTCAGGAAATGAGTGTGTGGTGAAATGATGCATTCACGTTTTATAAGATGTGTACACTCAAGCGAATGTCATCCATCACCCTACGTTTCTCTCAGATTTTTCATAAATCGTCTCCATATTCTATACTCTTAGTGTATCTCTGTAACTATCTATACAAATTCTAGTTAGTTTTCATGAAACAATTTTCCTTGGTACTTCTCAAATATTCATATTCATTTCTTTTCATCACTTTTCTCATAATAATAAAATTTCTACTCTTTTTCTTTCTCTTCATAATAAAAATTCACCATACTATGCCATTCATGTACAATTAAATCATCAATCAATCAATCAATCATTTACATCAATTCTCTTTCATAATAATTTCCTTTCACATGCAATAAAGTTCACATTAATTCCTTTCATTACTTTTCACTAATAATAGATTTCATTATTCAAAAATAGTCAAACACTCTTCATCAATTAATTTCACATAATACAAATCAATACAATGTGCCGAAGGTCGGACACCTTCGGACTCAACCCAATTGTATAGTTTAGAAATGCATTGCCGGAGATCACTCTCTCGGTCTTTATGAAAATCGTCTATCCTAAGGTTTATCCCTTTTTTCCAGCATATATATATATATATATATATATAAATATATATATGTATATATATATAACATCTTTATGAAGATCTTCTTAAAAACTCATTCTTAAAAACATATTATGGGTTTTTCATACTCAAAAATCCATTTTTACACTGTATTTGTTAAGAAAATATTAGGGATCTACCATCCTAAGCAAGACAATATGAATTTTAAGCTAAAAACATATATATAGGAGTTAGGGTTTGGGATCAAGTCCCTTTACCTGGAAATGAGCCTCTGAGACTATGTTCTTCACGAGATCTAGAGGAGAACGCAATGTTTCAATCGAAGGTATAGTTCAAAGACTAAATTTTTTCTATATATTACGAAAAAAAGTACTTTTAAGAAAGGAGAAAACAGAGAAATAGAAGTGAGATTGAAAGATTGAGTTCCAAAGAACTTACTTGGGATCAAGAGGAAAAGATGTTAGAGCTTAGATTCAGAAGTGATTCGGGGTATATGGGAGTTTCTCTAAGAAAAGGGAAGGAAGAGAACAGAGAAAGAGAGAAGAAGAGTTTCCTACTTAAAGAAATGGGGTTTTAGAAGCGCAAAATTACTTAAATAACACTTTTTTCACGAATTCTCGCTTGAGCAAGAAAACCAGACAAAAACCACTAGAGGTGGTAAACCCTACCCAACACTAAAATAACCCATTTAGCCTTGCACTTATATTAACTAAAAATAATTAATTAGGCCCTGAATTATTTGGCCCATAATATGTGGGTCAGGGTAGGGATACCCACGAGTTAACCCTGACCCTGAAAACACTCCTAATTTTTATCCATGGTCTAGGAACCCTAATCTTAATATCAAAATACTCCTAAATCCACTCTAATTTCAATCTTCCAAATCTCAAGTTACACAATGGAGACACTATTCATACTCTACTAGTTTCTGATTTTGCAATGCGAGTTATGCACATTAAACACTGTGTGAGGTGCTCATAGCCAAAATCCAGTTTTCGCTTTCCGTCTCTCTCTTCCTCATCAATGGTGGAAGCTACTGAAAAATTCCTGACTCTAGTTGAGGTACTTTTTTTTCTTTCTAAAATTAAATTTAAGTTTCAAGGTAGCATGGATCTTGGTTTACGTATAATGGAATCAGCGACAATGTCTACCTAATATTTGATTCCCTTTGGAGAAGGGTAGAATAAAATTTGCATGTTCATTTAATTAACCATCTATGTTTAGAGCATTGTCTTATTGTTTGAATTGCATAATCAACAATGATGAGATTAATTTTTAGGTCTGTAAGAATGTTAGAATATTATGTATCATGCAAACATCACATATAGTTTGAACATGTCATGCTCTCACAAAGGTACAAAAGAGAAAACTAAGGTTCATGCCACGATGGATCTTGACTAGCTTTGGTCAAGCTTCCCTTTGAGCTTATCCTATGATTGGCCAATTCAGAACACTAAGTAACCAATAATTTTAAATATGAGGAGCCAAATAAATTTGATTCAAGTAATGTATTATACTTTATTTGGTTTGGATTTGATTCAGATAATGTATTATACTTTATTTGGTTTGGATTTTTCAGGTTTGTGTCATTGTTGTGCATATGGGCTATTGAGGAATTTATAACCTTAATATTGTGCTTGTAACTTAGTATTCTCTTGTCACTACCTTATGCTTTTTTGTTTGACTGTTGGTTTTATATTTGCAGAAGTATACATGTGGTTTTCTATATTGAAGTCCTTGTTTCTTTAGAATAATAAATGTGTATTCTTTTATCATATTTTTTGATTGGACAATTTTCATCAAAATGTTACTTCTGTTGTTCAAAATCAGAATGCTTAATATAATAATATATGTTACTTCTATTGGCCTTTGATGCTAAAATTCTTTGTGGGACAAAAGACTCGTGTTTATGGAGTTATATCCACTTTGTACAAGTTCTTATAACTAAGAAATTGTTGTGTTTCATAATAATGTATGAAACTGGTGGTGGTAAGTAATTTTAGGATATTAGATATCTACCTTTGTAAAAGCTATTGATTTTGTATTACTTTTTGGCACAACAGTAATATTCTTTATAATTTTAGAATTTGCATTATATTTGAAGATTCTTTTCATTTGGCTCTGATAAGAAAATAAGAAGGGCATATGAAATATAATTTGTAAGGTCTTTATTTTATCCTACCAAGCCATCCAATCTCTTTGCTTATTAGACAAAGAAACTTTGAAAAATGTCACGTGCAAAACATCAACGTCATTGCTGATTTATTGTATTCATATATTCTGACTGAACCACTTCCTATATTTAATTAAAAGGAAGGGAAAGGAAGGGAAGGGAAGAGAATATATAGTGAAATAAAAAAAGAATAAAAGAGAATATTATAATTCTCTTGCTGAGCAATTTAGAAGATGATATTTTTTATGGGGTCCTCCCATAATTTTAATGCAAATCCTCTTTTTGACTTAAATATATTTTTAGTTCATATAAATAAAGTTGTTTATTTTTAGCTTCATAAAAAAATTTTAGCCTATAAAGCCCTGACCCAACGGGCTTTTTGGCTCATAGGGCTTTTGATTTGTTGGGCATTTTGGCCCACAGGGCTTTTTAACCCTATCTCACATGAGCTAGGGTTAGGGCTGAGTCAGTTGGGCTTTTTGACAACTCTAAAAACTAGTACTTCTCTGCTGATATTTTCGCTTGAGTGAAAACAAGCCTGAGCGATTTCTCGCTTGAGCCAAAGTACAGTTGGGAAATCTGGTCCATTCTCGCTTGAGCGAAAAATTTTCGCTTGAGCTTGTCATATCGGTGTAATTATATGCATTTGTTATTATTCTTATTAATTTGGATTGTGTAGGCTTGAACTATATGAATCATTTATATATTGGAATATAGATATAAAGGTTGTTGATAAATGCCTTCTATACTTGGTCCTATAATGTAATTAATGAATGATAATTGAGATTTTTGAGCTATTCATTGAGAGAATTTATTATTAAGTCCATTTTATTCATATTTCAGGAAAAAAGATCAAGAAGTGAGAGCTTAAAGAATATTGGGAATTGAAGCAAGAAAAGAACCAGAGATATACACGGGCAAGTACATGGCCGTGTACATGAGCGTATATTTCACTGGTTGCATCAATCAAGCACATAATCAGAGTCAGAGATATACACGGGCAAGTACACGCCTGTGTATATGAGTTTATATCTTACTGGTTGCGTCAATTCAAGTACGTCATCAAAACTAGAGATGTTCACGATCAAGGTACATGGTCATGTACATGAGCATGTACTTTTCAGTAAAGCTTTCAAGGGCAATTTTTAGAGACCAAAGATGTACACGGCCGTGTACATGGGGTGTGTACTTTTAACTTATGTCCGAATTAAACTTCCGCGACAAGATGAGCCTTGGGATCACTCATATAAAAGAAAACTTGGCACAAAAACCTAGGGGACACCGTTTTTGGGAAAGAAAGAGTTAGTGATTCTGGAGGATGCCATCAAGATCTTTAATTTCTTTCTTTTATAATTGTAGTTTCGACATGTCTAGGTTTTAATTTTTCTTTGAGTATCTAGGCGTAATGAATCCTATTTGACCAAACCTTCTGGAATTCTTCTTAATGCTATTTCATGTTCTCTTCTCTTGGGTTTAATTAAGTAGTATTAATTGTCTCTTATCTTATTTTTTTGTTTGATTTTAAGTAAAAATCCTGCATGAAATTACCATTGCTCAATTAAAAGGACTTTAATGTATTTCTACAGATAGAAAGACATGAGTTTTCTGTATTAGAAATAACCCTAATTATGGAATTAATAATGAACCTAATGCAACCTAGGGGAACTAATTAAGGAAGAGATTCCGATTAATCAACCGAAGGTTAGGAACCATTATCCTTGAGAAAGGTATTGATTTATTTCAGGAATTCCTGCAGTAACAAGGGACTAGAACTAAGTAGTTGAAGGAGAATTCCAGTTATTTGGATATTTAGGAGGATTTACAACCTAGATACTCACTGATTTCTCCACTTATTCATACTTTTCTAGATTTTATTTTCATAGAATTCTATTTCTTTCAATTTGTTATTTTCTTAGTTGAGTAATTTCATCAAAATAAATTCTTTCACATATTCATTAATAATTGGGTAATCAAGGAAGCAATTCTTACTAACAGTCCCTATGGATACGACACTTGGTATTCTATTTTTTGCAATATTATTTCGACAATGGGTGCACTTGCCCAGTGATCAATTTTTACGCACCAGTTGTGTAATTGCAAGATAAGTAGCAGTGTGATTGCCGTGCTATGTGATGATGTTATTAAATGTAGAGTACAGTGTGAGCTAGAGATTGATTTTTAAGTGCGTTGTGTGTAGGATAACCTAGAAAGTATGGTTAAGAGTTGGTATTATCTCACTCTAAAGAGAGAGATGGAGTTCTGGGTGCAAGGTGTCTCGCTCAGGCGAAGGTAGTCTTGCTCAAGCGAGAAGTTATCGTGCAGGATTCGGCATTTTGGAGCATTCTCGCTCAAGCGAGAACAGATAAGATCACCCCAGCTGTTACCTCGCCTAGGCGAGAAGGAATCTCACTCAAGCGAGAGTCGATCTCGCTTAAGCGAGATGTGCTCGCTCAAGCAAGGAGTCGCAGGAAAAGTGGGTAGCTCTCTGGACCTAATCTCGCCCAGGTGAGATGCAACTCGCTTAAGCAAGGTGTTCCTCACTCAAGCGAGAATAGTAGAAATTTGAGAAGTTTCACTGTCTGGTTTTCTCGCCCAGGTGAGGATGAGCTTACCTAGGCGAGAAAAGAGCTCGCTCAAGCGAGGATTAGCTCGCTCAAGCAAGAGCGCGCGGTCCTAGAGGGGTATTTAAGCAACCCCAGCATAAAGAAACTTTATTTTTTTACCAGACAACCCTTTTTCTCTCATTTTCTCTCTGTTCTCTCACTTCTTCTCCTCAGATAAAACATTCTCAAAGTTGAATTCCTTCCTAATCAAAGTGAGATCGTCTATCTCATCAAGATCTAGGTGAGTTTTTGGAGCTCAATTTTTAGTCTTTACTCTTGTTTCTTGCTCTTTCTTTTTCAAGTGACTTATACCATGTCGTTCTGAGTAGATCTGAATCATTCGAGCTGTATTTCATACCCAAAATGCTTGATCTATCCCTTTGGGACTTACTAGGAGTTTGATTTGAGGAAAACTCATTCCAGATAAGGGGAGCTTATCTGAGTTGGCTTATTCGTCTAGTAAATGTTGAACTATTTAAGAATTTAATTTTATTTTAGCTGAGAATAAGTTATTGAATGGTCAAATCCTAGGTTAAAAACCCATAATAGTATAACTGAGTGGATTTCTCTGTTGCTTAATGAGCACTTAGAATGCTGCAATGGAGTTCAGTTGATTTGCGTGTGTAATATAAAATTATTTATGTTCTAAATAATTGTTGAAATATGGTTGTACTATAGGCTGAGACTGGTTGATATATATCATGACAGATGTATTTAAATGCTTATTATATGATGGTGTTGAAATTGTATGAAATGGTTGTAAGCAAACATGCCGAGTGGTAGGCAAATGTGCCAAGTGGTAGGCAAGTATGTTGAGTTGTAGGTTCTTTCTAGAATACAAATGTCGTAATGCCAATTGGAGTTGAGTTATTGTTATTGAGGTTGATACTGTTGTTTATGTTGTCATTGTAGTTAGTTGTTGACACTCAGTGAGTTAATAAAAGGGGTTGTATTGTTGAGTAAGGTGATGGAGAATTGCTAAATAACAATAAGTTGTTCTAATGATTGTGTTGGTAATATAATGTATATAGATTTACATAATTTAATGATTATGACTATGTTTCATAAGCTCACCCTTGCGTATTGTTTGTGTTGTGTGTGTTTTGTAATGATTGTATTGTGGTACGTGAGCAGAGATGACATGTATTGTAGTTACTTCTCAAGCTGGAAGGTGATGACAATCACAAGCCGTGTCGTCAAATTAAACGATGTTGAATTGAATTTCACACAATAAAAACAAAATTATGATGGCACAAATAAGAATTGAAATAAAAAGAAAATTAATAAAAAGTGAAAATAGAACAGAGATGTAAAATGGTGCCACAATAGCAAGATTGATAAGCTAAGGAACGATCGCCATAAGAGTCTTGGTCTCTTGATAAGATCAAAGAAAACTGGCTCACTTAAGAACCTAGAGTCACACGTTCTCACAAAAGTGTTTAATCTCAAATTGTATTCAAA
This sequence comes from Abrus precatorius, assembly GCF_003935025.1. NCBI lineage: Eukaryota > Viridiplantae > Streptophyta > Magnoliopsida > Fabales > Fabaceae > Abrus > Abrus precatorius. Next base: position 14,572,653 of record NW_020874292.1, read on the forward strand.
ACTAAGTAAAAGTGTGTCTACAAGAGCTTATATAAGCCTAACGCTTGTAAACTAATACTAACGCAAACCCTAATGGGATTCTTGTACCAACAAGTCTAAATTCAAATAAACTAAATAAAATAACAATATTTTATCCTAATAAAAACTCAAAATAAGTAATGACTAATATTAAAATAAATACACTAAATATAATAATTAAATCCTAATAAAACTTGTTAGTGTTCAAATCCTCTAAGCATATGTACTTGACTATCTTGAGCTTTTCTAACTCTAATTTGAGCTCCCTTTCAAATAAGACAGTAACAGTCTTTTCTAAGTCTTCATTTATTCTTTTTGCCCTTGCCCTTGCCATTGGTCCTTGAAGTCCTTCCAATGCCTTCAAGTCTTTCTCTTCAATGAGCCTTCCTTGAATGTCTCCCACTGGATGTAGCCATCTCCTTGTGGCAGGGTTTGACCAGCAAACCTCCACCAGTCCTCAGCCTCCCCACACAGCAAGTAGGTGGCATAGGCAACCTTGTTTTCTTCACGGCACCCCATTGCATTGAAGATCTTCTCCACATCAGCCACCCACCTTTGGGCTCCTTTGGGATTGAATCCACCCTCAAACTTTGGAGGATCATGCCTAGTGAAGGCAGATAACCCTCGATACTCAGCCGACTCTCCGCCTTGATTGTGCACCATGGCTTCCAAAATCTGAGCCATGCGTTCCATGAGGTCATTGGTGGTGCCTCTAGCTCCTCTACCTCTACCAGACATATTCTAAGCTACACAATTTAATAGTCACAGTCTAGCACATCAAACCAATAATACATTTATAATTCAGGCAAACAAAACAATCAACACTTATCTTGGACGCTTCAGCCCGATACCCCAGTCCGGTTTGGATGAACTGCTTTGATACCAAAATTGTAATAACTTATATTTAATTTCAATATATCATATTTTTGCAAATTCGGAATAAAATAAATTTCATTTCAAATAAGGTTCTCAACCCTTGGTTTCATCAAATATTTTTAAAATAAGGAAAGGGGTTACAATTTCTATCAAGTCACTACTATAGGACCCATTCAAATACATTAGTTTCAAATTAAACTCCTAGTCCTATAGCAGTTCCATCCACCCCTTTCACTGAGTCCGGTGCTGATCGTCTTGATTACCTAAAAAATGAATGTAAGGGTGAGTACTCTACGCTACCAAAACACAATCAAACATAGAGTCTTACTTCCAGCACATTTCCAACACATTACACAATCACAATCACATGCATCATTTCACATTCATAATTACAAAACAAAAATCCATGCATAAGCACATCAGCCACACTCATTGTAGCATTGTGATCACAGATTTACACTATGAATGGTCGCCGGTTACCCTCGCCTCACGGATACTACGTGGGCAGTCACGGGTCGCTCAGCAAAGGTAATGGCCAGAGGTCTAGTTAGGAAGAGAGTGTGTGGCCCGTGGTGCACCCGTTCCACAGTCGGTGTCACCACCACTCCCTCTTCCCCAAGGTATTTCTACCGTTCTCATCTCCCATACTCCCAGTGTATCGCTGAACCATTCACAGCACATTACAACGGCGTTACACGCCCCAGCCACACACATTTCAGTATACGGCACATAGCCCACATTTCATTCAAGACACACGACCCCTAGCCTATTTCCATTCATATTACATGGCCTTCGGGTCGATATTTTCACAATATTCATTCAGATATACACACATATATAAACGGCATAAGTGCCCACATCACATATCTCAGCAATTTCCTACCCTCTACTTAGCCACATCACAATATCACACAAAACATCAGCAAATCACGCATAAAGGAGTAGGGTAGAGTCCCCTCTTACCTCGGATCGACGTCTCACACGCTAAATCCACCAAAAAGTGCTCCCCCTCATGGATTTCGTCTTAAACACATGGAGAAACTCCATGAGAACCCAGGAAAACCACAAAAACAGAGAAAAGGGACAAAAACTGAAACCCTAACCATTTAAAACTCACTTCTAAGCGTTTCCCACACAAATCCGAGCTCCAATCTCGCTCTTTGGAGGCAATTAATTGGTGGAATAGGGATTTGGGAATGAGAGAATCCAAGGAATTTTGAAGGAAGAGGGAGAACTCCCTAACCATTTTCTGGTCGCGACACTCTCGCTACAGCGAGATATTCCCCTCGCTGCAACGACACGCCTTCTCGCTACAGTGAAAAAACTAGAGAAAACTGCACTTTAGTTTCTGCAGAATCTCGTTACTGCGAGACTGCACTAAAAAATGCACCCCAAACTGTCGCTTGCTCGCTACAGTGAGACGTCTCTCGCTACAGCGTAATCCTCTCGCTGCAGCAAGAACAGCCCAGTGTTACGCCCTGCATTTAGGCACTTAGCCCATTTTCAGCCTATCCAGTCATACATACACGTATATACACACATCCATGTACTTAATACACATAAACATCATTTTCAAATAAATCAACACACATATGAATATATATATATATATATATATATATATCTATATCTATATCTATATATATAAGAACAATAATAATTAATATTAGCAAAATTTGGGGCGTTACACTTATAGGTCTAAGTCAGTACTCTCCTCAGAAAGAAAAATAGAAAATTCAGCACCTAGCTATTTTTTCTGACACTAGCAAGCCGAAAGTAGTAAACAAACCAGATCTAAGAGTCACTAGCTAGGTTGATGAAATTTGGGGCATTATAGTTAACATCAAGAATGGCAGGAAAAATATAAATACAAGTGCAGTTCAAAATTTGGAGGATCTTTTGCCATTTCTTCTTTTTCATTCAGTTTCACTTCTTGGGAGAGTTAGCGAGAAAAATTTGGGGGCGACTTTTAGCCTTCAACTCTTAAGGAATTGGATTGGAGATTGAATTTGAAGATGTTCTTCTGCTCCTTTTCTTCTTCATCTCTTTCTTTCTTTTCTCCATTTGTAATGTTGTTCTAAACTTTTCTTGTTAGGGATTTATAGATCTAGATTTAAGATTGTGATTTAATTGTAGATCTAAACCTTGAGGTTTTAATTGAATTGAGCATTTGATTCTATTTTTAATTGGATTGATCATTCAATTGAATTGAACTTAGAGGAATTTTTACCAATGAAAATTGAGTTAGTTTCTCAGATCTGAATCAATTGCCAAGGTAAACGATATCTTAGGGATGAACATTCATAATCTTGTAATCCTATAATTTCTAATGTTTAATGCAATGTTTAATTGAATTACACCTAAGGAATTAAGGTAGTTTAATTGAATATTAGGATCATTGAGTCAAGAAATTGTCTTTTGATTAAGTAAGTGAAATTGATTATCAATCAATTGAATCTTTAAGAGTCCGAAACATGATTAAGTTGCAATTGAAAATATGGTCAAGTAATTCCTAACTACATTCCACATATCATCTCAATAGAATTTTTGTAACTCTATTTTACAGCAAGTTTATAGCTTTGTATACTTGTTATTTCTTATCTTTACATAATACAAACTCTCCAATCAATTGTATGGCTCAACTAAGTGTTAATTTGTGAAGTGATAGTTGATAAATGCAATCCTTGAGGACGATACTTGGGATTCAACTTGGATTCCAAAAATTTTATAACTTGCTACAACTATATTAGTACACTTGCTAATTAGATTATTTTAGTGCACACATTGCAAAGGTAACAGTCACCTTATTCAATTGATAGTAATCCATGCACATTCTGATGAATCCATATTGTATTAAATTTTTGCTCACCTTTTTATTGTTCTTTAATAGAAAATCCTAAATTATGGTCAATAAAAATCCTAAATACAAAAGCTATGTTTTAATCTGAACTACTAAAAGACTCCAAACACCATGCTCCATAAGTCCAAAGTGAAGCTTAGGAAGTCAGGATTCCATTGCAAAAGGAATTAGTCAAAAAAGATATCTACAAAAAAATTATGGTCAAACTAGTAGACAAAGGTCAGAATAAAAAAAAAAAGTGAAATAAAAGGTAAAAATAGTAAGTATTTAGAAAAACTCTTATTTATTGCGAAAAATGAAAAAACATGCTAAATGAAAGAAATAAGTAAAGAAAAGGTATTTTAGAAGATGCAATAAGACTATAAATATGAGTAGAAAATATAAGTCATCAAATACTTGCACACTTAAGCTTTTGCACTCTCAAGCAAAATAAAAGAAAAGAAAAGAAAACAAAGCAAAATTTTTTAATGGAGCCTAAGGCTTAAGTAACGTGGGCAAGAAAGGAAATGAGTTCATCAATCAAAAGTATGAAAGAATAAAAAACAATCAAGAATATGTTTCAAACCCAAAAGTAAAGAACTTCAATCTAATTAAATTATGAATAAAAATTGGTAAAAATTCTCATAAGGATTTGCGTATCACTCATTCTCTCAACTGTTTAGGTTAGTATTTTCACTCAAAGCACATCATGAAAGTAAGCATTACCGTAGGCTAGAAGAGCCTCTGATTTCTATTATTTAAAACACATGCATCTAAAGATCAATAGGACTTTTATTAAGCTTGTAATGTGGTTAGGGTAAAGGTAGGATAAATGAAAGTATACAAATCTAAAAACCAAAGAGAAAAGAAGAGCAATGGAGAATGAGTTAAAAACAAGTAGAAAATTACCTAAAATTCAACAACCTCTATTTTTTTTTTGTAATTATTCTCAACTCTTTATTTTTCAACTGTTTCTATTCAAGTTACTTTTTGAATCAACTTACAATGCATCAAGAACCTCTCAAAATTTATGAATAAAGCATAAGGTATCACTCCCACATTTCTTTTTAACCAGCTCCCAAAATAATTTCGAAGCTCATCTAGTCCCTAAGGTTGGGTCTATCATAGTTTTTTCGAGTTACAAGGCTTGTAATGAGCTGCAAAATCATCAAGAATATGGTTAATAAGGCTCAAAGGAATAAACAAGTGGAATAAATGCAAGGTAGGTTTATTTGGCTAAGTAGCTAAAATTTGAAAGAAGGCCTAAATCATATCAAATGTGCATGTGAACAAATAATATCAAAAATAGTCAAGTTCAGCTCTAGAATACCTACAAATATGAATAAATCACACAAGAAAGAAAATAAGCTCAAGTCTCACTAAAATATACATTCTACCAAGAATTGATCCAAAATCTAATTATCATGAAGAACTAGCTAAAGTCAAATGTAAGAAACAAATCTATCATGTTATAAAACTCTCAACTAAGAATGACGAATTAAAAGTTACTCACAAAAATGAATTCTAAAAGCAAAGGTATCCAATAAAAAATATGCTAAGGAAGACTCTATACTAACAAGAATAGGAATTTTAAACCAATGCAAACAAAATTCAACTATGTCTGCAATGTGAGAATGGATGCAAACAAAAGTAGGAATCTAAACTAGCACACTCCCCCCACACTTGAACCAAACATTGTTTGCAATGTGAGAATGGATGCAAAATGAAAAAACACATGAAAATAGTGCAAAAATAAAATGAAAACGCATGCATGGAAAACTAAAGGAGAGTATAATGAAAAGAAACAAAATAAAAGAAAAGAATGCTCCAAGTGCCTATATAGACACTTCCTCAATTAGAATAAGCTCCATTTGTAGTGTCTTAATTTACTAAAACTCTGATATCAAACTTTATAAGATAGTAGTTCAGAAAACACCAAAATCTGGTAACAATTTTTTTTTCTTCATACATACAAATACAAGTATAATCTCCCTTCTCTGAGAGAGAGTTAACATGCATATAGTTTTCTCATCTCATCATTCCATAATTCAGTTTCAATAGTATAATGATATAAGATCAACACAACACAACTCAACATTTGAAAATACCTCAATAGATTAAGCATAAGTTTGTAGAAATGTCAAGTACTTAAATGAAGCAGAACGGTGAACATTATCCAAACACAAAAACATAATATAATATGACCAGACTTCCTAAGTGCAATTCCCCTAATACATAAACAAATAAACATCACTCATAAGGAGAGTAATCCTCAATAGGATCAGACCGCTCAAAAGAACTAGAAGCAGCAACAACAGTAGCATAATCTTTACCGCTCTCCTCAATCCATCCAGTAGTGCGAGGAGATGAACGAGTGATAGATATCTTCCTCAGAAGGTGGGATCCATACCTTCACCTTGTTCTTGTCCCTCTATATAGATAAGAGAAGAACAACACAATACAACACAATTTAAAGGGGTGAGTTCTCCACACACAAACAATAATCAAATAGCAATACCCCAAGGAAGGCGGCGTCACAAACACAAACACTTTCAACAATCAGCATTCACCATCATCAAGTACTCAGTAATATAGTAGAGTAATAAAGAGTATTCATATTCGTTACCAATTTCACAATCAATCAATCATTCCTAGTAGTAATGCATATGATGCATGAATGCAAGTTTCAACCTTACCCATTATCGTCGCTCATGTTTCGATAGTATGCAATGATGCATGGGGATCCTATCACTCTGTGACTGGTGACTTGCTCAGCTTTTACCATAGAATCTCATAGATAGATAGATAGATTCAAGTCGTAAGGCGATCGGAGGACTCCATTCCCTGCATTTAGATTGGCACAGTAGAATAGAATAGAAGTAGCATTTAGCTTTAGTAGAACACCACTGGTGTTTGGCCCAAGATGGGTCTCTTTGGGAATGGACCTCAACGACCATAGAATGTGCGGTCCTTGTTAGGTTTGGCTAAGGTTTGCAGTGGGTCACGAACCGGTCACAGGGGCGCATCACTGTTGCCACTTAGGTTGACTGTTCCCTCCTTTTGCCACCCCAGTAGGTCTACTCGGGACCAAACCTACAACACCTCCAAGCTGTGCCGCGGTAATGCCTTCAAGTCGTTCAAAAAATAGTATGATGCATGAAATAATATTTTTCAGTTTTCTTTGATAGTTTTCTCATTTCATGTAGCCACTTTGAGACTAAGCACAGTAGAATAGAAGCCATCACGGGGCTTAGTAACATGGATAGATTCCATGAGTTTCACATAGTGGCATGGATAGATTCCATGAGTTTCATGTAGCAGCATGGATAGATTCTATGAGTTTCATTTAGTAGCATGGATAGAGTCCATGAATTTCATTTAGTAGCATGGATAGATTCCATGAGTTTCAAGTAGTTTCAAAGTAGTATAGTTCTATGAGCTCATAGTTTATAATAGATCTCTCATCATAGATTCATAGTCTCATGGTTTTATAGATTCATACTCATGGATAGTTTTAGTGCAGCATATAGTACGTTGGACCTCAGCTTAGGCAATTCATTCAAACCTTCAAGATTCATTTCCTCCTTCTCAGTTCACTTTCTTTCTTTCATATATCAAGTCTAGTCTCTCTTTAATTTGGTACAATTTTGTTTCTCAATCCTTGTAATCTCACCACTCAAGTTCATCCTAATCATTTCACTTATTTCCATCAATCTCTAACACCTTCTAAACCATTAATCATTCAACACAACTCTTATTCTCTTAATTCTTTTCTCTCATTTTTTCTCTCTATAAAAGAAGTATTCATCAAACTTAAATTTCCTCTAAACTATCAATTAGTCAAATTGATTCCCAATGATCCAAGGTCATTATCTCTTGGTTTTGCACTCTTTATTAGAGAAGTTCAATCAAGCTTAAGTACTTTCTATAACATCAATTAATCAAGTTAATTCACAAATCTTCCAAGTCCTTTCCTCTCGGTTTATCATACTTTTTCTCATAGGTCACATGCTGATTTTTCATTCCTCATACTCAATTACTCATAATACAACTAGATTGTAACATTTCCAATAAATCCAATCATATTCATGGTCCATTTCCATCAAACATCCCTCAAGGGCACTAGATCATTAAGATCATAATATAATATAATCATTTTCACTGCACCTTAATATAATTCATCAATTCTTTTATAGTGAAATGCAAATGATGCTCTCAAAATAGTAATTCCATGGCATAATTTATAATAAATAGCAATCAACTCAAGTTTTCAGCCATGCATCGCTTCAAGCTCCTTCACGGTTTTCCAAGAACAATTATCAAGAATGAATAGCACTTTATCTCACATCATTCACATTTTTCCAGCAATTCACCTAAGTAATTTTCATAAATTTCAAACACCACAACATGGTAAAATCAAGACATACACTCACTTTCATCCAAGGTCAATCATACAAGTTTGCAAGCAACAATCAACCTTTCACACAAGAAAGGTCCATCACGGTTCAATCAAATCCAGCCAAGGTAATGCACTTCTCAAGTTCACTTTTTGCTTCCTTACACAAAACAAGGCAATACAAGATGTATTTCAACTTTTATAGTGTTTTATATATTCAAAACCATGGCTGTCCACTAGAATTGGCCTTTCCTTTTGTGTAATTTCTTATTAAAGTTCACACTAACCCTTTCCAAATAGTTTCAAGACCTCAAATACCAAATTCAAGTTTTTTCCTTAAAACTCAAAACTGTCCAGCAACATAGTTTATTTATGCACCAAGGTTCAAAGCATGCAAGATATTTTCCAAATTTTGCAACACTTTAAATGCCAAAACCGAGATCATCTAAGCAATTTGGCCTTTTCTTTTTATGAAATTAATTCCAATGATTCAAACCAATCCTTTCCAAATGTTCCAAGGTTTCAAAATATGTAAGTTTTAGCCTTTTTCCTCATAACAATCAAAACTGTCCAGCGTTGCAACTCATTTTTCGTCAAGTCCAAAATAGGCAAAGTAGAGAAAAACTAACATGCAAATACATGTGATAAGTTTGTAATTAGCCTCTCTTTTATATTCATATTCAATCTTTATTTTATTTGAGTTTTACACTAATTTATTTATTAATTGTACAGTTTTGTATAAAGAGGCCGCAAGTATATTTTGGGTGCATTTTGGGCCCAAATTGATAGAAGATTAGAGCTTCGCAGCAGTCAGCACGCCCACGACCGTGCTCATCTGCGGTAAGTCCAATAATGAAGAGTTTTCAAGATTTTCAAACCCTATTAAAGGAGACCTGATGCACCATTGAAGATATCTTTACACACATTTTTTATCGAGTCTTTGGCGCTGGGATACATCTCATCTCGTCTCTCTTGCACGGGATCTTTGGCACTCTCTTGGCGGGACTTGGAGCTTCAAGCGATCGTACTTGAAGACCGGGAACACATCTCACACTCTAGTTTTCTATTTCTTTTTTTTATGGCTTTGTTTATGATTGTTTTAGTTCTTTTCTTTAGCATGAGTAAGTAAGTCCATAGCTAGGGCTATGGGAACTATTGTTTATGAATTTATGGAATTTTGATGTTTGAATCTGAATTTGATTTCTGCTATGTGATTAGCTTTTATCCTATTGCGCTTCTTTCTTAATCTTAATTAATTATATCGTCAGGCGACCGTACCTCGATTAATTAATAGATCTATGGGGTAAAACGAGACAAAGGATTAGGTGGACCAAACTAATCTTTCTCTTCTAATCGTTATTAAATTAACAAGTTCATAGGTTCCTTAAGCTTTCTTAAATTGATGTCTTGCATGACCATTGGGGATGTTAATTTAGAGAAAAGAATATTAATATTGTATAACCATTGGGTATTAATAGTATTCGTATGAATGATTAGTAATCACAACGAAATTGAATTTAGAATTAAATAGAAAAATAACATAAAGGATTGAATGAGAAAACCCATATGTCCTAGGTTCCTCTCCGATAAGTTTAACCAAGGCGTGCAGTGTATTCCTTGCTTTTAGTTTTATAATTGATTTTATAAATTCTTGTTTTTAATTAATCCCGTATCTTTGCAGCTTAAACAATTAAATTAGGAAATTCTTAGTAATTGAAAATCAATCCTTGTGGGACGATATTTCGGGAACTTAATTTAAGAACCCTTTATTACTTCTTGATGGGTACACTTGCCCTCCGAACAACATGGTTACATCATCCAAGTGTAGGGTTTTATTTCCAAAGGGTGTTCATGCTTCCAAAAGCAAAACCGAGGCAATACTAAGTTGTTTTAGCATCCAAACGCTGAAAATTTCTCCAAGGTCTTGAAAGTGACTCACTTTAATGGAGATTAAGTTTAAGGAAAAGGAAACTGAGACATGCAAAGGTAGAAGGTTCACAAAATACCTTATCTTGACATCCTAATAGAAATTCCTTAGTTAAAAAAAATGAAGGCTTGGCCAAACAAGTGGAAAATCGAGATATACTAAGGTCGAATTCATCATGTAATGGGTGAAATTTACATGCAAGTCCATGGCTTCATGGTTCCAAGGGTAGACCATTACTTGAACAAGAAATTTAGCAAAACAAAATGTAAATCCGTGACATGCACAAGGAAAACCTAAGACATTCTAAAACTTAAAATTAACATGCAAGTGAAGGGATGCAACATGCAAGCTCACGGTTTATGGCCTCAAGGGTGAAACATTATTAAATCAAGAATTCTATCAAAGAGAATACAAAAGCGAGACATCCACAAGGAGGAATCAACATTCAATTATCAAAAACTCAAACTTTCCAAAGAATTTCTCCATGCAAAACAAAATTGAGACTTTAGAAGTGAGGAAAACAAAATACAAAGTGGAAACTCAACATGCAAAAGGTGAAATCAACTTATCCAAAATCATTAGAGGTAAAAATAGAATCTTTCTAAAGAATTTTCACAAGTTCAACCAAAGGAAAGCAAAGCAAGGATGAAAGGTGAGAACTCCCATTGCCTTTGAGTTTTTGAGCGTGAAATTGAACAAGAAAGGGATGGAAATGGTGGATCTCCAAAGGAAGCTTGCTGGATCGAAAAAAACAGCAACAAGGATCTTTAAGTTTCTCCTCCAAAGTAAGCTCCTTCAACACAAAAATTGGAGGAATGGTGGAGGAAGATGTTGGTGATGGAGAGGTGGTGTGTTTGTATGGTTTGGACGAAGGATTTGTGATCTTTGTGGGGCTGGAGCTTCTCGATTTTCTTGAGAGAGTTTGAGAGAGTGAGAGACTTGGAGAGAATGAGAAATGAGAGAACAAAGTGAGAGAGAATGAGAAGGGAGGGTCACGGTTTTTGATTTCTAAAATGGGCAAATGAAAAAGGAATTCAATTTATATGAAGGTCAATGTGTTAATTTGCCAATTACAACTTGACACTTACGATTTTGGGTTGCTGGACAAGGTTTGCAAGTTCCAAATCTCACTTGATTCAATTGAGGTAAAAAGGGATTGAAAAAGGTAAAAACCATGCAAGAAAGGGTGGTTATGACTTTTCAAATTGGAATAATGAATTTTAGGATAACTTGCAAGCAAAACAACATATACACTTTTAGCAAGCAAAATGTTGTTGGAATTCTCTAAACACTAGCAAGTGCACTAGGAATTGCAACAAGTAATGAGTAATTTTTAAGATCAGAGTATCGTCTCCACAGGGAATTAGGAAATCAATTATCAATTCACAAAATAATAACTAGTTGAGCTATAAGAATTTGCAAGAGTTATAACATATGAAGGCAATGAACCAAAACAATACAAAGAATTAAACTTGCAGTAAAAACAAAATACAAATTTGATGTTAAGATTAGAAATGAATGAATAATAGTTAGGAATTTGTTTCACAAGAATATCAATATTAATTCAACTAAGCCTCTGAACATTCAAGAATCTGGTTAATTGACAATCGATTTCACTTATTAATAGTCAAAGGTTAATCCCTTAACTTATTGACCCTAACAATCAACTAAACCACCCTAATCCCTTAGGTGAAGTTTAATTTCAAGTTGCATTAAGATTCAGAACCATAGGATTGCAGAATTAGGTTCCCTTATCCCTAAGAAGTCCCTAAATCTTGTAGTTAATTCAGATCGGAGAAGCAAATCCAATTCCCATTGGTAAAGGTTCCTCTTTGATTAATCAATTGAATTTCCATTCAAAGATTACATAAACAACAAAATTAACCACTTAATTAATCTAAAAACTCAAATTTTAGAAGCAATAATCAAATCAATATATTAGTTCAAGATCCATAAACTCCTAACTATGAAGAATTAAGCAAACATGATAGCAAAGAAAGAGAAAGAAGATGAAGAAGAGGAAGAACGCAGAAGAGCCATCTTCAATTGATCCCCAATCCGATTCCTCTTCTTGGATCTCGATGTTCATCCCCAATCTTCTTTCTTACTCTCTCTGAACGAAGAAAAGAAGTAAAAAAATGAAAAATGAGCAACAAGACCCTTCATTCCGCGTCTTGAGATCTATTTATAGAAATTCTGCAGTTGCCATAGTGATCAGCATGAAAACCTATAGTGATCACGCGCAGCGTCAGTAGCAACTTCCCTTTCTGTAGTGATGACTATGAAAAATCCATAGTGATCACGCGCAGCACCAATAGCTCTTGCACGTGTATTTTGCTACTGAAGTGATTATTATGAAGACTGATACTATTTACGCGCATGCATAACAACATCTGCACCAAAATTAGCTTCTGAAGTGATCACTATGAGTTGCAATAGTGATCATTATGCCTCTGGACATCTCTAAAGCTCCCTGTAGTAATCACTATGCATTGCAATAGTGATCACTATGCCTCATGCTCCAAATTTTTACTGTAAGAGTGTTCACTATGCTTTTCAAAAGTGATTACTATGATATCCAACTTCTCCAAACAAGCTTCAATTGTGCCCAATGATTAGGACTTTCCTACAAAAACATGATTAAACTCTTAATTTCTAAACAGAAAATTCACAAATGCTAAAATAACTATGTATTTAAGGAAAACCTTCAATCATTCTATTTTTATGAGTTTTTTTTGCTTTTTCTAACATATTTTCTTTATCAAATGGGTGCAAAACTATATTAAAATACTAATAAAATATGGATTCATCACAAAACGAATAGGAAGGTTTGCCAATTGAATGCATATGATTTTGGTGGTATAAATCACAAAATTTGCACAAAATTCCAAAGGGAAGATTTTGGGCAGCGTTGCATGAATTTTGATTGGCCGGAATGGAATGTGACATGACGAGGTTGACATGTGGACGAGACATTTGACATGGTGCTAATTTCAAGAAAGACAATTAATTAAGGTAATTATGGTGTCGGTATTTTGGAAGACAAGACAAGAATGTTCCAAAATAATTATGTCTGTAAATCAGGAGACAAGAATCTCTTGCATGTAATTCTAGTGGCTGGTACTAGATTTTGGAAGATTTGCATAATCATGGTGTTTTCAATTTAGGGAACAAGAATATTTTGTATGAAAATCTAGTGGCCGATACTAGATTTGTAAAGATTTAGAGTAATCATAGTGTTTGCAATTTAGGGGACAAGAATATTTTGCATGAAAATCTAGTGACCGATACTAGATTTGTAAAGATTTGGAGTAATAATTACCGGACTAAGTAATGATTACAAAATCTTTTGAAATGATTACAAAATCTTTTGCAATAATTATAAAATCTTTTGAAATAAATATAAAATTCTTTGAAATAATTATAGAATATTTTGTAATGATTATAAAATCTATGTAATGATTACAAAATCCTTTTGCAGTGATTACAAAATCTTTTGAAATGATTATAGAATATTTTGTAATGATTACAAAATCTATGAAATGATTACAAAATCTCACATTTTTTGAGATGGATAATTATGATTTTTCAATAATTTAAATAAGACAAAATGTGGCTTTCTGAACAAGATTTTCAGGGGTATTTTTGGACAGTACAGTTGAAAATAATCAGGACAATTCTTGGATGATATCGAAGCCAAATATATTACATGCAGTTACTCTAAAATGCAGAACTTAGAGATCAAGTCACTATTCTCCTCAGTGAATAAAATAGAAAATTTAGTATCTAGCTAATTATTCTAATACTAGCAAACCAAAATTAGCAAACAATCGATATCTAAGAGTCACTAGCTTTGTTGACGAATTTCAGGGCGTACACCATTAAAGATAAATCAACTATGTTTTGAGCCTTCTCCATTGGTTTGCTTTCTAGGAATTGTTTCAGCTGATGACCATTAACTTTGAAAATTATGCTGGTAGCTTCATCCTTAATTTTAACTGTACCATGGGAAAAAATGTTAGTAATCACAAAAGGTTCATCCCATCTAGATCTAAGCTTACTTGCAATCAGTTCAAATGAGAATTGAACAACAACACTTTTTGTCCTACAGAGAACTCGTTTCTCAAAATTTTTGTATCATGAAATTTTTTAACTTTCTCTTTATACATTTTGGAGTTCTCATAGGCTTGCAAGCATACATCAAGCTCTTGAAGTTGAAGCTTCCTTTCTTTTACAGGTTGCTCAATTTGGAGTTCTCATAGGCTTGCAAGTGTCACGTTGCAACTCTTCACTGCCCAATATGATCTATGCTCAATCTTCACTGGAAGGTGGCATGCTTTACCAAACAGCACACAAAATGGAGACATGCCTAGTGATGTTCGGTAAGCTATTCTCTGAGCCCAAAGAGCGTCATTCTTCAACTTACTCTAGTCTTTTCTATTAGGGTGAACCAACTTTTGCAGGTGCTTGACTTTCCTGTTAAATACCTCACTTTACCTATTAGTTTGGGATGATATGGTGTAACAATTCTGTGTGTCACCCCATACTTTTGAAAGAAAGTTGCTATGGTCTTTACAGAAGTGGGTTCCCTGATTACTTATGATAGTCTTAGGCACACCAAACCTGCAAAATATGTTAGTCTAGAGAAAATTCAAAATAACCTTAGAATCATTAGTTTTGGAGGCTTTTGCCTCCACCCATCTGAAAACATAATCAATAGCAAGTAAAATGTAAGAATATCCAAAAGAAACAAGAAAATGACCCATTAAATCAATACCAAAAAAGAAAAATCTCACAAAAGATGATAGACTGCTGAGCCATCTCATTTCTCCTAGTGATGGTCTCTCCTGCTTTCTGACATATCTCATAGCTCTCAAAAAACCTGGCTGCGTCCCTGAAGATGGTGGGCCAATAAAATCTGTTGTCCAATACCCTCGTATAGATGTTTTATGAAAAAAATGCAGAATATCCTGAAACTCATGGTCAAGAACACATCTATGGATAACCTGATCATTACAAAATTTCCACAGATATGGATCATCCTACATAGTATTTAGCATCACATTTAAGTTTATCAACTTGGGATCTAGATGCATTAGGAGGTACAACAGAAGTGGCCAAATAATTAACAATATCTGCAAACCAAGGTTAGTCTATAGAGTACAGAGAAAATAAATAATCATCAAGAAAATTATCACGAATGGGTAAGGGATTGACAGTCCCTTCAATACGGCTTGGGTAATCAACAACATGATTTAACACACCACTTTTGTCTTTTATATCAATATCAAACTCTTGTAAGAGAAGTGATGAATCCACTTTTTATTATATTTTTACTTGCCTTTTTGGTGCTCTTTGATAGAAAAAAATAGACTTAGATAGTGAAAATAATATAGAAATCACATTTTGAGTAAATATCATAGGTTTATTAATTTTTGGTTAATTTGCATTTAATTACATAGATATAGATTGCAATTTTAATTATCTTGATGATTTTGCAGAGTGCCCAAGTTAAATTTGAGAAATCTTGGTCCTTGGATGAAAGTTGCCCCCAAAGTAGCCACTCTTAGGAGCAAAAGTGGCAACTACAACAAGTCTGGGCATTAAAAGTTCCAAAGTAGCCACTTTCAAGACCAAAAGTGGCAACTTCAGAAGCTTCAGGGACGTTAAATTGGAAGCATGATGCGCGTGGCCACTATTGCCTTTCAAAGTGGCTACGCGCATCCAAAGTAGCCACTTTCAAGACCAAAAGTGGCAACTTCAGAAGCTCCAGGACGCTGATTTTGAAGCCTTCCTGTGCGTGGCTACTATTGGCTCTCAAAGTAACCACGCGCACCAAAGTAGCTACTTTCAGCACAAATAGTGGCAACTCCAAAGAAGCGGCACTCCTCCCATCCTGCGCGTGGACACTTTCAAGGCCCAAAGTGGACACTTTCAAAGGCAAAAGTGGACACTTTGGTGACATGTCATCCACTATAAATAGATTTTAGGAATTAGGGTACGGGACTTTTGACACTTTACACAATTTTCTTTGCCAAATTGGGATAATTTCTTACGACATTGGAGTCTTGGGTGACAGCCAAGGGTCCTCTATAGGTTTTAAGTTTCAATTTCTCTTTTGATTTTTGTTGAATTTGCATTAATGATGTTTACGTTCTTACATTTCTTTCTCTCTTTTGTGAAGCCCATCCACATGGAGGGCTAAACTTCCTTGTAATTCCTAGTCAATGCACATGAATCTTGAATTCTTGGGATTAATTGCAATACAAATCTTTCTTTCCTTGAATTTATTAACCCCAATCTCTGAATGAAATGGAATTTGCATGAAGGGAACATTGCTTAATGAACCCTAATTTACCTAACGAAATTCTAATTCAAAATTGCTTAATTTTGGTTAATCCTTGAGGTTGCTTAATCTTAGGGATATAGATTGGAGCCCATTAAGATGCTTAATTTTAATTGGGATGTTAAAGTTAGTGTTCGCTTGTTAGATTAACTTAATTTAAGGGAAAGAAAGGGGATTATTGAATCATTTGGAAGAATAATGATAGAACTCATTGTTTGACTAGGGATTGCTCATTTTAATTGATTGAATTTCATTAATTTACATTTCGTTCTTGTTTAAAATCCGAAAATTGACAAACCTCCCCCCAATTTACTTGCTTTAAAATACATGTTCACACTTGTTCGATGTATGTTCTCAACCAAAAATTCCTTGGAGACGACCTAGGATAACACCCTAGTACTGCATTCATTTCTTTGCATATTTGGTGAGGATTAACGACAATCTTTTGCATGACGAGTAGCTAAATATCGTTTCATCAAGAAGCATCCATATGATTAATCTGGGTTTAGCATCTGGCTTTTTCAGTAGGAATTTCAATGCAGCATGATCTATAAAGACAGTTAATTTAGAGCCAAGCAGATAGGAAAGAAATTTATCTAATACAAACACAATAGCTAATAGCTCCTTTTTAGTGGTGGTATAGTTTACCTGAGCTACATCAAGAGTTCTAGAGGCATATGCTATGACATGTGGAAATTTACCTATTCTATGTGATAATATAGCACGAAGTGCATAATCTGAGGCATCACACATTAACTCAAAGGAGAGCTCCTAATCTGGTGGCTGCATGATAGGTGATGTGATGAGTCTCCTCTTCAACTCTTCGAAAGCCTCCTTACATGAATTAATGAATAAAAATGGCACGTCCTTTTGCAGAAGACTAGACAGTGACAGGGCAATCTTGCTAAAATCTTTGATGACTCTCTTGTAAAAACTTGCATGTCCAAGAAAAAAATGTACCTCCCGCACAAACGCGGGGTAAGATAGAGAGGTATAACATCAATTTTAGCTTTATCAACCTATATTTCTCTCTCAAAGACAAGATGTCCTAAGACTACACCTTCTGTTACCATAAAATGGCATTTTTCATAATTAAGCACAAGGTTATTCTCAACACATAAGTCTAAAACTCTGGTCAAACTATGCAAGCATGAATTAAATGAGGAACCATAAACTATAAAGTCATCTATAAACACCTCCATGCAATTTTCAATCAAATCAGAAAGCATACTCAACATACACCGTTGAAAGGTAGCAAGTGCATTACAGAGGCAAAATGACATCCTTTAATAAGCAAAAATTCTAAAAAGACAGGTGAATGTGGTTTTATGTTGGTCCTCATAAGCAATGTGTATTTCCATGTAACTAGAAAAACCATTTAGAAAATAATACTAAGACTTACGTGCCAACCTCTTTATGACTTGATCAATGAATGAGAGAGGGAAGTGGTCCTTCTTGATAGCCTGGTTGAGCCGCCTATAATCAATGCGTACTCTCCATTTGTTGGCAACTCTAGTGGGAACTAACTCATTCTCCTGTTTTTGTACAACGATTATCCCAAACTTCTTAGGCACCACTTGTACAGGTGAAACCTATGTGCTATCTGGAATGGGGTAAATGATCCTAGCCATCAGTAGCTTGGTCACCTTCTTATTCACTACATCATGTATGGTAGGATTGAATCTTCTTTAGGGTTGTCTCACTGGTTTAGACTTATCCTTTAACAGAATCTTGTGCATGCATATAGCTATACTGATTCCAGGGATATGAGCCAAAGTCGAGCCAATGGCTTTCTTGTGCACCCTCAAAATATTCAGCAGCTTCTTCTCCTGGTCTTCAAGAAGGCTGTTGGAAATAATTACTGGAAGCCTTTACTCTATATCCAAATAGGCATACTTCAGGTAGTCTGGCAAAGGATTTAGCTCCAATGAAAGTGGCTGTTGTGCAGATAATAATGAAAGCTATGAGGCTTCAACAGCCATGGATATACCAAAATCTGTACCTGTAATTGAAGGTGAAACAAAAGATATAGCAGTATTAATCTCAGCACAGATGGCACACATGCCATTGTCACAGGTGTAGCCTAGTAAAGCATCAATGTCTAAATCTGAAAACTGTCAAAATTGAGAAATATCAAAGTCCACATCTACATATACTCTTACATTTACTTCTATACACAAAATCAATGTTTTTATTTCCTACAACATTAAGTAGAAAAATAGAATGATTATAAAGCATAGAATGGCCTTCAGTTGGATGTTTCATGGCGTAAAAAATGTTGAAGTGAACTATGTCATCTCTAAATTTCATGGATAGTGTGCCTATATGAACATCAATCTTGGTCCTTGCAGTCATTAAAAATGGTCTCCCTAAAATCAATGTAGAGTTTTCATCCTGCATATCAAGAATATAAAAGTCAACTGGAAAAATTAATTGGTTAATTTTTATCAACACATCCTCAAGCACTCCCAAAGGCTGATCTGTGCTTTGGTTTGCCAATTGAATGATAACATTGGTTGGCTTCAAGACTCCTAAGTGCAGTATTTTGTACACAGCTGATGACATCACGTTAATGGAAGCTCCCAAGTCTAACAAGGCATTAACAAATGTTGATTCTCCAATTGTGCAGGGTATGGAGAATGTGCCTGAATCATCACATTTCTATGGAAGGTTGGACTCGAATAGGGATGAGACTATTTGGATTTTCCTCTTCTTCGAATTCCTCTTGTATATACATAGATCCTTCAAAAATTTTGCATACCTGGGAATCTGTTAATGACATCTAACAACAATATATTTATCTCTACCTTTTTAATGGTGTCTAACAGCTCTTGATCAGTCTCCACTTTCGTTGATGTAGAAGCCCTGGATGGAAATGGGAGAGAGATCTGTTGTTGTTGCTGCATAGACTTATCTAGGACTACCTTTTCATCTACACTAGACTGGACTAGTTTGGCCTGCACTGGCCTTGACTGTACTGGACTGTTATCTAGCTCTTTGCCATTTCTCAAAGTGATAGCACTCACATTACTTTTAGGATTCACCACAGGTTGAAAAGGCAATGTTCCAGACCCTTGTGATGAATCCACTTTTTATTATATTTTTACTTGCCTTTTTGGTGCTCTTTGATAGAAAAAAATAGACTTAGATAGTGAAAATAATATAGAAATCACATTTTGAGTAAATATCATAGGTTTATTATTTTTTGGTTAATTTACATTTAATTACATAGATATAGATTGCAATTTTAATTATCTTGATGATTTTGCAGAGTGCCCAAGTTAAATTTGAGAAATCTTGGTCCTTGGATAAAAGTTGCCCCCAAAGTAGCCACTTTTAGAAGCAAAAGTGGCAACTACAGCAAGTCTGGGCATTAAAAGTTCCAAAGTAGCCACTTTCAAGACCAAAAGTGGCAACTCCAGAAGCTCCAGGGACGCTAAATTGGAAGCATGATGCGCGTGGCCACTATTGCCTTTCAAAGTGGCTACGCGCATCCAAAGTAGCCACTTTCAAGACCAAAAGTGGCAACTTTAGAAGCTCCAGGACGCTGATTTTGAAGCCTTCCTGCGCGTGGCTACTATTGGCTCTCAAAGTAACCACGCGCACCAAAGTAGCTACTTTCAGCACAAATAGTGGCAACTCCAGAGAAGCGGCAATCCTTCCATCCTGCGCGTGGACACTTTCAAGGCCCAAAATGGACACTTTCAAAGGCAAAAGTGGACACTTTGGTGACATGTCATCCACTATAAATAGATTTTAGGAATTAGGGTACGGGACTTTTACACTTTACATAATTTTTCTTTGCCAAATTGGGATAATTTCTTACGACATTGGAGTCTTGGGTGACAGCCAAGGGTCCTCTATAGGTTTTAATTTCCAATTTCTCCTTTGATTGTTGTTGAATTTACATTAATGATGTTTACGTTCGTGCATTTCTTTCTCTCATTTGTGAAGCCCATCCCTATGGAGGGCTAAACTTTCTTGTAATTCCTAGTCAATGCACATGAATCTTGAATTCTTGGGATTAATTGCAATACAAATCTTTCTTTCCTTGAATTTATTAACCCTAATCTCTGAATGAAATGGAATTTGCATGAAGGGAACATTGCTTAATGAACCCTAATTTACCAAACGAAATTCTAATTCAAAATTGCTTAATTTTGATTAATCTTTGAGGTTGCTTAATCTTAGGGATAGAGATTGGAGCCCATTAAGATGCTTAATTTTAATTGGGATGTTAAAGTTAGTGTTCGCTTGTTAGATTAACTTAATTCAAGGGAAAGAAAGGGGATTATTGAATCATTTGAAAGAATAATGATAGAACTCATTGCTTGACTAGGGATTACTCATTTTAATTGATTGAATTTCATTAAATTTACATTTCGTTCTTGATTAAAACTCAGAAATTGACAAACCTCCCCCCCAATTTACTTGTTTTAAAATACATGTTTACACTTGTTCGATGTATGTTCCCAACCAAAAATTCCTTGGAGACGACCTAGGATAACACCCTAGTACTGCATTCATTTCTTTGCATATTTGATGAGGATTAACGACAATCTTTTGCATGACGAGTAGCTAAATTCGTTTCATCACCTTGCTTATCCAGGTCTTTCACTACCAGCTAAGTACAAGAAGGGAACTCCAGTGAAGCTGAGAGAGCAAGTGAAACAGCTAGCACTGAGGCAAGAATGACCTTCCACCCTTCACCACCTTCAATGCTCCCTACCTCAGAGCAGCAGTCAAGAATGACCTTCCACCCATCACCACTACTGTACCTCAGGAGGCTAATAAGGATGACAGTAGCTCCAGCTCTTCGGAAGAGGAGGTAGAGGAGGAAGCTGAAGATGAAGATGATACCCTATCCTCCTCCAGCTCAAATAAAGACATCATATAGCTTTAGTTTATTTTTATGTCATTTACCTTTCAGTCACTTTCCTTTTCTTTCCCTGTATATGTTACTACCCATCATTTCCATGTAATTACTGCACATTATCCTTTTTATTTTCTCTGCTTTACTTTTACGTCACTACTTTTGCTTTGAACAGTATTTGACGCTTTCATGCTTTTATATATCTTGCGCGTTTCAGTTTCTATATTTCCTTTCTGTGCTGAATCCATTGTGTATCTTTGTGCAGAGAATGCCCTCAGTCCCATCAAAAGGAGCATGAATTTAACCCTTAAGTTATGAATCTATCTTCTATAAAAGGGGGTGATCTCTTTGCCTCTATTTTATATGACTTTACGCCAATTTTCTTGCATAGTAATAGATTAAAATACAAAAATATTTTGATTAACCTTATCTTTTTAATTTAGCCCATTTTTGTAATTCCAATTTTATATATTGATTGCACTTTCCATTCAACCTACAATCATTCTCTGTTTTGTACATATTTACTATGCCTACCATACTGAACCTATTTTCTTGTACGGTGAATTGTGCGTTCACATGTTGCTAAGTAATTGTCACTTTTTACCATGGTAGAGAATTGAGCCTTAAATTGCTTTTTTGTGTGCACTTTATATTTATTTTTCCATTCATCTTCTAGAACTTGCTCTACTTCTTAATTGAATATGCATTGTGCAATTTTTTATCTAGATGATTGATGTTAGGCTTGTGATTTATTATTGAGTAATCTATAATATTTTATACTTGTTAAATGTTAATTGAAGGATTATTTGGTATTGGAATAGATTTAGATAAAGTTTGAAATTATTTAAAAAAAAAAGTGAACAGTACCGTATCAACAGTGTCGAATGAACAGTAAAATCGCCTATGAACAGTAAAAACCGCGTATGAAAGTAAAAACCGCATATGTACAGTGACCGCTGACGTCATCAATGACGTCATATACGCGTACAGTGTGCATAGTGTTTCCAGTGTGAATAGTGTCCTAAACAGTGTTTCTGGCGGTGAACAGTAAATTTCAAAAATTTTCTATAAAAAGGGGGCTCCACACAAAATTTTCGTTTCTTCACTCCTATTCAAGGTTCTCAAAGGTTCGAAGGCCATATACCATCATTTGCTCTCATATTCAACCCTCCTAAACTTAGATTTCTTGCCAAATCTGAGATTCTACGTCTATTCTAAGGGATTTGAAGTAAGTTTCTTTAAGTTTGAAGCTAGATTTACCGTGTGCTTCTCTTCTTTTTCTCTTTCTCATAGAAGTTCATGGTGTTCTTAGGAGAAACTCCGTTTTAAAGCCAAATTTTCAGTGAATCTTGCTATAAAACTAGTAATATTCGGTAGATCTAGTGTGAATCATCGTTCTGAGGTAAGGGGAGCTTACTTTAAGCTATGAACTACGTTTTGAACAATTTAATATGCTATTTCAAGATGTTTTGATATAATTTTGTTAGATCTATTGAATAAAAGCTATTTTCTAAGCTGTAACTGTTGTTAATTGATTTAAAATGCTGAGATTTTGGCTGATCTATTATAAATTTACCTTGGCTGAGCTGTTAAAATAATTTTAGCGGTGTGCATCATGCTGAGATATATGTTTTGCATCATTATAGAGCCGAGTTACATGTTTAGGTGGGTAGACGTGTAACGGTAAGTTCATGCTGAGCTGTTGTGCTGTGTTGTCTGGATACAGATACCAGAATGGGCTGCTCCCGGATTGGCTTGGTTCCTTCTGGATTACTTAGGTTGTGAAACTAGTTGGAAACCGTTTTCATGTTGTGCATTAGATGGGCTGGTAATGCATGGGGTTGTTTGCTGTGACTAATGTTATGTTATATATATATATATATATATAAATATATATTTGATTTTATTTTATTTTTGTAAGCTCACCCTTGCATTTCTTTATATGTCGTTGTGTGCGTGTGTACTGCGATGATCGTACAGTGGTACGTGAGCAGATGTAGCAAGTATTGCATCTACTTCACAGGCTGAGGGGCCAGTGGAGAAATGTTAGAAGCTGAAGTCGAGTAATATTGCATCAAAGTCCTTTTTCCTTATATTTTAGACCTCATATAGAGGGAGTTACGTAGTATAATTTTGTGTATTTTGAATATTATAAACTAAATGTAATACTATGTTGATCTGTTGGATATTTGTTGTAAGAAACTTTGTTTTATTTTGAATGGGAAGTGAATTTTATTCTTATATTCTCTATTATTTACCTATCTTAAATAAGAATGTGGTGTAGAAACAATGTTCTCGGTTCCTTATAAAAGGGGTTGTAACATTTTAGTGGTATTAGAGCATGGTCTAGGTAAACCTACAGGGTGAGGTTGTTAGGCATCAGTTGTGCATATTAGACATGTGAGTTTTAACTATGAATCATATATCATAATTTCTATTCATCAAGTTGTGAGGGAACGAGCTTGATAATCTCGGTTCTCAAACATGACAGATGTAGGAAACTTGGTAAATGATACTTGGGTGAGCTATAGGCGAGTCGTACTGCATGAATAAGAGGTTGTTAAGCTAAGTTGTAAATGATTGCTGAGATAAGTGTGTTTGTTGTGCTATGAATGCTGATATGATGTTATGCTCAGTGCTAAATTGATTAAATTGTTATGATATACTAAATATGAATATATCACTGTAAGCTGAATCTGTGAATATAGCTATGTGGTGGTATTGCTGAATGTGTTAAACGTTAGTAATCTAAGCTAGTTGTGAGGCAAAGTCTGCTGCAAACCCTCCTTCTCCTGCTGACGTGAACCAAATGGCTCACGCCATGGAGGCCATGGCAGCCACTGTGAGGCAAAGTCTAGATATAATTTAGCAGCAGCAAGCTGCCAACCGAGCCGCTGCTGCAGCACGGGCAGCAGCAGTTACTGCCTCAGCTGCATCTCCTCCTGAATACCATGGGTTGTCAGAGTTCAAGAAGAACGATCTTCGTCAATTCACGAGGGTGGATGGACCAGATGTTGTTGAACTCTGGATCAGGGAGATTGAGAAGATCTTCTTAACCATGGGTTGTGCCGAGGAGAGGAAGGTGTTATATACTACGTATATGCTGACAGGGAACGCAGAGATGTGGTGGCACAGAGCTCGTGCTATGCTAGAGGCCCGAGGTGAAGTAGTTTTTTGGGAAAGTTTTTCCCTTCTCATGTTCGTTTTGCCAAGGAGCGGGAGTTTCTAAACTCGGTGCAGGAAAACTCATCAGTCTATGAGTATGCAATACAGTTTGAACGGCTCTAAAGATTTGACTCTCACCCGACCTCGGAAGAGTGGAGATGTCAGAGGTTTTCAGACAGGCTAAGAACTGACATAAAGAGGATTTTGATCCCATTCAGGATCACGGAATTTGCTGACTTGGTGGATCAAGCCACCATTATAGAGAGTCTTAATGCAGAGGATGTTGGTGGAGTTGGGAAGGCTACATCTAGTAGAGCCGCTAGCAGTTATGGTAATGGAGGTAAGGGTGCTAAGAAGGCCCCCTACAGTCGGTCGCTACGCCAACAGCAGTCTCGACCATCTTAGTCGAGGGGATCAACATCATCAGCCCCAGTGCCAGTAGGGACTGCTACTTCTGCATTTTAGTCTAAGGGAGCAACATCTTCCGCTCCTAAAGCCTCAGTGCTGCAGATTGTCAGATGTTTCAGGTGTGGTGGGCCACATTATCTAAGCCAGTGCCCACAGGTTGATGTCAGAGTTTGCTTCTCGTGCCAACAGCCAGGGCACCTTGCTAGAGACTATCCAACACCTAGTGGGGCAGTTTCATCTTCTGCTAGTGCCTTGCATGCTGTGAGGCCTAAAACAGCTAAAGCTCTGACGACAATCAGATCGAGAGTAGAGGGACGCGTATTCACTACTTCTGCATCAGAGGCAGCCCAGGCGACGAATCTCGTTCAGGGGACAACGGTAGTGGCAGGTGCTTCTCTTTCTGTATTGTTTGATTCTGGAGTCACGCACTCTTTCATTGCGGACATTTGTGTGAGAAACTTAGGGTTACCGGTGAGCGATCTAGGTTGTGAATTGGTAGTATCGACACCTACTTTAAGTTCAATTAAGACTTCGACGGTTTGTGTTAGGTGTCCCATAGTAATTGAGGGACGAAGGTACAAAGTAAATCTTATTTGTATTCCAATGTCAGGGTTAGATGTAATCCTGGGTATGGATTAGCTAAATGCTAATCATGTGCTAATTGATTGTGGCCGAAGGTGTTTAATCTTTCTTGAGCAGCAAGGCTGTGTGGAATTGATTTCTACTTGCCAAGTAGAAACATCCTTAGGTGAGGGAGTATCTTATTTTGTTTTGTTGGGAGTTATGAATGCAGAAGTGGAGCAAAGCCTTCAGTCAATACCAGTAGTACGGGAATTCCTTGAGATTTTCCCAGAGGATATTCCTGGAATACCTCCACGTAGAGAGGTGGAGTTTGTTATAGCTTTGATTCCTGGAGCTGAGCCAGTGTCTGTAGCACCTTACAGAATGGCGCCGAAAGAGTTGATGGAGCTTAAGGAGAAAATTGAGGATCTAATGCGGAAACAGATGATTAGGCTGAGTGTATCGCCTTGGGAAGCACCAATTCTCTTGGTGAAAAAGAAGGACGAAAGTTCTATATTATGTGTTGATTATCGCAAGTTGAATAAGTTGACAATTAAGAATAAGTACCCGTTGTCGCGGATCGATGATTTGATGGACTAGCTGAAAGGTGCTAAGGTATTCTCTAAGACTGAATTGAAGTCTGGGTACCATCAGATTCGAGTGAAGGATGAAGATATTCCTAAGACTACTTTTCGTACTAGATATGACCACTATGAGTATATAGTGATGCGCTTTGGAGTCACAAATGCTCCAGCTGTGTTTATGGACTATATGAATCGGATCTTTAGACCTTTCCTGGATTGATTTGTGGTAGTCTTTATTGATGATATTTTGATTTATTCTAGTTCATCAGAGGAACATGCAAAGCATTTGAGGACTGTACTTAGTGTTTTAAAGGGAGAAACAGTTGTATGGTAAAGTGTCTAAGTGTGAGTTTTGGCTAGAGGAAGTGAGGTTCCTTGGTCATGTTATTTCAGCTAAAGGAATTGCAGTTGGCCCTTCCAAAGTTGAAGTGGTGATACAGTAGGAAAGGCCGAAGACAGCCACAGAGATTCGTAGTTTCGTGGGCCTACCAGGTTACTACCGGAGATTTATAGAGGGATTTGCGAAGATAGCTGCACCATTAACACAGTTAACTCACCGTGATTAACCCTTTGTATGGACTGAGGAATGTGATCAAAGCTTTATTGAGTTGAAGTAAAGACTAACTTCCTCGCCGGTGTTGATTCTCCTTGATACTAGTCGACCGTTTGAGGTGTATTGTGATGCTTCCCAGCAGGATTGGGATGTGTGTTGATGCAAGATAAGAGAGTGGTAGCTTATGCATCTTGCCAATTGCGAACTCATGAGCGAAATTACCCGATTCATGACCTTGAGTTAGCTGCTGTAGTCTTTGCTCTGAAGGTGTGGCAACACTATCTTTATGGAGCTCAGTTTGATGTGTATAGTGATCACAAGAGTCTGAAGTATTTATTTGATCAACGAGAGTTAAATATGAGGCAGAGACGTTGGCTGGAATTCCTTAAGGATTATGATTTTCAGCTCCAATACCATCCAGGAAAAGCTAACATGGTGGCCGATGCATTAAATAGGAATGTGGTTCAGGCATTCTCCTTAAGAGTTAGTGAAACCCTTTTGGTAGAACAATTCTGAGACCTGAACATACATGTGGACTTATCACCTGAAAAGATTAGTTGCAGCCGAATTGTGGTGACTAATAATTTCTTGCAGAAAATTAAAGACAAACAGCTGTGGGATCCGATGTTATGTCGGATTGTATTTCTCTTGGGGACATATAAGACAAAGGGTTTTAGTAAAGGTGTTGATGGTATTCTCAGATGCCAAGGTCGAGTTTGTGTCCCTAGAGATACTGAATTAAAGAGAGCAATTCTAGAAGAAAGATATAAGGGTAGTCTCAACATTCATCCTGGTGTTACCAAGATGTATCAAGATTTAAAACGGATGTTTTGGTGGCCAGGCATGAAGCGAGAGATAGCTGAGTTTGTTAAAACCTGTTTGACTTGCCAGAAGGCAAAAGCGGAGCACCAGAGCCCTCCAGGAGAGTTGTAGACGATGGAAATTCCAGAATGGAAGTGGGACCATGTGACTATGGATTTTGTGTCTCATCTACCTAGAACAGTTAAAAATCATGATGTCGTGTGTAACGCCCAGATTTTTGTAGCCTAATTGTTATCTGATAGAGTCGTGAATTTCTCGCAGTTCCAACCTGCCACTGTCAGAATAGATAGTTAGATATTAGACTCGAATCGATTGTCTCAATTCGTAGAGAGCCCTGCATTTTAGAGTGACTGCATGCATGATACTCGGTCCCGACATCGTCCAAAAATCCCTAATCTTGTTCCGTTGTGAATTTTGAGAAAGTGCCTCGAAAACTGTGCC
Organism: Abrus precatorius; assembly: GCF_003935025.1. NCBI lineage: Eukaryota > Viridiplantae > Streptophyta > Magnoliopsida > Fabales > Fabaceae > Abrus > Abrus precatorius. The sequence continues at coordinate 14,600,462 of NW_020874292.1, forward strand.
AAAAAGTATCTTTACTTTTTACTTTTCCGAAAAGTCACTTTTTGCCTAAAAAGACGTGAGATTCATTAATCATTTCAAAGATTTAGTAATGATTGCTTAGCCACCGCAATTATTACACCTTTCTACTTTAATCATTACTTAGCCGTCGCAATTAATGCATTAGACCTCCTCGGATTTAGTGCCGACCAATCAAAATTCATGCACCCAATTTTGTTCCCTAAAGCGAGAACATCGTGATTACCCGAATCTTCCAAAATCTAGTTCCGGCCAATTACATTTCATGCAAGTATCCTCGTTTCTCGATTCGAGGACGCCTTGAATTTTGAACCTCCTTTGGTGTTTTTCGAGGAGCCGCCATTATAAATTTTACCTTTTTCGGAATTTGTACCAAGTCTTGTCGCATTTATGACGACCAATCACATTGCATGCAATCTTAGTTTTAGAAAATCCATGCAACCTAAAAGTTTGAACCCTTGAACCGCGTGCGTGATCTTGTACTAACCTAGGCCAATTTCCATTTTTGGTATCCGAAAATTCCACACTTGTTTCTTGCCGAATTTGTTCATTCAACCTTATTTTGTTAAAATCGTGTGCATAGCTTCATGGAATCCTATCCCTAGTTTTCATTGGCTGGCCGAAAATTCCATGCTTGATTCTTGTCACTTTGCACACAAAATTAACACATTTCTCCTTGCTTTTGGGAGCTAGAATCCGTGAGGATGGTTTCAAATATTCATAAGTCCCTAAATTACTATTCTCCTTGAAAGTTTGCACCCAATATTCCTTTGGACCCCTCACCCTTTACGTCCACTTTTGCACCATGGGAAACATGCAAATTTAGAAGCACACTAAACCAATTTCAGCAAGCAAAGATACCCCAATTGGCCACCCAAAACCGTGAGCACTTCTTCCTCACTTTGCATCCATCACACCACCAAACACATGCAACTTTCTCTCAATCTCACCCATTCTCTCAAAGACTAAGCCGAGAGCCACCATCCTCTCAAGCACTCTTTTCCCTTCCTTTTCTCAAGGCAAAAACCGAGAGGATCAACACTTCCAAGTTCCTCCATTTTCGTGCAAATCTCTCAAGGTAAGCCGAGATTCCTTTCCCTTTCTTTTTCGTTCAAGCCTTGGGAGTTTTGTCCAAGAGTTCATCTTTTCATTCCCTTGAGTTTGGTGGTTTCAAAGGACATTTTTGGTGGAGAATTTTGGAGTCTTTGGTGCAACCTTTTCTCAGATTCAGCTTTGCACTTGAAGATCTTGGAGTTCAAGCCTTTTCTTCGTCCATTTTTCACGTCCAAAACAAGGCAAGGGGGAGTCCTCACCTTGCTTCAATTTATTTGCCATTTTCTTTGTGTTTTTCGTGATTGTACCATGAAAGCTCTATACTTTGCCTCTTGGAAATCTTTGGTGATGTGAATGAATCCTTGCATGATGGTTTTGGAATTTTCTTGCCTCAAAGTCCTAGTCTTTACCCTTGCATGTAAATTTACCCTTAAAAGTTACGATTTTTATGATTGCACGCCCATTTCTCTTTGAACCTTGTCTCGGTTTTTGACTTGTACCTTGCTAAAATTTTGTTTAGAATGCTTCCAATACTTGAAATGGTGATTCGAAAGTGTGTGCGTCCATGGCAACCCTTGCATGTTGTTTTCCATTTGGAAAGTCTTGATTTTTCTTCTTGCATGTGTTAGATCTTCAAAAAGTTTCCATTTGTTGGCCTTGCACGTTGATTTCATATAGTGGATGCCTCGGTTTTGATCTCTTTGTGCTTGCATTCTTGTTTAAAATGTACCCTTTCTTTGGAATAGTAAAGTCGTGACCTTGCATGGCTATTTGAACCTTGTTCCTTGTGTTTTTCTCCTTGAATTCCATATCTAATGAAATTGGTACTTGGATGATGTTAGGAAGTGAATGCATGTTCATTCTAAAGTGTGTAAGTGTAGAAATTTAGAGGAATTTAATGGTATTTAGGGGCTGGACAGAACGCTATTTTTTAAGTAAAAGGTGGATTATCTCTTGTAATTTGATGTGATTACCTTTGGAAATGATGTGTGAACATAAGGCAAGTGTCTTACGAAAATGTGTTACCAAAACTTGGCCTTGCTTGCCTCGGTTTTTATCCTTGGATGGCTAGATTATTCCAAAACTTTTTATAAGAAATTTCCTTATATGCCTTAGTTAAAATAAGGTTTTGATCAAAGGAGAAAGAGACTTTTACTTGGCTGAAATTTAGGAAAGTTTACTTAATGTGTGTAAAGAGACGTTTGGAAAAATCATGGTAAGAAATTGTGTTTTGTTGGTGTGCATTTTGCTGTATGATGTGAAGTGTTATCATGGCAAGGATATGTGAAAACTTTGATTTCTACCTATGTGTGACGTGCTGGAAAAAGTGTGCATGATATGAAAATATTGCTAGCTATGCTTGGTATTTCTTACGTGAAAAATAGTGACATGTGTGCTGAAATGTGTTAGTGAAATAGTGGTTGTATGGTTTAATACATGGCTGAAAATTATATGAATTGCGTGCTAAGAGTCATGAATGTGCCATGAACTCACCTAATAGTTCAATCATGCATCATTGCATCTCAATGGAATGAAATCTTGATAAATTTGATGAATGTGGAAAAAGTGCAGCCTTGACATTAAAAGTGCTATGATGATAATGAACTTGTGCCCTTGGGGCTTGGAAATGGGATTGAATTGTGGCTTGATGAATGGATGAGGTGAATTATGTAATGAAACCGAGAATGTGGAATGGTTGGTGGAGTGTATGAATTGTGAGGAAAGAAAGAAGAACCAAGAGAGATGATTAAGAGTGTTATGAGTTTGCTTGAATTGTTTAAAGGATTAGAAGGAGCTAAGATTGACCAATTTTCCTTGATTGAGTGTGAAAAACCGAGAGGTAAAATACTTAGAATTTATATGGATTAGTCTAATTAATTAAAGGATTAGAGGGAGCTTAAGTTTGGTTAGAATTTCTTAATTGGAGAGTGAACAACCGAGAGAAGAAACCAAGTGAGTGTGGAACTTAGTGAAAATTATTGGAAACTTAGATGGAGCTAGAGGTTAATTCAATTGGGGAATCATTTAGGGTGAACCTTGAATAGCGAGAATGTCAAAGTAAAAAGTAAGACTCGATTCGAATGATAAGTAATGAATCGAATGGATTGCCACATTGGAATGTATTTTGCTGCACTTGAATGACTGTGATTGTGGAATCTATCCACGAGAATGTTTGAAATACCATGGAATCTATCCATGTGATTAATGAGGCTCATGGAACCTATCCATGTTTGCTAAGCCATTGGCTTGTGTTGTGTATCGTTCTATTTTATTCGATGCTATGCTGCTGTGCTAATTTTGATAAAATGAGAAAACTATTGAATAAGACTAAAGATGCCACCTCATGCATCATTTCATTGCTCGAAACGACTCGAAGGCACTTACAACCGCACAGCTTGAAGGTGTCGTTGGTTCGGTCCCGAGATTGACCTACAGGGGGTGGTGAAAGGGGATCTGGAGACTCAAGTGGTAACAGGTAAGAGGCGCGCCTGCAGCCGAGTCATGATCCACCTGCAGACCTTAGCCAAACCCGACAAGGACCGCGCATTCTATGGTTGTCAGGTCCATTCCCGAAGAGACCCACTGAGGGGCCAAACACCATTGGTGTTCTTTGATGCTGAGCGCATCCGATATATGTATAAATTTTATACTGTTGTGCAGAACGATGCAGGGAATGGAGTCCTCCGATCGCCTTTCCGACTCAATTGTTGAACTCTATGGTACCAACTGGGAGAGTCGCCAGTCATAAAGGATGGGATCCCCATGCATTCATATGCACATTATTGAAACATGAGAGAATATCTCTATGAGGCTGAAACTTGCATCCATGCATCCTATGCATTACTGTTAGGTAGTGAATTGGTTGTGATTATGGAATTCCTTGTGAGTGCTAGTATTGAGTATTCGTTTGATTTCTTCCATATATATCTATATGTCCTATGATGATGGAATGCCCTGATTATTCTGAGACTGCTATGAATTTTGGTGATTGATCTGCCTGCGCTTGAAATGCCGCCTTCCTTGGGGTATGGCAATTATATGATGTTTGTGTTTGGAGAACTCACCCCTTGGATTTGTGTTGTTTGTATCCCTTTTCTATATGTTATAGATGGCCAGGCACAGCACGAGGGTGATGGCCCTTCCGTCTGAGGAAGACATGTAGGAGTTCGACGCCGCGACCCATCAGAGTATCTTCCGTGGCTTCGCACTCGTCGTTAATGGGAAGTATAGTGGAGGCTCATGGATCACTGAGTATGTAGCTGATACCCCTGCTGAGATCATCTTTTCTGCACCCCCTGGAGACCCGCAGTTACCTTACCCTGCTCCACCCATTTCTCTATCACCCACCTTTGTTGATCCCCATACACCTACCCCTGTGACCGCACCTGCACCTGTTGAGAAGGATGTCCATGTGGTGGAATCCTCAGTTAGGTGCGAGGCTAGACCTTCCTCTCCACCTCCTACCTATCCACCTCCTCATTCACCTCTTGCCACCTCCCGTTCGCCTCCTCGCGCTGCTGGTTGGATTGATGATAGTGATGGAGAGCCTTCTATTGCTGCCACATCTTCTTCCCCTACCTCTTCCGAGGAATCTGACTCGATAGGAGATTATGCTCCATATTTTGTGAGATTGGGTGATGAGATGATTTTGTATTAGGGGAACTGCTCTTAGGGAGTCAGATTACTTTATTTTATATGCCTCTAACTATGCGGTTTTATTTGAGTACTTTGGATTATGTTGCTAACTATTTCACTACTTTATCGTATGGAATTATTCAGTGATGTCGAGATGTTGATGTTATATTATTATGTTATAATTGTTATGATTTGAGGTAATGAACCTCCATGTGAAAAAGGGAATGTCGAATGCAATAATTTGTGCACGTTAACTCTCTTTACAAAATAAAAAAAAAAAAAAAAAAAAAATAAAGTCTCAGATTTTGGTGTTTTCTGAAAATAAAGTATCAGAGACATATTTGACTATGTTAGTATTTTGGGTCGTTACACTGTGTGGGTCATAGTTGATAGGCTAACCAAGAGTGCGCATTTCTTGCCAATTAACATGACCTTTAGCTTAGAGAAATTAGCAGAATTGTACATTAGAGAGATTCTCAGGTTACATGGAGTACCTTCTAGTATTATCTCTGATAAAGATCCTCTATTCACTTCTCATTTTTGGCAGAGTTTCCAAGAAGTTATGGGTACAAAGTTGAGGTTGAGTTCTGCATATCATCCGCAGACAGATGGTCAATCTGAGCATACTATTCAGACCTTAGAAGACTTATTGCGGACTTGTATCGTAGAGCAGAGGAGTAATTGGGAGGATATGCTTCCTTTGATAGAATTCACTTATAATAATATGGCAGAAGGTGTAGAACCCCTATCTGTTGGTTCCAAGATGGAGTACATTTGATGGTTGGCCCTGAAATGCTGCAAGAAACTAAGGAGAAAGTTGAACTTATTAGAGAAAAGCTGAGAGCTACCTAGAGTCGACAAAAATCTTATGTTGATCGACGCAGAAGATCCCTAGAATTTGAGGTTGGTGATCATGTATTCTTGAGAGTATCACGCATTACAGGTGTGGGGCGAGCACTAAGAGCCAAAAAGTTAACACCTAAGTTCATAGGACCGTATTAGATACTACATTGTAGAGGACTAGTAGCCTATGAATTAGCGTTACCACCTCAGTTGTCAGGACTACATAATGTTTTCCATGTGTCGCAGCTAAGAAAGTATGTTCCTGATTCGTCTTATGTAATTGAGCCTGATGTTGTGGAGTTACGAGATGATTGGTCTGTGGAGGTCCCAGCTGCTCGTATCGAGGACACTAGAGTTAAGGAACTTAGAGGCAAGTCTATTCGGTTAGTAAAGGTTGTTTGGGACCTAATAACAGGTGATGCCACGTGGGAGTTAGAGGAAAGAATGAGAGAGTTGTACTCTCATCTTATCTTTGAGGGATGAAATTTTTTAAGACAAAAATTTATTTTCGGGGGGAGAATTGTCAGGCTTGTGATTTATTATTGAGTAATCTATAATATTTTATACTTGTTAAATGTTAATTGAAGGATTATTTGGTATTTGAATAGATTTAAATAAAGTTTGAAATTATTTTTAAAAAAAAAAGTGAATAGTACCGTATGAACAGTGTCAAATTTTCAGTAAAACTGCCTATGAACAGTACAAACCGCGTATGAACAGTAAAAACCGCATATGTACAGTGACCACTGACGTCATCAGTGACGTGACATATGCGTACAGTGCACATACAGTACGTGTGCACAGTGTTTTCAGCGTGAATAGTGTCCTAAATAATGTTTCCGTCGATGAACAATAATTTCGGCGGTGAACAGTAAATTTCAAAAAATTTCTATGAAAAAGGGGCTCCACACAAAATTTTCATTTCTTCACTTCTATTCAAGGTTCCAAGGCCATATACCACCAATTTCTCTCATATTAAACCCTCATAAACTTAGATTTCTCGCCAGATCTGAGATTCTACGTCTATTCTAAGGGATTTAAAGTAAGTTTCTTTAAGTTTGAAGCTAGATTTACCGTTCGTTTCTCTTCTTTTTCTCTTTCTCATAGAAGTTCATGATGTTCTTAGGAGAAACTTCGTTCTATAGCCAAATTTTCGGTGAATCTTGCTATAAAACAAGTAATATTTGGTAGATCTAGTATGAATATCGTTCTGAGGTAAGGAGAGCTTACTTTAACCTATGAACTACATTTTGAACGGTTTAGTATGCTATTTCAAAATGTTTTGATATGATTTTGTTAGATCTATTGAATAAAAGCTATTTTCTAAGCTGTAACTGCTGTTGATTGATTTAAGATGCTGAAATTTTGGCTGATCTATTATAAACTTGCCTTAGTTGAGCTATTAAAATAATTTTAGCGGTGTGCATTATGCTGAGATATATGTTTTGCATCATTATAGAGCCGAGTTACATGTTTAGGTGGGTAGACGTGTAACGGTAAGTTCATGCTGAGCTGTTGTGCTGTGCTGTGCTGTCTGGATACAGATACCAGAATAGGTTGCTCCCGGACCGACTCGGTTCCTTCTGAATTACTTAGGTTGTGAAACCAGTTGGAAACCGTTTTCATGTTGTGCATTAGATGGGCTGGTAATGCATGGGGCTGTTTGCTGTGAGTAATATTTTGTTATATATATATATACGATTTTATTTTATTTTTGTAAGCTCATCCTTGCATTTCTTTCTATGTCGTTGTGTGCGTGTGTACTGCGATGATCGTACGATGGTACGTGAGCAGATGTAGCAGGTATTGCATCTACTTCACAGGCTGAGGGGCCAGTGGAGAAATGTTAGAAGCTGAAGTCGAGTAATATTGTATCAAAGTCCTTTTTCCTTATATTTTGAGACCTTATGTAGAAGGAGTTACGTAGTATAATTTTGTGTATTTTGAATATTATAAACTAAATGTAATACTATGTTGATCTGTTGGATATTTGTTGTAAGAAACTTTGTTTTATTTTGAATGAGAAGTGAATTTTATACTTATATTCTCTATTATTTACCTATCTTAAATAAGAATGTGTTGTAGAAACAATGTTCTCGATTCCTTATAAAAGGGGTCGTGACAATTGAAGCCTTCTTTGCACACACTCATCCACCCTAGAACACCCTTGTACCTAATTACCTTGTTCCAACCCATGATTTCTGCCAAACTTAGTCTACCAAACTATTCTTCTTCCCTTAAGAGACAAATTTCTTTTGAGTTGCATCAAGAGTGAATGCAAAAAACTAAGTTTGGGGTGTTGATTTTGACAGTAGTTGCTTGAGGACAAGCAAACTCTTAAGTTTGGGGTGGTGGACATTATACATGTTAATAATACATGTCAAAAATCCTTGAATTTGAAGAAAAGAATGATTGCCAAAGTTCAATAAATCACAAAAATGAATGAATGAAAATGGGAGAAAAGAAAGAAATAAAAGAATAAAATAAAAATAAATATAGCAAGGTATTTTGATTTGAAAAAAGATTGCACATAATGCAAATTAATGAAAAATACATGATGAAAGGATGCTTCAACCTCTCAAGCTACACCATTTGTGACCAACAAGTCCTCTTGATATGTGATTCATTATATCTAGGCAAAGGAGATTGAGAATATAGGCAAGCATATAGTAGGGTGAACTAAATTGCATGACTTGAGAGGAAACACTTAGCCTAAAAATTTATTGAATGAAAAGTGAAACACTTTTTCAATTATGAGCTAGATAATTTCTTTGCATTATGTGATTTGCATGAAACCTTGCTAGATTTCTATTTCAATTTAGTGGAACTTTGCATAAAAATAATTGACAAAGAGTGTGATTCCTTTGTAATTATGAATCTGTGATTTTGTAAATTTTGGAAGTGTCAATTAGATGCAAAGATTGGAATGAAAATTTTGAGAAATTTTTTTGGATAAATCTAACTCTTATTGCTCAAGTTCCTTGAATTGTGATTTGCTTGAGAACAAGTAAAAGTTTAAGTTTGGGGTTGTGATGAATCCACATTTTATTGAATTTTTACTCACCTTTTTATTGTTCTTTAATTGAAAAGATAGACTTAGAAAGTGTAAATAAGGTGAAAATCCAATTTAGGTCAAATATCATAGGTTTCTTAATTTTTGATTAATTTATATTGATTTATATAGGTATATTTTGCAATTTTGATCATTTGAATAATTGTGCAGGAACTTCTAGACTTATTCCATGGATTTTTGGCTTTTGAGAAAATTTGAGGTGAAAGTAACTACTTTCATATGCCATAGTAGTCACTACAACAAGCAAATTCCAAGGGCCAGACCAAAGTAACTGTTATCACATGCAATAGTGGACACTGCAGGGAGCCTAGAATGTTGCATTATTGCGCATATCTACAATTGTAAATGATAGTAGACACTATAGAAACATCTAGATGATGTAGGGTTGCGTGTGGCTACCTTCATTTACAATAGTAACTACTTTATAAAGGAAGGAAAAGCCCTGGGAGTTGCGTGTAGCTATTATCGCAAACGATAGTAGTTACCAAAGAGGACGTCAACTTCACTATAAATAGATTTTTAGTAATTAGGGTTACGGACTTTTGACACTTTAGATTTTTTACCAAATTAGGATACTTTGCAGAGCTTAGGTCAACCTTGAGTGATAGAAAGGGTCTAACCTAGGGTTTGATTTCATTCTCCACTCATTTTTCTTTGATTTTTACATTGATGTTATTGAATTCTCTTTACTTCTACTTTGTAATTGTGAGAACCATCCTTATAAAGAGGTAAACCTTTTGTAATCCTTAGTGAGTTCACGTAGATTCTTGAATTTTGAATGTTAATATAATTCCTTTTCTTTCATGAATTTCTTCTTCCTAATCTCTTGAATTAAATTAATGTTTGAATGAGGTAGACATTGTGTAATTAACCCTAATTTGTTTTAATGAGATTCTAAATTTGGGTTGCTTACTTCAAGATTTATTTCGAAGGTTGCTTAATCTTGGGATAGGAGATTTGACCCTATTAAATTGCTTAATTTCATGAGAATTTAAGGTTGATTTTTGCTTGTTAAATTAACATAATTCTAGATAAGAGGGAGAGTATTAAATCTTGAGAGGAATAGGGATAGAACCAACATAAATGAACTAGGGTTTACTACTTTTTATTGATTGAATTTTATAGTTTCACTTCCTGCTCTTTATATTGAATTTGGAACCACACAAAAACCTCCCATTTAATTGCTTACTTAGTTAATGTTTTTAATACTCTTATCTTTCTTTTTCACCAAAAGTACTGGTGCTCCCCAAGGTGACATGCTTGGTCTTACAAACTGCTTTTGTAACAGATCCTTCACTTGCTTTTTCACGTCTAGTAGAACATGATTGGATGACAAACAATCCATTCCCAGAATAACATCAAGTTGAGAAAATGGCATACAAATTAAATCTATACTGAAACTCATACCATGAATCATTATAGAACAGCCTAAGCATAGGGTAGATATAATAACATATGGTAGGGAAGATATTGGCAGTCTAACACAATTCACACAGTCCATAGAAACAAAGGAATATGTGGCACCAGAATCAAACAAGACATCACAAAGTCTATCTTTAATGATGCATTTATTTTTTATAAGGTCATCAGACTTGCATGCCTCAGATCCACTATTGGCGAACATCTTGCCTTGCGCATTTGGCTTTGTCTCACTGCTTGCTCTGGATATAGGCTTGTTGCTTCCACTCACGCATCCACTCCGTTGTAAAGCTGACCAACAATTATTTGCAAAGTGTCACATCTTCCATAAATACCATAAGTCGATGGTGGTTGGGGGCAATTCCTCACAAGGTAAGGTCCTTCGCATCTGAAGCATTTTAGTGTCCCTTCGAGAGATTAGAACCACTGCTACTACCTCCACGACATACAATCCCTCGTAAATAAGATTGAGTAGCACCAGAGTACGGTCCTCTTCGAAATCTTAGAGGCCTTTGGTCCTGCCTAATTGGCCCTCTAATTCTAATGTCCACTGATTTTCCTTTAAATTTGGCTTCAAATATCTGGCACTTGCTAACTAGAGTTGACAGATCAGTTAGTTGGAACACACTGACCGTTGCTCGGATCTCAGGCCTCAACCCATTCTCAAACTGGGCACACAAGTCTTCATCTCCATCCTTATGCTGAAAATGAGGTCAATACTTCATTAGCTTGTGAAATTTCGCAGCGTATTCTCCCACAGACATGTTTCCTTGCTTCAGCTCAAGGAATTTTCTAGCCTTTTGATTCTTCCAATCTCTTGTAAAATAATTTCCTAGGAAGCTTGCCTTCAATGCCTCCCATTGCACGTACCTTTCTTCTTGGGGCAGAGTCTGACTGACAAATCTTCACCAGTCCTCCGCCTCCCCATTTAGCATATAGGTGGCATAAACCACGTTGTGCTCCTCGCGACATCCCATCGCATTGAAAATCTTCTCAATATCGGCCATCCATCTCTAGGCTCCTCCGGATTGAACTTCCCTTCAAACTTCGAAGGATTGTGTTTGGTGAATGATGGAGCCCACGATACTCTGCTGGCTCAGCATCTTGGTTCTACACTAAAGTCTCCAAGACTTGTGTCATGCAGGCTAAGATCTCATTCATAGCACCAACAAGTCTACCTCTACCAGCCATAGTTTTAATCTCAAGAAATTCAAATAAGCATATCAACTTCTATTCTCACACATTTTACATCTAGTTCAAATAATGCAAACATTTTAGATAAATTAAACAATCCACAATCAATAGGTTGTACTAACAAACAATTACTTCACATTCTTATAAAACAAGAACATACAACACACAACGTCAACGAACTAGTTCCATACGAGGCTGGTTTGGATGAACTACTTTGATGCTAAATTGTAACATCCTCAATTTTTATTTCTCAAATTACAACAATTATTTATATATAACCAAAATAAATATACATCGATTTCATAGTCAGGATAGTATGGAAAGAATGTACAAGAAAACTTAAACTTTTCTACAATTAAAGCCATTTACAAGGTTTCATTATCAACATAATATGATGAATAAAGTGAACTATAATTTAATAATTATAATCTTCCAAAGTAATGAGGGAATTATATATGATAAAATTTTACTTATATGTAATAAATACAGTAATTTACAAAACGTTCATTAAAGAGTGTAGGACTTATAATAACAATTACATAATAAAAAATACTAAGTCCCAAAGCAGTCATATTCCATATTCAAAATACTAAGGACTAGGTACTAATCATCACTATGTCATCCCTTAATCACCGCAAGATTCTCAGAATCTAGATCCTCATCATCTTCAAGATAGAGATCACTAGAGTCAGCAATGACCTCAACACCCGTGACCCGCTCGAAAGTAACTCAAGTCGATCTTCCGAGATGAATATGGTCATGGTAAGTGCACAAGTAAGTCACAACTACCAAAGTCCTAACCATACCTCTATAAATATATATGGACAAGGTGTGATGGATCCTATTATTTACAAGAAAACCTAAGGGAATATTATAATATAATTCCATTTCCAAAATATAAATATAGTTGGGTATATTATCACAATCTATAAAAAACTTAAAATAACAAATTTTGTGATACTCATTAAATACATAACTTAGTCTATAATGTACAGAACTATCTATTAGTCTAATTCTTTCCTGGGGTGTCGTCATCGTGGTTCCCTGAAAATTTTAGTAAGGATGAGCATTTATTATACTAGTTTACAAACTATAATACAGGAAATCATAGTTGTGATATAATAGAAGACAATCATTTCCATAACCAATTAACAAAATAACAATATTCATAGTCACAACACACGCATTTGTCGCATATCATTAAATTCTCTCCATTAAACACACACTCCAATGCACTGTGATCACTGAAAATAATGCCTCCAACATTTGTTGAGGTTTTACTCAACTAGGTAAATAGTCACCGGTTAGCCCTTACACACAAATACAACGTATACAATAGTGTATCTTTATAACTATTCATACTAGATTCACCCTGTACTTTATATTCATCCCACATTCATTTCATTCTTCAACTAGAAGATTGTGCTTAATAAAGCTCTTCTAGACTAAGTCCACATCACTTATCTCATCTTAATATGGTTTCAATCATTAAGTCATTTAGACTAGTATCATTAACCCTTTATCACAGTTACAAAATTCTCATATATATATATATATATCTCGACATATAGTACTCTATGCATTTCAAATCAACAAATGTAGTATCATGTTTTATCACAACATCTCATTATATATTTCATGTAATCGCAACATAATCACTTAAGCCAAACAACCACACACATATTATAAATTTTCCTTCACAAATCCCATTGTTCAAACATATAGTTTCATACAAATATCATGTAATAATGCTTCTATGAGCATAAAATACGTACTTTAATAAAATGATAATATAAAGCTCTCTTTACCTCAAGATGAGTATTCGGAGAGAGATTGATGGTTATAGTTCAACAATAGAAGTTTTCCCTAGGTATCAAGAGATATCCTTTAGAAATGAAAACAAGAAAAACGAATAGAGAAAATAAAGTCGAATCCAGAGAAACTTACTTGGAGTCGCTTAGATTTGATGTCCATGTTTGGACTCAAAGAGCGATCAGAGTTTGAAGAGGTTTTATCTGAGAAGAGAGGGTGAGAGTTTAGAGAAAGTTGAGAGAAGGTGTGGACTCGAAGTGCCCTCAAAACATGTGGTTTTGGGCTTTCAGTGTCGCTTGAGCAAGACCCTTTACACCAGAACTCTAATAAACACTCATTCATTCAATTCAAAAGTCCAATACCACCCAATATTAAAACAATTATCAATAAAATAAATAAATAAAAAGGGGTGTTACAATGTGTACTTCACGGAGAATGAGCAATGGAGGTGGAATAATGCAAAAATTATGCTAGTAGCTGACCTTTTGCAAAATCAAGATGAGTTAGTTGATGATGCACCTATAAGAGGCAATAGATTGCTTTCAAATATTTATGAAAGATGTAAAGTTACAATCCTAGAACTTCCTGGATATTGGGATGCAAAGGAAAATAAAAAATAAAGGGATGTGATAAATCCAGATTCTGATAGATTTTTAAGTAGTTTTCTAGGATCTTTTTAATAGAAAAGAGTAATTTAAAGATGAAAACTGCACAAAAATATATAATTTTTCAATAAATTCAAAATTTTCTTTTAGTAATTCAAATTGTTTGAATTTAATAGAATTTTGATGTAATTTTGTTGTTGAAATAAATTTGTAGGAAATTTTGAGTGAAGGCATTGAATTAAGAGGTCAATATGGTTGAGTATTATCACTTTGAACACAAAAAGTTTACACTTCAGATGCTTGAAAGACAAATAAAGGAGAGCATATGTGACATCCAGGTGCTAGGCGAGGGCAGGAGTGATCGCCGGTGCAATGTGACACAAACAATGAGCAGCTCCCGATAAGGGGCACATGAATGAATCAAACTTACACCAGAATGAGAGGGATCCAAAGATTATGTAGGTATGGGACTATATAGTTGAGGATAGCTCAAAGGAATTGATAAGACTACCTATACCAACAAAATGCATTTACTTTTCGGTGGCCTATTACTTAAGAATTCCAAAGTTAAGCATGCTTAACTTGGGGCAATTATAGGATGGGTGACCTAGGAAGTTCACGAGAAGTGTGTGAATGAGGACAAAGCACACTAAAAAGTCTTGTGTTGGTTTGTGGGGACAGTCATCAGTCCCGAATAAGTTGTCAGACTGTTACATAATTACAACATGCAGTACATTTCTCATTACAGTTGTGCTCCTTGGAAAAGATTTAAATCATTTATTACTCAATAAATTATTTAGATGTCGTAGATATTCAGAAAACACATGCTATTTGTCTAATCACATTCAACATTTAATAGAAACCAAAGCACACCTAAAAAATCAAACATGCATACACGTACTTACGAAATACACTAGGACTCCCCTTACTGTAGTTTATATGTGTATTAAGAGAGGATGAAGGTGCAAGGACTTTCTTCAAGTAATAGAGTTTTGACTAAAAAATCAACAGCTCATGAATTGGTCATCAATGAACAAGGAGCTAAGAGTGAGTGAAGTATCTTTGACAAATGGGATTTGAAAATAGCAGCCTCAATCTCACAATACTCTCAATCTTCTTATAACAAGGTGGTAACGAAAAAAATAGGATGTGATGAATTAAGTGCCTATTTTATATTCATGCCCTTTGTACTTAAAGGTCTAGCTACTTGGCTGGTACTGTCCTTCCCTCTTTTCCAATTGAAATGTCACCTTTCATGACGAGTTAAGGTAAGCAAAAACCACTTAATTGAAGCAATTAATGTAGTCGTGTCTCTCTCTCTCCCTCCACTATAGCTTTTTGAATTTGGTGACTCTCTAATGTGTCAATTCTCTGCAGTGTAACTCTTGGTCTAATTTTTGTCCAGTACATTTATTCGTAATATAATCTAGTAGAGGAAGAGTTTGGGAACGAAAGAATCTAGTGCAGGCTAGCCAATGTGAAAGATTTGCATAATAGTACAAAAGGTATTAATTGAGGAGTGTATGTGAATGGCGGTTCATCACTTTGGCTTGAGAAGGTGATTTACAGTTCTAGTCTTTTGGAGTACTTTTATTTCTTTACAATTTAATGCAGAGGGTGTTGTAATTCAAAATGAATAACTTATTAAGGGAATAAACGAAGCATGCCAAGGGGACTAGCCCGGATTGGGCCATAAGGTAGCATAAAATTTACGCCCCATCTAATATATGGTTCAAAGGCCATGCATAATTTATTTTGCATCTTTTGGTGTGTAGTTCTAGGAAGAAACTAAGGGTCCTTAGCTGTGGGGTGAAATAAAATAAAAATAAAATTAAAAGGAAAGATTACATACAAGATCAAGACAAACTCATCGTCCAAGGAGAGATGAGAAAAAGGTCTAACATTCCCATTGATGAATGCATATTTTACTAGGTTTTTAAGTAGTTTTTTAGGTTTTTTTAATAGAAAATGTAATTTAGAAGGTGAAAACTGTGCAAAAATATAAAAAATTCAATAAAGTCAATATTTGTCTTTAATAATTCAAATTGTGTGAATTTAATATAATTCTGATGTAATTTTGTTAGTTTGCAGGAGATTCTAAGGTAAGAGTCTTGAGGATAAGGATTGAAGAAGATTCAATTGAAGAAAGTGGAAGATTTGAGCTTACAAAATCAACAATAAAGTGATATGTACTGGGCGTAGCAACTTTGGGTGCATAGAGTTAACACTTTGAAGAAGAAAATTCATGAAGATCAAGTGCATAGCAACTCTAAGTACTGAAAGTGAACACTCCAGCAACAGAATTCATGAAGAGCCTGCATGCAGATTTTAGTGTACACTCTAAATACTGAGAGTAGCCTTGCGCAGATTTGAGTGTACACTTTAACTACTGAGAGTAGCCACACGTAGATTTGAGTGTTCACTCTGGTCACTTAAAGTAGCCACGCACAAGGCTTATTTGCACAGAACACATGCGCATGGACACTCTTACACTTGAAAGTGTCCATGCAACAGAATTTTAAAAATCACTTTTAAGTGTCAACTTTGGGCGTTAAAGTTCTTACTTCAGCCTTAGAAGCTTCTGGAAGGCTTTCTACATTATTATTCTCAGTGATTAAAATCTTAGCATGAAAGAAGGCAAGAAAAATTATAAAAAGCGATTGAAAGTTCAAATTTGGAAGTTTTTCTCATTTTTTCATTTCTACCTTAGGAGAGTTAGAGAGGAAGATTGAGGGCGACTTCCAAGCTATGGACCTTGAGGAATCAAGCTAGGGATTGGATTTATGAAGAAATTTTGCAGCTCCTCTTCTCCTACTTTTTCTCTCTCTTTTTATTTTAGAAACATGTTCTAATTTTTTTTTGTTAAGGATTGATGGATCCGATTTTGACATTGTAAATTGATTGTGGATCTAGATTTGAAGACTTTAATTGTATTGAAATGCTTAATTCTATCCTTAATGCAATTGTGAACTAATCATTCATTCAATTGAACTTAGAGGAATCTTCATCAATGGAAATAGAGTTTATTTCTCAAATCTAAATTGAATGTCAAGGTTATGGATATTTTAGGAATAAGAATTCATGATCTTGTGATCTAATACAATGTTTGATTGAATTACACCTAAGAAATTAGGGTAGTTTAGTTAGATATTAGGATCAATGAGGCAAGGAATTATCCTTTGATTAATCTAGTGAAATTGATCATCAATCAATTAAGGAACTTAGAGTTTAGTTCTACTTCAGTTTTGCAATTGATAAAGAGGTGAAATCAATCTTAACTTCATTCACATATCATTCAATTACCAAATTCGTAGTTCAATTTTGCTGTATTTTTCAGATTTCTGCACTTTATTGCTTTTGTTTGTTAAATGATTCAAAACACTTTAAATTCGTTTGGCTCAACTAGTTGTTAATTTGTGAAGCGATAATTGATAGAACTAATCCCTGAGAAAGATACTTGGGACTCATATTGATTTTCAAATTTTATTACTTGCTACAAGTACCTAGTACACTTACTAGTTAGTTCTCTCTAATTTTTTTGTGACAAGTTTTTGGCGTCGTTGTGAAGGATTATTTACTTTCAATATCATGAGTAGTAGAAAGATAATTAGATTGAGCATTTCTTTTTGTTCTTTTGCTTTCTAATTTTTCTGCATAATTTTTTCTTGCATTTTGTGTAGTTTTCTGCATAATTTCTGCAATTTTTTTTGCATAACTTTGTTTTTCATTTTTCTGCATAATTGTTATTTTTATTTTGCATAATTTTCTATGTTTTCTGCATGTTATGTTTTGTAATTTTCTACATAATTTCATATTTCATTTTTTCTAGTTACATATTTGATTTGATTTTTATTTTCTTTCTTTTTGTATACAAGGAAAAACTGAAAAAAAAAATAAAGTTGCTCTATTGTTTGATGGCAACCAGCATGTATCAGAATTTTCATCAAAGTCAAGTTACAAGAACAGAAGCTTATGAAGCAAATGCTTTTGAAGCTTTAATTGATAATTTTTGAGCTGGAGTTGCCCAAACTAACCCCTTGGTGTGTGATTTTTATAGTGAAAACTATGTGCATGGAACCTATGATGTGACTGCACAAGAATTTCAAGATCAAATCATTTATGGAGGAAATTTTCAAAGACCTCAATCTACCTTTCCTCCTGTATATCAATATCAAGCTAACATAAGTAAGCCATATTATGATTGTAATCAACAAATGTCAGCTGCAACAACACCATTCTTCAGTCCTCAATTTTCACAGACTTATTTTCAAGCATCATATTCTCAACTTCAAAAATGACTGCAACCCTTACAAACTCCTAAAAAAGGAACGAATGAACTTGAAGAAACTTTGCTCCAATTCATGAAATTTACTCAGTCAAGTTTCAAGAATCAAGAGGCATCCATGGAGAAGATGGAGATGCAAATAGGACAAAATTTAGAACAATTGTTAAAAAGGAATGATGAGAAATTGCCTAGCAACACCATTGTGAATCCAATAGAGCAATGCCAAGCTGTTTTCACAAGGAGTAAGGTGGAAATTTTAAGTCATAAAGTTGCTGAGAAAGAGAGAGCATTAGATAAATTTGAAGAAAACAAGATTCAAGATAAGTAACAAGAGGATTGCAAGGGAGAGCAGTTAACAATTTAGAGAAAGAAGAACCACAGGACAGCAGCAAGACACAACTGGAAAGAACCAAAAAGCAGTTGTTTGAAGATGCATTTAAGCCGATAGATGAAGCTAAATACAAGAAGCTTCCATTTTCTCAAGGAGTGCAGAATTTTAAGTGGGAAAAATAGAATGATGATTTTACTATAAAAGAAGTCCTTGCTGCAGTAACATATCAAGTGGATGAAGAGGAGGGAAGAAGCTTAATGAGTATATCAAATTGCTAGAAGTCCCTCCACTTTTATTTCTTCCAGGTTCTGAATTAAATGAAGAACTGCAAGTTAGTTTAAAGATAGAGCAAGAGCCATTATCATCAAGATCATCTCTTAGAATCAAATATCAATAGGCGTCAAGCTAATGACGTTAAAAGAGCGTTTTGTGATAGGTAACTCACACTTCTTTCCCTTTTAATTTTGTTAATTTTTGGTTTTTGATTTTATTTTTCTGCATAATCTGAATTTCTGGTTGCTTTGTAATTTTTTTGGCAGAGAAAGTATCAACATACAAGGGAGTTTTTCGAGGTAGCTTGTTGTAATTTGCTGGAACATTAACTTTTCTCCCAAAAAGTGGTTATACACAAGCTTAAAGGGTTTGCAAGGGTTGTTTTAATTACTAGAACATCCATTTTTCTTGCTAAGAGTAGTTACATGCCTTAGTGTAACCACAAAAATACTTCATCATCATTTTCTACTGCTTTATAAATATCTTCCCTTAACATTGAGCATTTAATTCCAAATTTTTCTGGGCATCAAATCAGTTGCATCACTTCTACATTGCATCTGCACCTTCAGTCCAGGTAAATCTCTATCCAACTTGCATTTCTGATTTTAGAGTTCTTATGTTGGGGAATTAGAGAAATGTTCATTCTTACTCTTGAGTGCATGACGTCTGAAATTAATTTTAAAACTGGGCAATTGGTTGAAAATGTGAGAGATTATAAGGGACATATTTTCTGAATTCGATAGAGATTGATGAACTCATGGAACTTTCATACATGAATGCCTTCAATTCTTGATAAATAGAATTTCTAGTGGTTCACCTCTTGATTCATGTGCTGAATCATATCATATTTCCTGCTTAACTAAACAAAGAAAACATAAAAATATGTAAATGTTCATAATTGTTTGTGTATTAGTTTTGTTTCTACATTTTTGTGATGAATAATTCATATTTCTTCTTCCATTTCTTTGTTTCTGATTTTTGAGTAAATATTTTTTTTGAGTACTTCTTCATGTGATTAGAAATTAGATTAGGATTTTTTATTTTGTATAGATTTGAATTTTAAAATTTTGCATGCTTCTGAATTTTTAGTTTGTTGGAGTAATTGATTTTGAGTTTTCATAGAAATAATTGTGTATAATCTGAGTCTTGGTTTTGTAGGTGTTGATTGAAGTAGCAACGAATGAGACAAAGTGAGTGCAATTGTGTCTAAAGGAGTATTCACCATCTAAGTATTCACTTTGAGGAAGCAAAGTTGAGGCGTAGAAGCTGTTTTCATGGAGTTCACCATTTAAGTGTTCACTTTAAGCACTTAAAGTGAACACTTAATTGCTCATAACTGTGCACCTTACCTTGAAGTTAACACTTTATGCATTTGAAGTGACTATACAAAGCTTTTCTCCATGAATTGCAAGTTCAAGACTTGCGTGTTAACACTATGTCCACTTAAAGTGTTAATGCGCATAGGTGTTTAGTGAAAATCTGGAAAAAAAGAAAAAAAGTTTGCGCGTTATCACTCTATCTACCTAAAGTGTTAACGCGCAACTATTCCAAGCGCCACATTAACACTCTATACACTTGAAGTTAACACGCGCATTATTTTTGCCTCAAGTATCATTTTAAGTGTTTGCTCTTTCCATTTTAAGTGAAAATGTAGAACACCCAAAACCCTAAAAACTCAGAATTTCATCAAACCCTACCTCTAAAATAGCTTTTACTGCTCGTTTCTAACCATGTGCTTGTTGATTAATTTTAATTCTCTCATTTGCAAGTACGATTACACATTTCCTATACTCTAATTCTAGGTAATTCTTCCTCCAATTTCAAAATTTCTAACTAGGGTTCTTGAAAGGAAAAATTGGAGAAAATTAGTGAATCTGAATTGAGAATTGATTCTGTGAAATTATTGATTATATGTGTAATTGAAGGATAATGGGGTTGATTCCATGCTGAAATTGTATTTAATTAAATTTTGACCTTGAATTAGGGCTTTATACTTATACATGTTGCTATGTTAAGTGGTCTGATCATGAGGCTTTTTTTCTGAGAATTGTATTGTGATTTGGCTGCATTGTGATGCTAGAAATTATTGCAAATTCACTTTGCATAATTCTAAAAAAATTCTCTGATAATTGTTTGTGCAGAGATGGATTTCATAGTGAGTTTTTATAGGTGCTAATGTGATTTTTAGTTACTGTAATGAAATGATCATGATATTCTGAATTACTAATTTGCTGCATTGCACCTCACTGCTCTAAAATTCAGTTGCTTAGCATTGAAATTTGATTTGGACTACAGTCTAATCACAGTGCATTACATTCCCACATTGCACATGTTATTTTGGAACTTGAAAATTAAGTATGTATATTGTTCTGCACATTGAACATTACTAAAACTTGGTTATTTGAGCCAATTGATAATTGATAAATGATGTATAAAGCTCCAGGATAGTACCTTCTCTATATTATAAGTCAGAGGAAATTGTATATTTTGATAATAACTTTCGATACAACATTTTTAAGGCTTTAAACTTATTCATGTTTACACTTAATATTTGGTTTCAGCTGAGAAATGGCAACTTGCTTCAACACTCTTCCAAAGACAAAAGTGGATGAAGATGAGGAGGAGAGTTCAAAAGAGGAAGATACAGAAGATTAGCTTAGGATTTTATTTGTATTTCTGTTTTTAATTTCATTATTGTATAAATTTAGTAATTAGGACTTGAATTTCTACAATGTTCAGTAGTTACTTTTCAGTTGTTAAGACAATTTTGATTACTTTCAGTTGTAAGCAAATACAGTTTTATATGCTTTTATATTTTGCAGTTTCAGTTTGAACAATTTTTCTGATTAATTGATGAAAATTTTGATGTTTTGTGCAGACCATGTTCTTATAACACAACACTCAAGCACATGGATTTTGACACTTGGACAAGCTGCCATGAAAAGGGGGTGAATTTTGTACCTCTTACTTCATGAGTTTAGCTTCACACTCACTAAAAATTTCTAGAAAACACAAAAATATTAGAATAGATTTTGATTTAATATCTTTGAATAAATTGAATTAGAATTACATTTCTTTATATTTTATAAGTTGTTTTTCCCATTCTCACATGATTGTCACACTTTTAATTTTCAAAATAAGGAAGTTTTTACCATTTTGTGCATATGGATTTGTAAGGCGATTTGTGAATATGACTGATTAATATTAACACCTTTATTCCAATGGTAAGAATTTGAACTTTGCAGAACACATTCTTTCATGTGTGATTGATCATTATTTTGCTGCACCCTCTAGAACTTGCTTTGTTTCTTGATTGAATATGCAATTTTACAGGTCTCACATATATGATAGAGGTCTTCTTTGATTGTGGCTAGTTAGCCTAAATGAACCTACCTTTGTGCTTGAATGTCCTAGTTCACCCCCTTTGAGCTTAATATCCCTTCCTTGATTTTTCCTCATTACAAGCCTTGATGAAAAACCATTTTAACCATCCAAAGGAAAAAAAAGCATATTGAATCTAATCAAGGATGAGTTTAAAACTAAGTTTAGGGTGGCATCCAGATTTCTATTGCTTGAGGACAAGCAATGTTCTAAGTTTGGGGTGGAGAATAGCAAAGCTATTTGAGTTATGGTTTCAAAAGGAAAGAAATAAAAAGCAGTTGTGAGTTCAAATGAAAAATATGCAGCAAAGTGCTGCAGAGAAAAGAAAACTAATGAAAGGAATGAAAAGAAAATAGTGAATGAAAGGAAGAAACAAAAATTTAAAATTTTGCTGCATGAATGAACATTATTGTTAATCTGAAAAAAATTATGTTTGCTGCACAATCGAAAGGATGATTGAAAAGTACTGCAGTTCCATGTTAGTTTTAAGTTCATTCACTCAAAATGTCTCTTTTTTTTATATATCCTGAATTGTTTCCCATTTTTTTCAACACCTACCTTAACCTCAACCTCATTATAACCTAAAAAAGTCCTATTGATGTGTGATTGACTGTATTTAAGCAAAGGAGATTGAGAATATGGGCAAGCATATGGTAGGATGAGGTAAAGTTGATGATCTTGAGGGTAAACACTTCTGAGTGAGAGGGAAACATTTTCTTGTGAGTGGTAATGATATTTTTCATTGATGTTTCACATGTAGCTTTGTTGTTCATTAGCTCATATTTGTAAGATTCTGCATGAAAGAATTTTCTTGAGTGTGACTTTTATTGTAATTGAATGCATGAATGATTTGTTGAAGGATAATTGGAAGGAATGATGTGGAATAAAGAATTCTGCACAAACTAAAGATAAAGTCAGTGTAAAAAGATTTTCATTGTTGTTTTAATCATGCATTGAATCCCATTTGGTGTGTTTTGGTTTGCTTGAGGACAAGCAAAAATCTAAGTTTGGGGTGGTGATGAATGCAAATTTTACTAGGCTTTTAAGTAGTTTTCTAAGTTGTTTTTGATAGAAAATGTAATTTGGAAGATGAAAATTGTGCAAAAATATATAAATATTCAATAAAGTCAATATTTGTCTTTAATAATTTAAATTGTGTGAATTTAATAGAATTTTGATGTAATTTTGTTAGTTTTGCAGGAGATTCTAAGCTAAGATCTTGAGGATAAGGATTGAAGAAGATTCAATTGAAGAAAGTGGAAGATTTGAGCTTAAAAGATCAAGAATAAAGTGATATGTGTTGGGCGTAGCAACTTTGAGTGCATAGAGTTAACACTTTGAAGAAGAAAATCCATAAAGATCAAGTGTGTAGCAACTTTAAGTACTCAAAGTAAACACTCCAGCAACAGAATTCATGAAAAGTCTGCGCACAAATTTGAGTGTACACTCTAACTACTGAGAGTAGTCACGCTCAGATTCGAGTGTTCACTAGTCACTTAAAGTAGCCACACGCAAGGCTTATTTGTAATTGAATAATTGTGACAGCAAGATGGTTTAATTATAAGTATACTAAGATATAATACAAATAATATATAATAATAGTAACAATTACTGTTGTTTATTAAGGAAGCAATTAACGTCAACATGTTATGGCACATAAAAAGAAATGAACAAAAGTAGGAGGAAAAGAGAAAGGGAAAAAAATCTCCTTCAAAATATGTCAAAAGTTAATGATTAAGACTCTTATATTGTCCTATTTTTTTAGGATGTTACAGCGTAGGCACTTTTGTCACAAATAGTGAGAACTGCAAAGAATAATATGTATCAATGCAATGCGCAAAACTACTTTTAGAGTGAAAAGTAATTACTTTGTAGGCTTTTAGAGGAAGTGCATGGTGCATGTGATCACTTTTGGGATCAAAAGTAATAATAAAGATTATTTGGAAGAATATAATGCACATGACCACTTTTAGTGGTGAAAGTAGCCACTTTAAAGGATTTTTAGACAAAAAAATAGTGTGCATAAACACTTTCAAGACTAAGTAGACACTTTTAGGAGTAAAAGTGGCTACGAGCAAAGCTTTTTTGTGGAATTAAAAGTGTGTGTAGTTACTTTCAAGACTAAGAGTAGCTGTTCTAGATACTGTGTTTGTAGGAAGCAATGTGCGTGATCACTTTCCCACCAAAAGTGATCAAGCCAGAAACGCGAGAAAATTTATAAATAGCTGCAAACTCATATTTTAGGGAGCTTTTTCTCAAAGTTTTTTTTTCCTTTTTACATCTATAGAGAGTTAGGGAGAGAAGATTGGGGGCGAATTCCAAGTTCTAAATCTTGAGGAATCAAGCTGGGAATTGGAATCATGAAGATCATCTTTAGTTTTTCTCTTTCTACTCTTTCTTTCTCTCATTACTTTATAATGTTGTTCTAATTCTCCTTTGTTAGAGATTTATGAATCCGATTTTGAAATTATAACTTGATTGTGGATTTGAACCCTAAGATTTTGATTGAATTGAGCATTTAATTCTTTCCTTAATGTAATTATTGGATGAACTAGATAATTGAATTGAATTTAGAGGATTTTCATCAATCGAAGTTGAGTTAATTTCTCATATCTGAATTGAATGCCAAAGTTACTAATATACGAGGAATAAGCATTCATGACCTTGAGATCTATTAATTTCTAATACCTAAGACAATGTTTAATTGAATGACATATAGGGTAGTTAATTGAACATTAGGATCATTAAGTCAAGGAATTGAACTATGATTAAATTAGTAAAATTAATCATAAATCAATCAAGAAACTTAGGAGTTCAAAACACATTCAAGTTTGTAATTAATGATTTGGTGAAGCAATCCCTAACTCTATTTCATATATCATTTCAATTTTAAATTTGTAACTCTATTATGCCTTAATTTCTGAAATTTTGCACTCTATTACATTAATGTTTCATTGTTGAACACATCTCTAATTTAGATTAGCTCAAATAACCTTTGCTTTGTGAAGTAGTAATTGAATGAACCAATTCTTGAGAACGATACTCAGAACTTAAGATTCTAAATTTATTACTTGCTACAACCACCTAATACACTTGCAAGTTATACCTCTAAGAGAATGACAAGATACAATGCAGAGGAGCTTGTCATGATTGATAAAAATTAGACTTGAGAACTCGTTAAAAAACCTACACACAGAAAAGTCATTGGTGTGAAGTGAGTGTTTAGAACAAAGCTGAATGCAAACAACTCAATCAACAAACATAAAGCAGTAAATAGGTATGCTTAAATTTTTGGAGTAAATTTCTCTGACACGTTTGCTCTATTAGCAACGCAAGATACCATAAGGATGTTGCTAGCTATTGCAACACATATAGGTTAGAAAATTTGCCAACTTTGATGTCTTGTTAGCCTTCTTGACTGAATATTTGGAGGACTAAAGGCTTCATTGTCAATGAACATGAGGACAAGATCTATCTATTAAAGAAGGCCCTATATGGTTTGAAGCAAGCCCTTGGGAATTGGTATAGCAAGATAGATGAGTACTTAACAAAACTAGACTCTGTTAAAATCTTAGTGAATCCACTTTATACATCAAAGGTGATCAAATTAACTTCATTATTAACTCTTTGTATGTTGATGATCGCTTAATTACTAGAAGCAATGTTGAACTTATTCAACAGTTCAAGGATGATATGATGCAAGTGTTTGAGATGACATACCTAAGAGAAATGTCTTGTTTTGTTGGATGGAGGTTAAACAGAAAGGAGGTAATATCTTCATCTGTTAAAGGAAGTATGCAAATGAGATCCTAAAGAAATTCAAAATGGAGAACTGTAAAAGCATGAGCACTCCTATGTGTCAAAAGTAAAAGCTATGCAAGGATGATGGTTCAAAAGAAGTGGAAGAAACTCTACAGAAATTTAATTGGGTACTTAATGTATCTCACTATAAGACCATATATCATGTTTGTTGTAAGTGTACTGTCAAGATTCATGTATTGTGCAAAAGAATCTCATTTCAAAGTAGAGTATTGAGGTATCTTAAAAGGACCTTAAATTCAAGTTCAGCCAATCAAAAAATTTTAGGTTGTAAGGTTATTATGATAATGATTGGGCAAGATCTTTAGATGACATGAAAAACACCTCAAGCTATTGTTTTAGTTTTGAATCAAAGATATTCTCTTATGTTCAAGAAAACAAGAAATTGATGCACAGTCTATAATTAAAGCAGAATTTATAGCAGAATTTATAACAGTCTTGACAGTGCTAAATGACTTGCATTTAGAGCAAGAGACAACTATTGAGGCAATGGTAGACAATCAAGCAGCCATAGCGATCTTTACAAATCTAGTCTTTCATTAAAAAAAATAAAAAAATAAAGCATTTTATCATCAAATTATTTTTTCTTGGAGACATAAAAAGGAATAGTGCAATGTGCTTAGAGTACTACAAGATTAAAGACTAGCTATCAACTATAATCACAAAAATTCTTCCAAGAAGCAAGTTTGAGTTACTAAGAGAGAAACTTAGACTCACCAACCATTAATACAAGGAGTGCTGAACATGTGTATCAACAATTGCCTCATTTTCAATTTTTATTTTTTATTTTGCTAGCTATTTGACCAAGTTTTTAAGACTATTTCTTTAATTTTCAATTACTCAATTACATTCAATGTTAGCAGCTATAATTTAAAAAAGTTTGTTGTTTTTTAAACTTCTTTCTATTACAAAATATGTATTTAAACATAATACTATTCAAATAAAAATACATGTTCCTCTTCCTTTTGTTTTTAGTGAGTTACGCATACTGCTTTTCTACTAACACTTTGCATTTGGTTATGCCAAACCCGTATCCAAAAAGGTATATAAAACTTAGCAAAGATTATCACCGGCGAACAAGGGAGCACAATCTTAAGGGACATATTGCAAGCACAAATTGTGTAAAATATTAACACAAGTCGGACCACCTATTTAAGAAAAGAAAAAAAAAATCTACTCCAATGGCACACGTGAAGATATTCGAAGGGTATGTAAAAGTGAATCTGTACAAAAAAAAAATTACCATCACATGGTCTTAGTTACCAGAAGCAAATTTCCAATTTACAAAGACAATTATTCACCAGTCTGACTGATGAGCCAAACTGAATGAATGAGCAGAAATGGACCAAAGTTTACAATATTGGGGATCTAACCTCCCATCTTGGCAAAAATTTGGATGGGAAGTACCATGTAATCTGGCAGAACTTTAAGCAACCTCCTGCAGAGATTTCTTCTTGTCTACTGATAATCTAGCAACATCTCGTAAATTATCATTGGGCACTCTTTCATTAAAATGATCTCTGAGAAATTCCACAGCCATGAATGTAAGCGCTGAAGCTGGAATATACCACGTAATCCTGGGAATGCTACCCCTAAACATCCCCTTCACGCCTTCCGTAGCCCATATATTGCAAATTGCATCCAACCAACCAGTATACCTAAACGACAATGTTAGAAAGCAAATTACCATCAATTTAGCTTAGTGCATCAGAAACACGACCACTCCACTGGCAAGAAGACAGCCCTGTTTGTGAGTTTGATAAGAAAAAAATGTTATTCACAAACTATCATTCTGTAGGTGCCAATTCTATTTTGGAAAGTCAAACTCTGTATATGTGCTCACGCAGATCAGTTAATAAAGAAATGTGACTGGTATCCTTGTGGCAGGTATTCATCGTACATAACACTAACCTGCTATCGTATAGTTACTATAGGAATTAATACCTCAAAGTTGAACCCTGCACTTGCAGTCTTGTTTTAACAACATCCAAAGGAGTGGTGAGGTATGCACTGAGACCTGTTCAATTATAGTGAATAATGCTGAGTTTTATTGTAGACGAACATTCAAGCACTTAGGATTAAAGGCAAAGCACAGGACATACCACCAGCTAATCCTCCTAAAACAAGCCCCTCAAATGTATTATTGACATGCCAATTTGGGCTAGGTATCCATCTTTGCTTCCCATATTCTGTAACATCTTTCAAAGCTTCATAGAACATGACCTATGGAAAGAAAACAATTGCATGTACCAGTATTCGAAAGCACAAAAAAGAAAATTGTCGGGGACTTATTTCCCCGGAAACCAAGGTGATCACAAACACAGTGCATTCACTGCAATTGACAGTAAAAAATGCAACAAATTCTTATCCCTTATACCTGAGAGGTTAAAGAAAATTTTTAACAAATCACAATTTTACATGGCTGGGGACTATATACAGAACCATATTTAGCCCGTGTTTGCTGTAAAATTTCTCCATCAAATTATCAAATATCAACCATTTTCAGTTGCATGGAAAACAAGGATAAATGCTACCAGCATTTTTTCTTTGCTGTCTTTTGTTTAAAATGCTCAAATAATTTACTACGAAGAAAATATTTTTTCCAGATATTATAATTTCCATGATAATACAGATTTGAGGTACATATAATATGAATGTAGTGTTCAGATAATACTTTCACTTTACAATTCATCAAAAGTCATTTCAAATGAAAGAGTTCACAAATGCGATATGGTAGGCTTTAAAAATAATGAATTATCAAAGATAATATGAACTTAAAGCTTACACTAATATAGTAATATCACTCCAAACAAATTTCATAAGAGCATTCATTTAGCATTCTTTTAGATTCCAAATATACAGGATGAAAAATATGCTTTTTAATCCCAGAAAATTGTTACAAATAATCTCCTTGGTTTTTCCAAGTGCAATGTCTTTTAGATCTAAAATAACATTAATATTTATTTAGTGCTGAAACAAGTATCAGACCAAAAAAGGAAAGAGCATCAACATACACAAAGGTTGCAATATGGTACGAGTAAGAACAGAAGATCAGCACCCTATATCAGCTCTATGAAGACCATACTTGAAAGTGACAAATAAGAAGATGCCTTAGTCATGTAAGACAATGGACTTTTAATCAAAATGAATAGGGACCAAATAAAATGTTGTAATGTACTTAAATGAAAAAAGAACATAATATAAAAGCCTGAATGAAGTAAAACTGTGTGGGTTATATATGATACCATTAGGCCAGCAAATGGAACATCCCTTGCCAGTGTAGACAAATATCTGCACATACGTGAAAAATAAGGAATTAAAATTATGAGACCAAAAATAGAAACACATTTAGAATTTAATAACTGACTCATTACAAATGGATAAAGACTCATTTCACAGCACATTTCCTGTTCAAAAACTCAAACATGAAAATATACAAAACAAGAATAAATCATGAAAAGGATGACTTATTGGTACGTAAGATACTATATATTATCTAGTGCAGTTCTTTTCAAAACTACTAAATGAGAAAGAGGGCCTCTGTTATTTGTGAGTTGACAAACACAAGATTCAATCATCAAAAGAAAATTAGTGTTTCTAGCATATACCCTGCATATATGCCCTTTAAGCCCTGCGTTTTCCATATTGAGCTGCCAGCATGGAACATCCCTGTATAATAACCATACATTTGTGTGCTAGGTTTCATTGCAATTCCATCCTTCATGGCAACAGAACTCCAAGATGTAATTGTGCCTTGAATTTGCATGCGTTGCTTGATCACTTCACATGGAACATACACAAAAGAACCTAGAGTGTCTCCTGAAAATAGAGAGAAAAGTAAAGCAGAATTTGAGAGCTTTATTGCATACACAAAAGGTTAAAATTGTCATAAATCATGATTACAAAACCTTCAAATTTAGCAACAACAATAATAAGTCAAAAAAGCATGATGACATTATGGTAGAGCTTGGTCAAACATTTTTTGGGCTTCTCTTCTTAAAAAGAGAAGCTAAGTCAAACATATTTTTTGATAACCTATAAAAAATAAAAGTAGGCATTTTTTAGTGAAGGAAAGGCTAATTGGAGAAGAGTGTACTTTTACAAAGAAGTGGAGCCAGAAAAGCTAGGCCAATTGCTACCTATGTAAATATGTTGGATGCGCATGACCACCATTGATGTCCAAAAAGGAAAACTCAGACAACATATTATAAGTTACTTAGAAAATTATACATATACGAAAATAGAATCGGCAGTATGTATCAGAAGAAGTTATGGTAGGAAAAAAAAAAAAAATTGGCATAATCAGATGGATTACATTACAATGTGCAATTGCTTTCCTTTACATGGTGAGTCAAAATGTACAACTTCTCAAAATCAGAAAATACAAAAGCATTACCAATTTACTGTTAGGTGCTTCAAATCAGCTTACCAACAGCTCCAGCAATGAAATGTGCCCAATGGCCCCTAAGGCTAGGATGTGAATCCTCAATCCACTTTTTTGTGGACTCTATGACACCAAAATATGTTGCACCAGTTGCAAGAGATCCAGTAATACCAGGTGTTACACCCCTGTAAAAGCCTACAAAATATTAAATCAATCACAAGGTACACATATTTTCAAATTAATAGTTCAAAAGTGTATGTTAGAAGAATCATGAATAAGTTTAAATAGAGAAAAAATAAGTATAAAGGTTATCAGTCATCTATCAAAATGCATCTTGATTTTGATCATTTTGCATCCAAAATAGGCTTTCCAATCAAAAGCTCTCGCTAAGCTTTTCTGAAAGGAAAATAAATTAATCCAAACATACAATAAATGTCATTTAACATGAGGAAATTTCGTCGTTAAAAACCATAAAGAAAATCCATAGCAGGAACAAAAATATTAAATGATCAAAATAGTGTACCTCTGAATCCATCAAGCTGCCAGACAGATCGCACCATCTGCAGTATGTTTTTCTGGTTCTAAAAGAACAATGATGTTAACAAAGGAGAAAAGGTTTAGATGGAACCATATATGATCAGAAACTTCTTAAATGTGTGTGCTATTTCTAATTTATCTATAGGCGGCCATTATACCTGAACTCCATTTAGAATAGCTTGACTTTGTATTCTAGTTTTAATAGTATCCACCGGATGCATCATTCCTTCCCCAAAAGCACCCGCGACAGCTCCCCACACAAACTCTCTCCATACTTCCACAATATCATAAGGTAAGAAAATTAGTTCTATAAAATTTGATTTCCTAGCGACAGTATAGCTTTGCTACGGAAGGATGAATGAGAAAACGAAAGAGGAGATTAAATGATAAAAAGGGCACAATGCAAATAGATAAAGTGTCAGTTCCAAATTTTCTAGGAGGTTTATATTATACCTCTCCCAACCAAAACCCAAATACATAATTGAATCAAGCTCAGCCTACACTCACAATACAACAAAAACAAAGCCTCATCATACCATCTGAGGTCGGTTACATAAATCACACGATGTCACTAAACTCGGTTGAAAAACAAATTCTCCAAGATATTAATCAGTCAAAAACAATTGAATTGAGCTCAGTCTACACACATAGTATTACTATAAATTTTAGTATATGCATTTATCTGTTTGGACATAATGCTAGGCCTAGCCATCCATTCCACGAATTATTTAAACCAAGCTTGTAGGTATTATGAGCCATAATATTGGATCTCACATAAGCACATTTCCAGCAAATAACTTAATCGTAAAAGCGCAACAACAAACCACACACTTTATGCTAATGCCACGAGGCCAAGACTCATGACTCAAACAATCATATCTAAATTTGTCTATTAAAATTCTTAATCACCCGTTGGAATGTGGAAAAATCAAGTATATTTATGTGCTTTGGGTTCGTTTCATAATAATACATCACTTGGACATTAGATAGATGATTTCTGCCAATAATTAGTAATTTATCTTAATGACCATGGAGATTATTTTTTGCGCTCTTAGTTACAGAATTTGAAATGCTGAGAATAAAAGAAATCATATAATTGTTAATTAGCAACTCGTTATTTTTATTGATTAAATGAAACCTAGCAGCGAGTAACATGCATACGAGTGAGACTGTCTACGGAATCAACGGCTTACCAAAGAAATGGCCATTCAAAACATTCTTCGAAGCTTGAGCTTCGCTGAAAGTGGGGCTCTGAACAGCCATTGAACTAGTAGCTAGCAACTTCTTGTCTAGGGTTTTTGTAAGAAAAAGCTGCAAAATAAATTAATTTAGTTTTCTTATATAATAACTAGTAAACATCAAAAATGTTAAATAAAAATTTTGATTATTTTTAAAAATAAATTATCTATAAAAAATAAATATAACAATTAAAATTAATTTATATATGACTTTAAATATTATAAATTTTAATAACAATAATTCAATTATAAACTAGTAAATATATTTGTATGTTACATAAATTTATTTATATTATTTATTAAATTATTTTATTTTAAAATAAATAAAAAATTATAATGTAAATATAAAAATTTTATTATTTGTAATAAGATAATTGTTATAAGGAGTGTCTACCATATTAAAAGAATATAATTTTTAAATTTAAAAATAAAATATTAATTTTAACTTAATAATTTTTATAAATATTTATCTATAATATATGCATGCACTATATATAAAATAAAGAGTTTTATAAATAATTTACATGTAATGTATGAATTTTTTAATCATTTTTACATCAGCTGTTTTAGTTATGTAATAATTATAATAATATTAAAATTTAAAATAATAATAAAATATATTCATTTAATTCATTATTTTTCATTAATCAAATATTAATTATCAGTTTTTAATAATAAAATTTAAAATAAATTATTAATATGAAAATTTAAAATTACTTTAAATTTTGTAAAAATAAATACATTAATATGTTAATATTAAAGTTACAAACACTAAATTAATATTAATTCTTATTCATTTTATTGTTGGACATTTTTATTTAAATATTGTTAATTAAAAAACAATTTATTAAAGTATGGTGTTTTTGAAACAATTTTTCAGTCTAAGGTGATTTTGCCACGTGTGCATAATTTTTGCTAAAATAGCTGGCGAAATATAAATTTTGTTAAAATATTTATTAATTAATTTCGTCATATAAAACGCGAAACAAATAAGATCGAACCACGTGTTAGAGAACAAATAGTTTTGTCAGTCAAAAGGCAAAATTAAAAGTCAGCTTCGCCACTGCCAACGTGAAACTAACAAGAGAGTGACACATGTCGTTAAGAGGGCACTGTTTCGCCAAAGAAAGTGCGAAAGTCATAAAATAAATAAAAAAATTTAAAATGAACGGTTGGGGAGCATTTTAGACACGTGACTACATCGTAGCATTTTTGCTACTGTCATGGCAAAATTGTGTTTCGCCTAACCTATGAAGAAACCATTCAGTAAATGACACATGTCCGGCTGTTCAGAGACGGTGCCCACCCTTCTTCCCATTCTCCTCCATTGCGTTTCTTATTTTTTCATCTTCCCGTCACCGTCATCCTCCTAAAACCGATGATTGAATAATTTGGTTTTTGCATTATTTGTGCTAAAAATTCTCAAAATTTACAAGTTTATTAGAAGTAATAATCATTATTTCTATTTTTATATGTTAATTTATGTTTTATATGTTCTTAAAAAATTTGAAAAGTTGAAAATTTTGAATCATTAATTTTCTTGTAATTTTATGCAGTGAGTGAAATGCAGTAAAAAATTGGGCTGAAAGTTTATTAAGGTTAGTAAAATAATTTAGTAATTTAAAATTTTTCATTAATTTGTAATATGTTTTTAAAATGTAATATTATAATTTCTTAAAATTAAATTGTATATAATATGTTTGTATAATATTATTAATCATATTATATTTGTTATATATATATATATATATATATAAGAATAGAAAAAATACAAAATTAGTTAAATCAAATAATATAATTCTGTATTTAAATAATGATTTATATTTAGTTTTATTGTAATAAATAAATTGTACACCTAATTATTAATTTAAGTATAATATAAAAATTGTATGAAGTACATGTATAAATTGTAATTATTTAAAATATAAAATAAAAAATAATTTGTTTGTAAATAAATAGATTTATTTTATTAAAAAGCATAACATTATTTATATAAATTTTAGTATAAACATTCTTTTATTTAGTTTAATTGTAATAATTAATTTTTACATCCATTTAATAATTTGAGTATAATTTAGAAATTTAGATTTTGTTATTATGCAATTCTTGTAGATTTAAAATGAATATATGATAAAATAAATTTAAAAAACAAATTGTATCTAAATAATTATATAATAGTTATAATATTATATGAAAAATAAATATAATAATTATAATACATATATAATAGTAATATGTATGAAAATTTAGATGGTGGTATAACATTAGTGATATTAAAATAATTGTTAATGTAAATGTAATATAAAGTATGTATTAATAATTATGTTAGAAAATAATGAATTAGTATTATTGAAATGGAAAATTAATACTAATATGTTTTTTCTTGTATAGATGGCATCATCTTCACGAAAAAGTAGGATTATTAATCCTGACTCAAAAGATTCATCACTTCTTCGGTTTTAGAGTATTCATGTTTCTGAGCATATTTGGGATACACATGATCACCCGATTTTGAGGGTCAGGAAGAGTCAAAATATTCCTGGTGGACTTGTAACATCCTACATTTTGATTTAAATAAAATGAGGTTTGTTAAAGTATAAATTGGAATAGATTTGGATAAAATTTATATATTTTTATAAAAAAAAAAAAAAAAGTGAACAGTAAAACTGCCGATGAACAGTAAACCGCATATGAACAGTGAAACTGCCTATGTACAGTGACGATGATGTCACATCCGCGTACAGTACGCGTACAATCCGTGTACAGTACGTGTGCACAGTGTTTTCAGCATGAACAGTGACCACAAACAGTGTTTCAGGCATGAACAGTGTTTCCAGCGATGAACAGTAAATTCTGGCGGTGAACAGTGACTTTCAAAAATTTTCTATAAAAGGGAGTTTCACACGAAATTTTTATTTTTTCACTCCTATCCAAGGTTCTCAAAGGTTCTAAGGTTATATTTCACTATTTTCTCCCATAGTAAACATCCTAAACTTAGATTTTTCTTCAAATCTGTGATTCTACGTCCGTTCTAAAGGATTTCAAGTAAGTTTCTCTAAGTTTGAAGTTATATTTACCGTTCGTTTCTCTTCTTCTTCTTCTTCTTCTTCTTCTTCTTATAGATGTTCATGATGTTCTTAGGAAAAACTCCGTTCTAGAGTTTAAATCTTCGGTTAAATCTTTGTAAAAGCTCTGTTTTGAGGTAAGGGGGCTCTACTTTATCATTTTGTTATGTTTATTACTTGTATTCTCATGGATCTTGTCATGTATGTGATTATATGTGGAATAATCCTTGTTTTATGAGAAATAATCAGTGAAAAGTGAGAATAATTGGCTGTTTATGTGATTTTATAATGAATACATGGTGAAAATGTGATATTATGTTCAATTAGGGCATGATAAAGTATATTGAGGATGGTTGATATGATTTTGTGATATGAAATATACAACGAGATGGATGTTTCATGTTTGAATATATTGTGTTTCATGTAAAAATGATGTGTATTGTGAATATGCCATGGTTTGATGTATATGATGAAAAAGTATGTGGAAATATGACAAAAAATATGTGTGAACATGAGAAATGGCATATGTGAACATGTGAATATACTCGAAAGACTATGAGATGGAAAAAGGATATGATGTAAATAGTTACAGAGATACACTGGGAGAGTGGAAGATGGAGACGATATGGAATATCTTGGGAAAATGTAGGGTGGTGAGTGACATTCGGGATTGTGCACGGAATATTGTGTTCGAATGCACCACATGGCCACACACTCGTTTCCCGACTTGACTCCTGACCATTACCTTTGCTAAGGGGCTGTCTATTACATGCGTTGTATCCGTATTGCATTGGGCAATCCGGCGACTATTTACATGGATGTGTAAGATCTCGGGATAAAGGCATCGGATAACTGTGACCACAGGGCGCGGTAAGCGCGGATAAAAGTAAAAGAAATTGTGAATCTATGGAATGTAATATGTGTTGAGATGAGAATATGCTTTATATGACACCGTGATATGTAATGCCATGATGTTTTCTTTAATCGTGATAAGATGTGTTTTGTGATGAATATGTGTAATCTATGAGTGGTAGGGTAGAGACTCACCCTTACACAACATTTTTCAGGAAACCAAGACGAGTAGTACCAGGTGTTACTCTTACAACTGTTGTTGCACTGAAAGTAAACTGACTAGCAAGTGTACTAGTGTTGTTGTAGCAAGTTATAAAAAAATCTTAGAATCAAATTGAGTTCCAAGTATCGTCCTTAGGGAATAAAGTTCTCAATTACCACTTCACAAGATCACAATTAGTTGAGCTTTATAAATTTCAAATGGATTTGGTATGAATGTATCAAAAATGAAATTAGAAAGTAAAACAAAACGATTAGTACAAAAGTATATAGTAAACAAATGTAGAAAGAGTAGTTAGGAAATTGTTTCACCAAAACTTCAACATTGAATCAATAAAGTTCTGAACTTTCAAGCATTTAGATGAAATGACAATCAGTTTCACGTTATATTAATCAAAGGACAATCCCTTGCCTCAATGAATCTAACATCTAATCAAATCACTCTAATCCCTTAGATCTAATCCAATCAAATGTTGCATTAAGTTTGAGAAACCAAAAGATTGCAAGATTAAGATATCTTATCCCTAAGAAACCAATAACCTTGGCAATTAATTCAGATCTGAGAAACAAATTCAATTCCCATTGATAAGAGTTCCTCTATGATTAGTTGATCAAATTTCCATTCAATCGCTACTTTAACAGCAGAATCAATCACTCAATCCAATCCAAAACTCAAAGTTCAGATCCAAAATCAATTCAACATTTCCATTTCAGATTCACAGTTCCTAACCACAAAGAGTTTAAGCAAACATTACAAAAAGAGAAGAGGAGAAGAGAATGAACAAAGAAGAAACATCTTCAAGCCAATCTCCAATCTGATCCCTCAAGAAATGAAGCTTGGTATTCGTCCTCAATCTCCCCCTCTTACTCTCTCAAGAACAAAAACAAATGGAAAATGAAAAATGAACAAAAACTCCTAAATTCCTGAGCTAACTGCCTTTTATAGAATTCCCGCTCTGCTGGCGTGATCACTTTTTCCAGCAATAGTAATCACGCAGAGGCTAATTCTTCATTTCCACTTGCGCGTGTTCACTTGTGCTGGTGATAGTAGCCACGCGCACTTCAAAGTGTTCACTTTTGTTGAAAATAGTAGCCACGCAGAAGCTTCCCTCACTGATGTCATGCGCGTGTTCACTTCTGCTAGAAATAGTGAAAACGCAGAAGCTACCTTCTTGCGCGTGTTCACTTTTTGTGGATAATAGTGAACACGCGCAGCTACTCTTCTTAGAGGACTCTCTGGAACGCTCACTTTTTCCAGAAAAAGTGATTACGCAGAAGCTCTTCTCATTGCAACCTCTCTGGAATGACCACTTTTGCCAGCAAAAGTGATTAAGAAGCTCTTCTTCATTTTATGGTTCTGGAGTGATCACTTTAACCAGCGAAAGTGATCACTCAGAGGCTGTTCTTCAATTATCAACTTCTTTCCTCCAATTTTTGCTACTTTTCTTCTATTTTTCCTTTGATCATCCAATCCTCATGAACTTAGCTCAGAATTCCCTACAAAAGTATACTTGAAATGTCACTTTTTACATAGAAAATCAATGAATTTTAAAATAACTATGTTTAAAAGTGACATGCAACATTTTATTATTTTTTTAAGGGTTTTCTACTATTTCTAGCATGTTTTCTTTACTAATTGCACTAAAAACTATTGTAAAATACTAGTAAAATATGGATTCATCACCAGGCTCACAGTGCATGGATGGATTAGAACTGCTATAGGACTTAGTTATTTTGAGTTATGTAATGAATATTTTCAGTTCTATAGCATTCTTTTGAAACAGTTGTAAAACTACTATTTCTTTTTGTTGCTGATGAAAATTTTAGAATCTTTATTTTTCTAAAAAAAAAAAATTTTATGAACCTTATATCATTTCATCGTTTCTTTCTCATTAGAAAGTTTTTGAAAGAACATTTACTTTACCATCTAAATATTTATGAAAATTTATCATATATTGAGGAAAGAAATATAAGGTGTTACAGGACTAGAGGGTGTTCCTGAAGAAATTCTTCCACATTTGGAGTTAGCAGGGTTTATTGGAGTGGCTAACCTGTCTCAGTTTCCCCTAAACATGGGGTTGATCACTGCATTAGTGGAAAGGTGGAGGCTTGAGACGCATACCTTCCACATGCCCCCTGGAGAGTGTACTATTACTCTTCAAGATGTTGCTATTCTCTTAAGATTACGCATAGATGAGAGACCAGTTATAGCACCTACTGGAGGTGATTGGGCGCAGATTGTGGAAGACAACCTAGGTATCAGACTAAGACCTGAGCATTTTGTAGGGAGTTTCTTGAAGATGAGCTGGTTGGACGAGCACTTCACTCATATTGCTATGCATAATCATAGTCCACTGCAGATTACTCGATTTGTTAGGTCATATATATTGAGACTCATTGGAGGGTTCATGCTTGCTGATCACTCTAGCAGTAGGGTATCTGTTAGGTACTTGCCTTTACTTGAAGATTTTGAGTTGACCGATCAATATAATTGGGGTTCTGCAGTTCTAGGTTATTTGTACCGAGAGCTATGCATGGCGACCAACATTGACCGTGTTGTTACTGGAGGACTTGCTGCGTTGATTGTGATGAGGGCTTGGGATAGATTTCCTCATATAGCACCTTGTAATCCCTCATACACGTCTTTATCTCCCCTACGATGTTAGGTAAGTTGTTATTGTTATTATTATTATCTGTCTATGAATAGATTATATATAATGTTATATATCGAAAGCCTAACTTTTTTATTAAACATTGCTTGTAGATGGTTATCACCAGGAACAAGAAAGGGGAAGAAAGATGTACAATACTACAGATATTTCTTTGACCGTGTAGCAAGTGATGAGGTAATAGAGCCTACTTTTATGCTGAAATAGTTTTTTAAATTGAGATTACTAATATGGTATTGATCGTATATTTATTCCTCATATAGATTATATGGGTGCCATACAGCATGGAACTCATCAACATGCTTCCACCCATTTGTAGAGACGGTATGGATTTATGGAAGGTAGTTGTGCCACTGATATGTTTTCAGGTTTGTGAGTGGCATCAACCTGATCGAGTGATGCGTCAATTTGGTATGGTTCAGCACATACCAAGGGCTCCTTACTAGCCTGACCAGCTTCATGACCTTACTCTTAGAGGAAGGACTGGAGAGAATTGGTCAGCCAAATTTAGTGCATGTTAGATATTTGTGAGAGTAGACAGCTGTGGGTAATGACTAATGACCTCTAATATGGATTACTGAGTTCTAATTCGAAATACATGTGATGGTATGTTAGTCACACTCGTTGTTGGATGACCAGGGATGCAGCCATATCAGCTCTGTCGGTATGTTGTTATTTTATTTAATGTTTGAGACAATGACGTCTATACAAATATACAATACATTAAACTCGTATCATTTTTAGGGTGATGCGATGGAGAGATTGCACTACTTAAGCACTAATGGACAAGATACCTTTACCTTTGATGAATTAAAGGACTTGCCTGAAACTCCCCTATCACTAAAGAAGGAGCAGGATTACATATTAGAGCTTGTTTCGTCTTCAGATCCTCCAATGCAGAGTGGTAATCCATTAGATCCAGACTTACACATAGACCAGCCATGACAACAAAGAGAAGAAAGAGGTTTAGGACATCGACGACGACCCGTGCAGGCAACAGAGTGGTCTGTTCCGACTATGCTAGAGCGCCCTAATGGTGTATTCCCCATACCATCACAGTTCCCTTTCCAGCCATCGCATACCATCACAACCCCGACTTATTTCCATTCATCACAGCCCCTATCGTCACCATTTAAGGGATCAGAAGAGTCCACGACTGATGAATCCACAATTTATAGATATTTTGTCTAGTTTTTTTATAGAGTTTTAATAGGAAAAATAGACTTAGAGATTGTAAATAGTATACAAATCTCATTTAGGTCAAATATTATAGCTTTCTTAATTTTTACCTTATTTACACTAATTTTTGTGAATATATTTCACAATTTTGAGCATTTGAATAATTGTGCAGGAGATTCTAGACAAATTCCATGGATTTTTAACCCTTTGGGAAAATATGAATTGAGAGTAATCACTCTCAAGTTCCATAGTGATCACTCCACAGAGCTGATTCCAAAGGATAGGCCAGAGTAACCACTTTCAGAAGCAGCAATGATCACTCCAGAGCTAAAGAGAACCACAGTACCTGCGCGTAATCACTCTCGTGAGTGATAGTGATCACTCCAGAAAGCCCAGGATGAAGAACCTTGCACGTAACCACTTTCAGAAGTGAAAGTGATCACTCCAGTGAAGACTAAACTAGAACACTCTGCGCGTGTTCACTCTCATAAGTGAGAGTAACTATGTGCACCCAAAGTAACTACTATTATACACAAGAGTGATCACTACAGAAAGGGAGAAACCTGAGGAATGCTGCGTGTGTTCACTCTTGTTTACAAGAGTGATCACTATGAAGTGGCGTCAAACTTAGTATATATAAATTTTTGGGAATTAGGTTAAGGGATTTTTTCACACTTTTAGATTGATGTCATCCTTGGGTGACAGCCAAGGACCAATCCTAGGGTTTGATTCACAATTACTCTTCATTTTCCTTTAATTTTTACATTGTTGTCATTGATTTTCCTTTGTTTTCATCTTAAATTTGTAAGACCCATCCTCATGGAGGGCTAAACTTTCTTGTAATCCTTAGTGAGTTCATGGATTCTTGAATTCATGGGTATGAATGTTAATATAATTTCCTTTCCTTCATGAATTTATATTTCTCAGCTCTTTGAATTGAATTAATGGTTGAATGAGGGGGACATTGCTTAATTAACCCTAATTCATTTTAATGAGATTCTTAACTTGGGTTGCTAAATTCTAAGTTAATTTCTAAGGTTGCTTAATCTTAGCAAAAGGAGTTGGAGTCCATTGAAGTTGCTTAAATTCGTATGGGTTTCAAGGTTAATTCTCGCTTGCTGAATTAATCTAATT
This sequence comes from Abrus precatorius, assembly GCF_003935025.1. Lineage (NCBI taxonomy): Eukaryota > Viridiplantae > Streptophyta > Magnoliopsida > Fabales > Fabaceae > Abrus > Abrus precatorius. Next base: position 14,641,478 of record NW_020874292.1, read on the forward strand.
CAGGGGAAGAGGAAAAATATTGGATCTTAAGAGGAATGGGGATAGAATTATATGAACAAAATAATGATTGCTACATTTCATTAATTGAACTCATTAATTTCATCACTTGCTTTTACATTAAATCTGGAATCACACAAAACTCCCCTTTTTAATTGCTTTTATACTGAATGTCTGTAACATGTTTAATGCATATTTCCAACCAAAGTCATTGGAGATAACCTAGGCTTGCATCCTAGACTACATAAAAAATTCTGTATATTTTGATGAGGATTGGTGATAAATCTTTATGCAAACAAAATCTCTTTTCATCAACGACCTGATTTCTTTATGACACCTCCTCACAGTTACCATTCCCTTTTGACTCCAGGTGCCCTATACGTAACAGCTAACCCTATACCATTCTTCATGCCTCCTATGGATTCATGTATTGATCTTAATGATGAGTTTGATGTTGTTGCTGATGTAGAAGAGATTTGTCGAAATCCCCATCAAGGAGCTCGAGATAGACAGAGGCAACGCATCTTGACTCCAGAGGATCATGATCATCATGCACATAGGGAGAAGCAGCAATGAGATGTTTATTTGTTGTATTTTTCATATCTTTTAACTTTTTGCAGCTGATGTATGCTTTATTCCTATATACTACTTCAGAGTAAATACGATAAATAGCATTCTCATTAAAATTTCAAACATGTCAACACTTACAACAATTATGCATTTACATATTAAACAACATTGTTTTGTTGAGGACAATGACGTCGATTATGACTAACTTCGTTACAATGCGAATACCTTTGTCTAGTTTATGACTCAACCCAGTCCATTTCATTCCTAATACGAGTTGATTTCGATCACCCCTTACCTCTAGCTCTTTCAACATCAGGCACCAACTTCCATTCATTACTTGTAAGGATGTTGCATTCATTTCCAAACAATAAGACTAAAATCTGCCACATTCACAAAATCTCTTATCTAATATAACTGTTCATTTATGTCCACCCCTTTGCATAATTGGATTTAATGTTTCTTCGACTTCAAAACTTTTTCTTTGTATGTCATACCTATGAACTTGGTGTGATGAAGCCTCTTGTTGATTTTTTTGAATTTGCAACATGACTTTATGACAAAATATACTTCCATTGTAAAGGTCAGATATGGCTTCTTCTCCATGCTTCACAAAATATTCAACTAAACATCCATACGTGGCTTTAACCAATGTAATTATGGGTAGATTTCTAGCACCTTTAAACACCTTATTCACAGCTTCTGAAAGATTTGTGGTCATGTGACCATAACGTCATCCATCCTCATGATAACATAATGTCCATTTCTCTTTTGATATGCAATCAATCCACCTTTGTATATCTTCATATTCATTACGAAATCTACTTAACTCTTGCTGAAATATTACCTTCGATAGTGTATAACCTATACTTAGAACATAGCCAAAAAAACCTTACATTTATGTGACTAAGCATTCAATTAAGTCTAACATAAATATTATTACGTAAAATATTCAACATACCTAATTTGATAAGGTCTTTCTTCAAGGCTATATTTTTAAATCAGTGATTAAAGTTGCTGGCAATATGATGAATTCAAGGCTATACATGATATGCATTTGGAGGTTGCCACCAAATGTGTGGATTTGAGACAGCTCCTTTTATACTTTGATGTCTATTTGATATCAAACAAATTCTTGACTTATCAGTAACATGCAAACAAATCAATACCAAAAGTCATTCCCATGCTGACAAGGTTTCTCCTTCAACAATTGCAAAAGCTATTGGAAGGACACAATTGTTTCCATCTTGAGTTGTTGCAATGAGCAACGTATGACGATACTTACCATATAAGAACGTCTCATCCACTTATAATATAGGTTTATAGAATTTAAAAGCTTCATGACATTGTTTAAATGACCAGAATACTCGTTCAAATACTCTAAACCTGTTATCTACTTGATGACAAGTCACATACTCTTTCGTTTCAATTTTATAAACAGATCCAGGAGCATGTAATTGCATGTATTCTAACCAATATGGCAAGGTAGCATATATATAATTCATCTTAGTCACCAAATACTTTTACAATAGCTTTTTGCTTTGCCTTCCAAGCTTTTTTAATATGAAATTTTATATCCAAACTGAGCACAGATTCGCTCTTGTATTGATGAAATATATATTGACAGTTCTTCATTCACCATTCCTACGTAAAATTCAATTCGTCTAGTTAATAACAATTTAATTGTATAAAAAAAATAACATATATAAAATATTTATCTTACCAAGAATGCATGAACAAATTAAATCAGAATCTAGTTTTTGATGATCTTGAGAAATTCTAACATTAACACATGTATGTGAACCATCCCACCTTGTTATTTTCCACTTGTTTGAATTCTTCAACAATGAAGCCCTCACTCTCCATGGACAACTAGAGGTATAGTTTAAGCATTTAACATACAAACATGTTGGTTTTGACTCAACCACAAAATAACTTTGATGAATCTTCATTGCGTAATGTTTTAATGCATTTTTCACATTTTCTTTATTGTCAAATAACAACCCAACCAATAAAGGATCTCCTTCAACCCATGAATTGACTTCTTGACAATGTTGTTCATTCATTTCTTGATCAGGATATTCCCAATTAATATACTTATACTGTGTAGTAACATTCTAAAAAGGAATTACAGTATCTCCTGCATTATATTTTGCATAATTCTTTAGCATTAATATTTACATATTAAACTCAAAACAAACAAAAAATTACAATATTTCACATTACCTTCTAAATTTCCGTTTACTTGTATATTTAAGTTGGAATTAAACTTGCCTTCAACATCAGTAGAAGAAGAACTGCCTAACAAAATTTTTGCTTCATCATCTCCATCAATGTAACTGTCATAATTTGAATCTTCAGTATCTTCATAGACATCATTTCTAACTCCTTTATGGCAAAAAATTTATAACTTTTAATACAAATAATTAGTAATATTAATAAAAAAATATTATAACATAATTAATTTTACCTTCATTAGGATCACGACTCACAAGTGTATCATTATTTTGTTGTGAAATTGATAGATTTAAATTCATCATCTGCAATGGCACTGATGAACTTCTACCAACAGCAATATCTACATACAACTCAATAACATTTCTACCAGATTGCTCTTGAAATGCACTTATCATGCAATCAATATCTTCATCATCACATAAATCCAAAGCTATATACTATCTAATATTTTCAGCAATCAAAAAACGAGAAATTAATCTACAAATTACTTGATTATGATTAAGATTAAGTTTCAAATGAATTTTTCTTTTCAAGGCTTCAAAACTTATTCCTTATTTTATCTGAATCACTTTCTTAATTCCATCAAAGTTCACTCCTTCATTTCCTTCATATATTCCACCATTACAATATATGATAATAACAATTCCACTCATCCTGCATTTTTACAAATAAACTTTATTTAGCATATAATTTTTAACAAAATATAAAAAAATCAATACTCATTCATTAATTTAATAATATATTTAATTAAAAATAATTAAATAATAACTAATTTCATTATTAAATTTTTAAATAAATAATCTAAATAAAAATTTAAAATTTATTAAATAAAACTAACCTGATTTTCTTTGGCTTGCTATTCTCCAATGTAAAATTAGTCTTGGTAAGGATGGTTATTTATATAGATCAAGTTTTGCCATATCATTTGCGTAATATTTCAACGAGGGGGCACGTGTCAGGTTCCTAGTGGTTTCGCAGAATGAATGGTGAAATAGGAACAAAATTTCGCTACTGCAAATGCAAAATTATCCAGATTTAGACACATGGCAGGGCCCTTTTGTTTTGCTAATTTTGTGGCAAAAATAGATGAAAATTTCGCCATTACTTTTGCAAAATTTACCATAACGTGATATGTGTCAATATATAATTAATTTTACTATTCTGTTGGCAAAATTTATTTTAAAATAAAAAAAAATATTTCACCAGCTGTTTTGATAAAACCTTTTTGCCACGTTGGCAAAATCACCCCAAACAGAAAAATTGTTTTAGAAACAGCATAATTTAATAAATTAATTTTTAATTAACAATATTTAAATAAAAATACCCCATTGTTGCATTACTTTTCAAATATATCAACTAAATAATTTTTATTTAGTCATTCAACTAAAATTTAGGTAAATTATGTGGCACCCTTAAAAATTTTCAAGGTACCGTACATAAAAAATTTTAATCAATAATATTTAGACAGGTGTTTAAATAATAAATTATTATATTTGTTATAACTAAATTATATTTAAACAATTAAAAACTAAATAAATTAAAAATTAAAAATTAAATAATAATATTATATTAATATATTTTTTATATTCTTAATTATATTATTATCTTAATATATTATGTTATAACTTTGTTTATTTATAATTAATAGATATTATATTATATTCCAAACTAAAAATATTCATATACGTGTTTAAATTATAAATTTATTTAATAATAAATTATTATATTTGTTACATTTAAATAAGTTGAAGAACAGTTAAGTCTTTGAACAGGAATATGACGTAATCAAAATTAAACGAACTAAAATTTAAAAATAAAATAATAATATTATATTAATATATTTTTTATATTCTTAATTCTACTATTATTAATTTTTAATTATTTAATTATTATATTAGTATATTATGTTATAATTCTTTTTATTATAATAAATAGAAATTACTTAAATATTATTATATTTTATTCAAAACTAAAAATTTATAAATAAAATAAGAAATTCAATATAAAATATATTATAATAATAATAATAATAATAATAATATGACTATGTACTAAATAATATAAATAATGTAATTGTAAATAAATTATATATAATAATATTTTTTTTAACTTGTCATGTATTTCTTTTTTTTGGTATAAATTTTTTAGGTATGATACTAAAAAAAAATTAAGATTTAAATTAAACTATTAATATTGAGTTGTCAATCATACTAAATTAATATTAATTCTCATTCATTTTATTGTTGCATGATTTTTTAAACATATAAACTCACTAATTCTTATTTATTCATTCTATTATTTCTCATTAATCAGACGCTAATTACTAGTTTCTAATAATAAAATTTAAAATAAATCATTATTAAAATTCAAAATTGTCTTAAACTTTACAAGAATAAATGTATTAAAATATTAATATTAAAGTTAAGAAGAACGTATAAATATGTTAATATATATATATATATACACACACACTAAATAGAATACAATTTCTTTCTTTATATTAAATATTTTACGTCTGTTCATATAGCTCTCATTTGATTATTCATAATAGATTCAAATGTAAAATACATGACCTTTTAAATATATAAACTCATTAATTCTTATTCATTCATTAAACTATTCATCATTAATCATATATCAATTATCAGTTTATAAGAAAATTTAAAGTAAACCATTAATATTAAAATTTAAAATTGTCTTAAACTTTGCAAGAATAAATGCATTAATATGTTAATATTAAAGTTACAAAAAAATAGGTAAATATATTAATTGGACTAATATAACCTGACTAATATAAGGAATGCATTTCATAATGACAATGAAGGACTTAAATTAAGATGTGCTAAGAATTTTTTTAAAAGAACTTAAAAGTTGAATTTATATATTCAAAAACTTGTTCACTCACATAACATTGATAGAGAATACCATGATTCAGATATATTAAAATATTAGCAAATAACACTAAACTTCAAAATAAAAAAAAAAGTAACATAAACATATAACTAAAAAGGAAAAAAAAACCTATTTGCAAAGAACATCTTAATGAATCAAATCTATGAAAATTACACATTTAACTCCTTCTTAATGATGACTTTCTTAAAGTCTTTGTCACGACCTTTTCTTGGAAAGGATCCATGACATAATAATACAATTTACCCATGTATAAAATTTTCGCATTTTAGAAAGATCCGAGACTTATTTCACAATAATCACCGAAAAATAAAAGGTCATTGTCTCAATAATGAAATAGGGCTTCAAGGTATCATTACATAATGATAAACATATGCATACAGAATTGTTCTGTAATAATATTTACATAAGAGTTACTCAATATAGAGCTCAAATACAGATTATAAACAAAATTGCATGTCTCAAAAATTATGGCTAAGTAGTTTAGACTCGCTGTGCAAGGCCTACACTAACAAAATAAGTAAGGTTATAACTCTTCCAAAAAGGCATGTTAAACTTCAGATATCCCTCAGGCAGACCTTCCAGCATCAAGAGTAAATGCATCACTTGTCACATTTGCTTAGGTACCACCGTACGGTCATCGTAATACACATGCTAGTACAAACGAAATTGTAAGGGTGAACTTATATAATCAATAATCATAACTACAAATTATAAAAATATCAGAAGTATTTATAAAAATTTTACAGATCTCAACAAGTTACACAACAATCACAGCCAATTAATGCAGCATGTTCAACCCATTTCCAACCTATCTAATGCAAATGTAGTAATTCAACTCCAACTGGTTTCACAACTCAAATATTCTAGGGGAACTATTTTCAGTTTGGGAGCGACCCATCCCAGTATCTGGATCTAGACATAGCACAACTTAACCTTTCTATCGTTACATGTCTAACCACCTAAACATGTAACTCAACTCTAGAATGATGAAAATTAGCATGATACAACATAACTTATATATGTATTCAGACTCAGCAATACAGCTTTTAGGTATTTACTAAGCTAATATCAGCACTTCAAAGTTTTATCACAACTACAGCCAGCATAGAATATCAGCATTTACCAACTAATTTTAGCACATCATATTACAAATTTCAAATATAAGCAATTCCACAAGACAGTAGAAAACCCATCACACACATCAAGCTTATTACATCCACCAAACAACAATCAATCCATTTAGCCATGCTTATTCATGGGTTCTATCCTAAGGTTTGTTTATACATCAACTTATCCTCAGCTAGAATAAGATTCACATATGGTACTTCACAGCCAAAGAACAATAAAGGTCATCTAATGTCAGGCCTGTGTTGGGTGTATTCCTATTTTCTTTAGAACTGATGATATATTCATTTAACTGCGGCATCTCTATGTTTTAAAATGTGATGTGGTGTGTTGGTTGGGGTGTGTAATTGCTTGAAATTATGTAGGTATAAGTTGTGTGGTTGATGTGTAAAAATTTGATGCATGTTGTGTGAGTTGGAGGGTTTTAGTTAAAGTTGAGTTGTAGGATATCTCGATGTAGGGAGATATCTCTCACTGTAGTGACAATGTGTTGTCTAATATAAGGCATTATGGAGCTCTCTTGCTATAGCGAGGAGGTTCTCGCTACAGCGAAAATGATAGACAGCCCAAGGGTTCCACTGTTTGGTATATTTGGCTGTAGCGAGAGATGCTCCCTATAGCGAGAATATAGTAAGCTGAGGGGTATTTAAGGAGTTTTTGAGCGAAAAATCTTTATTTCTCACTAACCCACTATTCTCTCTCACTTTCTCTCCATTCTCTCACCCTCTTCACTCAAAGAAAACCCTCTTGAGGTCAAACTTCTTCCAGATCCAAGTGAGAACTTCCACCTAGTGCAGATATAGGTGAATTTTAGAGTGTGGTTGCCCTATTTCATCCCTCTTTTCTTGATTTCCTTTCTCAATGGGTCTATATTTCGTGGTAATAGGGAGATTTAAGGATTTAAAGCCTTATTTTCTCTTGGAAACTCGTGAAAGCTTTGATTTACAAAATCTCATTCTAGGTAAGGGGAGTTTACCTGAATTGGCCTTTTTCATTTACTAGGTATTGAGATATTTGTATATGAATAGCTTCGTTTAAATGAGTTTGAGCTGATGTAGAGACAAACCCCAAGATAAAACACCAAATATAGAAGTGTTTGGCTGTGAAAGTTAGATTGTTGTGCTGAGACAAGTAGACTGAACTATTTATTTAATAAAATAGATAACACATGCTGTGAACATGTGTGTTGAAATGAATGAATGAGTACTGGTATGATACTATAATAAAAGCTATAAGTGTATTACTGTGTGATATATGTATTATTATTGCTAAGTGCTTTTTGAGCTATAAAATACATAATTGTGGCTGAGCTGTATTATCATGTTGATATTAATCATTCTAAAGCCTAGTTGCATATTATATAGGGTAGGCATGTATCGATTAGATAACATGCTGAGCTATACTGTGCTGTACATCTGGATCCAAGTACTGGGATAGGTCGCTCCCAAACCGAAGAATTATAGGTTCCTTCTGGATTAGTAAGGCTGGAAAACCAATTGGAACTGAGCTGTTACATTTGGCATTGGACGAGTTGCATTGATGTGCTGAGTGCTGAAAATGTTGAGATAATTAACTGTATGAATTCTTATATTCACATCTTACTTCTATAACTACAAATTTTACTTCGTAAGTGATGATGCGAGATTTTGCTACTCGTTATGTACAAAGATTGTCGTTAATCCTCATCAAATATGCAAAGAAATGTATGCAATACTAGGGTGTTGTCCTAGGTTGTCTCCAAGGAATTTTTGGTTGGGAACATACATCGAACAAGTGTAAACATATATTTTAAAGCAAGTAAATTGGGGGGAGGTTTGTCAATTTCCAGATTTTAATCAAGATCAAAATGTAAACTAGTAAAATTCAATCAATTAAGAAGAGTAATCCCTAGTCAATCAATGAGTTCTATCACTATTCTTCCAAATGATTCAATAATCCCCTATTTTTCCCTTGAATTAAGTTAATCTAACAAACGAAAATTAACTTTAGCATCCCAATTAAAATCAAGCATCTTAATGGGCTCTAATCTCTATCCCTAAGATTAAGCAATCTTAAAGATTAATCAAAAGCAATTTTGGATTAGAATTTCGTTTGGGTAATTTAGGGTTCATTAAGCAATGTTCCCATGCAAATTTCATTTTATTCAAAGATTGGGGTTAATAAATCCAGGGAAATAAAGAGTAATATTGCCATTAAACCCAAAAATTCAAGAACCATGTGAGTTGACTAGGAATTACAAGAGAATTCAGCCCTCCATATGGATGGGCTTCACAAATGAAAGAAGGAAATGCAGAAACGTAAGCAATATTAATGTAAAATCAATAAGAATCAAAGGGAAATTAGAAATTAAAACCTATAATGGACCCCTGGCTGTCACCCAAAGATCCTAAGCTCTGCAAAATGCTCCAAAAGTGGCAAAAGAATCTAAGGAAATGTAAAAAGTTGTGTACCCTAATTTCTCAAATTCTATTTATAGTGCAGAAATTTTCGCCCAAAGTGACAACTATGGTTTCATAGTGATAACGCGCAGCGTTCCAAAGTGATTACGCACATTCCATAGTGATAACGCGCAAGTCCTGTGTTTTTTCCCTCTCTGGAGTTGTCACTTTGGCATCAGAGTGATAACTTTGGCTGCTCCAGAGTGTCTACTATGGTTCCATAGTAGCTACGCGCAGGATCTTGTACTTTTTGGCCTTTCTGGAGTTGTCACTATGGGTTCATAGTGATCACTCTAGTCTACCTTTCTGGAACAAGCTTGCTGTAGTGTTCACTATGGACTCCAAAGTGATGATTTTCACCTCAAACTTTCTCAAAAGCTAAAAATCCATGGAAAAAGTCTAGAAACTCCTGCACAATTATTCAAATGATCAAAATTACAAACTATATCTATGTAAATCAATGTAAATTAACCTAAAATTAAGAAATCTATTATAAATTGACCAAAATGATATTTTTATGTTATTTACAACCCTAAGTTTACTTTTTTCTATTAAGAAACATTAAAATAACAAGTAAAAATCCAATAAAATGTGGATTCATCAGTAAGCTCACCCTTGCCCTTCTGTCTATGTTGGTGTGTGTGTCTTGTAATGATCGTACTGTGGTACATAAGTAGATGTGATGGTACTGTAGTCACTTCTCAAGTTGGAAGGTCTGGCTGAGAAACGTCAAAGTTAACTTACTTTTGAGAAAAAATTGTAGCTTTAATTGTTTTGTCAGTCTAGGTTTTAGTGATTGGTCTAGATTGTTTAGCTACAACTTTCAAGAAATGTATTTATTATTCGAATACTTGTATTTTGTATTTTGAGATCTTCGCAGAGTAATTGTTGTAAATATATATATATATATATATATATATATGTGTGTGTGTGTGTGTGTGTGTGTGTGTGTAAATTTATGGATTATATAAAGATGCCCTTCAGGGCTTTGTTATTTTGTTAAGTGAGATGTTGAAGTTCAAATTCTGAAAAATTATATTCCCTATTCTATGCATGTATTATCTTACAAATGATAATTGAAATAGGAATGGTAATGCAAGATGGCATTGATCCTTTATAAAAAAGGGTTGTGACATTTAGTGGTATCAGAGCATGGTCTAGGTAAACCTATCAGGTGAGGTTACTAGGCTTTAGTTGTGTGGGCGAGGTTCAAACGAGGAAAGGCTTATGGTGGATACCTAGGCACCCAGAGATGAGGAGGGCCGTAGTCTGAGCAGGGAGTCTTAGCTACGAACCATAAGCCAAAGTTTTCTAATTGACTGATTATGTGGGAAAACGAGCTTGATCACCTTTGTTCTCTAACATGATAGATGTAAGAAATTTTGGCGTATAAGGCTTTGGTGGAGCTTTAGGGGAGTCATGTTATTTAGTAATATGATGTTGATTTGAGCTGTAATGTACTGTTGAGGCAGTGTGCCTATTAACTATTTGCTTGTGAATGTTGATATTGTGCTAAATAAGTTGAACTGCTATAATATGTTTTGTTTTAACGCACTGCTCTATGTTGAAATAGTGCATGAGCTGTGTTGCTATTATCAAATTATGATGATTTATATGTATGTTTTGATTGGTAGATTGCCTGTGTAGCCAAATAAGTAATTTAAGATAGAGCTGGCTATTAATATTCTAAGGTAATTTTTGTTGTGTTAAGATGGCGAGACCACCTAGGAGACCTACTTCATATCCCCTTCCATCTTACGTGAGCCAGATGGCTCACCCTATGGAGGCTATGTCAGTAGCTATAAGACAAAGCTTAGACATTGTTTAGCAGCAACGAGCTGCATATCAAGCAGCTCTGCCTCCTGAGTACCAGGGGCTATTTGAGTTTAGGAAGAGTGACCCTCATCAGTTTACTGGAGTTGATGGACCAGATGCAGCTGAGCTCTGGATCTGAGAGATTGAGAAGATCTTCCTCACCATGGGCTGTGCTGAGGAAAGGAAGGTTGTATATATGGCATACCTACTAACAGGGGATGCAAAAATATGGTGGCAGGGAACCCGTGATATGCTAAAGGCCATTACTTAGGACGTATTCAAAAGTAGCTTTCTGGAAAAATTCTTCCCACCCCATGTTCGTGTCGCGAAAGAAAGTGAATTCCTAAGTCTGGTGTAGGGGAACTCATCTGTATAAGAGTATGCAATCCAATTTGAGTATCTTTACCGATTTTATTCCCACCCAACTTCTGGGGAGTGGAGATGCCAAAGGTTTTTGGATGGACAAAGGACAAAGTTTAAGAGAATCTGATTCCATTTAGAATCACCAAGTTTGCTGACTTGGTGGACCAGGTTACCATTATAGAAAGTATTAATCAAGAGGATATTGCTGGAGTGGGAAAGGCTCAATCTAGCAAATAGAGCAATGATTTTGGGGGAGGTAAGGGTGCCAGGAAAGGCCCCTATAATAGACCGTATTGTCAACAACAACCGCAACCTTTTCACTCTGGGGGAGTAACATCATCATCTTCTTGACCATTGGAAACTGTCACTTCTACCCTCCAGTTGAGAGGGGCGAGTGTACCAGTGTTTAGATCTTCAGCACCTTCCACGGTTAGATGCTTCAGGTGTAAAGGACCCCATTACTTGAGCCAGTGCCCTTAGGCTAATAGTAAAGTTTGCTTTTCTTGCTAACAACCAGGACACCTAGTTAGGGATTATCCTAGCTCGTAGAATATAGCAGCGTTATCCTCCACCAGTGCCTTGCATGTAGTACGACCCACAGCGGTTAAGGCTCCACAGATGACTACGCCTAAAGCAAAGGCACGAGTTTTTACCACTTTGGTGATGGAGGCAACTTAAGTACAGGACCTTGTTCAGGGAACAAGAGTGGTGGCAAGTACCTTCATTTCCATACTCTTTGATTCTGGAGCTATGCACTCCTTCATTGCAAATGCTTGTGTGAAGGACTTAAAATTTCCTGTAAGTAACTTGAAGTGTGAATTGGTGGTGGCGACTCCCACTTCAAGTTTGATAACGATGTCAATAGTTTGCGTTGGATGTCCCATAATAGTTGAAGGGCAAAAGTATAAGGTTAATCTCATTTGTATTCCTATGTTGGGCTTAGACGTAATCTTGGGCATAGACTGGTTGACCGCCAATCATGTTTTGATTGATTACGCACTGTGACACTTGATCTTTTCCAAGTAACAAGAGTTAGCAAGAGTGACTTATACACGTTAAGTACAGACATTTATCAGTGAAGGAGCTTTATGCTTTGTTCTTTTAGTTGTGATAAATCTAGAGCGGGAGCAGAAGCTTCAGTCGATACTAGTGGTGTGAGAATTTTTTGAAATATTTTCAGATGATATCCTTGGAATACCCCCACCCATGGAGGTGGAGTTTGGCATAGATTTAGTCCTCGAAGTTAAACCAGTATCGGTAGCACCTTACCAGATGGCATTAAAAGAACTAATGGAGTTAAAGGATCAGATTGAGGATCAAATGGAGAAAAAGATAATTAGACTGAGTGTATCACCATGGGGAGTACCAGTTCTTTTAGTAAAGAATAAAGACGGAAGTTCTAGACTTTGCCTGGATTACCGCCAGCTGAATAAGCTAACTATTAAGAATAAATACAGTTGTCGTGAATTGATAACTTGATGGACCAACTGACAGGTGCTAAAATATTCTCCAAGATTGATCTGAAGTCTGGATATCACCAACTTTGGGTTAAAGATGATGACATTCCAAAAATTGCTTTTCGCGCTTGGTATGGACACTATGAATATGTAGTGCCTTTTGGAGTTACAAATGCCCCAACAATATTTATGATCTACATGAATCGAATCTTTAAGCTTTTTCTAGATAGGTTCGTGGTAGTGTTCATTGATGACATCCTTATCTATTCCAGTTCAAATGAGGAGTATGCTGAACATTTGAGGATTGTTCTTGGGATTTTGAGAGAAAAGCAGTTGTATGCTAAACTGACCAAATGCGAATTTTGGTTTGAGGAAAGTTCCTTGGTCATGTGCTCTCAGCTGAAGGGATTGCAATTGACCCTTCAAAGGTAGAGTCGGTGTTGCAATGGGAAAGACCAAAGACAGTCACAGAGATTTGCAATTTTGTGGACTTAGCAACTACTACCAAAGGTTCATAGAGGGTTTGCAAAGATTGTCTCACCTTTGACCTAATTAACTCACTGAGATCAACCTTTCATATGGACAACAGATTGCGAAAGAAGCTTCAATGAGCTGGAGAAAAGGCTGAAATCCTCTTCGGTGTTGGTTCTTCCCGACACTAACAGACCTTTTGAGGTGTATTGCAATGCTTTGCATCAAGGTTTGGGATATGTGCTAATACAGGGCAAGAGAGTAATAGCTTATGCTTCACACCAATTACAAACCCATGAGCGGAATCACCCTACACACGACCTCGAACAAGCTACAATAGTTTTTGCTTTGAAGATCTAGAGGCACTACTTGTGTAGGGCACAGTTTGATGTGTACAGTGATCATAAAAGCCTTAAGTATTTGTTCGATTAGCATGAGTTGAATATGAGGCAAAGGCGTTGGATGAAATTTCTTAAAGATTACGAGTTCCAACTTTAGTACCATTCAGACAAGACTAATAGTAGCAGATGCTCTGAGTAGGAGTGTAGTTTAGGCTTCCTCCCTGAGAGTTAGTGAGTCTCTTTTGGTAGACCAATTCCGGGACCTGAACTTGCACATGGACTTATTGCTTAGGGAGATTAGTTGTAGCAAGATTGTAGTGACCAGGGGATTCCTACAAGAGATTAAAGATAAACAGTTGTGGGATCCTAGGCTATGTCGAATCGTGTTTCTCTTGGGCTTACGTGACATGAACCAGAAGGCTCACCCTATGGAGGCTGTGGCAGCAGTTGTAAGACAAAGCTTAGACGTTGTTCAGCAGCAGCAAGCTGTATATCAAGTAGCCTCGCCTCTTGAGTACCAACGGCTATTTGAGTTTAGGAAGAGTGACCCTCATCAGTTTATTGAAATTGATGGACTAGATGCAGCTGAACTTTGGATCTGAGAGATTGAGAAAATCTTCCTTACCATGAGTTGTGCTAAGGAAAGGAAGGTTGTATATGCGGTGTACATGCTGACAGGGCTTTCTTATTTTGTTGAGTGAGATGTTGAAGTTCAAATTCTGAAAAATTATATTCCCTATTCTATGCATGCATTATCTCATAAATGATAATTGAATTAGAAATGGTAATGCAAGATGTCATTGATCCTTTATAAAAAGGGGTTATGACATCTAAGATAAGCTCCCCTTACCTGCAATAAACTTTCTTAGATCGAATTCTACGTGAGTTCCAAAGAAGTAAGAAGTAGAGTTAGATAACAAGATCCCAGGAGCTCACCTAGATCTACATTAAATGGAGGTTTCCACTTGGATTAGGAAGAAGTTCAGCCTTGAGAAGGTTTTTTCTAAGGGATGAAGGTGATAGAACATAGAGAAAATAAGAGAGAAAGACTATCTGGTGAAAAATGAAGATTTTTCTGTTCTGAGTTTCTTAAATACCTCTCCAAGTTCGCGCCCTCTCACTTGAGCGAGCCCTGCTTTCGTCTGGGAGAGCTCATCCTTATTTAGGTGAGAAAACTAGATAGTGAAACTACCTTGAGGGACATCTCGCCTAAGTAAGCTGCATCTTCCCTGAGCGAGATTGGGTCTAGAGAGCTATCCATTTTTCCTATGACTCCTTGCCCGAGTGAGGTCGTTTCTCACCTGAGCGAGGTGACAGTTAGGGAGGTCTTATCTTGCCTCGCTTGAGCAAGATCGCTCCAGAACGCTCAAATCAACACAAATCAATCTCGCTTGAGCGAGACACTCTACACCTAAAACTTCTTATTTTTCAAAGAATGAAAGTTTCACAAATCTTCTGCTACATCCCTGTGTTTTCACACACACACAACACCTAATGGTTAATCACAACCTCATTACTAATTATATCAAACACAACAATCACTCGACATTACAAATGCACAACTTTTATTTAGCAGCTATACAACTTACACATATATAACTCTAAGCCATTTCATACCATTATCAACATACAAGAGCATCATAGTAAAATGATTATAACATTGTCTTTAAAAGAAAATATGCATACATACAACACAGGCTTAGTCCTTGAACTTTGTGTTTGTGGTTCCTCAATAATTGATGGACTCATTTCATCATCATTCATTACTATCTTGAAGGGTTGCTTAGCCGTAGGAGTTACTTCAATAGAAACTATTTGGGAATCCTAACATAATTTAAATAATAATTAACATTTAAACTAACACTTTTTAAAATATTGTTACTCATTTGAAATCAATTCATTTACAACCTTTGTAATATCAATTGTTTGCTCATCTTCAACATTGCTCATGGTTAAGCCAACACCTTCATTCAAAGTCTTCATGCATCAAACATAATACAAATTTTTTTTTAGAGATTTGACTGTAAGTAAATTTATCAATTGAAATGGAATTTCAATTTAAAGACTATTGAATTTATTCAAAACAAATTATAACCTCCATTAATATGCAAGATTTAGTGGTTCTATTTTGAAAACAAAATTTGACACCTTAATTTCAATCATTAATAATTTTAAAAATATACCTTAATACCATGCAACGACTTAAATTGGTCATTTAGATCAAAATTATTAGTAAGTCTTTTAACATTGTATGAAACCCAATTGACATCTAAATTTGCTTGAGTAATTTCAACTTTGAATAGAAAGAACTTAAATAACATTGCATCAATCTCAAGAGGAAATCCATTACTCACATTTGTCTATAAGAGCAAAAAAACTATTTTAAAAATATTATTGATTAAAACAAATATAAAAAATTAAATGAAACCAATATCAACACAATCCACCTTAGTCATCTCTGTTTTCAATTGTTTTATAGACTTTCCAATGAACTGTGATAGCGGATTTTCAAATATTGTAGAAGAAGGATATCTAGTGAAATCCATAACATTAACATGCAGCTTAAACCTAGAAAAAAATTAGTGATAAATTCACTAAAATTTTTACTAAATTAGTTTTAAATTGCATAGTTTATAAGTAATAATGTTTATACCTACGAGTAGGAATGATATACCTTTAACAATTTTCACAAAAAAATTTATATCGATTTTCGTTCAGCTTCTTGAAACACTTGTTACATGAGTCATATTGCCATCCTTCGCATATTCAATTTCAATAACTTGGGCAAGAACAACAGCAAATCCAACCTTTGCAAAGCGAAACTTTAAATTATGATTTTTATAGATTTTAGAAAGAATTATCTGCATTTCACTTCATTATTTAATTACAAAACATACTTTCTAAATAAATAAATAAAAGAATAAAATAATATTATTTCTAATTCAAGCAAAAATTTCTCACTCAAGTGAAAAATGATCAAATTTTCTCACATATATTCTTGCTCAAGCGAGAAATATGTTGCTCGAGCAAAAATTCACGATAGAAAAGTAGCATTTTTTGTCTAGTTTTCTCGCTCAAGCGAGAATCCTTAAGAAAAATGGGTATTTAAGTGATTTAGACATTCTAAAAACACATATCTCAAAGAAAGAAACCATTCTCATCGTTTTCTCTGTTCTCTCACTTCTCCTTCTCAGAGAAAACATCTTTGAACTCTAAAATTTCTTTCAAATCCAAACTTTGACGTCTCTTCCTCTTAATTCCAAATAAGTTTGTTAGAGATTGATCTTGAAATCTTACTTCTATTCCTTCATTTTCTTATGCTTAGGAAGATCTTGGTCTTTTTGACAACATCTTCCATCGCAACCTTGTAGCTTTTCCTTTGGATCTTAAGATGAACCATATCATAGAGACATCAACCTCCATCTCTCTATTGTGAAAGACTCATTTCCAGGTCAGGTGAGTTGATCCCAAACCTTAAGTTCTATTTTTATGTTTTAGCTTAAAAAAACCCAAAATACCCTATTTTGAATAGTAGATTTGAAGTATTTTCTTAAAAGTATGATGTTAAAAATGGATCTTTGGCACGAAAAACCTATGGTTTGATCTAACAATCTCTTAAACAAAATTTTATTGTCATAATTATGAACAAACAATGTTTTAAGAAGTTCTATGATTTGGCTATTAATTATCATCTATATGAATAATATATGTATTGGAGAATGAAAATTGTATTTGCAATAGTCAAAACTCGCATTTCGAGAACTTTGTGTACAACTGTATTCACTTAAGATATGCAGGACAATCCTTAAGTACTCAGCGTGTTCTTCATTATTCTTTGAATAGATCAAGATATCGTCGATGAATACCACCGAAATTTGGTCCAGATATTAATGAAAGATATGATTCATGTAATCCATGAATATCGTTGGAGCATTAGTCACACTAAAGGGCCTAACTAAGTACTCATAATGGCCATAACTAGTCCTGAAAGATGTCTTGGGAATATCTTCATTCTTCACTCAAATCTAATGGTAGCCAAATCGTAAATCAATCTTTGAGAACACTAAAGCTCCTCGTAATTGATCCATTAGATCATGTAATAAATCCAAATTTTGTTGGATTTATAGTTAGTTTTCTAGGAACTTTTTGATAGAAAATTGTAGTTTGGAAGATGAAAACCTCATAAAAAATATAATTATTTAATAAATTCTATTTTTATTTTTAGTAATTCATAGAATTCTTAATTAAATTTTGTTGTTGAATTAGTTATATAGAAAATTCTAAGGAAAAACACATGAGCTAGAAGCATTAAGAGGTCAAATAGGTTGAATGTAGTCACTTTGAATACAGATAGTGAACAGTATAAAGGCTTGGAAGTTACTGGAGGCTTGGCGTAATCACTACTAGCAAAGAAAGTCAACATTTCAGAGACTTAGAGAGTAAAATATAATGAGCATAGTCACTTTCACCACCAAAAGTGAGCATTGTAGAGGTTTTAAAGAGGGTATATGGTATGCATAAGCACTCTTATCACTTAAAATGAGTCTTCCAAAGACTTAGGATAAGAAATATCCTGTGTGTGTAACTCTTGGTGCCAAAAGTGAGCTTTCTTGAGCTTTAGTTAGAGAAAACCCTGTGCATGATCACTATTACCATCAAAAGTGCAAGTTCTAAAAGTTGTCATGAGAAAGAATCTGCGCGTAACTAGTCTAGGTATTAGAAGTAATTACGCCAGAAGCATAGGAAACTTATAAATAGCCTTAAACTTGGAGTTTAAAGAACTTTTCTCAATTTTTTCTTTTCCACACTCTTAGAGAGATAGATAAAGAGGTTTGGGGACGAATTTCAAGGCTTAGTTCTTGAGGAATCAACCTTAAGACTTCGATTCATTGAGATCTTCTGTACCTTCTTTTCTATTATTTCTTTTTCTCGTTTTTTTAGAATCATGTTTTGAATTTATTTTGTTAGGGATTGATGGATCCTATTTGAAAATTATAAATTGATTATGGATCTGAGTTTTAGATTCTTGATTGTATTGAACATTCATTTCTTTCCTTAATGCAATTCTTGAATTAGCTATTCAATTGAATTGAACTTAGAGATTTTACATCAATGGAAGTTGAGTAAGCATCTCAGATCTAAATTGAATGTCAAGATTTATGATATCTTAGGAAAAATTATTCATTATCTTGTAGTCTCTTAATTTATCATTTTAATGCAATATTTGATTGATTCACACCTAAGAAATTAGGGAGATTAAGAAGATATTAAGATAATTGAGTCAAGAAATTGAACTTCGATTAACCTGGTGAAATTGATCATCAACCAATTAAGGACTTAGGAATTCATATCGCAATTAATTTTGCAATTGAAGAATAGGTGAAATTAACCCTAACTTTATTTGAATAATAACTTCCTTTTGAAACCCTTCACTCTATTTGTTATTTCTTTCTAGTTTACTGCAATTTTATGTTATTGTCTCAAATATTCAAACCTTCTCAAAATTTGATTAATCACAAATTTTTAATCTTGCAAATTGGTAATTGATTGTTTCAATTCCAGAGAATGATATTCAAAACTCACTATTCTAATTTTATTACTTGCTACAACTACGTAGTACACTTTGTAAATAGAATGTTAAAGCGAATAAGTTTTTAGCCCTGTTACAGTGATTAATTTACATTTCAATATCATTAGTAGTAGAGAAATTACTATATTGAACATTTTTTTGGTTGTTTTATTTCCTAATTTTTTTGCATAATTTTCTCCATAATTTATTTTTACTTTTGAATAATTTTTTAGTTTTATTTAATTTTTTTTTTACTTTGTTGTTGTATGAAAGGAAAAATAAAGAACAAATTTACTCTATTGTTTGACCCTGATATCGACAAGAAGAGGCTTAACCTTCTAGGATTTCTAAATCGTTTCTATGGTAGAAGAGTTTGAGCAAATTTTGAATTTATCTTTACAAGAGAGAAAGTTGTATGAATATACAATAATAAATCATGCTTAAATCTTTACAATAGCTAGTGTTTGGGTAACCCAAAATAAGCATAGAGTTATAGGGTTCTCTAAACAATACTTAACACAACAATTAACTTAATTAGTTGATGAAGTATATTAAAATATATTCATGGATGTATTTGCTTTCACTATCTATGATATAATTCTGTTTCCTAATATTGATAATATGATTGATATGAGTGCAATTAATGTGTTCTTATAAAATTTAAAAATCAGGTCAAAACCTCAATCACAATCATCTTAAGAAATGTCGATAAAATCCTACATTTTTACCGTATAAAATATGTGGTTCATGTATTCGAGAAGTCAATTCAAATCAAATAAAATATTCAATCACATATTTATTAGGCAAATTAAATATTAAAAATGGAAAAACAGTGCCATTAGCTTGCGTCAACTAATATCTAAATCGTGTGAAAATTATAATTAATATTATAACATGAATAAATATTATAATTATTATATTTAATTCTTTATATCTAAATTATACGAACAAATATTTATAAAATTGAGTTACTTATAATTAATATTTACTTTAGATTAATTTTCTTTTATCTTTATATTTAATTTCATTCAAGATGATATGGTTTTATAATTTATTTATAAATTTTTGCACATTCCTACCATAATTATTTTACACCTCCAATCATGATTACTATCTTATGTAGATAAAAAATTCAAATATTAAAAAATATATTTTTATATGTAATATTCTAAATTATATATATATATATATAAATGTTTTTTTTAACATTAATAGTAAAGCTTTTCTTCACTTATATTATTTTTTTATATTTAAAAATTACATAAAATATAAAGGTAAATTCTATGGTGCTCTAGAAAATGAGAAAATATTTTATGCTTTTATATATGTGAAACAATCATAATCATAACTGTAATTGTTGATTCCAGTGATAGAATTAATAGTATTTTTGAAAAAAAATGTAAATATCTTAATATAATATATAAGTCTCTGCAATTGTACAACTAATTACCCTTCTCCTTCTTCATTTCTTTCTTTTTCTCTCTTTCTATATATATATATATATATATATATATATATATATATATCAATATCTATTAACACTTTAGAAAATTTATATAATTTAATAACTTTTTATAAAATATAAGATTAATCAATTTACTCAACTTAAAAGTTCTTAATTAATTTAATACAATTTTTATATAAAAACAACATAAATTGATATTTTATTTCAATGTGTAATATTTTTCTTAAAATATAAGTAAATATTTAATTTTAAATATCATATTACAAAAATTAAGATTTATTGACACTTAATGTTAAATTTAGACACACACTTTTTAATAATGTTTATAAAATGCAAAATTGACAAATCAATCTTTAAATTATTTTATGTCATGTATACTAAATTTTACATAATTTAGACATTTGTAGGCGTGTTATTTGTAATTTAATATTTTTTATATTTTAAAAATAATTTTTTTAATAGATTTTTGTAATGTTGATTTGCTTAATAGGAACTTCAAAATAACGGTTGAATTGATTAATATCATTTTAAAAAAATTATTAAATAATGTAAACGTCTAAATTTGACATCTAGTGTAATAGATTCTGACTTTACCTACAAGTATCAAAATTATGTGAAATTTAATATTTATAATTATAAATATAATATAAAAAATTAATAAATAAATTAGTTAATCTTATACTTTGTAAAAGATTATCAAAAGATGTTCAAGTTTAAGTTTCACATTCTAACTCTCCCTTTATATATTTTATGCGTATCTTGTTTTAATAATTTAGCTATTTTTTCTTTATGTTTTAAAACCTTATTTTGCTACTATTCAAATTAAAATCCAAGTAATCACCAGCAAAAATCCAACACGAAACAATTCTTTTAATTTTCAATTTATTAATTACTAATTTTTACATAGCTAATTTTTTTTTTACCCAGTAAAACAGTAATAGAAAAGTGCGTGGGGTGGTGACAACACACAACACAGCTCAAACCTCTTCCTATAGTGAGAAAAAGCGAAGGCAGTGTGTTTCGTTCCTCAACCAAACAAATAAACTTGGGTTGAAGCGCTAGGGTTTCAGAAGTGCGATCTGATCAAGGAATCCATGGCCATGGCTGCTGCTCTGCGTCGCGAAGGGAGGCGTTTGGCCCATCCCATCAACGCTCTCAATTCTTCTCTCATTTCTCCGTAAGTTCCGTTCCCTCTCTCATTTCTCAAATCTCAAAATCACTCTTTGGTTTCCTTCATTTCCCTTCAATGTAACATAGATCGGACTAATTGCTCACTTTTCTTTTTCCTCCACTGATCCCTCCAATTTCTCTTTGTTTTCAGAGACCTTGCTCCCAATGGGGCGCGTTCTATTTCCACTCAAATAGGTACGATCCATTTTCTTCTCTCATTCGCCGTCTCTAAGTTTTGTTCCAGGTAAGTTTTATTTATTAATTGTGTTACTGTTGGATTTGAATGAATGTGGATTTGTGTAATGAAACGCAGTGAGAAACCGAATGAAGAGTGTGAAGAATATCCAGAAGATCACCAAGGCAATGAAGATGGTTGCCGCTTCAAAGCTACGTGCTGTTCAAACCAGAGCCGAAAATTCACGTGGCCTCTGGCAACCATTCACCGCTCTTCTAGGTGACAATCCCGGTATGTATGTATGTATATATTTATGTATGTATTATTATTATTATTGTGTCTTTGCGCCGTAGGATCAGAACACGTTCAACTGCTTTATTAGATTTCTATGAATTAGCTGTGTGGTACATTAGTATGTATATTGTGTGTGGATTTTGTTTTTGTGATGCCCTGACCTTGTTTTTCGGTTTTGTTTTTGTTCTAAGGTGCTTCTGTCAAGAAGAGCGTTGTTGTTACTGTTTCTTCTGACAAAGGTCTTTGCGGTGGGATTAATTCCACATCCGTCAAGATAAGCAGGGCTTTGCACAAGTTGAATTCTGGTAATTTTATTGTTTTTTTATTTTTGTGATGTTAGATTCAGCTTTTGTTTAGGTGAATTGTTTTTGGATATTAAAAGTGAAATGTATGGAAATGGAAATTTGTGTTGGATGGTTTTATAAGCTGAAATCTTGATCATAATCTTGAATGTTTTGTATATTGGTAACTGTAGAATGGGAGAAACGAGAAAATTTGTAATCTGATGAAGCAAGATATTTTTTCAGATTGAGTTTCAACTTTAGTGACTAAAATTTTTGGATCCTTTTATCCAAACAATGGACTTATCCACTGTGCAGAACCCTTTTGCCATACCTTTGTGATTGTCAGCAACTCTCTAGACTTTTGCACAAATGAGACAGAAAGGGAAGAAGATCCTTTGATGCTTGCACCCAAAGTATTATTTCGTTAGATAATTGGCATATAATGATATGTTTATGCTACTTATTCAGTGGTGCATTTGAATGTAACATGTGTGATGTATCTAAAATCTCGTAACAAGTAATATTAAAGCTAAATATAATAGACATTTGGGTGAATATGAAAAAAACTACAAGAATGGTTAAAAGGACTAAATGTATAGTGATGCAATACAGAAGTAGTATTTTTTTGTTATAAATAACTATAATTGAGATGTTCATTAGGAAGCTGTATAATTGTTTTATTGTGGTCTTAATCATTTTTTTAAAAAATTCTGTTCTCTTGTGACAGCCATGGTTTGATTTTGCTTGGTTCTAATAAAAATTGCTTGGTTCTCTAGTGGCATCATGATGTCTTGTGGCCTTTGGTTGCTATGGAATCCAATCTCAGAGCATATTGGCTTTGTGGATGTTGTACCTGCCATTACAACAGAAATTCCAGATATTTGCAGCTTTTGTGGCTGCAATTGTGAATCAGTGGCTATAACCTGGAGCCCACCTTTTTCTATGTTGCCCTACCATTTGTAGGGTTATTTATTGTGATTTCATACTTTTCATTAGTAATGTAATGGGTATGGAGAATCCTTGCTTGTAACTTGTTGGGTCCAAGCTAAATGGGCCTCCATTAAAAACATACCAGAGAAAGAGGGGTAAAATAGACAGAGAGGCCGAGGCTGTTAGGGAAGATTCTAACAGAATATCAAACTGAATGACGTGGATGAGTGAGGTAGCAGCTGAGGGGAATATAGGGTGAATTACCAGAGGTGTGAGGTAGGAAATATTTGGGAGGTCATTGGGGGTAGCTGAGGCTATAGGAGAATTGCTCTTGCTAATTACTAGCTCGTTAGATTGCTGTACTTTGTTCCATTTTTACTGCTTGTAATCTCAGGGAATTTCCCTGTGTTGGTTCTGTTATTTTAATACAATCTCAGTTCCTATCAAGTGGTATTAGAGCTCCTGATCCTTGGAGCGCTTGATGGTAACTACTAGAATGGAGAATAGGTTGGAGAACGTCGAACGTAGGTTGGAAGGCATGCAGGTCGCTATGCAGGAGGAGTTTAGAAGGCAAATGGAAGAAATGATGATGAAAATGACGACCAGGTTAGAGTTGGCTTTACAAGTTGTGAGGGCAGAAAGGGAGGGTACGAACAGTAACCAAGAGGGTGACACTTGGAGAAGGGAGGAAAGGGTGAGGCGAGCTGAAATGCCCTATTTCTCGGGGGAAGATCCTTATGGGTGGGTGCAGGGCAGAGAGATATTTCGAAGTAAATGGTATTCTAGAAGCGAGAAAGTAGATACGACGGTGGTGTGTTTGGAAGGGAAGGCACTCAACTGGTACCAATGGTGGGAACTGCAGGTCCCGACGCCCTCATGGCCTACGTTCCGACAAGCATTGTTGGGGCATTTTAGGTCCTCTTCCTCGTAGAACCCCTACGAAGCCTTCATGGGGTTAAAACAGAGGGGAACGGTCTTGGAATATAGGGAACAATTTGAGTTATTTTCTGCCCTGCTGCGTTTTGCTGATGAGGAGTTTATGATCGGAGCTTTTCTCAATGATCTGAAGGAAGAAGTCAAGGCCAAGGTAAGGATGAGAGACTCTGGGAACTTGAGCACAATGATGGAGTTGGCTTAGAGGGTTGAAGAGAAGAATAAGGTATTGGGCCTGTCATTTGGGCTATCCTCTAAAGGGAGCAGGTCAACAAGTCTTAAGCCATATTGAGCTGAAACAAGCGGAGTCCAATACACACCTAGACAAGGCTGGACCAGAAGGAACAAGCCCACTTCTCCTTACGGGCCTAGGGTTTCTAACTTACCCAGTGGCAGTCGGGTTGTGCCGCAAAGGAGTCCAAATGCTTCTCGTGATCTGTCGCCTCCTCACACTACAGAGGCCTCAACTTCAAACGATTGTTTGAGGAAGAGGAGAATGAGAAGCGACGAAGGGGGCTCTTCTTCCACTGCGACGAGAAGTATTCACCCGCCACGTGTGTCGCAATAAACAGCTCCATGTCATCCTATTGGGAGAAGATGACGCGACTCAGGATGACGTCTCCGGGGAGGAGGAAATAGGGGATGTAGTCTCCAGCTAAATGCAAGTAGTATCGCAGGTATGACCTCAAAGAATTCCTTGAAAATGTGGGGAACAATCGCTGGGAAGAGGGTAATCGTGATGGTGGACTCGGGAGCCTCATAATTTTCTGTCACCGAGTCTTGTGGAAGAGTTAAAAATTCCCACCGAGGCCTTTTGTGGAGGTAGGAGATGGTCAAATGTTGGGCAGCCAAGGTGTTTGTAGGGGAGTGGTGTTGGAACTACCCAACTTGTAAGTCATTTAGGACATTTTCTTATTTGAGTTGGTAGGGGTGGAGGTGATACTGGGATATGAGTGGCTCAAGAGCTTGGGGAATTCACTGCTGATTTGTGCCAACACTTGATCGAGGTGCACAAAGACGAGAAAATTATTGAGGTGAAAGGGGACGTAGGGCTGTCTCGAACAGTGGCTTCATTAAAGGCCATCAAGAAGGAGCTTAAAGGGGAGGCTGAGGCTTATTATGTAGAACTGGGTATGATTATAGTGGGGTTTACAGAATTGCCCACTCAGGTGACACTGACAGCTCCAGAGGCAATGAAGGAACTCCTGAGGGAGTTTGGTGAGTTGTTTAAGGAGGGAACAACCCTTCCTCCTCCACAGGAATGTGAACATGCCATCGTTTTAAAGGAAGGAGTTACCATTCCTAATATTCGTCCTTATCGGCACCCTCAGCGCCATAAGAGATCGACAGGTTTGTGGGGGATATGTTGGCAGCAGGCTTGATCAGACCCAGTACCAGCTCTTACTTGAGCCCATTTATTCTAGTCAAGAAAAAAGATGGTAGCTGGCGCTTCTTTGTGGATTACCGAGCCCTTAATAGTATTACCATCCCAAACAAGTTCCCAATTCCGGTCATTGAAGAACTGCAGTTTGAGGGATTTCTTGGGTTTAACTGGGTACTACTGCTGCTTAGTTAGAAATTATGGTGTTATTGCCAAACCTCTCACTCAGCTGCTTCAGTTTCAAATGGATAGAGGAGTCACAAATGGCTTTTGAACAACTCAAACAAGAGATGGAGGTTCTGCCTACTCTTGCTATGCCTAACTTTGATCTTCCTTTTGTGATTGGGACAGATGCATCAGGGTATGGAATAGGGGCAGTTTTGATGCAACAAGGTCGACCTCTAGCCCTCATTAGTCAAGCTCTATCAGACATAAATAAGGTGAAATCTGTCTATGAACGTGAACCAATGGCAATCGTGTTCGCTGTTCAGAAATGGTGCCAATACCTGCTGGGCAATCATTTTGTTATCCGAAACGATCAAAAGAGCTTGAAGTTCCTATTGGAACGTGTTTTGGCAAGAGAGCAGCTGAAATGGGTAACCAAACTGATGGGTTTTGATTTTGAGATTCAGTATAAACCTGGGCTAGAAAACAAGGCAGCTGATGCACTATCTAGGGTGCTGAGCTATAATGCTTTGTCCATGCTGACTAACGCAGACTTAGTCGATTTGGCTGAGGAAATCCTTGGAGATGAAGTTTTGAAGGGAACCATGCAGCAAGTAGTGGCATACCCCAACTCCCACCCACATTATTCAGTTTCTCAGGGTTGCTTGTGGTACAAACAGCGCTGGTCCTCCCTAAGGAGTCTGTCCGCATTCCATTATTGCTGACCAAATTCCATGCAACAACACCTTGGGGGGGCCATTCTAGGGTCACAAGGACCTACAAAAGGTTGGCGATGGCTTTCTATTGGATAGGGATGAAACAAGATGTGGAAAAATTTGTTGCTGGCTGTCAGGTTTGCCAACACAGCAAACACGAAACCTTGAGGCCTGCCGGATTACTGCATCCGCTGCCCATTCCAATGCATGTATGGGATGACATCTCAATGGATTTTATTGGAGGACTTCCCAAGACCAAGGGAGCTGACAGCATTATGGTGGTGGTTGACAGACTAAGCAAATATGCCCATTTCATTCCCTTGCTTCACCCATATTCAGCTAAGGAGGTAGCCACTGTATTTGTTAAAGAAATAGTTCGTTTGCATGGATTTCTGTTGTGTTCACCAGAAAAAGAGGATAGAGAGAGACAATCTTTATGAATTCTTTATTGAATTACTGAATATTGTGTATACAATTCTGTTTTTCCCAGAGCAAAGCTCCTCAGAGAATTTTTGCTGCGTAATTTCAGAAACTACTTTTAAAAAAAAGACCCCTCACTATTCTCCTAGCTATTATTTATAACTGGCCTTAAAACAAAAAACTAACTCCTAGCTGTTACTATTAACTACTAACTACTAACTAACATTATTAACTGTCCTCTTTCTTCTAGAGTACACCAGCCAAGGTTTGGCCTTATCTAAGTTAGTATTTACAAAGATGTTAAGGTTAAGACCCTGACTCCCATCAATTTCCTACATCCATAGTCTTAGAACAGGATAGAATCTTCATCAGTTCATTTTGGAAGGAGTTATTTTGTCTTTCGGGCACCAAATTGAAGTTCAGCTCTGCGTACCATCCTCAAACGGATGGCCAAACCGAAGTTACCAATCGCATCATTGAAGCTTACTTGAGATGTTTTGTGGGTGATCATCCACGCCAATGGGTGAAGTGGCTGCCATGGGGTGAATTTTGGTTTAATTCTTCCTTTAACACTTCCATTAAGATGACCCCCCTTTAAGGCTCTTTATGGTCGTGACCCTCCCTTGATTATCCCTTACTATCGGAACAGTACTATGGTGGCTGAGGTGGACCAATTACTGCTGTTACGGGATAGCATAATTGAGGAACTTAAACAACATTTGCTTAGAGCACAAATGAGAATGAAGGAGCAAGCAGACAAAGGGCGATGAGAGGTGGAATATCAGATTGGGGACTTGGTGTACTTGAAGGCTAGACCATATAAATTGAAGTCATTGGCAAAAAGAGCCAATGAGAAACTGAGCTTGAGATTATATGGCCCCTTTCTTGTGGAAGAAAAAATAGGGGCCGTGGCTTATAAATTATCACTGCTAGAATCATCCCAACTGCACCCTATTTTCCATGTTTCCGAACTCAAGAAGGCCCCTCCTACTAGTCCGGTCAGTCAGGCACTACCCTAGTTTTTAATAGAAGAATGGGAGCTCCAAGTTGAGCCCGAAGAGGTGCTGGATGCCCGGAAACTCCTGACTGGTTGTTGGGAGGTCCTGATCAAATGGAAGAAATTGCCTAGCAAAGACAGCACTTGGGAAGAGTTCGATATGCTGCAGGCCATATTTCCACACTTCAACCTTGAGGACAAGGTTTCTCTTAGTGTGGGGCGGGGGGGGGGTGTTATTGTTGGGTCCAAGCTAAATGGGCCTCCATTACAAACAAACCAGAGAAAGAGGGGTAAAATAGACAAAGAGGCTGAGGCTGTTAGGGAAGATTCTAACAGAATAACAAACTGAATGACGTAGATGAGTGAGGTAGCAGCTGAGGGAAATATAGGGTGAATTACCAGAGGCGTGAGGTAGGAAATATTTGGGAGGTCATTGGGGATAGCTGAGGCTATAGGAGGATTGCTCTTGCTAATTACTAGCTCGTTAGATTGCTGTACTCTATTCCATTATTCTTTTATTTCCATTTTTACTGCTTGTAATCTCAGGGAATTTCCCTGTGTTGGTTCTGTTATTTCAATACAATCTCAGTTCCCATCATAACCCTTCTCCTAACAACTATAACATTCTATGTTTTGATACAATCCCTTTGACTAATTGCTTGCTGGCATAGTCCCCACAAAGGTTGGCATTTTCCAGCCAGGCCCTGCTACCTCTTACTCTGTTCCGTGTTTTACTTTTTTCTGCATATCCTCTATAGAACACCTCAGTTTCCATCATTCCATGTGAATATTTTTACTCTCACTGGGTCTTAGGTTTGCCTATGTTCTTATGTTGTGGTTGTTAAGATGTCCCCACATTGTTAGGAATATTGTTATAATACTCCTTATAGAACTTGGGTAATCCTTCTCTTTGAGCTAGCTTTTAGGGGTTGAGTAGGCTTGGATGATTTTTAATATGGTATTAGAGCCTAACTATTCTATTGTTGGGTTGGCCACCAGTTGATGTCCATTCTTCCAAACGTCATAATGTCTAGTCTTGGGCATGAGGAGGTTTGTCAAGATGTCTTAAATTGGTTGAGAATATGGCCAAAAAGCAAAAAGCTCCTCATAAGATTTAGACAATCTGGTCTCCTTAAAGCTAGCTTTTGGGGTTGAGTTAATCATGGTCCATTTCTGATAGTGGGGTTGCTCACTCTAATTTCTTTTTTCTTTTTTTTGTGCCGAGTTTACTATTTTACTTTAAGCCCAGGCTTAAACTTATTTGATTCCTCATTTTCTTGACGTGTGTTATTATTGATTTGTGTATTTAGCTGAAGATATGACTTTTAAATATCAACTATGAATATATCTTAAATTTTGGATTTTTTTTGAGCATTTATATATGTGTACTATAAAATATGTAATTTGTATTTAAAATCTTCAGAATTGTGACCATCCTATCCTACCCGATTTATGGACTGTCCACTACATTGTGTCTTACAATGTTTTCTAATGAAACATATTTTACCACTGTAGGGCCTGATAAGGAGACAAAATATGTCATATTGGGAGAGAAGGCTAAGGCTCAATTGGTCCGTGACTCAAAGAAAGACATTGAGCTCTGCCTAGCTGAATTGCAGAAAAACCCCCTGAATTATACTCAGGTTAGCTGCTTGTGTCTCTGCCACCCAATGGTTGAAACTTTTACATAACTATATTTTTGCTTCTACATTTTCTGTCAAGATTGCATTTGTTTTAATCTACACTGAAACCTGAAATTAACTTTTGTTTGACTTGATTAGTTCAAATATAATCACCGTAGAAGACCAAAATTACAAGGACTTTGACAGGTTATATTTTTTTGGCAATTATTTTTAAGGAAAAGGGAACTAAGCATTAGAAAATAAAGAGGTTGAGATAGACCACACTAACAGAATATCCTGTAGATGTAAACTTTTAGTGTGGTTTTGAATACACTAACAGAATATCCTGTAGATGTAAACTTTTAGTGTGGTTTTGAATCTTAGAGTCTTGTGTTTAACATTTTTATGCACAATAAGGTCTAGGCTGATCCTAAAAATTAAATCATTGGAAGGAAGATTGAAATTATGACCTTGCTCTAAATGGTTTTAATGACAAATTTTTTTCTGATTGAGCCCAATATTGTGATTGGTCAATGTAGCTATCCTGACGCAGGTTGTCTGTACTTGAAGAATTAAACTTAGCACGTTTGGTTCAACAATTTTTTGGGGAAAAATTAATTCTTTCTCAAGCAGCAGTTTAAAAAAAAGGTTTTTGGGCTGCAAAGTAAGCTAATTTAAATGGCACATGTTGATTTTGATGATTTCCAGTCAAAATTGTCTCCCGTCATAGATAGATTTTGAATATGATTGATTCACTCAATCTTGCACTGAAATGATGTCCTCGTTGTTTTATTCTATTGGATTTTTCAGGTGTCTGTATTGGCAGATGACATTCTAAAGAACGTGGAGTATGATGCATTAAGGATTGTCTTCAACAAATTTCATTCGGTTGTCTCATTTGTGCCAACAGTGTCAACTGTACTATCTCCTGAGGTACTTTCATTTATCAATGTCATATTTTCAAATATTGGCTTTGATGTCAAAATTTTATCCACTTAGTCCTAACATCAAGTCTTGGCAAGATTCTGGGTTTACTCTTGGTTTTATACGTAGAAAGGCCTGAAGGAACTTGTTGTTTGCAATTACAGGCTTTCTTGTTATGCCTTTTACTTGTTCAATGTCTTAAGTGAGTTAATTTTCGTGTAGGTTATTGAGAGAGAGGCTGAATCTGGAGGAAAGCTTGGGGAGCTGGATTCCTATGAAATTGAAGGTGGTGAGACAAAATCAGAAATTCTTCAGAATCTGGCCGAGTTTCAGTTTTCATGTGTAAGTATAGTTTTCAAAACATCTTGACAAGCTATCTTTGCTGCTGGCTTTTCTTTCTTCTTTGTCCTTGAATACATTAATTGAAATTAATCTAAACACCTTAGATGTTACTGGTCAGATTGAAATTTAAAAAACTACCAATGCAAGGAAATTTACACTGAAAAGTAGTTTTCGGAACATTCCTATCTTCATGCTGATAATATTTCTTCTTTGATTTATCTTGTAAGAAATGATGTTTCAGAATATTTTTTTGTACATGTCCCAGTAATGGAAAAGAAAGTATCTTTGATGGATTCATCCAATTCATCAACTTTTCCTAAATTGATGGGAAAGAAGTTGATAAGGCCCCATTCCTAAGTGGGTCAGTTGAGCCTTTGGCCCATGAAGGGAAATCCAATTCCAAGTAGCTGTTAGTGTATTCACGTAGGAAGAGAGGAGCTGACGTGGCATGAGAGATGAGGGGAAGGCAGTTAGAGGACAGAGAGAGAAAATAAGAGATATTTCTGTTATATAGAAATCATGAGTGATCAGCGGAGATCATTCTGTTTTGTTGCATTTGGGTAGAGGAAACATATTTGTTTCTCTATTAGGAGCACTGCTTTGGGCAGTAAGGAGTCTTTCTCCTTTCTGTATGTTCTTTATTGCAATTAATACAGAATCATAGTTATTCTCTTCCTCTTTTCTTTGTTCTATTTCATATTTGCTGTTGGAAACTGTATTATTTGGTCCAAACCTGCCGGATTATCTAGAAGGTGGATGCCACCAAAGAAGAAAGGAGTACAAATGAAATCAATTGAAGAAATGGATGCTCGATTGGGCAAGGTCGAAGGAGACCTGGACAAGATCAGAGCCTCGATGGAGACCATTCAACGTCAATCCTCACAGAATCATTCTGCCATTGACGCCATGAGGAGGGAAGCTGCGGACAACCAGATGAAGCTCATTGAAACTCTGCAGAAGGAAGCGGTTGAGAACCAGTCCAAGCTGGTGGAGCTTATGACGAGGACGCTCAATAGAAGCAGTCATGATGATGGCGAGAACTCGGTGGGAGGAAGGAAATCAGGAGACCCGAAAGGGAGTAAGAATACCTTCGTATTTGGCGCTGGAATGAAGTCCTTGGAGGGCAAAGCTTTGGATGAATTTTGCCAACCTGTTAAGAAGATTGAATTACCAATGTTTTACGGCTTAGATCCTTCAGGATGGATAACTCGAGCATTCGAGTACAAGAAACAAGTGAGCAGGTGAAGTTGAGCTTGGCTCAAATCTGTATGGAAGGTGGCACACTACATTTTTTCAACGTGTTGTTGAGCGATTACGAAGAGCTGACTTGGGAAATATTGAAGAAAGAAATGCTCCAACGCTACGGTGGTTTGGGAGAGGGGAGTGTGTTTGAACAACTTACCTTTCTGCAACAAACGGGAAGTGTAGAGGAGTATCTTCAGAAATTTGTGTGTTTGGTGGCTCAATTACATCGGATGGAAGATGAACAGTACTTCGCATTCCTCATCCATGGGTCATACTTCTCCAAATTAGATTTGAGGTAGACATCCCAAAAACGGCGTTTAGGACCCACGAAGGACATTTTGAGTATCTCGTAATGCCTTTCAGGCTCACAAACGCTCCCTCCACATTCTAGTCTTTCATGAATAAGGTATTTTGTAAGTTCTTGAGAAAAGGGGTGTTAGTGTTCTTTGATGACATACTACTTTATAGTGTGTCTTGGGATGATCACTTGAGACATTTGAAGGCTATTCTGGAAACCTTGAGGCAGCAACAACTGTTTGTAAATAAGGAAAAGTGTAGTTTCGGGCAGACCAGTGTGAAGTATCTGGGCCACCTGATTTCAGCCCTAGGGGTATCGGTAGATCCTTCAAAAGTGGCTAGTGTGATGGAATGGCCAGTACCAAAAAATGTTAAGGGAGTTTTGGCTTTCTTGGACTCATACTGTAAGTTCATCAAGGACTATAGAAAAATCGCACGACCTCTCATAGAGTTAACTAAGAAGGATGGATTCGGTTGGAATAGCAAGGCACAAGCAGCTTTTGAGGAACTCAAAAAGAGAATCACCACAGCCCTAGTTTTGATTTTACCCAATTTTGAGGAAGATTTTGAACTAGAATGTGATGCATCAGGCTTGGGCATTAGAGCAATTCTCATGCAAAACCGCAGACCAGTGGCATACTTCAGCAAGACTTTGGGAAGTAGAAACTTAGCCAAATCTGCATATGAAAAGGAGTTAATGGCAGTAACCTTAGCAATTCAACATTGGCGGCCTTATCTTTTGGGAAGAAGGTTTAAGGTGTATTCAGATAAAAAAAAGTTTGAAACAATTGCTGCAACAGAGGATTACCACGGGAAACCAGCAAAATTGGCTTGCAAAACTGCTTGGGTACGATTTTGAGATTATTTACAAACCCAAGCTGGAAAATAAGGGAGCAGATGCGTTATCTAGAAGTGTGGATGAATCTGAATGCAAAACATTGATGTATGTACCTGTTTGGCTTGATAGTCAAGAGATCATAGCAGAAGTGCATGAAGAAGGTAAGTGAAAAAGTATTATTGAAGCATTGTAGCAAGGAAAAGAAGTCAGTCCAGATATTTGGATTTGGATTGGTGACATCCAAATCACAAGGCAACAATCTTACTAAATCTTGCCCTCAACTATTGAAGTTATACTAAAGAAAAATGAAGATATTAAGCGATGAATTTATATTATAAATAGAGCAGATAGCCAGATATTCTAGTTAAGGAATTTATTCTTTCAGTGTGTGGTGGTAGAAGGGATTAAATTATACTAGTGCGAGTTACATTGATTCTTACATCATTAATAACTTCATATAGAATGTGAATTTAATCAATCTAATCGTTGAGTTACCTTCTTACCTTCATACCTTGATTATTTGTGTGAAACTGTCAAAATTAAACAACTATAGAGTATAATTAATACATTTCTATTTTCATATATTTTATATGTATTTATTATATTAATTTGGACAAACATAAATAGGTATCAAATTTGCAGTTATGATGTATATGAAAAACTTTTAACCAATGGTTTGTTTTAGGATAAAACTATATAATTAAAAGTTATTTTGATGGTGTAAGATTAGGGGTAACTTGCACAAGTGTAATTTGATCTCTCATCAGTGAATCAATCTATTATATATATATATATATATAAACTGGACTAAATGATGAGTAACAAAAAATACTTGCTAAAATATATGATCCTCCTTTAATGGACTGCTTTGTGGACGAATCCTAACTTGTTTTTCATACACAACAAAAATTGAAAGATACACATTTTGATTACTCAGATTCATGTATTAGGATTTACAGCGAATATAAGTTTAGTTTTAAATTTTTCACCCCCCTTCCTTCACACTTGTTATTGTACACTTCTTGTGATGGTTATTTTAATCATTCGAACTGTAAGGTTTTTCACTTCCATTTGACTGACAATTTCACTGTGGCTTTATGATCAGATGATTCTCTGAAATAAACATTCGGAACTTCCCTTTTTTTTTTTTTTTGAGCAGTTATATAGACTATACATGTTTTCCTTTTTCTTTGGTATGCTTTTTACCTTTTAATGCTTTTTGATTGAGAAATTTCATATTGAGGATTCCCATCAGTTTAATTGTGAGGCTTCTGGCAGTACATCAACCTGAAAATGTGGGCTCATGGAGGGTTTTTCGATTCTGTACTCTCTACATTCGTTTAAAGCCCTGTGTACCTTTTATTTTTGGCGCTTTTTGGTTTTGAAAATATGCTGAATTCTGTTTTAAATAAAATCTACTGTTTGAAAATAATGTCTTTCTTTCTGATCATAGTTTGTTTTTCTGTATACACTACTTTGCTGTAGACCATGTACAATGCGGTGCTGGAGAATGCTTGCAGTGAACAAGGAGCAAGGATGTCTGCCATGGACAGCTCTAGCAGGAACGCTGGGGAGATGCTTGATCGTCTCACCCTCACGTATAACAGGTCTCTTTTTCTCTTTCTCTACATGCATTTGTTAATGCCTTTCAACATCAATCTTCATTGGGACATGTTCTATCCTAATCCTATATGGTTGCATTATTATCTGTCAATTCAGTGTTGTACTGCGTTTGAAGCTATGGTTTAACTTGACTGCTCTCGCTGTTCATTTTGTGACAGAACTCGTCAAGCATCAATCACCACTGAATTGACTGAGATTATCTCTGGAGCTTCAGCACTGGCAGGTTAATTGCAGGAGAACAATCCGTGTATTATATTCAACAGTGGCGATATCAAGATTATATCGTTGGGTTCTTTGGAAATTTCTGGTGCTACATTTTTTTCAATCTTCGACGTCTGTAATAATTGTTCCATGGTCAAACCCATTTTGGGGATTTCCTGGTTGACGCGATATTTCTAGCAATGTGGTTTTGAGGTCGAGACTTGAGATGGAGTCTGTCTTTTTAACCCGAAATGACTCTTCTACAAGATTTTCCAATTCTAATAATAATTGGGCCTTCTTTCTCATACTAGTGTTTTAATTGTGTTATGTTAGGGAGGTGCTTTCTTGCAACCTTTTTTATTTTTTCCTTTTCACACCCATTAATTTTCTTTTATCATTTTTATTTTAAAAATATTCTTAATGATTATAAAAGATATTTCTCGATTTTCTTATACGTTCTTAATTTTAGTGCGGAATTTAAAGTTTGAAATGTCTAAAATTGACATTCTGGAAAATAAATTTTGGAAGCTTGTATTGAAAAATGTTTTTGGAAATTGAAGTGTTGAAACATGTAAAAATGAATAATTTTGGGAGAGTAGAAATTTAATTTTAGAAATTTATTTTTATAAAGTATGGAATATTAATTTTGAAAACTAATTTTTAGATGTGTAAAATTTTAATTTTGAAGATTTATTTTTGAAAACGTAAGATCTTAATTTGGTAAACTTAGTTTTGAAAATAGTTGATAATTTTGAAAATTAATTTTTAGTAGTATGAAAATTTAAAATTGGAAATCAATTTAATTTTAAATAGAATCTTAATTTTAGAAACTTAAAATTTATAATTTTAAAAATTAATTTTTGAAAGTGTGAAAACATAAATTTAAAAAATAATTTAATTTTTAAAATTTAATTATAGAAGTGTAAAATTTTAATTCTAGAATACATTGATTAAAAGGTCTTAATTGTTGTTAATTTATAATATTAATTTTGATATTTTCTTACATTGTGATACATAGTATGTCCTTGAAACTCTAAATATTTATTTGAAATCATTTTATAAACGGGTTTGACAAAATTTTTAGCAGTTTAATAATATAAAAAAAAATCGTTAGTAAATAATTAAAGTAAAACAAAATCACGCATTCCATTTATAACATCAACATTTACCCATGTTCTTCTACTTAAATTAATTTATCTGTAAATTTAATAAATTTTATCCTAATTAAGTAAACAAACGGTAAAAAGCAAGGTCTTACACTCTTCTACTTTTTTTGTTGTCTAACACATTGATTCTCTAGAAGAATAAAAATAAAAAAGATATTAACCCTAACAATTATTCTTTTATCATATAAAATATTGAAAACAATAATTATAAATATTTTATAGCATTTTTTTTAATTTTAAACAATAAATATAATTTTAAATAAATATAATATAAAAATATAATTAAATTAATAATTAAAATAATAACATATTCTGATATATAATTAATTATAATGTTAAAATCTTAACCATGCCACAATATTTTCTTGTTTAAAATACAGGTCAAGTTATTTTATTTTTTATAATTTCTTTATATTTAGTGAAAAAATTAAAATTTCATGATTTCTATTTGTTATCTTTATTGTATCATAACGATATGACAAGAAAAAATAAATCGATGTAGGAAAGGTTTCTTAAAATAAGATTATTTATAAAAAGCATTATTGTATTCTAAAGCTAAAATTAATAGGTAAACAGAAACTATTTCCATACTTTATATTTTATATAAAAAATATATAAAAATGTTAATTTCAATTATCCCTTCGTCTTTATAGTGTAAAAGATAAAAATAGATGCAATGTAAGAAAATCAAAATAAAATATTTTTGAAACGAGTCTATTTTTATATATGAAAGTGATTTATAAATTCTTTTATAACTTTTTATTTATTTAAATAAAATATATAATTAAATTTGATAAAATAAATATTGGGTTAACTTTTTCTAATCTAAATGACATTGCAAAGCAATATTTGAGATTTTTTCGTTGAGAGAATGAAAATAAAAACAACACCCTTAAGAAAAAAAAAAAGAGATTTTATTGATATTCTAAAAAAGTGTATAATTTGTTATTTATAAATATGTTTACTAAGACAAATCTTATTACAAAGCAACAAGTAACAAAATTAGTAACTAACTACAGAAGCAAATTACTAATTATACTTAAAAACATATGATGCAGAAGCAAGCTAAATTGTAATTGTTGAATTCCTGTAAGTACTTGCCTCCTCCACTAAACACTCTCCTCCAAGTTGAAGTAGGATGAAAATATTCAACATACACAACTTGAGAAGGAAAAAAGTAAACATTTGTAGTAAAAGAGTTTTGATGAAAATATCATAGATTTGGGCAGAGAAAGCAATAGAAAAAAATGCATAAGACCAAATTGAGTCTTCGCACAGACTATAAGACAATTGATGAGTGTGAAATTCAACAAATTTTATTCTAATTTTTAAAAGATTTATAAATAATAATAAATAAGGCCGAATCCACAAAAATTAGTAAAATTTTTTTCTTTAACAAAAGTAAAAAAGGAATTTTATATGAATTGAATTAAAATAGAAAAATAAACAAATAAAACATTAAAACATTCAATGAATAAATTTCTAGTTCAAGGAGTAATTATAATATTGATTATTTGAATTAATCACCAACATACAATATAATTCTTTTATCCTTTAATAAATTAGTTATAGTTACTACAAAACTTTAGCAAACAATCTCTACTTACTTTCTTGATAACCAAAATAAACTCTTTGATTATTTTTCAATTCTAGTCTACAAACTCGCAAGCTTGATTCATTTAGACTAGATTATATGCCACATAAAAATAGACCAAATACTAATTAGTGATATTCTACCTTATTAACTCTGCAATAAACCTTCTTTCCATCAATCATGTAACGTCCCTAACACAGACTCAATGGCCCACTTGGGTGCCTTACGCCTTCACGCGGGAAGTGGCATATATGCATGTTTAGGTAGGTAATTTACATGTGGTGAATAAGAGAATTAACGTGCATAACACATTTACACTTAATAAATCATCTTAGTATTCATGTATACAAGGTATATACTTGCTGTATTGGTACACGACACTTGGTCAGAAATTATAAATCATACATATAAGTACATGAATACTCAACAACTCTTATCATTCATAAGAATACATATGGAAATCCTCTTCTTTCCCAAGCATAAACCATGATTTGAAAATAACACTATCATAGGTAGATACGTAAATAATCATTTAATACAAATTAATCTTACTGTCAATAAAAATACAATAATTGATACTTAGAGAACATAAGGTATAACTCAAAATAGTTATTAACTCTATTTAAGTCTAAGAGCAGTCTCAACACTATAACTATACAAAGGCGATAATCACAAAAAAAAAAAAAAAACAATAAGAGGAAGTGCGCTCCTCTGAAGAATTCAACCATGCACGCCTTAATGGACTCCATGAGTTGAACCCAAGATCATCATTTCACGAGAGATGTACCATCGCTAGGCTAAATTGTAGAACCACATGTCTTCCTTTAATACTAGAATATACACATAGATCATCTATACACACATAGATCAAACAAGCAAACAAAGAAAGACACAAAATATACAAGAGGGTGAATCCATGTAACAGATAGAACAAATCAAGTCACACAATAATCCATACAATGGGTTTATTCTCAATCACATCCATAACACCTAATACCAATCAATTCGACAAATCAAACAACATGACATAGCCAAACATATGCTGGATGATGCATGATGCAAGATCCTTATGAAATTCACTCTTTATTTAGTCACATGATGCAATGCATAGGGATCCCAGTCTCTCGGAACATCATCGTCGTCATCATCAATTTCTTTCATTTACCGTCAGAGGTAGTTAGAGGACTCCATTCCCTACTCCACATCACATTATAGCACAAGTTTCAGAAAAATTTAATTGTCGACAACCCATGCTTCAAGAGCGTTCTTCAGGAATGGACCTACCACGACCCTGGTAATGCTTGCTCACATTTGGATTAGTGAAGGTTTGCTGGCGATGTGTAACGCCCCAATTTTCGTAGCCTAATTGTTATCTTATAGAGTCGTGAATTTCTCGCAGTTTCGACCTGCCACTGTCGGGATAGATAGTTAGATATTAGACTCGAATCGATCGTCTCAATTCGTAGAGAGCCCTGCATTTTAGAATGACTACATGCATGATACTCAGTCCCAACATCGTCCAATAATCCCTAATCTTGTTCCGTTGTGAATTTCGAGAAAACGCTTTGAAAATTGTGCCAAAAAGTGTTTTTACCTTTACTTTTCAAAAAAGTTACTTTTGCCTCAAAAGACGTGCAAAGATGGTAATGATTACTTAGATTTTGCCATAATTACTTGGATCCTGTAATGATTGCACTTTTCACCGTAATCATTACTTAGTCGTCGCAATGATTGCACTTTTTCATCGTAGTCAGTGCTGAGCCGCTGCAATCATTGCGCCGAATCTTCCAAAATCTATTTCTGGCCAATAGAATTTCATGCAAGTGTCTCGTTTTCCGATTCGAGGACGCCTTGAAATTTGAAACTTCCTTTTGTGTTTTTCGAGGAGCCGCCATTATAAATTTTACCTTTTTCGAAATTTGTACCAAGTCTCATCGCATTTATGACGACCAATCACATTGCATGCAATCTTAGTTTTAGAAAATCCATGCAACCTAAAAGTTTGAATCCTTGAACCGCATGCGTGATCTTGTGCTAACCTAGGCCAATTTCCATTTTTGGTAGCCGAAAATTCCACACTTGTTTCTTGCCGAATTTGTTCATTCAACCTTATTTTGTTAAAATCGTGTGCATAGCTTCATGAAATCCTATCCCTAGTTTTCATTGGCTGACCGAAAATTCCATGCTTGATTCTTGTCACTTTGCACACAAAATTAACACATTCTCCTTGCTTTTGGGAGCTAGAATCCGTGAGGATGGTTTCAAATATTCACAAGTCCCTAAATTACTATTCTCCTTGAAAGTTTGCACCCAATATTCCCTTGGACCCCTCACCCTTCACGTCCACTTTTGCACCATGGGAAACATGCAAATTTAGAAGCGCACTAAACCAATTTCAGCAAGCAAAGATACCCCAATTGGCCACCCAAAACCGTGAGCACTTCTTCCTCACTTTGCATCCATCACACCACCAAACACATGCGGACTACCTCACTCACCAAGGTAAGGGGGGAGTCCATTATAAATTAAAAATCCGTTCAATACTTTTTATTTGATAAAATATAAAATCTATGGTATGAGCAGTATAACATAAACTGAAACAATTTAACTATAAGACTAAATACTTTTGACTTTTACCTTCAGATATGTTTAATGATGAACTTGAATCATACATGTATCAATTTCACTTATGCATATTCGTAAATAGTGAACTTGGTGCAAGTGTGGCTACTATATGTTAACTCTAAATCTGCTTGAAAGTGTTTAGTACATGGATATGGTGGTACGTGACATTGGTGTGATAATTTTTACTCCTGCATGTTACCAAATCTGAATCTAATGAATGTAGAGTACAATTTGGGTACGACAGGTGAATTTGTGTAAGCAGTATAATGTGTGTGTGTGTCAATTTTACTACTATATAAAAGCCAATACAAAAGGAAACAAGTGTGAATAAGGTAATATTTAAACACTAACAACATCTGGGTGAATGAACAACATAATCACATGTGGTTGTCCTCGACTGAAATCACGAGATTACACCTTAAGGACGATGTTAAATCTTTAATTTACTAGTAATGTGTGTGCCAGAGTAATTGGCTTCTTGATATCTATTAATTGCAATAAAAACAAATAATTATTCTCTCTTAAATATTAAATTTTATACAGAAGTTCAGAATAGGAAGAGGAATAAAATTTCTCTACTTTCTCCCTAAATAATATTAAACCGTAAAAGTAGTTAAAAAGGACTTAAAAATGAATAAATCTCTTTGACCCTGTTATTTAGTGTAATGAGGTAGGAGTACATAAATTCTTGGTACAATGTTGTCTGATGTGCATCAAAATGTCATTGCATCACAATTAGTGATAGTAGGAAGAGATTGAGAAACAGATGATGACTTCAACTTCAACATGCAAATATATTAATTACATATGATGTTATTACTTCTGTGTGAATAGGATGTATCGAATCATCCACTTTTATATGTATGTACATGTCCTTTATTTAGATGTTGCATGAGGTAGATGAGTGATTACTGATTTTAGTTCCGTATTGATGAGAATAAAAAGCATGTACATATGTTAACCTTACCTCCAAATGCAGAATATATATTGATTTTGGATAAGTGTATATATTAATATATTAAGTACTGGTCTTCCTCTAATGACTAGTAAACGTTGAATAATATATATATATATATATAGCCCACATGACCGCAGAAAGGAAATGTTGTACTCTTTTGATGAGCAATGAACATGTATGTGTTCAATTTTATGAGATGTTAGACTGAAATGAAACAAATTTGCAACCCCTGTAAGTGAAGTATTGAGACTGGATGTTTATACGACATACTCAGATTAGAATATAATCCTGTAGGAGGAAAGAATACAAAATCACTTATTTCCTTTACTTTCCCTAATATAGAACAAGGTTTCAGCATAGGAGGTTAATAAAATAAATTGGAGAAAACTTGACAGATCAAATATAATATGTAATACATAGGTTCTACTCTAAGAAACTGATACATGGGTAGCATAAATAGAAAGGAACAAAACTAGGCAAAATTATAATTGATCCCTAGTGATGACTAACGAAATATATATATATATATATATATATATATATATATATATATATATATAGACAATAAATCAAAATCAAAATAAAAATTAATTATATAAGGAATCCTAGAATCTAAATTTGGGATAAAAATCCCTAGACAAAGAATAAATAAAACTAGTCCAGGATTCACAATAATCAATAAAAATACAATAGAGAAACCAAGAGCTATCGATTGAACTAACAATAGATAAATTAGAATGTATCATGTGTGCAATATCCTTTCTCTTATTTTGATAAGGATGAATATCTTGGTTTAAATACAAATAATGCAAGTGTAAAATTCTACTAAACTTCATGAATTATAAATTGAACTGCATGTGTGTATTTGCGTGGGCATAGTCTTGGACTGATAAATCGTTCATAGTGATAAATCTTTTTGCAAAACGAAATGATAAATCGTTCATCAGTGGTAAAGGAGGGGATGACCCAATGGCGTAGAGTAGCTCAGTGTGACTGGGTCACGTCGGTAGCAAACCCTTGCCAATCCTAACGTGAACACCCGTTATTAGGGTCGTGGTAGGTCCATTCCTGAGTAGGACGCCTTTTGCATGTATTGTCGACAAAGTGATATATGGTTTTAATGTGCTTGGATGTGAAGTAGGGAATGGAGTCCTCCGACCACCTCTAACATTAAACAGTTATGATGATGATATTGTAAGTGATTGGTTTCCCCATGCATTACATCATGTGACTAAACAAGAGAGAAACTCATAAATGACATCATGCATCATCCTGCATACGTGATTGTTACTCAATGATGAATTGTTGAGGTAGAAAGATTATGAATGTACATCTTGAATTATTGTATGGCTTGATTATTTTAATTGAGTATATGGACTTATCTTCTTGTGTGTTTTGTGCATTTTTCTTTGGTTGCTTGTTTGTTGCTTGTGTGGGTGTGTGTAGAGAAACTGAGACTTAATCGAGGTATATATCCTACTATTAGAAGAGAACACGTGGCTCTATAATCCAGCCTAGCGATAGTGCGCCTTTTGTGTGATGATGACCTTGGGTCCAACTCATTGAGTCATCCTTTAAGCACATGGTCAAACTCCTTATAGCAATGCACTACTTCTGTTTGAAATTATTGTGATTACTACTCTTATATAAATATAGGGTGAGAACTGCTCTTAGGGCTAAACAGAATTATTAAATATTTTGAGATATGCTTTATGTATCATAAGGGAGAGAATCTGCGTCGAAACAAATATTATTTTGTATTAAATGATTATGCAAGAATGCCAAGATGTTTTTATTAAGTAAAAAATAAAATAAAATAACAATACGTTATGCACGTTAACTCTCTTATCTATCTCATGTAGTTTATCTACCCAAGCATGCATAGAGATGTTACATGCTAGAATTCATATTTATGTTAATTAGGTAGACTAGAATTAGAAATCTAAAGTAAAACTTAAGTAAATACCAATGAGAAATTGGATGAATAAAAGATCTTCGGTTATAACAGAAACTTATATAGTTTCAGTAATTTAAATTATTAACATAAAATGATATTATATGCCCTAGATCCAAGGGTGGGGAAGCCAACCACCACACCTTGATCCAATGGCTCATAATCAATCTTGTGGCTCATTTGAGACCACAAGATTTATGAACCAATCAAAATTAGTCAAGTAACTCTATTCATCATGACCACTTGGATTGAGTTGGATTGAGTTAAAATAAAATTTGTTAAAAATCTAATATCTATTAGTTTGTACCATACAAATTTCAGAATCTAATTCAATTTGAGCAGTTCCTAGAATTTTTCCAAAGTTACCCTAATGTTGTTCAGTCAGAAACAGAGCAATCTATAACAACCAACTTTAGAACCTTATAACTTGGGTTCAATTTAACCAAATGAAATGAAACTTATTGGATATTAAAATTTCAGCCCTTAACTTTAAAATGACATGGATTTGGTAGTCATACACTTAGAATTCAAATTTTATGGTCAAGAATTCCCAAGAGACCAAAGATAGGAACTTATATGAGAATTAAGTGCATTATTATGTGATTTAGAGTGTTTTAGTTAACATTTATTCATTTTTATATTGCTTTCAATTACAACTATAAGTATTGTTAAGTCGCATGTATGATTCATGTTGGGTCTTTTTGACAATTTACTTAATTACTTATATATGTACATCATAATCATTATGATCTTGTGTATTACTAATGTTAAACTTAAAATTTACCTTTGCTTCAGATCATGTTTTCAATAATCATAATTGAAAGATTACCTTATTGGTTTACCAACCCTTTATTTAAATAAAAACCAAAGCAACTAAGGATGAAAGCGATGTCAGCATAGAAGTACATAACCCTACTGAGAATTTTTAAAAAAAATTCTCACCTTATTTAGTTTCCAATTCATTCTCAGATCTGCACGATGGACGTGATGGCAGT
Source organism: Abrus precatorius (assembly GCF_003935025.1). Taxonomy (NCBI): domain Eukaryota; kingdom Viridiplantae; phylum Streptophyta; class Magnoliopsida; order Fabales; family Fabaceae; genus Abrus; species Abrus precatorius. The sequence goes on from NW_020874292.1 coordinate 14,686,086, forward strand.
AATCTACATTGAGTTCCTAGATATACAGCTACACTATAATCCTACCTTTGATTCCTTATATATAGCCGGCTCATGTCATTTTAGGGTTTATTTATTTTAGTAACAGGAACTTTTCGGTACCTCTTTTTCATCCTGCCTTCGACCCTGCTACTCTATATTTTACATTTTTGCTGTCTGTGACGCATCCTATACCTATAGATCATTTAGAACCCATATTCGCTTTGCCTATGTGAGTGATCCCCAGAGATCTGCTTGACTCTGAGAGTGACCCATCAGAAGCTACAGACTCATCATCATCCTCCCCTGGGCCTAATGACTATATTCCTCTTGGGTTGATATAGCCAATGGCTTTTTGTCTGAGTAGCCGGTGAAGTAGCTAACTTTGTACAGAGTGGCCTTCTTTTGGTAGGATAGTTTAATAGGCCATGATAGTAGTTGTAGGACATTGACCTTAGTTCTAAATTTTCCTGTGAGGATTGCACTTTGATGACATGGGCCACCGATCTTTTTGTATATAGTGATCCTCATATGTATTTCTGACTGTATGTAAATCAGATGGTGTTATATATATATATATATATATATATATATATATATAAATGTATGAGTTAAATTAATTATTACATTTATTCTGATTATTCCATATTCCATATTTGATTTTTTATTTTATTTTTTATAATGTCTCACTTTTTTATACATCTAATAATTACTACTAATCAACGTGAAATATATTAATCACATAAAAATGTTATGGAATAAACAAATCTGTTACTAATATTGTAATGCAACTACTGAATTTAATATTTATGACTTAAGCATAAACTAAATACAGTAGGGTGTTACACATTCCAAACTTCTTAGTTCTCAATTGAGTGGGAATAAAGGGTTCTAAGGTCTTTTGGAGGTGCAAAATGGTGGATTATGGGCCAAGGAAAGAAATGTCACTTGTAGTTCTATCTTGTTTTTGAGTTATAAGAGAAGTTCTTGATGGTTTCTCTCAAATTTTCTCTCTTCTCTTACCTCGTGCTAGGACGAGGCAAACTAGAATGTGAAGAGTTTCCTTTCTGGTGATTAGGCATCAGGAGAGAGGGAAATTGTGGGAGAGAAAGGTTCATAATGCATGATTTGATTGGACCAATAAAAGTAGCATTAATGGAGATAATTAGCATTCAAAATACACTAAGTTCTCTCCTTTTTTGGCTCGAGTGATTCTTCAACTTCTCTAGGGTCAATTGCACTCATTCTTCTCCCAAGGACAATGATGAGAATATGAAAAGGTGACAATAATTGGAAATGCTTTCCCAAGGCCAATACATTAGAAGGGTACGTCAAAAGAGGTGTAATAATTAATGCCTTTATAAAGGTTTGTAGTGCTTAATTAAAAGGTGCTAAACACAAAAGGATGCTAATGACTTTCCTTAATCACTCTTAAGTTAACACATTAATGTGTCCCTTGGTGTCTCAAGCTACATAAGTACAAGGTTAAGCATATCAATAAAGATAAAGTTAAGTGGAGTATTAATTGCAAGGGAATTTTGAAGTTTCAAGATGAATGTCAAGAGGCACATGTGCAAAACACACCCCTCACCCATCAAAGCCATTAATTTGCATGCAAGGCTTAAGATTCAAATGCAATTTGGAGGGAAAAAGGGTTTGCATAGCTGGTTAAGGGGTCCTTATGGGATATTAAGAGTTTTTGACTCGGGTTGACCAATAAGAATGGGGTCTAGGGGTTAAAAGGGCTAGAGATTTTAAAAATTGCACCAAGTATACTACAAGGAATATCACATAAAAATGCATGCATGGCAACAATAAAAGAAAAATAACTTAAATTAAGATAATTACACCAACCAATGTATTAAGAAAATTTCTTATAGTTCGAAACCACAATTACCACTAAGGTCACTAAGAACCTCATGTTCCAAGTGATGCAACTCCTAAAATAATACAATCAAGGCAAACCTATTTGGATATTACTAATATGACATAATAAAAGATAGTAACGTGACTAAATGTCATGAGAGATGATCACTAGTTGTAAAATTGATGGCAACTAATCATAATTTTATTTTATTTTTTCACAGAAAAATAAGAAAGGAAAAAAGAAAAAAACTACGTGGGACAACATGGAAAAATAATTAATGTAAGATCAAAGAGTCAATATTTAATTCTTTGAATTCAAATCAATGACTCAACTTTAAAAAAAAAATTAGAAAAATGTGATGATTTAATTAAATGTGAGAAAAAGGTGCAAATTTAATAAAATGTCATTAAAAATAGCAACTAGACACATAAAAAACTTTTCTCTACTCCCCTGATTCTTTCTTAGCAAAAAATGACAAGCATATAATAATAATAATAATAATAATAATAATAATAATACTAATAATAATAATAAGTATTCTAAAAGTATTTTCAATCAAGTTATTTATTTTGTTTTACTAAATAACTCTAGTTATAAAAATCACAACTGGAACACTATGAGTTGACATTAGCATATCTTCTAAAAGCACGCGTTGCATATTCAGAAGACGAATCCATAAAAGTATTACTTGAATATATATAAAAAAGAAAAAGTAACTATATATCATAATAAAACTATCCATTTAACCATGATTAAAGAAAGTGTTGAAATAGGGGTAAAGAGGCTCAATGCTATATATATCTGACAAAAGAGCGTCCTGAGTGACAATCCGAGCTCTCTTTCTTGCAAAAACTTTCCAGGTTCCGGGAATGTCATCCTCCACGCACGAGCGCTTGTGTCGTTTCCCCTTGGACGGTTCAATCGTGACAATCCCGAGCACCAACTACAGGCACACGAAGAGGGTGGAGGCATTACCACAGAGCGAGGCCCAGGGATGGTTCCACATAGAGTTACACGTGGGAGGATGGTACAAGTTGTACGTGGAGCCCACAAGAGGGTCCTCACTCGTGTCAATGGAAGACGACTATATCGTATCACCCAAGTTCACTTACACTTTTAAGGTTCCTCTTTACCTCTTCTTCCCTCGTTCCTCTGTTCCTTTAATTTCAATCCTTCGATCTTTTGTCACCGAGGAGTTGGGGAAGTTGCCTATGTCATTGGAGCTGGTGCAATACCTGAACCCTCTCATCGTCAATAGCGTTCATGAGTTGGTTCCAAGGTGGTGCAGGACGGACTTTAGGTTGGTGTTGGAGGTGCAGGTTGTCAAAATTGACTTGGTGAACCACCTAGAGTGTGGTTTCTATCGCAGCCTCGGTCTTGTCTAGTGGAGAATTTTGTAATCGTTTGGCTTTTGGGGTTGGGTTAATAATGCAGTTTAGTGCATGGAAATGGTGAGGGTAATCGCTTCTGTTTGATGTTTTTCTCTTTAGAAATGGAAACTTTGATGTCTCTCTTTGTTCGTTTTATGTCTTCTAGTTTTCTCTTCTTAACCTTTGATTCAAACGGAAGAGGCCTTTGAACGAGAGCACAGGAGATGAGAGAAAAGAAAATATAATCCCAAAAATAACAATATTTTATTTTAAATTTTTTAATCAATGCGCCGAATAATTTTTATTTTTGTAATTTACATTTTTATCAAACGTGTCGCTGAAGTAAAGTTTTAACTGGTCGAAGAACTCCTGTAATATTATAAAATTAGTTTATAATTTTTTAGGTTTAAATATAATTATTTTATATTGTAATCAATAATTTTTATTTTATTCTCTTTAAATAATTTTTATGGATTTTAATTTTTAAATCTCTATTACTGATTAGTCTATTAAAATATTGTTATATGTTAATTTTTAATTGATAAATATCAACTAATTAAATGAAAAATAATAGTTTTTTAAAATATAAGAACTAAAATAAAAATATGTATTTACAGGGATTAAACCTATTTTTAAATATTATTTTCTGATAAATATTAACTAATAGTAATATTTTAAAAAATGTTAAAACTATTATTAGTTGTATCATTTTTACATTTTCAATAAGTGGTGTCATAAAATTGTTTATTAGTAAATTTCTTATTTTTATTTATATTATATTAAAATAAAATAAATAACATCTTTTTATTTTCTTTCTTTCAATCATTCTATTGTCAATTCTTTTATTTCTGTTTTTTTTTCCTTTACTCTTTTAAAAAAAATAAAATAAATAACATAACATTCTTTCTATCTAAGCAATTAATATTTTCTTTCTTTTTTAATTAATATGTTATCATTCACGAGAAAAATTTATTAAATATTATAACTATTATAAATTATTATATGAATTAATGTCCATATTCATAACTCCTTTTTATTTTTTGTAACTTACGATTTTGTAACAATTTATTTAATTCTCATTCAAAGAAATACGATTTTTCGGTTATAGATTTAGGCTTATAAATAAATGTTTCATTTGTATTGAGAATATGTAAAATAAAATTGATATTCTCTCATCCTCTCTATATTCTTCTCTCTATTTTTTCTTATAATTTTACGTTTATTTTATAATATATTATTAGTACGAGACTCTAGTACACACTTTTTCAAGAAAGCAAGATTATTGAATAAAGCACAAGGCTCTAGTACACACCTTTTCAAGAAAAGAATAGTTGAATAAATATACGATATTATTTCATTTTTATATTTCTTATAGAAATATATCATTATTTAATAATTTTAATTATTGTATTTATAAATTTGTGTCTATAAGAAATTTTAATAGTAATTTTATCTCAATTAAAATTGTGTGGAGAAAAGGTTTCTGATGAGGATAGGTTAGAGAAAAAAACATTGTCGACTTTTCATGCATGTGCTCCTACAGTAGCAATATCATGAAAAATGATTAAAAAATATTTTGAATTTATTTCTTGTTTCTTCTTGGCTGAATAAAATAATGAGATTTTGATAAAAATTATGAACCTCGTCTAATTGGCATTACTCTATTTCTAGAAGTGAATGTAACAACTCGTGACTGTTGTAACTATGCACAAACTTACTATCATGGTAATGGTTATGGACATGATCGTGGTGATAATCAGAAATATAAATTTATTCACACAAAAAGTAGGAAAATAGTGAGAAAATTAAAAAGGGTAAAGGTACCCAAAGTGGTACAAATATGAAAAACATATGCATTGTGGAAGCAAAGGTCACTAGTCATGTATTTGCCGTACACCAAAGCATCTTATTGATCTTTATCAAGAATCACTTAAAAATAAAGAAAAAAGATAGAGACATTTTATGTGTGAAGATGATAATGATTCTATTTATGATCATATGGATGTTACTCACTTAGATATTGCTAATTGTTTTACTGATCAAGATGAAAAAAAGATTGACCATCTCATCAGTGACGGAAATGTTCAAAAATATGTTTATTATTATTTTAATTAAGTAATTTTTTTTCTTATATGTTAATTTATGTTTAATATTTTTTCTCTCTCTACAAAAAAATAGTAATTGATTAAAATAAATTGTCATGTATTATAGTTGTTCTTTCACTAATATAGTTGTTATTTAAATTATATTTTAATATAGTTAGTGTAAATAAAGAATAAAAATTAATAATTTTCACTATTTTTTTAGTATCTAATTTATTATTATTATTATTATTATTATTATTATTATTTACTTTTGCAACGAAGAATGAATGTTCTTATTGGTGACAACAACAATAAAGACATATGTCTTGTTAACAGTGCAACAACTTATACAATTCTTAAAAATAAAAAAAAATTTCTCATTTAGTGGTGCAACAAGTGAATGTGAGTACTATATCTGATAGTACAAAGATTATTGAAGGCTCTAGTAGAGCTAATATATTATTGCCTGGTGGAACAAAATTACACATTGTTAATGTATTATACTCCACTAAATCTCATAGAAACTTATTTTCAAAGATATCCACAAAAATGGATATCATATTGAAACAACAAATGAAGGAAGAGAAGAATACATGTATATCACAAAAATTATCAAAAATAAAAAATGTGTTAGAAAAATTACCTTCTTTTTCTTTTGGTTTATATTACACACATATAAATATAATTGAAACACACACTATTGTAAACCAGAAGTTTACAAATCATGATAATTTTTTTTATTTCGCATGAACGATTAGGCTATGCTAGATCAATCATGATGCAAAAATAATTGAAAATTCATGTGGACATTCATTGAAGAGCCAGCAGATTCTTCAATCAAATAATTTCTTATGTGTTAGTTGTTCCCAAGGAAAACTGATTAGTCGACCATCACCAGCTAAAATTGGAAATGAATCTATCATACTTTTAGAATGTATACAAGGTGATATTTGTGGACCAATACACCCATCATGTGGACCATTTAGATATTTTATGATTTTAATTGATGCATCAATAAGATGGTTACATGTTTGTTTGTTATCAACTCACAACCAGGCATTTGTGAGATTACATGCACAAATAATTAGTTTAAGAGCTCATTTTCCTGATTATCTAATTAAAAAAATATGCCTTGATAATGCTGGTGAATTTACATCTCGAGCTTTTAATAATTATTGTATGTTTATTGGGATTGATATTGAACATCTCGTGGCACATGTACATACTCAAAATGAACTTGTTGAATCATTGATCAAGTGTCTAAAATTAATTGCAAGACCATTATTAATGAGATCAAAACTTCCAATTTCTACTTAGGGACATGCAATCTTGCATGCTGCAACACTTATTCGCATCAAACCAATAAGCTATCATACGTTATCTCCTTTGTAATTAGTTTTTAGTCAACAACCAAATATTTCTCATCTTAGAATTTATGGATGTACAGTGTATGTTCCTATTACTCCACCACAACGCACTAAGATGGGTCCTCAAAGAAGGTTGGGAATATATATTAGCTTGAATCTTTATAATAAAGTACCTTAAGCCAATGATATGATATTTATTCACTGCTCGATTTGGTGAATATCATTTTGATGAATAAATTTTTCCTATTTTAGGGAGAGAAAATAAGCATTTGGAAAAGGAGATAAGTTGGAATCAATTATCTTTATCTCATCTTGATCCTCGAACAAAATAGTGTGAGTTGAAAGTTCAAAAGATAATTCATTTGTAAGGTTTAGCCAACCAACTACTAAATGTATTTACAAATTCAAAAATAGTGACTAAATCATATGTGTTAGTTGCTAATGCTCCAATCAAAATCAATGTTCCGATTGGACAATTCAATGTTGCAAATCAATCTGGATCACGTATGAAGCGTGGTAGACCTTTTGGTTCCAAAGATAAAAGTCATCGAAAAAGAAAAGGAACAAAGAATCAAGGCGACCAAAATGAGGATGTAAAGACTCCAGAAATTAGACATAATTAATATTTTAGTTCCTGAAGAAACACAAGTATCTGAAAATGATGAAAATAAAGATATCTCAATAAATTATGTCATGAATAGAATACAATGAAACTGAAATGAAGTCAATGTTGATGATATTTTTTCATTTAATGTAGCATTGGATGTGATAATTGTTATAGAGGATTATGAACCCAAATCAGTCAACGAGTGTAGACAAAGAAGTGATTGGAAAAATGGAAAGCTACAATTGTGAAAGAATTAAAGTCGCTTGCAAAGCGTCAAGTTTTTGGACCTAAAGTTCGTAACCTGAAGATGTAAAGCTAGTTGGAAATAAATGGTTTTTTGTGCGAAAATGAAATGAAAAAGGTGAAACTATAAGATATAAAGCATGACTTGTTGCTCAAGATTTTTTGCAAAGACCTGGTATTGATTTTGAACAAACATATTCACTTGTAGTGGATGCAAATTCTTTTCGATACTTGGTCAGTTTAGCAGCAAATGAAGCACTTGATTTGCGATTAATGGATGTTGTTATTGTAACGCCCTAATTTTCATCAATTAGCTAGTAACTCTTAAATCTTAATTGTTTGTTAATTCCAGTTGGTTAATATCGGAATAATTTATTAAATGCTGGAAATGTTTTATTTTTATTCTCTAAGGAGAATATTGACTGATCATTAGAGTTCTGCATTTTAGAGTAATTGCATGCAATACACTTAGCTTCAGTATCATCCAAAATTATTCTGATTGTGTTCAGCTGTACTACCCAAAATACCCCTGAGAGTCTTGTCTGAAAAGATGATTTTTGTATTATTTAAATTATTGTCAAATCATAATTATCTATCTCGAAAAACGTGAGATTTTGTAATCATTGCATTAGATTTTTAATCATTTCTTAGCCGTCAAAATTATTAACGAAATCTCACGAAATCTAGTAATCATTACCTTAAAGATTTCCCAATCTAGTATCGGCCATTAGATTTTCATGCAAAATATTTTTGTCTCCTAAATCACCGACATCATAATTACCTAAATCTTCCAAAATCTAGTATCGGCCACTAGAATTACATGCAAGAAAATTCTTGTCTCCCGATTTGCAGACATAATCATCTATGTCTTCCAAAATGCTAACACCATGATTACCAAAATTAATTGCCTTTCTTGAATTTAGCACCATGTCAAATGTCTTGTCCACATTCCTTTCCGGCCAATCAAAATTCATGCATTTGCTGCCTAAAATCTTACCCTTGGAATTTTGTGTCAATTTTTTTTAGGAATTGTATCATCAAAACTGTGTGCATGCAACCCTGCACTATTCCACTCACTTTGCTTGCTAAAAATGTACAAGTTTTGCTTGCAAGTTTCCCTAAAATTCATTACTCCTACTGGAAAAACTGTAACACCCTTCTTGTACAATTTTTACCCATTCTACTTCAATTTTATCTCATTTGAACCATGTACAATTTTGGAAATTGAAAACCTTGACCACCAAGCCAAAACCGTAAGTGTCAAATTGCAATTGGCAATTAACACATTAACCCTCCATATAAATTGATTGGATTATTCCATTTGCTCATTTTGCAACTCAAAAATCAAGACCTCTCTCTCATATTTTTCTCTCACTTTGCTTCATCACTTCTCATCCTCTCAAAGTCTCTCACTCTCTCAAACTCTCTCAAGGAAACCAAGAGGCTCCAGCCTATAAACCTCACAAATCTGTCATCCAAACTGCACACACACTTCACTATTCCTTCACCACCCTATTCCTCCACTATCTCTTCAAATTTCGTGTTGGAGGAGCTCACTTTGGAGGAGGAACTTGAAGATTTTTGGTGCTGTTTTCTTGGTCCAGCAAGCAAGCATACCTTAGAGATCCACCAGTTCCAGCCCTCTTCTCTTCCATTTCACGCTAAAAAACTCAAAGGCAAGGGGGGAGTTCTCACCTTTCATCCTTACCTTACTTTCCTTTGGTCGAACTTGTGAAAAATCTTTCGAAATATTTCATTTTTACCTTCAATATTTTTGGATAAGATGATTTTACCACTTGCATGTTGAGTTTCCACTTGGTTTTTCAGTTTTAGTACTTCTAAACTTTCAATTTTATGCTTGGATGAAGTGATTTCTTAAAAAGCTTGAAATTTTATCACTTGCATGTTGATTCCTCCTTGTCCACGTCTCAGTTTTGTATTTGCTTTGTTGGATTTCTTGATTGAATAATGATCCACCCTTGAGGCCATAAATCGTGAGCTTGCATGTTGCATCCCTTCACTTGCATGTTAATTTTAAGCTTTGAAATGTCTAGGATTCTCCTTGTGCATGCCTCGGATTTACACTTGTTTTGCTAAATTTCTTGTTCAAATGGTGGTCTACCCTTGGAACCATGAAACCGTAGACTTGCATGTAAATTTTTCCCAGTGCATTTTGAATCCGACCTTAGTACATCTCGGTTTTCCATTTGTTTGGCCAAATCTTCATTTTAACCATTGAGTTTCTATTTGAATGTCAAGATAAGGTATTTTCGTAAATCTCCTATTTTTGCATGTCTCAGATTTCGTTTCCCTAAAGCTTGATCCGCAGTGAATTAAGTTACTTCCAAGGCTTGGAAGAAAATTTTAAGTGTTTGAATGCTAGTTAGACTTTGAGTTGCCTCGGTTTTGCTCTTGGAAACATGAACACCCTTTGGAAATAAACCCCTACACTTGGATGATGTAACCATGTATTTGCATGTTAGTTTTTCTCTACTTTGCCTATTTTGGACTTGACGAAAACTGAGTTATAAGGCTGGACAGTTTTGATTCTTTATGAAAAAGGCTGGAGCTTTTGTATTTTAAGGTCTTAAAATTATTTGGAAAAGGTTGGTATAAACTATAAAAAGGGATTATACAAAAGGAAGTGTTAATTCTAGTGGACAGCCTCGATTTTGACCTTTAAGAAATTGCAAAAAGTTGAACTATACCTTGCATGCTTTGTTTTAGGCGTAAGGAAATTAAATGGAAGTGAATGAGTTATACTATGGCTTGATTGATTGAACCGTGCTGGACTTTGCTTGTGTGAATGGTTGATTATTGCTTGCAAATTTGTATGATTGACCTTGGATGAGAATAAGTGCATGGCTTGAGTTTTACCTTGCTGTGGTGTTGGAAAATGTTGAAAATTACTTGTGAAAATTTGTTGGAAAAGTGTGAACGATGTGAGATGAAATACTATTCATCCTTGGCAATTGCTCTTAGAAAACCGTGAAGGAGCATGATGTGATGCATGGCTGAAAACTTAAGCTATTTGCTATTTACTATGATTTATGCCATGGAATTACTACTTGATAGCATCACATGCATCATTTGCATCTCACTATGAAAGACTTGATGAATGATGATAACATGCAGCGAAAATGATTATATAATATTATGATCTAGTGCCCTTGAGGGCTGTTTGATGGAAATGGACCATGAATATGATTGGACTTATTGGAAATGCTATAATCTAGTTGTGTTGTGAGTAATTGAGTATGAAGAATGAAAAATCAGCATGTGACCTGAGAAAAAGTGTGATAAACCTAGATGATAGGACTTTGAATATTTGTGAATTAATTTGATTAAGTTGGTGGTATAGAAAGAACCTAAGTTTGACTAAACTTCCCTAATGGAGAGTGAAAAATTGAGAGGTGATAACCTTGGGTACTTGTGAATGAACTTGACTAATTGATTGTTTAGAGGAAATTTAAGTTTGATGAATACTTCTTTTATAGAGAGAAAACCGAGAGGAAAGAATCAAGAGAGCAAGAGTTTGAGTTAAATGATTTATGGTTTAGAAGGTGTTAGAGATTGATGGAAATAAATGAAATAGTTAGGATGAACTTGAATGGCGAGATTGCAAAGATTGAGAAATGAGATTGTACTAAATTATAAGAGAGATTAGATTTGAAATATGAAAGAAAAAGAGTAAATTGAGAAAGAGGAAATGAATCAGGAAGGCTTGAATGAATTGCCTAAGTTAAGGTCCAAAATATTATATGTTGTACTAAAGTTTTCCATGAGTATGAATCTATTAAACCATGAGATTATGAAATTATGATGAAAGATCCATGCTATGCTTGAGTTCCTGAAAATATACTATTTTGAAACTATTATGAACTCATTGAGAATTATTATGAAACTCATGGAATCTATCTATCCATGCTACGACATGTGACTCATGGAGATTATCTCTCCATGTTGCTAAGTCTATGATGACTTCTAGCTCTATTCTATATGCTATGATTCTAAGCCCATAATGGCTTCTATTATTACTGTGCAATAGCCTCCAAGTGACTAAACGAAATGAATTGAGAAAACTATCACAAGAAAACTGAGAATACTACTTCATGCATCATATTATCTTGTGAAACGACTTAATGGCATAACAGAGGCACAGCTGTAGGTATTGGAAGTTCGGTCCAAAGTAGACCTTACGGGGGTGGCAAAAAGGGAACATCCGACCTAAGTGCCACATGGCAGCTGAGCTCCCTGTAGCCGGGTCATGACCCACTTGCAAGACCTTAGCCAAACCTGATGGGAACTCCATAACACTAGGGTCGTTGAGGTCCATTCCTGAACGTGCCGAATGGCACTACACATCGACTGATGTGCTATTATTTTATTTCTATCTATGATATCACTGTGCAGAGTAGGGAATGGAGTCCTCCGATCGCCATACGACTTGAACCTATCTATCTATCTCTATGCTAAAAGCTGGGCAAGTCACCAGTCATAGAGGAATGGGATCCCCATGCATCATTTGCATGCTATTGACACATGGGTGACTATATGGGTGAGATCGAAACCTGCATTCATGCATCATGTGCCTTACTATTAGGGATGATTGAGTACTTGTGAAATTGGCTATGATTATGAATATATTTATCACCCTACTATCTTATTGAATGTTCAATGACGCTGAATATTGATTGTGGGTCTGAATTGTGATTGTGACGCCGCCTTCCTTAGGGTATGGCTATTGAATGATGTTTGTGTTTGGAGAACTCACCCCTTTGTTTGTGTTGCCTTGTGTCGTTCTTCTTTTATTTAGATAGATGGACAGGAACAAGGTGAAGGTGTGGATCCTTCCTTCTGAGGAGGATATGTGGGTGTTCGACTCTGCGGCTCAGCAAAGTATCTTCTGCGGATTCGCTCGAGTGATTCATGAATTGGAGAGTAGAGGTTCGTGGATCACCGAGTATACTATCGAAACCCCCATTGAGATTGTCTTTTCTGTTCCTTCTGGTGACACTCAGTTACCTTACCCTGCCTTGTCTGCTTCTCCGATTCCCATGTCTATTGACCCTCGTACTCCTATTACTAGGCCAGTTTCTGCACCTGTGCCATTTCCTTTTATGCCCCCTACTTCTCCACCTGTGCCAATGGAGAGGTTTGTCCATGTGGTGGATCCTCTATTAGGTACACTACTATACCATCTTATATGCATCCTGCTTACCCCTCTACTTTGTTACCTACTGCGGATACCCGTTCACCTCCTCGCACTGCTGGACGGATGGAGGAGAACGGTGGAGACTTTGTTGCTACTGCTTCTTCTAGCTCTGCTTCCCCTACATCTTCTGAGGAGTCCAATCCCATTAAGGATTACTCTCCTTATGATTGATGACTGTTTTGTTTATCTATGTGTTAGGGGAACTGCTCTTAGGATGCCTGGTTTATTTATGTTATGTTGTATCTGAATAATGTTTATCGTTCTTAACTTTGTTCAAGTACTTGACTATTCTGCTGAACCGAAGTTTAATATATTTGGATATTATCAGATTTTAAGTTGTGTTTAATCTTGTTCTATTATTATGCTATCGAGATTGAAGTATAGAATGATGAGATCAGAAAACTATATGCATGTTAACTCTCTCAGAGAAGGGAGATTATACTTGTGATTGTATGAAGAAAGGAAAAAAAATATATTACCAGATTTTGGTGTTTTCTGAACTATTATGTTATAAAAACTGGCATCAGTGTTTTTAGTGATTTTGGGTCGCTACAGTTACAGCCTATTTGTATGGCTCACTTGATAATGACATTTATGTGAAACTCCCTGAAGGTTTTAATTTATCAAATGCATACAATTCAAATTCTAGAGAAGGATATTCAATCAAGTTGAATAAATCACTTTATGGATTGAAACAATCTGGACGCATATGGTATAATCGCCTTAGCGAATATTTGTTGAAGGAAGGATATAAAAATGACTCTATTTGTCTATGCATTTTTATAAAAAGATCTTGTAATGAATTTGTAATAATTGTTGTTTATGTTGATGATTTAAATATCATTGGAACTCCTGAATAGATTTCAAAAATAGTAAATTGCTTAAAGAAAGAATTTGAAATGAAAGATCTTGGAAGGACAAAGTTTTGTCTTGGATTACAACTTGAATATGTAAAGAATGGAATTTTTATGTATCGAGAAACTTATACCTCAAAAGTGTTAAAATGATTTTATATGGATAAATTACATCCCTTGTGTACTCCAATGGTTGTAAAGATAATGCTGCGTTTATTACTCAATTGAAAGAATGGTACATTAAAGGAGATAGAAAAAAGTATATTTCTCCAAAATTCTTTTTTACCCATAATCTTCAAAAGAATGGTGATATAAATATTCAACAAATTTGTTCATGTGAGAATCTAGCAGATATTTTCACAAAGTCACTTCCAAGTAAAACTTTTGAACAACTAGTTCACAAGATTGGACTTTGTCATCTTCGAAATGATTGTTCACATGAGGGAGAGAATTAAATATGCTCTGCACTTTTTTTTTCCATAGCTATGGTTTTTTCCATTGAGTTTTCCTGACAAAGTTTTTAATGAGGCAACATGTAATAGCGTATTAAATAATAATATATTTTTCTTAGGTTGTTATCCAATTGGGTTTTTTCTAGTTAGATGTTATGAAACATATTCTCAAATAATGGACATTCAAGGGGGAGTGTTATGATTTATTATATGAGTGAATGTCTATATTCATAACTCCACCTTATTCTTTATAACTTACGATTTTGTAACCGTTTTGTTTAACTCTCATTCAAATAGATATAATTCTTCAGTTATAGACTTAGCCCTATAAATAAGTGTTTCATTTGTATTAAGGATATGTGAAATGAAATTGAAATTATCTTTTCCTCTCTATATTCTTCTCTCTATTCTTCCTTATAATTTTATGTTTATTTTATAACAATAACTAAATAGTTCAAATTTTATACAAATTAGAAAATAAAAAAATTCTTGATAATTAATTATTAAAATTTAATTATTTTAAAATATTAATTTACTTCTTTACTGTCACAGTTTTATTTTGATATTTAATATAAAAACTTAATTATTAGTGAATAATATTTAATATTAATAAAATAGAAAATCATTCTTTCATAAATTTGAAAGACATGTTAAAGAACATAGTTTATATTATAAAATTAAAAATATTAAATAATATTAACTAATTCTTTAATTAACATAATTTTACATTTTTTCTTAAAAAAATAATTAAAGATTAAAAATAATTCACTGTTAATGACAAATGAAGTGCTAATAAAGACAAAAATTGTTTTGCTTCAACCATTATCTTGGAAGCATTACATAGATTTCCGTTAATCACTTTAGTTGCATGAATTTTTCATAATTAATTTTATTTAGAATAATATTTAAAATATATTATTTCTTGTTCTAATAATTTTATTTTACATCTTAATTTTTATTTATATTTTAAGTTTTGAAGATTAAAAATTATTACTAAACTTTTTTTCATTATTTTATATAAATTTTAAATTCTTCATAAATATTAATATTAACATTTACAAACTTATAATATTTAATATATTATTTATAATCTTTAACTATGTTTTGAGAAAAGTAGGTTACAGCTTATTGACTTGATCAATAAATTTATAAATTTTTTTTATAAAAATAAAATAAAAAAAACTTGCAATTTTTGAAAGCTAGCTTTTCAACTTTTGAAAAGTTATTTAAAAAGTATTTTGTATCGTACGTATTTTATTAAATACTTATTTAAATTGTGATTTTTTTTTTCTAAATTGTATTTATGTTAAAATTTTAAGATAAGGATTAACAATATATAGAATAAAGAATTGTGAAAAACTAAATTTTTAAGGTGAATTTTAAATTAAAATCAAGTACAAGTCGAGGTAACTAAATTTTTGAGAGCAAGCTAACTTAATTCTCATATAATAAATATATATATATATATATATATATATATATATATATATAAATTAGGCATGAAAACAAAGAAATAAAAATAAAAGGTCCAAAACTACATGAATTTTTTAGAAATTAGCTTAATAATATCCTTAATTATAGCTCTTTGTCCTTGTAAATAGTTAATACTAAAATATTTCTAAAATTTTATTACATGATAACTTTTAGATTAGAGGTCAAGGATGTGTAGAACATGCGCCAATTAGCCTAAAAAAATCTCAAAACAGGAAACCACAAAAGCTAGGCTAAATGGATAGTACTTAGGAAGTAAAGCATAGCAAATTTCTAAATTTCTCTAGAACCCAATACATGACAGTTCCAAAATGAATAAGATGTTAAGGGATAAGATAAACTTGAGCATAAAAATCTAGAAAGCCAAATCAGTTAGGAAGGACTAATGAGAAAGAGTTTGAATCAAGGTGAAATTCCAAGTTATTAAATTAAGGGACAACTTATCAAGCCACTTAACCTACTTGAATTTAATGCAAGATGAAGCCAATTTGAATAAGTAATTGAACTCTTTACAAAGTAGGACAAGATGGCATAAGGATATGAGAAAAATCTTGTAAGGGGATAAGGCTAAGAAAGGATAAGTGAACACTTGACCAATATTACAAATCATGTGTAATTATGAAGAGACTAAGGGTATGTTTGATTTCTCTTTTAAAAAGAGATTTCTATTTTTTTTTTTATAACTGAACACTTGACCAATATTACAAATCATGTGTAATTATGAAGAGACTAAGGGTATGTTGGATTTCTCTTTTAAAAAGAGTTTTCAATTTTTTTTCTAAATGTAGTATAACATACTCTAACTTTTTCAAATAAAGTCAGCTATGACTATAACTCCTCGAATTTTGTAATATAGTTAAATTATTAATATAAGTGTTTACGTGGACTTTCATGTATTGTGTATTTATTATATATATATATATATATATATATATATATATATGTATGTATGTATGTATTGTAATGAGGACATATAAGTGGTGATGTAGACTTGCACGAGTGTATGGATGGTTGGAATTGGACTAAAAATTTGGCTAAGTGTTTGGTGTAGGGTGTTCTTGCTATAACGAGACTCTCGCTGTAGTGAGAGGTCCCTCGCTTAGCGACAAAACAACAGTTTGGGATGCATTTCTAGGTACAGTCTCGCTACAGTGAGAATCTGCAGAAACCAGGGTGCAATTTTCTCTAAAATTTATGTTGTAGAGATAAGGGGCGTCGCTACAAGGAGAGATGTCTCGCTATAGCGAGAGTGTCACAAGCAAAGGGGTATTTGAAGGGGCTAAGATTGGGGAAATTCATTTCCCATCTTCCCTCTTCAAAATCTCTTCAATTCTCTCGATCCAAAATCTTATTTTACCGATCAAATTGCCTCCAAAGCCGTTTGGGAGCTAGATTGAAGGTTGGATTTATGTTGAGAATGCTTGGAGGGACGAAATTCGTGTGGGGGTTCCTTTGTGGGTCGTCAATCTGAGGTAAGGGGGGACTCTACCTATCTTATTATGTTTTTATTGTCATTTATTTTGTGAAATATTGCTATGTGGCTGAAATAGAGAGTAGGAAATATGTGATGGATGAGAATTATCGTTTGTTTGAATATAATGTGGTGTGTGATGAAATAGTTGAGCCCATTGTGGGTGATTGTGTACTATGACATGTCACTCATTGATGATTGAATAACGTAATGGTTCGAAATAGGTGTGAATGACATGTTGAATATAAATGTGAATGTTGTTTAAAATGGTGTGATAGAATATGGGCACTTGTGCCGTGTGTTGTAAATGAATGTGGGCCTATGTGCCGTGTAATGTGAATGACTATGGGTACTGTGTCGTGTGCTGTAAATAAATGTGGGCAATGTGTGTCATATGCGAATATGAATATTGTGTGAAAGTGATAATATGTGTGAGTAGGGCGTGCAAGACGCCGTTGTAATGATGCTATGACTGGTTCAGCCATACACTGGAGGTGTGGAAGATGAGGACGCTAGAAATACCTTGAGGAAGAGAGAGTGGTGGTGACACTAACAGTGAGCGTGGGTGCATCACAGGCCACACACTCTCGTCTTGACTAGAGCTTTGACCAATACCTTTGTCGAGCGACTCGTGACCAAGCACGTGGTATCCATGATGTAGGGGTAACTGGCGACCATCCATGGTGTGAATCTGTGATCACAGTGTCACAATGAGCCTGACTGCGTGCGGTGAGTGCACGCGTGTAAAATGTTTTGGTGCCGTGAGTGCATCGATCATGAATTGAAATGAAATGCTTAATGATGTTGCTTGTGATTGAATTTACTTGTTTGATTGTGTTAGAAACTATGTGAAGGGTGATTGAGGGGAGTCTCTATGTTGGATAGTGTAGAGTACTCACCCTTTCAGGTGACTAAGACGATTAGCACCAGGCTCAGTGAAAGAATGGATGAGAATGCTATAACGCTCTGATTTTATTTTGAAATTTTAATGTATTTGAATTAATCCTGTAACAATTTCCTTGATCAAAATTTGTAAACACTTATTATTCAAAATATTTTGTTGAACCGCGGGTTGGAAAAAAACCCATTTAAAAATGAAATTTTATTATTCCCATTTTGCAAAATTAATATTTTGAAATTAAATTTAAGGTGTTACAATTTTGGTATCAGAGCAGTTCATCCAAACAGAACTAAGGTATCGGGCTGAAGCGTCCAAGCTGAGTGTTGATGTGTTTTGATTGCCTGAAATTTAAATGTTGTATTAATATGATAAATTCAGTATAGTTTGTTGCATTGTGGTTAACTTAGCTTAGAATGACTGGTAGAGTTAGAGGTAGAGCAGCAAGAGACACCAATGACTTAATGGAGCGCATGGCTCAAATTTTGGATACCTTGGTGCATAACCAAGGCGGGGAGCCGGCTAAATATTGAGGGTTGTCTGCCCTAAAATTTTAGGGAGGTTTCAA
Organism: Abrus precatorius; assembly: GCF_003935025.1. Classification (NCBI taxonomy): domain Eukaryota; kingdom Viridiplantae; phylum Streptophyta; class Magnoliopsida; order Fabales; family Fabaceae; genus Abrus; species Abrus precatorius. Next base: position 14,704,570 of record NW_020874292.1, read on the forward strand.
CCCTAAAGGAGCCCAAAGGTGGTTGGCGGATGCTGATAAGGTCTTCAATGGCATCATGGGGTGCTGTGAGGAGCACAAAGTTGCCTATGCCACCTACTTGCTGTGTGGAAAAGCTGAAGACATGTGGAGGTTTGCTAGTCAAACCATCATAAGAAGATGGCTATTGTAACGCCCCAAAATTCGTCAACTAAGCTAGTGGCTCTTAGATCTAGTTTGGTTGCTTTTTATGGTTTGCTAGTATAAGAATAATTAGCTAGATGCTAAATTTTCTATTTTATTCACTGAGGAGAATAGTGACTTGATCTCTAAGTTCTGCATTTTAGAGTAACTGCATGCAATACACTTGGCTTTGATATCATCTATGAATTGTCCTGATTATTTTCAGCTATACTGCCCAAAAATACCCCTGAGAATCTTGTTCAAAAAGCCATATTTTGTCTTATTTAAATTATTAAAAAATCATAATTATTCGTCTCGAAAAATGTGAGATTTTGTAATCATTTCATAGATTTTATAATCATTACAAAATATTCTATAATCATTTGAAAAGATTTTATATTTATTTCAAAAAAATTTATAATCACTGTAAAAAGATTTTGTAATCATTACATAGATTTTATAATCATTACAAAATATTCTATAATTATTTCAAAGGATTTATATTTATTTCAAAAAAATTTATAATTATTGCAAAAGATTTTGTAATCATTTCAAAAGATTTTGTAATTATTATTTAGTCTTGTAATCATTACTCCAAGTCTTTACAAATCTAGTATTGGCCACTAGATTTTCATGCAAAATATTTTTGTCCCCTAAATTGCAAACACCATGATTACTCCAAATCTTTACAAATCTAGTATCGACCGCTAGATTTTCATGCAAAATATTCTTGTCCCCTAAATTGCAAATACCATGATTACCCGAATCTTCCAAAATCTAGTACCGGCCACTAGAATTACATGCAAAAGATTCTTGTCTCCTGATTTGCAGACATAATCATTTTGGAACATTCTTTTCTTGTCTTCCAAAATGCTGACACCATAATTACCTTAATTAGTTGTCTTTGTTGAAATTAGCACCATGTCAAATGTCTCGTCCACATGTCAACCTAGTCATGTCACATTCCATTCCGGCCAATCAAAATTAATGCAAATGTTGTCCAAAATTTTCTCTTTGGAATTTTGTGCAAATTTTGTGATTTGTATCACCCAAAACCGTGTGCATGCAACCCATAAAACCATTCCATTCATTTTGCTTGCTAAAAGTGTATATGTTTTGCTCGTAAGTTTTCCTAAGAGTTACTATTCCAATTTGAAAATTGTGACCACCCTTTCTTGTATGATTTTTACCCATTTCACTTCATTTTTAACATTTTGGAACCTTGTGTAATTTTAGAACCTACAAGGCTTATCCAACAAACCAAAAGCTGTGAGCCTAATTGCATTTGGCAATTAACACCTTGGCCCTTTATATAAATTGGTTCATTCATCCATTTCTTCATTTTGGCTACCAAAACTGAGACCCTCTCTCCCTTTTCTCTCTCACTTTTGCTCCCTAACCTCTCACTCTCTCAAAACCTTTCATCCTCTCAACTTCTCTCAAAGAAACCGAGAGGTTCCAGCCCCAAAAACCCCATCATTCTTTCATCCAAATATTACAAACACTTCACCACTTCCTCACCAACAAATTTCTCCATCTTCTCTTCAAGTTTTCGTGTTGAAGGAGCTTGCTTTGGAGGAAGATCTCGAGCCCTTTGGTGCTGTTTTTCTCGGTCCAATAAAGCCCTTGGAGATCCACAACTTCTAGCCCTCTTCTCCTTCATTTCAAGTCTCAAACTCAAAGGCAAGGGGGAGTTCTCACTTACTTGTTCTTAAATTTTCTTTCCCTTGGCTGCACTTTGTAAAAAACTTTGAAAAGCTTGTATTTTTATCTTCGATGACCTTTGACAAGGTGAAATTATCCTTTGCATGTAAAATTTTCCTTTGGTACTTGATTTCTTTTGCCTCTCAATATTCAATTTCACTTTGGAAGAAGTACTCTCTTTGAAAGCGTAAGTTTTTAATGATTGCATGTTGATTTTTCCTTGTGCATGTCACGGATTTGCCTTTGTCCTTTTGATTTTGTGTTCAATTAATAATCTATCCTTGGAGTTATGAAATCGTGAGCTTGTATGTTAAGTTTCCTCACTTGCATGTTGATTTCAATCCTTGTATGTTTCGGTTTTCCATCTCCTAAACTTGATCTTTATTTTCAATCAAAAAAATCTTGCACTTGAATGATAAAATAGTGTGTTGCATGTTAAGTTCCTACCTTGCATGTCTCGGATTTCCTCTTTCCAAGCTTGATTCCTTCTTGGAATAAGTTTGTCTTTTGGATCTTGAAAGATTAAGTGTTTGAGTGCTGAAAATTCTTATATGTGCCTCGGTTTTACCCCTTTCAAGCATGAGTCCTTGTTGAAATAAAAGTTCGGCATTTGGATGATGAAGCAATGTGTTTGCATGTTGATTTTTCTATCTTACATGTTTTGGATTTTGGTGAAAATGAACTATAATGCTCGACAGTTTTGACCTTTATGAAAAAGGCTACAGTTTTCATATTTTGATGCCTTGAATTATTTGGAAAAGGTTGGTGTGAACTATGAAAAGGAATTACTCAAAGAAAAAGGCTAAACCTAGTTGGACAACCTCGATTATGACCTTAAAATATTATAAAAACATGAACTTTACCTTGCATGCTTTGTTTTGTGTAAGGAAACTAAATAAAAGTGAAAGAGTTTCATCCTTGACTTGCTTGTTTGAACCATGTTGGACTATGCATGTGTGAATGGGCATTGTTGCTTATAAACTTGAATGATTGACCTTGAATGAGAATGAGTGCATGACTTGATTTTACCTTACTAAAGTGTTGGAAAATTCTAAAAATTACTTGTGTGAAAGTGCTGGAAAAATGTGAATGATGTGAGTTTGAATACTATTCATTCTTGGTATTTGCCCTTAGAAAATTGTGAGGGAACATGATGTGATGCATGGCTGAAAAATCTATGTTACTTACTATTTGCTATGAACGATGCCATGAAACTACTATCTAGCTAGAATCACTGCATCATTCGCATTTCACTATGAAAGGCTTGATGAACTATACTAATGTGTAGCTAATTTGATTCTAAATCTCTATGATCATGATGATTTAGTGCCCTTGAGGGCTGTTTGAAAGAAATGGACTATGACTATGTATGAACTTGATGGAAATTCTATGATCTAGCTATATTGTGAGGGATTGAGTATGAGAAATGAAAAATAAGAGAGTATTCTATGAGGAAGAGAGGAAAACCAAGAGGAAAGAACCTTGTGTGCTTGAAAATTAATTTAATTAATTGATGGTTTAAAAGGAGCCTAAGATTGATTGAGACCTCTAATGGAGAGTGAAAAACCGAGAGGTAATAACCTTGGGTGCTTACAAATCAATTTGACTAATTGATGGTTTAGAAGGAGTTTAAGTTTGATTAAAATTCCCTAGTAGAGAAAGAAAAATTGAGAGGAAAGAATTAAGTGAGTTAGAATTTAATTTGATTATTTGATGGTTTAGAAGGTGCTAGAGGTTGATGAAAATGGATAGAATGATTAGGATGAACTTGAATTGCGGGGTTCAATGGATTGAGAAATGAAATTGTACTAAGGTTGATGAAAATGCATAGAATGATTAGGATGAACCTGAATGGCAGGATTCAATGGATTGAGAAATAAAATTGTACTAAATCAAAAAGAACTAGACTTGAAACATGAAAGGACTAGAGCGAACTGAGAAAGAGAATATGAATTATGGAGGATTGAATGATTTGACTAATTTAAGGTCCAAACTACTAAATGCTGCACTAAAAAAAATTATCCATGAGTATGAATCTATAAAACCATGAGACTATGAATCTATGATGAAAGATCTATTCTAAACTATGAGCTCATAGAACTATACTACTTTGAAACTACTTGAAACTCATGGAATCTATCCATGCTACTAAATGAAATTCATGGAATCTATCCATGCCACTACTGTGAAACTCATGGAATCTATCCATGCTGCTACATGAAACTCGTGGAATCTATCCATGCCACTATGTGAAACTCATGGAATCTATCCATGCTACTAAGCCATGTGATGGTCTCTATTCTACTGTGCCCTAGCCTCTAAGTGGCTACATGAAATGAGAAAAGTATCAAAGAAAACTGAAAAATACTATTTCATGCATCATACTATTTTTTTGAATGACTTGGAGGCATTTCCGCGGCACAGCTTGGAGGTGTTGTAGGTTCGGTCCCGAGTAGATCTACTGGGGGTGGGAAAAGGGGGAACAGTCGACCTAAGTGGCAACAGTGAGCGCCTTTGTGGTCGGGTTGTGACCCACTACAAATCTTAGCCAAACCTGACAAGGACCGCACATTCTATGGTCGTTGAGGTCCATTCCCGAAGAGACCCATCTTGGGCCAAACACCAGTGGTGTTCTACTAAAGCTAAATGCTACTTCTATTCTATTCTACTATGCTAATCTAAATGCACGGAATGGAGTCCTCTGATCTCCTTATGACTTGAATCTATCTATCTATCTATCTATGAGACTCTATGGTAAAAGCTGGGCAAGTCACCAGTCATAGAGTGATGGGATCCCCATGCATCATTGCATACTATCGAAACATGAGAGACGATAATGGGTGAGGTTGAAACCTGCATTCATGCATCATATGCATTACTACTAGGAATGATTGATTGATTGTAAAATTGGTAACGAATATGAATATTCTTTATTGCTCTACTATATTACTGAGTACTTGATGATGGTGAATGCAGATTGTTGAAAGTGCTTGTATTTGTGACGTCGCCTTCCTTGGGATATGGCTATATGATTATTATTTGTGTGTGGAGAACTCACCCCTTTGAATTGTGTTGTATTGTGTCGTTCTTCTCTTTTATCTATATAGAGGTACCAGAACAAGGTGAAGGTATGGACCCCACCTTCTAAGGAAGATATCTATCACTCGTTCATCTCCTCGCACTACTGGATGGATTGAGGAGAGTGGTAAAGATTATGCTACTGCTGTTGCTGCTTCTAGTTCTTCTGAGAGGTCTGATCCTATTGAGGATTACTCTCCTTATGACTGATGCTTTTATTCGATTATGTATTAGGGGAACTGCTCTTAGGGAGTCTAGTTATATTATTTACTGTATTTGGATAATGTTGTCTTATTTTAAACTATGACTAATTTTCTTGTTGGATCAACTGATGATTATAATATATGGAGCCACTTTCAGATCATGGTATTATGATTGATTTCACTCTACTATACTATCAATTATGAGATTTTGAGACTATAATTCATCTATGAAGTAACAAGGTGTTGGATGTAATTCAAATATGCATATTAACTCTCTCTTTCTAGAAAAAGGGAACCTATACTTATATTTGTATGTATGAAGGAAAAAAAATATTTACCAAAATTTGGTGTTTTCTAAACTACTATGATATAAAAGTTGGTATAAGAGTTTTAGTACTAAAAAGGTCGTTGCAGCTATATCCAATGGGAAGCTTTCAAGGCAATTTTCCTAGGGAATTACTTTCCCCAGAACTTGAAGAAGCAGAAAGCCCGAGAGTTCCTTGAGCTAAAACAAGGGAGTATGACCATGGGGGAGTATACCGCCAAGTTCCAAGAGCTAATGAAATATTGGCCTCACTATTAGCATGGGGAAGGAGAAGAAGACTTGTGTGCTCAGTTTGAGCATGGGCTGAGTCTAGATATCCAAGCGGCAGTCAGTGTGTTCCAGTTGACAGACTTGCCTACTCAGGTGAGCAAAAGCTGAATTTTTGAAGTCGATCCAGTGAGGCAAGATAGAAGACCCTTAGATTCTCAAATGGGCCATACTCAGGCTCAAGTAATTCTCAGTCCAGAGAGAGTTCATCACAAGAGAAAAGTAGTGGGAGCAGCTCAGGATCAAGCTCTTTCAGAGGACCGATCAAGTGCTTCAGGTGTGGAGGGTCACACATAGTGCGAGACTGCCCACAACCACGAACTAACTACAACAACTATGAGAAGTTAGGCACACTGCCAATGTGTGTTGGGTTGCCAAGAGGAGTGGCAGTATGAGTACAACTTAGAGGACTGAATTTAGAGGAAGCACGGGGCCGAGTACAGGGTCGAAGCCGAGTATCCCTGGGAGAGTTTTTGCCATGAGCGGAGCAGAGGCTTCACAACCTGAGGAGCTGATCTGAGGTAAATTTGTAATTAAAGGCAGATTGCTTGATGTGCTGTTTGACTTGGGTGCCACACACTCTTTTCTTTCCGTGGATTGTGTGCAGAGTCTGAGTCTGTATATGACTAAATTGCCATGTAATGTTATGGTGACTAGCCCTACGGGTAAGCCGGTTGGGACATCCTAGGTGTGCTTGGGATGTTCAATAATGGTGCATGGTAGGGAGTTTGAGGTGGACTTAATCTGTTTACCTCTTTCTCAACTGGATGTGATTTTGAGGATGCATTGGCTTGCTACTAACCATGTGCTGCTGGATTGCAGGGAGAAGACTTTGATCTTTGGTACGTCGATGTAGGAAGTTCTGAAGTTGTTAAGTCATGGGGCATGGGAGAATGCAATAAATGCTAAGGCCTTTATGGTCATGTTTTCCATAGAGGCTGAAAGCATGGTGGATCCGAAGTATATCCCGGTGGTGAGGGATTTCTTGGAAGTTTTCCCTGAAGACATTTCTTAGTTACCGCCTAAAAGGAAGATAGAGTTTGCTATTGACCTCATTCCGAGAGCAAGCCTGATTTCTGTGGCACTTTATATGATGTCACCAGTGGAGTTAGCAGAGGTCAAGAAGCAAGTAGAGGATTTGTTGCAGAAACAGTTTGTAAGACTGAGTGTATCACCATGGGGAGCGCCAGTGCTCTTAGTGAAAAAAGAAAGATGGGAGCATGAGGATGTGTGTGGACTATCTATAGCAGAACAAGGTAACGATCAAGAACAAGTATCCGCTTAAGAGAATCGATGATTTGATGGATCAATTAAGAGGAGCTGCAGTGTTTTCTAAGATTGACTTAAGGTCAAGGTACCATCAGATCAGGATAAAGGATGAGGATGTGCCTAAGACAGCGTTCAAGACGCGGTAAGGTCACTATGAATACTTGGTGATGCCGTTTGGGGTGACCAATGCGCCTGCGGTGTTCATGGATTATATGAACATGGTCTTCCACGAGTTTTTAGACAAGTTTATGGTGGTGTTCATTGATGATATCTTAATATATTCAAAAACCCAGGAAGAGCACATCGAGCACTTGAGGATTGTTCTACAGATTCTGAGGGAAAGGCAATTGTATGCGAAATTCTCGAAGTGTGAGTTTTGGTTGTCAGATATCCAATTTTTGGGGCATGTAGTGTCGAAGGAAGGAATTATGGTGAATCTCGCAAAGGTGAAAGCAATGACTAGGTGGCTGAGACCGACAAACGTGACTGAGGTCCGTAGTTTTCTGGGACTAGCGGGCTATTATAGAAAGTTTATTAAAGAATTTTCTAAGATAACGTTGCCCTTAACGAAGCTGACCCGCAAGGGAAAGGAATTTAAATAGACCAAAGGGTATGAAGCTAGTTTCTTAGAGCTGAAAATAAAGTTGACATTATTGCCCGTGTTAGTTCTGCCCGACTCAGAGTGGAAGTTTGATGTATATTGTGATGCATTCGAGCACAGACTTGGGTGTGTTTTGATGCAAGATGGGCGAGTGGTTGCCTATGTCTCAAGACAGTTACGCCCGCATGAAGTCAACTATCCAACTCATGACTTGGAGTTAGCTGTGGTGATTTTTTCTCTTAAGGTATGGAGGCACTACCTGTATGGAGCGAGGTTTGAGGTGTCTAGTGATCACAAGAGTTTGAAGTATTTGTTTGATCAGAGGGAGTTGAACATGCGGCAGAGGAGATGGATGAAATTCCTCAAGGATTACGATTTCACATTGTCTTACCATCCTGGTAAGGCAAATGTGGTGGCCGACGCTTTGAGCCAAAAATCATTGCACATGGCAACAATGATGGTGAAGAAGATGGAGTTAATTGAGGAATTTCGGGACATGAATCTGGCCATGGAGGTAAGGCTAGATGCTTGATTTGCCAAAAGGAGAAAGTAGAACACCAGCATCCATTTGGGTTGTTGCAACCGTTAGATATCCTCGAGTGGAAATGGGACAGTATTTCTATGAACTTTGTCTTCGTTTTGCCAAGGACAAGGAATAATCATGATGTCATTTGGGTGATTGTGGATTGATTGAATAAGGCTGCACACTTTCTCCCGATTAACATAAAGTATAACTTGGTGAGGCTTGCAGATTTGTATGTGAGGCAGATAGTCTGACTGCATGGAGTGCCAACTAGTGTGGTATCCAATAGAGACTTGAGGTTTACCTCGAGGTTCTGGGAGAGCTTGCAAAGGGCGTTGGACACTAATTTGAAGCTTAGTTTGGCGTATCATCCACATACGGAAGGTCAGATTGAGAGAACTATTCAAACTCCAAAAATCATATTCTATTAATATTTTGTAGAATATTTCTATTTCAACATAAGCAAGAAGGAATCAGACCCTAGGAAAAGAAAAAAATCCCTCCTGAAATAAGCCTATTCTTAGCTTAGTTTCAATTTTTTCCAACTTAGAACTTTTATGACATATAATATTTTTTTTATTGGATGCATATAATATAATACGTAGTGGACAAACAAAAAAGAGAAGGAATTAGGGAATTTTATTGACCAAATCCAATTTCTTCAATTAATTTGTTTATAAAAAAAAAGAATTCAATCATGATTCGATATCATTAAAGACTAAAATAGATTTCGATCTAGAGTAAGATTCTATTAGTATAGTATAGAAAAGGCTCGATTCACATGATATTTGATCGGTATAATAGATATATATATATCCATATGAACATTAGAAATACAATAGAATCAAGTTTGGCATATCATCCACATACGGAAGGTCAGATTGAGAGAACTATTCAAACCCTGGAAGACTTGTTGAGGGCTTGTGTGCTCAAGCAGCAGGGAACTTGGAAAGAATGCCTGCCACTGGTGGAGCTCATGTACAATAACAGATATTATGCCAGCATTAGGCTGGCGCCATTTGAGGCTTTGTATTGGCGGAGGTGTAGAACTCCATTATGTCGGTATGAAACCGAAGATGCGACTCTATGTGTGCCAGATTTGATCATAAGGCAGAAAGAGCAAATCAAGATGATCAAAGAGAAAATGAAGGCTACCCCAAGATCGACAGAAGAGCTACTACGATAAGAGAAGGAAGTTGTTGGAGTTTCAAGTGAGTGACCATGTGTTTTTAAAAGGTCTCACTTGTGACCGGAGTTAGGAGAGCTATGAAATTTTGAAAGCTATCTCTTAAGTTCATTGGGCCATTCGAAGTACTGAGTAGAATTGTCCTGCTGTATACCGGAAAACATTGCCTCTGAATCTCTCAAGTTTACATCCGGTGTTCCATGTATCAAAACTCAGGTAGTGTGTCGAATCCTTCCTATGTGATTGATCTTGACCCGATTCAAGTGAGAGAAGACTTGTCTTATGACGTGTATCCGGTGAAGATAGCGGACCACTGTGTTAAACAGTTGAGGGGCAAAGAAATCTCATTAGTGAAGATGATATGGAACTCAAGTGATGAGGGTGATGCCACATGGGAAATGGAGAGTAGAATGAGAGAGCTATATCTGAGATTGTTTGTATAACTTGTGTGTTTTGGTTGAATTTCGGAGACGAAATTCCCTAAAGGATGGGAGAGTTGTAACACCCCGAATTTTGTAATATAGTTTGATTATTAATATAAGTGTTTACGTGGACTTTCATGTGTTGTGTATTTATTATATATATATATATATATGTATGTATATTGTAATAAGGATATATAAGTGGTGATGTAGACTTGCATGAGTGTGTAATGGTTGGAATTGGACTAAAAATTTAGCTAAGTGTTTGGTGCAAGGTGTCTTCGCTGTAGCTAAAGATGTCTCACTGTAGCGAGAGGCCTCTGGGAGGAAGGCGTGAAACTGTCATCTTGTCGCTGTAGCAACGGTCCCTCGCTGTAGCGACTGTAACAACAAAGTAATAGTTTGGGATGCATTTCTGGGTGCAGTCTCGCTGCAGCAAGATCCTCTCGCTGTAGCGAGAATCTGCAGAAACCAAGTGCAGTTTTCTTTGATATTTTTGTTGTAGCAACAAGGGGCGTTGTTGCAGTAAGAGATGCCTTGCTACAGTGAAAGTGTCACTAGCAGAGGGGTATTTGACGAGGTTAGGGTTGTGGAAATTCATTTCCCATCTTTCCTCTTCAAAATCTCTTCGATTCTCTCGTGTTGGGAATGCTTGGAGGGATGAAATTTGTGTGGGGGTTCTTTTTCATCGTTGATTCGTGTGTAGGTCTTCAATCAAAGGTATGAGGGGACTCTACCTATCTTATTATGTTCTGATTATCATTTATTTTGTGAAATATTGTTATGTGGCTGAAATAGATAGTAGAAAATATGTAATGGATGGAAATTATCGTGTGATTGAATATAATGTGGTGTGTGATGAAATAGTTGAGCCCATTGTGGGTGATTGTGTACTATGACATGTCACTCATTGATGAATGAATAACGTAAATGATTAGAAATGAGTGTGGATGACATGTTGAATATAAATGTGAATGTTGTTAAAAATGGTGTGTAATGGAATATGGGCACTTGTGCCTGTGTTGTAAATGAATGTGGGGCCTATGTGCCGTGTAATGTGAATGACTATGGGCATTATGCTGTGTGCTGTAAATAAATGTGGGCAATGTGTGCCGTATACGAATATGAATATTGTGTAGAAGTGAAAATGTGTGTGAATGGGGTGTGTGGGACGCTGTTGTAATGATGCTATGAATGGTTCAGCGATACACTAGAGGTGTGGAAGATGGGGATGGTAGAAATACCTTGGGGAAGATAGAGTGGTGGTGACACCAACAGTTAGTGTGGGAGAACCACAGGCTACACGCTCTCCTCCTGACTAGACCTCTAACTACTACCTTTGTTGTGTGACTCGTGACCGCGCACGTGGTATTTATTATGTGGGGTAACTGGCAACCATCCATGGCATAGATTTGTGATCACCTCGGAAGACTGTCTCGATGGAGTTTTGAGCGAATTACTTGCAAAAATGCCATTGCGGATTCAGGCTATCGATATCTCGGATTGGATGATGATCTTGATTCTGAAGACCTTGCTGTGATAAAGGGATGACTAGTATCTTTTTCAGCCTTTTGGTGGATAGACTGCTCATTACGACTTCTTATATTTTGTATCTTATAAATGTTATAAATGAGTCCTAATGTATTTTTTCTATGTATATTTTGCTAATGATAACCTCTTGTAAAGTCTTCAAAACAATGTATATATATATATATATATATATAAATATATATAATTTTGATGTTTCCTCTTAAATTTGTTTAATTTCTACTACTTTGTTATTTAAGTGTTTATAAGTTTGAGTAAAATAAACAAAATGTTTTATAATTCCACGTGACATATTCGGCTGGCAAATGGATTCAATTTAAGTCTTTCTTTCCTAACTATGGAATTATTTTCTTATTGTTTTGAATAAAATAAGGATGTTACACTTAGTCTTAGAGACCTATTTCTAGGTAAAGGGAGCTAATCTTAAACCCTAAGTTTTATTTGTATATTTAGCTTGAAAAACTCAATATACTATATTTTGAATAGTAGATTTGAAGTATTTTCTTGAAAGTAATGTGTTAGAATAGATTTTTCATAGGTAAGTTACTCAGAATACTTTATTTTTCATAAACTTTAGTGGGGTAAAGGATGTTCACCTTACAAACATTTCCAAGTAAAAGAAATAAATGAAGATGCATCCGTCCTAGGATCATACTCGCATTAGACTATAAAGAAGGAAACTGCTTTTTTAGGGTTTAGTTAGTTTGGAGAAAAGTATATGGAATATTTAGTAGTTAATTGATTTAAAATTTTAATTTATATTCAATTTTAGTTAAAAATTTAATTTACTGAAAATAGATTGTTTGTATCATGAACTCAAATTATAAATATATATATATATATATATATATATATATATTATAAAATTTTAGCTTTTGCACCGGTGCAATGCACAAAATATTTTATAATATCAAATTTTAAAATTTTGATTACTAGAAAAATATAAAATAAATTTAAACTATTCAATACTTATATTAAAAAATTATTTTAGAGTATATTAAAATTAAAAAAAATACATTAATATCACTAATATTTAAAAAATAATTTTATTATCATTAATTTTATTTTATCATAAAGTTATTATGATTATTAAAGTAAGCGTTGTTATTTTGTTATAAAAGAAAAAAATTATTCTAATAATATATAACTACTATTTTTTAAATAACATAATTTTTTAATATTATAAATAAGATAAATTTGATATATGATGTAATAATAAATATTTTGTCGATAATTTTGACTTAAAATACATATATACATAGCATCAGGGAGCTGCTCATCATTATTAACAATGGCTTTTCCTTTGTCATCCATTTTAACTGCAGAGAGAATCTTTTCTCTATCAGTTACAGTGAGATAATTATCCCGCCATCCTTTGAGTTGCCCAGAAAACCCTGCAACTAAAATATGAACTACAGTATCTTCAGCATAATCATGATTGTTAACCCATGGCAATAACGGACATATGTTGCAGAGTAAAGACAATGTTATACTCTGACTTACCATCTATGTTCCAAACATAAATGTCATTTGAATTAAAGCTTTAGATATTATGATCATGACCTTCTTCTAAAACTAAATCAGGAGCAGTGGCTCTAGTATAATAAAGTTTTGAAGAAGATTTCCAATTCTTACTATTTGTATTTACTGGATTGATATTCAAGACAGAATCTGTTTCAGAAAATTGTTCTGAATCAGCTTTGGAAATGGCATTTGACAGTCTTAGAAAGAGACCTAGTTTTTGGTCTAGCACTAGACTCTTCAGAAGTTTGAGGGGTATTAGGAATGGGTGTTAACATGCTAGTGATCTTACTAAGCAGTTCGTTCTTGTTTTCTTCTAAGGCTTTTGATTTTTCTTTCTGCCTAAGCTCTAAGATTTTCTGTTTAGCTTTGGCACTAATTTTGAAAGGTTTGGAAAGAGGTTTCTCTAAAGAAGCAGAAGAAGATGTTTCTTCTTCTTTCAGATTGTTAGCAGAGATCTTATCTCTGCTAATCTTGTCTCCCAAGACTTGAAGATACTTATTGGTATAGTTGACCTGTTCCATGAGGCTCTGAATATCACTAGAAATGATAGATTCATCAGTATTCTTGGTTTTGAATGGCGTTGCCATTACAGGATTACCACTATTATCTTTTAATTTAGGCAACTGGAATTGGGTTGAAGGAGGAAGATCACTATGAACTATTTGTCCATCTTCGATCTGTCAGGAAATGACATTAGCAAAGGAGATACTAATAATATCTTCCTGCCAAAGATAATCAAAATTGTTTTGAATGGTATAAGCATGACACCAATCAAAGAAAGGAATGTTTTGCTCAACTTTTTTGAGAAATTTATAAAAATTCTCTTAGATATCAGATCTATTTTTACCCTTGAAATTATGGAAAAAACACTCTCTTTGAGGTTTCCAATCCTTAGAATAGAAATCTTCCCTAAGGGTTTCTTTATCAATGACAAACTTATGAGACAATATCATAAGACTCATTAAGGGATGAATAAGTTGGAGATTGGATACTCTGATTTTCTTCTTCCTTATTGGAGGTTTGGTAGACAATTCTAGGAATTCTAGAAGAGGTATCTAAACCTTGTAAGTTTATATGAGAAGGATCATAGGTAACAGATCTGGGTATCTTAGATCTAGAGGTTTGGTATCTGGAAGAGAAAGATCTCCTTGCAGAAACAAAATCAGATTATTTGCTAAAAGCATCAATCCTAGAAGAGAAAGAGTTTCTTCTATTGAAGGTTATTTTGACCTTCCCAGAAGTATCTTGAGAAATGTCTTGAATTTGAGGAGCAGGTCTAGGAATGCAGGGCGTAGCCTTGTCCATAACCCACTTCTCAGGGAGAGTAACTTCATCCCATTTGATTATTCTCAGAAGAGAGACATTAGCCTTTGTCATATCAATGATAAACAAAGTGGTCTCACCTTTCTAGGGCTTGAGAAGGACTCTAGATGCACAAGAATTCATGACCTTATACTGGATTCTATAGATAAGAGCTGTGGGAATAGATCCCTCCTTCATGTTTAAACCATGAAAGCAAATATTGAGAAACAGAGAGTCTAGGAGATTAACATCCATGAGCCTCATTGTCTTATTAGGAAAGCAGTTGAAATGGATCAGTCCTTGGCCTAGACTCGTTTCAATTGTTCCTATAAGAAAGTCTTCAAACTTATTATGACGAACATCTCTAAGACACATTAAGACCGCGACATCTATACCTATGTCTATTAAAGGTTTAATTGCGACTTGAACACATCCTATATAGAGGTATTTGTATTTTCTTTTGTGGTCATTAATCGATTGTTTCAACAGAAGGTAGAATTCTTCTCTTATGTCTTGACCTAAGGGAATATTATTTTCAACAGTCTTGATAATGTAATCATAACCGTTTCTTTTAGTTTGTTCTTTAGGAACATATAATTATCTTGAGGGATTTCTGCAATGGTTCAATCATCAAAGCTCTGATTAATCTCTTTGAAGCAAACTTCTTCGTTGAAGAGGTTATGTCTTGGGGTAATTTCAGGAGACTGTTTCTCCTGATCAGTAAATAAAAGATTTTTGGTAGGAGATGAGGAGCATGAAGAGCTAGAACCTGAGCTGAGAGAGATATGGGAGAAGGAATGAAGAAATTTAGACATCATAAAAATAAACCTCTAGTTCATCACCCTCATTTGGTTCCATAAAAACATATACTGTTAGATCTTTTATAACTTTTTCTTCTAGATCTGATTATTTGTGGTCTTTTTTTTTTTTAAACACAAATTTACAAAGATTGAAATATCTTCACTATAGCCACTAGCCTCTTACGTTCTTTCCTTTCTTTTGAATACAGCATCGTCGAATCAGCCTTTATGCCCTTAACACACACACGGGACTTACTGTTGCAGCCCTATTCAAAAGAAACTAAGAACTGTTGTGCTTCCAGTAATGATATTTCAAAAAAGTTGAACTTGAACTGTACAACATAAAATTACAGATCCAAATCTAGATGAACATAGTTATAATAGATCCACATATATATTCCTACTTTTCCATCAGGCTCTGATACCAGAGAACATGAAGTGGATCAAAGAAGGAAAGTTAGTAAGCTGAAAGGAAAGTAGGCAGTAGCAGGACTACTAAAAGAAGTGCAGAAAATGTAAATGCAGAAATTTAAAACATTAGAAACAGAGAACCCGAAGTGGATCAAAGAAGGAAAGTTAATAAGCTGGAAGGAAGTAGGCAGTAACAGGACTAAAAGAAGTGCAGAAAATGTAAATGCAGAAATTTAAAACATTAAAAACTAAAACGGCAGTAGAACCAACACAGATCTAGTGGAAGGAGAAGAGACTAAGAACGGTTGTGCTTCCAAGTAATAATATTTCAGAAAAGTTGAATTGTACAACATAAAATTAAAGATCCAGATCTAGATGAACATAGTTATAATATATATCTCAAATAATTTGTCACTTAAACATATAAAAGATTTATAATACAAAATTAATAATTATCTAATATAAATATAATATTTATTATTATTAATATAAATGTAGTATTTTCTCACTCTTTAATAAAGAAAATAATTAATAATATAAATATATCTATTTTTTACTATTCAAATAAATTACATTTTAATCATATTTAAATATAGTATTATTTTATATAATATAAATCAAATAAATTTGATATTAGACATAATTATGATAAATGAATTCTTGTTAAATTTTGTTTTTTGAATTGGCTATTAATTAGTAAAAAAAATTATTTTGATTATTAAAATAAATCTTGTTGTTTACTTCGTTTCTATGTGAAAAAATAATTTAATATGATAAATATAATCACTATTTCTTACTATTTCAATAAATATAATTTGTATAACATATAGAAAATTTTAATATATGACTATTTAATGAATAATATCTCATTAATTTATGTGTAAAAAAGTTCTTAAAATAGTAATCATTTTCACATATCATAGCATAAATGCATAAGACTAAACTTGGATATACAAAGTCTACTAAATACATAAGACTATTATTTATTTTAAGGATAAAAAACTTCTGGAATTTCAAGCGTACGAACTTCATAAAATAATTTTTACTTATGTATTGCATGAAATAATAGTATGGATGAATTAAAATTTATAAAATAAAATATAGATATATCAATAAATAATAAGAATAAATTTACTTTATGTTTTAGATATTAAATTATACTATCCTAATTCAACAATGTAAAAAATTACAAACATACTAAATTTATATTAATTTTTCATTCTATTATCATATAAATAATCAACATTATCTTACATTATAATAGACATAAAATAATATCACTTAATAAATGAATGTGTCAACTTTTCCATAAAATTAAGTTTATTTAATTAGTAATATTAAAAAATTAATCTAAATTATTTTAATATATTAACCTATTGTAATCATATTTTTTTACATGATTCGTTAGATTTTCATTTTTGTATTTAAAATAAAATTAAACTAAATAAAATCTTACACATAGCAAATTATAATTTATAATTAAATTTAATATTTTTTATAGTTTAACTCAACAACATAAAAAGTAATAAATAAAACCTTGATTAAAATTTTAACAAATTTTGTCATATATATATATATATATATATATATATATATATATTTATTATACTAACGTCATCAAATAAACCCTAAACACACATATGTGCAATTATTTGTTTGAATAATGTAAATAGTTATAATAAATTTTTTAACTTTTTATTTTACATAAAAGAGATTATTATAAATAAAACTTTATAAATTAAAATATATAATAATATCACTAAAAATAAAAGAAATTATTCATAGAAACATAAGATAACAGAACTTAATGAATTAGTGTGAAAGATTTTTCATAAAATTAAGTTTATTTAATTAATATGATTAAAAAATCAATCTAAATTATTATAATATACTAACATGTTCTTATTCATATTTTTACGCGAATTTATTAGATTTTCGTTCTTGTTTTCAAAATTAAATTAAGCTAAATAAAATCTCACACATAAAAAGTTATAATTTATAATAAAATTTAATATTTTTTTATTAGCTTAATTCGACAATATAAAAAATAATAAATAAAATTTTGATTAAAATAAAAAAAAAAAATTTTTATCCTCAACTTTATTAAAATATTATATATATATATATATATAAATATTTATATCCTTATATGTATTCGTATGTAAATTTTTATAATAATCTTTTTAAGTTTTTATTTTATATAAAAGAGATTATTATAAATAAAAATTTATAAATTATGAAATATAATAATATTATTAAAAATAAAAGAATTCATCCATTGAAAATTAGAATAATAAAACTTAATAAATGAGTTTGTTATTTTTTTACAAAATAAAGATTATTTAATTAGTACTATAGAAAAATTAATCTAAATTATTTCAATATACTAACCTATTGTTAATCATGATTTTTACATGATTTAGTTAGATTTTTATTTTTGTATTTAAAATTAAATTAAACTAAATACAATCTTACACTTTGTAAGTTATAATTTATAATTAAATTTAATATATTTAATATTTTTTAGCTTAATTCAACAAAATAGAAGATAATAAATAACACTTTGATTATAATAAAAAATTACTAAATTTTTTCATATACTTTATTAAAATATACATATTATATATATTATGTTAATTTTATCAAATAAATATTTATATTAATATAAATATTTCCTTCACATGATATATATATAGTGGATCAAAGGAAGAGAATAAGCACAGAAAGGAAATAGACAGTAGCAGGACTACTAAATGAAATACAGAATGTAAAGTACAGGAAATAAATATGTAATTTTAAAACATAACAAACTAGAACGGCGGTAGAACCAGCACAGATCTAGTGGAGGGAGAAGAGAAGAAAGCTGGACGACGGTAATCCGAACAGAACCAGCTAAGAGGGAAAAGAGAGAAAATTGTAAGACAAAAAATTGTACAGAAACAAGATTTTATTAAAACTGAAAGAAAAGCTTATAAGAGATTGTTTCACTCAGGGCTTTTCTCTCTCTAAAACTTTTGATAGGAGAAACTCTTTCTCCTCTAGGATTGATGCTTACAGCAATCGATTTGATTTTGTTTCTGCGAGGAGATCTTTCTTTTCCAGATCTCAAACGTTTAGATCTGAAATTCCCAGGTCTATTAATCATGATTCTTCCATAAACCTACAAGGTTTAGATACTTCTTCTAGAATTCCTAGAAATGTTTATCAATCTACTAACAAAAAAGAAGAAGAAAATCAGAGTATCCAATCTTCAACTTATTCCTCCCTTAATGAGTCTTATGATATTGTCTCATAAATTTATTATAGATAAGGAATCCCTTAGAAAAGATTTCTACTCTGAGGATTGGAAACATCAAAGAGAGTGGTTCTTTCAAAATTACAAGAGAAAAGATAGATTTGATATCCAAGAGAAGTTTTATAAATTTCTTGAAAAAGTTAAATAAAATATTTTATTTTTTGATTGATTTCATGCTTACATCATTCAAAATAATATTAATTATCCCTGGCAAGATGATGTTATTACTATTTCCTCTACTAATGTCATTTCTTGGCAGATTAAAGTGGACAAATAGTCCATACTGACCTACCACCTTCAACTCAATATTAGTTGCCAAATCTTAAAGACAAAAATGGTAATCATGTTATTGCTACCCCCTTCAAAACTAAAAATCCTGATAAGTCTATTACTCCTAGTGATATCCAAGGTCTAATAGCGTAGGCCAATTATACCAATAAATAGTTGCAGGTGTTAGGAAATAAAATCTCTACTAGTTCTACTAAACCTAAAGAAGAAGAAACGTCATCTTCTTCTCAGACTCTTTTAGAAAAACCTCTCTTCAAACCTTTCAAGATTAATGCCAAAGCTAAACAAAAAATCTTAGAGCTTAGGCAAAGAGAAAAATCCAAAGCTCTTGAGGACAATCAAAATGAGCTTATCAGTAAGATTAATAGTATGCTTACTACTGTCCCTGATACACCTCAGACCTCTGAAGAATCTAGCGCTAGAATTAAGACTAGATCTCTTACCAAAATTGTTAATACCATTTCCAAAGCTGATTCTGAAACAGATTCTGTCTTGGCTATCAATCCAGTTTATACCAACAGTAAAAATTGGAAAAACTCTTCCGAACTTTATTATAATAGAGCTACTGTCCAGATTTAGTTTTAGAAGAAAGTCTTGATCATCCCATTCAAAGTTTTAATGCTAATGAAATCTATATGTGGAATATTGACGGTCTTTCTGAGTACAATATAATTTCTAAACTCCAACACATGGCTGTTGTAGCAATGGGTTACTTCACTAATAATAACTATGATGAAGAAACTATTGTTTATATTCTTGTAGCTGGTTTTATGGGTCAGCTTAAGGGTTGGTGGGATAATTATCTCACTGAAACTGATAGAGTAAATATTCTCTCTGCAGTTAAAATTGATGTCAAAGGTAAAACCATTGTTGATAATAATGAACAACTCCCTGATGCAATATATACTTTATTATATTGTATTTCTCAACATTTCCTTGGAGATCCTTCTTTATGGAAAGAAAGATCTGGAGAATTGTTATCTAATCTCAGGTGTCATGACTTAGGTCAGTACAAATTATATAAAGATACTTTCATGTCTAGTGTTTACACTAGAGAAGATTGTAACCAACCCTTCTGGAAAGAAAAATTCATTGATGGGCTACCTAAATCTTTTGGAGACCTTATTAGAAGTAAGCTCCGAAATCATTCTGTTAATGGAGAAATTCCTTATGATAGTTTTAGCTATGGTCAACTTAGTGCTATTATTGTCAAGAATGCCATGAAAGTTTGTCAAGAAGATAAACTCCATAAACAACTTGCCAAAGAAAGAGCCTTAAACAAAAAAAGATTTAGGGTCCTTCTGCGAGCAATTTGGTCTCCCCTCTTAGTCCATTAAAAAGAAAAAACAGACTCATAAGAAAAAGACTGTTGAAACCCACAAAACCTCTTATAAAAGGAAGTTCAATACAAAACCTCCTAAGAAACCTGGAAAAATATCATCCCCAGCAATATTCTTAAATAATCTAGATCAGGTATAACCTGCTACAATTGTGACAAACCCGATTATATCAGTAAGTACTGTAGACTTAAGAAAAAGATTAGTAATCTTAATCTTGATCCTTCAATTGAAGATCAGATTAATAATCTTCTTATTGAATCTTCTGAAGAAGAATCTGAGAAAGAAACCAATGAAGATATTAATCAGATCCAACAGGATGATCAAGTTTCTTCCTCGGATAGTGATGAAATTCATGAAATCAATGTTTTAACGAAAGAACAAGATCTTCTTATTGAAGCAATTAATTCTATTTCTGATCCTCAAGAAAGAAAAGAATTTCTTAGTAAATTTAAAGATGTTTTAGAAATAAAACAAAAACCTAAAGGAATCTTTAGTGCTAATAAATTTGATATTACAAATATTTTCAAAAGACTTGGAAACGACTCTAGTATCAAACCAACTATTGTCCAGAATCTTCAGATTGAGATTAATAATCTCAAGAAAGAGATTCGTGAAATTAAAGATCAACAACAAATTTATCAAATTATTCTTTCACAACTGGAAGATGATAATGATTCTGAAGTTGTAGAAGAAAGAGTTGTTGAAAAGAATGATTCTGTGAAAAAAGATTCTAGTGAACCAGAAGAAATTTTCATGAATTTGATCAACAAAGTCAAAATTCAAAAAATTTATATTAATATTAGAATTATTATTGATGATTTTGTGCTTGATACTTTAGCACTTTTTGATACTGGTGCTGATTCAAATTGTATCTTAGAAGGATTAATTTCTACTAAATATTTTGAAAAGACTTCTAAAAGACTCAGCACTGCGAGTGGTTCAAAGCTTAAGATTAATTATAAATTATCTAAAGCTATTATTGAAAATGAAGGTTTTAAAGTTGAAACAAACTTTCTTCTCGTTAAAAACTTAAAGAATGAAGTTATTTTGAGAACTCCTTTTATTAAAGCTCTTTTCCCGCTTTAAATTTTAAAATAAGGTATTTCTACTTATCATTTAGGCAAGCAGATAACCTTTAAATTTTCAAGCAAACCTTTTACTAAAAATATTAATTTTATCCAAAATAAAATTAATCAAATTAATTTTCTGAAAGAAGAAGTTTCTTTTGCTAATATTGATAAACAATTGAAGAATTTATCACTTCAAAAGATGATTAATTCTCTTTTAGAATATATCCAATCTTCTATCTGTTCTGATTTGCAAAACACATTTTGGAATAGAAAGAAGCATATGTTAAGTCTTCCATATGAACCAGACTTTAAAGAAAATCAAATCCCTACTAGAGGGAGACCTATTCAAATGAATGAGGAACTCCTTCAATACTGTCAGAAAGAGATTAAAGATCTCTTAAGCAAAAAGCTCATTAGAAGAAGCAAAAGCTCCTGGTCTTGTTCTGCCTTTTATGTTAATAAACAAGCAGAATTAGAAAGAGGTACTCCCAGGTTAGTTATAAATTATAAACCACTTAACCAAGCTCTTCAGTGGATTAGGTACCCTATTCCCAACAAAAAGGATTTTCTTAACAGACTCAGTTCTGCTAAGATTTTTTCAAAATTTGACATGAAATCTAGTTTTGGGAAATCCAAATCTATGAAGAAAACAGATACAAAACTGCCTTCATGGTTCCCTTTGGACAATATGAATGGAATGTAATGCCCTTTGGTCTTAAAAATGCTCTTTCTGAATTTCAGAAAATCATGAACGATATCTTTAATTCTTATTCCAAATTTGTCATTGTCTATATTAATGATGTTTTAATCTTTTCCCATTCCATTGATCAGCATTTCAAGCATATAAATGTTTTTATAAATGTTGTCAAACAAAATGGACTTGTTGTTTCCAAATCTAAAATCAATCTCTTTCAAACCAATATCAGATTTCTTTGTCACAATATCCACCAAGGAACTATCATTCCTATTAGCAGATCCATTGAATTTGCTAATAAGTTTCCTGATAGAATCCTTGATAAAACCCAACTTCAGTGGTTTTTAGGATGTCTCAATTATGTAGGTGACTTTATTCCTGATCTCAATAATATTATTAAGCCTCTACATGATAGGCTTAGAAAGAATCCTCCTTCCTGGACAGACATCCATACCAATGTTGTTAAAGAAATTAAGAGCAGAGTCAAAAATATAAAATGTCATATAGGCTATGGTGGCATTCTCAAACAGAAAATTATGAGTCATTGATGGAGGATTTTGTGGGTCATTCTCAAACAGTTATATATACATATATCCTTATATGTGCATTTGTTTGTTCAAATAATATAAATTTTATATAAAAGAGATTATTATAAATAAAAATTTATAAATTAAAATATGTAATAATATTATTCAAATGTTAAAAAATTGTCAGATTGAAAAAGTAAAATAATAGAACTTAATAAATGAGCGTGTCAGCTTTTATATAAAATTTAGTTTATTTAATTAGTAGTATTAAATAATTGATTAAAATTATTTTAATATATTGTTGCTGTTAATCATATTTTTTATATGATTTAGTTAGATTTTTATTTTTTTATTTAAAATCAAATTAAACTAAATAAAATCTGAAACATAGCAAGTTATAATTTATAATTAAATTTAATATATTTAATATCTTTTATTATCTTCTAGTCCCATTTGTCTAGGGTAGTCACAGTCCCTAAGTTTAAAATTGGATGGAAATTGAATCTTACACCTTATTCAAAATTTTAATCATAAAACTTTGACTTGCCTTTCTTTCTTATTGGCTACTTCATTCCAGATTCATCCATGCTTCATTTATAGGTCAATTGGCTTCTCTTTCAAGTCAAGAAAATGTACAAATTGAATTGAGTTAGGTAGGTTACAAATTTAGATGTTTTTGACACAAAATGAGCCATTTTCCACATCATATGTCGCCTATTTTTGAGGAATTTGGTTTGAATTTTTTACTTGGATTTTTGGCTTAATTCTTGAATTTAAATAACCCTATTTGGTCCAAGAACTTACCATAAAAATTTCAGAATTTATCTCATTCATTTGCTTGCCCAAAAAGAGCCTCTATTCTACGTGTTTTTAGGAGTAGTTTGGTCATTTTGGTCAAATTTTGTAATTTTATTTACTTTCTATTTTTGGGTCTTTCTAAACCTCTTATAATTCATATAAAACTATTATAGATATTCTAAAATTGTTAAAAAAAATTATATATTTTTTTCATATTACTCGATTCTTTACCGATCGGACTCATTTCGGTAAATTTTGTTAAAGAAAATTTTAGTTCTAAAGTCTCTATGTTCTACTTATATTTTATTCAATGAAGTTGATATAATTCAACAATCATTTATAGATTGAAGGAAATTTAGAGTGTTACACAGATCTTGCTTTTTCTTTAACATGGTTGATTCGCCGAGAACAACTTTTCACATGAACGGTAGAATACGAGCAGAGCTTCATCAAATTAAAGCAAAGATTGACATTATAACGACCCTTCTAATACTAAAGCTCTGATATCACTTTATTAATGTAGTAACTCAGAAAACACCAAAATCTGGTAAATTTTTTTTTTCATAAATAGAAATATAAGTATAGGTTCCCTTTTTCTGCAAAAAGAGAGTTAATATACATATCTATTCAACATCTAACCATACCATAGCTAATTATCATTGCACATTTCAATCCTAACGGCCTAATAGAGTAAGAATAGACACAGCTCATAATATGATAACACCTCGATATATTAAATATCAGTTTGGCAGCAAGTCAAGTACTTAGTCATAATTAAAGACGATTAGCATTATCCAAATACAAAACATAACCGAATAAGACCAGACTTCCTAAGAGCAATTCCCCTAATACATAGTCAAACAAAAGCAATAATCGTAAGGGGAGTAATCCTTAATAGGATTCGACTCCTCAAAGGAAGTAGGGGAAGAAGAACTAGAAGCAGCCGCAGCAACAGAGCCTCCATTCTCTAATCCATGATTCACACGAGCTAGTCCATGGGAGATACTTTGCTGAGCCACAGAGTCGAACACCTATAGATCCTCCTCAGAAGGAAGGATCCATACCTTCACCTCGTTCTGGTTCCTCTATATAGATAAAAGAGAAGGACGACACAATACAACACAATTCAAAGGGGTGAGTTCTCCACACACAAACAATAATCAAATAGCCATACCCCAAGGAAGGCGGCGTCACAATCACAAGCACTTTCAACAATCAGTATTCACCACCATCAAGTATTCAGTAGTAGATTAGAATAATAAGCAATAGTCATATTCATTACCAATTTCACAGTCAATCAGTCATTCCTAGTAGTAATGCATATGATGTATGAATGCAAGTTTCAATCTCACCCATATCGTCTCTCATGTTTTAATAGTATGCAATGATGCATGGGGATCCCATCACTCTATGACTGGCGACTTGCCCATCTTTTACCATAAAGTCTCATAAATAGATAGATTCAAGTCGTGAGGCGATCGGAGGACTCCATTCCTTGCATTTAGATTGGCACAGTAGAATAGAATAGAAGCAGCATTTAGCTTTAGTAGAACACCACTGGTGTTTGGCCCAAGATGGGTCTCTTCGGGAATGGACCTCGACGACCATAGAATGTGCGGTCCTTGTCAGGTTTGGCTAAGGTTTGTAGTGGGTCACAACCCAGCCACAGAGGCGCATCACTATTGCCACTTAGGTCGACTATTCCCCCTTTTGCCACCCCCAGTATATCTACTCAGGACCGAACCTACAACACCTCCAAGCTGTGCCGCGGTAATGCCTCCACGTCGTTCAAAATAATAGTATGATGCATGAAATGATATTTTTCAGTTTTCTTTATAGTTTTCTCATTTCATGTAGCCACTTAGAGGCTAGGCACAGTAGAATATAATAGAAGCCATCACAGGGCTTAGTAGCATGGATAGATTCCATGAGTTTCATAGTAGCATGGATAGATTCCATGAGTTTCACAGTAGCATGAATAGATTGATTCCATGAGTTTTCATAGCAATTTTAATGAGTTCATAGTAGTTCAAAGTAATATAGTTTCTGGAACTCATAGCTTAGAATAGATCTTTCATCATAGATTCATAGTCTCATGGTTTTATATTTTCCCACTCATGGATAATTTTAGTGCAGCACTTAATATATTGGACCACAACTTAGGCAAATCATTCAAGCCTTCTTGATTCATTTCCTCTTTCTCAATTCACTTTTTCTTTCACATTTCAAGTCCAATCTCTCTTACAATTTAGTACAATCCCATTTCTCAATCCTTGCAATCTCGCCATTCAAGTTCATCCTAACCATCACATTTATTTTCATTAACCTCTAACACCTTCTAAACCATAAATCATTTCACTCTGACTCTTACTCTCTTAATTTTCTTCCTCTCAGTTTTTCTCTCCATGAAAGAACAATTCATCAAACTTAATTCCTTTCTAAACCACTAATTAATCAAGTTAATACACAATGATTCAAGGGTACTACCTCTCGGTTTCTCGCTCTTTATTAGGTTATCTCAATCAAACTTAAGTACTTTTGTCACACCAAGTAGTTTAATTTATGTCACACACCATCTAAGTCCTTTCCTCTCATTTATCACATTTTTCTTGCATTGTCACTTGCTGATTTTTTATTCTCAATACTCAATCACTCAAAAGGCAACTAAATCATGATACTTCCAATAATTCTAATCATATTCGTGGTCCATTTCCATCAAACAGCCCTCAAAGGCTCTAGATTATCAACATTGCAATATCATATAATCATTTTCGCTGCACATTGTTATAATTCATCATTTCTTTCATAAGGTATGCAATGATGCATGTTATGCTCTCAAATAGCAAGTTCATAGCTAAATTCACAATGAATAGTAAGGAAATCTAAATTTCCAGCCATGCATCACTTCAAACATACCTCAAGGTTCTCAAACACAATCACCAAGAATGAATAGTACATATCTCACATCATTCACATTTTTCCAGCAAGTTACTCAAGTAAATTTCATGAATTTCCACATCCAAAATCAAGTAATTTCAAGTCTTGCACTAATATTCATCCAAGGTCAATCATGCAAAATTTACAAGCAACAATCAATCTTTCACACTAGCAAAGTCCATCACGGTTCAATCAAGTCCAGCCAAGTAATTGCACTTTTCAATTTCATTTTTGCTTCCTTATACAAACCAAGGCATACAAGATGTATTTCAAACTTTTATAGCATTTTATATATTCAAAACATAGGCTGTCCATTAGAATTAGCCTTTCCTTTTGTGCAATTTCTTTTTAAAGTTCACACTAACTTTTTCCAAATAGTTTCAAGACCTCAAAATATAAAATTCAAGTCTTTCTCTTAAAACTCAAAACTGTCCAGCATCTTAATTTATTTATTTGCCAAGGTTCAAACATGCAAATTATTTTCCAAATTTTGCAACACTTTTAAATACCAAAATCGAAACCATCCAAGCGATTTTCCTTTTCTCTTTTTATGAAATTCATTACAATGAATCATACCAATCCTTTCCAAATGTCCCAAGGTTTCAAAATATATAAATCTTAGCCTTTTTCCTCATAATAATCAAAACTGTCCAGCCTTTAAAAACTCATTTTTCATCAAGTCCACAATAAGCAAAATAGAGAAAAATCAACATGCAAACACAAGGTTCCATCATCCAAGTGCAGTACTTTAATTTTCAGCAAAGGATTAAGTTTAAAAAGTCTAAACCGAGGCAATACATAAGGGTTTTCGACACTTAGATCTTTCATTTTAGTGATCCAAAGAGTACACTTATTTAAAGAGAGATAGATCTCAAAAGAACAAGGGGTTCAAGACTGCAAGGCATCATTTGAGTAGTCAAGTGCAAGATCATTGGTTAAAAACTAATATTGAGTTTAGAAAGTGGAAAATCGAAACCTTCAAGGTTCAAAATCAACATGCAAAAAGGGGATTTTAACAAGTCATTTCACGGTTCCAAGACTCCAAGGGTAAACCATTATTTGAACCAAAGATTCAGCCAAGACAAGTGCAAAACCGAGATATGCACCAAAAGATTCAACATGCAAAGAATAAAAATTCAAACTTTCAAAGGGTCCACTCATCCAAGCATAAAACCGAGAATATAGAAGTGATAAAAGTGGAGAGCAAGATGCAAACTTAACATGCAAAGGGTTCAATCATTTTCTCCAAGATCATTGAAGATAAAAATGAAAACTTTCTAAGGATTTTTCACAATTTAACCAAGGGAAAGCAAGAATCAAAATAAAAGGTGAGAACTCCCCCTTGCCTTTGAGTTTTTGGGCGAGAAATTGAAGAAGGAAGGGCTGGAATTTGTGGATCTCCAAAGAGAGCTTGCTGGACCAAAAAACAGCAACCAAGATCTTCAAGTTCTTCCTCCTAGGTGAGTTCTTTCAACACGAAAATTGGAGGGATGATAGAGGAAGAAGTTAGTGATGGAAGGGTGAAGTGTTTGAGTAATTTGGATGAAGAAATTGTGGTGTTTGAGGGGCTGGAAGCTCTCGGTTTTCTTGAGAGAGTTTGAGAGAATTTGAGACTTTGAGAGAATAAAAATGATGAAGCAAAGTGAGAGAGAGAAATGAGAAATCAAGTGGAGAGAATGAGAAGTGAGGTCTCGGTTTCTTGTTTCCAAAATGGGCAAATGGAAAAAATATGAATAATTTATATGGAGGTTATGGTCTGAATGGTCCAAGGTAATTAGGAACTCATGGTTAGCTTATTGGATAAGCCTTGGAAGTCCCAAAATTTGCTCACGGTACAAAAGAAGTAGAATTGAAGTGAAATAGGTGAGAATGGTGCAAGAAAAAGGTGTTATGGTTTTTAGTGTAGGAATAGTTATTTTTAGAGAAACTTGCAAGCAAAGTTAGTATATTTTGGCAAGTAAAATGCATGGAATAATTTAGGGCTGCATGCACATAGTTTAGGTATCACAAATCCCAAAATTTTTCACAAAAATCAAAAGCTAAGATTTTGGACAGCAAATGCAAGAAATTTGGTTGGCCGAGAAAAATGCGACATGACTAGGTTGTCACTTGGATGAGACATTTGATGTGGTGCTAATTTCAAGAAAGACAATTAATTAAGGTAATTATGGTGTCGGCAATTTGGAAGACATGAAAAGAAAGTTCCGAAATGACTTTGCCAGCGAATCGGGAGACAAGAATATCTTGCATGTAATTCTAGTGGTCGGTACTAGATTTTGGAAGATTCGGGTAATCATGGTGTTTGCACTTTAGGGGACAAGAATATTTTGCATGAAAATCTAGTGGCCGATACTAGATTTGTAAAGATTTGGAGTAATGATTACAGGACTAAGTAATGATTACAAAATCTTTTGAAATGATTATAAAATCTTTTGAAATAAATATAAAATCTTTTGAAATGATTATAGGATTTTTTGAAATGATTACAAAATCTATGTAATGATTACAAAATTGTTTTGCAGTAATTACAAAATATTTTGAAATAAATATGGAATATTTTGTAATGATTACAAAATCTTTTTGCAGTGATTACAAAATCTTTTGAAATAAATAGAATATTTCATAATGATTACAAAATCTTTTTGCAGTGATTACAAAATCTTTTGAAATAAATATAGAATATTTCGTAATGATTACAAAATTTACGTAATAATTACAAAATCTCACATTTTTCAAGAATGATAATTACAATTTTTCAATAATTTAAATAAGACAAAATATGGCTTTTTGAACAAGATTCTCAAGGGTATTTTTGGGTAATACAGCTGAATACAATCAGGACAATTCTTGGATGATATCGAAGCCAAGTGTGTTGCATGCAATTACTCTAAAATGCAGAACTTAGAGATCAAGTCATTATTCTCCTCAGTGAATAAAAATAGAAAATTCAACATCTATCTAATTATTCTGATACTAGCAAGTCGGAATCAGCAAATAATTAAAATTCAAGAGCTAATAGCCAACTAACGAAAATTTGGGGCATTACAGACATCCTCCCCAGTATTGATTCTTTCTTATACTAATAGACCTCTTAAAGTGTTTTGTGATGCTTCACATTAAAGTTTAAGATGTGTCTCAATACAAGATTGGAAAGTAGTAGCTTACACATCACATCGATTGAAAATTCTTGAACAAAACTATTCTACTAATGAACTTGAGTTAGCTGCCATGATTTTCATTCTAAAGATATAAGAGTACTACCTTCATGGAGCATAATTTTATGAGTGCAATAATCACAAAGGTATAGAAAATACTTGTTGAGTAGTGACAATTGAATATAAGGCAAAGGTATTGCATGAGATTTCTCAAATATTATGAGTTCTAACTTTAATACTGCCCTAGCAAAGTAAATGCAATGACAGATACCTCGATTAAGAGTTTGGTTCAGGCTTTCTCTTCGAGAGTTAGTGAATCCATTCTAATGGAATGAGTTCAAGACCTGAACCTACGCATAGACTTATCTCTTGGGAAGATTGGTGTGGCAAGATTGTTGTGACTGGCGAATTTCTACATGAAATTAGGACAAGCAATTGTGGAATTCCAGGTCAAGGAAAATTGTATTTTTTTTTTTTTTGGGGTACGAATCTACCAATAAGCTTCAGCAAAGTCGTTGGTGACATTCTTAGATAATGAGAATCGAGTTGATAATACTAGAGATGTTGAGTTAAAGAGAAAGACCCTGGATGAAGAACTTAGGGGCAGCTTAAACCCTCAACTTGAAGTGATAAGAATACATTAGTATCTAAGGCAAGAATTATGGTGGCTAAGTGTGAGAGGAGAAATAGGCAGATTTAGTAAGACCTATTTCACTTGTCAAAAGGCAAAGTCAGAGGGTTAGAGTTCACTTAGGGAGTTGTAAACCAAGAATTTTGTACCTCATCTGCTGAGGACCATTATAGATCATGACATTGTTTGGATCATAGTTGATAGGCTGACAAAGTATGCGCATTTCTTGCAATGTTAGATCCTTGTTTCACTCCCCAATTTTGGCAGGACGTCTAAGGAACTATAGCAATTCATTTGAAGTGAAGTGGAGTGTAGTGTACCACCTCAAATGGATGACCAATCAGAGTAGATTATTTAGATCTAAAGAGACTTATTGCAAGCTTGTGTTCCTTTTATCAGAGGGGAATTGGGAAGATATGCTTCTTTTGGTAGAATTCACTTGCAACAATAGCTACCATTCAAGCATTGGCATGGCACCTTTCGAGGCCTTCAATTGCAGGAGATGTCAGACTTTTGTTTGTTGGTTCTAAGATGAGGTTGATTTAATTGTTGGACTCGAGATGCTTCAAAGGGATGTGGAGCAAATTAAACTTATCTAGGAGAGATTGAGAACGACTTAGAGTCATCAGAAGTCTTATATCGATTGATGCCAGAGACTTTTGAAGTTTGAGGTAGGTGATCATGTCTTCCTTAGAGTATCACGAATAGGTGTAGAATGAGCTATAAAGGCAAAGAAACTGACACCTGCGTTCATTGGACTATACTAGATACTACACCGTAGAGGGCCAGGGGCCTACAATTAGTTTTACCACCTCAAGTAGCAA
Organism: Abrus precatorius; assembly: GCF_003935025.1. Classification (NCBI taxonomy): domain Eukaryota; kingdom Viridiplantae; phylum Streptophyta; class Magnoliopsida; order Fabales; family Fabaceae; genus Abrus; species Abrus precatorius. The sequence goes on from NW_020874292.1 coordinate 14,735,451, forward strand.
GATTGCACAATATTTTTCATGTGTTACAACTAAAGAAGCACGTTCGTGATCTATTTCACATGATCGAACCAGATATTATGCAAAATGAGATGATTTGTCAGTTAAGCTTCCAGCCTCGTGCCTTAAAGACACTAGGGTTAAGGACTAATGAGGAAAGGCCATCCGACTAATGAAAGTCATTTGGGATCCGGTCACCAGCAATGTGATGTAGGAGTTAGAGGATCATATGAGGGAACAATACCCTCTTCTTTTCTCAAATGAGTGAATTTTCGAGTACAAAAATTTATTTTTGGGTGGAGAATTGTCAGGCCTACGTTATGTGGATGCTCATTTACTTTTAAGATGTTGTAACTAATTAATTATGACATCCTTGTATTTTGAATGCATTGTTGTATGTTGGTTATGGCATGAAATGACTTGAATTCATGTATATATGATCTGTATAGTTGTTGAGTAAAAGGCTTATGCATGTTGTAACCAATTCAAACATGCATGATGGGGTTGATAAGCTTCCCCACATTATTTATTATGCTTCTAGAACCTTGGATCCAACAAATGTAATTACACCACAATTGAAAAAGAATTGTTGGCCATAATTTTTGCATTGGATAAGTTCAGGTCATATCTTTTAAAGTCAAAAGTTGTGGTTTTTACTTATCATTCTACCTTGAAGTATTTGCTGAAAAAGACAAATTCTAAGCCTAGGCTGATCAGATGAATGCTCTTACTTCAAGAGTTTGATTTAGAGATCAAGCATAGAAGTAGAACTCATAATTTGGTAGTTGACCACCTAAGCAGAATAGAGGGAGTTCCTGACCCTATTCCACTTTTAGATGATTTTCCTGATGAGCAACTCTCAAAGTTGTATGTTTCACAGGCATCCTGGTATGTTGACATTGTTAATTTTCTAGTTGCAAGGGCCTTTCCAGCAGATGCACCAAAAGCTAAAAGTGATGCCAAACATTACGTTTGGGATAACTTATTTATGAAAATTTTGCAATGACCAAGTCATCAAAAGGCACATACCTGATGAAGAGATTCCATTCATACTACATTTTTGTCATGCCTCAGCTGTAGGAGGTCATCAAAGACCCTAGAGGATAGCAAGGAAAGTGTTAGATGCAGGACTATATTGGCCCTCAATTTTTAAAGACTCTTGACAAACATATTCCACCTGTGAGAGATGTCAAAGAGCGAGAGGAGTGATTACTTGGAGATAGGAAATGCCCCAACAACCCATACTATATTGTGACATCTTTGATGTCTGGGGTATTGACTTCATGGGACCCTTCCCTTCATCTTTTGGTTTTCTTTATATACTTCTTGTTGTTGATTATGTCTCAAAATGGGTGGAAGCTAAGGCCACCAGGTTGAATGATGCTAGGGTTGTTGCAGATTTTGTTCGTTGCAATTTGTTCTGCAGGTTTGGAATCCCTAGAGCCATCATTAATAATCAAGGGAGTCACTTTTGGAATAGAACAATAGATGTCTTATTGAAGAAATATGGAGTTGTACACAAAGTGTTCACTGCCTATCACCCATAAACAAACGGGCAAGCTAAGCTCTCTAACAAAGAAATCAAGAAAATACTTGAGAGAGTAGTGCAGCCCCACAGAAAAGACTAGAGCCAAAGGCTTAATGACGCACTATAGGTACACAGAACTGCATTTAAGACACTCTTGGGAATGTCACCATATAAGGTGGTCTATGGAAAAGCTTGCCATTTGCCAGTTGAGGTAGAACACAAAGCATACTGGGCAGTGAAGGCCTGCAATATCCATTATGACTCAGCTGGGGAGCAGAGGAATTTGAAACTGCAAGAGCTAGAAGAGATGCGTCTTAAGGCTTATGAGAACTCAAGAATTTACAAAGAAAAGACCAAGAGGTACCATTACAAGATGATATCAGGGAAAGACTTTTCCATTGGTTGGAAGGTCTTCTTGTTCAATTCTCGCTTCAAAATCATGCCCCAAAAGCTTAAATAAAAGTGGATTGAACCATTTACAGTCACAAAGGTATGCCCTCATAGTGCAGCAGAGATCAAGAGTGACTCCACTAATAAGAGCTTTATGGTAAATGGACACCATTTGAAGCACTTCTTGCAAAGTCCAGTCCCCTTGGAAGAGGTTAAAGAGATTGACTTACATGCTACTGTCATGAACTTCAACCACAACCCTTTCCTTGAGTAATTCACTTCATCCATCAAGCTAGTGACGTTAAAGAAACGTTGTGTGAGATTCAACTCACAATTTGATTAAGAATTTTAGTTGTTCTTTTGCATTCAATAAGAGTCTTATATTTGAGCTGTAATAATTGATGAATTCCTGCATAATTCTGCTACTCTAACTTTTCATTATGAACCATGCTTGTTAATTGACATCATTTTCTGCATAATCTTATTCTTTACAGTGGAAAATTGTAAATCTTGGATTGTATTCATGCATAAATTTAAGGAAGTTCAAGTGCATAAGAGAGTGATCATTTCCACCACACGACATAGTCACTTTAAGGAAGAAGTTTCAATTTCATCATGAGAGGTGACCACTTTCATTTTCATAGTAGCCACTCTCAGCTAAGGTATGTGGCCCTACTCTCTATAGTTATCACTTTCACATTTGGCAGTAACCACTTTCAAGGTTTTTTGGGCTAACATGAATGCGCGTAGCTACTTTCATTTTCATAGTAGCCACGCACAGATACACTGGCAAAATTCATAGAGAAGCACTCTGTAGTTGTCACTTTCATTTCTATAGTGGTTACGCAGGAGTCCTTTTTGAGCAAACATGTTGCGCATAGCCACTTTCATTTTCATAGTAGCTACGCATAACCCCATCATGCATGTTTGAAAAATAAGCACTCTTTTTAGTTCCCACTTTCATTCTCATAGTGCCCACGCGCAACACCATATTTTAAAACTCCACTGAACGTGTCTACTATGGATTTGAAAGTGACCATGCCCACTATTTATATATTGAAAGTACCCACTTTCACCTTCATTCTCACTCTCATCCCCTGAGCACTCTCACTCTCGTCTTCAATTTCCCTACATTTTCCCCCTCGTCTCCAATCTAGGTAATTCTTCAATCCCCATCTTTCTGTATTAAGGTTCATTATTTCCCAAATTGGGGATATTGGAGCTTCATGCATTGAAATTGTTGGGTAAATTATGTCATTTGAAGTATGATTGTATTATTGAAGGGGATTAGAGGTGTTTAATTTGGTTAATTTGTTGCATCTTTCTCAGGACTGAACCCTAGGGTAGCCACCCTCATATGTGATAGTGATTGTTTTGTACGTTTTGTTGCAATGGTGCTTACTCTAAGTCTACTTTATGCAAATAGTCGTTACCTTGTCTTCAAATTCACCTTTCTATGGTTAAATTGCACCACACTTCACCCTGATTTAATCTACCATGTGCAGAACCCATAGTGGTTACTACCCTGTATACATATGATCCCTTAGGACTGTAAATTTGATTTTAAAAAATGTTCACTTTGGAACTACAATGCATTCATAGGCTGCTAGGTGTGATGTTTCTCCTAGTGCCTTGTGCTTAACCATACTAATTTGCAATCTCGTTGCTAGAATGAACACAATCAATTGCCACACATTCGCACACCTTTGTTCAAATTCTGCAGCTTGAAAGTGTTCACTTTCATTTTCACACATTCACACTTTGTTTCTGTGTGACTTTCCTTATTGCAAAGTAGCTATTTAGATTTCCTTACACCACTTGCATGCTCTCTCTGTAATTTGCTGTCACCCTTGCCTATGGTTTACATTTCTACACCAATTGCATCATTATATTTTTTACATTTTGCTTAAGACCTGCATTGTCATAGTAGCCACTATCACTATGAACTCTGACTACAAGTGTTCACTTTTGAACTATAGCTCTCTCTGAATTGTTGTGCTATTGTGCTTTGCATCTCTGCCCATGACTGCATCATGTTTGATCAGCATAATCTGTGATGAATTCACTGCCTGCATTCTGCCTGGACATTCTTTATTATAGTGTTCATGTTGGCTGTACACCTCTCATTTTCCATTGCACACTGTTGTCCACATAATCCATGTCATTCACACATAGCTTAACATGTCACCAACATTTAGGAGTGTTATATGTGCATTTGGCTGCATAACAGCTACCCTAACTACATTGTTTCATAGTGGTCACTCTGGACTCAATTTGTAGAAGTCTATACATACACTTGCTAATGCATATGGTCCCTTCTGCATTCTCTCGCTTCATATTTCCCATTCCCCCTTAGATTCCATGTCCCCCTGTTATATACCATTGTTGCATAACTTTTCTGACTATTTCACTCATTATTTCTTCTCTTTCTCCTTGCTGTAAAAATGGTTAACACACCAAGGAAGAATGCTCCAAGACCCAAGAGGGCCAGAACAACCGGTGACTCCTCATCTAGACCTCCGCCTGCACATAACCCTAGATTCCAATCATTGGTCCATGAAAACTATTTCAAGACCAACATCCTAAGAAGATAGCTAGTGCAGGATCATAATTTTGAAATTCAAGAAGGTACCTACCCTCAGTTCCAAGAAGAAATTCAGAAAAGAGATTGGGACCTCTTCACCTCTTGTGCTGGGAATGGGTGGAAAGAGATCATCCAAGAGTTCTATGCCAATACCATGAGGGTAAAAAGTGTCACCCTTCCCCACAGACACAGCATGGTGAGGGGTAAAGAGATTGACTTTACTCCCACCAACATCCAAAGAATTTTGAACATTCCAACTGTGCAGAGACAAGTTGGCCAATGGGACTTTACCACATTCTGTCCCTTGGAAGACAAGGACTATAAGCCTATTCTCCAAGCAATTTGCAAGGAAGGAGAAAATTGAGAGTTCAACACAAAGATGCAGCTCAAAAATCTGACAACAAGACATCTTGTTCCTGCAGCTAAAGTTTGGAGCATTTTTATTCTTAGCTCCTTCATGCCGATCATCCATTCCTCTACCTTGGCAGTGAAGAGGGCAGAGCTGATATATGTCATCCTCACAGGCATGCCCATCCACGTTGGTAAGGTGGTCAGCAATGCCATTATGGAGATCCTGAGCTGGAGCAGGGACTCCCTTGGTTTCCCATTCATCATCACTATGTTATGCCAGGATGCTAGGGTAGAGTTTGGTGAATATCAGCAGAAATTCAGAGCAGCCCCTTCTATCTCCACAGCTATGGTGAAGTAGCTGTTTAAGCCTAAAAAAACCGTTGATCCAGGATTATCACTACTAGCCGAGTATAGGAAGGACACCCCACTGAAGATGAGAGAGCAGATGAAACAGCTAGCTCTGATGCAGAATGCCATGCACTCTGGCCAAAAGGCCCTGATGACTCTAATGGATACTATGCTGCTAAACATAGGGAAGAAATCGGGGATGACTTATGCACAAATCTATGATGCCCCCACCTTCAATGCCCCCTACCTTCGAGCAGCGGTCGATAATGATCTTCCACCTTTCACTATCATTGGCTCAGGGAGAGCTAATGCAGAGACTAGCAGCTCTAACTCTTCAGAAGAAGCAGCAACAGAGGAGGAGGATGATAATGATGAAGCCACTTTATCCTCCGGCTCAAATGAAGATGTTATTAAGCTTTAATTTCTTTTCCTGTCATTTACCTTTCTATTATTTCCCTGTATATATTATTAGCCTCAGTTCCATGTAATTATCGCACATTATCACTTTTATCTTCCTTGCTTTACTTTCATATTACTACTTTTACTTTGAACAATTTAGGATATTTCTATACTTATATATATATATATATATATATATATATCATTCGCCCTCCACTTTCGTATTTGTTCTTTATATTGAATTCTGTGTATATTTGTGTAGAAAATGCCCTCAGTCTCATTTAGAGGAGCATGAATTTGACCCCCAAATTGTGAATCCATTTTCCATAAAGGGAGGGTGATCTCTTTGCCACTTTTTGATATATGTTTAGTCTAATTTTCCTACACAGTAATAGATAAAAATACAAAAAATACTTTTTCTTATTCTTTTCTTTTTAATTAAGTCTAATTTCGTAATTCCAATTTCATATTATAATTGCACTTCCCATTCAACTCACAATCATTCTCTATTTTGTACATATTTACAATTCCTACTATAATGAACATATTTTCTTGTAAGGTGAACTGTACTCACATGTTACAAGTAATTATCACCTTTACCTTGGTAGAGAATTGGGCCTTAAATTTCTTTTCTATATGCACTTTACATGTATTGTTGCATTCATCTTCTAGAACTTGCCCTGTTTCTTAATTGAATATGCATTGTACAATTTTTCATCTAGATAATTGTTGTTAGCAATCTACACTAGCAAGTGCACTAGGATTGCAGCAAGTGATGAGTAAATTTAAGATCCAAATATCGTCTCCACAGGGAATTTAGATTCAAGTATCACTTCATAGAATTATAACCATTTAAGCTTTTTTGAAATTGTAAGGAGAGTGGTAACATCTAATAACAGCAAACTGGAACAATTAAAAGTAAAATGAACTTGCAGAAAACAGAACAATGAACACACAATTATGTGATAACAGAAGGAGAAACCATAGCTAGGGAATTGCTTCACCAAAACTCCAATGTTTAATCAATAAAGTTCTGAATTAACAAGCAATTGGAAAGAATGACAATCAGTTTCACATTATACTATTCAAAGGTTAATTCCTTAACTCAGTGAACCTAACATTCAATTAAACCATTCTAATTCCTTAGATCTAATTCAATTCAATGTTGCTTTAAGTGTAAGAAACCAAAAGATTGCAAGATCAAAGTTCCTTATCCCTAAGAAAACTAAAATCTCGGTGATTGGTTCAGATCTGAAGAACAAATTCAATTTCCATTGACAAAGGTTCCTCTGAATTTAGTTAATCAAATTTCTATTCAATTCACACGTGAAGTTCAGAATCAATCACTCAATCTATTCCAAGGCTTGAAATCCAGATCCAAATCAATTCAACATGTTCATTTCAGATCTACAATCCCTAACTATGAACGAATTACACAGCCATGGCAGCAGAAGAAGAAAAAGAAAGAGAAGAAGAGAAGAAGAAACTCAGAAACGCCATGGAAGCTTGCTCCACTCCAATTCCTCTTCGTGAAGCTCCAAGATCTGAATCCCCACTCCTCTCTCTCACTTCCTCTAACCAGAAACTAACTAAAAAAACTGAAAATGAACAGAATCCCCTATTTTCCGAATCGTTTCTGGTATTTATAAAATTTCCCAGATTTTTACGTCATCACTTTTATGAGAAATAGTAGTTACGCAGAGAGTTTTTGGTTGCGCGTTAACACTTTTCCCAGAAATAGTGGCCACGCGCATTTTCTTGATATTGAGAGCTCTCTGGAACTATCACTCTTGATGATAAAAGTGACAACGCAGAGGTAGTTGCGCGTTATCACTTTTTCTGATAAAAGTGCCTACGCGCAGCTCGCCAAGTTGAAGACTCTCTGGAACGATCACTTTTGATGACAATAGTGGTTACGCAGAGCTTTCCTGATATTTTGCCTCTCTGGAACTATCACTTTTACTGATAAAAGTGGTAACGCCCAGGCTTCACTTCTTCTTTGAGCTCTGAAGTGATCACTTTCACTGACAATAGTGATCACGCCCAGTCTGCAATTTCTTATTCTTGAGTTTTTGGAGTCCAGACTTGCTTCTTTCCTCTTCCTTGTCATCAAACTTCCATGAATATGATCCTTGCTCAATTTATTCCTACAAAAACAAGATTAAACACTTAATTCCTAAGCAAAAATTTCACAATTGCTAAAATAACTACATATGTAAACAAAATTCAATTCCTTCTCTTTTTCTAAGTTTTTCTGCTTTCTTTATATATTTTTCTTATCATTTGTGTTAGAATTATGCTAAAATATCAGTCAAAATATGGATTCATCACTAATTGAGGCCTTCTTTGCATCCACCCACCTACCTTTTAATACCCTTGCACCTAATTTTCACATTTTCTTCTTCTGTCAAACTTAGTCCGCAAAAATAATTTTCTCACCTTAAGAAAGGTATTTCTTTTGAGTTGCATCAAGAGTAAATGCAAGAAACTAAGTTTGGGGTGCTGATTATTGATAAGTCTATAATTAGGCCCTCTTTGACATCCCATTTATTCATATTTGACCTTTATTTTAATTGAGTTTTACACTAATTTATTTATTAATTGTGCAGTTTGATATAAAGAGGCCACGAGTAGATTTCTGGTGCGTTTTGGGCCCAAATGAATGGGCTTAAAAGCCTTATAGCAGTAAGCACGCCCAGTGAAGCACGGGGTGCTTCGACGTAATGCACGACCATGCTGCATAATGGTGCACAACCATGCTTGTTTGCAGAAGTCACTCTTAGCAATTTTAAAGGAGTCCAAATTCTATAAATAGGAGGAAGAAGACATCGTGGAATCATCTTTTGGCTAAGCACGAATTTACACATAACCTTCCCTTCGAGATCTCGAATCATCTCCACCCCTCTTGTATGGATCGTTAGCACACTCTTAGCAGGACTTGGAGCTTTAAGTGACCATACTTGAAGACCGAAGATTCATCTCATATTCTAGTTTGGTATATCTATTCATTATGGATATGTTATTGATTGTTTTAGCGCTTTCTTTCTACATGAGTAACTAAATCCATAGCTAGGGCTATGGGGATTATTGTTTATGAATTTATGGGATTTTGATATTTGAATCTAAATTTGATTTCCGTTTCGTGATTAGAATTTATCTTTTTGCTTCTCACTCTTAACCCTGATTAATTACATCGTCAGGCGATTATACCTCAGTTAATTAATAGATCTATAGGATAAAACGAGATGAAAGATTAGGTAGACCAAACCAATCTTCTTCTTCTAATCGTTATTGAATTAACAAGTTCATAGGCTCCTTAGGCTTTCTTAAATTGATGTCTTGCATGACCATTAGGGATGTTAATTTAGAGAAAAGAATATTAATATTACATGACCATTGAATATTAATAGTATTCGTATGAATGATTAGTAATCACAAGGAAATCATATTTAGATCTAAATAGAAAAATAACATAAAGGATTGAATGAGAACACCCATACGCCCTAGGTTTTTCTCCGATAAGTGTAACGAAGACATGCTTTGTGTTTCTTGCTCTTAGTTTTATAATTGATTTTCTAAATTCTTGTGTTGATTATTCTTGCATATTTGAAGCTCAAACAATTAAATTAAGAAATTCTTAGTAATTGGTAAACAATCCTTGTGGGATGATAATTCAGGAACTTAATTTAAGAACCCTTTATTACTTCTCAATGGGTACACTTACCCTCCGAACAATTATCATTTTTTTTTTCATTTTTTTTATAATTACTTTTGATGTATGCTCAGTCGTTCTAAGTGCTCTACAACTTATTTGTTTGATCCGGAGATTGAGAGAACAGCGCGTAGACAACGAAAAGAAGTGAGAGAGCAAAGAATGGCAGAGGGAAGGAGATCGATCCAAGACTACATGACACCCAATGCCAGAGGCACTCCTGGAAGCATCGCGGCACCTAATGTGGAGGCAAACAATTTTGAGTTGAAACCAGCACTCATAACCATGGTTTAGAACTCCATACAGTTTGGGGGCATGCCTGACAAAGATCCCAATTTGCATATGACAATGTTCCTCCGATTGACGGACACCATAAAATACAACAGAGTCTCCAATGATGCTATTCGACTCCGCCTATTCCCATTCTCAATGTCTGAGAGGGTGAATGCATGGTTTTCCTCACTCCTAGCCAATTCCATCACAACTTGGGAGGATCTCACTCAACAATTCTTGGGAAAGTACTTTCCTTCATCAAGATCTTTCAAGCTGATGACAGAAATATGTTGTTTCCAATAGTATGAGATAAAATCACTATTCGAGGCGTGGGAGCGATTCAGAGAATTGTTAAGAAGATGCCCACACCATGATTTTCTAACTTGGAGGCAGGTGCAAATCTTTTACAGTGGCCTATCCATCCATAACAGGGCCACAATTGATGTCGTCACAGGAGGCTCTCTTATAAGGAAAGACCCAAATGATGTATACAGATTGATAGATGAAATGACATCCGCTAGCTTTCAGTGGCACACAACTGACACATACAACCACAAAAGAAAGGAAGTTGCACAAGTCTATCAAGTGGAGGGCAACAACCCCCTGATAAGCCAAATGGCAGCTCTCACAAAGTAATTGGAGTGCTTAATGAGAGCATAAGATCAACCCACAAAGTCGGCCCATAATACAAAGTTTGATCAAGAGGAGGCAAACTTTATGGGTAATAATTATAACCCAGGATGGCGCAATAGCAATATGACTCCTTGGGGAAGCCGCCAAAGAAATCAAAATGCGCCCTATCGACCCCCTATGTGCAAAATCAAGGAGAGAAGATAAAAAGAAAAGAAGCTCCCAGATTTCAATCCAATTTTCAAGAACAGATGATGCAATACGTGCATAGCTCTGACAAGAGAATAGCAAAACTTGAGGCTCAGATGGAACAACAGATTGAGAGGGAAGATAAGAGGTTTGTAGAAATTAGAGCTGAGATGAGGACTCAGTCTTCAAAGCTTGAATCCAAGTTAGAGCAAATCACTAGTCCTCTCAGTCAAAGAGCACTAGGAGCACTATCGTCCCAACCAGAACCAAATCCTAGGGAACAACCTGAGGAAATTACTTTAAGAAGTGAGAAAAACTTGAATGGAATGCAAACACATAAGTCATGCACACCTGTGCTTATTGATCAACACGCCCTTGCATCACCCTGCACGCCTATGCTGATTGAAAAAGAACGGTCGTGCTTTGAACAGCACGCCCATGCAAACAATGAAGGCACGACCGTGCTAGTACCAAGCAAGGTTGTGCTCACCGAAGACACGGCCATGCTAGATGATAAGCAAGGTTGTGGTTACCACTCAGATACGAAAAAGGAAACAAGGGAAGATGTATCAATGATGCCAAGGCAGAAAGTTCCATTTCCACAACGGTTGATGGGTAACCAGAGAGACCCTCAGTTCAATAAGTTTCCTGGGATCCTCAGAAAGCTCCACATCAATATCCCTTTTGTTGAAACCATCTCACAGATGCCTAAATATGCTAAATTCCTCAAGGAGATGCTGAGCAACAAGAAGAAATTGGAAGAATTCGAGACAGTTAGATTGAATGAGGAGTGCTCAGCAATATTACTAAGGAAGCTGCCACCTAAGCTTAAGGATCCAGGGAGTTTTACGATTCCATACACTATAGGCAACTCTTATTTTGATAAAGCGCTCTGTGATTTAGGCGCGAGTATTAATCTAATGCCATTTTCTGTATTTAGAAGGTTGGGTATGCAAGAACCCAAGCCAACTTCAATTTCTCTGTAGCTCGTTGATCACTCGATAATGTATCCTAGGGGCATAGTGGAGAATGTCCTGATCAAGGTAGATAAGTTCATATTCCCTGCAGATTTCATTGTCCTTGACATGGAAGAGGATGACAAAGTACCCATCATACTGGGAAGGCCTTTCCTAGCCACAGGAAGAACGATAATAGATGTACAGCAGAGGAAGATTAAGATTGAATGATGAGGAAGTAGTATTTAAAGTTTTTAATTCACTCAAGCATCCTTCCACTTTTGATTCATGTAATTTTGTGACAACTGCAGATACTACCTCCCTCTCCCTGAATGTGCCACAAGTACAAGATGAATTAATAAAAGATACATTGGAGAGGATACTTACATTGGAAAGGAGGGATCTGAACAACACTGAAGAAATAATAGATGAGATCTTAGCATTGAACAGTGGGGTGCCTGGAAGATGGTTTGGGCGAAGGATATTTGAAGATCTAGGAGAACACTCCCGAAAAAGAACCAAGCCATCAATCGAAGAACCTCTTGAACTAGAACTCAAACCTCTTCCCTCGAATCTTAAATATGCCTTTTTATACCCTCTATCTCACTTACCTGTAATTATTTCTGCCAATTTGACAGGTAGCATGGAGGAGAAGCTTCTGAGAGTACTGAGAGAGAACAAGAAGGCTTTCGGGTGGAGCATCAATGATATTAAGGGCATCAGTCCTTCCATATGCACTCATAGAATTCACATGGAGGAGGAGTTCAAACCAACAGTGCAACCCCAGAGACGATTAAATCCTAATCTGAAAAAAGTAGTGAAAAAGGAGGTAATTAAGTTGTTGGATGCCGATATCATATTTCCAATCTCTGATAGCCCTTGGGTGAGTCCTGTGTAGGTTGTACCAAAGAAAGGAGAGACTATTGTTATGCAGAATGAGCAACAGGAGCTTATCGCCATCAGAAAGGTAACCAGATAGAGGATGTGTATTAACTATAGGAAGCTTAACAAAGCCACCAGGAAGGATCACTTCCCTCTACCCTTTATTGATCAAATGTTAGAGAAGTTAGCTGGGCATGAATATTACTGTTGTTTAGATGGCTATTCTGGTTATATGCAAATACCTGTAGCTCTTAAAGATCAAGAAAAAACTACTTTTACATGCCCGATGGTACATTTGCATATAAACGAATGCCGTTTGGATTATGAAATGCCCCCACTACCTTTCAAAGGTGTATGATGACTTTATTTTCAGATTTGTTAGAGCATTGTATTGAAATCTTTATGGATGATTTTTCTATATATGGCACCACATTTGATAGTCATGTACACAACTTGAATTTAGTTTTACAAAGATGCAAGAAAGCCAATTTGATTTTAACTTGGGAGAAGTGTCAGTTTATGGTTGATGAATGCATTGTTTTGGGCACAAGGTGTCAGGAAAAGGTATTGAAGTAGACCTGCCAAGATTGAGGTTATTTCTAAACTACCTCCCCTTACAAGTGTCAAGGCAGTCAGGAGTTTTCTAGGGCATGCTGGGTTCTATAGCAGGTTTATACAAAACTTCTCAAAAATAGCAAAACCTCTTTATGAATTATTAGCTAAAGATGTAGAGTTTAAATTTGATGAAGCATGTTTATCTACTTTCATGAAATTAAAAGAGAAATTAACAATTGCTCCTGTGATTGTGGCCCCGAACTGGTCTTTACCTTTTGAGCTAATGTGTGATGCTAGTGATGCAGCTGTGTAAGCAGTTCTAGGACAAAGGCGAGATAAGGTGTTTCAGGCCATTTACTATGCAAGTAAAACCTTCAACGACGCTTAGCGTAATTACACCGTATAGAGAAGGAATTACTTGCTGTTATCTTTGCATTTGATAAATTTCATTCTTATTTGATAATGTCCAGAGTTGTTGTCTTTACTGACCATTCTACCATTAAGTATTTGTTGTCAAAACAGGATGCTAAACCAAGGATTATACGGTGGATTCTTCTCCTCCAAGAGTTTGATGTAGAAATTAGAGACAAGAAAGGGAGTGAGAATGCTGTAGCAAATCATTTATCTCGATTTGATGCTTCAGTAAGGGAACCCACGGTGAAGGAGATCAAGGATTCTTTTCCTGATGAGAGACTCCTCACAATTTCTAAGGCACCTTGGTATACAAATTTTGTAAATTATCTGGCAGGTAATGTAACTCCTAAACTACTTGACAAGCATAGGCTTAGAAAGTTTTGGTTTGATGTGAAGCATTATATTTGGGATGAACCTTACCTCTTTAAGATTTGTGGGGACAATATGATTAGGAGGTGTGTTTCAGAGAGTGAAGTTAATGAGATTCTTAACCATTGCCATTCTAGGGAGGTGGGAGGTCATTGTGACCCATCGAAAACCGCTCATAAGGTCTTGCAGTGTAGTTTTTATTAGCCTACTTTGTTTAAAGATGCTCATTTATATGTTAAGTCATGTGATAGGTGTCAAAGAAGTGGAAATATATCTAGGAAACATGAAATGCCTCTTAGTAATATCTTAATTTCTGAATTATTTGATGTCTGGGGCATAGACTTCATGTGGCCTTTCCCCAAATCCATGCATAATGAATACATATTAGTAGCTGTTGATTATGTTTCCAAATGGGTAGAAGTTGTAGCATTACCCACCAATAATACTCGAGTTGTGATTAAATTTCTAAAGAAAAATATTTTCACTAGATTTGACACCCCTAGAGCTATTATTAGTGATGGTGGCACCCATTTTTGCAATAAACAATTTAAAGCTCTTTTGATAAAATATGGTGTCACCCATAAGGTGGCCATTCCTTATCACCCCTAAACTAGTGGGCAAGTTGAGATATCTAATAAGGAATTGAAAAGAATTTTAGAGTGCACTGTTAACAACTCCAGAAAAGATTGGTCTCTGAAATTGGATGATACACTTTGGGCCTATTGCACTACTTTCAAAACCCCATTTGGTATGTCCCCTTATTGTTTGGTTTTTGGTAAACATGTCACTTACTAGTTGAGCTTGAACACAAGGCCTATTGGGCCTTGAAGTCCCTAAATTTTGATTCACAGGTCACAGGTGAAAAGAGATTGTTGCAGCTCAATGAATTGGATGAATTGTGTTTTGAAGCATTTGAAAATGCCAAGTTATACAAAGAGCGTACTAAGAAGTGGCATGATAAACACATTTATCATAGGAGTTTTCAAGCAGGTGACAGGGTTCTGATCTATAACTCTCGATTGCGACTATTTATTGGAAAACTGAAATCCAGGTGGTATAGCCCCTACAATGTGGTCAAGGTTCTTCCATATGGGGTACTAGAAGTGTCCAAGCATGGAGAAGAACCTTTCTGTATCAATGGGTTGAGAGCGAAGCTATACATAGAGAATGTGACCCCTCCTGGTCACACGATAACACTTGACTAGCACAGGAAAGATGTCAGGCTCGCGACATTAAACAAGCGCTTCCAAGAGGCACCCTGTGTTATGTTTTCTTAATTATGTCTCTTTTCTTAATTTTATTTTAAGTTTTCATTATTTTTACACATAATGAAGAGGGTAGACGAGAAATGCACGGTCGTGCTTTCATACAGCACGACCGTGCTCAATGAGAACATAGGCGTGCCTCCCTTGAACACGCCCATGTCAGAAAAGGTACTTTGGGTGTGCTTTCATTAAATAAGCACAATCGTGTTTCAGATATGCACATTCGTGCAGATGAGCAGGATTTGAAAAATAAAAGGGGGAGGGGTGCACAGAAAGTGCACGCCCTTTCTCCCTAAACAAAGCACTCCCACATACTCTTCTCAACTCTGCCTCTTTTCTGTAATTTTGGACCACATTCATGCTCAGGTATGTGTTCATTCTTATTAATTGTTCATATTTGATGCTATTTTGGTATGAACCCCTTTCCCTGTGTTCTGTCTTTAGAATTCTTTGTCTCTGCATGCACAGCACGACCGTGCATATGAAAACCACGGTCGTGCATATGAACTAGGTTTTAACACGGTCGTGCTTTTGACGAGCATGGGCGTGCTTGAATTACAAGCACGATCGTGCTATCGAAGAGAACGGTCGTGCATGTTCACCAGACTGACGTGCTCTCTACTTCTCTTGCAGAAAATGCCTTCTAAATGAGCTCGTGAAGGCGCCTTCACTACGCCAACAGCTTACGAGATTCAGTTTCGAGGTGACCAAGGTGCAGTAGCAGGATACCGCAAGTGCCTGGACACGTTACTAGGATTTGAGTTCCTCCCTATACGATATTTGGACGATAATGTTCTTCAAGAACATGGTATTTGGGAGGAAGTCTCCAAGTACATTGCAGCCATAGGATGGGAGGGTTCCAGGCTGTGCGAGCACCAGCATACAGGGAGCCAGTCTTGGAGTTCTTGAGCTTTGTCATATACACCGACGATTTGCGGGTGCATTTCCACATGACCACCCAGTGCGACATGACGTTGACATAGTTCAACGTCCACTGCCGATTTGAGACAGAGAAGTCAGTCCAGACGAAAGCATATAGAGAGGCATTGGTAGAGATTCCTTCAAGCTATTCTAAGGACACAGCTTGGCAGGAGATTACTGGCACCCGTGACGTCTACAGGGCCCGACTTGCGAAGAGCACAGTCATTCGAGATCCAGCTCTGCATGCAGCCAAAGCATAGGTAATGTTAGCTCTAACCATTTGTTCATTCTGTGGTGCATGCTTCGCCAACGCCATGTCAATGCTGGGTGATTCCTTCTACTTTCATGCATAGACCAAGGAGTACGTCTGAGCACCGCAAAGACTAGCTACATCTGTGTTGGGTCCTTCATCTCTCACCTCACCCTCAACCTTCAACGAGTACACTGGAGAGACACGAGGATTGCCAAGATGACCCCACTGACTACGGACACCTTTTACTGGATGGGCATATTAGTCCGAGCAGGAAATGGGGAGTTCGTATTGGCCCCACCCCATGCACCAGCCAGAGAGGAGCCAGCAGTACCAGAGCAGCAGCCTGAGCCTCATTTTGCTGACAAGGATGGTGAGTTTCATGATGCTCTAATAGAGCCACCCGCATCCCCTGCTCCTGCTCACCATCCAGATCTACAGCATATTGATCAGAGGATGGATAGGTAAGAGACTCAACTGGCTGAGTATTCTGCATCGGTCCATCAATGCCTTGACCAGCAGGAGACCCAGATCGCAGAGCTGCTCCGCTTGTTCCAACATCATTTCCTCCTCCCTAGTGACTAATGAGTTTCATGATTTCTTTTATGTCTTTTCTTTTAGTTTAATATCTATTTTTCTTATTTTTGTTTCATTTCATATACTTGACCTCTAGCTTCTTTTATATATTTGCTACTGTAAGCTAGTCTACTATGCGCATACTTTGTCTCCATAACATTGCAAATATTCGGGGGTCAACACTATGAGCATTATCAACACCCGATTCCACCAAGCAGTATTTTTCCTTTTTTCTCTTATCTTTACTTTTTTTATTTTTTTTATTTTTATTTTTTCAAACATAGAGGACCATGTTTTGTTTTATGTATAGGGGAGTAGTTCCTAATTATGATTGTTATTGCATGTTCTCTTACGTGAAGTGTCTATGCTATTTTTGTGATAATTTAAAACTTTTTCCCCTCATGAAACCCAATTTTTCCAGATAGAAGAGCATGTTGAGTAATTATTATTGGCATTATACTTTCATTAGGAAACTAATAATTAGCTAAGCTCCTTACTTTTATGCTCTACATTAAACTTTAACCCACAGATGTGAGTTTTGAGTCTTAAAGGAGATTTCTATCTTAATATAATTAATTGTACCCCTTTCCTCATTATTTTGTGTGATTATCTCCTTAGGATTTGTGCTCTAGAACTTGACTTGGAACTGACTTAAGACTTCTCTGTTAATTGCATGTTTTTAATGTGATTGAGGCATAATAGGATTTTTATTCTTGGCCTTCAGCATGTTTGAGAGGTAACTAGTTGCCCACTTTGAGCTTTATTGATTTTCTTGGTCCCTTGCACTAAATTTATAAAATATGATGATGACCTTGAGTTTATGGATGGAGCAATTGAGTTGTTGAATTGTTTGATAAATTCTCTTCTATATCTCTCACGTGATTAAAAAAAGAAGAAAAAAGGGTTATACATGATTGAAAGGAAAGAAGATTAAAGATATTGTTTACATATAAAAATATAAAAAAAATTACTCTTAGAGCTTCATTTGTAAACTTCGGGGATGTTTGTAATTGTTATAATTTATTACCTCTTTATATATTCCCTTTCTTTCATTTATCTCACCTCAATTATTATAACCCCTGGCCACATTACAACTTGAAAAAGACATCATGATTTTTAATTGCATTTAATTTATTTAGTGGAGAGTCGATTAATAGTCAAGCCTATGGTAGTCAGGAGTCTAGTCAGGAAATGAGTGTGAGGCCTTGTGGCACATTCACACACAACAATAATATGCGCATAATTGCAAATGTCATTCACCACTTTATATTTCCCTGAGATTTCCTTATCATCTCCAGACTCTATACCCCTTGTGTATCTCTGTAACTATTTACGCCAATCCATTCAGCTCTCATATTCATTCCATCATCCAATCATAAAATTGTGCTTATTAGCACTTCCACACTATTTCCATATTGTTCATCACTTACTCATGATCTTAATAATCACATCATTCAACAAATCATCAATGACACATTCATCATTTTCAGACATATTTCAACAATAAGGTTATATTACATCCAGTACATTCATTAAACTTGTTTGATGATAATAATATGCTTTCTTATCATATATTTCATATTTACACAGTAAAATCAATCAACCAAAACATCAAACATATTCATATCAGTAATCTTTCTGCACTATTACCTATTATTCATGCATATATCATAAAAATGCTATGTAAACATTCTCGCCTAGGCTCAACATATGACCTACAACACATAATGATCAAATAGAACTCCCCTTACCTTAAATGAAGATCTAAATGAAGGTTGATAATGAAGAACATCCTAAAATAGCACTTCTACCTAAGTAACATGAATTTGTCTCTTAAGAACAAGATTCAAAGAAATGAATGGTAAAAGCACAATTAAACTTAAGGAAACTTACTTAGAATCGCTTAAACGAACATATTCAAAAATAATTAGGGTTTGGAGAGGTTTTATCTTACAAAATGTAGAGAGAGTTCATAGAAAATGAAAGGTTGAACATGAAATGGATTGAGAAATGAGTTTTTTTCATGCATGAAAACTCTTAAATACCCTTAGAATCGCGATACTCTTGCTACAGCGAGAGATTGTCACTACAGCAAGACTATCTCTCACTACAGCAAAAATGTCAAACAAAATTTCATTCTATTTTATGCACTTTTCGCTATAGCGAGGAACCTCTCACTACAGCGAGAACGCTCCAAAATGTTCCATTTTCACCACCTCATTCTAGCTACAGCGAGAGACTTACAATTCTAACACTTGAAAATATCCTTAACATACTCTCACATGCATATTTATCATAACTATGTAATTTTTAATTAATACAGAAATAGAGATGTTACAAATAAGTTTAACCCAACTAACATCCTTGCTGGAGCGAGGAGATTCTCACTGAGCACAAATGACAAATAGTAGGAAGGTTACATGATCTAATATATCTTGCTGCAGCGAGAAATGCTTGCTATAGCGAGAAGATCGCGAGTTTGAGGGGTATTTAATGAAATTTTGAGCTGAAAACTTTCATTTCTCACCAAATAACCTTCCCTTTTCAATTTCTCTCATTTTTCTCACCTCCTCTCCTTAGAAAAAGCCTTCTCAAAGCCGAATTCCTTCCCAATCCATGTGAGAACATCTATCTCATCAAGATTTAGGTGAGTTTTTGGAGTTTAGTTCTCGATCTCTAGTCTTGTTCCTTGTTTTCTTTTTCTCAAGAGTTTTATACCAGGTTGTTCTGAGTAGATCTGAACCATTCAAGCCATATTCTGTATCCAATGTTAGATCTATCTCTTTGGGACTCACAAGAAGCATAATCTTAGAAACTCATTCCAGGTAAAAAGAGCTTATCTTAGATGGCCTTTATTGTTCTTTAACTGCAAAAATACCATGTGTGGATCTTATTTCAACTGAGAGTGAGTTGGTGTATGAATAAACCTTAGGATAGAACCCAGATTGAGCATGGCTGAGTGGGTTGACCATTGTTGATGAATGTAATAATGCCTAATGTGTGTGAGGGGATTTTTTGTTGTTCTATGAATGGTATGAAATTGCCTATGCTTGAGATAAATGTTTGGAATGTTATGGTATAACATAACATGATGAGAGGTCGTGACATGTGTGCTAAGAATGTTTGATATATGCTAAAATACTTGATTTTTGCTGTGAGCTGCTTGGCTGTAGTGTGAGAGAAAAAGATATATATATATATATATATATATATATATATATATATAGGCTGCACTACTAAGATTAGGAATATAAGTGTATATGGCTGTGTTGATGAGGCTGAGAATACGTATGGCTATGTTGCATCATGATTATTGTTATCATTGTAGAGCTGAGTTACGTATTTAGGTGGTTATACATGTAACGGTAGGGTAAGCATGTATCAATTAGATAACATGCTGAGTTGTACTATGTTGTATATCTAGATCCAGATACCGGGATAGGTCGCTCCTAGACCGAAAATAGTTCCTCTGGAA
The DNA here is from genome assembly GCF_003935025.1 of Abrus precatorius. NCBI lineage: Eukaryota > Viridiplantae > Streptophyta > Magnoliopsida > Fabales > Fabaceae > Abrus > Abrus precatorius. The sequence goes on from NW_020874292.1 coordinate 14,755,515, forward strand.
TACTTAAGCTGTCAAACCAGTTGGAACTTAATTACTGTATTTGCATTAGTTGGGATGGAAAAGGGCTTAACATGTTGCATTAATTGACTAAGATTGTTGTAATATTTATTGAGAATTATGAAAGCGGTGTAAATATTTCTATATTATATATATATATATATATATACACTCACACTATATGATTATGCCTGTTGATTATATAAACTCACCCTTAAACTTGTTTGTGTTGTCGTGTGTGTGCACTGCAATGATCATACGATGGTACGGAAATAGATATGGCAGGTAATGCATCTAATCCCTATGCTGGAAGGTCTGGCTGAGGAATGTGTGGGGTCATCGTGCCTTTCGAGAAGAATGTATTTTTTCTTATTTTGTTAGCCTAGATCGTAGTAGTGGGTCTAGACTATTTAACTATAGTCTTAAAGAATATAATTATTATTTATAAATTTGTATTTTGAGCTTTATGTAGAGCGACTATTGTAAATGTGTATGTACACTTATATAATTTTTGGATTATATGAAAATGCCCTTGGGACTTTGTTATTCCCTTGAAGTTTAATTTTTTGAAAATTATATTTTTTGTACCATACATGTATTATCTCATAAATGAGTCAAAATTAGGAGCAATGATGTAGGATGTCATTAATCCTTTATAAAAAAAGGTCGTGACACTTTCACTGCTGAAAGTAGTTACTTTCACTTAACTCTTGGGGATAGCTTGCTGTAGTGATTACTTTGGGTATTGGAAGTAATTACTTTCACCCAATTTTTTCTCAAGAGCTTAACTCTCATATATTTTGTCCAAAAATTCCTACACAATTATTCTAGTGAGCAAAATTGTAAAAGATAACTACAAAATCAATGTAAATTGAACCAAAAACAAAAAAACTAGAATGATTGGCATAATTGAGATTTTTATGATATTTACAATTTCTAACTTCATTTTTCTATTAAAAATCTACGAAAAAGATAAGTAAAATATTGACAAAATATGAATTCATCACTGAGCACTTAAGGATTGTCTTGCGAATTTTGAGCAAGAGACAATTATATTCTATGTTTTTGAAATGCGAATTTTGGCCATCGCAGATACAATTCTTGGAACATGTAATGTGTAAGGAAGGAATTATGGTTGATCCAGCAAAGGCAGAAGCAGTGGCTAAGTGGTCAAGACCTATGACTCCAATAGAGACCCAAAGTTTTTTAGGATTAGTTGGCTATTATAGAAAATTTATTAAAGGATTTTCTAAGATAACACTGCCTTTAACAAAGCTAATCCAAAAAAGGAAAGACTTTGACTAGAATGAAGAGTGTGAAGCAAGTTTCCAAAAGCTAAAAAGAAGATTGACATCAACACCTGTGTTGATTCTACTAGACCCCAAATGAAAATTTGAGGTATATTACGATGCATAGGGACAAGGTGTAGGATGTGTTTTGATGGAAGATAGGAGAGTAGTTGTGTATGCTTCTAGGCAACGTCAACCTCATGAAATCAATTACCCTACACATAACTTGGAACTAACATCAGTAGTCTTTGCACAGAAAGTTTGGAGACACTATCTCTTTGGGGCACGATTCGTGGTCTTCAATGATCACAAGAGTTTGAAGTACCTGTTTGACCAAAGGGAGCTAAATATGCAGCAATGAAGGCGGATGGAATTTTTTAAAGACTACGATTTTACGTTGTCCTACCACCCTGGGAAAGAAAATGTAGTTATAGATGCATTGAGTAGGAAGTCTCTGCACATCTCGGCTACAATGGTGAAAAAGTGAAAGCTAATTGAAGAATTCAGAGATTTGAATTTGACGATGGAGCTATGACCCAACAGACTTTACCTTGGAACTTTGAAGATCAGCAATGATTTTCTGGCACAAGTTTGAGCGATACAACAAGGTTCGTACTTGTAAAAGATACGATGAATTATGTATATACTTTTCTATATCATAGTTATTACAGAAGATTAAGCCAATTTACCTCAAAGCAAGTCATAAGTACTGAGGTGGTGGTCGACACAGGCAATCTTAGTGAAGACGAGGACATATCCCCAGAGGAATTACTAGAGATAAAGGTATGGTTTGCAAATGACGACTAGAATCGTCTTCAATCTTTTGGTGTGGATATACTACTTATTAGGATTTGCTATATTTTATATCTTTTATAAATGAGTCGTAATGCATTTTCGAATTAAGTTTTGTTATTATAAACTCTTGTATATTAATGAAGTCATTATAAATGTATTTTATGTCAGCTTTTTATCAAAATTTATTTGTTTCCTATTGCCTTGTTACTGGCAAAACTTTATGAATCTAAGTAAAAAGGATTAAAGTTTTAAATTTTCCTGAATTTTGCACTTTGATTATAAGTGAATTTAATTTAAGTCCTTTTTCTAATATAAAATTATTTTCTTAAATCATATAAATAAAATAAGGACATTATAAATTTAGTTTCTTTTTTTTTTTTTTTTGTGTCTTATTTCTTATTCTTTAAACTTTGGATTTTCATGCTCTTCCTTTGAAAAAGTAGTTTTCATTATCTAATTTAAGGATCAAGAAAAGGCAACACTTTTGAGAATCAGTTAAAAACGTTTGTATCACTTAAAAACATTTGTTCTCAAACCAGGTTTTCTCCTCTTCTCTTTACTCTATTCAATTTCATTAATTGAAGGTATTCGTTCTAATTTCAAATGAAAAGTGATTGATTCATAATTCTTTATTTAAATTGTGTGAGTCAAGTTTAGGAAATTAGGATTAATTAAGCAGCATAGAAAATTAAGGCATTTTAATTAAATTCTAAAAGTTTTAAAATTTTAATTGATTTTGTGTTAATCAAATGCATGAAGGTTTTGGTGTAATCACTTGGTTTGAATTGAGGTTTCATTCAAATTTAAGTTTTAACTCCCAAATTAGAATATTATCAATTTTCGGCTTCAATGATTGAGTGTTGTTACTTTCCTCTTGAATCTTGATTTAGGTGTTTAATTAGTTGATTATCAATTTTTGTTCTATTGAATTTGTTAAAATCTCTTATTCTAAACTCCAATATGATAAATTGCTTTGGTGATCCTTAAGAGACGACTCTGATTGCTTAACTCATGCTATAGTAATTAAGTTTTTATTATTTTGATCTGTGTACAACCATAGATTAAAGAGCATATGAGCTCATTGTTTACAAGGAAATGTTGCGAATCAAACTCCAAGTGAGAGAATTGTTAAAATTGTGCACTTTGATTTAGTCCCACATTACTTATTTTTATTTAGTCTCACATTATTTATTTTCAAGGGACTTTTCTTATTGTTATTATATAAATAATACTTTATAAAACATATAAAAACACTAAGAGCGCTAACTTAAATAGCAATTAGTAGAAATCACTTTGTAACAATACATTTAAAGAGTGGTTAGCGTTGAAGCGTTGAACTGCTTTCAGATCTATACCTCTGAGAGTAGTTCTCTATAATACTTTAGAGAGTGGTTCTCTATTAACCACTCTAAAGTCACACATTGGAGAGTGGTTCTCTATTAACCACTCTAAAGTCACACATTGGAGAGTGATTAATAAAGAACTACTCTCTAAAGTCACTCTTGGAGAACGGTTAACAAAGAACCGCTCTCTAAAGTCACTCTTGAAGAACAGTTAACAAAGAACCGCTCTCTAAAGTCTTTAACTTTTATAAATGAAACAAGCTTAACTTATGAACCTCTTCGTCTTGCTAACAAGGTTGCCTCTTTTACCTCTGTAAGTTCTTTTCGTCTATTCTGCGTTAACAAAATTGGTGTCTTTGGTCTCTTTCATGTTTGTAGGTTCTCTTCGTCTTCTTTACTTTCTTCATCTTCTTTGCACTAACAAATTGGTATTTTTTTCACATTTATATGTACCTTTTTCATAGTTCTTTCCATTCTCTCTTTCTTTCTTTCTTTTTCTCTCTATTAGGTTAATCATCCTACTAATTTGTTCTCTTTTTCTCTGCTTATTTGTGTTAGGTTCATGCAGATGTGAACTGTTCAGTTAAACATAAAGTATAAACTCAAGATTCAATTTTGATTTGTGATAAAAAAGAAGAAATTTTGAATATTAGACCTATAAATTAAAATTTAAACATAATAAATTAATTTTAGTTTGCAACAGAAAACTCACAAAAAAATAAATTTCAAATTTTAGATTTGTAGTTTACACCCATGAAAACTACTCTCTAATCTTGCACCCATACTTTGGAGAGAAACCACTCTCTAATCTTAACATTTGAGAGCAGTTGTTTAATCATTCTCTTAAGTGCAACACATTGGATAGCGCAAGATTTTAGAGCAGTTATTAACGCTCTCTAATTTAAAACGGAACCGCTCTCACATCTTGTTTATGGGGTTGTGAGAATCAAATATTTCTTTAGTGTAAGTACATATACTATGTGTCGAACAATTTCTCTAGTGGAAGTACATACACCATGTTGCCCAATAACGTTAAATTCTAGTTTTTTTTTTTTTATTCTCTTTATTTGCTGTAAACAATTCAGCTAGTGAAAGTACAATTAACTTGGCAATGCCAACCTCTTAAAAATCTTGAGTGTGTAATTTATCAATCCTCTTAGACCTTTTGACTCTAATAAATCCTGTTTAACTATTATCTTACATTTTAACTTTATATCTTCATCAAATTATTATTTAAGTAACCCACGCAACTATTATTAGGGATATTTATGGATTAAATTTCCAAAAAAGTAATTTAGATCCATTTAAAATCCAATTATATGGATTGGATTATAAACCAATCCGTTTTAATTTTTCTAAAAATCAGTTTAAATTTGATTTTAAAATTTGAATTTGATTTAAAATCGGTTTTAAACCATTTTTACATATGGTAAAAATATACTATAAATATTTCTTATATTATTATTAAATTATTATATTAAAAATAATTAAATTTTATAATAAATAATATAACATTATATTTGCATATATATATATATATATATATATATATATATATATATATATTGTTAAACATCAACATTTATTAAAGATAAAATATTAATAGAAGGGGTACTCTAACCCATTACATCGCTAAAGGGAATTAAGAATACATGTCAAGAGAATATTTACGTATATTTTAATTTATTAATAATATTTTTTTATATATTAAAGTAAAAAAATATGTAGATTAAAGTAAAAACATTGCATAGAAAAAGTAAAAAAAAAGAGAGGAAGATAAGAATTTGTTGAGATACTCTATACAATATATATTGCACATAATATATAAACTTTTATTAAAAATTATATAATTTAATGTAAAATATTGATATTATTGACTGCACAAATTAAATAAAATATTTATTTAAGAATTTTTGGTTTTAATTTTTAATAAAGTTTAGCTAATAAAAAATTATGTAAGAAAATTTATTAAGATTTTTCTCATAATTATTTAAGATTTCAGCGCTAATGTGAATTGAACGTTGGAGATACTATTTTTGGTCATATATTTATAAAGTACACTAATTTAATTATTTAATATTATGAATATTTAGTATAAATTTATAAGATATAACTACTTTTTTATTACTTTTAATGAATTAAAAAATTTCTTATAAGTAAAACACCATATATTAGTCCAAGGAAACGAAAGTTTCTACATGGTAAATACAAACTTCTTTCAAACTGAAAAGGCATTCCCAATGCTAGAAAGCCATCGTTAATTTTATTAATAGCATTGAGATCAGTAAGCTTTCATTACATCCCTGCAGAGCCAACCCACTTACATATTACTTTCTGCGTTCTTTCTGTTTCATGTTAAAGCTTTCTGCTTTGAATGATGAGACATATATTCTTCACTAAACCACTCGAATCATACACTCTCTTCTTTTTTTGGTCTTGAATCACAGTGTAATCACTTGCAACGGGTCATCAGTTAAGAGCTAGAAACTAATTCCACCAAAGTCTTGAAATCTTGGGCTGCTTTCCCTTCAGGCCCAGCTGCATCTAGCACAGTTCTCTTCACTTTGAAAGCATTTTCTCTCAGCCTTTTCCCTCTTCCTGCACAAGAATCAAGTTTAAGCTTTTGAGCAACCCATCTTTGGTGAACACTCCATCTTCTACTCTCACACCAATCTCCCAAACATCCTCAACCATCCTCCCAGTCGTTCCATGATCCCCAAAGAAAGGCCTACATATCATAGGCACCCCATTGGACATACTCTCAAACACAGAGTTACATCCACAGTGAGTCACAAACACTCCCACAGAACCATGTCCCAAAACCTCACTCTGAGGAGCCCAAGGCACAACCTTCCCATTATTCCTTGTCCTCTCAAGAAACCCATTTGGCAGAACCCCTTTCACATGCTCCTTTAGAGACCAAAGAAATGGAAAACCACTAGCTTCCAATGCTTCTGCCATTGCCACTATCTCATCTTGAGGTGGTGTCACAAGAGTCCCAAAGCTAATATACACCACTGATCCCCCATAGTGCTTGTCCAACCATGACAAACACCCAGTTGCATCTGTGCCAGAAGGAGGCAAGGGTGGTAGAGGCAATGAAAGAGTGAGAAAACCAACATAGAGAAAATCATGCAACTTTGATCTCATGTCATGAACGAACAAGGGTGGGTCTAGTTCCTCAAAGAAATTAACAACCACAGCCTTGGCTTGAGGCAACACAGTACCCAGTGAAGCAAGTGCCTTTGAAAACAGTGTCTCATCTTCACCACCATTGACTACATCTTCTGGCAAGTCTGCCACACGCATCATAGACAACCCAGGAAGAAAATCCAAAGGGGTGTCTCGTGATAGGTTATTATTAGCACACTTTTGGCGTATCAAGTGAGTGTAAAAATGAGCAGAGTAAAGATGACAAGGGTGGCCAAACTGGGATCCAAGGAACATTAAGGTGCCGAGACACAGTGAAAGAAGGTGTGACAAATGCATCAGCAATGATGCACGTGACTCTGCGTCCTGTCTCTGCCACTGCTAAATCTATACCCTTTTGCAAGCTCTGAGGACCAGCTTGAAGAAAAAGATTGACTCTTTCAACAGGGTGGCCACAAGGGACATGGCCCTTTGGGACTCCATCACCAACAGTGAAGAATTTGATGGTGTCTGGAATGTGGGATTTTGAGAGAATAGGTTTGTTGGACAGTTCAGTGCCGATGAATGAAAAGTGCAAGTTGGGAGCTGCATGAGTTAGTTTGAGAACGAGGTTTAAGAGGGGAAGAGGCTGGCTTCCAAAGGGGAAAACAAAGACTGCAATGTGTTTCTTCTCCAGTGAGTTTATCTTATTCATCATTGGTTTGGTAAGGTAATAGGTTGAATCTCTAGTAATAGTATTGGAGTGAACTTGTATACACTCAGTGCAGCAGAGGAGAGAGAAAATTTATGTATTAAAGTGCGTTTGAATACAACAAAGTGCTTTAAAAAAGAATTTGTGTATTAAATATTAGCACCATCCACCATGAAGGTGTTAGAATTTTCTTTAATTCATTATGTAATTTCTATTATGCAATAACTATTATGAAATTACCTTTTCTCTATTAAGATCTTGAATTACTTTGCTCTCACAAACATAATATATGATTTTCATACAATTAAGGGTTTAGAGACCACTAACCTGAATCTATTATTCCTTGATGTTACCTCTCTCTTTGATGTCGTTGATCCTTTGATATTTTTTTCAACTCTTCCTTTCTCTTTTAGCTTCTCTCGGATGGTTGAGAGAAAATTCCTTTCTTACATTTACCGTGAGCTCACTCAGAGACCATGAAAGTAAAAAATAGGGAATGTCATAACCTCTATTTGGTAACCGCTCTTTTATTTATATGAAGGGAGAGGGGAGGATTTTCTTATAATTGTATTTACAATTATACCCTCAATGACTCTATATTTTATATTTAACCACCATCACATTAAATCATTAATTAGAGTCATGCTATAAGTTACATAGGCCACTATAATAAGATTATTAAAATAATCTAACAATCTCCTACTTGGCCTATGTAACGACTTGAAGATTCAATGAACTGTAAGTGCGCATATCATTGATAATATCAAGTCATCATCTTTTAATGATTTAAGTTGATCAGATCATGGCGGTCACAAGTCATTTGACGACACGATTCCTTCCAAGTATCACAGAACCAACCCAAATCAAAAGAGCTTTAATCAGTTATACTACAGACTGTAACTCTGATGTGTTTTTAACACTCAATTTGTTATCAAACTTAAACCATACATGTACATTAACACAATTCAGATAACAAGTAAACAAGCAAAAACAATACTTTTATTGAATTCCCAAAATGTCTACAATAAAATGAGCAAAACAATCTATACACATATATGTGAAACACACAATCATGCTAACAAGGACTTGTCTATAATGCCCATTCTACCAACATGGCCAGAAAACGTTTTAGGGGGCAATCCCTTAGTTAGTGGATCCGCTGTCATTAAATCAGTACCAATATGCTCAATAGACACTTTCTGTTTTCGCACTTCTTCTTTCACTGATAAGTATTTTAAGTCCATATGCTTTGCTCCCTTTGAATACTTATCATTCTTAGAGAAGAAGATGGTTGCTAAATTATCACAGTACATTCTTAGCCGTTTTTCTATATTATCAACAATACCAAGCCCTAAGACAAAGTTCTGTAGCCACAAAGCATGAATAGTGGCCTCAAAGCACATGGAAAATTTCACTTCTATGGTAGACGTAGCAATAATGGACTCTTTTCCACTCTTTCATGAAATCACACCTCCAGCCAACAAGAAGATGTAGCCAAAGGTTGATTTCCTTGAGTCTACACATCCAGCATAGTCTGAATCCGAGTAGCCAACCACTTCCAGGTGACTAGATCTCCTATAAGTAAGCATGTAGTCCTCGGTGCCTTGTAAATACCTAAGGACTTTCTTTGCAGTCTTCCAGTGGTCCATTCCGGGAATACTTTGATATCAGCCTAACATTCTAACAGCAAAACTGATATCAAGTCGAATGCATGTCTGAGCATACATTAAACTCCCGACCACTGATATATAGGGATAGATTCCATTGCTTTCCGCTCTAACTCATTCTTGGGATATTGCATTTCACTAAACTTGTTCCCCTTTTGAATTGGAACTACCCCTGATGAGCACTTTTCCATTTTGAATCTCTCTAATACTTTATTGATGTAGCCTTTCTGAGACAATCCCAGTAATCCTTGTGATCTATTATGGAATATTTCTATTCCAATCACATAGGAAGCCTCACCCATATCTTTCATCTCAAAGTTCTTAGAGAGAAACTCCTTCACATCATGCAACAGCCCAACATCATTAGTAGCAAGAAGAATGTCATCAACATATAGGACTAAGATGATGAACTTGCTCTCACTGACCTTCATATAGATACAGCGGTCAACAGTGTTCTCTACAAAACCATATGACGTGATGCTATCATTGAACTTAAGATACCATTGTCTGGAAGCCTGTTTCAACCCATATATTGATTTCTTTAACTTACACACCATACTTTCTTTACCTGTGGTCAAGAAGCCATCTGGCTGATCCATATAAACTTCATTTTCCAAGTCACCATTCAGAAAGGCGGTCTTTACATCCATTTGGTGAAGCTCTAAGTCATAATGAGCCACCAAAGCCATAACAATTCTTAAAGTGTCCTTCTTTGAAACTGGAGAAAAGGTCTCTTTATAGTCTATGCCATCCTTTTGAGTGTATCCTTTAGCAACAAGTCTAGCCTTGTATCTCTCAACATTGCCTTTTGAGTCACGTTTGGTCTTAAAGACCCACTTGCAACCGACTCATTTTGAACCTTTAGGCAACTCGACTAGATCCCATACCTTGTTGTCATTCATTGATTTTAACTCTTCTTTCATGGCATTCAACCACTTTTCAGAATTGTAACATTCCATGGCTTGCTTAAATAAGATTGGATCCTTATCAATACTCAAGTCACATTCATGCTTAAGTGAGTAAACCAAATAGTCATTCGAAATAGCAAGTCTTTTCTGCCTTACAGACCTCCTTAATGCTATCTCTTGTGGTTCACCTTCCTCTTGCTCACTTGTGACTTGCGCATTTTCAGCTAGTTCATCCTCTATATGTTGTTCTTGTGGGTTTGGAACATTAACTTGTTGTCTCCTTATGTTGTGTGACCGCAATACAACAAGAGGAACAACAACTAGAGAAGAGACACCAACTATAGGAGTTTCCGCATATGTCTCTTTAATTTTCACCTTTCATGTTTCACCGCTCCCACTAAACTGACCATTTTCAATGAACCTTGCATTTCCAGACTCAACTATTCTCATACTATGGTTAGGACAGTAGAATTTGTACCCCTTTGATTTTTCAGGATAGCCGATGAAATAACCACTTATGGTTTTAGCATCAAGCTTCTTTTCATGTGGATTATACACTCTTACTTCTGCTGGACAACACCAGACATGAAGATATCTTAAACTGGGTTTCTTTCCTGTCCACAGTTCATAAGGAGTCTTTGGAACTGCCTTACTAGGAACTCTATTAAGCAAATACGCGGTGGTCTTTAATGCGTACATTCACAAATACATAGGTACAGGACTGTAACTCAACATACTCCTAACCATTTCCATGATAGTACAATTCCGCCTTTCAGCCACACCATTTTGTTGTGGTGTACCAGGCATAGTATATTGTGCACATATGCCTCAACTTTCTAGAAGTTTCGCAAATGGACCTGGACATTGTCCACTTTCATCAGATTTTCCATAATATTCACCACCTCTATCTGACCTCACAACCTTTACCTTTCTATGTAGTTGTCTTTCCACCTCATCAATGAACACCTGTAAGACATACTAATTGGGATTTTTCATGCAACACATACAGATAACAATAACGTGAGTATTCATCAATAAAGGTAATGAAATATCTTTCACCACCTTAAGATGGGATGTCAAAAGGACCACAAATATCAGTGTGTATCAACTCTAAGAGTTGATTGCTTCTTGTGGCTGGATTCTTTGATGTGTGCTTAGTTTATTTTCCTTTAATACAATCCACACATACATCCCAGTCTACAAAATCCAATTGAGGTAAAATTTCACTTTTCATTAACTTCATCATCCTTTCTTTGGATATGTGACCTAACCTTTGATGCCACAAGAAAGCAGAGCATTCATTACGAACATTCAAATTACTACTAATAGCATTCTCAACATGAAACAGAGATTCAACAAATTTAACATTAAGATTGAAACGATATAAACCATCAATTAATGTACCAGATCCAAAATAGTATGAGTGTTTATACAACAAAAAGGTACCATTTCCAATCTTAAAATTAAAACCAAATTCGTCCAACTTAGCAACAGAAACCAAATTTCTAGCACATTCAGGAATATAAAGACACTTTTCTAGATCTATGCAGCAACCAGTATGCAAGACCAATCTGTAAGTCCCTATTCCTTCTATCTGTGCCTTCATTTTGTTTCCCATGTACAAGAACTTTTCAGTTCCGCTTATGGGCTAGATCAAAAGAAATCCCTGCATTACATGTGACACATGAGTAGTTGCACCAAAATCTAACCACCAGCTATTTTTAGGTACCTCAATAATATTTGATTCAAAGCATACTTAAACATAAAATACACCCTTCCTTTCAAACCAAACCTTTCTCTTCGGACAATCTTTCTTGAAGTGACCAGTCTTCTTGCAGAAGAAACACCTCTGGCTCTTCTGGATTCGGCCTTCACGAACCTTTAATAAGGTCTTATCCTTCTTGTCCTTGTTGTCCTTCTTACCTGGCTTAGCCTTGCTACTACTAGCCCCTTCATGAAATGTGAGATGGACGGAGTGTTCTTTTACCTTCTTCAGCCTCCCTTCCTCCTAAACCAACATGGCCTTAATTTCCTGTATGTTCCATTTATCCTTAATGGTGTTGTAATTCACCTGGAACTGACCAAACTCAGGAGGGAGTGAGTTCAAAATGAACTATACTAGAAAGAATTCCTTTACCTCCATGCCCATTGATTTCAACTTTGTCGTTTGATTGATCATGTCAGTCACATGGTCATGAATAGGCTGTGACCAATCAAACTTCTTAGTAGTTAGCTCAGTCAATAGGGTGTCTGTAATGGACTTGTCGGTAATGTCCGATTGTGCATACTCTTTTACCTTTGCCATAAATTCCCTTGCATTTTCAGTCTTTGGCATTGATGGCTTCACATTTTCAGCCATAGTCATCTTCAGCAAGCTCAAGCTCAGCCTATTTGACCTTTCCCAAGCCTCACGAAGAGTCCTTTCCTCTTCAGTACTGGTCTCTATGATGACTGCAGGCTCTTGTTCCATAATGATTGCTAGGTCTAAGTCCATAACACTTAGCTGGAATCGAACTTGTTCAACCCAATCATCATAATTAAGCCCATTGAACTTGATTATGCCACTGCTCATGCCATACGTATTAATAGAGATTGAATCCATTTAACACATGCTTAAACATTTATGCTTTGAATAAACTTAATGGATTCAGACAGTCAATTATGCATCTAAGTTTACCTTTGGGTAACGCCTAAATACACAATTTATCTATAATGATGCTAATAAACAACTTTTATTGACAACCAGTCATTCAAACCAATATACAAGTCATCTTTGGATATACAAACATATTATGAAGTGCTTACATATCTCCTTAATGTCATTAATCATATGCAATTATCCACCTTTGGACGATATCCTAGCATTATAATTAATGAGCTAAATTGTTCACCCTTTATGTTACCATATAGCATCAAACAATTTTGAATAATTTACAACACACAAGTAAGTGCTTAAAAAACTTTTAAAGCCAGGCCACTTTGGTGACTAACAAGCTACCCTTAAAGTTAAGCACTAAATTATGAATTTCTCATTATGATAATGTAATTTAGAATTAATTAACTTGAGAATTTAATCACTTTGGTGAGTAAAATTCACTTTGAGGTAATTCTAAAATTATCTATATATTTTATGAATTATATTCCTTATTCTGCCATAAAATCACTATGCATGACTGTGCTTTTACTTAATGCATGGTCGTGTTTCGATGAAGCAAGGTTATGCTCATTTCTGTTGCATGCCCCTGCTTCCTAATGCATGGTCGTGCTTCCTGATGCATGGTCGTGCTTATAATTGATGCATGGCAGTGCTTATAATATGCAAGGTCGTGCTTTGTTGAAGCATGGTCGTGCTTGTTCCTGATGTGTGGCCTTGCTTACTGATATATGGCACTGCTCATTGATACATGACCCTGCTCATATTACAGATTCAAAATCCAATTTTTCTAGCTTCCAAAACCTTAGGGTTTTCAATTATTGAATCCAAAACAATTATTCAACATCAAAATTATGTCAATCCATCATATAAAATACCTAGGGTTCAGGTAACTTGGGGGAAACTTTAATGGAGAACCAATCTCTTATGGAGAATCAACAAAATTTACAACCTTGCTCAGATACCAACTCTTAAAATTTTCTTTAATCCATTATGTAATTTCCATTATGCAATGACTATTATGAAATTACCTTTTCCCTATTAAGATCTTGAATTACGTTGCTTTCACAAACACAATATATGATTCTCATACAATTAAGGGTTTAGAGACCACTAACCTGAATCCATTATTCCTTGATGTTACCTCTCTCTTTGATGTCGTTGATCCCTCGGTCCTCTTTCAGCTCCTCTCAGATGGTTGAGAGAAAAGTTCCTTTCTTGCGTTTACTGTGAGCTCACTCAGAGACCGTGAAAGTGAAAAATAGGGAATGTCATAACCTCTATTTAGTAACTGCTCTTTTATTTATATAAAGGGAGAGGGGAGGGTTTCCTTATAATTATATTTACAATTATACCCTCAATGACTCTATATTTTATATTTAACCACCATCACATTAAATCATTAATTAAAGTCATGCTATAAGTTACATAGGCTACTATAATAAGATTATTAAAATAATCTAACAGAAAGAGCCTCTGCTTCTAGGGATATCGATTATCGATCATTAATTCACTTCCAAATTGGACAAGCTGCAACGTGATGAGAAAAATTCATTTATCATCATTTAGATGCATTAGGGTAAACAAACAGATTTGAGAAACTTCATAGGTTTTCTCCACCAAAATACAACTTCTAATGGCATGACATGAAGGGCCCTAATGGATAAGTTAGACCAACCCCCTAAGGTTTCTAATATGATACTACTCTCAGTTTTATTTATAAAAAAAATATTTAGTTTATTATAATAAATAAAATATAGTTATATGTTATAATTCAATATTATAGTAATAAATGATTAAATCAAATAGCAAAAAAAAAAGATTAAATCAAGTATAAATTAAATAAAATGTATCCACTTAAATAAATAAAGGGCGAATACTTTGTTAATATAAATCTTATAATAAATAAAAATATAAAAACAATTTAACAATTAATGTATTGGGAAAAAAATATTTATTTCTTATAATTAGGATAAAAAATTTTGATAGTTATTTTTTATGATAAATTTTTTAACCAATGCAACAATGTTCACATAAAAAGTTATATATAATAAATTAATATTTTATTAAAAATTATACAATTTAATGCACTTTAATATATTAATATTGTTAAATGATTTTTAATAAAAAAAACTATTATATATAATTCCATATCACACAAATTAAAAAAATATTCTTATAAATAAAATCAAAAGTAATTTTTAACTAATGATTCTAAGAATTAGTTACCATTGTGTACCCTTATTATGTCTATACTTGGCTTTAGTTGTCCTCATGCAGAATTTTCAATAAAATGAGTTATGAAGTTTAAGATTCCATCAATACGATGAAGGTTCAAATCAAGAGAATGATCACATATCTACCCTACTATCTCTACTCATCTTCAACACATATGCAATTGGCATTCAATTCAAGATTTAATGTGCGAGACAATAACGCCTCTGTAAGGAGAGTGCAAAATAATGATGAGGTGGAGATCGTTATAGGTAAATTAATACAAATGGGACACGTGGCTGACAACGTGGAAATCATGGCAAAGAATAAAAACGCGCGACCCAGGAGGGAAGTGTGTGGCTGAAGGATTATGTGAGGAAATAGCTTGAGTATAAATAGAATAATTTCAAGTGTGAGGGGGGAACGGAATTAGTTAGACTCTCTTCTTCTCTCTGGCTCACTTTCTTGTTCTTGAGGGCTTACAGAGATTAAACATTTGTATTCGTGCTTGATGTCATTGAATAAGAATTCTTTCTGTAATAAATTGAACGGGTAATTGTCGCTTTTGTAATTGTTGATTTCATTATTTTTGCATGCACATTGTGCTTTCTTACATTGATGCTTTCATCTTCTATCATGGTGGAGAATACTCGAATGAAGGAATTACAAGCGGAAATTTCTCGTCTGAAGGAATTTGTCGTCAACGTCAAGCAATTGGCCAATGCAATGGCGACTATGGATCGTAATTTGAAGAGTTTGATTGTGGCTCTTAATGAATGATAGCATGATGATTCTACTCGATTTGAGACCTTGGAAACTTTGATGGATTCGGTGTTGAAATCGATCTAAGATTTGGACAAAGGTTCACGTACTTTTTCTCCGTCCTCGTCATTTCAAGTTCGTAATGTCAAGTTAGATTTTCCTAAGTTTGATGACTCCGAGGTGTTGCAATGGATATTCAAGGCAGAACAGTTTTTTGATTATTATAAAACTCCGGATGAACAACGGCTGCTTATTGCTTCTATTCATCTGGAAAAGGAGGTGGTTCCATGGTTCCAAATGCAGGCCCAAACTAATGCATTTCATAGTGTGATTGCGTTCACTCATGCTTTGGAGTTGGAATTCGGCCCTTCACCTTATGAATGTCCTCGATCAGATTTGTTTAAACTTACACAAGAAGGTTCGGTGCGTGACTATTATGTTAAGTTTACAACTCTTGCCAATTGTAACACCTTATGTTTAATTTCAATAAATCATAATTTCGCAAATTTGGAATAAAATAAATTTCATTTTAAATAAGGTTCTCAATCCTTGGTTTCATCAAATATTTTAAAATAAGAAAAAGGGTTACAATTTCTATCAAGTCACTACTACAGGACCCATTCAAATACATTAGTTTTAAATTAAAATCCTAGTCCTATAGCAGTTTCATCCGCCCCTTTCACTGAGTCCAGTGTTGATCGTCTTGATTACCTAAAAAAATGAATGTAAGGGTGAGTACTCTACACTACCAAAACATACAATTAAGCATAGAGTCTCACCTCCAGCACATTTCTAATACATTAAACAAATACAAGCACAGGCAGCATTATCACATCCATAAGCACAATTCATGAACCCATGTATACTCACACCAACCACACTCACATTGACACTGTGATCACAGATTTACACCATGAATGGTCGCCAGTTACCCCCACCTCACGGATACCACATGGGCAGTCACGGGTTACTCAGCAAAGATAATGGTCAGAGGTCTAGTCAGGAAGAGAGTGTGTGGCCCGTGGTGCACCCGTTCCACAATCGGTGTCACCATCACTCCCTCTTCCCCAAGGTATTTCTACTGTCTTCATCTCCCACACCCCCAGTGTATCACTAAACCATTCACAGCACATTACAACGACGTTACACGCCCCAATCACACACATTTCAGTATACGACACATAACCCACAATTCATTCAAGACACGCGGCCCCTAGCCTATTTCCATTCATATTACACGGCCCTTAGGCCCATATTTTCACAATGTCATTCAGATATACACATATTTGTAAATAGCACAAGTGCCCACATTATATATCTCAGCAATTTCCTACGCTCTACTCAGCCACATCACAATATCACACAAAATATTAGCAAATCACACATAAAGGAGTAGGGTAGAGTCCCCCCTTACCATGGATTGAAGACCCACGCCTGAACTCAACCACAGCTTTCGGCCTAAACACATGGAAGAATTCCATGAGAACCCCAAAAATTACCAAGAACAGAGAAAGGGAAGGAAAAACAAAAATCCTAACCGTTTAATACTCACTTCCAAGCATTCCCCACACAAATATGAGCTCCAATCTCGCTCCTGAACGGCTTTGGAGGTAATTAATCGGTGGAATAGGGTTTGGGAGTGAGAGAATCGAAGGGATTTCGAAGGGAGAGGGAGAAATTACTCTCCCCAAACCCTAGCCCCCTTTAAATCCTTTTCTGGTCACGACACTCTTGCTACAGCGAGATATTCTCGCTGCAGCCAGGGGACCTCGCTGCAGCAACACGCCTTCTAACTACAGCACTCTAATTTCTGCAGAATTTCACTACAGCAAGACCTTCTTGCTTCAGCGAGACTGCACCCAGAAATGTACCTCAAACTGTCGCTTTGTTGCTACAGCGAGGGCGACAGTTCTGGTCCTTCCTCCCAGGACCTTCTCGCTACAACAAGAATTCTCTCACTGCAGTGAGAACAGCTCAGTATCTCACCTTATACTTAGGCACTTAGCCCATTTCAACCCAACCAGTCATACATACACATATCCATGTAATTAATACACATAAAACATCATTTTCAAATAAATCAACACACATATGAATATATATATATATATATATATATATATATATATATATATAAGAATAATAATAATAATAATTAATATTACCAAAATTTGGAGCGTTACACTAATCGTGTGCAAGGTGTAACCACGGAGGCTTTATTGGATTATTTTGTGGGTGGTTTGCGACATGACATTCGTCGTGATGTGCTGGTTCATGCTCCCACTACCTTGATGAGATATGTGTCATTAGCCAAATTGTTTGAAGAAAAGTATGCTACTCAACAGAAATCTTATTGGTCCAATATCCATACAAAAACACAATCACCGCCTACCACTTCACAATCTCTCAAATCCACTGCATTACCTCCTTTATTGTCTACACTAAACAAGACCCCTCTGGCAAGAAATGCAATGGTGAAGAAGATGTCTCCTGCAGAGATTCAGTTGCGGAGAGAGAAAGGATTATGCTTCACTTGTGATGACAAATACTCGCCCTCTCATAGGTGTCCTAATAAGCAATATCTTTGGTTACACTTAGATGAAGAATAAGTTCCTTCTAAACCTGTTGTAGATGCTAGTGTTGTTACGGGTAATACCGAGTCTCAGCTTCCGAGTGAACCTCACTTGTCTTTCAATGCTCTTAAAGGCTCGACTGGATTTGGCACTATGAGATTTAAAGGAGTTATTAATGGTTTACCGATGCAAATCCTTCTGGATAGTGGTAGTCCTGATAATTTTTTACAGCCAAGGATTGCTGCTTGTCTTAAACTACCAGTAGAACCAATCCAGAATTTTAATGTGATGGTTGGTAATGGAGGTGCTTTAGTAGTGGAAGGACTCATCAAGAGATTAGAAGTTACAATTCAAAACCATGCAATTCAACTGTCAGCATACTTACTTCCTATCTCAGGTGCTGAGCTGGTTCTTGGAGCTTCTTGGCTGGCCACACTAGGTGCTCACATTTCTAATTATAGCAACTTATCATTAAAATTTATGCTAGATGATAAGTTTGTAACACTAATGAGAGAACAGATCAAGCTACCTGACCAGGCTCAATTTCACCATTTGCGAAGAATGTTACATACTAATTCGATTGTTGAAATGTATTCTCTCCATTTTCAAAATTCCAGCAATTCACCAAATCAAATTCTTGACTTACCTAAGGACATGGACCCAAAGATAGCCTTATTGTTACGTACATATCAACAGGTTTTTGATCTGCCATGTGGTGTACCTCCTCTTAGATCACATAACCATGTTATTCCTCTAGTACATGGTTCGAATCCTATTAAAGTGAAGCCGTATAGATATCCTTTCAGTCAAAAGCAGCAGATTGAGAAAATAGTGCAAGAGATGTTGCAGGAGGGAATAATTGTGCCCACCAATAGCCCTTTTTCTTCTCCAATTATCTTGATAAAGAAGAAAGATGGTACGTGGAGATTTTGTACTGATTACAGGGCTTTGAATGCCATTACTGTGAAAGATAGTTTTCCAATTCCCACGGTTGATGAGTTGATTGATGAATTGCATGAAGCTATTTTTTTTTCCAAGCTCGATCATAGAGCTGGGTATCACCAAATTCTTATGAGGGAGGAGGACATATATAAAACAGCCTTTAGAACGCATCAAGGCTTGTATGAGTGGCTAGTCATGCCTTTTGGGCTAACTAACGCACCAGCCACATTTCAGGGATTGATGAACGACATTTTCTGGAAGATGCTGAGGAAATATGTTCTTGTCTTTTTTTATGACATTTTGGTGTATAGTCCTTCATGGTGTACTCATCTTCAGCATTTGGAAAAAGTATTACAACTATTGCAAGAAAAAAAATTATTTGCCAAACTTTCTAAATGTTCATTTGGCAAACAACAGATCGAATATTTGGGGCACACTGTTTCAAGGTCAGGAATTGCTATGGAGGATAGCAAGATTCGAGCTATTTTGGCTTGGCCTTTACCTACAAGTCTTAAACAATTAAGGGGCTTTTTGGAACTTACAGGCTATTACAGAAGATTTATTAAAGGTTATGCAACCTTGGCTGGCCCACTCACCGAATTACTAAAAAAAGATAACTCCAATTGGTCAGATGCAACTACCAAAGCTTTTACAATGCTAAAAATAGCTTTAATAGAAAGTCCTGTATTGGCTTTACAAGATTTCTCATTACCATTTCAATTAGAAACTGATGCTTTTTGTATAGGTATTAGAGCTGTCTTAAGTCAGAACAGGCACCCCATTGCCTACTTTTCAAAAAAAATGTCACCTTCAATGCAAAAGCAATCAGCTTATGTAAGGGAACTATATGCAGTGACTGAAGCAGTGGCAAAGTTCAGGCATTGTCTACTGGGTCATCAATTTGTGATCAAATCATATCAGAAAAGCCTGAGAAATATCATGGATCAGAGTTTACAAACTCCTGAGCAGCAGAAGTGGCTTCATAAACTACTTGGTTATGATTTTACTATAGAATACAAACCAGAGAAGGAGAATATAGCAGCTGATTCACTCTCAAGGTCTTTTTACATGGCTTGGTCCCAAGTAGTACCTCAACTAGTGACCTCTCTACAGCAAGCACAAAAGTTAGATAATGGAATTATGACCTTGATGGATGCTTGTAAAAACAATTCTTGCTTTGATCCTTATTACTCAATGCATCAAGGATTGTTACTATGGAAACGAAGGATTATGGTTCCTACTGGACATGCGTTAATTCATATTTTTTTGAACGAATTTCATAGCTTTGTGATTGTTGGATATGTTGGGTTCTCTAGAACTTTACCTAGAATTGTTGCTCAGTTTTATTGGAAAGGAATGCACCAAGATATTAAGAGGTATGTGCAATAGTGCTTGATTTGTCAACAAGCTAAGGTGGCCACTACTCTCCCTGCGTGTTTACCGCAACCCCTTCCTATTCCTGGTCAAATTTAGGAAGATTTGGCAATGGATTTTATCACGGGCCTTCCTGTCTCTCTTGGGTTCACAGTAATCTATGTGGTAGTTGATCGATTATCTAAGGCAGCTCATTTCACCCCCCCCCCCAATGAAACAAGATTTCACTAGCAAATCAATTGCTAAAATCTTCTTTAAGAACATAGTGAAATTACATGGATTGCCAAAAATCAATAGTCTCTTACCGAGACAAGGTTTTTACCAGCCAATTTTGGAAAATCCTATGGCAACTTAGTGGCACCACACTCAAGATGTCTTTTGCATACCATCCTCAATCCAATGGTCAGTCCGAAATCCTTAACAAATGTTTGGAGTTGTATCTAAGATGTTTTACTTTTGATGCACCCCGGGAGTGGTCTAGGATGCTTACGTGGGCTGAGTATTGGTACAATACATCATATCACACTAACACTGGTATGACTCCTTTTCGAGCTGTGTATAGGAGGGATCCACCTCAGATACCCAGGTATGTTCCACAAGAGAATGATCCGGTAACAGTAAAAGAGAAATTACTTTCTAGAGATTTCATACTTCATAAGCTAAAGTTCAATTTGCAGAGAGCTCAACAAATTCAGAAGTAATATGCTAATAAGAAGAGGTTACATGTTAATTTTCAAATTGGTGACTTGGTTCTAGTAAAGCTTCAGCCATATAGACAACATTCATTAGCTTTGCAAAAGAATCAAAAGTTAGGATTAAGGTACTT
Organism: Abrus precatorius; assembly: GCF_003935025.1. Lineage (NCBI taxonomy): Eukaryota > Viridiplantae > Streptophyta > Magnoliopsida > Fabales > Fabaceae > Abrus > Abrus precatorius. Next base: position 14,776,699 of record NW_020874292.1, read on the forward strand.
TGGTCCTTTTGCGGTTGTAGATAGGATTGGAAAGGTGGCTTACAAGCTTCAATTACCAGCTTCGACCAAGATTCATCATGTATTTCACGTTTCTCAGTTGAAGCTGTGTAGGGGCAGTCATGATCGTCCATATGTTCCTTTACCAATATGTGACAGTGAGATTCCTCCGCTTATCCAACCAGTTGCAGTTTTAAATACACGAATTATTCTTAGGGGTGACCAACAAGTTCATCAATCCTTAGTTCAGTGAGAAAATGGTTCAACAGAAGAAGTAACGTGAGAAGATACTAATGTAATTGCTCGGGCTTACCCTCATTTCAACCTTGAGGACAAGGTCGATTTCGTTGGGGGAAGTAATGTAAGGAGAGTGCAAAATAATGATGAGGTGGAGCCCGTTATAGGTAAATCAATACAAATGGGACACGTGGGTGACAGCGTGGAAATCATGGCAAAGAATAAAAGCGCGCGATCCAGGAGGGAAAGTGTGTGGTTGAAGGATTAAGTGAGGAAATAGCTTGAGTATAAATAGAATAATTTCAAGTGTGAAGGGGGGAACGGAATTAGTTAGACTCTCTTCTTCTCTCTAAATCACTTTCTTGTTCTTGTGGGCTTACAGAGAATAAACGTTTGTATTTGTGCTTGATGTCATTGGATAAGAATTCTTTTTGTAATAAATTGAACGGGTAATTGTCGATTCTGTAATTGTTGATTTCATTATTTTTGCATGCACGTTGTGCTTTCTTACAGCCTCTCTCTTTGCACTTATATATTATAACCACTTATATTCTCTCCCTCTTTTAACCATTTTCTATTTGATGATTCATTGGATCATAAAAGTGTTACAATCTTTACTAAAGAAGTGTTCAGTGTCATAATTAGCAATCACAAATAAAGAAAGAAAGAAAATAGAAGAAGCACAAAATATATTGCAATGGAATCGTGAAACACTGAAATGATTAAGACACTAGAATCAATATGAAAAAGGGAAGAAAGAATAACCATACCAGCTGCTGGAAAAATGATAGAAAATAGTCAATGCAATGCTGTGCCCTTTTGAAAAAATGTTTGTGAGAGAGTAATATACGTGAATGATGTCGTTTACAAGAGACAAGCAGAGAAAAGAAAGGAATAGGATTTCCCATTGAAACAACCCGAGAGAGAGAAAAAGTCAACACCCCAATCTCATTAGCTCTCTTTTTATAAAAAAGAAAAAGAAAAAAGAAAGGTGTATTATAACTACTAAAACTAGATTTAGTTTTTAATTTAATAGTTTTATATTTTTATTTAAATTAATATAATGCTATTTTAATCTTTTACTTTAAAAATGATTTTTTATTGAACTTTGTTTCAGTCTTTAGTTTATCTGCACTAAAAGTAACATTTGAATAATATGAATAAATATACAATCTATTTTTTTAAAAAAAAATTATTTGTATCAATTTATTTCTTCAAGTTTTTCTTTGGATTCATTGAGTTCTTAAAAGTTTATATTTATATGAATTGGTTTATGAAAAGGCAAATTGATGGTTTAGCTAATAGACAAACACAAAGTTTCAAAAATAAAATCAACACAAGTAAATCGACCTGTTAAGAAAAGTTATATCTTGACTCAAATGCTCTTACAAAAAATTGTAGAAAAATTAAAAGATTATTTTAAAGAAAAAAAATACCACATTTGCATCTACTAAATAAAGTGAAATTTTTAGCACATCAATAAATATAAATATATTAAAATTTGATTAAGTGAAGGATTGGGATATATAGTTTGTACACAAGAAATGATAGATTAAAATTTAATTACAACTATAATAATAATAATAATAATATGCATAGCTACTTTTCAGACCAAAAGTGACCTTTGTAGAAGCTATGTCGTGTAAAGTCCTTTGCCTGTGGTTCCTTTTATCATAAAAGTTGTCCACTTCAATACTATACATGTTGCTCCTAGCTACTTTTGGGGCAAAAAGTGGCTATGCCAAAAGCTTAAGAAAATTATAAATAGAATTGAACTCAGATTTTTAAGATCTTTTCTCTTCTTTTTTTTTCACACTTTTAGAAAGTTAGAGAGAGAGGATTGGGGGCAAATTTCAAGACTCAATTCTAGAAAAATCAGGCTTGCGACTTGAATTCATGAAGATTTTTTCACCTTCTCTTCTAGTCTTTTTTTCTCTCTTTCTTTTAGAATCATGTTCTAATTTTCTTTGGTTAGGGATTGATGGATCCGATTTGGACATTGTAAATTGATTGTAGATATGGATTCTAAGTTTTTGATTGTATTTAACATTTAATTCTTTCTTTAATGCAATTTTTAGATTAGCTATTCAATTGAATTAAACCTAGAGAATTTACAGCAATGAAAGTTGAATGAATTTCTCATATTTGAATTGAATATTAAGGTTATTGATATCTTAAGAATAAGCATTCAAGAATTAAGGTAATTAATTGGATATTATGATCATTGAGTGAAGGAATTGAACTTTGATTAACGTAGTAAAATTGGTTATCAATCAATTAAGGAACTTAGAAATTCAAATCACATTCATTTTTGCAATTGATAAATTGGTGAAATCAACCTTAACTTCATTGGATTAATCATCTCATTTCTCACATCTTCATTTCATTTGTTATTTTCTTCTATTTTTTTTTTTTTTTTTGCACTTTATTGCTTCAATTCTCGAAAGTTCAAAATTTCTTAAATTTTGATTAGTTCAAATAGTTCTCAATCTTGTGAATTGGTAATTGAATGAATCAATCCTTGTGAACGATACTCAGAACTCAAAATAGAGTATTCTAGTTCTACATGCAATTTGCAGAATAAACACCCCAATACACATAAGTTCATTGATGTGATGGGTGGTGAACTAGAAAATATTTCTCACAAACAGAAATTGCTTGCTGGTGGTGGCAAACACCAATAAGGACTAAAAACAAAAATATGGATAAATGTAACAATTAAAATAAAAAAAATGTGAATAAATATAAGGACTACTTTCATATTTAAATTTAAAGTTTTTTTGGTTCTGTAACATTCATTAAGGAGAGGGACTAAATTTTAAAAAATAATAATAATAAATTTAAGGGTACAAAAAATTAGAAAAAAAGTTTATAACGAATAAAAATATAAACATATAAATGTAGGAACTATTTTTATATTTAAGCTAAAAAACTAGAGAAAGTGATTTTCCTTTTTAACTTAATAGTCTCTTTCTTTTAAAAAATTATGCATTTCAAGAAGTTTGAAACTAAGTTATAAAAAATTAAGCAAAGACATAATTATTATTTTTTAAAATATTTTTAGTAATATAGAAAGCTTAGATACAAATCAAAGCCATTGGAAAATAGGCCATGACCTGTACACATGATCAGGCTTTAGAGATAGGTGTGGGCAAAAAACTAAAGATCCAGTGTTTAACTCAAACTAAATTGATTTAATGTTTCTTAGGGTCGTGACCTCATGCTACGCTCCCTCAATATATATATATATATATATATATATATATATATATAGCAGTATCTTCTCACACTAGTGTAAGTCTAAAAACTCTTACATTTAATTTAAATATTTTATTTAACTTACATCTAATGGGTTATGATTTATTATCTCACTGACCGTTAGATGTAAGTTAAACGAAAGACACATATTGAATATAAGAAGATCCTTCCCTGTATGTGTGTGTGGATAATATAAATTTGTTTAAATATGAGATAATAATATAACTGCAAAAATTAATTAAAAAATACTATTTAAAAAATAATCTTTTCAATTTTTATATAAATAAAAAAATTGCACAAAGATTAAAATAATATTTAAATTATTATAATAAATAATTTTAGATTTTTGTCTTTTTTATATTTTAAAATATTAAATTTTTTGTTTTTGCTAATAATATTTTTATGTTTTAAAGTGATTTACATTATTTTGTGATATCGAGTTAGAATCCCAATAGATATAATGTGGCGCTTGAGGTAAAACCCTCATTTTTATTTCCTTTGTTTAAAGAAAATAGAAATATTAGTGCAGGTTTTCTCGCTCAAGAGATATGTCTCATTCAAGCAAGATAGAGTATGTTGAACCAGGTATTCTAGAGCATTCTTGCTCAAGAAAGAAAGGATAATATCACCCCAATTGTCCTCTTACCCATGCGAGAAGGGTCTCACTGAGGTGAAGTAGCAAAAAAAATTTGGGGAACTCTTTGGATCCATTCTCACTCAAGAGAGAATATCAGAAAAGACGGGAAAAATCATTGCTTGATTTTCTTTCTCAAGTGAAAAGAAACTTACTCAGGCGAGAATAATCTCGCTCAAGCAAGAAATCGCAAGTTTTGAAGGGTATTTAAGGAACTTTGCATTGAGAAATTTCATTATTCACCAAACAACTTCTCCTCCTCATTTTCTCTACTTTCTCTCTTTTCCTTTTTAGAGAAAACATCATCGAACTCTAAATATTCCTCAGATATGAACTCAAATGTCTATTCCACTCAAATCTAAGTAAGTTTCTGGAGGTTAGCTTTGAATCTCACTCCTATTTCTCTATTCTCTATTCTTATAAAGAACTTTGGTATTTGGGTAATATCTCCTGTAAACACATTGAGTTTCTCTCTAGATCTCACAAAGAACTTAGTCTCACAGACCTATTTCCAAGTTAGGAGAGTTGATCCCAAACATAAATTCTACTTTTATGTATTGATTTGAAAGACCTAACTATTTTATTTAAATAAGAAAATCTATAAAGTTTTCTTTAAAACTAAATGCTAGAAATAGAGTTTTGAGTATGAAAAAGCTTTGGATTGTTTAATAATCAATTAAACCTAAGTTTTTCAGTAAAAGTTATGAGCAAGAAAGAGTTTCAAGAAGTTTTCATAAGCATATTACTCATCATATATATATATATATTGTTGATAATGTAGACAATTACTTTTGGATGATATATTTGTTGGGTAATGAAAAAGTATAAGATGCTAAACTTTAGGCTAGAAGACTTTATTAAGACCGAGAGAATGTGATCTCTAATAATTTACTTCTGAATCATGCGATTGGTCCGAGTCTGAAGGTATCCAACCTTCAGCGCATTGTATTGGATTGTATGATGATGTATTTCTTGTTTTATACATATATGTTTAAATGAGAAGTTTAATTGTTGTAAAATATTAATACAAATGGTTTGGCTATCATTGAATAATGAAGGGTATTTTATTATAAATGTGTGATTTAGAGTTAGTCTACATGGGTGTGCCCTTATACATAACTTACTTAATTGAATTCTGAGAAAGGATGTTATGATTAAAACTAATGAAAAGAATTGGTGTGAATATCTGTGAATTACTGAGAAAATGTAAATAAAGAAAAAGGAGTAACTATTACATGTGTCATAAAAACACAAATTGGTGTGATTATAATATGTGTTATAATATATTAACAAGTGAGATTATAATACATATGTTGTAACATATTAATTAGTGTGATTGTAACACATGTATTAAGATAGTATTGGTGTAAACAGTATGATTTTAGTGTGCCACTATTAAGTTTTCATATGGATAGTTCAGAGAAACACTGGGGGTATAGAGTCTAAAGGCAATTTAAAAAATCTGGAGAAAATGAGGGTGATGAATGCTAATAGTTTATGTATACACAATTGTTAGTGAAAGCATTTAAAGGTCTCACACTCATTTCCTTACTAGACTCTTAACTATACATTTGCTATGAGACTCGTATAATGCATATGTTGTATGCATGTGTCGTGGCTAACCGACGACTATCCATGCTGGCGTAAGTCCTACATAACTACAAAGAGTATGTTGGTAGCAATGTAGGGGCCATTGAGTACATAAAGTGTTGTTATTTGATGAATCTTTCATAATTGAAATGAATAAAGTGGCATAAGCTCAATGATTGAATGATTGTATTGAATTAAGTATGACATGAGATATATGAATGATTTATGGTTAGAATTGTAAAAAGAAAATGAATTGATTCTATTTTGATGCATGATGTATTAGAAAATATTTTCTGCATTACTTTGATTGTATTATGATAAGTGTATAAAATAAATGATTTGAGATGGTGACTTAAATAATTTTTATGTTAAAAGTTGGATTATTTTGTTAAATTTCCTTCAAACTTGGAACTTTTACAAATACATATATATTATTTTTGAAATGAATGCAATTTTATGGTTTTAAGCTCTTTTTGATCTATTTTGCAGCTGGAATCACAAAAGAAACATCACTTGAGGTTGAAAAAGATTAGAAAAAGTTAGAGGAGGAATAATTGAAGCATGAAGTTGCAGAAAAGTCAGCTTCTGGAGGTTTCTCGTAGCGAGACACACTCATTGCAGTGAGAAAAGCTATTGTGAAGAGGGTGATTCTGTGTTCTTCTCGCTATAGCGAGAATCCTAGCTGCAGCGAAAGGCAAACAGAATGACCTAATTTCTATCTCTGTTTCTCGCTATAGCAAGGGACTTTCGCTATAGCGAGAGGAGCTTAAGCTGACCTGTATAAAAGGAAAACTTTTATGTTTGGAGGGGGTTACCGTTTCAAAAACATATCTAGAGGTCCAGAACGGCGCAAGGCAAAGAAAAAGGGTAGGAATACTCAGTTTTTGATGTTTTCTCTCTTTGTATCTCCATTTTTGTTGATATGGTTGCCATGAGCAGCTAAACCTTGTATGGGATTGAACGTAAATCTTCAAACCTGATGTATTCTCAGTAATCTATATAAATATAGTTGTTTCTTCTTCATTTCTAATGATTTGGTGTCTCAATCCGTTTTAATGGTTGAATCTAGTTATTTAACAATTTCTGGAGTTCATATATGAGTTGTATTTGGGAAGATATTATTTAGATCTAGATCTGATTGAGATTACTCAATAATTGGTTGTTCTAGGAATAGATTTCAAGTTATTGATTGCTTTTAAATTCTGATTTTAATGTTGGATAGTTTATTAAATGTTTGAGGAATCAACATCTAAGAAATTATCTTAGGAATATATTTTCAAGGAATTGAAATATATGAATTTTGTGTTTTGCATCAAATTCATTGGAAGTGATTGCTATATTTATCACTGAATTACTAGTATATAGAGGGGAAGATAGATGAAATTCAATCCCAGCTTTTTAACTTGAATTTTACCATAGTTTACCTTAGTGCTTTACATCTTAATTGTTGTTTAATATTTCATGAAAATTATTCACCAATTCTATTGTATATAAACTCAATTATTTTGTATCTTATTAATTAATACATTTGAATTGCTCTCTGAGGACGATATTCTGGTACTCTACCGGTTATTACTTGCAACAAACTCAATACACTTGTTGTGTTTGAAGGAAAAGCACCAACATATTATAAAATAGAAATTTAGTAGAGCGGAGGATGCTCACTCTTATAAACATTTTTAGGTAATGAAAAGATAAAAACAAGATGGACCTATCCTAGAATCATACTTTCAATGGAATGTAAGAAAGATAATTGCTCTCTTAGGATTTAGTTTATTTTGAGGAATGTAATAATATTAATTAAATTTTCATCTAGAATTCATAATGTTTTGATAAATCCTATATTGTAAATAATAATTTAAGGTGTCTGTGTAATATTAGTTAGAAATTTAATTGATTGAAAGACAATTTTGTTTGTATTGTGAATTTGAATTATATATATAAAATAAAATTTTAACTTTCACTTTAATTATAAATTTAAATTATAAAAATGCATTTGTATTTCTATTATGAATAATATATATATATATATATATATATATATATATGAATCAAATTTTAAAATTTTATTAACTTTTATTAGTTTAGATTCGTATAAATGTAAAACTTTCCAAATCCTTTACAATTTTAATTATGTTTTATTTTAAATTATATATTCAACAAAAAATATAAATATAAATTATAGATAGGATATTACACTTAAATATAATTTTAGTGAAAGATGCATATGATTTTAATAAAAAAATAATATATTTTGTTTCATGAATTGATAAAAAAAACCTTAAAATAAATAGAAAGACAAAAAAATTTAAAAATAAAGAAAATATTTTATATAATATTATATTATCATAATAGTAATTTATTCGACATTACTGTTAAAAAGAAATATTTTTAAAAAAATTAATTTTGTTAAATAAAAATTATGTGTCTTTCTCTTTCTTCAAAAAAATATCTCATGTGGTTGGTAAGAGAATGAATAAACTTTAATAATCAAATCAAAAAATTATAATTACATTTTTTTTCTATTAGATCATAACCACACTTATATATATATATATATATATATATATATATATATATTCACTAATTTAAAATATAATAAAACTTTTAACTAATACTTTTAAATATTTGTTAACAACATTTTATTATTAAAATAGTGTTCTAAATATATTTTTTATTTAGGATCAAGATTTAATTTCATCACAAATAAAACTAAATAAAAAGGAGACTAAGATAATTTTAAAAAATAAATAAAAGTAAAAATTATACTACTCACATTTTTTATATAGCTTTAATTAAAAAAACTAATTATTTATTATTTAATTTGTATGATGGATAAACAATGTAAAATAAAAAAATATGAATTTAATTTTAATATAATATAAATATAAAAAATATATATTATTAATTGATTAAAATATATGAAAATATAATTTTATACTAATTATTATAGAATTTAATTATTTTTAATATTATAATTCAATAATAATATTAAATATTTATTATATATTTTACTGAATTTAAAATCAATTTTTTAAAAAATATAATTGATTAATTTAAAATTTAATCTATATAATTAAATTTATTATATATATATATATATATATATATATATATATATATATATGAATTAGATTTCTGCATATCCAATTAATACTCACCTCTGCTTGGAGAATCTACTAATTGTGTTACAGAGTTATAATTTGTGAAGCCTTTAATTTCTTCTCAATAATTAAAAAATAAAATAAAACTAGCTAATAATAAAATAATTTTAAATTTCTTTTAACTCATAATGCAATTCTTCTCAAGTTCAAGGGCATTAAGGTTATGACTATTATTTTTTTTAATGAACTCCTGATTTTGAAATTAAAAAAATTTAGTTAAATATATTTTTAATCTTTTAAAATGCACTGTATTTTGATTTGATTACAAAAATATTTATTTTAATTTCTACATTTTAAAAAATTATTGAATTTAATCTCTCTCTTAAAAGTATATTTTTTAATCATTTAATAAATTAAAATTACAATATACCTTTAATTATATTAAAAATCGATGTATAATTATATACTCTGTTTACAATTCATAGTAACCTCCTCTGTTTTGTTTTCCCCAAAAATCGTGATTGGCTTTACGAACACTCGACGGTTGAGAAAATAACATCTTTACCAAAAGAAAATAAAAATAAAAGCCAAAAACTTTATTCCATTTCATGCTTTTACATACGATACAAGGTAGTTGAGTTTGTCTAGTGCTGTAATCTCTGAGCTTGAACCTCACCAACCACCCCTCTCTGATTTTCGCCACGCGCCTTCAAACGGTATTTCTTAAATCCACAGGTACGCAATAACATTCACACATACCCTTTGATCCAAGATTCTAGTACCCTTTATTCTCTTATGGGTTTTTAACATTTCAACTTTTGTTGTCACTGGATTTGGAATACAGAAAGTTCCATGGAAGGGTTGGTGAGTTCTGGGATCAACCCGGTTCGTGTTTTTGGCGTTGGAAAGCGCCAATCTCGTTTTCTTACAGCATCTACGTTGCATCTGAGGAAGAGTGACTGTGGAATTGGAATTGGGGTTGTGAAGAAGAAGCAGTGTTTCGTGGTGATGGCTTCTGCTGCTTCTGTTGGGGGCAACAAAGTGGTCCATTTTGAGAATACGCTTCCTTCCAAAGGTTTAAATGTTTATTTCTGTACATGAGATAGTGAAATAGTGTTGTGTGCTTTGTGTTTTGTGGAATTGTGAAATGGTGTTGTTGGTAATGGTAGAGGTTCTTGAGGTTTGGAGGAATGGTGATGCTGTATGCTTTGATGTGGATAGCACTGTGTGTATTGATGAAGGGATCGATGAGCTTGCTGAATTCTGTGGGGCTGGCAAGGCTGTTGCTGAATGGACTGCTAGGTTGGATTGTTTAATAGTAAATTCTCAAACAAACAAAAAATGTTTTTTCTTTAATTCTTTTGGTAGTTTATGATGTCTGATTTGAGTATTGAATTTTTCATAGAGCAATGGGGGGTTCTGTTCCATTTGAGGAGGCCTTGGCTGCTAGACTGTCTTTGTTCAATCCCTCTTTGTCTCAGCTTCAGAATTTTCTTGAGCAAAAGCCCCCAAGGTATGACTAAATCCGGCTGATTTTGTCAGGTGTCTTCAACTATTGACTATAGCAGATTTTACATTTGGAAAATGTTTAACCACTGGCCTTACTTGTTTAAGTAATAAAAAATGAACTCACTCCCATGTTTTTACTTCATTCTAACATGATTTCCATTAAAAATTTACTATATATTGATTCCTAAATTAGTGCCCTTAGAGCACTGGTTAGGAAAACCCTTACATTTTGATAAATGATGTTATGGTTGTTTGGTTTAAACATGGATAGAATTGATTTTGAACCATTGAATGTGATTGATACATATGCATAAATTAATCTAAACTAGTTCTTTTCATTGGAAAGCACACAAATTATTTTTCTACTTTTAAACAAACACAATTGAATTTGATTACTTAATGCATGCGTGTTTTGCTTTCAATTTGGCTTGTAATGGTGACAAAAGTGACCTGGGAATTCCTTGTGATTTCTGTCAATTATTCTTGCCTTACGCCTTTAATTTGACAGTATTGTATTTTTAGCATTTCTGTATGGAGTAATTATACAAAACCAAAAAACATGACAGAATCTGGCCAGAGTTTACCAAGATTCAAGAATGGTTAGTTGATTAGTCAATTGGTATTGCTCACTTATCTATCCAAGAGTATTGACCAGTGCCAATTCATTCTGGCAATATCACTATTCAACACTTTGCAGTATCGTTATTTATTTGTGTGCATGTATTTGTTTGAGAAATGATGTTAGATGTATACTAAATTACCATTTACTACCAAGGCCAGTTTTATATGCCTGTTTGACGAATCCATCCATATCTGAAACTGATAAACAAGGATAAAGTGCAGGGTTAGATTGGCTGAATCAAGAGTTTAGTCAGTCTCCTCTAAGATGCCATGTGAAACCTTACTAGCAGTTACCAAATTTCAGATAAATGATATGCTTTCCCCTACCTAATGCTTTTTTTTTGTCACCTTGTACTTTAAGGTATATTAGCTTTTGCCCCCTAACAAGAAATGCTGCATGGTTTCTAAAACCAAAAATTATATTCCTTTATACTGAAAATATATTTTAGTTGTTATCAAATAATAATTCAATTATTAAAAACGTACAATATCCTATACTTGATACCCTGTCACTTCTAATGATGTATAAAATTCATTGAACTATAATTAAAACCAAGCCTAAACTTTGATGAGACACAAGGTTTCATCACCGAAGCTTTAACTGTTTACTCTCTTTTTCTTTACCTTCTGTTCTCTGTTTCTCCAATGAGAATTCTGAACTGTTTGTTTCAGATGGATTTGGAACAATGTTTATGATTCTAGTTCTTATTATGTAGGCTTTCCCCTGGCATTGAAGAGTTAGTCCAGAAGATAAAGGCTACGGGCATGCATGTTTATCTTATCTCGGGGGGCTTCCGCCAAATGATAAATGTGAGGGGAAATTGTAATTACTGATTTTTATATATTATTTTTGGGATTGGAGGAGGAAATCAATAGTTACTGTTACATGTGAAATTTGGATAGACTTTCTTTAACTTCATATATGCTACTTGTGAACTTGTACAAGTCCATAAATCTTTAAGATTAGCATCTTAGTTTTTAACACATACCTTTTGCTGAATACAACTAAATCTCAATTTTAATATATGCTGTTGTGACATTAATTTTTTATATGGTCTATTTAAAGGATAACAAATTATATAATTCATTTTTCTAACTATTAAGGACAATTCTTATGAAGCCTGTTGCATCAATACTTGGGATTCCACAAGAGAACATTTTTGCCAATCAACTACTTTTTGGAAGCTCTGGAGAGTTTCTGGGGTTCGATAAAAATGAGCCAACTTCAAGAAGTGGAGGAAAAGCTGTTGCTGTCCAACAAATCAAGAAGGTGAAGCTTGTATTGCTTGTCAACATTTTTCCATTAATTGCATTGCTTGTATAGCTGATACAACAGATTTTCAGGCTCATGGATACAAAACGTTAACTATGGTGGGGGATGGTGCAACTGATTTTGAGGTAAGAAAAAACCTCTGCATATTTCCCCGTAATTTTGTTAAATATCTCATTTCTAAGCGCGGTTTTATGAGTAGACTTAGGGGTTTGTTGAAGCACCCTCTAATAATAATGTTATGATAACCTCTAATCTGAATCATAATATTTTACCCACATCTAGGCGCGTGGAGCAGGTGGTGCCGACTTGTTCATTTGCTATGCGGGTGTTCAACTACGAGAATCTGTTGCTGCAAAAGCTGATTGGCTAGTTTTCAATTTTAAAGACCTCATAAATTCGTTGGGGTAATTTTGTTTCTTCTGCATTTGTTTCCATTTGAGCCCGCTTGAGCGTGCCCTATTTTTTATGTTACTATACATATTATTAAGAGGATTAAAACACGATCCCCTGTAGTTGAAATTAAACTACAGGGTCCAATTCACCGTTTAATTTCTTTATACTATGTTTCATTTAATTATTTAATGTATAAAAATAATAGCGCTGGAAATTCTCAGCAGTTGTTTTCAACTGCGGGATCGGATTATAACATACAAGTGTGATAAAACGAGCAGGGTACAACATTTTCTGTCTTCTCTTCCTAATTGTCATTTTATTTTCTTCTTGATAAATTAAAATTTAGGGTGCATTTATATAAATAATTTAATTTGGTGGATATTCAATTAGATTTTTATCATATTAAAACATATGTTATAAATTAAATTTTAAATTTAATTAGAATAAATTGAAAATAATTTATTTAATAAGTTTTATCATAAAACTAACAAAAGTAAGTTGAACAATACTTATGGGAGTTATTGACTATTTTTATAAGAACCCATCAAATGTTATGATAAGGGAGTCATGTTCAAAACAAAATCTTAAAGAAAAGTTTATAAAAAATAAGAATAAAGAACAAAATCTAAGTGAGATAACTCAAGTAGTTTTATTATTATTTTTAATTTAGCTATAATTTTATCTCACTATTCAAATATTTCAATTTTAAATATTAATTTATATTGTATGAAATATTAAAACTGATAAAAACACACCAAAAAAAAAAACTTAAAGTATATATAGCAGCTTAAGAATTGTCCATCTCAGAATCCATCCGTGTCACCCAACAGATACCCGTAACGTACAAGTATTTATTGAAGTAGTACTTAAATATCCATTTTGGTAGTTAATGATTTTCTCGACCAGGTAATCAAAATCCTTAGTTGTCAACGTTAACAAAATGTTCTAGTCGCCATTAATGTTTGAAACTAATTTCATTATTTGTGGGCCTTCCTCGATTCAATCTTTTATCGTATGTGGTTTGATTCTCTTGTCATAAATAAAGGTTTTGGCATCCAATAATAATAAAATAAAAAAATAGGTTCAGGACTTCAGGTCTCTATCTTCTCACAGCTGATTTCATGTTGTATAATTTCCTACACTTATCTCGTGCTTATTGCAACAATATCTAAGACATTCAGAGGCCTAAACCAAGCTAAATGAATAGGGTTCTTAGCTTCTCATATTATATAAATTATAAATATATTTTCCCGAGTCTGTACATTTTGATCGATTATTTCAGTCATATATCTATCCATTTCTCAAAGGAAATTTTCTTTTGCATATACTAATTATCAAGGATACCTCTCCATCAATAATAAAATACTATCTTTCTGAAAAATATAAAGATCACTAAAGTAGATTTTGTTTCATTTAATGAAACTCTATTATACATGCAGCCAATATCAAATCTTTAAAAGTATAGTCTATAAAGTAGTTTTTTTTTTTTTTTTTACAAATTTAGTTTTAAATTTAATTTATAATGTTTTGGGTCAAGAAAGACCCTCTAAAAGTTTCTACATTATTATTTAAATATACACTGACCTCAAATACATTCAATTTTAGTTGAATAATAATCACTTTGAAAAGCGTAAGATTTGTCTGAAACTATTGAGTAATTGTGTGCTAATGTGTGAACAATAGGTTAGACATAAATCCGTGGGACAGAAAAATAATATCATCAAATGCATACTTATTGAGAGAGAGTCAGAATCCAATAATACAAGGAGAAACTTTTTCACTTCCTTCACGCGACAAAGGTTAAAGTCCAAATGAAATGAAATTACTGTTTACGTATCCATTATTATCATAATTATCTTTAATATTTTTTTTATTTCACCAAAGGGTTTAATTTTGATGCAAATCAGTTTAAAATCGTCTATATTTTATCCCACAATATATTATTATGAAAACTATTAAATAATATATGATAATTTATCTAAAGTAAAATTTCTAATAACACCAAATTTACAAATTTTAATTCTTTCAAAAAGACAAATAGTAACTAATGAAAAATCTGGTCAACTAGTGTCTTATTGAAAGCATTAAAATTTAGAATGGAGAATGCTAATTATTTAAAATATTGATTAAATAATTAAAAACAGAAAGATTTTATAGAAACGTGTCACCTGCACATTTTACTATAATATTCAATGCAATCTAACCTCAATATTTAATTAAAATTTATTATTTTTTATTTTTTAATAATAACTTAAAGATACCGATTAATGAAATATATAACTAATTTCTAAAAGAAAAGTAAAAATATGTTTATTATATTAAAAACATAAAAATTAAATTTTTACTTTTGTAAATACTGCATAATAACATTTCATAATATATATTACATGTTCTTTTAATGCACTTATTAAAAAAATATGAAGTTTAATAAAAATGGAGATGTTTTCTTTAAAAGGCTAAAACATATATATCATAGACTTCAATAGACGGCTACTAAAGATATTTATGTATAGAAATTGAGAACAGCAAAAAGTAAATCCATTCTTTCAAGCCAAGTTTTTGACCGTTAAACCTAAGGACAAATTTTAGGTCGATAATTTAGTAACATTTTTTTAATTAGAATTAGATTTAGTGCTAATATATGAACTTTTACTATACAAATTATTAAAAAAAAATAAACTCTAACTAATAAAAAAAAAAATAGTAACAGTACATATAATATTATAGTTAAGTTTTGTCATAAACTTTTAATCTTGGTATAATAATTTTGATTTTTCTACACCTTATTTTTATATCCATTCTTTATTTATTTATTTTTATCAAGTCACACAATATATTTAATACTTTTTCTTTACTTTTTTCTATTTTTTTCTAAACCAACTGTTGTTATTACACCCCATTAGGTGTCAAAACATAATTTTGTAATATATATATATATATATATATATATATATATATATATATATATATATAATATTTTAGAGACATGACTAGTGGTATGTCCTTATCTATCTTACTCAGGTTGGGGCATTCAGTACTGAATAATCAATAATCTAACCTTTTCGTAAAGTTTGTAAAGAAACAAACTAATAATAACAGAACTCTTAGGAAATAGATATACAGTCAAATCCAAAATAATAATAAAAAATATTTTATGCAAGCCTTTGATATATACTTTCATCACCTGAAACAAAGCATCTTTTCAATAACATTATTGATTTAAAAGTTTCTCATTTTTTATATCATTTCTAAAAAATAATTGATAAAAAATTGAATTAAAAAAAATTGACAAATTAAGGTTAATGGAACCAACAAAATGTGACATTTCCGAATACTTGGGCACCTTCGATATTATATCAATTTAACTAATATATGTATATATAATAAACAATAAATTTTATTTTAATAAATTTTCTACTTGAAAAAAAATTGAATTGTCAATTCAAAATATTCATTAGGTATGCAAATAAAAGGTTGAAAAAAAATGAGCAACGAAATTGAAAAGGGCAAAAGCTGGGTAGAAGAAAATATAGGAAGATGAACGTTGTCTTTACTTTAATTACTAGCAAGTATTTTACGCAAAAAAAGAATGATTCGAGTTATTATGAAATAAGTTTAATTATGTTTTTTATTTTTTTCATGAATAAGTGTATCTGTTGAAAAATAATAAATGATTATAAAATAAGTTTTTAAAGTATTGCTTCATATAAAAATTATTTTTAATTATAAAAAAAATTAATTTATTTTTTTAAATTTAAAAAAATATGAAATTAAAGTGAGCTTTCCTTCTTGAACATTTATGATGGTTTTGCAGTAGCTAATAAAAGTCCGTCTAAGATAATGGGATTCTCATCATCCTCTTCCATGTCAAGCACCATAAAATCAACAAGAAATATGAAATATCCAACCTTCACAAGCACATTTTCACTATACCTTTAAGGTATATGATCGACTTATCTATCAACTGAGTAACACGGAGGTTAGTTTAAGTTTATCCATTCCAAGTTTCTTGGAAACAAAATATGGCATAAGGTTAATGTTGCATCAATATAAGTTTTTCCAATGGTATAAGGGATAGTAAAACTTCATGGGTCCTTAAACTTAGCAAAAGTTTTCTAAGGACTATAGCTAAATATTCTTCATTTAAGTTTACAAGCTTGCGCTTGTTTAGCCTTGTTTTGTTACTTAAGATTTCTTTTAAGAATTTGGCATACTTTGACATTTTAGATATCGCATCAATAATGCTAATAACATTTTTCCTAAGTTATTACCCCAATGGTCATGCAAGTAAATGGAAGAGAAAGCATAAAGAGCCTATGAAATATTAATTTAATAACAATTGAAGGAGAAGAACTAAGTTTGATTCACTTAATCATTTGTTTAATTTTACCCAATAGATCTATTAACTATCTGTAATATGGTTGCCTACAATATAATTAATTAATGTTTGAAAATTGTCACTTTCGAACATACAAATATAATGCAAGGGATTCACCGTGATAGAAAAGCCCAATAATAATAAACTGATCCATAGTTATTTCAAAGGTAAATGCAAACTAAAGGATTCTCCAATGGAGAAGAGATAGAGAGAGCTCTTACTTCTAAGACGTGCTCCCAAAGCTCCAATAACCGTCAGCAACTGGATAATACCAAGATTAAAGATGTCAAAAAGCCATGTTAGAAAGGTGAAAAAAGATGCTTAAGTGACTGCTCTTTGAATTCCTTTAATAGAGTTTCAAAATTTTAATATTTCTTCGAAATTTGACTTTTTGCACATGAGCACGACTATGCAAAGCAATATGCACGACAAAGCACTCTTGTGTTGGTTGTTAGGGTATGAGCCTACTGGATGCGACGAAGCCCTATTTTCCATCCAATTTTGTCTCAAAATATACCAAAAACTCAATTGTGATTTTTTATACTAAATTACACAATTAATACAATAATTAATGTAAAATACTAATAAAATAATAATCACACATAAATATATGTTTTAAGAGCATGTCAAAATCTAGATTTATTAGTCTTTATAAAAGTAGTACTTATTGTTATAAGTTTTTAAAAAGTTTTTGTTAAGATTTAACCCTTGATTTTTATTAAATGCTAAAATTTAGTTTTTTTTGTTAAATCTTTTTCATTAAATGATGAATTAGTTCACAAAGGTTCAATTTATTATTACCATGTCACTGCCATGTTATTTATTATTTTAATATTTTATTATTTAAATTTAATATTTATAAATAAGTCCTTAAACGCGTTTTAAATATTTTAAAAAAAAGTTTCCTAGAACCTTAATCCCCTTTCTTTAGGGATATGCCTTCTTCTCATTTCTTGTCTCCCTTGCTCAACCCTTCTCCATCTTTCTTTATTCCCACATTGGCTTTCTCATCCTCTTTAACATCATCGTCATTGGCTGCATTCTCTTTGTGTTCACCATTAGAATCCTTATTTACTTTGTTATGTGTAACGCCCCAAATTTTGTAATGATATTTTATATATTAATATAAATTGTGGAGTTCTATTTGAATGTGTATTTGATGTATGTGATGATATGAATATATGATATGAATAAAAGTACTACTTTTATTGAGCCTCTCGCTGTAGTGAGAATAGTGTAGTCTCACTGTAGCGAGAGGGTCTCGCTGTAGCGAAATTTTGCAAAAATTAGAGTATAATTTTTCTAATATTTTCACTATAGCAAGAGGGGATATCGCTGCAGCGAGATGAGATATCTCGCTATAGCGAGAATATCACGACCAAAAGGGTATTTGAGGGTTTTAAGGTTTGAAAAATTCATTTTTCATTCCTCTCTTTGAAATCTCTTTAATTCTCTCAACTCCTGACTCGTTTTCACCGATTAAACTGCCTTCAAAGCCATTAGTAAGCAAGATTGAAAGCTGAAATCACGTTTGGAGATAAGTTTTGATGGCTAGGATTTTGGTTTTCGTCTCTATTCTTTATTTTCTCGGCTCTTTTTGGTTTCTCATGGAATTCTTTCATGTACCTAGGATGAAATCTGTGTGGGGAGCATTTCCATTGTTGAGTTTTGTGTTGGGTCTTCATTCTAAGGTAAGAGGGGACTCTACCCTATCTCTTTATGCTTAGAATTCGTTTGTATGATTATGTTTGTGAATAGGAATGATTGGAATATTAGAAGATGAGTGCTTTAACGAAAATGACTTGATTGTATTGAGATTTGCGGTGAAAGAATTGCGTAGGTTATAGTGTGATGGATATTGAGCATAATGTGTGTGATGTAGCAATTTGATTGTAATGGAGTTTTGATGAGATTTGATGTTTAAGTATAATGTGATTGAATGTGGGCAGACGTGTCATGGGTGAAATTGAATGTCATAATGTAATTGATAATGTGGGTGAAATGCTTAGACATGTTGTTGATTGATATTAGATATTATGAAATGGGGAGAGAATATGTGTGATGGCATTCTGAGTATGATTGTGTTTGAATTGGTTGGACAACTATAAATGGTTCAGCGATACACTCGAGATGTGGAAGATGGGGGCGGTAGAAATACCTTAGGAAAGAGAGGGTGGTGATGATACCAACAGTGAGTATGGGTGTATCACAGACTACACGCTCTCCTCCTGACTCGACCTCTAACAACACCTTTGCTCAAAGGCTCAGTACGACACACGTTGTATCTGTGGAGTGGGAGCTATCCGGCGACCATCCATGGTGTGAACTGAGTAAGTCCTTAAAGTTGAGGGCATTAGAAATCTGTTATCACATTGCGACAGTGAGCATAGCCAACGTGTAGTGAGCGCACATGCGTGTATGGATTGTTTGATGGTGCAGTGAGCGCACTTGTATATAAACAAGAATGAAATATTTAAATTATTACTTTGTATTTGTTGATGAATGATTTAAATTATGTTGGAAATGTATGGAAGTATACGAGGTGAATCTTTATGCTTATGCGTATTTGATAGTGTAGAGTACTCACCCTTACGTTTATTTTTTAGGTGACCAATACGATTAGCACCGGGTTCAGTGAAAGGATAGATGAAACTGCTATAGGACTTAGAAATTTATTTTAAAAATTCTAATATCTTTAAATTAGTCCTGTAGTATTGATTTGATTCAAACTTATAATCTATCCTTATTTTAAGAGACTTTATTGAAACAATGTATTATGAACTAATTGAATGAAAATTTTTATTTATTCCTACTTATTGAAAAATTTATTTATTTATTTTAAAAATTAAATTTAAGGTGTTACAATTTAGATATTGATATTTCTAAAGACTTTTTTACAAATATTAATTTTTATCTAATTTATCAAGTTTTTTCACTTCAACAAATCTTTTTTCTGGTTAAGTAGTGCCATGAGTTTAAGATTGTCACATGAAAGTAATATGCTGAATCTTTGTAAGCCATCTTATCATTTAACTTGATGGCAAAGATTAAATCTTACAACTAAATCTTAAAAAAAAACTTTAAAAAATTATTATAAATAATGTTACTTTTATAAAATTAAAAATTATAATTAAGCCTTATGAAATATTATAAATAATCAAGATGATTTTAGTAATATACTTTTTATATTATAAATAAGATTGTGTTGGATTTTGGGTAGAAAAATATTAATAATAATTTTAATGATTTTTAAATACTTGTCTTGTAAATTAATAATTATTTTAAAACTTTAAAATATTGATCAATAAAAAATAATATTTTTACTAATATTCTTTATCAAATGAAATGATAAATAATGACATAAATTATATCTCATTTCGTGTATTTTTTAAGAATATAGATTATTTGATAAGAGGTTTGAATATATTTTTCATTTTTATATTTTAGTAAAAAATTTATTTAGTATTTATAAATATTTTTTAATTATTTATCTTTTTAGAAAATTTTATTTTTAGTCTTACATAACTAATGTGATTTAATTAAAAATTGATATGTGCAGTTTTTTTTTATCAACTACATCAATAATAAAAATTTATAAAAACATAACAATCAAAAGTATAAAAAATCCTTTAAGAGAAAATAAAGTTAAATAATTTATAAAATCTAAAATTAAAAAATTTATTTAGGCATTTTATGAATATCCAAATAATGGAGTAGTATTTTAAATTCATTCAATTCTATTTTATTTTATTATACTCAATTATGCTCTATCCATAACTAAATATCAAACAAAACTCAATAATAATAATAATAATAATAATAATAATAATAATAATGTCAATAATATTGAATTATTGTTTTAAAATTTTGAAACTTAAATAATTATTAAGAGATATATAAAGAAATTATTAATCATATATTACTTTCTTAATCTCAAACAAAACACTTTTGTTTGTAATATTATTTAAAATAAAGGTTTTTTTTATATCATTTTAAAAATATAAAAAATTATATTTATAAAAATTTGACAAAGACAATAAAACTAACAAATAGAAATAAAAATAGGTTAAATTGTACACAGAGGATTGCCTAACCTTTTTAAAGTCTAGTCCACTCTAATCTATTTAATTAATAGGCTTAATTTAGGCTTTTTAAAAAGTTTAATTAATTAAATAGGACAGACTTGAACTTAGAAAAAAATTTATTAGGTTTGTTAGAATAACCTATTTAAAATTTATAAAATTTATAATAATATATTAAATAATTTTATATAAAAATTATAATATAATAATATATTAAATTAATTAAATTTTAAAATAATAAAATTTTAAATTAAAAATCTTAATGCTTTTCGTTAAAGTTAAAGAATATTGTTATTTGTGCATGTTAGATTTTTGTTTGTTGCATTTGCTAATTTTAGGTCTAAAACTTATTTAGGTATATTGTATTTATTGATTTAATGTGTAAAATTTTATGCTACTAGATTTGTTTAATAATTTATAAATTGATATTTATATTACTGTATTTTTTGTATGTGTAGTAATTTATTTATTTAAATTAAATATGTGATTTTAAAATAATAAATAATAATATGTAATTTTATTATACATATTCAAGGTGTTGAATTATTTTTTTCATAATTTATTTAGATATAAATTTTATAACTTTTAAAAGAAATACCTATTTAGATTATTTAATAATCTATTTATAAGAAAATTTAATGACCTATTAAATGTTTCGATATGAAATAAGCTATTAAAAAAGTTAATAGACTACATCAGACTTTTTTAAAAGTAAAGTTGAACTTAATAAAAAGCTTATAACAAATAATAGGTCATGTTTAAGTTTTAAAATTATTAGATAGGTAAGACTTGTTTATACAAAATCAAGTTTATTTTCATCCCTACTAATAAAATGTGACATATTAATAAATAATTAAATGTGTTAAATATGTTAGTTTAATTCTTACTCATGTATACAAAATCTTTATAATATGTTTTAAAAAGATTTAATTTTTAGTTAAAAATATTATTTGTGAGGCAAATAAAAAGTTGACTAAAAAATGAAAAATGAAAGCCGGGATAGAGAAAACATAGTGAGACACTTTCCTTCTTTATTACGGTTATTATTCCTTCTCTTAATTTTTCTTAGACAAGTGGCAATGGCAATGGCAATGGCAATGTGGAATTGTGGATGAGACTCCAGTGAACCCTATAAAATCTGGAGAGAGAAAGAGACAGAGATAATAATAATAATAATAATAATAACAATATATATATTAAAAAAAAACAGCGTCCAAATTTCTCTGCGGATAAATAAATGTTTATTTATTATGTTGCGAAATGTTATTAGGCATAAGCGACCAGTGCTTTCCTTTCGTGAGAACATGTTGTGTTTGTTCCGTAGAGATAACGGTGTAGCGTGTCTCGTTCTTTATGTTTCGACGTTTCCAACCTGCGAGATTCGACAATATTTCATGTCTTAGATTTCATTTCACGAGCTAGGAATTTAAAAGAAAGAAAGAAAGAAAGAAAATTCTTCTCTCTTTTATCCAATGCCAGAAAACTAGCAGCAACAAAGGCCGTGTTCATTTGTTATTGTTATAAATTGTGGGGCATTTGCTTCGATTGTATTTTTTGGCCAAAACGGATTTTGAAGTGAAGAGGCTACTTTTAAGGGGATATAGCTTCTGGTTTCTGTTGCTCAAATGTTTTGTTTTGTTTTTCGTTTTTTGAATTGCGTGTTTCTCTCTGGAAAATTTTCATTGGGTGGTGGTTGTCTCTGGCATTTGAAAGTTGGTAGAAAGTTATGAATTTTCCCTTTTGATTATTTCTTCTTGTTCCCTTTCTTTGGGCATTTTTATTTGTTTATTTGCCTAGTTTTGTGTTTTCAAGTATTGTTGGTTAATGGTTCACATTGCTTGAACTTGGAGAGTGGTTTCTTATGGTTAGAGTAGTGAATGGTGGGGGCTTGGTTTGATTAAGGAGGAGAATATGAGTTTTGTCAATCAGGGATTGTGGTATTGTTGTTTAGTATGAAGTGATTTTGAGCTGTTGATTATTTAGTTTGTTATTACAAGAACAGTCGAAGGGGATTTCTCTAATTCATGGAAAGTTCTTCCCTTGGCTGTTTGGTGCTAATTATTGAAAGAAAGATAGTGAATTGTACTGTGGAGTTGGGGTAGTGGCTGTGGCAGGGAGGGTGAAATGGATTTGTGGGTTGTTGCAGCAGCCGCTGGAGCTGGGTGTTTAGCTAAATATTGGAACAGGAACTCAAAAAGTGGCAACAGCACTTGCCTTTCCGCTTTAGAGAATTCATGTTTTGAGAATCCTGAGTCCCCGAGCAGCCCCTTTCCCTTCTCCAAACAAGCACGAAGAGATGTTTATTCAGATGTGAAGTCCTCAGATCTGAACACACCTGGTACTCTTTTGACAGGAGAAGTAGCTTCTAACAAAGGGCTTAATAGTGAACAAATAAGACACTTCCGTAATTATAACAAGCTTGATGTCCTATCTATATTGAACTTAGCAGTGTCTTTAGCACCGTATGATGATAAGTTTAAGGATGTTAAAGATGGACATATGCCAGGCTCTTCTGATATTGTTGGCAATTGTGGTTTCTTTCTTCCCGATTCTTCTGTTGAAGTGGTTCCTATTCGTAACTCTTCTGGTCATAAAACCTTTCTCAAGACGAAGCGTTTGTCTGGGCGTGTTAGTAGACGTTTAAGTTCCTTAGAAAGTTGCTGCATGGCTCAGCTATACAAGGAGCATGCTGAAACAGAATACGTCTTTAGTTCTTTTTCGTCCCCATCCACAACTACAAGATCATTTCTTGTAAGCAATGGAAGCCAAATAATCAACAGACCAAATAATAATTTGTTCAGTGCATCATTTGGAAGCAAGGAACATAAGTTGCATAAAGAAGCTAGTCAAGTAAAGGACGAAAATGTATTTGGCGTTCCTTCCTTACAGATGAAATTTAATGCAGTCATCGGAGGACGTCGAAGATTGAGCTCTTCTGATGATGCGTTGAGTGAAAAACTCTTCCATACTCAATGTGGTATATTTCTTGATTTAAACAACTTCTCTTTAGCTTGTGCTCTGTAGCAAATGTTTGTTTTATGTATTAGTTGCTCATGCTTATGTTTATAACTTTTTCTTTTGTGGTAGGAATAGCACAATTGTTACTCTTCAGGAAATTTTATGTCTTCCAATATGATATTATACAGTTTTGTATACTTCTCTCAGCCTTCTATTTTTAATTACAGTCTCCTCCTGTATTGTGAGAAGAAAAATTGTAAAGGAATTTTGAGATATTTGATATTTCTATGCAATTCACTAGTCTCGGAGATAGAAACATACAGATTACAAGTTAATTGAAAATCGGATGGCTTTTTGAACTAGTTTAAAGTTCTTACATATTGGAGGGATATTTTAGCTCTTAGTTTCTCTATTCATGATGATATTGAAGCACACTGTAGAGAATCTGATCTTTTAATGTGTTGATCAAGCCTAGCTTACTAACCCAAAAATATCAACTGCATCCGCAACTGCAAATATTGATTTTTGAAATGAATTAAGTTGCTATTTATTTTATTTTTGGACATCATGTCTCAGGAACTTGATTTGTGTCTTGTTTTACATCAATTCCTACATTTTTTAACACGTCCATATTCATCAGATACAACATTTCTCTTCATTCTTGGGATTTCTTTTGGGATGATAACTTCCATCATGGCAAATGAAAGAGAAATAGACAAGTTAAGAGAGTTGTTGAAGCAGACAGAAAACTTGGTTCAAGATTTACAAGAGGAACTTGAAATGAAAGATTCACTGACTGTGAAGGAGATACATAATGAAAATTATGGTTCACAGGATGCATGTGATCATTTCTCTTATGAGAAGGAGCTGAATGAATTTTCCCCTGAAAAACATATGGATAACTCACCAAGAATTGACTCCCAAGAATCATATGATCAGAAGGTAGAACAGAGTTCAGAATCCATGAGCAAAATTGAAGCTGAGCTTGAAGCTGAACTTGAGAGATTGGGGTTGGACATGAATGCATCAAGCCTAGAAAAAAAATTATCCGAGCTTGTTGAGGTAAGAATAAATGTTTTTCTTCACTTTTTCTAGCAATTGAATGTTCCTCTTTGGGACAAATCATTGTCTTGAAATTCATCAGTTTGGTGTATTTTATTGTTAGTTTTTCCATGTGTGCACCTCCTAGTTGAGTTTTTCTCATCCTCGACGGTAGTGGAAATAACAAAAAATAGAATGGAGATGGCCCCTCCTGATTTATGTGCCTTAAAGACATATTATATTGCTGAACTCCTTCCTGTTTTCAGCTTTATGGAGTATAACCTTGATCTGTAACATGAATGACAAATGCAAGGAGCTTCCACTTTTCTGATTTAAGCTGCAGCAGAGGTTTCTAATTCATATGACTAATTTATTCTACTAGAAATCAGCATTGTATCAGTAACTGAAAATTCCTAGCTACTGATTTGCATTGGTGTGTTGAGTAACAAAACAAGAAATCCTTGCATGGTGTAGACATTGGTTTTAGCTTCCTTTGCCCAAATTTATATGCCTTGTTTCTCTTGAAAGTTCCAATGCATTTTATTTTGCAAGTATTAAATCCTATATTTTGCTCCATTGCTTTTCTGGTTGAAGTTAAGGGTTCTTAAATGGGTTCATGGTTGTTAATGGTGCACAAATTCTTGCAGCTTGACCCAGAGTTTGTAGCAGATTTTGCTCAAGGTGATTTAAGAGCTGACAGGATCGGTGGCAATGATTTTGTCCCTCTAAAATCAAATGATGATGCCAGTGACCCAACACCTCTACCTGGTAACTATGCAGTTTTGCCTCATGAGCTGAGTTTGCGTTTGCATGAAGTTAAACAATCCCAACTTGAGCAACGCGTGAAGGAACTTGAGATTGCACTTGAAAGCAGCCAAAGGAAAGTACGACTTTTGGAATTGGATCAGGAGGGTCATTTCGAAAAGGTATCTTCCTTTACCAAAGGAAATGAAGACTGGGATCCTATGTCCCAGCCCTTAGTTCTCAATTTATCAGGTGAAGCTCTCGATGCATACAATGAGGCCTATGAAGAATTAATAAAGATAAATGACTCTGAAGAAAATTCACCCTCAGAGATCTATGATAGTGGTGACCACAAAGAAGGTTCACATTCACAAGATTGGCATGCATTTGAGGTTCAACACGGAGGAGCAAATGGTGCCGCAACTTATCCTGCAAGTGAGCTCTCTTTTAGCAAGGTGACCATGTTGGAAGGGAATTCTAGCATTTGTGAATTAGATGGTACTGAAGTTGAAAGTTGTGGTTTTGATGGTGAGGTAGAACAGCAATTGATAAGGCAAATCGTTGAAATGACCAAGAAAGGTTCTCCAGTTTTTAAATATGCAGAGAGGATATTGTATTCTATGGATGAAGACCAACATTGATATCAAATAGTTTAATTCATGTAGGAATAGAATAGAGTAATATTTGTTAGTATTGTAAACCTTCCTTTGTTTTGACCTTATTTTTAGACCGTATTCCTACATGGCCCTTCTTCCCCTGAATTCCTTGCCTCTAAGTGAAAAATCAAGTCTACTAGCTAATTTCTGTGACTCAAGTTTCAGTGGCCTATAATGAGACTAGAGCATGTGTTCAATATCACAGACATCAAAAAATAAAAATAAAAATAAAAATCACGGATTTACTAACCTAGTAACTTAACAAGGTTTTAGTTTTTAATAAATTTAGTGTTTTTTATTTGATTTTTTCTTTTTAATATTTTTCAATCTAATCATTCAAATTATTATTATTTTGATTTGTTTGTCATTAATTGCATAATATATTTTAGATTTTTAAATAAAATTTAAATTATAAGATTAGAGATTTTGAAATTGGGATTTAAGAGTACAAAGATACGTACTTCATTATCCTTATCAACTTAAAAAAATTATTTGGAAAACAATTAAAACAGGAGATTAAATGAGAAAGCTATAAACATTACTTAAGCTTAACTTTATTTTTTTTGTGACGATAAAAAATTAATATATTTTAATTTGCACTCCTTATCATATAATTTGAAATGAATTTATATTGAAGTTAGATTTAGTATATTTTTAAATAATATACATTTTTTTATTTATCTTTAACTTAATCTATATGTTCCGTTAAATCTAATATTTTAAATTTATTTATTTATATCTATTAATAAAATAATTAAAAAATAAGCATATGTATTTTATTATTATAAATTTATATGAATGATAATTTTATAAACTAATTTATTTTTCAATAAATATTTATAATTTTTTTAATTATTTTTAAATAAAATTATTTTATAAAAAATATAAACTATCTCGTGCAATGCACGTGCAGATTTAATAAATTATTTATTACAATTATTTTTAAAAAAAATTTAGCATGACTAATAATTTTGTTAGATCATAAAAAGATTTTTTATTTTAAAATTAATAAATTTTATACTATTTAATTTCATTTTTATGTTCTTTTAATCTATTATTTTAATTATTATTTTTTATATTTATGTAATGATCAACAATAAAATTTAAAAATTAAGAATATGCAATATAATAATCAATTTATATCTATGTTAATTTTTAAAATTAATTTATTTTTCTTTACAATAAAAATTTAAAAATTAATATAATTTTATTTATACTTATAATTATATAATTTTTAATGTAAAATCATATTTAATATTAGTTTTTTAAAAAGACAAGGATAAAATATACATTTTCTTTATTTATGTTTAACTTAACCTACATATTCTTTTTAGTTTAACATTTTTATTTTATTTATTTAGTTTTATCTATTAAATAATAACTAAAGTAATTAAAAATATGCATTTTATTATTATAAATTTATATGTACAACAATTTTATTAATTAATTTTTTAAAATAAATAAAAAATATAAAAAATTATATTATAAGTTTTCTTTATATTATAATTTTTAATATTCATTATTTTTTTAATTATTTTTAAACAAAATAGTTAAATATAAAAATATAAATAAACTTGTGTAAAACATGTACATGTTTACTAATTTTGAAGTGATTTATGCTAAAATTTATTTTATTTTTTGACATATGTTTAATGAATTAAATACTTTTTATTAATTAGTTTCAAAATTAATAATCAATCAATTTCATTCAATCTGGATTGTGATGAATTTGAATTCTCTCTCATTTACACAAGAACTAGATGTTTAGTTTTTTTTTTCTTAAACAAACTTTTTAATTTTCGCTTAAGCGCACAAAAGTTTAATTTAAATGACAATTCATATTAACTTAAGTGAATGTTAAAGCCAACATAGAATGGTAGTAGTGACCCTTGCTTAAGCTAATATCCCTTTAAATGACTATTAAAATTGTTAAGCAAATATTGGACAGAGAATACTATATTTCAAATATCTTTACTCACTTAAGCAAGATACTTTCTGCTTCGCTTAAGTGACCCTAATTTTCTTAAATAAATTGTAATTTTTTAAAGCAAAAATTGGACACAACACCTTATTTCAAAGATCCTCCATTTACTTAAGTAGCTTAAGTTGTCATGACCTTTTTTTATAAGGAACCGAGAACATTATTTCTACACTATTTACTTATTTAAGATAGATATATAATAGACAATATAAGTAAAAAATTCACTTCTCATTTAAAATAAAACAAAGTTCCTTACAACAAATATCTAACAAAACAACATAATATCACATTTAGTTCATAATACTCAAAATACACAAAATTATACTACATAACTCCTTCTATATGAGATCCCAAATATAAGGAAAAACACTTTAATGCAAAATTACTCAACTCCAACCTTCTAACACTTCTCTACTACAACACCTGCTACATTTGCTCACGTACCACCGCACGATCATCGTAGTATACACGCACACAACAACAAAGACATAAATGTAAAGGTGAGCTTACAAAAGAAAAATCATATATAGAGAGCCAAATATTACTCACAGCGATAGTCTCATGCATTCCCAGTCTATCTAATGCACAACATGAAAATGATTCCAACTAGTTTCACAACCTAAGTAATCCAGAAAAAATCGAGTCGGTTCGAGAGCGACCCATTCCGATATTTGGATCCAGACCGCACAGCACAATACAGCTTAACATGCTCTATCGTTACATGTCTATCCACCTAAACGTGTAACTCGACTCTGTAATGATGCAAGACATATATCTCAGCATGATGCAAGACATATATCTCAGCATGATGCAGCATAGACAAAGTCATATTCTCAACAACTCATCTAAAACAGTTCATAATATTTCAGTCAAATCTCAATTTTTAAATCAATTAACAATAGTTATAGCATAGAAAATAACTTTTATCCAAGAGATCTGACAAAATATCTCAAAACTTCTTGTAATAACATACCAAATTATTCTAAACATTGTTTAATAGTTAAGGTAAGCTCCCCTTACCTTAGAATAACGATTCACACCAGATCTACCAAATATTACTTATTTTATGGCAAGATCCACTGAATATTTAGCTCTATAATGAGGGTTTTTTGCCTGTATAGGGTTTAATCCAAAACATTTTATCCGTATGGGGTTATTTGATAAGAAATTCCCTGTGTAGGGTGATTGTGTGAGTGTCATCAAAACTACTGGCGACACATGATCAAGTATCGGCTGAAAGAATGCCGACACAGGTGTCAGACCCGACTACTAAGAGCGGTTGTAACGGAACCGCTCTCTAAAACGACTTTTGAGAGCGGTTCGAATTGAACTGCTCTCTAAAACTGACTTTTGAGAGCGGTTCGACCTGAACCGCTCTCTAAAACGGACTTTTGAGAGCGGTTCAATTCGAACCGCTCTCAAAAGTCATGTGTGTCGGTTTAATTATGCGACACTTGTGTATCGGCTGAAAGAATGCCGACACTATCTTCCTAATATATAGAGGCTTACGTCGAGTATTCTGCTGCTGCATTTCGCAATTGTGAGGAGAGGGGACGCAATTGTGAGCTTTTCTGCTGGAAAAAAAAAGGTTAAAATGTTATTAATTTATTGTTTTAAATTTTTTTATTATTGTAAATAAATTTGAATTAATAATTTTACTATTATTATAAATAAATAAAAATATTTGTAGTAATAAATTTAATTTATTTAATGTTAATATAATATTATTGAAAATATAAATGTAAAAATATATTATTTTAATGTTGTGGTAATTATTTTTGTTACTATTTGTTTAGGTAAACTTTTTTAATAATTTTGGTTGTATTTTTTAATTTGATACACAGGATGACTAAAATTGTGGTTATTTTATACTGGAATGGAAGAGTGTACGAAGGAAATGAGGGTATCATATTTGAAGGGAATAAGAAAATGATTAAAATAGAACGTGGAATTACTTTTGAGATGTTGAAAAAAAAAATACATACAAAATTGAAATTGTGCAATAGTAATGTAATTTCTAGACTAATTTCACGAATTTTAGTTGATTCAAGGAGTGAAAATTACACAATTTTAGATGTATGTGATGATGAAGACATTGACTGTATGATAAGTGCTTGTGAAGAACGACATGAAAGAGTAGTTGAGTTATATGTGGATATTGCGGTTGGTGAAACTTCTCATATAGGTGAAAGTTTGTTATGTTTAAATGTATCACTTCCAACTGTGTCTGTTAGTGACAATGAAGAAGAGTATGCAATTGGAGGAGGTAATGTATAATATTTATTTCAATTATATGATGTTTAAAATTTTATAATTTGTTAATAAATATTTGCTGCTGCATCTACAGATGACGAAGATGAGTACGATGATGACTATGAAGATGAAGGAGAAATTCCTTTAGATAGTTTTTCTGATACTGATTTGGAAGATGGCTTCGATTCAATGATGACAGTTCCAAACACTGAAAGAAATAACATTATGCAAGGACAATCTGCAGGTACAATTTTATATAATACAATAATTGTTAAATATTTTTAACTAACATTTGTTGAGTTTAATACAGATTCTATAACACCTTTTTGGAACATAAGTTCACACTACACTACTATTAATTGGGAACATCCTGATCAAGAATTGGATTTTTCGGAGTTGCATTCGTCACAATTATGGGTACAAGGAGATGCATTATATGTTGGACAACTATTTGACTCTAAAGAGGAGGTAAAGATGGCGATAAAACATTATGCAATGAAGAAACATCAAACATTTTTTGTGGTTGAGTCAAAAGCATCAACTCATTTTGTCAAGTGTGTGAATCATATTTCCGGGTGTCCTTGGAAAGTAAGAGCATTGCTACCCAAAAATTCAAATAAGTGGAAAATTACGGGATGGGGTGGTATGCATACCTGCATTAATACTATGATTTCTCAAGACCACAAAAAGTTAGATTCAAATTTTATTTGTTCATGCATTATTGGTACGTGAAACTCAATTGAGATTATATTTATTTGTGTATTTAAAATTATTTGGATATGATCATTAGCTGAGATGTATTGTTTAATTTTATTGACAGGTATGGTCAAAGAAGAACCTTCTGTTCCCGTTTCATTAATCCAAGAGAGAATAAGTGGCCAATTTGGGTATTCAGTTTCATACAAAAAAGCATGGAAAGCAAAACAAAAAGCAATTGTGACAATATTTGGTGATTGGGATGAATCTTATGCAACATTACTAAGATGGTTAGAATACATGCAATTACATGCTCCAGGGTCAGTTTACAAAATTGAGACCAATGATTATGTGAGAGGTAATGTAATGGATAATAGATTCAGAGTCTTTCATCGAGTATTTTGGTCGTTTAGGCAATGTCGTGAAGCCTTGAAGTTTTGCAAGCCTATAATACAAGTAGACGGTACCTTTTTGTATGGTAAGTATAAGCAAACATTGCTTATTGGTACAACTCAAGATGGCAATAACAGTGTGCTTCCTATAGCATTTGCCATTGTTGAAGGAGAAACATTATCAACATGGGAATGGTTCTTAGCCATGATCCGTCTAAATGTTACTGATAAAACTGGAATTTGTTTAATATCTGATCGCCATCAAAGTATTAAAAGTGCTGTGTCTAATCCACATATTGGGTGGCAACCTCCTAATGCTTACCATGTTTATTGCATTCGTCACATTGCAAGCAATTTTAATAGAAGATTCAAAAATTCCGCAATGAAGAGTATGCTTATGAAATTAGGTAAGTATGTTATCACTATTACATTTTACATTATCTATGAATATATATTTATTTTTCACCATTAACTGTATAACTTATTTAAATGTAGCGTATACACCTTGCAAGCAAAGATTTGAAGCTGGTCTTAATAAATTTCGTTCACATTCTCCTGAAGTTCAAACATGGATTGACAACATATCAAAGGAAAAGTGGAGCTTGGCTTATGATCATGAAGGGTGGCGTTATGGTCACATGACGACTAATTTGTCTGAGTCAGTGAATAAAGTTTTAAAAGGGGCAAGAAATCTCCCAATTACTGCCCTTGTGAAAGCAACCTATAGTAGATTGGTCGAATATTTTGTCAAACGGGGTGAAAGCGCAATCAATGACATGAACAATGGTAAAAGGTATTGTCGTAAATTAATTGAAGCTATAGAAAAAAATCAAGAAGAAGCATCTTCGCATCAGGTTCGTCGTTACGACATACAAAGTACAAGGTTCGAGATTGAAGAGGCTTTTAATCCAATGACACAAAGTGGGGGTCATAAGTGGAGTGTGATATTATCTACACGTGAATGTGAATGTGGCAAATTTCAGGCATACCGATACCCTTGTTCACATGTCATAGCCGCTTGTGTTACTGTAAGTATAGACTTTTGGCAGTATGTTGATCCTGTATATACTCTGCAGTATGTTGTGAACGCATACTCATCTCAGTGGTGGCCGCTTGGAAATGAAGCAAACATTTTACAAAATGATGAATGGAAGTTGTTGCCTGATCAAGATAGAGCACGAGGTAAAGGAAGACCAAAGGCTTGTAGAATTAGAAATGAAATGGATTGGGTTGAGTCACAACCGCGACAACGATGTAGGTTATGTCGACAACCAGGTCATAATCAATGTCATTGTACTCAACAAAGCAATGCTAACATTAATCATGACTAGTTTCGTATGATTGTAAAAAGTGTGCTAGATTTTATTAATGTATGTTGTCTTATTGTGGTATGTTGTCTTATTAATGTATGTTGTTTGATTAATCTTGTTTGATGTCGAATGTGTAGAATGTGGCAAATTATAAATGAGTCGTGCATTTAAACAAAAGCAAAAATTCATTAAACAAACAAATAAAGTTTTCAAATACAGTATCATAACATAGTCTCAATCAGAATTCAATGACTGCTCGTGAGGTCCCTCCTCATGAGGTGTGAGAATGCACTGTCGACGACGATCTTGCGCTCCACGGTGAGGGTTACGTCTCACATCAGCTCCTGCTGCATCTGAGGCTGCAATGAATTCAGCATTAAGATCAATTCCACGGTCATGCCCAGGTACCAATGATGTTGTTTGCTCACTACATCCACTTTGATGAGTGCCTACACCGGGTGCACTCGGTGTGAAAAACATAGGCTCATATGGAGGAGGTGTCATGAAAAGGCTAGCGTCAGGAACATAAAATTCACCGCTAAAAAATGGAGATGCAGGAGGGACGTTTGATTGCTGTGATGAGTGAACATAAGATGACTGTGTCCATTGTGATTGTTGAAACGGAAAAGGTGGTGGGACAAAATAAACACCATCTCCTCGTTCGGGCAAAGGGGGCAATGTAAAATCTGTGGCCTGCAATTTTAAACACATAAGTATGTTCAAATGAAACATGTTATAATTTAAGTAAAATGACCCAATGAAGCATAAGGTAACAATACCTGAAATGACGTTCGTCGACGTTGCAAACCTTTGCCTTCCCGACGTTGTTCACCAATACCAATGTCAATCTGAGGCTCATCTAGATTTCCACTCTGGATAGGAGGATCACATGAGGATGAAGGCTCTAAGATACGTTCCTGCTCATTTTGCAAGGCTAACATCGTCTCACACAAATCCTTCATCTCCTCAAATGAAAATGTGTCCCTCCCATCATTACACAAGTAATAGGCCCTCTCATGAGCATCTCCCTGCATAACCATTACATTCAGATTAGATTCTATTAAACAAACAAAATCGTTTACTAGAACGATCTATACGTACAAGTAATGCAAACACTGCAGCATCTCTGCTCATCCACCATCTAGTATGAGTATGGTACCACCGCATGTATTTAGAGTTCGAACTCAGTAGACCAATTTGTGGTTCATTACTCACAACCCAATCTAATCTCCTGTCCCAATGCTCTAGTACGCACCTAAACTTTGACTCCCAATTGTCAGCAGTCTTCCCTTTAAGAGTAATGTCATGTAGCTGGTCTGGCTGATAAGGAGCATGAGGAATATGTTGTACCATCCCAAATTGACGCATGGTACGATCGGGCTGGTGCCATTCACATATTTGGAAACAAATAAGCGGCACAATAGCTCTCCATATATGCATGCCCTCAGTGCATATGGCAGGCAAAGTATGCATCAAATCTATACTATATGGTTGCCACACAAATTGCAAGTGTACAAAATATTATTGTAATTATTCATAATTATTAATTAATGATAACATATATCATAAATAAATAACGCATACCTGATCACGTTTCAAATGATCAAATTTGAACCTAAAGTAAGCTAGATCCTTTCTCCCCTTCTTAAAATTTTGAAATCTTAACCACCTATAAAAACATAAATATTAGCATGACTGTTTGTAATAAAATACTGTTGTGTAAATATTGAATGAAAGTTTTAATATTATAGACATACCGTGCACCATAAGGAAGATCATTCTGTGTGTAAGGGGGATCACCCGGAGATAGAAATGGGAACCTATCCCACGCCCACAGCATCACAAGTGGAGTCAATCCTCCAATACCAGACCGATCAATATTCGTGGACATGCATAACTCTCTGTATAGGAAGGCTAACGCTGCACTTCCCCAACTATATTGTCCAGTTATCTCTAAATCCTCAAGTAAAGGAAGGTACCTAACTGGGACCCTGCTACTAGAATGATCAGCTAACATAAACCCACCAATAAGTCTCAAAATATATGCTCTTGCAAAGCGAGTTAGCTGAATGGGATTTTGGTTGTGCAACCCAACATGGGAAAAATGCTCATCCAACCAAGTAAGTTTCAAGCTGCTCCCCATAAATGCAGAATTAGGTGGTCTAATTCCCAATAAATCTTCAACAATTTGTGCCCTGTCACCTCCTGTAGGGGCAATAACTGGTCTTCCATCAATACGAAGACCCATCTGAATAACAATGTCTTGAAGAGTAATAGCACACTTTCCAGGAGGCATGTGAAATGTATGGGTCTCTGGCCTCCATCTTTCTACTAACGCTGTAATCAATTGGCGGTCAATAGGAATACTAGCCAACTGTGCTACTCCAGCAAATCCTGCTACTGTCAAATGAGGAATAATCCCTACTGGTACTCCCTCCATGCCAGCATGTATGAAATGACCTCTTCTCACTCTCAATATTGGGTGTTCACGACCATCCCAAATATGCTCTGAAACATGAATAGACTGATAGCACAGTAATGAACCATCCTCGGGGCCAGGATTTAACACCCTACTACGAGACGAAGATGATGCCATCTAAAATCTATATAAACAAGTAAACTATTTACTTCAAATTTATAATATAAGCAACCAAATTTAATAAAAATAATATCATTTTAGTATTAAACAATTTGTACCTTCAAATAATATTTTTCTAATTATATTTTTTTGTTATTTTAAGATAATAATATTTGTATAACAATAATAATATCATCATCATTTTTACTTTTAAATACAGTTTTCTACATAAATAAAACGAAAAATTAATTTTAATTTAATTATTTTCCTATTTTTCTCTTTCCCTTTTTTAATTTTTTTACATGCATAAAATTGTAATTTATTATTATTGATTAAAATCATTTAAATAACTACAAACTTTTTAAAATATTCAAATGTCTAAATTAATATTGATCTAATATTTTTATTTTCAGTCATTTATATTTTAAAATAATATTTTCAATTTTATTTAACTTACATTGCTTATATATTCATCTTTATTTCACTTAATTCCTTATATTTTACTCTAATTTTTTTAAATTAATCTAATTTATAATTATTTGATGCATAACTATATTTTAATCTTTCACAATTTTAATTTATTTACTATTTCTTATTTATGTGACATAATATTTGTTGAAATATTATTACAAATTTAACAACTGTAGATTCTTATAATATAAATTTATTAATTAATATTTTTCATTCTTATTATTTCAATTTTATTTTGTTATTCATAATTTTATATTTTATTAACCTTATAATAATAATCATACATAATTTTTCCTCATATATTTATTCAATTTAATTCTTTTATATTTCTTATTTAATTATTTTTTACATAAGTAACAAGAAAATTATATATTTTAATTTAACTATTTTTTTATTTTTCTATTTTTCTATATTCCTATTTTTCTATTTTTCTATATTCCTATTTTCCTATTTTTTACATGCATAACAAAATCACTATAAATATAAATTTTTACTAACCTCTTTTTGCTAAGAAACTACACCACCGAAAGTCCCTCTCACAATACCCTGGACCACCACAGATTGCAATTCCTGGGACCAAAAACGGAAACAAGAATAAATATTTTATATTTATATCTAATATACACTATAATGTTTTTTTCTTACCTTTCAAAGCTTTAAAACTTTTGCATTCATCTGCCCTGCTTCTCCACTCCACCTCTACCTCTGCGTTTGCAGTATGTTTGCAAAAAATTTTCACCGAAGAAGATGAATAACAGAACAAAGATGGAGGGCCTGGACCAATGAGTGTGTGTCGGTCCTGAACAACCCGACACTGGTGTGAACCGCTCTCTAAAATGGACTTTTGAGAGCGGTTCATTTCGAACCGCTCTCAAAAGTCCGTTTTAGAGAGCGATTCCGTTACAACCGCTCTCTAAAATTGATTTATGAGAGCGGTTCATTTTGAACCGCTCTCAGTAGTCGGGTCTGACACCTGTGTCGGCATTCTTCCAGCCGATACTTGATCATGTGTCGCCAGAAGTTTTGACGACACTCACAAATCACCCTAGACAGGGAATTTTTTGTCAAAGAACCCCATACGGATAAAATGTTTTGGTTTTAACCTTATACAGGCAAAAAACCCCTATAATGAAGTTTCTTCTAAGATATCATTAACTATTTATAAGAAAAAGAAGAAGAAGAGAAACAAACGGTAAATCTAACTTCAAATCTATAGAAACATACTTTAAATCCTTCAGAACAGAGGTAGAATCTCATATCTGACGAGAAATCTAAGTTTAGGAAGGTTTAGTATGAGAGAAAATAGTCTGAGAGGTCCACTAGAGATAAGAAATTATTGAAGAAAGAACAAGATATTTCTTTTGTTCTTTCCATGGAAAAATAAAGAAATAGTTAATATATTCAAGATAATTATGTATTTACAAAATATCGTCTCAATTCATCCTATTTCATCAAATCCGGGATGTGATATGGTTCTGAAGGATGAACTAGACAATTCCAATAAGATTTCATTGTTGAACAAAAATTCGTCTTTTGGTTTTATTTCATCTATTCCATGACCGAAATAAGGGAGATACACATTACACCATGATTTTGAATCAGAAGAGATATTTCAAGAAATGACAGATCTATTCACTTTATCAATAACTAAGCCAAATCTAGTGTATCATAGGGAATTTACTTTTTCTATTGATTCCTCCATATTGGATCAAAAACCATTTTTGAATGAGGTATTTAACTCCAGGGATGAATTGAAAAATCAATCTTTATTAGTTCTACCTCCTTTTTTTTATGAAGAGAATGAATCTTTTTATTGAAGGATCATAAAAAAATGAGTCCTCTCTAGAACCTTTGAAAAGTGTGAAGAAGTAAAAATTTCGTGCAAAACCTTTATTTATAGGCAAAATTTTGAAAAAAAAAATTTGGCACTGTTCACGTCGGAGTTACTATTCACACCTCTTACTGTTCACACCGCCTTACTGTTTATGTAAGAATTACTATTTACTTTTTTTTTTAATTTTTAAAATAATTTCAAACTCTGTCTAAATCTATTTCAATATTAAATAATCCTTCAATTAACATTTAACAAGTACAAAATATTATAGGTTAATCAATAATAAATTTACAGGCCTAACACAAGTGAGATTGATTTCGCTCAAACGAAAGGAAAATAGGTTAAGCAAATTAAGAATGTTTAATCAAATATTGCATAAATAAATAAAAAAGCAGAAATTTTGTAATCAAATTTAAATTATGATTTTAAGGTATTTAGATAATTGCTTAATGCCAAGAGACTTCGTATAAGGTAATTTTGTTTATGCCAACACATGGATGGGAAATGCTATAGAATAAAACTTGACTTTCCTTATACATAGGTGAATCCATTTAGATCTATTAAATTGGTAGGTGTCACTTGAACATGACCAACCAATTGAGTAGATTAAGCAGAGATGTTGACGATGTATGATGAATACAGATGGAATTGAGATTTTGAGCAAGTGAATCTATTTAAGTCCATTTGTTTGATTAAATGTAATGCTCAAGTTGATTGAGTCATTCAAATGGAATTAAATAGTATCCTAATGTGAAATTTTTTTATATGTATATTATGACGTGACTTTGTTATCACAAAATATTCATGATGACTTTTTTTTTATGTGAAAATTAAAAAGAATTATGCATAAACCAAGTTATTGGAAAACTGTATTATTACTTATATCTTTGTTATTACTATTTATATTTTCAGTTATATGTAACTTTTACGTGAACAATTATATTGGTTAAAGTATTTTATATATTTTGAGAAAATCGTACAAAACACGCATGAACACGCACAGACTATTCTGATTATATATTTTTTTTGGGTTACAAGTTTTAAATCTTGCTAGTTCTTGAGAGCCTTGTTTTTTAAGATAAGAAGAGATACCCTGGAGAACTACACCGAAATAATTCTTAAAGACAATATTCTATATGCCTAAAACTAAATTGTTGATCAGCTACTTGGGTCATATTAACAACATGCATTACCCTCATCTAGGACACTAAACGTGTGAAATCACGATGTCCTTGCTACAATATCAAGGATATACTTGCTACAATCATGAAATCCTTGTTACAATCACGATATTCTTGCTACAATTTGTTCAAAACATGCCCTTTTAGGCTAGATTTGAAAACTAGTTAAGACAAGTAGAATTGATTTTCTTGTGTTATATTTTTTTGTGATTGCTATAAAATTGTGTATTTATATAGAACTAATGAGTAGAATTTCATGTTTGTAATGGAATTTAGGATAAATTTATGGCAAGGAGGATAAATTGTGTATTTATATGACTTATTTATATTTTTTTTATAAACTTAATATAAGTGATCTAATTTTAATTAATCCTTTGATTTATTGATAGAAAATAATACGAGCATAATAAGTGAAAACTTAGTTTAGGTTGCTTAAGGGATAATGAGAACCTTATAAATAGGTTTAAAATAGAAAAATTGATAATGGTCTCCA
The DNA here is from genome assembly GCF_003935025.1 of Abrus precatorius. Classification (NCBI taxonomy): domain Eukaryota; kingdom Viridiplantae; phylum Streptophyta; class Magnoliopsida; order Fabales; family Fabaceae; genus Abrus; species Abrus precatorius. Next base: position 14,816,363 of record NW_020874292.1, read on the forward strand.
AATATACCAAATTAAAAAAAGTTTATTCTCCTCCCATCAAAAGAGAAAACATAAGCCCCATAAAAGAAATACAACAATTTAGTTGAGAAATATCATTGCACCAAAGGCTCACATTCATCTATATTTATTTCATCAAATTCTATGAATTTAGGTATTCTTTGAACACTTTTTTCTCTCAATAATTTGACATAATGTATATAATTTTATAAAGATTAAAAGAAATTTATACAAGAATTTCTTAAAGTTCAAAGGAGGATACAACCTTGACAACGTCAAGCCTAGATAAGAAAGTTGGAAATAAATTTTTTAATTTAACTATCCAAAGGAGCATTCTTTGACAAATACTTCTCAAATGATGTGAAAAATAGAAAGGAGATAAAGTTTTTGGAGCTGAAACAAGGAAGCATGTCAATTAGTGAATATGTTACCAAATTTTATACTACCTCTCATGCTAGATGACTTATATTGAAGAGTGAAAGTGTGAAGTTCAAAAACTAGACACAAACATTGATCAAGATAGTAAATAAATATAAATTTTTTGAAGAGAATTAAATGAGAGAATTTTTTAAACAAAAATATAAAAAATAATATATTATAATTTTTTAAAATATATTTTTGTATATTTAAAATATTTTTTAATTATTTTTGAATAAAATAATTTAATAAAAAATTCATTTTAACAATGTATGCTTTAAACCTCTCTTGTGAATTATTTTTAAAATTAATAATCAATCAATTTCATTGGGTGTGTATTGTGATTTCTTTTTATTTCGGCGGGAGGCAAACCCCGCGAAGGCAAATTAGGGCGCGAAGAGGCTTTACTTTATAATTATAATTCACATTACACAGTGAATGAAGGGAATAGCTTTTGCATAGATGGCTTATTCACCGAGTCGAAGAAGGACTCATGCTCCCAAATCGTGGAAAAGCCTGAACGACGACGTCTCGTGCGAGGAATGTGGGTCGGGAGATTTTCCTGCGAAGTTGCTTCTCTGCGACAAATGCGACAAAGGGTTCCACCTCTTCTGCCTCAGACCCATTCTTCCCTCTGTCCCCAAAGGGTCTTGGTTCTGTTCCTATTGCTCCCACAAGCCCAAGTGTATTCCCCCTTTCACTCTTTTCCATTTCTCAACTTCATTCTCTTTCTTATTATTAACCCTCTCCCAATTTGCAGCTTTTCCTCTCGTCCAGACCAAAATCATTGACTTCTTCCGAATTCGACGCTCCTCGGATGCTCCTCAGATATCCAATCATGGTAAGTTGAATCCCTTATAATTGAAGGTGAATTGGCTATTGAGTGATAGAAATGGATGTGGGAATTCAAATGCATGTGGTTTCAGAATCGCGGAAGAAGCGAAAACGTGGTGGTAGCTTAGTGGTGTCGAAGAAGAAGAGGAAGCTGCTTCCTTTCACACCGAGTGAGGATTCCAAACGGAGATTGGAACAGATGGCATCGCTGGCAACGGCGCTCACTGCAACTAAAACGGAATTCAGCAACGATCTTACTTATATGCCTGGAATGGCTCCGAGGTCTGCTAATTCTCCTGCTCTCGAGCATGGTGGAATGCAGGTATTTAATTAATTAATCCATTCTTGTTTTTGTCAATTCCATAAACTATTTGTGAAGAATTGTTCACAGCAAAGTTTATTTTATAATCAGAACACTTTTTGTGTTTTTCTCTAATTAAAATTGGATTTATGGGTGGACCGCAAATGTCCATATTATTGTACTTAAGAAACTGCATACGACTTCTGTTCTTATAATCAACCCTTCGAACTATAGTTAGTCAAATTATGAGAATTATTTGAAATAAGGGAAAGTGAATGAACAGAGGTATGATTTTGACTTCATTACCAGTAGTTAAATTGAGTTTCTCCCCTTTGTCAACCCGGGATAACAATATAATGCACCATTTTTTCTTCTCACTGCACTTAATTATTATAGGCTCAAACATTCGGTTTCTGACTTGCATAAAATCACAACTTTTATTCTCTTTCTCATTAAAGGATCACCAAAATGTGAATGTTTAGGTAGAGAAAGCAGGGTCAAAACATGAAAGCATATTAGAGAGAAAAATAGCCTCTGTTTTTGCGCTTTTGTTTTGTTATCTTGGAACCCAGAAGCAAAACATCTTAGGTTCCCACACTTATGTTTAATGTAGGACTTTGGTTCAACGGTATATTATAGTACTAATGGTTGATGCTTAAGAACGAAGATAAACCAAATTGGCTACAGTGTACAACGTAAATCGAATGACTCGAATCCAGTGTGAAATTATCATCGTTAGTAAATACAATGCTTCATTTTATTTTCAAATGCATTCTCCTTTTGATCTATAGTTTATTCTTCTGCACTGGTCATCATTTGGTTGTGCAATGCATCCCACTTTATCTTGTTGCCGGCGCACACAGCTTTACAAGAATTAATTTATTTCACAATTCCCAAGCCTTTTATAGAATGGTGCAACGGAAAAATAAGAATGTGCCATGTGCATTTAGCATCAGAGGGAATTTCTTCTTTCTCTTCTCTTTATCCATCTAAATTGACACAGGTCTTGTCGAAAGAAGACACGGAGACCTTAAACTTATGCAGAAGTATGATGGAAAAAGGAGCATGGCCACCCCTCATGGTTGTTTATGATCCTCTAGAAGGGTATGTATATGCAGCTGCATAAATTGGCATTGTTTTTCTCTCCGTTTGCATTGAGAAGAGGTTGAGTTTTGATTTTCTCTTTCTGCAGGTTTACTGTAGAAGCAGATAGATTCATAAAAGATTTGACAATAATAACAGAATACGTTGGAGATGTAGACTTTTTAAAGAATAGGGAAAATGATGATGGAGATAGCATAATGACACTTCTTTCAGCTTCTGATCCTTCACGAACGCTTGTTATCTGTCCAGATAAACGTAGCAACATAGCACGTTTCATTAACGGCATCAATAATCACACGCCGTAAGTTTCTTCCTTTTCAAACAATTTCTTTTCCATTGAAGTAACTAGGTTGTTTGATGAAGCCTCTTGTTTTTGGTGTAGAGAAGGGAAAAAGAAGCAGAACTTAAAATGCGTGAGGTTTGACGTGGGAGGTGAATGTCGGGTTCTTTTAATCGCTAATAGAGATATTACGAAGGGGGAAAGGTTGTACTATGATTACAATGGATACGAACACGAATATCCAACCCAACATTTTGTCTAAATGTTTCCACTTTCCATTGAATATAAACAAATAACCTTCCCAGGGAATTGTGAATTTTTCCTCTGCATAGTTGATCCCACATGTTACATGTCATTCTGGTGTCGCACATGTATCATGTTGGATGGATACTTTGCTTATGTCCTCGATTTAATCGTTCTTTTTTAATTCTTTTTGGATTATATTAATTGTGAATTTTTAAAAAATCATTATCTACCTCACTTTCCTTTATTGCCTAGACCTAACTCAAGTTAAAATGATACATTACTTCTGAATTATTTGTTTTATAGATGTATACAAATGTGACAAATGCACTAATTATTTTAACGAATGTAGAAAGATATTGTTTTATAAAGCTTGAACCAATTTATCAATAATACTTCTTTGAATCTTTTATTAAGCTAAAAAGAAAATAAGATTGTATCATTTACTATCAAAAGCTATCTAAAATGTATTTAACAAGAGATTAATTTTTTTTACAATTTTAGTTGTACTCAATAAAATTTATTTATTGTAACTTTAGTTTTAAAAATGGGTAGAATGATTGATTGAGGAGACTTTATATTTTATTAGTAATATTCTAATATTGTTAGTGAAGAGAAAGGAGTTTATTTTATTTGTAATATTTTAATACTGTATCTTTGGTCATACACGACCATACTGAGTTTGTGTTTGTTGCATAGAAAGTAAAAAAAAGAGAATTTTAAGATAAAGAGCAATTGTTAGGGTTTCTAAGCATGCAGATAGGCTAAAATAAACAGGAGTTTAGGGTTTTAGAGATTTTAGGAGTTCTTTAGAGAGAAAGGGTGTGCATAACCCTTCTTCGAGCATTTCCTGTAATACCTTAAATTTTTAACCTTGATTTCTTAAAAAATGTGAATTATTAGTCCAGGTCAACATACATCTTTAAACATATAATTGATTTAATTTTGCTTGAAATACTGAGAAATTTTTTAAAATTTAGTAAATTATTTTTCTGTCATCTTTCTTCTAGTAATATTAATTTTAATATTCACTTCAAATGTGTGTACTTAAGCACACTGTGCAAATAGATAACCACTAGATACTTTTTTCTATAGGTGTAAAACAAATTTTGTTTATTTTTGTGTTATCATCTCCCTGAATAATTTCTGGCTGAAAATATACTTAAACATTTACTCAAGGTATGAATTGGTTTAATTACTTTCAATACCCTGCAATGAAGTGTGCGGAAGGAAACTCACCTCACTTATTGTTAGGACTTTTAAGAAAATAAAAGTATATATATATATATATATATATATATATATATATATATGTATGTATGTATGTATGTATTATGCTCACCCTAGTTTTGACGAGGAGACTGCATGGTTTAAAATCAAATGAGTGTACGTATTTATGAGTGGAAACATAATTCTGGAGCTACCTCTGAACAAATTTAAAGCCTATTTATTTCCTCTATGAGACCCTTTTATTCTACTTGAAACATAATTCTGGAGCTACCTCTGAACAAATTTAAAGCCTATTTATTTCCTCTATGAGACCCTTTTATTCTACTTGAAATTTATTTAGTAAAATTATAGGAATAACTTCCAATTGAATCACTTATCTAAATCCTTAACAATAATGTGAAAAGAATATGTTCAAGAACTGGAGTGTGGTCCTATAGTGCAGTATTTTAGAACATATGTTCAAAATTAAATTTTTGGAGCATCCCTTCAGTTTACCTAATAAAAGCCTGTATAAGGAAAACTTCTATTAAAACTAGTGCAAAAAAACAATAATGTGAAAGAGAATCGATGAAATAGGGTTTTGGGTCGAGAGAATCGAAAAGATTTTGAAAAAAGGAATGGGAAATGAATTTTTCAAACCCTAACCCCTTCAAATACCCCTCAGGTTGCGACACTCTCGTTGCAGCGACGCCCCTTGTCTCTACAGTGTAAATTTCAGCAGAAACTGCACTCTGATTTCTGCAGAATCTCGCTGCAGCGAGATCTCGCTGCAGCGAGAACGTCTCAGTATTACACCCTTAACCTGTTTCTTAGTCTATTCAATCCAATCCAATCATATATGAATACGTTTATACGCATCCATATGCATTTATACACATTAACATCATCATCACGCACTCAAGTGCAAATTCCAACATCTATTTACATTTATACATATAGATAGATATATAACAATAATCAATAATACAAAATTCGGGGTGTTACAGTACTAGCTTCATTTCCTCATCCATAGCCTTGATTGGTGTTGGCATTATTCCTCCAGCCTTGATTTCCTTGCATGAAATTGTTAGCATTATAATTGTGGGAATTAAATTTATCTCCTCTTGATTGATTTCCCATGTAGTTAACTTCCTCTTCTTGAGGAGTTTCTGCATAGAAACCATTTGGGTGATCTCCTCCACAAAAATCACACCTAAGTGGAGGGTTTGATTGAGCATGAGGAAAATTTATAGCATGGAGTTGTGGTGGTATTTTGGCTGTGTTTTGTCAAGGCCTCAATCTGTTGAGATAACAACTTGTTTTGAGCCAGAATTGCATCATTTGTGCTCAAGTCTATAACTCTTCTTCTTTGAGATTAGTGTCTTCCATGTTGAGCTTGTTGATCGGGAGATGTTAGGGATTCTATAATTTGAGTAGCTTCGTCTGGACCTACAGACATCATAGTACCCCCAGCCACTGCATCCAATAACATCTTCACCTCAGGTTTGATCCCATTGTAAAAGAAATTAAGTTGTGCAATGTCTTTAAACCCATGGTTAGGACATTTTCTGAGTAAAGACTTGAACCTCTCTCAGGCCTCACAAAATGGTTCATCTATGCCTTGCCTGAAAGTAGTAATCTCTTATTTTGCCTTAATATATTTGGATGAAGGATAGAATCTGTTAACAAATTTATTCTCCACATCACTCTAACTAGTCAAACTCTGGTTTGGATTAGACTATAACCATATTTCAGCTTTTCCAGTAAGAGAAAATGGAAACAATCTCAAATAGACAACTTCTTCATCGCCTTCCGGAATACCCATTGTACCACAAAGCTCATAAAAATTAGCTAGATGAGAATATGGATCTTTATGGTCAAGTCCAACAAACTGTTGTGAGCTAACTAAGCTGAGAAAAATTGGCTTCATCTCCATAGCTCTTGAGGTATTTGGGGCTGCAATGCTAGAAAAATACCTTGGGCCTTATTGTTAAGCATAATCTCCTAAGGTCCTTCTAGGAGGTCTTATTGGTCTAGCTCCACCATTGTGATTACCTTATCCTTCTTCAGCCATTTCTAACTCAAGAAAAGGTTGATTGGAAGAAGTTGAAGAAGATGGAACAAATAACTCGTTGTTTTTGAAGTCTCTTCAACTGTTTGAGCTTTCTTGTTCTACTATTGTTTCTCCTTACCGTTCTCTCAATCTCAGGATCAAATTGTAATTCTTAGGCTGGAGTTTTTCCTTGCATACAAGAAATCTTAACAGAAGGGTGAATCCAAGAAACGAAACAACTATATATAATATAAGTATTCACAAGATTAGCTATTCACAAGAATTAACAAGAATGAAAATTACTAAATATTTGTGCCAAATCCTCGACAACCACTCTTGTGACTTCTTGAATTAGATTAATTTACCTACTTGGGGGATTAATATGCCCAGGATTATTTACATTTTAACCTAAAAAGAGTGCAAATTCATGATAAAACATGAATTTCTAGCACTTAACACTAGGTCATCTCACAGGGACACAAGTTCATTTTCTTTCCAATTTTTAATCATGCAACAACAATTAAGTTGGGGGATTTTATAGTTTTTGAGAATTAAACAGAAACGTAAATTGGAAACAACAATTAAAATGCAATAATAATTGAAATGTAGTAACATAAATTGAAATACAGTAAATTGAAATCAACGATGAAAACGACAATTGAATTAAAAATGACAATTAAAATTGAATCCAAAATTGAAACTGAGAATCACAACCACAGTTAATATCTAGGAAAGCAAGAACACAAACTAGAAATGTTTATACTGAATTTGCATAAATCTTGAATGCAAAAGAAATCAATTAATCAATCGATTTATCTTACACTCAAGAATGGAAGTAGAACTCAATCAAATTATACATGCACATACACAAATCTTTATCAAGAAATGCAATTAAGATGAAAGGACAAACTCAAAGCAATCAATTGATCTTGCAATCCATACTTGAAATTATGCAATTCAAGAATTCAACCATGTAGTTGTGATAGAAGTACTAGAAAAGAATGAACATCAAATGTTGAAAAATCATATTTGACGTTGCAGAATCGTATTGGAATGTAAATGGCAAGGAGAAGGTAAAAAAATGTTGTTCTCTAGAAGCGGGAAAAATTTTACAAAAATCAAAATGTGAAAATCTGTCTCCCAAAGTCAGCCTTTTTACCCCTATAAATAATGGTCTTGAATGAAAGGAAAAATAAATAGGTCAAGGCTGAACCGCAAATAATTACACTAAAAATCTTAAATACAAAAGCTATGTTTTAAGCCTGAACTACTAAAATTAATTAAAAATAGCTCCAGACTCCAAACAACATGTTCCATATGTCCAAATTGAAGCCAAAGAAGTCAAGAATTCATTGCAAAAAGAATCAGCCAAAGAGGATATCTACAAAAAAAGTTATGGTCAAAATAGTAGACAAAGATCAAAATAAAAGAAATATGAAATACAAGGTAAAAATCGTAAGTATTTACAAAAACTCCTATTTATTGTGAAAATTGCAAAAACATGCTAAATGAAATAAATAAGGAAATAAAAGGTATTTTAGAAGATGCAATAAGACTATAAATGTGAGTACAAAATATAAGTCATCAGAACTCCTTTTCCAAACTTGATTACTATTTGTTATAGGACTATTTGTGTTTACGAAGATTATAGAATATGCATGTTATAGAGCTATAAGAGGATATGCTCTAAAACAATTTTAGGATTATGATGTGCATGTTTATAATTTATTTATTAATATATTTTTATATAATATTTAGAGTATGTGTGATGGAAATGCTTATTTTTTTGTATTAGGGGTTAATATATGTAATTAAGGAAATATTCATATATCAGGGGAGATTCTACTGAAATTTATATTAGAAATTTGTGTAATGTAAACTATAAGATATTTATACAGTATTGTGTTATGTGTGAATGAAATGCTTATTTTTTTGTATTAGGTGTTAACATGCATAATTAAGAAAATGTTCATACATTAGGGGAGATTCTGCTGAAATTTAAATTACAAATTTGTGTAATGTAAATTAAAAAATGTTTATATAATATTATGTGCTTGTATTAGGTTTGATTAAAGTATTGTAGGTAAATGTAAGAAAGGTGTTGCTCAGCGTCCTACATGTGGCAACACTCCTCCATCAACCACTCTCTCTTCCACCTCTACACCAATTGCAATGCAAACCTCTCAGGTTAGGTGGCAGGAGCAGTTCATCATGGTGCTCAACTTTGGGTATATGTCTCTTTTCCCTCTAATACAATGGGTTTCACAATCTGCACCACCAACTACATCTGCCTCACTATCCCCCTCTACATAGCACACAGGCGAGGGATCCATTGTTGTTGCATCTTCTTATGGGCAATAGTCATAGACCTAGACACCATTGAGACCACTTTTCAAGTTTGAGATGGGTTGGATCAACTTGGTAAGTTATCAACAAAATATGGCGCAAAACTTTATTTGTTTAAACATTATCATGATTGTGTTATTTTATTATGTGTTTAGTTGATATCCACCACAGAAAGGTATTCACCAGGTAACAGATACCATTAAAAAGATGTATGATATGCCTTATACTAGTTTTGCTAAGGTGCTTAAGGATACAAAGGTGAAGTGATTCAAAGATTGGAAGGTAATAAAAGTCAATTAATTTATTTTAAGTCTGATTAGATCTCTATTTCTTGTACCTATATTAATTAATTTTTATGTATATAGAGCAACTTCTCCATCCCCCTCCCAAGATGAGAAGATTATTTTCAAGACTTGGAAGAGTCGCACGTCAAAATGACTAAGATAGATGTTACATTGAGGCTCGTCAGAACCCATCATCTACAAATTGGATAGCAGTTCACTTCCTTTATGTCTTGCAGGAGGATTGGTGTATGAATGAGTTTAAAAATCTCTTTTTAAAGAACAAGACAAACAAGGCATCCAATAAAAAGGGATCCCTGCATACTAGTGGCTTTACAACTTTAGTTAGCACTAAGGCCAACTTACTTAGTGATTTCCAATTTTACTTTAAATTTTATGTTATTTAATTTATCAATTGAATTTGAGAGGTTTATTAATTGGAATTGTAGAAGAAGTCACTAAACAGACCACCTATGCATGGAGAGGTGTTCAAGGAGACACACACTCACAAGAGAGACAAAATCGAGCGGGTTAATCCACAATCTCAAGCTACATATGTAAGTATAGTTACTAACATTGTATTTTTATTAAATATTTAAAAAATATTTCTTGAGACTAATATATAATTATCTTCACTAAATTGAAGGATGAATATGTTCAAAGGCTAGAGGTTACATCTACTGAGAACCCAGAGTCCATTAATAAAGACGCAATGTGGTCAAAGGCGGTGGGCGGCCTTTATAAAGGCCTCATTTATGGCATAAAGAGCCGTTTTACAGACTCAAATGTCCCTATATTTGTCACTAGGGATGCCGCTTCTCTTGCACTTGAGGTGGTAGAGAACATGATTTGCATTCAAGTTCATGCTTTTAATGAAGAACTCCATAAACAAAATGAGATGTGGAAGACTAAGGAGAGTACAACAAGAAGAAGTGGACCAAGAAAATGGAGAAGATAGAGAAAAAGGTAGCATCAAGGATATAGAGAGAAGTGTAGTAGCAGATGCAACTGTAGCATAATAATAGATGCATGCATACTTTGAGCTCATAAGAGCGAGCAGTTCCACACTTTTTCCTCCTTTTTCACCAATTTCAGCACCACCAGTAATTGTGTTGATAAACAACATTCATCCTTTTTCTCCTCTACTAATGATGATGACATTACTCTTGATGATGATCACACTGACCACTCATGATAGATATTGTTATTTTATTTTTCACATTATTACTTTGAATGTTTACTTCTTGAATTGTAATGACATTTTAATTTAACATTTTTGAAATAATTTTTAATTTTTTTTAATTTTTTTTAAACGGCTTTGGAGGCAATTTAATCAGTGAAATGGGGCTTGGGAGTGAGAGAATCAAAGAAATATCGAAGGGAGATATGAGAAATGGGATTCCCTAAACCCCTTTAAATCCTTTTCTGGTCACGACACCCTCTCTCGCTACAGCAAAAATCTCAGAAAAAACTGCACCTTGGTTTCTGCAGAATCTTGTTACAGCGAGACTGCACCCAGAAATGCACCCCAAATTGTCGCTTTCTTGCTACAGCGAGAAGGCAACAGTTTCACGGCTTTCTCCAAGGGCCCTCTCGCTACAGTGAGAACACCCTGCATCAGACACTTAGATAAAATTTCAGTCCAATTCCAATCGTCTACAATAATTCTAGTTCTACTATAATCAGTACACATGCTCATACCATCCTACATCATCACATATATGTATATTCTCGTTACAACGCATATATATATATATATATATATATATATATATATATATATATCAAGTACATAACACATGAAAATTCTCATATGCCCTTATATTAATAATCAAATAATATTACAAAATTTGGGCCGTTATAGTTTTTGTAGTGGGAACAAGCCACTTGGGAATTTTACTATGATCTTTTAAGAAAATATCCAGACTTTCACCCTTAAGGACAAGGGTCTTCTTTAAGGAAGGGGTATTATGGCAACAGTAAGCTGTTTTAGGTTTTTATTATTAGCACATGTTTTTCTTTTGTTGGGTAATAAATTATGTAAGGAAATGATGACTGTAATTTGTAAAAAATTGGGATAAAGTGCAAATTTTCATGTTTTATAGGTATTATAAATACGAGTAAATAAAAAAAATTATGAATAAAATTATTTGCAAAACTTGTCAACCACACAATATTAAATAAATAATAGTAAATTTAAATATCATAATACACCATAACTAATTTTTACAAATAGGGGGGGTACTAAGCCTGCATATATATATATATATATATATATATATATATATATATATATATCAAGTACAATAATTTATAAACTGTTTATCAAAATATATGTAACCTAAGATAATAATTACATAACCAAAATAAGTAAAGTACCAGAGCAGTCTCAAAACATATCCTAGCACTGAGGACCCGGAGCTAGTCATCTACATGCCATCTCTTTATCTTTGCTAGATCCTCAGGATAGAGGTCTCTCGAATCGGCCACTAATCAATTGGATTTTTGGCAAATTCTGATACTGTTTTGGTTTCTGGACCATATCTTGAGTTGTATAACTCATTTCATTGTGATTCTTGATTTATAGGAAATCTAAGAGAAAGGCGCATAATTCTTATGTAGAAGTCAGAACCCAATTCTGATGATAAGAAGCTGCAAATGGGCCTGGAAAAAGTCAGAATGTTGCACTCGCAGTTTTTTACCTTGGTGCAGTATTTGGGCCATATCTCAGTCCACAGATGTCCGTTTAAGCTCATTCCAGTTTCATTTTGAAGCTAACATCAAGAGATACAATTTCTATTCATATCATAAATCGAATCAGATAGATCTTCATGGCCAAAAATACCACCGAAGATCTTCACGGATTCAGCATGGATGCTGGGCAGCAATTACAAGCATAACTTTCCTTCCAGAATTCGAATTTGAATAAATAAGGATTCCAGAGACAGCTATTGAGTAGAGGATTAATATAATTATTAATTAGTTTTTACGTTTTGACCCTTAAGAGCCTATATTTAAATTAGGGCAGCAAGCTATAAAAGGGTTGGTTGAGACGTTAGGAGATTAGGTTTATGTTTTAGGGTTTTTGTTTTCTTCTTCTTTTACTCTTCCATTTTTACCTTTCGTTTTTCTCCATTAATGGAGGGTTAGATTTTCATCTAGTCCAAGGATTGAAAAAGGGCTGAGACGCTCTTGAGGATCGGTTTTGCAATTTATTCAATAACAAATTTAGTTTCATCTCTTCCTTCTTTCTCCTTTTGCTAATTATGATTTCGAATTGAAGTTCTTCGTTTGGATTGATAATTGTGCAATTGTTTGATTACATATTATTCAGTTGATGTATGCAATTAATTCTTGAATGAGTGTGAATTAGATTTTCAGATTTGAGATATAAGATTAATGGCATTGGTGAATTAAATTAACACAAATCAATTAGGTTCTAGAGGTTTCTGAACTTTGAGCGAATTGTGTGTTAATCGAATACATGAGGGTTCTCGTGTGAATGAGGTTTCATTCGAATTTAATGTTAATCACTAATTTGTTGGTTGATGCATCTTCTTGGAATCCGGTGATAGAGTGGTCATAATTCTTCTAAATTCTTGGATTAGAGTCTTTAATTCTTGTTAACTTTTGATTCTAATTAGTGTTATTCTATAAATCAAACCCCCTCTAGTTTTATAATCGTATAATGTTATCATCGTTGGAAGACGACTCAAATTGCACCTCTTACTACATAATTTTTACGCAATTTAATTTTTATTAATTTGTCCGAGCGCGACACTCGCGATCAGCCACAACCTTAACTCTCGATATTCATTAAGAGGTAACTCGGGTCGGCATTATGAGATAGTCATGATCATGGTATGTGCACAAATAAGGTATGGCTGTTGAGGTCCTAACCATACCTCTAAAGATATATATATACATAAGGTATGGTAAATTCTATTATTTATAGAAAAATAAAAAAAGAAGCGATAATATAATTCCATGTCTAAAATAATAATATTACTAGGTATGTCATTAACATGTATAGCCAACTTAAAATAACATGTCCTCTGGTACTCGTTAAATGCATAATTAAGTCTACACTATACAGAGCTATGTATCTTTCCTGAGGCTTTCATTATCTTGCTTTCCTAAAATTTTAGTAAGGATAAGCATTTATTGTATCATTTTACAAATCATCGTATCACAAGAAATTATAGTTATAACATAAAGAAAACATAATCATTTCAACAACTAATTCACAGCACAACCACAATCACATATTCATAACACCACAATTCATTATAAATTTTTTTAGTTTTCTATTTCAAACACGCATTCCTAGTACACTGTGATTATAGACAACGATGACTCTAGTATTTCTTGAGGTCTTATTCAACTAGATAAATAGTCATTGGTTAACCCATACACACAGATACAACGTCTACAATAACGGGCTCTTTAGAAAAGGTATAGTCAGGAGTCTAGTCAGGAAACGAGTATGAGGCCATGTTTCTCTAGATTTCTCTTCGTCTCCGGACTCTATACCTTTAGTGTATATTTATAACTATTCATACTAGATCCATTCCATATTTGACACTTATACTTATCTTAAGAATCCTTTCATTTTCCACTCATAAGATTGTGCATAGTAAAGCACTTCCAGACCAAGTCCATATCGTTCATACCATTAGAATATATTTTTACTCATTAAGTTATTCAAATCGGCATCATACTTTATCACAACCACAAAATGCTCATATACATATCTCGATATATAATTTATACGCTTCAACTCACAAATGCAATATCGTACTTCATCATACATCTCATATAGACATATTTCATATAATCATACCATAATCATTCAACATGTTTTCATAACACTGTACATTGAGTAATCATCATATATTTCATGTGAATACAAGATAATCATTCAAGCCAAACAACCAAGCACGCATATTCTTAATTGTTACTCACGGATATTATCCTTCAAACACATTTTCACAAAATCCATATGTAATAGTGCTCTAATGAGCACAAAATAAACACTTTAATAAAATGACAAAATAGAGTTTTCTTTCCTTCGAGGTGAGTATTCAGAGAGAGATTGACGAAGATTAATGGTTCAACAATAGAAGTTCTCCTGGGTATCAAGAAATATCCTTGAGAAATGAAAAACACGAGAAATGAACAGAGAAAATAGAGTTGAACCCATAAGAACTTACTTGGAGTCATTTAGATTTAACATCCAAGCTTAAATTTGAGGAGTAATTGGAGTTTTATCTGAGACAAGGAAGTCAAAGTTCAAAGAAAATGAGAAAGGAACATGAGGTTTGGAATGAAAATGAAATTTTCATGCTGAAAATCTCTTAAATACCTCTTAGCCTCGTGCACTCTCGCTTAAGCGATGAAATTCTTGCCTGAGCAAGGTATAGCTCACATAAGCGAAAACACCAAACAGTGGCCTCGCCAAGCATTTTCTGATACGTTTGCTTGAGCAAACTTCAGCTCGCCTGAGCGAGATAACATCTGGAGAGTTGGACATTTTTCCTTTGTGTCCTCACCTGAGCAACTCAACTCGCCTGGGCAAGATCACTAGTCGCTTGAGTGAGATTATTTGTAACATCCTAAATTTTTAAATTTTAAAAGCTGGTTATTCTATTTATACAAACCCGGCATAATGTATAAAATTTTTGTATATGGCAAATATTGTAAGTATAAATAGATAAAATATCTATTTGTGAATAAGGTTGTTTACAAAGTCTACCAATCTGAGAAATATTAAGTAAAGAGCAGTAAACATAAGTCATAATTACTCGAAACAAAAATAAAAACTTACTTAAACAAGAATAAAATCATAAACAAATTGGATCAAAATAGCTAGCCTAACCTGGTATGGCTAACAAAGATGAAATAACTTCTTTAGATACTAAATTGTCAATTTTTTAAATCACTTGTTTGATAAAATGTTAGTGTATGCGATCAATTTTACAATTAAAATAGTTTGCCTACAGAAGTTCATGTAAAAGAAAAAATAATTAATATAAAAATTGAAAAAAACTTCTCTCATAAGTTAAAATAATTTATCTTTTCAAATTTTAGAGAATTTAAATGAGATACCTTTTAGAAAAATAAAAAAAATATAAGTTACTTTTAAATAATGAAATAAATTTGGTTCGTATTTTATATTAATTTCTTTTCCTCAACTTCCTTCAAAGTTTACCCAAATTAAGCCTAGGTTACCAACATCAAAATCAATTTACACTCTTGTTGTAACACCCTCAATTTTGTGGTCCTTGTATGGAAAGAAATAAGAATCTTAGTGCAGGATTTCTCGCTATAACAACGAAGACCATCCAAAAATCAGGTTCTCTGAAGCCTTCTCGCTGTAGCGAGAAGTGGATAAGGTTGACCCAGCTAATACTCTTGCTACAGCAGAAATGACAAACAGCAAGGGGAAAAAGATATCTAATTTTTTCGCTGCAATGAGAAACTTTTGCTATAGCGAGAATGTCGCTAGTGGAGGAATATTTAAGGGACTTCAACGTTGAAACTTTCATTATTTCTCCTCAAAATAGTTTTCTCTCTCATTCTCTCTGTTCTTGTACCTTCTCTTCTCAGAGAAACCTCTTCTAAACCCCAAATTTCTTCCAGATCCAAATTCAAACCTCAATTTCATTCAGATCCAAGTAAGTTTTTTGAATCTTGATTCTCCAACTTCATTACTATTACTTAGTTTTTTCTGATCTAAAATTTTGTACTTTGTGATACTCAAGGAAACCTTAACACTTAAGGCAAAATCTTCCATCAGAAACGTCGTATTTCTCCTTTGAATCTTTAGGGGAAAAAAACTCAACTTGAGAGATCCATATCTAGGTAAGGGGAGTTGATCCCAAACCTTAACTCCTATTTATATGTTTTTGAATTAAAATTTAGATTTTCTTGCTTAGAATGATATATCCCTAATGTTTTCTTAACAATTACAGTGTATAAATAAATTTTTGAGTATGGAAAACCTATGTTATGTTTTAAGAATGAGTTTCGAAGAAGATTTTCATAAAGGTGTTATTCAATATGTGTGTGTGTGTGTGTGTATGTGTGTGTGTTGGAAAAAAGGGATAGACCTTGGGATAGATGATTTTTATAAAGATTGAGAGAGTGATCTCTAGCAATGTATTTCTAAACTATACAATTAGGTTGAGTCTGAAGGTGTTTGATTTTTGTCACATTATATTGATTTGTATGATGTAAAATTGATTGATAAAGAATGTTTGACTATTTTTAAATGATGAAATCTATTATTAGTAAAAAGTAACGAAAAGAATTAGTGTGAATTTGATTGCATGTTAAAGGAAATTATGAAAGAGAATTTATGTAAATGATTTATTAATGATTTAACTGTACATGAATGACATAGTATGGTGAATTATTATTGTGAAGAGAAAGGAAAAGAGTGAAAATTGTGTTATCATGAGAAAAATGATGAAAAGAAATAGATATGAATATATGAGAAGTGCTGAAAAAATATGTGTCATGAAAAATTGATTAAAATATGTATGGATAGTTACACAGATACACTAGAAGCATAGAATATGGAGATGATTTGAGAAATCTGGGAGAAACGTTGGATGGTGAATGACATTCGCTTGTGTATACACAATCTATTGATTGCGAATGCATCACATGGTCTCACACTCGTTTCTTGACTAGACTCTTGACTATACTTTTGCTAAGAGGCCCTCTATTGTATACGTTGTATCCATGTGCAAAGTGTAACACCTTAAATTTAATTTCAATAAATAAGGAATTTCACAAATTTTTGAAATAATAAAACTTCCATTTTTAATCTAAATTTCATTAAACATTTCAAATAAACAAAGGGATTACAAATTGCATCAAACAATTACTACAGGACTTATTCAAATACAACAGTTTTCAAAATAATATCCTAAGTCCTATAGCAGTTCCATCCACCCCTTCACTGAGTTCAGTGTTGATCGTCTTGATTATCTGAAAAATGAATGTAAGGGTGAGAACTCTACACTACCAAAACACAATAAAAAATAGTGCCTCACCTCTAATTCATTTCTAATACATTTATACAGATATAACACAAATAACATCATTATTCAATACATTTCAATTGAACATCAATGCATTCACGGCACCAACCACACTTCACATTCAAAATTACAATTAGTAACAATCTCGTGCACACGCACGCCAGCCACGCTCACTGTGGCACTGTGATTACAAATTTACACCATGAATGATCGCCGGTTACCCCTGCCTCACGGATATCACATGAGAAGTCACGGGTCGCTCAGCAAAGGTAGTGATCAGAGGTCTAGTCAGGAAGAAAGTGTGTGGCCCGTGGTGCACCCGTTCCATAGTCAGTGTCACCACCATTCCCTCTTGCCCAAGGTATTTCCACTGTCCTCATTTACACCCCCAGTGTATCGCTGAACCACTTACAACACATTACAACGGCGCTACGCGCTCCATTCACATACATTTCATTCACACACGCAATATTCATGCTTACATACGGCACACAGCTCACATTGCATTCAAATACACGGCACTAGGCCCACATTCATTTCACATCACACGGCACATAGCCAAAAATTCACCTATATTACACGGCCCTCGGGCCTACATTTGTTCACAATATTCATCCTATCATGCAACACCTAGCATACCATTCATATTCATCTATTTCAGGTAAACACACACAATGCTCACATATTGATGCACATGGCCCACATTACATTTCTCAATCAACTCATTCTCTGCACGTTTTCTATCTCCTAACTCAACCACAACTCCATATTCAATCAATTACACATAAAAAGAGTAAGGTAGAGTCCTCCCCCCTTACCTTGGATCGACGTCTCACACGTTAAATCTACCAATAAGTGCTCCCTCCTCACGGATTTCGTCCTAAACACATGGAGAAACTCTATGAGAACCCAGGAAAACCATGAAAATAGAGAAAGGGGATGAAAAACTGAAACTCTAACCATTAAAACTCACCTCCAAGTGTTCTCCACCCGGATTTAACCTTCAATCAAGCTCCAGAACGACTTTGGAGGCAATGTAATCGATAGAATAAGGTTTGGGAGTGAAGTGATCAGAGGAATTTTGAAGGAGAAGGGAGAAATGAAATCTCCCCGAACCTTAACCCTCGCGACACTCTCGCTACAGCAAGATACACGCCCTCACACTGCAGCGAAAATCTTAGACGAAACTGCACCCTGGTTTCTGCAGAATCTCGCTACAACGAGACTGCACCCAGAAATGCACCCCAAACTGTCGCTACAACGAGACGTCTCTTGCTACAACGAGAATGTGACAGTTTTGGTCCTTCCTCCTAGGGCCCTCGCACTACAGCGAGAATCCTCTCGCTGCAGCGAGGACAGCCCAGAATTACACCTTGCACTTAGGCCTTAGCCCATTTTCAGCCCAAATAGTCCAATCCCATCAATTATACATCCACACATACACACATATATATACATTTAGATTTATATAATTAACAATAATTAATTACAAAATTTGAGGCGATACACAAAAGCTAACCGGTAACTATCTATACTTATGGAAGACCTCAAAGGATCTTAGAGGCAATAATTGTGAATTGTGGGATGTGTGATTATAATAGGTGAGTCATAACAATTTGATTAGTGTGATTATAATAGAAGTATTATAATACATCGACGGGTATAATTATAATGCATGTATCATAATTCATTAATTAATATGATTATAACCCACTTATTATGACATAATGATCTATGAAATAAATAAAATGGTATAGAGTCAAGGATGGAATGATTCAGTTTGGTTATGTGTGAAATATTGTGTATTGAGGTGATTGTTATGAAGCTTCATCTGCTGTAGGTTCATTAATATCGTACATGAGCTAGTACTATTTTGACATGTATTTTATATTAAATAATATTCTATGTATTACTTGATTCATTTATAAGATAAAGGATTTAGTGGGATAGAGGATACTCACCCTTATGAATTATTTTCTAGAAAATAAAATTGAAGAATAAACAAAGGTTGATCCATTCTAGGATCATATCCTCGGTGGAATTATAAGGAAAGCTATTCTGTTAGGACTAAGATTAATTTTGAAAATTGTAATAATTCTAATTTAGTTTTCATTCAAAGTTGACAAGGATATATAACCATTTTCATATTATTTATAAATTTATAATATTTTGATAAGTTTTTTTGTAAATAATACTTTGAAGTGTATTTGTAATTTTGATAATTAGCTATTTTTAATTTGTAGTTTTCATCCAATTTTAGATATAAATTTACTCTGTTGAAAGGTAGTGTTGATCATTTTTAAGTTATATGCATGTAATACGAATTAAGAAAAATATAAGGCTGTAAATTTTAGTTTTTAATCTATTTGTAAATTTTAAATTTTAAAAACTTTCTCTTGTAATGTCACGACCCCTTTTTATAAGGAACCGATAATATTATTTTTACACCACTTACTTATTTAAGATAGATAAATAATAGAGAATATAAGTATAAAATTCACTTTTCATTCAAAATAAACAAAGTTCCTTACAACAAATATCCAACAGAACAACATAATATTACATTTTTAGTTCATAATACTCAAAATACACAAAAATTATACTACATAACTCTCTCTATATGAGGTCTCAAAATATAAGAAAAAGGACTTTAATGTCAAATTACTTGACTCCAGCTTTCTAACACTTCTTTACTAGCCCCTCAGCCTATAAAGTAGATGTAACACCTGCTACATCTACTCACGTACCACCATATGATCATCACAATAAACACGCACATAATAGCATAGACAGAAATGAAAGGGTGAACTTACAAAAAAAAATCATATATAGAGAGAGCAAAATATTACTCATAGCAATAGTCACATGCATTCCTAGCCCATCTAATGCACAGTAGGAAAATGGTTTTAACTGATTTCACAATCTAAGTAATCCAGAAGGAACCGAGCCGGTCTGAAAGCGACCCATTCTAGTATTTGGATCAATACAGTACAACACAGCACAGTTCAACATGTTCTATCGTTACACGTCTACTCACCTAAATGCGTAACTTGGCTCTATAATGAAACAAGACATATATCTCAATATGATGCAACACAGATAAAATCATATTCTCAATAGATCAGCAAAAATAATTAATAATATTTTAGCCAAATCTCAGCATTTTAAATCAACTAACAGCAGTTATAGCATAGAAAATAGCTTTTATCCAAGAGATCTGACAAAATCATCTCAAAACTTCTTGTAATAGCATATCAAAATGTTCCAAACATCGTTTAATAGTTAAAGTAAGTTCCCCTTACCTTAGAACAACAATTCACACTAGATCTACCGAATATTACTTGTTTTAAGGCAAGATCCACCGAAGATTTAGCTCTACAACGAAGTTTCTCTTAAGATATCAACTATCTATAAGAAAGAGAAGAAAAAGAGAAACGACGGTAAATTTAACTTCAAACTTATAGAAACTTACTTCAGATCTTTTAGAACAGACATAGAATCTCAGATCTATTGGTGATATATGGCCTTGGATCTCTCTAGAACCTTTGAGAAGTGTAAAAGAATGAAAATCTTGTGCAAAGCCCCCTATTTATAGGCAAAATTTTGAAAATTTTTTGTTGAGTACTATTCATCTTTTTAAAAAAAAAATTTAAAACTCCATCTAAATTTATTCCAATACCAAATAATCCTTCAATTAACATTTAACAAGTATAAAACATTACATATTACTCAATAATAAATTACAAGTCTGACATGTAATATATTGAATACCCTTGAATTTTCATAAACTGAATAAAAGAAATGTAAGTTTTACTTTTTTTTTTTCAATTCTTTAAGCTGTAAATATAAAGAAATTCACTTCATTTCCCTTCTTCATTATAACTTATTATCTATATAGAACAAAAAATTAAGGATGTTACACTTGTAGGTCAGATTCATTTATGGGTAGTGGTACTTCCTCTCTTTATATTAATTTTATTTATTTTGAAATGTATCTTTATTCTAATTTTATACTAATTTAATTATGTGAATTAGATTGACATATTACTTATGTAAATTAAGTTAAGTCAATCTTGTCTCATGTATAATCAAGTCGTAATTAGATAAAGTTTAAATATAAATAAGTAATTGTGTCAAAATTTATTTCAAATAGAAAATAACATAAACTTATCTTCTGAAGATTCCTGGTGACATTTAAGAAAGAGAATAGGGTATTCTAAAGACTCAAGTTGATGACTTAAGTACAAAGAAAGAGTCTAACCCTAAACACTAATATACTAGATGAGATGAGAAAACGGAAGTCTTTGAAGCAATAGCTAAGTGGCAAAGAGCAAGTAGGACATATGCATCATGTGCAAGGTTTGAACCTAATGTTTAGAAATTTTTCACATTCTCTCGTGCAATGACGAAAAAATTGAACATCTTATTCTACTTATTGTTTGTAAGATTCATAACATTATCACCACTTTAAGAGTCGTCAACTTTCACTTGGTTGATACTAATCTAGTGATAGGTAACTCTATTCACATGTTGTTTGACACTTTATACTTTAATCTAGCCTATTTTTTCTTTTGTGTAACCTAACTCTCAATGAAAATACCATTTGTTGATATTATTATTGAAGTATATACACTTAAAAGATTAATTTGTTAACCTAATTTGATGTCACACAAAATTTCACCTTTTTATAAACTTTGAATTAACATGAAATGGATGCATACGTGTGTTGTTATTTTCAAAATATTAATTTTCTTGTTAAATGTATGTCAAACTAAACTAAATTTTTTATTGGATTAAAAATTTAATATAAATTTTTATTATAAACTTTTTTTTTGTATTTAAAATAAAAATTTAAACAAATTACTTTATTTTAGATTTAATTAATTTTATTAAAATTAATTTTATAAAATTAAAAAATCTTAAATTTTGATTTACAAATGTTCGCTCACACTTGTCATGTAACACAATAATCCATCTTTCGATGAGTAAATGCAATAGAAGCTAGTCTCACCCTGTAATGGTTATGGTTATGCTAGTCTCACTTCATGACCACGTAGTACTCGTATCACTTTAAAGTATAAGTATGTTTGATAAGATAAATAAGCTAAATTCTAACTTATTTAATTAATTAAAAATCTGTTTAACTAAATTAGTTGGTAGATGAGCTTATTTCATTCCCTTTTAATAGCGTTTAAATTTATAAATTTCTTAACTTATTATCTTTTTTTTATATTTTATCTTCACGTTTCTTACAGTGACTTCTAAGACTTTCTCTAATTTTCATTCTCATCAAATATCATCGTGTTTATCGTATAAATAATCAAAATTATATTATAAATCTATTTACATTATTTCATTTTATTTGATTAAATTATT
Source organism: Abrus precatorius (assembly GCF_003935025.1). Lineage (NCBI taxonomy): Eukaryota > Viridiplantae > Streptophyta > Magnoliopsida > Fabales > Fabaceae > Abrus > Abrus precatorius. Next base: position 14,838,855 of record NW_020874292.1, read on the forward strand.
TGAAATGTGAATAAAGTTTTAAGAAAAAATATCCTAAATTTTAGGATGATAAATTTTACCAAATATTTTTAATTTAATTAATGAAGTTATTGGCTTTTAAATTCAATCTAAAAATTTAACCTTTTCAACTTCTATTAAAATTCTTTTTTTATAATATAAAATCATTAAAATTATGATATAAATTCATTTATATTATCTCGTTTCATTAAGTAAAAATATACAAAATGATAACAAAATAAAAAATACCCTTATTTAGCATGATAAATTATATAAAGTAAATTAAAATATAAAAAGTGATCATTATTAAAAAAAATATATAAAGTTATCAGATTTCATATTTTTTGCCAAGCAACTAAATGTCTTTCTATGTCATTTTAAATTTATAAACATTTGAACAATCAATTCACAAAATAATTTTAATCGAATTAGTCAACTTATCAACAAAGCTCCTTTGAATCCCATGTATAAGTTTTTCTTGTTACAAGATGTAATTTAATTTGTCAAATTTACAAGCACAAATAAAACTTGAGATTATTTATAAGTTGGTTCCTGAAAACATTTCATCCATTTTAAATTAAGTATCATTTTAACAATTTTAATAATATTTTTTAAAATTTAAATAAAAAATTATTTTTTTCTATTCTAATTTTACTCCAAAAAATAATGAATGTAGTCAATCTTTCTGCACTCAAAAAAATCAAAGATAATTTAATAAAATTATTCTACTAATTAAGATATTTATTATTTTTCTTAATTGTACACAATCTTTAAACTATTATTATATTCTGATTAATTTTTATTCAGATAATTTTAATTATTTGACAGCGTGAAACTTCTTAGAATGACAATGTATCAAGATTAAAAAATAAATAAAAATTATTCAATACTTAGTGAAAGAGTTTAAAGATCCCTGGCTAGTTTTAAGTATATTGTGGTAACAATTCATTTATATACGTGCTGAATAATAATCTCAATTCGGTCAAACGTAAATTCACCTCAATTTGCAACCAAATTTAGATACCTGATTTGTCATAACAGGAAATAAACAAAGCATAAGAGGACTGACGTTTCTTTCTTCCCGGTATTGTATTTGCTGATTGATACGTGCTTGAAAGGTCGTTAAGGCAAAAGTTTGATGAGGGATAGGCAACGAAGTAAAAAACCTAACTCTAGAGATTCCATCAAGCTCGTTTAGCAAAGGCATTAGTTTCACAATAGTCGTTCCTGAAATTTTCTTCAAATGAACCTCCAAAATCTCTACCATGTTCACCCACATTGCTGTTTTGATTGCTCCCAATTTGGCCACTGCTGCCATATCCAAGTACTCCACTTCCATCATGTCCACCGCCAAGGCTGCTGCCTGTACCAGAACCACCCCTGCCATACCCCACGACACTTCCAGAGTATTGACTACTGGCAATACTGCCACCACTACCAGCACTTCCATAACTACCGCTACCACCAAATCCAGCAGCAGTGCCATAGCTACCATAACCACCACCAGGAGCACTACCATAGTTACCGGTGCTACTTTCTCCAATTGTTCCATCCTTGCAAGTGTTTCCACTTGAAAAGCTACCACCATTCCAGCAATTCATTCCACTTCCACTATAACCACCACCAGCACCATATTTACTTACAGAGCTGCTTCCCCCTAAATTGCCACCTGACCCTCCACCATATCCACTGCTGCCATAACCTCCAGCAGCATTGCCCCCGTAGGCACTGGCATCACCATAGTTATTGCCAGAGCTGCTGCCCCCTAAATTGCCACCTGACCCTCCACCATATCCACTGGCTCCATAACTTCCAGTAACATTGCCACCATAGGCACCGGCATCACTATATTTATTGCCAGAGCTGCTGCTGCTGCTGCTGCCAAAATTGCCACCTGAACCAATGTCACCTCCACCATATCCACTGCTACCATATCCCCCAGCAGCATTGCCGCCACAGGCACCAGAATCACCATAGTTACTGCCAGAGCTGCTGACCCCTAAATTCCCAGCTGATCCATAGCCATATCCACCACTGCCATAACCTCCAGTGGCATTGCCACCTCCACTGCTACCATAACCCCCAGCAGCATTGCCACCATAGGCACCAGAATCACCATAGTTACTGCCAGAGCTGCTGACCCCTAAATTCCCACCTGATCCATAGCCACCTTCGCCATATCCACCACTGCCATAACCTCCAGTGGCATTGCCACCACCAGTATTACCATACCCACCACTAGTAGCAGCACCATATGGAGAGTTACCATAATTAGCTGGATATCCAGTGCCAGCTCCAGCACCATAGGGAGCGCTGCCATACGATCCATCAAAACCACCACCACCACCAAATCCACGTGGTCTTTCATTAGCAAAGTTTACCCTAACCTGGCGACCATGCAGATCCTGAAAAAACCTTAACACTCACAATGAAATGAAAAGAAAAAGGAAGAAAGGTAACAGTAACAATGTTTATCATTATATTTGCAAAATTAAATTAACATGAAGTGTCAAAAAAGGATTGATAAGTATTGAAACTACAAGATATTAAGCATTGCTGCTAACGTGAAAAACTAGCTTGCATGTTACCTATTAAATGAAGTAACATGAATAGCAGGTAACTGCCGGGATGATGTTCTCTCTTTCTCTGTGTTTTCAATGATTAACCTCATATGATAAATGATAATTTGTCTAAAGTATAGACATGAATTATGAAAGAAACATTATGGTGTCATTTCATCCATGTAGCAAACCCCACCTAGTGGCGAAAAAAATTCGGTTGCTGCTGTTGTGTCATTAGGACCAATACTAATAGCAATAGCCAATTGGCAGTCACATAAATAAGTGGATTACACGATTGCTAACACAACCCAAAACCTAGATATCTTTAACAAGCAACCACTGCATTTCCAAGGACATTAGAGCAAACAGAAAATTTTCAAACTCTCAACAAATTCAAACACAAAGCATTGACATTTGACAGTCAACCAAGTACACAGAATTTATACCAACATACAGCACAGAAGCTTCCACAAATTTAGTGACATTTATGTAGCCTCAGCAAGTTTATATGTATACATGATCATTCTGCAAAATGTGATCAGTGCATAATATGCTTTACCTGTCCATCCAAGGCCTGAAGGGCACTTGAAGCCTCCTCAACTGTATCATAAGTAATAAAGCCAAATCCTCTGGACCTACCAGTTTCACGATCCATGACTATCCTCGCTACAAGAAAATGAGATTAAACAATTAATACTGACTTGAATGAACACAATGATTTCAACAGGATTCATAGGAAACAACGACTATCTCCCAGAAAATAAAAATATAAAACACAAAAGAGAGCAGAGAATCTGACTACTTACCATCAACAACTTGGCCATACTTTGAGAAAACTTCCCTCAAACTTTGCTCATCAGTAGAATATGAGACACCTGTAATCAGATAAGCGTACATATATTCATTCTCAATCATTATCATCAACTAAAGAAGAAAGAAAAGTCACAAATAAACCCCTTCATGATTGTAAAATAGAGCACATGCTGCATAAAATGCACCTCCTATATACAGCCTTGAACTTGGAGCATTTGACATGCACCGTATAGTTTGGAAAACAGATGGAAATAAACATAACTCTGAACTGATCTTCTTATTCGTTGCTTGCCTCAGTATATGCCCAACTCTACCAAGTAAAGCCATCCCTGCAACCTGAGGGAAACCATTAATACTTAAGCTATATATTATGTATGTCAAGTTCAAAACACAACATATCATAATATATCAACAACTAATGTATACCTCAAACGTCAATTATACACCAAATTCTTCCAAACTATTTACATTTCACAAAAATAAATAAATATATAAATAAGATGTCCTTATTTCTGTGCCAAACAAAAACATACAGCTTAAACCCTTCGGCAATTCAAACTTCTTCACCAAGGAAAAAGAACAGTAAATAATAATAATAAATTCACAAATTATCATTAACAAATCTCCTTTCAATTAAAAAACGGAGTTCAAACATTTTCAATCACATTTTTCTTCTGGTTTTAATTCAGGCATCAGAAGGAGTTCGATTGATCACACACAAAGGTAAAGCACTGGCCAAACAGAAAACAGAGAAAAAATTATATCAGTGCTAGAAAAACAAGGCAAAGGAAATTTTCAAAAAGAAAAAGCAGAGGAAGAATGAATTGCAGGGAGATGAACGATATTGATAAAGGGTTGATGGAAGTATGCGTACTTTCCCTGTGTTCTCTGTTCTCTTCTCTTCTGTGCAGCGCTAAAACCCTAGGGAAATGGGTTTATGTGGGAACGTTAATAGTTTCAGTTGCTATCAGCCCTTGATTCGGACAGGGAAAAAGGTAACCCTTCGATGCCACTTAACCCCTCCCTCTCCAAGGATTATTTCTCCTTTGAGGTCCATGATACGCTGTCGTATAACCACGCTGCAGACTGAATTTGTAGGCTCATTTACTAAAATAATTACTTTCAAAATTTAATTATCAAATTAACGTTGTTTGGAAATATTTTAGGTGTTTGCTCTCGTCTTCGTGGATTTGAGGACCATCTAATCGCCCTTAAGTATATTTTAAATTGGTAGATGTATTTTAAATAAAATAAATAGTTTAAATTTTTAACATATAACTTAATAATATTAATTTTTACATATTTATTATTTAATTTATGTAAAATTTTATAAAATTACTTTTTAAACTTTTAAAATTTGTTATTTTATATTTTTATATAATTATATTTATAGTTATTTTTTTTATCTTTTTAAACAAATATTGTATATGTCTCATATTTAACTTGTAATTTTAAGAATGTCTGTATTCAAATGTATTAACAAAGATTTAATTTATAATTAAAAATAATTTTTAATTAAAAAATTGAATGTTATTTTAGATCTTTAAAATTTTCTACAAATCTTATGCATGAATTCATGATTTTTAAATTAAAATTTTACATTCATTTTTATATTCTTAATTTATTATAAAAATTAACTTTTGTATTGATAGATTGATTAATGTTATTTTAAAAAAAAAATTAATGCTCTTCTTCTACATTCATATTTACTTCCCATAATTTTTTTAAATTTTGTTTAAGTCATATTTTTCTTATTTAAGTGAAAGTTATAGGAAAAAAATGGCTCATTTGATGAATATAGCTTAAGTGATTATTAATTTGCTTAAGTCACACAAAATATTTTAATATTTGCTTAAGTGAATAAAGTCTAATTTAAGCAAAGGTTGAGTTTGAATATCATATTTTTGCTTAAATTAAATTATCATGGCATAAGTGAAATTGATTTATTTTAAATTAAAAATAATAACTTAAGTAAATATTAATAAAATTTGTATATTTATCACTGTATAAAATTAGTTTAAGGTATAGCATAAGTGAAAATTACAAAAAAAAAAATTTTTTTGTATTTTTTAACATTCAACTACATTTTTTAGTCATTATTCATATTTTAATCTAGCCAAGTTGTTCTTTTCTAAGAAAATTAGAATAAATATATGATATTTATAAATTTAATTAGTTTTATTTATAAATATTACAATTCAAAGTAAGACAATGTAAAAAGTGTATGGTTATTTAAGTTGTTAGATTTAACAAACATGTCTACATACTAGTTGGTATAAGAAAATAAAGAGGAATTGAACAAAGCTTAATTCTACAATACTATTTCAAACAAGAATTACTTAATTTTATTTGATTTCTTACCTTAGATATTTTTTTTAAACTCTTATTGCTTAAATTTTAACCACAACTACTAAAACTATTGAACTAACTATTAGAAACACAAAAAAAAAAAATGTTTGGATTAGTTTTAGAAACAAATACGAGAGAGAGTGATATTGAGAGAATAAAGTTGAGTTTTTTACAAATAAAAAAAGAAATTAAATTCATAATTGTTATGTTTTTAAAAGATAAAAAAATATTTTTAAAAGACTCATTTTAAATATATAATACTTAAAAAAAATTATTCTACAAAATTTATTAAAGATTAAATTATAAAAGAGAAAAATTTTTTCACACTAGTATACGTCTAAAAATTCTTATATTCGATTTTAATTTTTTTATTTAACTTATATTTAATGGCCAGTGAAATAATAAATTATAACCTGCTAATGTAAGTTAAATAAAAAATTTAGATCAAATATAAATTTTTTTAACTTATATTAGTGTAAAAAAACTTACTCTAATTATAAATATTATAATTTTTAAAGTCTATTATAACATATTATCTTGTTAACTTATTTATGAATTATATAATACACTAATTCACGTTAAATTTAATATTTACTATGCTTTGTCTATTTAAAATAAATGGATATCTTTTATAATTTGTATAGTGCTTGAGAATACAAAGAACGGTTGAATAAAAGCATTTATTTATATATTTAGAGTCTAGCATAACTAACTCTCAACTGTGCGAAAGACAATTCATATCAAAAGATGAGAGTAAAATTAAGATAAAAAATCAGTTTAAACGTATTGATAAAATATTTTAAATTTATTTTCTAAATATTTTATTTTAACATAAATTTTTAAATAAATACTCTTATATAATATTTACATATACATTATTATTATTATTATTATTATATCTTGTAAAATATGTAAAGCAAAATTTAAAACTTCAATTAACTTAATTGTTTATGATTTATTTTTTATTTATTACTTGATATATTACATAATATTAAAATTTATTTAACATAGATGCATCAATGAGACAGAAATTTGGATGAAGAAAAAACTATGTGATATTAATAGATTGAAGAGAAAACTATTTAGGATACATTTTGTTGAACTATAAGTTAAGTAGATATTTAAAAAATTCACTAAGAATAACATAGCTGAAAAAATGGGAAATAACTGATCCATTAAGACTAATGACAGATTACAACTTACAAGTAAAATATTTGGACTTATTCAAACTGACTGAGTTTCCTAAAAATATGCAACATTCAAAGGCTCATAACCGTCTCACTCCTTCACTTCAAGTAAATACTCTGACGTCAGTGACGTGCATACCTTCTTATTTAACCATTCTTTTCTTCTGCACAGCTGCAGACTCAAGACACACAATGACAAACTGTCATATGTTGCTCTCGGTTTCCTCGTTCCTTGGCTTCCCTTGATCTGGGAACAATGAGTCTCTTTCAGCGTAAGTTTACACGTGTGTGTGTTTTTTCGTACGTGCTTATTAATTATTTGCCATTAAGAATCCGATAAACGTCCAAAAAAGATACTTTTACTTTTTTGTAAGTTAAAATATAATTTTTAACATTGAAATGAATTATTTTATTCAACTGTTGTGAATAATACTTGTTAGATTGATGTTTGACCTTGTAATTCAGATCTCTGCGTAACCATTGGAAAGATCCTAAATAAACACTAAAATCATGCATACATAATTCCTTCTTCGTCAACTTAAATAAATATATATCACTCCCTCACATATTTGTGTATGTACACAGGATTGAAATAAAAAATAATTTTTTACAATGTTATTTATTTTTTTCATTTTTATTTTTCTTTATTTAATTAGGTGTGAGCTTATTTCTTATAAAAAAATGTGATCCAACGTAGACATAAGAAAAGAAGAGAGGGAATTAAGAGACATAGTTGACCATATAACAAAAAAAAAAAGATGAAAATTATTAAATTTATCAAAATGATTAAAAGTTAAAATTACTTTTTGGTAGAAATGTATTTTCTCTCTAATAAAATATTATTGTGATTTGAATTTTGCAGGGAGACACATTTCAGAAATATGTAAAGCGGTTTAGAGTACTCATTATTTGTCAAGTACTGCTTGTGGTTATTAGCTAAGCTTGGTATCATAGCTGCAGACAAATCTGAAGGTTCTAATTTGTTTTTCTACTTCTTTCGCCTTGTCCCTTTCACATTCAATTAAAATCATGTAAGTAAATATTATGCCAAGTGAAGTTTTTGGTTTTAAAAAATAATTACTTTTTTTTAAAAGGAAAAACTTTATCATAAATTTGACAATATATATAGACATAAATACAAGTGAATTAACTATACACTTTTATACTCACTAATTTTTATCCAAAATTTGATTGTTGCAGTGATTGGCACAACATTTACGTTGAACATGCTCTTCCACGTTTCGTTATGGGCAGGAGTTCTATTGACTGGGTGCAGCACCCTCTTATTTCTGAGTCTGCAGAGATTTGGGGTAATTTAGCTTTGTGTAATAATTAAAACATATCATATCATTTAAGATATTACAATTTCATAGTAATGTTTAACTTTTTAATATTTTTTTCATTATTTGTCAATTGGAAACAGGTAAGAATTAACAAACACAATTTAAATTTGTCTTATACTCAACTTGGACTTCCAGTCTTACTTTTTATATTTTCATGGAACTGTTACTATTATTAATGTCCACTTTATCACGACTTTCTACTATTATATTTAAATATATTTATGATTTAATATGATATTATGCTTTATCTGTTGAAAATAGATTATTGTCTTTTATTGTTTCTACCATTTGTGCAATTTTAAAGAATAAAAAGAAAAATAGATTTCATAATTAAAAAAAGTTAAGTATAATTTTTTAAAAAAATTAGTAAATCATTTATTTTAAAATTAAGTAGAATTAATTTTAATAATATTAATTTGAACTAATATTATGTTTCAAATTTAACTTTAGCTATAACGAGTTAGTTAACTATGATTCACCTAATTTGGATCGAATAATTATGATTAAAACATATATGACGGTTGGAGAAATTGATTATGTAAGTTAACTTAGTATATATATTCTCCACTACAATGTAGTTAAACTCTAAACGTAAAATTTGAAGATAATAACTTATTTAAATATATTGGGGTGTTTGAACAAGAAAGGAAGTTAGAACTATTGATATTGAACTTAGTTTTTGTAATGACTAATGTTCTTTTAGAGAAATGAGGTACGCAAAGCTTCGTGATTCTGATGTATTAAATAGAATATTCATCTCAAAACGCAACAGTCAAGGAGCCACCCACGATGCTATAATTAATTTAATGTTCTAATACATCGTTCAAAATGAATATTGTTAACTAGTAAATTGATAAACATGTTAAAATTTTATTAGCAAATGCACTCAAGTAAATTAAGTTACATAATTATCTCTTTTCACTACTTAAAATTTTGTTTTTAACAAAATGTAGGCACAATTTGTTCCTTTACTCTGCGTTGGTGTTGTCTAGAAAAGTATTTGTTTATGTGACATCAACATTATTTAAGTTTTAAATTTTAACAAAGTTTTACATACTTTTCAGTGACATCAACGTTAGACACTTAAGAAAAAAGAAAGCCATAAGTGACAAACTTTTAAATTGGAAAAAAAAAATAGTTCAAATTCATCTGCCTACTACCTAGTTGCACATCTAATTTAGCTTTGCTAAGTATACTATGCATAAACTCACAACGTATTTGTTTTATTACGCAGGATGCATGTAGATACTTTCTCATAGAAAGTGGGTTTACACTATTTGTGGCATTTCTTATCTATGTTGCAATGGTCTCTATGTTTGGCAATGTTTGCTCTGCCAGCAACTTTTCTGCCAAAAAATGCTGATAACTGCAACAATCTTACCCTTAACTCTACTTTCTCTCTTCTCAAGGTTCATAATTTGATTCTCATAGTCAAATTATAGTATTAAGTTTAAGGATAATATTTAAGTTCAATTCCTTATATATCTTTTGTATTGTTTTTTTTTTTTAATCAAAATTAGACTACCACTTTGATAATCTACTATAATATTAAATGTTTATTTTTTTTCATTATCAAACTAATACTCTAATTTTAATTAAAAAATAATACTAAAAGTACGTAAAAAAATATATATCTAAATTTGTCCTGAGTTGAATTAACTTAGCACCAAGTTATTTCATAAGATGTTCTTCATTGCTTGTAGAATGTATTGCAAAAGTCAAGCTCAACTATTTATGCCATTGCATTGCTAGCCTCACAACAAAGTTAAGCTATAACTGAACCTGTGCAAGACAATACATCATGTAAGTCATTGAGGAATATCATTTAAAACACTCTTGTTTAATTTGTTTAAATAACAAACATGTTTTCACGAAGGATTTACTGAATTGGGATTATTATTTATTGATGCTATTAGGATTTGTTGGACTTAAGGATGAAAACATGGATTACAAAATTTATGACAAGAAATATTGCCATAACACCTACTCTTATTGTCATCATCGTTGGTGTTGTTGCTGGAGTTGGTTGCCTAATCATCATTGCATTGATTTGTATAATCAAGAATTTGTCATTCTTTCTTTGTTTAATGTACTAAATGAAATTGTTTTGCAAGATGATACTTTCTTTTGAGCTTTAGTTCACTTTAATTTCACTTTTGAATTTTAGTAGCAGCCATAACACAATGTGACCTCACAAAAATTCTATGAATATGAGTTTTTTTTTTATATTTTCTATATATAAAATGTCAATTTAATTTGGCTTACAAGATAATAGATTTTTATATTATAATAGTGGTTGCTAGCCATTATCCTAAAGCAAGGTTAGAGATAGAGACATTGATAACCAAAAATTGAAAAAAAAAAAAAACATAATTTTTGTGTAGATCATTGTTATTAGGGTTTGGATCATCAGTGTCAATGTGTATTACCTCACTTCTACTTTTGTGGGTTTACTAATTCACCACAGTCTATCAAAGTGACAAATGTGTTCATTAAAATTATAGTATTTCCTCTAATGACACTTTATGTTGTTGCAATAATCTACCTATCTTTTAGAAAAATCATTCTAAAGACACTTGTAGAAGCAAAGAATGAACCACATAAAAAAAGGATTTATGAATAATGGGCAGCTAGAGTTAGGTCACAAAGAAAACTTATTTGATATCTCACTACCATAATAAAGGACCTAGTTTATAAATACATCTGAAGGGGTTTAGAACCTTTAGAATACTTTTCTTTTGTCACACATGTTCTTAATGTGTGTTATATAGTACTAATTAGTACTGTGTAACACACAATATGAACTTGTGTCACAAAAGAAGAGAATTCTAAAGGTCTTAAATCCTATCTAATGCATTTGACTATAAACTAAGTCTCCTATTCTAGTAGTGGGATATCAGCTAAGTCTTCTTTGTGACCTAACTCTAACTGCCCATTATTCATACACCCTTTTTTTCATGTGATTCATTCTTTGTTTCTACAAGTGTCTTTATAATGTCTTTTCTGAAGGTTAAGTAGATTATTGCAACAATATAAAGTGTCATTAAAGGAAATACTATGATCCAAATGAACACATTTGCCACTTTGGTAGACTGTTGTGAATTAGTCAACCCACAAAGACAGTGTTGAAGTAATACACATTAATACTGATGATCCCAAATCCTAATAACAATGATCTACACAACAATTATGTCATACTTTTTCTTCAATTTTTAGTTATCAATGTCTCTATCTCTAACCTTGCTCTAAGATAATGGCTAGAAACCACTCTTATGATATAAAAATCTATCATCTTGTAAGCCAAATTAAATTGGCATTTCATATATAGAAAAGATAAAAAGACAACTCCATTTATAGAATTTTTGTGAGGTCACATCGTGGTTCAGTTCCTCCTAAAACAAACAAAAGCTCAAAAAAAAGTGTCATATATATAAGAAAGAATGACAAATTTTTTAGTATATTGCAATGATGATTATTAGGTACCCATTATGTGAATTCCTATGTGATAATGGGTTTGTTAACTCGCAACGTGACTCCTCTTTATTCATTCTCATATTTGGAAGCTTGATTTTATACACACTTGTATATGTCAATGATATTATTATTCATGTAATTCCTCTAGCAAAATTGTTGAGTATATTGGATTAATTTGTCATATCTTCTTTATCAAAGATTTAAAGACTTTTACATATTTTTTTGGTGTCGAAGTAATTCACACTGGTACAAGTTTATTTCTTAGTCACATAAATACATTGTTGACCTCTTTAAGAGAATCAAAATAAATGAAGTCAATTTTGTCCTCACTCCAATGTCAACCAATGCTTCCTTGTGCAAAGATGATAGTTCTCCAATGTCACCTTCTATAGGAGTACAATTGGCAGTCATCCATGACAAGGCCTGACATTGCCTTGTTTGTGAACAAGTTGGCTCGCCTCACTACCACATTCCTAGTAGCATTAAAAAGACTTTTAATATATTTTAAAGGTATCGTCTTTCATGGTTTAATGCTTCAAAAATTAAAATTTTCCTCCCTCATTATATACAATGATGCTGATTAGGCAAGATCATTTCACCTCTACCTCTGCCATCTTGTATACTACGGTTCCAACTTGATCTAGGACCACGAATGAGAGGCGACAATAAGAGTACGTGTTATATCAGCTTTATGATGAAACTCACGTCATGTTAATTAATTGATAAATTTTATAAAACCGACTATACAATGAGGTATGGTATCTTTCTGCAGAATCTACTTATCGTTTTGTTTCGTTTGATGAAAAGGACTCTCAAGCATATTTGTGATAGATAGCCTTCAGCATATGGAATAATTGTTCCACGTAACATATTGAGATTGTATATAACTCTACTATTAACAATCTGATACACAAAATATTGGTGTTCGTTAATTACAAATTAGAAAGAGACAAATTGATTTTTAGCACTTCATAAATTAATAAACAAAATTTCCAATTCTTGGGAAACTGAATCACTTGCTTATTTCTGTTTCATACATTTACCAGATGAACTATCTATACTCCTTAAGACCACTAATTTGTCTTCCATCAATGGTCATATAAATTGCTGCCAATTTTCATCTTCTTTCGTGAGCAAAATCTTTGGTAAGAGTGTATATATATATGGGGAGGGGGATCAAAACTATTACAATTAAGCATTATACAGGAAGTACTAACTTTTTAAATTATGCGTCAACACATTATTGAATAATAGCATCAAATTTTTATAATTATATTACTTCATATTTAAATTCATTTATGCGTAAAAAATATCTAATATTATTAAAACTTAGAACCTACTTTCTCCTACGGTTAAATTATAAAATTAAGAATTGTTCACATTTTGACGTATTATACGTATAAATTATTTTACATTATCATTTAAACTTATATTATTTATCTTATGCAATGAATTTTTACTATGATTAACAACTATATGAGATATTTAATTCATTCAATAATACAACAGTACACTATTGAAAGAGTAAAATTGTTTTATAAACACTAAGGTTTATCAAATATTAAATTCAAAATTAATTTCATATAAAACATAATACTCAAATAACTTTGCGATCGCTGTTGTAAGGCTCTACCCCAAAACAGAGTATGATGCAAGAGAGAAAACGAGCATGCAACAAATTTGGTGAATTTTTAATTTAAAATATTGTATTTAGTAAATTTTAAACTTTTGCATTGTTTGGAAAATTGGCTCATATAAAATTTAGTTTGTGCTAACGCAAACTTGGTAGATATGTAAATGTACGATAGAGTAAATAAATATAGACGTAATTCATTAATTAAGTTCTTAATTTCATCGGTAGTATATGATTCTTAAAATTATACTTTAGACAAAGGTGTCGAAATTAGAGTCATCCGCAGTTAAAAAAATAATAGTAAACGATCCTACTCTCAAATAATTTTTATATAGTAATTAATATATATATATATATATATATATGGATAAGATTCATTGACACACATGTGTAAGTCCGAAAGATTTATACTAAATTTTAACCATACAAATCAATAATTTAACGATTAAAAAGATATATTTTTCTACGTGTTTGTAATTTATTACTTTAGTTAAATAAAAAGTAACTTTTTAACTGTTAGATTATTTATTTGTACTATTAAAATTTAGTATAAATCTAAAAAGATTTACATCTAATGTCAATAAATACTAACTAATATATATTATAACTAGTCAAAGAACTGTACTCCATGCAATTTTGTTTAAAATTATAGAAAATCTTTGCCTGTTCCTTGAATATATTTAATACATTTTTTCTTATTACACGTAATAGATATATAAATTAGTTCTTTCATCAAATTAAGTTTTTTGAGGAATGATTTTTGGGTATACCTATTGCCTTACTTATATGTATATTATCATTCATTTTTATGTGATTTTTGTATAAAAACATTTTTTATTATAACTATGTTAATAATAAAAATATTTTCCATAATTTTTTAAAATTAAAGTAACAATATGATTATGCATGTGATAATAATAAATACTCTCATAATTTTTAATATAATATTGATTCTTCTTCCGCATGTTATTAGTGCCAATGTAATATAAGAGACCTTGCATTATAATGTGATAGGAAATTGAATTATAGACTACTTTTTTTAAAGAGAATTTTCCTAAGACCTGTTCCTCGGAACTGGGTTTGGCCTGGGCAACCAATAACTCTAATTGTTGGACATAATCTTCGACAGTACCCCGCCCATTCTCACCATATCTCTTCATCAAAGCTCCCGAAAAATCCTCCCAAGATTGGTTCTTGGCATTGTCACGCCAATATTGGAACCAATGGCAGGCGCGACCTTCCATACTGATAAAAGCAACGCGCAGCCGCTTCGACGATTTAACATTTTGCCCTTCATAGAATTATAATATTTAGCAAACAGGACATGTTATTCCATGTTTTTGAATCATTAAAATGTTAAAAAATAAATTAATAACACAAAAATATATATATATATATATATATAATTTGAGTATATACTTTAATTTAAAAATTTGTATTGTAAAAATTTTAAAATAATCCTAAATTATACATAAATCTTTTATAATTTACTTAAAAATTAAAGGCCACGTAAGTCAAATATCAGTATTATAAAATATTATATAATAAAAATAATTTTAAGATATTAAAAATTTAGTTATTTAATTAATAAAGTCAGAAATAAAATTTTAATTTTAAATTACTAAATTAATTGTTTAAATAATTAAAAAGAAGAAGAATTTAAAAAAATAAAAAATATATTTAAGTTAATCAGTAGTAATAATTATTTAATAAAATAAAATAAAAATATAATTTAATTTTAAAATAAATTTATATTTCATTAAAATCTAAAATAACGTTGATAAACAAAAGCTATAAAGTATATAGATAAATATGTTATACATTAATATTATAGATTGCATTTGTATGATTTTAACTTAGTAAATTATTTGTTGATATTTAAAAAAAATATCTAAAGAAATATATTTGATTAATTAAAGTTGAAAATATGATTTAGTTAAAGATAAACTTGCATTATTTTATAATTAAAGAAAAAAATATTTAAAAGAATATATTTTTATTAATAAAATAATTATTATATAATTAATTAATTTTAAAAATAAAATTTAATTTTTAAATATATTAATAGTATATTTAAGATAATATTAGTACACATAAATTTTGATAATTTATAATGCATAAAAGTAAAATTACTACACATTAACATTGTAAACGGTGAAATTAATATAATAAATTTAACTTAATTTAATGAATTGATTAACAAGTTGATAACTAAAGAAAACATATTAATATAATATATTTATAATTAATTAATAAAATAATTACGTAGTTAATTAAAGTTAGAATATGATAATTTTTTTAAAAGATAAGTTTATTTTTCATGAAATCTAAATAACATAGATTCATTGAAGAGAGAGAGATGGAAAGCAAGTGTTGGATTTGAACCAAAATGGCCAAAGAAATTATTATTCATGGCATTTTTGTTAAGCTTGAGGCTTCAATGCACCAATGATGGCGTGGATTTGCAATAGAGATGACGTTTACCATGGTTAGGGATTTTTTAACAATAGTGGTTGTTGGAGTAAGGTGGTTAGTTAACCATCTTTGCTTCATTTTTATTGTTCTTATTTTTGCTCTTCCAGTCTTTATTTTACCTCTCTTATTTGTTTTTCTTTTTTTCTTTTCAAATCTTGTTCTTTAATTTTTCTTTCAATCTTAGTTCCCTCCCTTGATGATGCTCTATTTTTCTTTCTCTTACATGCCAAAATAATTTTCGTTCCCAAACCAGAGGACAAACTCATTCTAATAAATTTTCATTTTTGTGTGCAAAGTTTGTTGCCTAATTTTGGTTTTATTCATTCATGATGTTTGGGTTTTCTTTTTAGAAGTCGTTTAACCACATTTGATAAGATGTGTTCTTATTATTCTTTAAACTTAGTTGTTTTTTTCTTTTTTTTCCTTTTGGTGAAATAGGATTAGACAATGGTATAAAAAATTAAAAAGAAAATCATGCAAAATTGAGTATTCACAAGCCCTATGAGTGTGTTTTTTTGGCGCAAACCTCTAGTTGAGAATATTTGGTCCGGTGCTCTCTTGTCCCTACTTAGTCTTGAGACTATCTAATTGATGGAGCTGGTTGCGGCAATATACATTACCTTAGGCAGGCCAGTAAAACTTCCAATGGTTAGGATTGTATACACGCTTTTCTTTGAAGGCTGAATTTTTTTTGTGAAGATGAAAGAGAGTGGAATCATCTGTCTGTGAAGATGAAAAGGAAGACCCTTTTGAAGACTCTTAATTCTTCTTGTATACTGCTATCGTAGAACTCCACCGACAGTGTGGTAGAGTAGCTAGATTACTATGTTTTCATTTGTAGTTATAATAAATTATTTGTTGTGAACTTATTTTTGTCATTTACTTTCTTGTCCAAACAAATATTGGATCTTTATGGCTTATGTTGGGATTATTGTAACCAAATTTGTGTATTTATCTTAATTAATCATGTTTCTTAAAAATCATGAATGAGAAATGATATAGAATAGAACTTGACTTACTTAATATATAGGTGAATCTATTTAGATCTATTAAATTGGTAAGTGCCACCTTAACATAACCAACTAATTGAGTAGATTATACCGATTTGTTAATGTACGATGAATATGGATGGAATAAAGATTTTGAGTAAGTGAATCTATGTAAGTTCATTTGTGTGATTGAACGTAACGTTCAAGTTAATTGAATAATTTAAATCAAATTAAATAGTGTTTTGGTGTGGAATTTTTTTTATGTATTATATGATGTGAGTCTGCTGTCACAAAATATTTATGATAACTTTTATTTCTTTTTCATGTAAAAATTAAAAGAATTGTGCATACCAAGTTATTGGAAAAATGTTGTAAAAATGAAAAAAAAATAGACCCATTCTACATCCTAAATGTTGTGAGTTAGAATGTGAATAACAATATTAATAAACATCCATTATTTTATCAAGTAGGACACCATACCTATTGTAGATATTAAAACCTGATATATCTTTGCAACAATGTTAAGTGAAATTTAGATAAGTAAGATTGATTTTCCTATTTGTCTTGTGTTTGTTGTGTAATTGCTATCAAATTGAGTGTTTATTCAGAACTAATGAGTAGAACCCTATCATTGTGACGAAACTTAAAATAAATTTAGTATTAATTTTTAAATTTTATTAAACTCAATCTTTAATATTGACGAGCAGTTAATAATAATAAAATTTTATTAACAAAATATTTATTATAATTTTTTACTTTTATTTTTTTATAATTTTTTTTATTTTTAATACTTAAACTCAAATTTAAAAGTTAAAATTAACAAAATCTTTAATTCTAAGAATAATTTGTGCTAAAATTTATTTTAACAATGTATGCTCTTATTAATTATTTTTAAAATTAATAATCAATCAATTTCATTGGGTGTGTATTGTGATTTCTTTTTATTTCGGCGGGAGGCAAACCCCGCGAAGGCAAATTAGGGCGCGAAGAGGCTTTACTTTATAATTATAATTCACATTACACAGTGAATGAAGGGAATAGCTTTTGCATAGATGGCTTATTCACCGAGTCGAAGAAGGACTCATGCTCCCAAATCGTGGAAAAGCCTGAACGACGACGTCTCGTGCGAGGAATGTGGGTCGGGAGATTTTCCTGCGAAGTTGCTTCTCTGCGACAAATGCGACAAAGGGTTCCACCTCTTCTGCCTCAGACCCATTCTTCCCTCTGTCCCCAAAGGGTCTTGGTTCTGTTCCTATTGCTCCCACAAGCCCAAGTGTATTCCCCCTTTCACTCTTTTCCATTTCTCAACTTCATTCTCTTTCTTATTATTAACCCTCTCCCAATTTGCAGCTTTTCCTCTCGTCCAGACCAAAATCATTGACTTCTTCCGAATTCGACGCTCCTCGGATGCTCCTCAGATATCCAATCATGGTAAGTTGAATCCCTTATAATTGAAGGTGAATTGGCTATTGAGTGATAGAAATGGATGTGGGAATTCAAATGCATGTGGTTTCAGAATCGCGGAAGAAGCGAAAACGTGGTGGTAGCTTAGTGGTGTCGAAGAAGAAGAGGAAGCTGCTTCCTTTCACACCGAGTGAGGATTCCAAACGGAGATTGGAACAGATGGCATCGCTGGCAACGGCGCTCACTGCAACTAAAACGGAATTCAGCAACGATCTTACTTATATGCCTGGAATGGCTCCGAGGTCTGCTAATTCTCCTGCTCTCGAGCATGGTGGAATGCAGGTATTTAATTAATTAATCCATTCTTGTTTTTGTCAATTCCATAAACTATTTGTGAAGAATTGTTCACAGCAAAGTTTATTTTATAATCAGAACACTTTTTGTGTTTTTCTCTAATTAAAATTGGATTTATGGGTGGACCGCAAATGTCCATATTATTGTACTTAAGAAACTGCATACGACTTCTGTTCTTATAATCAACCCTTCGAACTATAGTTAGTCAAATTATGAGAATTATTTGAAATAAGGGAAAGTGAATGAACAGAGGTATGATTTTGACTTCATTACCAGTAGTTAAATTGAGTTTCTCCCCTTTGTCAACCCGGGATAACAATATAATGCACCATTTTTTCTTCTCACTGCACTTAATTATTATAGGCTCAAACATTCGGTTTCTGACTTGCATAAAATCACAACTTTTATTCTCTTTCTCATTAAAGGATCACCAAAATGTGAATGTTTAGGTAGAGAAAGCAGGGTCAAAACATGAAAGCATATTAGAGAGAAAAATAGCCTCTGTTTTTGCGCTTTTGTTTTGTTATCTTGGAACCCAGAAGCAAAACATCTTAGGTTCCCACACTTATGTTTAATGTAGGACTTTGGTTCAACGGTATATTATAGTACTAATGGTTGATGCTTAAGAACGAAGATAAACCAAATTGGCTACAGTGTACAACGTAAATCGAATGACTCGAATCCAGTGTGAAATTATCATCGTTAGTAAATACAATGCTTCATTTTATTTTCAAATGCATTCTCCTTTTGATCTATAGTTTATTCTTCTGCACTGGTCATCATTTGGTTGTGCAATGCATCCCACTTTATCTTGTTGCCGGCGCACACAGCTTTACAAGAATTAATTTATTTCACAATTCCCAAGCCTTTTATAGAATGGTGCAACGGAAAAATAAGAATGTGCCATGTGCATTTAGCATCAGAGGGAATTTCTTCTTTCTCTTCTCTTTATCCATCTAAATTGACACAGGTCTTGTCGAAAGAAGACACGGAGACCTTAAACTTATGCAGAAGTATGATGGAAAAAGGAGCATGGCCACCCCTCATGGTTGTTTATGATCCTCTAGAAGGGTATGTATATGCAGCTGCATAAATTGGCATTGTTTTTCTCTCCGTTTGCATTGAGAAGAGGTTGAGTTTTGATTTTCTCTTTCTGCAGGTTTACTGTAGAAGCAGATAGATTCATAAAAGATTTGACAATAATAACAGAATACGTTGGAGATGTAGACTTTTTAAAGAATAGGGAAAATGATGATGGAGATAGCATAATGACACTTCTTTCAGCTTCTGATCCTTCACGAACGCTTGTTATCTGTCCAGATAAACGTAGCAACATAGCACGTTTCATTAACGGCATCAATAATCACACGCCGTAAGTTTCTTCCTTTTCAAACAATTTCTTTTCCATTGAAGTAACTAGGTTGTTTGATGAAGCCTCTTGTTTTTGGTGTAGAGAAGGGAAAAAGAAGCAGAACTTAAAATGCGTGAGGTTTGACGTGGGAGGTGAATGTCGGGTTCTTTTAATCGCTAATAGAGATATTACGAAGGGGGAAAGGTTGTACTATGATTACAATGGATACGAACACGAATATCCAACCCAACATTTTGTCTAAATGTTTCCACTTTCCATTGAATATAAACAAATAACCTTCCCAGGGAATTGTGAATTTTTCCTCTGCATAGTTGATCCCACATGTTACATGTCATTCTGGTGTCGCACATGTATCATGTTGGATGGATACTTTGCTTATGTCCTCGATTTAATCGTTCTTTTTTAATTCTTTTTGGATTATATTAATTGTGAATTTTTAAAAAATCATTATCTACCTCACTTTCCTTTATTGCCTAGACCTAACTCAAGTTAAAATGATACATTACTTCTGAATTATTTGTTTTATAGATGTATACAAATGTGACAAATGCACTAATTATTTTAACGAATGTAGAAAGATATTGTTTTATAAAGCTTGAACCAATTTATCAATAATACTTCTTTGAATCTTTTATTAAGCTAAAAAGAAAATAAGATTGTATCATTTACTATCAAAAGCTATCTAAAATGTATTTAACAAGAGATTAATTTTTTTTGCAATTTTAGTTGTACTCAATAAAATTTATTTATTGTAACTTTAGTTTTAAAAATAGGTAGAATGATTGATTAAGGAGACTTTATATTTTATTAGTAATATTCTAATATTGTTAGTGAAGAGAAAGGAGTTTATTTTATTTGTAATATTTTAATACCGTAACTTCGGTCATACACGACCATACTGAGTTTGTGTTTGTCGCATAGAAAGTAAAAAAAAGAGAATTTTAAGATAAAGAGCAATTGTTAGGGTTTCTAAGCATGCAGATAGACTAAAATAAACAGGAATTTAGGGTTTTAGAGATTTTAGGAGTTCTTCAGAGAGAAATGGTGTGCATAACCCTTCTTCGAGCATTTCCTGTAATACCTTAAATTTTCAACCTTGATTTCTTAAAAAATGTGAATTATTAGTCCAGGTCAACATACATCTTTAGCCATATAATTGATTTAATTTTGCTTGAAATATTGAGAAATTTTTCAAAATTTAGTAAATTATTTTTTTTGTCATCTTTCTTCTAGCAATATTAATTTTAATATTCACTTCAAATGTGTGTACTTAAGCACACTGTGCAAATAGATAACCACTAGAGACTTTTTTCTATAGGTGTAAAACAAATTTTGTTTATTTTTGTGTTATCACCTCCCTGAATAATTGCTGGCTGAAAATATACTTAAACATTTTACTCAAGGTATGAATTGGTTTAATTACTTTCAATACCCTACAATGAAGTGTGTGGAAGGAAACTCACCTCACTTATTGTTAGAACTTTTAAGAAAATAAAAGTATATATATATATATATATATATATATATATATATATATCCCACTTCAACCAGGGATCTTCTTCTGTGTCTCCACCAGTAGAAGAATGCACTATCATTAACATAATCCTACAACAAGAAGAAGCAACTCATAATATTAGGTGAAAATTGACTGGACAATTGCTTTTATTAAAACCTCCCTTCCAGCACATGATAGTGATTTTTCTTTCTATCCTTTGACTTTGTCTCTAACAAATGAGAAAACTTAGGTAAATCCAATTAGTTCCCAAAACTTTTTATTGCCTTCATCTTTTGAAGCTCTTTAGTTGTTTAATTTTGATTGTAGGAATATTTTGATTGCGGATCAAATTACGATCTTATAGTAATTAGAAAAATTCATTTTTTTTCTTAATCATTGGAGAGAAACTAAAAGAAAAAGGAATAGTTGGAGAAAATCTCAAGAGATCAAAACTATAAAGAGAACACATTATGATTATAAATATGGGTAAGTTCTCTCAATGTTATTAATGTGTGTGAAAATTATAATGTGAGTGAGAACCATAAAAATTAAGATAAAAGAACAATAGTAAATATTCAGAGATAGAAATTATGAAAAATTTAACAATTGAGTTGGAGAACACCTCATGATTATAAATATGGGTAAGTTCTCTCAATGTTATTAATGTGTGTGAGAATCATAATGTGGGTGAGAACCATGAAAATTAAGATCAAAGAATAATAATAAATAATTAGAGATAGAAATTATGAAAAGTTTAACAGTTGGTATCAGAGCTTTGGGTTATAAATTTTGTGATTCTCCTTAGAAGATTAGTTCTCCATGAAAGTTTTCCCCTAATTGTATGAACCTTAGGAAGAAAATTATGAAGATTAGGGTTAGTCATGATTATTGTAAGATTGGTGCGTGTTATTTTATAATCATACGATAGTTTGAGATTCAATTAACATAAACCCTAAAGTTTTAGACAATGTAAACATTTGTTTGCAAATCCATAAAATAATGATGATGATGACAGTTTGCAAAATCTAAACTGCATGCATGCCCGTGCTTATTTGCACATTTTAGGTATGCGCAACCATGCTTGAAAGATAGCACAATTGTGCTTAAGTTTGACACAATCGTGTTTGAACACAATCGTGGATAATAGGAAGCGGGACCATGCATTATGGGTAGCAGGACTGTGCATAAGGGATAGCATGACCGTTCTTCATGGAAAATTGCATAACAAATTTCATAAAATTTAAAATTCAATTTAGAATTATATTGGAGAAGTTTTAATCACCAAAGTGATTAAATCTACAAGTTTATTAATTTTAAAATTTATGGTCATAATGAATGATTCACAATTTAATGCTTGATTGTATGGTAGTTTGTTAGTCACCGAAGTGGCTTGACTTTAAAAGGTTATTCAAGCATCTAAGTGTGTATTATAAATTGTTTAAATTTGTATGATGCTTGTTAGAAAAATTCAGAGGAATACTAACTAGCAAGTGTACTAAGTAGTTGTAGTAAGTAATAAAATTTTGAAAATCAATATGAGTTCCAAGTATCATTCACAAGGATCTTATTTTCAAATACCACTTCACAATTTAATAATTAGTTGAGCCATACAATTTATTTGGAATATTTGTAACATGTAAAAGTAAGAAATAAGAACAATAAAATGTAACAAACTTGCTGTAAAAACAGAGTATGAATTTTGTATTAAAAATACTATATGAAAAATTGTTAGGAATCACTTCACCAGATTTTCAATTGCAATATAATCATGTTCTGGACTCTTGAAAATTTTAATTGATTGATAATCAATTTCACTTCTTTAACCAAAGCTCCCTAATTCCTTAGGTGAAATTCAATACTGCATTAAGTTCTGGAAATTATAGGATTACTAGATCATGATACTTATTCCTAAGATCTTAATAACCTAGGCATATGATTCAGATATGAGAAATAAACTCAATTTCCATTGATGAAGATTCCTCTAAGTTCAATTGAATGAAGAATTAGTTTACAAATGCATTAAGAACAAAATCACATACTTAATTCAATTAAAATCTTAAGATCCAAATCCAAAATTACATCACAATATCAAATCTGGATCCATAGATCTCTAACCAAAAAGGTTTAGAACAACATTACAATGGAAGAAGGAGAAGTAAGAGAAGAAGAAGACAAAGAGCAGAAGAACATCTTCCAAGACCCAATTTTCACCCTGATTCCTCTAGCAATGAAGCTTGAAAGTTGCTCTCAATCTCTTTCTCTGACTTCCCTTGGAAGTTAAAATAGTTACAAAGTGAAAAATCATAAAAATGAATAAAAGTCCCTTTTTTTGAACCTCTAACTTCTATTTATAATGTTTTTCCCGCCTTTTTCACTTCCACACATTATCTTTGAGAATTATAGCATAAAAGGTCTTCTAGAAGCTTTTACAACTGAATTAGGAACTCAAATCATTCAAAGTCGACACTTAGAAGTAATTTTCAAAATTCTGTTACTTTTTCGTGGACACTTTAAGTGGTAAGAGTGTCCACGCACAAGTGTTCTGTATAGAAAAGCCTCACAAGTAGTTACTCTCAACGCATAGAGTGGACACGCGCTTACTGCGTAATTGAATTAGCCTTGGGCGTGGCTACTCTGAACGCTTGGAGTGGACACGTGCTTATTGAGTAGCTACTCTGAACCCTTAGAGTGGACACATACTTACTACGTAGCTACTCTAAGCGCTTGGAGTGGACATGCGCAAGGTTTTTCAGGCTCTCTGCTGCTGAAGTGTTCACTTTCACCACTTAGAGTTGCTACTCTCTTGGTCTTTATGGATTTTCTTCTTCAAAGTATTAACTCTATGTACTCAAAGTGGTTACGCCTCACACATAACACTTGATTCTTCATCTTTTAAGCTCAATTCCTCTACTTTCTTCACTTCAATCTTCAACTCAAACATCTTCAGCTCAAGCTTCTGTACAAAATTAAGTCTTTTTAAGCAAAATTATCCAGAATTGGAATAAAATCTAAAATTCCAAACTATTTATACAATTATGAATATTAATGCAATTTTTATGATATTTTCAAGTTTATTTACTATTTAACTCCTTATTTACTAACAAAAACTAAGCTAAAAATGTAGTAAAATGTGGATTTATTAATGCTATTAAGTTATATAAGATTTAGGATGAACAATTTAGATCATTAGTTATAATTCTAGGAGGTCACCCAAAGGTAGATAATTGCTTATGATTACTAACATTAAAGAGGGACATGTAGGCACTTGATAAGGTGTTTGTATATTCAAAGATAACATGCATATTGGTTTGAGTGTGACTGATTGTCTATTAAAGTATATTTGTTTTAGCATCATTATAGATTAAATTATGAATTTAGGTACTACCCAAAGGTGAACTTAAATGCATAATTGATTTTAGTTATTGTTTGAATGCATTAAGTTTATTCAAAGCATCAGTATTTAAGCGTGTATTATATATTGCAGTCTCTATAAACATGTTTGGTTTGGGCAGTATAGTCAAGTTCAATGGACTAAACTATAAGGATTGGTCTAAGCAAGTTAAATTTCAGCTAGGTGTTATGGATTTGGACATCAGCCATTACTAAGACATGTACGAATGATGAAAAGACTTTTTATGAGACTTGAGAATGGTCTAAAATGCTAAGGATAACTATAGTTGAAAATGTGAAGCCATTGATAAATCCATGTTTTATTGATATTTTAGTTAGCTTTCTAGCAAACTTTTAACAAGAAAAATAGAGTTAGAAAGGTTTGAATTCCATAAAATGTCAATTATTGTAAATAAATTCAATTTCCTTAAAATGATTCAATTTGTGTAGATTTCATAGGTCTTTTTTGTAATTTTATTGATTAAAATAAATGTGTAGGAAATTTTGAGTAAAGATTCATGAGATTAAAGCTTTTAGAAGAAGAACTGGATGAAAGTGATCACTTTTCCCTCATAAAGTAACAACTCCAGAGGATTGTGGTGTCAAAGTATTGGTAGTGATAACTTTTTGAGCCTTCTTGAAGAGTTGAACTATACGTCAACACTATTTGTGTCAATAGTGATCACTCTAAAAAGCTTTTCACTGAGTATAGTTGTGCGTTGACACTATCTGCACTAATAGTGAGTGTTCCAGAGCACCTTTCATAGAGTAAGGATATGCGTCATCACTTTCAATGCACAAAGTGATAATGCGCAGGTTTGTTATGCTGGATAAGGCTAGGGTCGCTCCTTTCACTGCCTAAAGTGTCAACGTGCAACCTTTTTTTTTAGAATTACACCTCTGTGTGATCACTTTACCCTTGGAAAGTGATTGTTCTAGACTCGAAGCTTTGCAAAAAGTCCTCTACGTTATCACTTTTATCACCTAAAGTGATAACGCTAAGAAGGCACGAAATAAAATATAAATAGATCTTCTACCAGAATTTTGAGATATTTTTACCATTTTCTTATAATTTCTATTTTCTAAACTTTTAAAGAACTAGAAAGAGAGCTCTAGGGCAATTGTCAAGGCTCAATATTAGGGTTCTCATTTCTTTTCATCTCTCTTCTTTATTTTTTTTTTGGTTTTGGATTATAGTTTTCTTTGTAATTCTGGATTCTATTCCTATGGAAGGCTAAGGATCAAAGATTGGTTCCTAGTATAATTCACATTGGTTCTTGAAGTTTGGGATACATTGTTAATTCAAATTTCTTCTTTGCACATGTTTTATCTTCCTTAATTTCTTGAAATCTAAGTTTGGATATGAATAAGGGTTGTTTGCTTAATTCAATTCATATTCTCTTCTTAACAAAGGATTCATAATTCAATTTGCTTAATTCTAAATTAGATTCAAAGTTTGCTTAATTCCAAGAATTAGAGATTAGGATTCATGCAAGTTACTTAATCTTGCATGTGATATTAAGAGTTAATTGTAGCTTGTTCTGATTAATTCAAATATGTGAGGGAATTATGATTTATTTCTTATTAACTAATGATTGAATAAACCTTTGATGAACTAGGGACTGATCTAATTTATTAAATCGCTTTTCTAATACTATGCTAGAAATTGACTTTTGGAACGCCAACTTATATAGTGGTTCGTAAAAACCGCTTTGTATAAAACAAAAAGAGAGCAGTTCTGCCCTAAGTGCTCTCAAAAGTGCACTTAAGAGAGCGGTTAGCGCGGAACCGCTCTCCAAAGTATACTTTTGAGAGCGATTCCCCGAGAACCGCTCTCTAAAGTGTCTTTGGAGAGCGAGTGATAAATAACCACTCTCTAAAGTGCACTTAGGGAGCGATTGTTAAATAAACGCTCTCATAAGTGCAACACTTTTGAGAGCGGTTTGTTAGGAACCGCTCTTCTTATATGTACTTCTGAGAACGTTTCCTGCTGAACCACTATCTAAAGTGCACTTGGAGAGCGATTGTTAAATAACTGCTCTCCAAAGTGCACTTCTGAGAACGGTTCCACGTGTCAACCGCTCTTAGAAGTGCATTTTGGAGAGCAGTTCCGTGCTAACCGCTCTATGTAATACTTAATTTAATTTCTAAAAGAAATTAATTTTATAATAAATGAGAATAATAAAATTTCATTCAACGGTTCCCAATATATGGTTTCAATAAAGTATTTCAAAATAAGGGAGGGTTATAAATTTGCATCAAAATAAATGTAATTTCATAAGTCTTATAGCAATTTCATCCCTCCTGTTCACTGAGTTTGATGTTGATCATCTTGGTCACCTAAAAAATAAATGTAAAAGTAAGTACTCTACACTATCATACACAAGCACAGCGACTCACCTCGCATGTTTCACACATTTACTAACATAATTCAAATCATGCATCAATAAACACGAAGTAATACCTTTCAACATTCCACTTTAATTCATATACAGGTGCGCTTACTGCACCATCAAACAATCCACACACATATGCGCTCACTGCACATAGCCATGCTTACTGTGGTACTGTGATCACAGATTCTTGATGCCTTCAATCTCAAGGACTTACTCAATTTCACATCATGGATGGTCGTCGATTAGCCTCCGCCTCATGGATACAATGTGTGCAGTCATAAGAAGGTGTTAGTCAAAGGTTGAGTCAAGAGAAAAGTGTGTGGCCTCTAGTGCACCCACGCTCATTGTTGGTGTCACCACCACCCTCTCTTCCCCATGGTATTTCTATGGCCCCCATCTTCCACACTTCCAGTGTATTGTTGTAACTATTTATAGCTTCCAACATTTCAAACACAACCACAATCAAAATCACATGCCATTCACACATATTCACCCACATTTTTAATCGTATCATCGTATTCATTCTCACCCAATGGCATATTCACACATATCAACCACATTGTACTCAAACACACAAATTCTATTGATAAATGCTTTATATACTTGATCTTACATTGTAATTCATGAAGAATCATTGAGAGTTTTAAGCTTTTCATTGAGAGAATTTACTATTATTAATTTCATTTTTTGTTATATTTCAGGAAAAAGGATCAAGTAGTGAAAGCTTTAAAGATGTTGGGAATTGAAGAAAGAAAGGAACTAGAGATATACACGAGCAGATACACGCCCATGTATATGAGCATGTATCTCACTGGATGCAAAAGTCAAGCACATAATCAAGCCAGAGATATACACGGGCAAGTACACACCCGTGTATATGAACATGTATATCACTGGTGTCGTCAATTGAAAGACATCATCTGAACCAGAGATGTACACGGCCAAAGTATATGGTCGTGTACATGAGCGTGTACTTTTTAGAAAAGCTTTGAAGGGTGTCTATTAGAAAATAGAGATGTACACGGCCATGTACTTGGCCGTGTACTTTCATGTATGTCAGAATTTAAACTTCTGCGAGAAAATAAGCCCTAGGATGATTCCTATAGAAGGGAAACTTGACACAGAATTAGGGGACACTGTTTTGAGGAGAAGAAAGACTCAGAGATGGATGGAGGATGGGATCAAGCACTTTTATTCAGCTCTTTTGTAATTTTAGTTTGAAGATGTTTTTGTTCTAATTTTCTTTTGAGTATCTAATCGTAATGAATCCTAATTGACCAAATTTTTTGGAATTCTTCTAATGCTATTTTATATTCTTTTCTTTTGGGTTTAATTGAGTAGTATCAATTGTCTTCCATCTTGTTTTCTTGTTTGAATTCAAGTAAAATTCCTGCATGAAATTAACATTGCTCAATTAAAAGGACTTGAATGTATTTCTAGAGATAGAAAGATGTAAGTTTTCTGTATTAGGATTAACCCTAATTATGGAATTCATAATGAACTTAATGCAACCTAGGGATATTAATTAAGGAAGAGATTCCGATTGATCAACCGAGGGTTAGGAATCATTATCCTTGAGAAATGTATTGATTTAATTCAGAATTTCCTGCAGCGATAAGGGTTTGGAACTAAGTAGTTGAAGAAGAATTTAAGTTATTTGGATACTTAGAAGGATTTACAGTCTAGATACTTGCCTTTTCTCCTTGAATACTTTTAGTCATACGTTTCTATAATTTATTATGATAAGAAATCTGTTCCTTTTAATTTATTATTCTTCTATTTTTAGTAATTTTATCAATAAAAATTTATTTCTCATATTCATTAACAATTGCGTAATTAAGGAAGTAATTCTTAATAACAGTCCCTGTGGATACAACACTTGGTACTCTATTTTTCATAATATTACTCTAACAATGGGTACACTTGCCCAGTAATCGGTTTTTACACACCATCTATCACCATCCTATTGCAAATAAAGTCATTTCATCACACACAACATTCACTATCCATCACAAAAAGTTCCACACAAAATTTCCATCACTCCCTATTACAATCAACTCATTTTCATCTAAACACACATATTTCTACATTCTATCTCAATCATATTTCAATACAAAGCAATATGAATGAATTCTAAGCACAAGGAGATAGGGTAGAGTCCCCCGTTACCTTGAATTGAAGACCTAACATGAAATAATGGTAGAAAACATTTTTTACAAGGTGCTTCGTCCTAAATACATAGAAAATCTCCATGAGAATTCGAGAAAATAAAGAAAGGGACGAAAAATTAAAACCCTAGCTCTTAGAGCTTACCTCCAAATGCTCTAAACATAATTCCAACCTTTAATCTAACGTCTAAACAACTTTGGAGGCAATTCAATCGATGAAAGTGGGTTGAGGATAGAGAGAATTGAAAGAGAATTCGAAATAAGAAGTGAGAAATGAGTTTCCCAAAACCTAAACCCCTTAAATACCCTAGGATTCGTGATACTTTCGCTATAGCGAGGCACTCTCACTATAGCAAAATATCAGACTAAACTGCACTCTAATTTCTGCATAATCTCGCTACAGCGAGATCCTCTCGCTACTAGACTACACCCCAAAAATGTACCTCCTTTGTTGCTCAGCTCCTCGCTACAACGAGAGCGCAACAGATGCACACCCCTCACCTAGGTGATGAACGATTACTTTTCTCATTTGCAAAAGATTTGTCGTCAACCTTCATCAAAATATGCAGAAAAATTTATGTAGTCTAGGATGCAAGCCTAGGTTGTCTCCAACGACTTTGGTTTGTAACATACATTGAACATGTTGTAAACATTTACTACAAAAGCAATTAAAACAAGGAGGTTTTGTGTAATTCCAATTTAGTGTAAAGGCAAGTGATGAAATTAATGAATCCAATCAATGAAATGAGCAATTCTTAGTTTGTTCATGTAATTCTATCCCTATCCCTCTCAAGATTCAATACTTTTCCTATTCCTTTGAATTAGGGTAACTCAAAAAGCAAGAATTAACCTTAACGTCCCATACAAATTAAGCAATCTTCATGGGCTCCAACTCTTTTCCCCAAGTTTAAGCAACCTTAGAAACTAACTTAGGATTAAGCAAACTAAGCTAAGAATTTCATTAAAATGAATTAGAGTTAATTAAGCAATGTCCCCCTCATTCAACCATTAATTCAATTCAAAGAGTTGAGAAATATAAATTCATCAAGAAAAGGGAATTATATTGACATTCATACCCAAGAATTCAAGAATCCATGAACTCACTAAGGATTACAAGAAAGTTTAGCCCTCTATAAGGCTGGGTTCTTACAAATTCAAGATGAAAACAAGAAAAATTCAACATCATCAATGCAAGAATTAAAGGAAAATGAAGAGAAATTGTAAATCAAACCCTAAGATTGGCCTTGACTGTCACCCAAGGATACTAAGCTCTACAAAATGCTCCCCAAAGTGGCAAAAGAATCTAAAGTTATGTAAAAAGCTCCGTACCCTAATTTCTTAAATACTATTTATAGTGCAAATTTTTTTGCCCAAAGTAACTACTATGGTCTCATAGTGATGATGCGTAATGCTCTATAGTAGTTACTCTCGCTCCATATTGTTTATGCGCAAGTCCTATGATTTGGGCCTCTCTGGAGTTATCACTTTGGTTTGATAGTGATAACACGCAGTGCTCCATAGTAGTTACTCTTGCTCTATAGTGTTTATGCACAAGTCCTGTGTTTTTGGCCTCTCTTGAGTTGTCACTTGGTATCAGAGTGATAACTTTGGCTACTCTAGAGTGTCTACTATGGTCCCAAAGTAAGCACGCGCAACACTTCTTCAAAATGAGTATCTGTAGTTGTCACTATGGGTTCATAATGATCACTTTAGTCTACCTTTTTTTAGACTTAGCTTGCTGTAGTGTTCACTATAGGATCCAAAGTGATCACTTTCATCTCAAACTTTCTCAAATGCTAAAAATCCATGGAAAAAGTCTAGAAATTCCTGCACAATTATTCAAATGATCAAAATTGCAAACTATATCTATGTAAATCAATGTAAATTAACCAAAAATTAAGAAACCTATGATATTTGAACAAAATGATGTTTTTATGTTATTTACACTTCCTAAGTTTACTTTTTCTATTAAGAAACATCAAAATGACAAGTAAAAATTCAATAAAATGTGGTAACGGTGCAAGTTCTAGAGGATAGATGCAACAATACATGTTATAGTGCACACAAAAAAGAAATTAAAGGCTCAATTCTCTACCATGGTAAAAGTGATAATTACTTAACAACATGTGATCACAGTTCACATTACAAGAAAATATACGCAGCATGGTAGGAACAATAATATTCAAAAACAGAGAATGATTATGAGTTGAATGGGAAATGCAATCATAATATATCTATGAAATTGCAAAACTGGACCAAATGAAAAGGGAGATAAGGAAAATATTTTTGTATTTTCATTTAACATTGTGCAAGAAAATTAGACTAAGAACAATGGAAAAAGAGGCAAAGAGATCACCCCCTGTCATAGAAAGTAGAATCATAACTCAGGGGTCAAATTAATGTTCTTCCTGATGGGATTGAGGGCATTTTCTGCACAAATATATACAAAATTCAGTATAGGGAGAAAATATAAAGCCAGAAAATGGAATAGATATATATAAGTGAAAATGTCAGAAATGTTTAGATTAAGAGTGACAATATGAAAATAAAGCAGTAAAGATGGAAATAGAAATGTGCGATATTTACAAGGAAATGGTGGTTAGCAGTAAATACAGGAAAATAGCAAGGAGTAAGTGAAAAGTGAGTGCAGTGAAAAAGAAACTAAGACTAAATAGCTTCTTCATCAGAGCGGGAAAAGGCAGAGTCATCATCATCATCATCTTCTGCTATTGCTGGGAGGTCTTCATCTGAGGTACTGGAGCTGCTTTCATTTGCTTCAGCTCTGGCAGGGGCAATAGGAGGAAAAGGCGGAAGTTCACTCTGGACTACTGCTCATAGGTAAGGGGCATTGAAAGTAGGGGCATCATAAAGCTGCGTAGTAGTCATCTCCAGCTTCTTACCTATGTTCAACAACATCGTGTCCATAAGTGTCATGAGGGCCTTCTGTCTAGCATGAATGGAGTCCTGCTTCAGAGCAAATTGCTTTATTTGCTCCCTCATCCTCATTGGAGTATCTCTCCTGTAGTCAGCTAGTAGGGATAGTCCTGGGTTAACAGTGTTTTTGGGTTTGAAGAAGTCCTTCACCATTGCTGCAGAAATAGGAGGGGTTACTCTGATTTTTTGCAGGTTGTCTCCAAAATCTACCCCAGCATCTTGGCATAGCATGGTGATGATGGATGGAAAACCCATGGAATCTTTGCTCCTGCTCAAGATGTCCATGATGGCACTGCTGATTACCTCACCCACATGGATGGGCATGCCTGTCAGAATTGCATAAATGAGCTCTGCTCTCTTCACTACCAATGTAAAGGAGTGGAGAACTGGCATGAAAGAGCTGAGAATGAAGACACTTTAGACTTTTGCTACATGGATGAGGTGCCTTGTGGTCAAGTTTTTGGGCTGCATCTTGTAGTCAAATTTCCAATTCTCACCCTCCTTGCAGACAGTTTCAAGGATAGGCTTGTAGTCCTTGTCCTCTTGGATGCAGAAAGTGGTGAAGTCTAGTTGGTCAGCTGATTTATGCACAGCTGGAATATTCAGAACTCTCTGGATGTTACAGGGGGTGAAGTTGACTAGTTTTCCCCTCACCATGCTGTGTCTGGGAGGGAGAGTGTCACCTTTAACCCTCATTGCATTGGTAAAGAACTCTTGGGTGATTTCCTTCCACCCATTACCAGCACAGGTTATGAAAAGGTCCCATCCTCTCCTCTGAATCTCCTCTTCAAATTGGGGACAGACGCCTTCTCGAATTTCAAAGTTGCGGTCCTGCACCAACTTCCTTCTCAGGATGTTTGTTTTGAAGTATTCTTCATGCTCCAATGACCGAAACCTGGGGTCATGGTTAGGTAGGGGTGCAGAGGAGGATGCACCAACTGTTTTGGCTCTCTTGGACCTTGGAGTGTTCTTCCTTGGTGTGTTGGCCATGGTTGCTGCAGAGAGGAAAGAATGTGTGTGAGATATGCATTTATATTATGCAGCAACTGTGTGTATCAACTAAAATAACATTCAATTGGACAGTGAAGGATCAAACCAGAATATTAGTGATGGAGTACAATGCCAAAGTGATCACATTATGGTTCAAGCAAGACAGCATCAAGGCAACCACATTTGACATGGATAGTGATGCAGCAAAATGAAAATAAAAGCATAGAAATCACACAAGGGGTAGCAGGTCACTATGTATGGCAATAAGGTGTCAAGAACGATTCTATGCAGGCAATTAACGGGGATGCACATTTTGCAACTTGCAGAGAGTAATTAACAGGGAATTATGCATGTGTGCAGTTAGGGAGGTAAGTGATTGTCATAACAAAAGTACAAGTGCACAGACAATTGTAATTAGCCACAATTAAATGGTTCTTTCGAGTTTCCGTTTAGAGTAGCTGTTGTAAAGTAAAATTATGGTCCATATGTAGAGTAGTTACAAGGAAGTGCAACATGGTGTTGGGTTATTACTGTTCATATACACAACACAAGTGGGTATCTCAGAATAAATGCAGTGATTTTCATAAAGAGATGGGACTATTTCAGTGGCCATTATATCAAAATATACAAAACAATTAGCACCAGAATTGAAAGTGGTTACTCTATAATGCAATAAAGGCAATGAACTAAAGTAACAACTCTCAATCCCTTTTGATCAGACAGAGGCATTGCAAATAACAGAATTGACATCACAATTGCTATGTATGAAATGTTCAAGTACAGGCAGTGCAATCTCAAATTCTAGTGTGCAGCAGTGAAATGGGAATGGCAGTCTTAATTAACCAAAGAGCATTAAAGCAGTGCATCCACAAAGTGAGAATTATAACATAGAAATTGAAAAGTTAGAGTGCAAGTATGCATGGTGTGGCAATTGTTAAGTTCTGAAATAGATGGAAATTTAGGAATTGCAGTACAGTGTTGTTTAATGCAAGGCATGAACAGGGGGGTGGATTATTAGGCAGTTGCTAAAAGCGAAAATGGACACCCTAGGGTTCGAAAATGTAGAATGCAACAATTCTACCAAAGTGAACACTAGCAATCATTCCCAAACAGGCAGGTACAGTCCACATTGCAGTTAGGATTCATCAATCCAAATTTACAAAGCACCACATTAAAGTTTTCAAGCAAAAGGGAACACTCCAGGGCTCGTGCAGTGGTAAAATACACAAGTCCTCCCAATCAAATACGCCTATTCCCTATTAATCATGCAATATATCTCTCAACCAACAGAATTTACACAAAAAATGCACATAATGATTCGCCAGTTCAAAATCCCAAACAACAGTAGTCACGCTAAGGAGTAAACAGACAGAGTGCAAAGAAATTGTATAGGAATTGAACCAAATTAATGTCCCTCATCCATTCAATCATGCAACTAAACCCAGAATATCAGTTTCCCCCAAGCAATTTCAGTCCATACGCCCAAAATTAAAATTCCCAAATATTGGAACGAAGAACCCTAACGTAAAAAGAAGGGAAATTTGAAGAATTACTTGGATGGAAGTCTGAGATAAGTGCAGAATTATGGGAATGAGTGAGTCTTAGCACAAACCAGTGTGAAGGAAAAGGGATTTTTCTGAGAGATGAGAAGCGAAAGTGAGAGCGTTCAGAGGTTGGGTGAGAGTGAGGGTTGGAGTAATCACTTTCAATTTATATAGGCTGTGGGCGTCATCACTTTCAAACCATAGTAGACACACACGTTTGTATTTTGCAAGTTAAGTGTTGTGCGTAATCACTATGGAGCGAAAGTGACAACTACAGAGAAGACACTTTTTATAGAATGCCAAAGTGAGTGCGCGTAGTTACTATGAAATGGGAGTAACTACGCGTATCATGATTGCTCCAGGAGGTGCCTCTGTAGTTTTCACTATGAAACCAAAGTGATAACTACAGAGAGCCTTCTATATTCCAATGCCTCTGCGCGTGTTTACTATGGACTGGGAGTGATTACACGTAAACCCACTGGCCCAGAAGCCTTTGAGAGTGATTACTATATAGACTAAAAGTGAAAACTACAGAGAGTGGGTTTACTTACCTTAGCTTGAAAGTGACTACTATGAAATAGAAGTGGGCACCTTTGATATGTCTCTGTACATATGACATTCCTATAGTTTCTGCATGAATCAAATGCAAGATTTAAAACTGTCCACTGTAAAAATAATGAAGAATATGTAATAAAACCATGTCTAATTCACCACAAATCACAGCTCAATCATAAAAATGCTTATTTAATGTAAAGAACAATAAAAAAAATAAAAATTCTTAATCAACTTATGAGTTGCCTTTCACATAGCTCTTTTTTAACGTCACTAGCTTGACGTATGAAATGAATTATGTAGGCCAAGGGTTGGAATGGGAGTTAGTGCATGCTGGTTGCAAGTCAATCTCCTCAACTTCTTCCAAGGTAGCTGAGTTTTACAAGAATAGCTTCAAGCGGTGCCCATTCACCATAAAACTTTTGCTAGTGGAGTCACTTATGATCTTGATGAATCCATATTTTACTAGTATTTTACAATAGTTTTTAGTGCAATTAATAAAGAAAACATGCTAGAAATAGTAGAAAACCCTTAAAAAAATAATAAAATGTTGCATGTCACTTTTAAACATAGTTATTTTAAAATTCATTGATTTTCTATGTAAAAAGTGACATTTCAAGTATGCTTTTGTAGGGAATTCTGAGTTAAGTTCATGAGGATTGGATGATCAAAGGAAAAATAGAAGAAAAGTAGCAAAAAATGGAGGAAAGAAGTTGATAATTGAAGAACAGCCTCTGAGTGATCACTTTCACCAGCGAAAGTGATCACTCCAGAACCATAAAATGAAGAAGAGCTTCTGCGTAATCACTTTTGCCAGCAAAAGTGATCGTTCCAGAGAGGTTGCAATGAGAAGAGCTTCTGCGTAATCACTTTTTCTGGAAAAAGTGAGCGTTCCAGAGAGTCCCCCAAGAAGAGTAGCTGCGCATGTTCACTATTATCCACAAAAGTGAACACGCGCAAGAAGATAGCTTCTGCATGTTCACTATTTCTAACAGAAGTGAACACGCGCATGACATTAGTAAGGGAAGCTTCTGCGTGACTACTATTTTCAACAAAAGTGAACACTTTGAAGTGCGCGTGGCTACTATTGTAATGCCCCGATTCTCCTGATTCAGCTAGCGACCGTTGAATCGTACTTGCTTGCTTACTCTGCTTCTTTAGTATCAGAATAATTAGATGGAGGTTAAATTGAATTATTTTATTTTATTTTGATAAGAATATTGAATTATTTCTAAGTTCGGTATTTTAAGGTAACTGCATGCAAACATATAGTTTCAATATCGTCCAAGGATTTTCTTGAGTATGTTCAACTGTACTGTCCACACTGCCCCTGATAATTTTATCCCAAAAGTTAAAATTTTATCTTATTTAAATTGTCAAATCAAAGGTGTTCGCCTTGAAAAACGTGAGATTTTGTAATCATTGCTAAGATTTTGTAATCATTCCTTAGCCGTCAAAATTCTACACGGAATCTAACGAAATCTAGAAATCATTATTGTAAAGATTTCCAAATCTAGTATCGACCACTAGAAATTCATGCAAAAGATTCTTGCCTCCCGATTAGTAGACAAAATTATTCCGGAACTTTCTAATCGTGCCTTCTAAAAGGCCGGCATCATGATTACTCCAATTAAATGCTTTTGTTGAAATCTGCACCATGTCAAATGTCCCTTCGAAAGTCAATCTCATCACATCAAATTCCTCGTCGGCCAATCACATTGCATGCAATTGCTGCCTAGAATCTAGCCTTGGAATTTTGCGCAATTCTTGGAATGTTTTACTCCAAACCGTGTGCATGTAGCCTCCACACTCCTCCATGCATTTTGCTTGCCAAAATGTGATTGCTTAACTTACAAGTTTGCAAAAGAATTCACTATTCATTCACAAAAAATCGTGACACCCTTATTATTCAAGTTTTTCACCAAATTCCACTTCCAAATTGCTTCAAATTAATTTGGTGCAGTTTTGCATTTGAATATTGCCCCACAAAGCCCAAACCGTGAGCATTAAGTTCTAATTGGCAAAGGGAAATTAAACACTCCATATAAATAGACCAAACCACCTCATTTTCTCTCTTTTTTCACTCAAAAACCGTGAGCCCTCCACCCTTCCTCTCAAAAATCTTTTCAAGTTCCTATTCTCTCCATTTCTTCAAAGAAACCGAGACCCTCCCTCCCTAAATCTCTCAACAAATTCTCATCCTCTCAACCTTCCAAGACAAGCCAAGGAGCTCCAAGCTTTCACTTTTGCATTCTCTTGCTTGATTCTTCAAAACCGTGACCATTCCTTCAAAGAGGTAAGCTTTCTCATCCTTTTTCCTTCTTTGATTTGAAGATCCATGGAAGCATAACACCAAAATATCCTAAAAAGCTTCCTTTTTCACTTGATCTTAACCATTTGAAGCTTTTCCCTTTTTTTCTTTTCAAAGAACCGAGGAAGACAACCTAACCAAGAGGAGAAAGATTGAAGTTTGAAACTCATCCTCTCGGTCCAGCAACTCTCCTTTGAAGAACCAGCCAAGATCAACTCCTTTTGCTCCTAAATTTTCGTCACAATCAAGGCAAGGGGGAGTTCTCACAATTGATGTGTTTGCATGTCCATCTCTTGGCTGTTTTTACACATTTTTCCTTGAAAAAATTAGTGTGTGTTGGACTGCATGTTGGAAGAACTTCAAATCTGAACTTGCATGTTAAGTTTTATCCAAAAAGAGTATGGATTTCCTTGTTTGCATGTCTCGGTTACTTCCTAAAGAGTTTGATTTCACTTTCAATCAACTTTAATTCCTAAAAAGCTTGAAACTTTGATGTGTGGATGTGGATCTTCCCTGTGCATGTCTCGGTTTTTATGTTCCCTTGGTGGAACCTTTGAATTAATGACATTTCCTTCTTGAAACCATGAACCGTGAACTTGATCAACATATTCTTTCACTTGCATGTTAATTTTTAACCATGAAATGCTTTGGATCTCTTTGTGCATGCCTTGGTTTCACCTTTGTTTGGCTGGATTCTTTGTTCAAAATGTTGATTGACCCTTGTAATCAATAAACCTTGGATTGCATGTGAAATGGAAGCCATTGCATGTTGATTTCAGCCCCTAAATGTTTCGGTTTTCCCTTAGAAATTTGAATGTCACTTGGAAATGTTGTCCCTCCACTTGGACGATGAAACTATGTCATTGCATGTTAGTTTCCTTTATGTTACATAAATTTAATTTAATAAAAATCTAGTGGAAAAGCTGGACAGATTTGATCTTGCATGGAAAAAGCCTAGAATATTGAACTACACTTAGAAATTGAAAACCGTGTTGGACTTTGTGTAATTTGCATGAGAATGGTTGCTTGTTAGTTTGGATGATGGATGATTGAATTGATTGTGATGGATGTGTTCACTTGGTTTGAAAAGCTTTATGCATGTGGTGTTTTGGAAATTTGTGGTGGACAAGAAAGTGAGAACTATTCATTCTCGGTTTTGATGATGAGAAATCCTAAAAGTTGTACTTAAAATTGTGATAATTTTGGTGAAATATGGGTGATAAGGACTGCATAATGATAAGGTGTGTTTGCTGTTTGCACTTGAATCCGTGAGCACTAAGATGAATCATGCATCATGTTCATTACATTATATAAGGAATAAAAGGAGAGAATCAAGCGCAACCCTTTTTGATGGAAAGTTTACCTAAACTAAAAGGATAGTAAATAGAGGTATGGAGATGGTAATTAAGGGACTGAATATAGTAGTTAATCAATAAAAGTCATCCTTAGAAAAGATCTCACTATTAGCTTAATGGAACCTATCGCGTGAGGACTAATATTAATAAACCCAAAAAGAATTAGAACGAAACTAAGTAACCTTGAATTAAATAGGTAGTCGGGAATCAATATACGTAATTAGAAAATAACTAAATGGAAAAACCAGAGAGATAGAGAAAAGTGGAGATAAGTCATATTTAAAGTAGGAGGTAGTATGGTTAATAACAATGGAAATGATAAATTGAGTAGTGTTAATATAGTAAGTTAATGTAATAGGATTTGGGTGGAAAAATCTGAGAGGGTTGTGTCATAATCATTGAGAATTATGTGTTGGGAAATAGTGGATGTGCATTGGTGGGATTGGAAGTTTGTGTGTGATTCCTAAACCTTATTGTTTGACAAATTTATGCTAGATGAGAAAGTGAATAGTGATTGAGCAGGCCTTGTGAGGGCTTTGTTTCTGTGCTTGAATTCCATATGACTCAAGATTGAGAAAACGTTGAGGAGAGAAAGGAGAATCATACTCCATGCATCATAACATTTCTTTGGAACGACTTGATGGCATAACAGAGGCACAGCTGTAGGTATTGGAGGTTCGGTCCCGAGTAGACCTACGGGGGTG
Source organism: Abrus precatorius (assembly GCF_003935025.1). Classification (NCBI taxonomy): domain Eukaryota; kingdom Viridiplantae; phylum Streptophyta; class Magnoliopsida; order Fabales; family Fabaceae; genus Abrus; species Abrus precatorius. The sequence continues at coordinate 14,878,645 of NW_020874292.1, forward strand.
GCAAAAGGGGGAACAGTCAACCTAGATGGTGCAGCAGAGCTCTCTGTGGCCGGGTCGTGACCCTACTTGCAAGCCTTAGCCAAGCCCGACAAGAACTCCACATCCTAGGGTCGTTGAGGTCCATTCCCGAAGAGACCCAGTTTGGGGCCAGCACCAGTTTGGGTGTTTTTGAATAATGATGTAAATTCTTTTCTGTGCGATTGTGATGCAGGGAATGGAGTCCTCCGATTGCCATACGACTTGGATATGAAATTGTGAACTCTACACTAAATGCTGGGCAAGTCGCTGGCAGTAGAGTAAGGGATCCCCATGCATACCATGTGCATTAACACGAAAATTTGAGGGATGGATAGTGAGAGACGAAACTTGCATTCATGCATCATGAGCATTATTAGTTTGATGAACCTAGGAATTGTCTGTGAGAAGTATGAACCAACCTATATTGTATTGATGTTTGTTCTGAGATTGGATAATGATGTGACTTGAGTGATGGTGTGAAAAGCCACCTTCCTTGGGGTACGGCTATTGGATGTTTGCTTGTGTTTGGAGAACTCACCCCTGTTTGTGTGTGTTGTTGTACTTTTGTATATGTATTGTACAGATGACCAGCTTCCGAGTGAAGGTATGGATCCTGCCATCTGAGGAGGACGTTTGGGTGTTCGACGCGGCAGCACAGCAAAGCATCTTCCATGGAATGGCACGGGTGATTCATGGACAAGATGTCGGACACTCGTGGACCACCCATTTTATGGTTGACACCCCCATCGAGCTTGTTTTCTCCACCCCACCTGGAGACTCCCACCTACCTTATCCTGCACTTGCAGCTACTCCTTCTCCCATGTCTGTTGATCCCCGTACTCCCAGTTCTAGACCAGTACCTACGCCTGTACCATTCCCTACTGAGGAACCTACTCCACCCCCTGTGACCACTGAGAGAGATACATATATGGCAGAACCCGTAGTGAGGAATGATGATGTACTGCCCCACATGCTCCCTACCTACCCAAACACTTATTTCGCCCTTTACCACAGTTCATTCACCACCTCGCACTGCTGGATGGATTGTAGAGGACTCAGAGGACGCTGCTTCTTCTAGCTTTGCTTCCCCGACATCTTCTGAGGAGTTCGATCCCATTGAGGATTATTCTCCTCTCGACTGATTGGGATAGTTTGTTTGTTGTTGTTTTTAGGGAACTGCTCTTAGGGAGTCAGTCTGTTTCATTCCATGTATCTCTGAACTATGTTGATTTTGTGCATTTTAATTATGTCATTTTACCTTATCAAGGTGTAGTACTCTGAGATTATCACTAAACATTTCCCTATCCATTGCATGAGGTTATTCAGTTATGATGGAGTATTATTGTTGTGGTTGTTGTTTTACTTAGTTTTGATATTGTACGTTGAGACCACAAATCCCTAGACAGAAATGTGATGTACTAGAGGTGAATTCAAAGAATGTGTTATCCTTCCGCTTCTCCTGTTTCAAAAAAAAAAAAATATCCTGTTATTTTTAGGCGTCACAACTATCACCAGCAAAAGTGAACACGCGCAAGTGGAAATGAAGAATTAGCTTCTGCGTGATTACTATTGCGGAAAAAAGTGATCACACCAGCAGAGCAGGAATTCTATAAAGGCAGTTAGCTTAAGAATTTATGGAGTTTTTGTTCATTTTTTATTTCCATTTGTTTTTGTTGTTGAGAGAGTCAGAGAGGGAGATTGAGGACGAACACCAAGCTTCATTTCTTGAGGGATCAGATTAGAGATTGGCTTGATGATGTTTCTTCTTTGTTCATTCTCTTCTCCTCTTCTCTTCTCTTCTCTTTTTGTAATGTTTGCTTAAACTCTTTGTGGTTAGGAACTGTGAATCTAAAATAGAAATTTTGAATTGATTTTGGATCTGAACTTTGAGTTTTGGATTGGATTGAGTGATTGATTCTGCTGTTAAAGCAGTGATTGAATGGAAATTTGATCAACTAATCATAGAGGAACTCTTATCAATGGGAATTGAATTTGTTTCTCAGATCTGAATTAATTGCCAAGGTTATTGGTTTCTTAGGGATAAGATATCTTAATCTTGCAATCTTTTGGTTTCTCAAACTTAATACAACATTTGATTGGATTAGATGTAAGGGATTATAGTGATTTGATTAGATGCTAGATTCATTAGGGCAAGGGATTGTCCTTTGATTAATATAATGTGAAACTGATTGTCATTCCATCTAAATGCTTGAAAGTTCAGAACTTTATTGATTCAATGTTGAAGTTTTGGTGAAACAATTTCCTAGCTACTCTTTCTACATCTGTTTACTATATACTTTTGTACTAACTGTTTTGTTTTACTTTCTAATTTCAATTTTGATACATTCATACCAAATCCATCTGAAATTTGTAAAGCTCAACTAATTGTGATCTTGTGAAGTGGTAATTGAGAACTTTATTCCCTAAGGACGATACTTGGAACTCAATTTGATTCTAAGATTTTTTATAACTTGCTACAACAACACTAGTACACTTGCTAGTCAGTTTACTTTCAGTGCAATAGCAGTTGTAAAAGTAACAAGTTTTTGGCGCCGTTGCCGAGGAATAATTTGTTTCAATATCATTAGTAGCAAAGAGATGGCTAGATTGAGCATTTATTTTGTTGTTTTACTTTCTAATTTTTCTGAATAATTTTTTTTCCTATATTTTGTGTAGTTTTCTGCATAATTTCATTTTGCATTTTTCTGCATAGTTGTAATTTTCATTTTGCATAATTTTCTATGTTTTCTACATGTTTTGTTTTGTAATTTTCTACATAATTTTAGATTTCATTTTGCTTAGTCACTAATTTCATTTGAATTTTGTTTACTTTCTTTTTGTATGCAAGAAAAAAAAATAAGTTGCTCTATTGTTTGATGGCAACCAGCATGTATCAGAATTTTCATCAAAGTCAAGTTGCAAGAACAAGAGCTTATGAAGCAGATGCTTTTGAAGCTTTAATTAATAATTTTCAAGCTGGAGTTGCCCAAACTAACCCCTTGGTGTGTGATTTTTACAGCAAAAATGATTTGAATGAAACTTATGATGTGGCTGCACCAAAATTTCAAGAAGAAATCAATTATGGAGGAAATTTTCAAAGACCTGAATTTACCTTTCCTCATGTATATCAATCTCAAGCTAACATGAGTCAGCCATATTATGATTGGAATCAACAAATTTCTGCTGCAACAACACCTTTGTCAAGTCCTCATTGTTCACAACCTTATTTTCAAGCATCATATTCTCAACTTCAAAGAGGACAACAACCTTCAGAGGCTTCTCCAAAAAGAATGAATGAACTTGAAGAAACTTTGCTCCAATTCATGGAATTTACTCAATCAAGTTTCAAGAATCAAGAGGGGTCCATGGAGAAGATGGAGATGCAAATAGGACAAATTTCAGAACATTTATTAAATAGGAATGATGAGAAATTGTCTAGCAACACCATTGTAAATCCTATAGAGCAATGCCAAGCTGCTTACACAAGGAATGAGGTAGAAATTTCTACTCATGAAGTTACTGAGAAAGAGAGAGCATTAGATAAATTTGAAGAAAACAAGATTCAAGATAAACAACAAGAGGATTGCAAGGAGTGCAGTTAACTATTTGAAAGAAAGAAGAACCACAGGATAGCAGTAAGACACAACCTGAAAGAACCAAAAAGCAGTTGTTTGAAGATGCATCTAAGCCAATAGCTGAAGCTAAACACAAAAAGTTTCAGTTTTTTCAAGCAGTGCAGAATTTCAAGCAGGAAAAATAGAAGGATGATTCTGTTATAAAAGAAGTCCTTGCTGCAGTGACATATGAAGACAATGAAAAGGAAGGAAAGAAACTTAATGAGCATACCAAACTGCTGGAAGTCCCTCCACTTTTATTTCTCTCAAGTTCTGAATTAAATGAAGAGTTGCAAGTTGGTGAGAAAAAGGGAAAACGTTTAAAGATAGAGCAAGAGCCCTTATCATCAAAATCATCTCTTAGAATCAAAGATCAATAGGCGTCAAGCTAGTGACGTTAAAAGAGTGCTTTGTGAGAGGCAACTCACATTTCTGAACCATTTTTACTCTATTTGCAATTTACTTAAACTTTTGTTAGTTCTTTATTTCAATTTCTACAATTTTCTGATTTTAGATTCTATTTTATATGTGTTTTAGGAATAATGTGTTAATTCAATGAAGGTTCATGTTGTGGATGCATAAATCAGATGATTGAAATTGAATGCATAAGGCAATTAAGTTTCTAAAGAGCTTTGAATAACAAAAGAAGTCACTATTTTGTAGAAAAGTGATCACGCAGAGCTTCAATTACAGGGTTCCATTCTGAACAATCACTTTTGCTGATGAAAGTGATCACGCAGAGGAGCAAGGAACGACATCCTTCTCTGGAACAATCACTTTTGCTGATGAAAGTGAACACGCAGAACCCTTTAGAAGACACCCTTCTCTGGAACAATCACTTTTCCCAGTGAAAGTAACCACGCTTAGGCTTAAATAGAGGTAATGTGATGCGCGTAGTTACTTTTTCCAATAATAGTGATCACGCGCATGAGTAATGTGTAGTTACAAGTTAAGGTTGATTTGCGTTATCACTTTTTCTAGGAATAGTAATCACATAGAAGGATACTACCTGCGCGTGATCACTTTTTCCAGAAAAAGTGAACACGCGCAGCTAATTTCAAATTACTCAATGCAAAGCCCTCTGAAACGTTCACTATTTCTAGCAATAGTGAACACGCGCATGCTATTTACCCTCAAAGTGTTTACTTTTGCCAGCAATAGTGAACACGCACACAGCATCATCTCTACAACTTCCATTTTTTCTGAAACAAGTGACCACGTGCAGTAAGCGTGTCCATTAAAATGCATAAAAGGAACCAGGCAGAGCCATTTTCAGAATCTCAAATCTTCATTTCTTCATCTCATTTCTCAAATTCTTGATCTTTCTGACCTTTTGCTGAACAAAATTTGTTTCTAAGCAATCAATTGAAGTTCATTCTGCACATTTCTCCAAATCTAGGTCAGTATTCTACTTCTCTGATTTAGAAATTAGGGTCTTCATTTTGCAGAATTGTGGAAAACAGAGTAATGGAAAAATAGAAATTTTCGTGTTAAAAACTAATCTGAATATGCAATTACAAGGCAATGTAGAGTAATTCTCACTTCAATTGATAGATTTTTAGATGAAAAAAGACCTACATTGACAGATTGCATGAGTTAACCATAGGACTTAAAGTGAAAAATAGTTAGGAAGAAATTTCTGCATAAATGTAACTCTTGAACTCTAGCATTTTGCATTCAAAATCATGAATATCTGAGTTTAAATGCTTCAAGGAACCATATTTTGCATTGTTATGATATTCTTAAATTCTGCATTATTCATATTCTGCTATTCTGAAATTGAAAATGTCCTGCATTGCATTGCATTCATGTCTTTCAGTGTATTGAAATATTCTTACTGCAATTTTCATTCAATTCATGAACACACTCTACTTTTGTAAATAATTTTCTCTCCATGCCATGCTGAATATTTTTTCTTGCAAGGTGAATTATCCTCACATGATGTTAAGTAGTTATCACCATTTTTACCATGGTAGAGAATCGAGCCTCTAATTTCCTTTCTGTGTGTATATTCCATGTAATTTTGCATCTATCCTCTAGAACTTGCCCTGCTTCTTAGTTGAATATGCATTATGCAATTTTTATCTAGATGATTGAGGCTTCCTTTACACACACCTACTCATCATTGCCCACCCTTGCACCTTATTGTATTACATTCCATTCTTTTGCCAAACTTAGTCTGCCAAAACATTTTTTTTCTTCCATCAAGAACATATTTCTTTTGAGTAACATCAAGAGTGAATGCAGAAAAACTAAGTTTGGGGTGTTGATTTTGACTGTAGTTGCTTGAGGACAAGCAACCTCTCAAGTTTAGGGTGGTGGACATCATACATGTCACTAATACATGTCAAAAAAATTTGCTTAAATTTTAAGAAAAAGAGTGGTTGCCAAAGTCCAAAAAATCATAAAAGAAAGAATGAAAAAGGAAAGAAAATAAAATGAAGCAAGGTCCAAAAGATTGAAGAGATCTTCACATAATGAAAAATGATGAAAAACAAGGTGAAAGAATGCTTGAACCTCTGAGGCTACCTCATTTGATGCATTTCATTCTAATTGTTGTATTCACTCACTCAAAAGGAGTCCCTTATCTTGAAAACCCACTTGAGCTTTTGACCCTCCTTGATCAAATTGAACCTTACCTATCCCTATTTATGACTAACCAAGTCTTTTTGATAGGTAAATCATTGTATTAAGGCAAAGGAGATTGAGAATATGGGCAAGCATATGGTAGGGTAGAGCAAATTGCATGTATTGAGGGAAAATACCAAACCTGAAACACTGACGAGTGAAGAGTGAAACACCACCTTGTGAGCTAGATAATTTCCTTGCATTGTGTGAAGTATAATGAACCTTGTTGAATTTTTGTTTCACTTGTATAGGACTTTGCATAAAATTAATTGATGAGTGTGCTTTCTTTGTTGAATGACTCCATGATTTTGAAATGGAGGAATTGTATATTAGAGTTGAAAGATTGGAACAAAAAAATTTTGAGAAAACTTTTTTTTTGGATAAGTCCAACCCTTGTTATTTAAGTCCTTGAATTTTGATTTGCTTAAGGACAAGTGATGAATCCATATTTTGACTGATATTTTAGCATAATTCTAACACATTTGATAAGAAAAATATATAAAGAAAGCAGAAAAACTTAGAAAAAGAGAAGGAATTGAAGTTTTGTTTAAATTTGTAGTTATTTTAGCAATTGTGAAATTTTTGCTTAGGAATTAAGTTTTTAATCTTGTTTTTGAAGGAATAAATTGAGCAAGGATCATATCCATGGAGGTTTGATGACAAAGAAGAGGAAAGAAGCAAGTCTGGACTCCAAAAACACAAGAATAAGAAATTGCAGACTGGGCGTGATCACTATTGTCAGTGAAAGTGATCACTTCAGAGCTCAAAGAAGAAGTGAAGCCTGGGCGTTACCACTTTTATCATTAAAAGTGATAGTTCCAGAGAGGCAAAATATCAGGAAAGCTCTGCGTAACCACTATTGTCATCAAAAGTGATCGTTCCAGAGAGTCTTCAACTTGGCGAGTTGCGCGTAGTCACTTTTATCAGCAATAGTGATAACGCGCAACTACTTTGACTCTGCGTTGTCACTTTTATCATCAAGAGTGATAGTTCGAGAGAGCTCTCAATATCAGGAAGTTGCGCGTGGCCACTATTTCTTGGAAAAGTGTTAACGCACAACCAAAAACTCTCTGCGTAACTACTATTTCTCATAAAAGTGATGACGTGAAAATCTGAGAAATTCTATAAATACCAGAAACGATCCAGAAAAAGGGGATTCTGTTCATTTTTAGTTTTTTTTAGTTAGATTCTTGTTAGAGGAAGTGAGAGAGAGGAGTGGGGATTCGAATCTCGAAGCTTCACGAAGAGGAATTGGAGTGCAGCAAGCTTCCATGGCGATTCTGATTTTCTTCTTCTCTTCTTCTCTTTCTTTTCTTTTCTCTGCTGCCATGGCTGTGTAATTTGTTCATAGCTAGGGATTGTATATCTGAAACGAATATGTTGAATTGATTTTGGATTTGGATTTCAAGCTTTGGAATAGATTGAGTGATTGATTCTGCACTTTACGTAGGAATTGAATGGAAATTTGATTAACTAATTTCAGAGGAACTCTTGTCAATGGAAATTGAATTTGTTCTTCAGATCTGAACCAATTACCAAGATTATAGTTTTCTTAGGGATAAGGAACTTTGATCTTGCAATCTTTTGGTTTCTTATACTTAAAGCAATGTTGAATTAAATCAGATCTAAGGAATTAGAATGTTTTAATTGAATGTTAGGTTCACTGAGTTAAGGAATTAACCTCTGAACAATAGAATGTGAAACTGATTGTCTTTCTTTCCAAATGCTTGTTAATTCAGAACTTTATTGATTAAACATTGAAGTTTTGGTGAAGCAATTCCCTAGCTATGGTTTCTTCCTCTGTTATCACATAATTGTTTGTTCGTTGTTCTATTTTCTGCAAGTTCATTTTACTTTTAATTGTTCTAGTTTGTTGTTATTACATGTTACTACTCTCCTTCCAATTTCAAAAAAGCTTAAATGGTTATAATTCTATGAAGTGGTATTTGAAACCTAAATTCCCTGTGGAGACGATATTTGGATCTTAAATTTACTCATTACTTGCTGCAATCCTAGTGCACTTGCTAGTGTTAGATTGCGAGCAACAAGTTTTTGGCGCCGTTGCCGGGGAATTTTGCATTTCAATATCATTAGTAGTATAAAAGTAACTAGATTGAGCATTTATTTTGTTGCTTTGCTTTCAAATTACTTTCTGCATAATTTTACTGCACCTTGTATAGTGTTCTGCATAATATTTCTGTCTGCTGGATAGAATTTTTACATCCTTGTTTATCTGCATAATTTCAGTTCATATTTGTAATTGCCATTCTGCATATTTTTACATGATTTTACAATTCTGCAACTGCTAGATTTAAGTTTCTATATGCTTTTACTGATAGATTTTGCATGATTTCTGTTGTGCATTTCTGAATATCAATTATAGTCTAATTTTGTTTTAATCTGATTTGTATATGCGTGGTAAAAACAAGAATAAATCAATTCTGGTCTTTGATCCTGACATAGACATAACTTTGAGAAGATTGAGAAAAGAGTCTAGAGCAGAAAAAGCCATAGGGAGTGATAGTGAATTAGAAGCTGTCCATTCTCCAGAATTTCAGAGTAATCCTAGAGTGAAAAGAACACCTACACCTTTGAGACAACCAAATCCAGCAATAGAAATGGCAGAGCAGAACAGAATTAGAACATTAGGGGACTATGCTATTCCTAACATGCAAGGTTTTAACTCTTCTATAATTAGGCCAACTATTCAAGCCAACCATTTTGAGATTAAACCTGCCCTACTACATTTAGTCCAACAGGATCAGTTTTCTGGAGGAAATTCTGATGATCCTAACTTACATATTTCAAATTTTCTGCAGCTATGTGACACCATAAGAATGAATGGAGTTAGTGAAGAAGCTATCAGATTAAGACTATTTCCTTTTTCCTTGAGAGATAGAGCAAAATGTTGGTTACAAGCTCAACCACAAGGAAGCATCATAACCTGGATAGAACTTGTGAATAAGTTTCTAACTAAGTACTTCCCTCTATCCAAAGCTGCTAAGCTGAGAGGAGAAATTACATCCTTTGTACAGCAAGAAGGAGAATCATTATATGAAGCTTGGGAAAGATACAAAGAATTGCTTAGAAGGTGTCCACATCATTGTATTCCAGATTGGATGCAATTGGAAACTTTTTATAATGGGATGAATGCAGCAACAAGAACAATGGTTGATGCTGCTGCTGGAGGTTCATTAAATACAAAGTCCTTAGAAGAAGCTCAGAGAATTATTGAGATGATGGCATCTTCAATGTATCAGAATTCAAACTCAAGAAATCAAGGAAGAAACTCTGGTCATGAAGCTAAGGTTCTGGAAACTTTTCTTGCACAGAATCAGCTACAAAATCAAATGTTTTCAGAACAATGAGCTGCCTTAACACAACAAATCAGCAATCTACAAACAGGGAGTATGCCTACCAGTCAGCTAAGTTGTGATTTTTGTGGAGGAAACCATGTAAATGGTGCATGCGAGGCATCTTTAAGTGAACCACAAGAGCAAGTGAATTATATGAATAATTTTCAGAGACAACAACCATCATATCCCCCTGGATTTCAATTTTTGAATAATAGAACTCAGCAGTATTCTAATTGGAATAATCAATATTCTGCTGCAAAGAATTCTAACTCAAATTTGTCTTTTTCTAATGCAAGTCCAGCAACACAACAGCCTTATTTTCAGAGGAATTCATCCACTCAACCTCAAGGAAATCAGAAATTTTCCAAGCCTATGAATGAGAGGTTGACTGAGATGGAAGAAACTATGCTGCAATTCATGAAGGTGACTCAAACAAGCTTTAAGAACCAAGAAGCTTCCATGAAGAAACTAGAAACACAAATCGGACAATTAGCTGAACAACTATCCAGCAGGGATGAAGGAAGATTTCCAAGCACTACAGTAATTAATCCTAAAGAGCAATGTCAAGCCATAACTACAAGGAGTGGAGCTGTAATTGCAAGTCCTAAACCAGCAGAAAAGAAAGTAAGTGATGCAGCAGAGAGAAAAATTGAACAAGATCTGCAACAAGGAAATTTTAAGCTATTGAAGAGAGACCATTCAGAAGAAAAAGTATATGTTCCTATGAATTCTGAGAGGAAAACCAAAAAGCAACTCTTTGAGGAAGCTTGTAAGCCAATAGATCCAGAAAAATACAAGAGGCTGCCTTATCCTCAAAGAGTCCAAAATCCTAAACAAGAGGAACAATTTGAAAGGTTTATGAATGTCTTTAAGAAATTACAAATTAACATTCCTTTTGCAGAAGCTTTGGAGCAAATGCCTTCATATGCAAAGTTTATGAAAGAACTACTTTCCAGAAAAAGGAAGCTAGAGCATGATAAAACAGTACCTTTGACAGAGGAGTGCAGTGCCATTCTCAAGAGAAAGCTTCCTCAAAAGCTGAAAGATCCTGGATCATTTAACATTCCTTGTGAAATAGGAAACTGCACTGTGGGAAGAGCATTGTGTGACTTGGGAGCAAGCATAAATCTGATGCCATTGGCTGTTCTGCAAAAACTTGGGATCGAGGAAGTGAAGCCCACCAACATTACACTGCAACTAGTTGATATATCATACACTTATCCATATGGAGTTGTTGAAGATTTATTAGTTAAAGTTGATAAGTTCATTTTTCCTGCAGATTTTGTAATTCTGGACATGGAAGTGGATTCCAACATTCCTTTGATACTAAGAAGGCCATTTCTTGCAACCGGAAAAGCCTTAATAGGTGTGTAGAAAGGTGAACTTATGCTTCGAGTTCAAGATGAGAAGGTAGTGTTTAATGTGTTTGAAGCTTTAAAATATCCAATTGAAGATAGTACATGTATGAAGGTAGATATACTGGATGCTTTTATTACACAATGCCATATTAATGAAATTGATGAACTTGCTGTGTTAGGAGAAATAATATCTGCAGGGAATAACAAATCTGAACTTCTGCATGAAGAATACATCATGGAAGTGCAGCAGCAATTAGAGGCTCTGCCAATTCAAAAATCTGCAGAAAATTTAGTGAAGGAGAAGCTAGAAAAAGATGATAAAGAAGAGGAAAAGCAAAAGCTAAAGCTAAAACAACTTCCTTCCCACCTGCGGTATGCATTTCTGGATGAGAAACACGAAAATCCAGTCATCATCAATAATGAACTTAAGGAAGAACAAAAGGAAAAACAACTGAGAATTTTGAGAGAACACAAATCTGCAATTGGATGGAGTATTGCAGATCTGAAAGGTATAAATCCTTCATTTTGTAAGCACAGAATTTTATTTGAAGAGAGTTTTAAGCCTGTTGTGCAGCCACAAAGGAGGTTAAACCCAGCCATGAAAGAGGTAGTTAAGAAGGAGGTCATGAAGCTATTAGATGCAGGAATAATATACCCTATTTCTGACAGCAATTGGGTAAGTCCAGTCCAAGTTGTTCCAAAGAAAGGTGGTATGACAGTTATACCTAATGAAAAGAATGAACTTGTTCCTACTAGGACTGTGACTGGATGGAGAATGTGCATAGATTATAGGAAATTAAATGATGCAACCAGAAAAGACCATTTCCCACTACCATTTGCAGATCAAATGCTAGAAAGACTTACTGGACATTCATTTTATTGTTTTCTTGATGGGTATTCAGGATATAACCAAATAGCTGTGGATCCTTTGGATCAAGAGAAAACTGCATTTACATGTCCATTTGGAGTCTTTTCATATTGGAGAATGCCATTTGGTTTGTGTAATGCCCCTGCCACTTTCCAAAGATGCATGCTTTCTATTTTTCTGATTTGATAGAAAACATCATAGAGGTATTCATGGATGATTTCTCTGTTTTTGGTGATTCTTTTGATGATTGTTTAGCTAATCTATCCACTGTTTTGCAGAGATGTCAAGACACTAACCTTGTGTTGAATTGGGAGAAGTGTCATTTTATGGTACAAGAAGGCATTGTCCTTGGTCACAAAATTTCAGAGAAAGGAATGGAGGTGGACCAAGCTAAGATAGAAGTCATTAGTAAATTGCCTCCACCTATCAATGTTAAGGGAGTTAGAAGTTTTTTAGGACATGCTGGTTTTTATAGAAGATTCATAAAAGATTTTTCCAAGATTGCTAAACCCTTGAGTAATTTACTTATAAAGGATGCAGATTTCATATTTGATGATAATTGTTTGCATGCGTTTTCTATTTTAAAAGAGAAACTGATTTATGCACCTATTCTTGCACAACCAGATTGGAAATTACCTTTTGAACTCATGTGTGATGCAAGTGATAGTGCAGTGGGTGCTGTGTTAGGACAGAAAAAAAATAGGAAATTACATGCTATCTATTATTCAAGCAAAGTATTAAATCCTGCACAAATGAATTACACAACAACAGAAAAAGAACTTTTAGCTGTTGTATATGCTTTTAATAAGTTCAGATCATATTTAATGTGTTCAAAAGTGATTGTATACACTGATCATGCTGCTCTTAAATTTCTTTTGACAAAACAGGATGCAAAACCCAGATTATTGAGATGGATTCTACTCCTCCAAGAATTTGAGCTAGAGATCAAAGACAAGAAAGGGAAAGAAAATAGTGTTGCTGACCACCTATCTAGATTACCTTTGGAGAGTTCAACCACTGAATCATTGGAAATAAATGAAGAATTTCCAGATGAAAAGCTGTTTGCAGTGGATAACATGCCTTGGTTTGCTGACATTGCAAATTTTAAAGCCACTCAATTCATTCCAAAGAGGTTTACCTGGCAGCAAAAGAAGAAGTTCTTATATAACAGCAAATTCTATGTGTGGGAAGACCCATACCTGTTCAAAATTGGAGTAGATGGGTTACTTAGAAGGTGCATTCCACAAAGTGAGCAAGCTGAGATACTATGGCATTGTCACAATTCAGAATATGGAGGCCACTATGCAAGTTCAAGGACTGCTGCAAAAGTTTTGCAAGCAGGTTTCTTTTGGCCTACACTCTTCAAAGATGCTAAGAGGTATGTGGAAAACTATGACAAATGTCAATGAACTGGAAATATCTTAAGAAGACATGAGCTGCCATTAACCAACATCTTAGAAGTGGAACTATTTGATGTATGGGGGATTGATTTCATGGGACCATTTCCCCCATCATTGTCACACGAATACATTCTAGTGGCAGTGGATTATGTGTCTAAATGGGTAGAAGCAATTTCCACTAGATCAAATGATGCAAAGGTAGTGATTTCTTTTATAAGAAAACATTTTTTCAAGATTTGGTGTGCCTAGAGTGCTGATAAGTGATGGAGGTACTCACTTCTGCAACAAGTATCTTGAAGCTGTATTAATGAAATATGGTGTGAAGCATAAGGTTGCTACTCCATACCATCCACAAACAAGTGGACAAGTGGAGGTTTCAAATAGAGAAATCAAGCAAATTCTAGAGAAAGTAGTGAACAGCTCAAGGAAGGATTGGTCAAAGAGGCTAGATGATTCATTGTGGGCATATAGAACTGCTTTTAAAACTCCAATTGGTATGTCTCCATATCAGTTAGTATTTGGAAAGGCCTATCACCTACCTCTAGAGCTGGAACATAGAGCATATTGGACTACAAAATGGCTTAACTTTGATCTGTCAAGTGCTGGAAGGAAGAGAATTCTGAAACTGCATGAATTGGAGGAATTCAGATAGCAAGCTTATGAGAATGCAAAGTTGTACAAAGAAAGAACTAAGAGAATCCATGACAAGTTCATTCTGCAAAAAGATTTTAGACCTGGCCAGCAAGTGCTGCTATTCAATTCAAGATTAAAATTATTTCCAGGGAAATTGAAATCTAGATGCTCTGGACCATTTTTAATAAAAGAGACCTCTCCCTTTCGAGCAATTCTTATAGAAGATCAGAAAACAGGGAGGGAATTCAAGGTCAATGGCCAAAGATTGAAGATCTATCATGGAGAAGAGTTTGCAAGAAACATATCATGCTTGAAATTGGTTCCTCTTGAATGAGGAACAACTAATGTCAAGCTAGTGACATTAAAGAAGCGCTTTGTGAGAGGCAACCCACATTTCTAACCCAGTTTAAGTTTCTATAGTATTTTTAGAATTCTGCATATTAATGTTCTGTAAATTTTTGTTATCCTATAAAAACTCTGCACAAATACTGCTAAATCTGATTTTCTGAGGTGCATTTGGATGCTTAAATTGAGAATTGATGAGGTGAATGTGTAGTTAAGAGTTTAAGATTCTGCATAATTAGATTTTACCAATTTCTGGAAGTTTCTGCATAATGTATGTGAATATTCTGCTAAATCTGATTTCTGAGGCACAATTGGGATACTTGAATTGAGATTCAATGTTTAAAGTGTGTATTTGATGGATTAGAGAGTGACAATTGAGTTAATCGAGGTTTTAGAGGAAATGGACTAATGAAAAGAGTCATTATATTGCAGGGAATGAGTTTCACAGAGAATGAATTTTGAAGTAATCTTCTGGAGCAATCACTTTTACTGATAAAAGTGATCACGCAGAAGCATTATGGTGACATGCTTCTCTGGAACTATCACTCTCACTGATGAGAGTGATCATGTAGAGGCGGATGGGGAAACATCATCACAAGAGTGCTCACTTTCCCTGGAAAAAGCAGCCACGCACAGGTAAGTATAACATGGACCTCTATGCGTTATTACTTTTATCAATAAAAGTTATCACTTTGCTGCGCGTTATCACTTTGCTCAGCAATAGTGATAACGCGCCCCTTACTCTGAAAAATACACTCTCTGGAACATTCACTCTTATGAATAATAGTGATAACGCTGGGACTTTTAAAAACATAAAGGTCACTTTTAATCTCAAAAGTAGCCACGTGCTCAAGTGTGCCTATAAATACTGCTAAGGGTGAATACGCACATACGTTTTTAAATAAATAAAAAAAATCCCGTCCCTCTTTGAGAGCTCTCCTCATAAATCTCTGCATTGCGATTCAGAAGCTTCTTCTTCCCTGTTCGAACATCATTTCTGCATCTTCAACCAAGGTACACTTCCCTTACTTCTGAAATCTATGATTGGGGTTTTTGTATGTGTTTAAATATTTTGGGGAAGTTGCTGAAAAAAGGGTAACTAAGAATGTTCGAGGCATTTAAATCAATTTGGGGAATAGAAAATACTGAAATTAGGTTTTGCTGTAATTTGAGTTTTCTGAGAAGATTCAATTCTGCATTGCACTTTTCACATTAACAAATTTCTGCAGAAATTGACTTGACCTAAAAAGACTTTAATAACAATGTTTTGATTGAAAGATATTGAATTTGAAAGTCTGAAATTATATTTTGTACTGTGTTCTGCATGTATTGTTTTGGAAAATGTCGAGATTAGTATTGGGAAACTATTTTGATATTATTTGCTTCAAGAATGGAATGGACAATACTTTGAATTGGTCTTTCCCTGTCAACTATGACATTTCTGCTGGGATAATTGAAATTGCATTGCATGCTATATGTACCACATCTCTGCAGCATTTTAGTTGACTTAAATAGAATTGTGTGAATTGGTTGATTGGAAATTTCTGAATATGACTATTTGAAATTACTTGCTGTGATGGAACCACTTCTTCATTAATCTGAAAATTACAATAAGTGAGTTGCAGCAATATTTTTGGAAATTGATTGAAACCTAAATTCCCTGTGGAGACGATATTTGGATCTTAAATTTACTCATTACTTGCTGCAATCCTAGTGTAAATAAGTTTTAAAAGTTTAAGTTTGGGGTTGTGATGAATCCACATTTTACTAAATTTTTATACATCATTTATTACTTTTTATAGAAAAGAATAGGCTTAGATAGTGTAAATAAGATGAATATTCCAATTAGGATAAATAATATAGGTTTCTTAGTTTTTGGTTAATTTACATTAATTTAGATAGTTTATTTTACATGTTTTGATCATTTAAATAATGTGGCAAGAATCTCCAAGCTTATTTTGAAGAATTATTGAATTTTGAGGAATTTGAGGTGGAAGTAACTACTTTCAAGATTGATAGTAACCACTATAGCAAGCTACTTCCAGCAAAGGGACCAAAGTGTTCACTTTCAAAGTTAAAAGTGACGACTACAGCAGCCTAGAATCCACTAAGCCTGCGCGTGGCTACTATGAAAGTTCATAGTAGTCACTCCAGAGCATGCAAAATTGAAGGTGTTGTGCGTAGCTACTATCAAAGTTCATAGTAGTCACTCCAGAGAGCCCAAAATGTACCAGTGTTGCGCGTGTCTACTATCAAAGTTGATAGTGAACACTACAGAAAGGAAAAAACCAACTGATGTTGCGTGTGTCTACTATGAAAGAATGAAAGTAATCACTTTGGAGGGCGCCAACCTTAGTATAAATAGATTTTTGCCAAATTAGGGTAGAGAGCTCTTACACCTTTCGTACCTTTTCTCTTCTTTACTAAATTAGGACATTTTCCAGAGCTTAGGGCAACCTTGGGTGACAGCCAAGGGTCCAACCTAGGGTTTGGTTTATCATTTCTCTTACTTTTACATTAATGCCAATGAGTTTTCTACATTTTGAAACTGTGTTTTTGACCCCCATTTCCATGGAGGGCTAAATTTTTGTGTAATCCTTAGTGAGTTCACATGGATTCTTGAGCTCCTTGATTTTAATGATAATATAACTCCTTTCTTTTCATGAATTACTTCTTCCTTGCCTCTTGAATTGAATTAATGGTGAATAAGGGGGACATTGCTTAATTAACCCTAATTCATTTTAAGGAGATTCTAAACTAGGGATTACTTAATCCTAGGTTTAATTCTAAGGTTGCGTAATCTGGGGATGAGGGATTAGAGCCTAACAAATTGCATAATTTTGTTGGGATCATAAGGTTGATTTTTGCTTGTTAAATTAACCTAATTCATGGGAGAGAGGATAATTGTTAAATCTTAAGTGGAATGAGGATAGAATCAATGTGGATGAACTAAGGATTGCTGTTTTTTATTGTTTGAATTAATTAAACTGTTTGCTTGCTGCTCCTTATATTGTTTTGAAACCATAAAACTCCCCTATTTTAATTGCTTGTTCAATTAATGCCTTCAACATGTTTAATGAAGATTAATAGCCAATGTTCATTGGAGACAATCTAGGGTAACCCTAGTACTACATTAATTTGTTTAAATTTTGATGAGGATTTGTGACAAATCTTTTAAACAAAACATGAAAACTCATTCATCAGTTTGTTATGCTTCTGTTGGCTAACTGAATAACCACACCTGTAGGCTGCAGAGGGCCAAGAGACAGTGAAGTAAAATTGGACAAAGGCATGACATTTATAGATGCTCTTAAATCTAACATGGCATTCTCAATTCTATTATTACCAACAATGCATGGGATAGTGAATGTTCCTTGGTCCTTACATTTCTCAGGCATTGTGGACCTTTGTTTTCAAAGAGTGCAGAAACATTCCTACCCATATTTACCTTTTCATTACCCTTAAGACGCCTCCTGTGGGTGCATACGTCTTTCAAAAACTTGGCGTACTTAGGTATTTGCTTGATTGCATCTAGTAGAGGTATGTTCACCTCTACCTTCTTGAAGGTCTCAAAAATCTCTTTCTCAACCTCTTCAATCTTTTTGCTTGGCTGGATAACTGTCTGAGGGAATGGTAGAGGAATTGGCCTTTCAACATTTTCTGCCACCTTTGGTTGGGTAGGGGTAGGTTCTGGTTGTTCTTGGGTCATTTCCTCTCCATTTTGATCAACTGTAGCTGGAGTATAGCTTGGGTCTTCCTTCTCCTTGGGCATTGTGGGCTCTTGCATCACTTTTCTAGATCTCAGGGTGATTGCACTCACATTTTTGGGATTCACAACAGTTTGTGCAGGGAGGTTCCCTGAGCCTTGAGATTTCATATGGTTTAGAGAGGAGGCTAACTGTCCCATTTGATTCTCCAAAGTTTTAACACTAGCCTCAGTTCTCTACTGGAAAATGATGTTGTTCATGGTCAATTGCTTCATGAGCTCCTCCAATGATGGTTCATTTTTCTGGGATGCACTTGGTTATGAAGAAGGTGGTTGGTGATGGTGCTGGGCTTGTTGTGGTTGATGTTGGGATTGATGGGATCTATTTGGGCCAGCATGATGTGCTTGATATTGAGTGCCTTGATGCTGGTTGTGTTGTTGAGAATTGTTCCTGCATCTCAAATTTGGATGGTTCCTCCAGCTTGGGTTGTATCTATTGGAAGATAGATCCCAATTGGGCTGTTGCTGCAAATTTGGAAAAGGAAATTTATTAGTGTAAATGTTTGCAGCATAAGCCTGAGGATTACCTTTTAGAGTGTCAGACTCTTGTAGTGTGGGGCAGCTATCAGTGTAATGGTCGGTAGCTGAGCAAATACCACACAACATGGCTGGAACGGATGGTGGAGGAGGTGAAGATGCAGCAACACTCTTTTGCATGGAAGCCAATTGCTTCACCATGGATGCTAATTCATCAAGCTTGTGTTCCAGCTTACTAGATTCAGCAACTTGTACTTCACTCACATTTCTTGTAACACAAGAATTTTTCCTTGTTGCAAATTGTTGGGAGTTGGCAGCCATGTTCTCAATCAAGTTGCAGGTTGCAACCGGAGTTTTGTCAACCAATGCCCCTCCACTTGTGGCGTCTATCGTGCTTCGGTCCATACGGTGCAATCCCTCATAAAAGTATTGTATCAACAATTGATCACTAATTTGGTGATGGGGGCAGCTGGCACATAGTCTCTTGAACCTTTTCCAATATTTATAAAGAGTTTCTCTTTCAAGCTGCCTTATCCCATAGATTTCCTTTCTTATGGACACAGCTCTTAATGCTGGAAAAAATTTCTCCAGGAAAAATCTCTTCAAGTTATCCCAACTAGTGATAGATCCTGGAGGAAGATAGTAGAGCCAATCATTGGCTGCATCCATCAGAGAGAACGGAAAAGCTTTTAATTTGACATGCTCCTCAGGCACACCTTGTGGCCTCATGGTTGAACAAACAATGTGGAACTCCTTGAGGTGTTTGTGCGGATCCTCACCTGCAAAGGCCATGGAATCTTAACAAGTGTATTAGTCCAGTCTTTAGTACAAAAGGAGTATCAATGTCAGGATACTCTATGCATAAAGTTTGATATGTTACATCCGGTGCAGCCAGTTCCTTTAATGTTCTTTCATTGTCAGCCATTTGTTCAAATTCAGATTCTAAAGAATGAGGTGATGAATAGATAGATGAAAGAGATGAAGATTCCTCAAAATGTTCAGAATTATGTCTATGTAATCTAATGCTACTACGAAATGTCCTATCAATCTCTGGGTCAAATGGATACAAGTCTCCAGGATTCGATCTGGTCATGCACTAGAAACTAACTATGAGGAATGAAAAGAAGTAAGCTAAATGAAACAACAAACATGCAGAAAAATTCAGCTAACAATAATGCAGAAAAATGATATCTAAGTGCAGTAAAATAAAGCAATAACACTAAACAACAAAAACAGAAAGAAGTTGCAAACTATGGCAAGAAAAACGTAACACACACTTACAAATTCTGCAGAATTATGCAGTAAAAATAGGGCAAAGTGTAGAAAAATTAAAAATAGAACACTAAAACAGAGTAACTAACAAATTCAATGCAAAATTAACACCAAAGTCCCCGGCAACGGCACTAATTTGATGAACAATTATTTTTCTCGTTTGCAAAAAGATTTGTCGTCAACCTTCATCAAAATATGCAGAAAATTTATGTAGTCTAGGATGCAAGCCTAGGTTGTTTCCAACGACTTTGGTTTGTAACATATATTGAACATGTTGTAAATATTTACTATAAAAGCAGTTAAAGCAAGGGAGTTTTGTGTAATTCCAATTTTAATGTAAAGGCAAGTGATGAAATTAATGAATCCAATCAATGAAATGAGCAATCCTTAGTTTGTTCATGTAATTCTATCCCTATCTCACTCAAGATTCAATACTTTTCCTATTCCTTTGAATTAGGGTAACTCAAAAAGTAAGAATTAACCTTAACGTCCCACACAAATTAAGCAATCTTCATGGGCTCCAACTCTTTTCCCCAAGATTACGCAACCTTAGGAACTAACTTAGGATTAAGTAAACTAAGCTAAGAATTTCATTAAAACGAATTAGGGTTAATTAAGCAATATCCCCCTCATTCAACCATTAATTCAATTCAAAGAGTTGAGAAATATAAATTCATCAAGAAAAGGGAATTATATTGACATTCATACCCAAGAATTCAAGAATCCATGAACTCACTAAGGATTACAAGAAAGTTTAGCCCTCTATAAGGCTGGGTCTTACAAATTCAAGATGAAAACAAGGAAAATTCAACATTATCAATGCAAGAATTAAAGGAAAATGAAGAGAAATTGTAAATCAAACCCTAAGATTGGCCTTAACTGTCACCCAAGGACCTTAAGCTCTGCAAAATGCTCCCCAAAGTGGCAAAAGAATCTAAAGTTATGTAAAAAGCTCCGTACCCTAATTTCTCAAATCCTATTTATAGCGCAGAAGTTTTTGCCCAAAGTAACTACTATGGTTTCATAGTGATGACGCGCAGCGCTCTATAGTGTTTACGCGCAAGTCCTGTGATTTGGGCCTCTCTGGAGTTATCACTTTGGCTTCAGAGTGATAACGCGCAGCGCTCTATAGTAGTTACTCTCGCTCTATAATGTATATACGTTAGTCCTTTTGGTATTAGAGTGATAACTTTGGTTGCTCCAGAGTGTCTACTATGGTCCCAAAGTAAGCACGCGCAGTACTTCTTCAAAATGGGTCTCTGTAGTTGTCACTATGGGTTCATAGTGATCACTTTAGTCTGCCCTTTTGGACTTAGCTTGCTGTAGTGTTTACTATGGGATCCAAAGTGATCACTTTTATCTCAAACTTTCTCAAATGCTAAAAATCCATGGAAATAGTCTAGAAATTCCTACTTAATTATTCAAATGATCAAAATTGCAAACTATATCTATGTAAATCAATGTAAATTAACCAAAAATTAAGAAACCTATGATATTTGACCAAAGTGATGTTTTTATGTTATTTACACTTCTTAAGTTTACTTTTTCTATTAAGAAACATCAAAATGACAAGTAAAAATCCAATAAAATGTGGATTCATCACTAGGATCTTCTCGCTACAGCGAGAATGTCCCTGTAGGTCACTCTTAGTCTATATTTTCAATCAGTCCAAACATATCCATTATCAATCCATAATCAATATTCACATTTATACTTACATATTTATCCACAGATATTCACACACACATATTAATATCATTAACACATAAATCAAAATGCATATTCAATTAGAAACTCACAATTTATATAATAAACAAAATACCATTACAAAAATTTGGGCCGTTACACTCTCCAAAGTGTTAGTTTAAAATAAACCCTAACCTAATCGTCATCCCTGTCCTTCCGCTTGCTACTCTTTGTCACCTTCTCAACAGAAGTAATTTTGACTAGCAAGTGTACTAGTGTTATTGTAGCAAGTTATAAAAATTTTAGAACTATGTTTGAGTCCAAATATCGTCCTTAGGGAATAGAATTCTCAAATATCACTTCACAAGTCCACAATTATTTGAGCCTAACGAAATTCAGTTGAAGTTTGAAAGCAAAAACAACAAATATTAAACTCAACAAATATTAAACTCAAAAAATAGAACAGAACAAAGATCATGAAAATGTGTATTTAACAGATGTAGAAAACATAGTTAGGGACTTCTTTCACTAATGCTTCAGTGTTGATTCAATAAAGTTCTGAACTTACAAGTATTTAGATGGAATGACAATCAGTTTCGCAATATATTAATCAAAGGTTAATTCCTTAACTCAATGAATCTAACATTCAATTCAATTATTCTAATTCCTTAGATCTGGTTCAATTAAATATTGCATTAAGCATTAGAAACCAAAAGATTGCAAGATAAAGATGTCTGATTGATGAAACGATATTTGAGCTACTCGTCATGCAAAAGATTGTCGTTAATCCTCATCAAATATGCAAAGAAATGAATGCAGTACTAGGGTGTTATCCTAGGTCGTCTCCAAGGAATTTTTGGTTGAGAACATACATCGAACAAGTGTAAACATGTATTTTAAAGCAAGTAAATTGGGGGGAGGTTTGTCAATTTCTGGGTTTTAATCAAGAACGAAATGTAAATTTAATGAAATTCAATCAATTAAAATGAGTAATCCCTAGTCAAGCAATGAGTTCTATCATTATTCTTTCAAATGATTCAATAATCCCCTTTCTTTCCCTTGAATTAAGTTAATCTAACAAGCGAAGACTAACTTTAACATCCCAATTAAAATTAAGCATCTTAATGGGCTCCAATCTCTATCCCTAAGATTAAGCAACCTCAAGGATTAATCAAAATTAAGCAATTTTGAATTAGAATTTCGTTAGGTAAATTAGGGTTCATTAAGCAATGTTCCCTTCATGCAAATTCCATTTCATTCAGAGATTGGGGTTAATAAATTCAAGGAAAGAAAGATTTGTATTGCAATTAATCCCAAGAATTCAAGATTCATGTGCATTGACTAGGAATTACAAGAAAGTTTAGCCCTCCATATGGATGGGCTTCACAAATGAGAGAAAGAAATGCAAGAACGTAAACATCATTAATGTAAACTTAACAAAAATCAAAGGAGAAATTGGAAATTAAAACCTATAGAGGACCCTTGGCTGTCACCCAAGACTCCAATGTCGTAAGAAAATATCCCAATTTGACAAAGAGAAATTGTGTAAAGTGTCAAAAGTCCCGTACCCTAATTCCTAAAATCTATTTATAGTGGATGACATGTCACCAAAGTGTCCACTTTGGGCCTTCAAAGTGTCCACGCGCAGGATGGAAGGAATGCCGCTTCTCTGGAGTTGCTACTATTTGTGCTGAAAGTAGCTACTTTGGATGGGCGTAGCTACTATGAGAGCCCATAGTAACCACGCGCAGGAAGGCTTCAAAATCAGCGTCCAGGAGCTTCTGAAGTTGCCACTTTTGGTCTTCAAAGTAACTACTTTGGATGCGCGTAGCTACTATGAGAGCCCATAGTAACCACGCGCATCATGCTTCAAAATTGGCGTCCCTGGAGCTTCTGGAGTTGCCACTTTTGCTCCTCAAAGTGGCTACTTTGGGACCTTTAATGCCCAGGCTTGCTGTAGTTGCTACTTTTGCTCCTCAAAGTGGCTACTTTGTGGGCAACTTTCATTCAAGGACCAAGATTTCTCAAATTTAACTTGGGCATTCTGCAAATTAACCAAAAATTAATAAACCTATGATATTTATTCAAAATGTGATTTCTATATTATTTTCACTATCTAAGTCTATTTTTTCTATCAAGAAGCATAAAAAAGGCAAGTAAAAATATAATAAAAAGTGGATTCATCACTTATCCTTAAGAAATCAAAAATCTTGGTAATTGATTCAGATATGAGAAACAAGTTCAACTTCCATTGATAAAAGTTCCTTAGTAATTAGTTAATCAAATTTCCATTCAACAACTACTTGAAAAGCAGAATCAATTACTCAATCCAATTCAACACTCAAAGTTCAGATCCAAAATAATTCAACACTTCGATTTCAGATCCATAATCCCTAACTACAAAGAGTTTAAGCAACCATTACAAAATGAAAAGAGAAAGAAAGAAAAGAAGAAGATGAACGAAGAAGCATCTTCAAGCCAATCTTCAATCTTATTCCTCAAGATTTGAAGCTTGGTGTTCGTCCCCAATTTCTCTCTTAGACTCTCTCAACACCAGAAAACAAATGGAAAGTAAAAATGAACAAAAGATCCCAATAGATCTGAGCTAATTTGTATGTTGGTAATGAGGCCAGTACTTCATCAGCTCTTGAAACTTTGTCGCATACTCCCCCACAGTCATGCTTTCTTGTTTCAGGTCAAGGAATTCTCGAGCCTTATGCTTCTTCAGATCTTGAGAGAAGTAGTTCCCTAGGAAGCTTGTCTTGAATGCTTTCTACAAAATATAGCCACCCTCTTGTAGTAACGTTTGACTGGCAAACCTCCACCAATCTTCTGCCTCCCGACATAGCATGTAGGTGGCTTAGGTTACTTTGTGCTCTTTCCTGCACCTCATTGCATGGAAGATTTTCTCCACGTTTGCTATCCATTTCTAGGCTCCTTCCAGATCAAACTTTGAAGGGTTATGCCTAGTGAAGGTAGACGGCCTTTGGTATTTAGCCAGCACTCCATCTTGGTTATGCACCAAGGCCTCTAGACCATCATTGGTGACACCAGCTCCTCTACCTCTACCAGCCATTTCTAATCTAATCTAGCAAAAATTTCAGCAAATCACATTCAACAAGTCAAATCGATAACAACATTTACAATTCAAGCAAACAAAACACACCAACACACAGTTTGGATGCTTCAGCCCCAATACCCCAGTCCAGTTTGGATGAAATGCTCTGATACCAAAATTGTAACACTTTAATTTAATTTTCAAATAAATAAATTTCACAAAAATGGAAATAATAAAATTTTTCATTCAAACGGTTCCCAATACATAGTTCAATAGAGTGTTTCAAAATAAGGATGAATTACAAGTTTATATCAAATCATTGCTACAAGACTAGTTCAAATACATCAGAGTTTTCAAAATAACTTTCTAAGTTCTATAGTAGTTTCATCCATTCCTTCACTGAGCCCATGCTAATTGTCTTGGTCACCTGAAAATTAAATGTAAAGGTGAGTACTTCACACTGTCAGACACAAGCACAGAGACTCATCTTGCACGTTTCACGCATTTACTACTATAATTTAAAGCATGCATCAATAGACACAAGTAACACTTCAACATTCCATTCCAATTCACATACAGGTGTGCTCACTACACCATCAAACAATCCACACACATGTGCGCTCACTACACGTAGCCATGCTCACTGTGGTACTATAATCACAGTTTCATGATGCTCTTAACCTTAGGGACTTACTCAATTTCATACCATGGATGGTTGTCGAATAGACCCTGCTCCACGGATACAACGGGTGCGGTACTAGGCCCCCTAAGCAAAGGTGTTAGTGAGAGGCCGAGTTAGGAGGAGAGTGTGTAGCTTATGGTGCACCCACACTCACTGTTGGTGTCACCACCACTCTCTCTTCCCTAAGGTATTTTTATCGCCCCCATCTTCCACACCCTAGTGTATCGCTAAACCATTCATAGTTTTTCAACACATTCAAACACAATCATATTCAACATGTCATTCTCACACATTCTCGCTCATTTTATATTATTCAACATCAATCAATGGCATGTCTACACATATTCACCCACATTCACATTCACTTCCACACATGGCACATATGCCTACATTCAATCACATTACACTTAAACATCAAATTTCCATAATAGCTCTACCACAATCATGTCACTTCATCACACATAATATCAACCTACATTGAAACTGTGTTTTTGATCCCCATTTCCATGGAGGGCTAAATTTTTGTGTAATCCTTAGTGAGTTCACATGGATTCTTGAGTTCCTTGATTTTAATGATAATATAACTCCTTTCTTTTCATGAATTACTTCTTCCTTGCCTCTTGAATTGAATTAATGGTGAATAAGGGGGACATTGCTTAATTAACCCTAATTCGTTTTAAGGAGATTCCATAATAGCTCTACCACAATCATGTCACTTCATCAAACATAATATCAACCAACATCTAATACGTCATGCCAAACACGAATTGTCCATCAAAACACACATAGCAAAATAAATGAATTTTAACAAAATGAGATAGGGTAGAGTCCCCCTTACCTCGGATTGAAGACCAAACACAATCTAACGGTAGAAAACGTTTCCCACACAGCGTTTCATCCTCCCAACGTCCCAAACACAATCTCAACATTCAATCTTGCTTACACTTTGGAGACAGTTTAATCGGTGAAATAGGGCTGGGAATCGAGAGAATCGAAAAAAAGACGAAGAGAAAAGAATGGGAATGTGTTTCCTGAACCCTAAACCTCTCAAATACCTTAGGAGTTGCGACACTCTCGCTATAGCAAGATATAGGTTTTTGGAAAATCTCGCTACAACGAGACTGCAGCCAGAAATGCATCATTCTCTATTGCCCTCTTGCTACAGCTATAATACCTTAATTTTAATAAATAATTTTTGCAAAAATAGGAATAATAAAAATTTCCATTTAAATAATTCCCAACACACAATTTCATCAAAGTGTTTCAATATAAGAAGGGTTTACAAATTTATATCAAATAACTGCTACAGGATTAATTCAATTACATCATATTTTCAAAATAAACAGTCTAAGCCCTATAGCAATATCATTCATCCCTTCACTGAGCCTGGTGCTGATCGTCTTGGTCACTAGAAAAATAAATGTAAAGGTGAGTACTCTATACCATCACACACACAAACAAGCATAAAGTCTCACCTTGTCTGTTCCACACACTTTCTAACGTATTCTAAATCAAACATCAGCAATCACAAGTAAAACATTCTATTTCAATTCACAGACAGGTACGCTTACTAAACCAACAAACATTCCACACACATGCACTCATTGCAAGTAGCCACACTCATTGTGGCACTGTGATCATAGTTTTATACCATGGATGGTCACTGGTTAGCCCTTGCCTCACGGATACAACACGTGCAGTCATGAGCCTTTTAGCAAAGTTGTTAGTCAGAGGTCGAGTCAGGAGGAGAGCATGTGGTCCGTGGTGCACCCACACTCACTGTTGGTGTCACCACCACCCTCTCTCTCCCAAGGTATTTCTACCCCCCATCTTCCACACCTCTAGTGTATCGCTGAACAGTTCATAGCTTCCAACATATTAACGATCGCATATAACATGCCATTCACACACATTTTCAGCCACATTCTCAATCACATATACTATTCATGTTCACACACGACACCCATGCCCACATTCATTTGCGTTACATTCAAACACACAACATTTCCAACACAATTCATTCCATCATACATAACATTTCTCTATACCGAAAACACTAAGTTCCATACAAGATTTCCACTATACCCTATTACAATCAAGTCATTTTCATCCATATGCACACCTTTCTACGTGTTATTTCAATCAAAACTCTACAAATAATAATATAAACATATTTTCAAGCAAAATGAGATAGGGTAGAGTCCTCCTTACCTCAAATCGAAGACCCAATACAATCTGATGGTAAAAAATGCCTCTCACGCAGTATCTCAGCCTCCAAATGCTCCAAACGTAATTACAACCTTCAATCTTACTCACAATCGACTTTGGAGGCAGTTTAATCGGTAAAATAAGGTTGAGAGTCGAGAGAATCGAAGAGAGTTTGAAGAGAAGGATGAGAAATGAGCTTCCCAAAATCCTAAACCCCTCAAATACCCCTTCAATCTTAGAGGAAACTGGATTATAGTTTCTGTAAAATCTCGCTACAGCGAGACTACACCCAAAAATGCACCTTCCACTGTCGCCCTCTCACTACAGCAAGGGAATTCTCGCTACAGCGAGAACGCGACAGTTTCACTCCTCCTCTCCCAGTGCCTTCTCGCTACAGCAAGAACGACACAATTTCCTGCTTTTCGCCTAGGGTTGTCTCGTTACAACGAGAACACTCTGCAACACACACTTAGCCTATTTTCAATCCAGTCCAGTCATCCAATCTCAATGCACAATCAGCAATCAAACTTAAAATTTCACGTATTCCCATTATATTACAAAAATATGGGGTGTTGCAATAGCGAAGGGACTTTCGTTGCAGCGAGAACGCAACAGATGCATGTCCTTCACCCAAGGCCTTCTCATTATAGCGAGAATGCCTCTGCAGCCCACACTTAGCCTATTTCTCATTCTATTTCAACCATAATATACAAATATATGTACATCCATACATATTTACACACATATTCACGTCACCGCACAAGTCAAACGCACATTCAATACTATTCACATATTTATATTAATAATCTAACAATATTATAAAATTTGGAGCGTTACAAACGATGTCTAATTTTAACTTCAAATGCATGATCCCCGTATTATTTTTATGCTAATATTGTAATGCATATAATTTGTTTTAATTCTTTCATATAAAAACTCTTAAAGTTAACATCTTTTGTTTACATATTTGTTCACTTTTGCTCAAATTTAGAGTTCACTTTTTTTTTTTAATTTCTCAACTAGGAATAAGTCATTCACAAAGATCATGCACTTTGGAATATTTTTTTGTATGTCAAGTTAAACAAGTAAAAATTCAAAGCTTTACTTTAATGTAGAATGATTCTTATAAGGAAGTCTTTAGATACGCCTTCAAGAATTTTCACATTTGTAATTATCTTCTTATCCATGTTTTATTTAGCTTAAATACATGTTATACAAACCTTCTTTTTTTCTAAAGTCTTATAAAAGACTTCTCTTTAACACACAATCATATGTCTTTTTTTAAATTAATATAAAGTATCTTCTTTTGTAATATTATTTTTAGTAAAAAAGAAGTATATAGTTTTTGTTTATAGACCTTTCTACATAAAATGAAATTGATTATCTTCAATTCCAATTTCTTCTTAATTTATACTCCATCACCTTTTTTTTTATGACTTCATGTTATAATTCGTAAGTTTTATAACTCAATAATTCACAAAAAATACTAACATGTTAAAATTAGAATGTTGTAAACATAATCTAGCCACTTTTATCACAATTTTAATATATTATATATAAATATAATAGAACATTGAAATGAATTACTAATGGAGATGTTTTATGTGCATATCTTTCTTTAAAATATTTCAACCTATTTTCAATCTTCAACTATTTACGTGTCATTTGATATTGGTAAGTTCATAATTTTTTTAATTATCATGTCTTAAGATAAGTTATTTATGCTGTCAACTGTTATTTAGTTGTCTTATAAATTATATATTTAGTAAACTTCAATTCTTAAAGTTGAGTTCAACTAATTATAAACAGTAAATTTTTATTAAAAAATTAATAAAAAAATATAATATTTATTACACTTTTATATCTTTCAAATATTAAATAATTTTTTTTTCAATAAAATTTATCACTTTTAATTACTTATACAGATTGAGGATAACATTTTATTCAATTGGCCAACAAGTAAAATCATATCCAACAAGATCATATTCATTTATTTGATGCCAATGGAGAACAATAGTATACGGCCCCTAATCCTGAACTAAGACCGTGGTGTCATTTTGCTAAGTGACAAGCAATATATACAAAGATCTCAGCAAAACTGAGAATAACCCTTCACTTTCTGAGCTAAGTATAGTGCATAGATTTTGACGAACCTTGAAAAAGGTCGAAAATACAAGTCTGGAGATCCTCCACAGTGTATTTGATATACTTTTCAGCAATGGTGGATGAGTGTCTCCCAGTGTATGTGCGATAAGCAGAAACCACTTTCTGGGAAACTGAAATTTGAAGTTCTTCACGAAGTTGAGGGTCAGGGATACACCACCCTGTCTGAGTCCTATATATTTCACCAAAGGCAGTGCTAAACTCTTTGCACCTTTTTTGCAAAGTTCTCTGTGAAACATTTGACACACTTCCATCTCTAAGCATAGAAAGTACTGAACCCCAAGTGACCATCTCGTAACTTTTAGCATCGCGTTGCAACCTCCCAGCATGCTGGCGAAGCCAGCGATCACCAAAGAAATGGCTTAGGTCAGAGGACTTAACCTTCTGCACCATGTAATGAATGTTATTCATCATGAAAATATTTTGCAAAGCCACATCTTTATATAACTTGGATTTGGTGCTTAAGTTGGATTCTAGAGCGTTTGTGATCGACCGAAAATGGCAAGCCATTGGACACAATGAGAGAGCTGGAGTGTCATGTTTATTGCCTGAAGGATCAATAGAACTTTCATCAACAAGAAGGAGATTAAGGGTATCAGCATATCCACCTAGTGCCATGATGTAATTCATCACATACTTGGTAATCTGGTGAACACCCCCTCCAGGAAAACGGGTCTTTGATGGGTTAGTTGCAATGGCATTTCTGAATGCCTTAAGTGTAGACTTTACAGCATCACCAAACCTCCTTAAAAGCTTGTGAAACTCTCCCCTAACAAAAGAACCAACTTCTTCAAAGAACAAGATGTCCACATCCACAGAAAGATGCTCCAAAACCTCATACATGTTTAGAAAAGAAAACAACTTTTCTGGTGTGTGTGTTGACATTGCCACTGCCTCACCAAAATTCAGAAGGTGCAACATAAAACTCTGAGATATTTCAGAAAAGCAAAATTGATAAAATGAACCAAAGTCTCCAAGGAGCTGCTTACACAAACGTTTTTCGCTAACAAGATATCCCCTAATAATGATCTTCATGGCGCGAATCCATTTCTTTATCTCATGGTTTAAGCAATGCCACTCCAATTTTAGCACATTCTCAATGCTTAATTTCTCCATCTCAAGAATGACAAAGTACTCAGCCAAGGCATCCCTCCTGGATGTGACAAAGACCTGACAGAATTCCTGATGGTATTTTGAAGCAAACATGACATTTGCAATGGTCTTTAGATCTTGAAGCATTGCTGGATTCACCAAATCAACAGTGCTCGCCTGGGATTGATTACCGCCACTACTCCGGGATGCCTCCTCGATTTTTTCACCCTCAATTGAACCAAATGATTCATCATACACCATATCCATCCTATTAGAAAAGAAAGACATGTATTCAGGCTCAAAATATTGCTTATGTTGAACAAAAATGTGGACTAACTCTTCCTCAAGCCTTGACATAGCAACCTGTAGAATCCCATTGGCGCGCTGAAGAAGTTCCTTCTGCTTCCAATTCTCTTTCAGAGAAAGGTTTTGCAAACTCAGAGTCAGAGCTTGGATATCACCAACAACTTTCAAATACTCAGAAGACTCACTAGGACTAGAATCCCATATCATGGAGCGGTTTGTCTCCCACCTCATTACTGTGTCTTCAGCACACTTAAGTTGCCTCTCTAATTGCTTCATGCCCCTTTCATTTCTCTCATTGACTATGGACATCGTAGACAACTGGGTCACAATATCCAACAGCGTTTTCCTCATGTCATCAGAAACCGTCTTACTTGCTGCTAGTGCCTTCAAAATGTGCTGAGCAGCAGCAACCACATGTTGGTCCTCTTCACAGGAAGTGACAACAGATTTATGTCCCTCCATACTGGCCAAGAGGAACCAGCAAGAAGAAATCCAGACCAGAATGCACCCCTCTACAACTGAAAAGGACTATTTCATCTCCGATTCAAAATCATTATCCACTGTATACACAAAAGGAAAACAGTGATAGCAGCAAGAGCTTACCTAAAAGGAAGCTTGGAAATAAATGAAGAATATACTGCTTTGTCCTTAAAGGAACAATAATTGAAGGATTGTAAATGGTTTAAACTTCGAAGTTTAAACCCTGCATCTGAAAATTATCAAAAAGATGAGGACATAGCTGGATAATTTGAAAGAACTATTTTAACTTTTCATGCCCTTTTTCATTATCAGAAATACAAAGTAACAAGGACAAGTCCCAACTCTTATAAAGAACTCTATGCAAGTAAGAGGCTTGATGATCATTTGCATAGTACACAAACAGAAACCACAACTTCTAAACTCAAAATCTCATAAACAAAATTGCACAAGAAATGGAAAACTCAACCAATTGACCCTCACATAAACACCTTACCTCCCAATCAATAATCAATAATAAATAACTCCAAAAAAACTTCTCTTTTTTATTTTAGTTTCAATAAAAAGACACTGAAAATCACATGCAGTCCATACATATAGAAACGTGACAGATAAAAGAACTGCAAATCATAAGAAAGGACCAACAACCAAAAGAAATCTGAGACAGAGATGTAACCAAGCAGAGAGTTAAGAAAAAAAAAGGATTTTAATTAGTGGAAATTTGAGAAGAGAAAGGTGAAATATCTCGGGTGCAAGAAAAAAAAAAAAAAAGGAAATTGTGGAGGAGAAGCTTTGTTATTTGCTCTCCAAGTTTTCTCTCTCTGGTCTCTACATAATTTCCCCAATCTGTGGCTTTTGACTTTTGACTTACATATTCATAGAATAAAACGAAGAAATTAACGAGAAAGTGAGCACCAGTCAACATGCGCGTGTGCTTCCTCATCTTGTTTTCCCACACGTTAGTACCTACCATTTTCAATTATTAATACTCCTATATATTACTAGATATTAGATAAAATTTCAAATGTTCTATACCAAACTCACGAAAAAGCTTACTTTTTTTGTTCATTTTTCTGTGTTTAATATATTTTTAGTTTATATACTTTGGTATAGCTATAATTTTAATATCTTAAATTTTAATTGTATATTTATTTTTGGTAATTTTAATTATTAAATTAAGTCTATTATCTAAAATTTTTATTAAAAGATAATGAAAATGTAATAAAGATGTGATGTACCATTAATTTTTATAAATTCATAAAGAAAATAAATTAAATAATTATTTTTTATTTATATATTTTATTTTTTATTTTAATGTTTTTATATATGTATTATCACGATCCCCTTTTTATAAAAGATCTATAACATGTTAAATCATTTATTTCAGTATTAAATATCTGCATTTTAAAAGAGGATTAAAATTTAATAAAACGTAGAAGTCCAACATTTAGTAACGAAATAAGGCCGTATACTAATAGGAAATAGAAACTTTAGAGAAGAGAAACCCAAGAAATAAGAAGTAGAGTTAGAGAACGAAATCTCAGGAGCTCATTGAGTTCTGCACTAAACAAAGGTTCCCACTTGGATAGGGAAAAAGTTCAGCCTTGAATGAGAGAAGAAGGCTATCTGGTGAGAAATGGACGTTTCTCTATGATGTAGTTCCTTAAATACCCCTCCAAGCCTGCGTGCTCTCGGTTGAGCGAGCTAATCCTCACTTAAGAAAGCCTTGCTCTCGCCTGGGTGAGAAAACTAGACAGTGGAACTCCTTAAATTTTTGCTATTCTCACTTGAACAAGGAACATCTCGCCTGAGCAAGAAACGTCTCGCTTGAGCGAGCAACATTCTCGCCTGAATGAGATTAAGTCCAACGAGCTACTCATTTTTCCTATGACTTCTCGCCTGAGCGAGCTTCTTTCGCTTGAGCGAGGTCGCTTCTCGCCTGAGCGAGATCGCTTCTCGCTTGGGCGAGGGGACAATTGAGGTGATCCTATCTAATCTCGCTTGAGCGAGAACACTCCAAAATGTCTAATTCAGCATGACTTAGTCTCGCTTGAGAAAGAATTACCTCGCCTAAGTGAGACACTGTGCACCTAGAACTCACAAGAGGGGCAATACAAGCCTTTGGCTACTATTCTTAGGTTAATACATTTAACATCCTCATTTTTGCTCCCTTCCACATTCACATGTGTAATATGATTCCCCTTTTTTCTCAAAGATAATTAAATGTATTTTACAAAATTTTATGATTTTGGTTAAAGAAATTTTGGGATAGAATATTTATTTTATTTCGTTCCAATAATTCGTCCTATTTGATTTTTTTAAGAGATAGATCTCAATGCGTGGGATTATTTGAAAATTCCATAATTATATTTGAGTTGCAATTGCTATATGCACTAGCAAAGGTGGTGTAGTAGTAGAAGGGTTAGTCCTTAGTTAGGAGTTGGAAGTCTCTGGTTTCAAACCTCAGCAAGGTAGATTTTGCTTCAACAAGTTTTTTTGGAATGAATTGTGAAATGACCAGACTGGCCTCAAAATATCATGCATGCATGAAATAGGTGGCAAAATATGGCGAACCCTACATGCGAGATGACATGTGTCAGCCACATGTCGCAAAAGGAAAATCTGTTACATGCGCGACACCATGTGTCAGCCACGTGTCAGTGAAGGAAGACCAGCCCTTGCATGCGTGACACACATGCAACAATATGTTGAAAGATTGACAAAACTAAAATTTATTCTTTCTCCCTCACCGTGTAAGCTCTCTCTCACACACTTTCTTTCGGTTCTCTTTTCTCTCCACCATTTCTGTTCATTTTCTGGTGACCCTTTGGCTGTAAACCGCCACCATTCATAGCCAAAGCCTTAAACACTTCCCTCTCCATGCATAAGCCAAGGTTCTTGCACCTCCTCCATGAAAAAGCTTGAAACCTCCCCATTCATCCACTATGTGAGACATTTTTTACCCTCTAAACTTGTTTTTCTGCACTCAATAACTCATATTTGAATTGTACTATGGAAAAGCTTTCAAACACAAGTGGTTTCACTCAAAACGGACATCAAATTCATAAGTTGTGGTAAAAACAGTGAGATCTCTTCCTTGCTCTGCGTTTTTGTGTTTCAACAGCAAAGGAGGCCACTTTTCTTTTTTCTCTGGTCTCCAAACTTGACATACAAGTATCCTTCTGTATTCCTTGCAGAAATACCTTTCCAACAGTATATCGTGGGCTTAAATTCGACATTGTTTGCCTCCTCAATCACCTATAGTACATGAGTGCCTTCATTCTTACATTTTAATGCAAAAACAGTATAAAGAATCAATTTTCATGCCCTCTGTACTAATCTCTTTCAATCTAAAATTTTAATTTTCATAAACTACATAAAGATAGCTTTTCGACGCACTATCTCAAGCTTGATTTGGATTTCGTTTCACACCTCAACAACTTAATTCTGTAAGTATGATCCAAGCTGAATTTTGCTAGTCCAACAGCCACTGTTCTTCAATTTTTGGGAGAATTTCATGCAAAGAAACTGACATGTAAACCTTCCATCTTGTTCCTTATTGTCTCAGTTTTCTGACGCACTTTGCGGCTCATCAATCGGACTCCAATTGATCAAGATATGCGCAAAATGGTGAGACGCATGCAAAATTCAAAGCTTCATAGAGAAAGTCTGCATTTTTCACCTTGCATGAAATTTGTTCTACATTTTTCACTTGCTAAACCTACTTGTTTTTAACTTGACCTTATTCCTTCACATAATACACTTCATTAACTTTCCATAGCCACTTTCGGAGTAATATTTGGAGCAAAGATCAAGGAGAAAAACTTTTTTTTTACCATGATATATCCGATTCTGAAAAATTTATGAAAACAGTGAAAAGAATGTGTTTTTAAATCTCTCTTCATCCAGCTTTATGAACATTCATAAACACTTATGAAATCCTTGAAATTAGATCTTTCCAACAAGCTATCTTAAGCCCATTTTCGATCTCATTTGTTAAGTTGAAATGTCAGGACAAACAGAGGTCTCATTTCAAAAATCAGCAGACACACTCTACATTAATGTGAGTGTTGCGAACAATCTGTATTCCCAAAAATTTGAATGAACATATTTTTATAAAAATTAATGTCTTAGCTTTCAAACAAAATTGGTTGGACCTGATTTGAATCACAAATTAATGAGATATACAATTTTTAATGAAGTTGTCTCATAATTACATTTTCTCTGCTTTCTAACAAGCTATCCCAAGTTTGAATTGGATTCCATTTGCTTCCCTAAAGAACAAGGATAAGTCAGCAACTCATTCTCTAAATCGTGACAGTTTTACGTTTCCAAAGAACTATCTTGAGCACGATTTGGACACTATATCACTCAATTACACTCCATTTGGTAAGTGTACCGAAACTTGAAATTCTAGTTATTCAGAACTAAGCACCATGTTGTACCGATACTGTGTTTAGTTAACTAAAATTATTTGAGTTAGTTAAAAACCTCCTTTAATGAGCTTTGTGCCTGTATTCTTGAATGAGAAACGCATTGGTACCTCACGTACTTCATTCAGATACTAAACGCCTAAGTTATGGGCTCAATAGTAAGAACCGCTCGAAAAGGAAAATTAACGATCCCGTTGAGAAAAACGCGATTACAACCCAAACCAAGCTACAAATGGAGTGTCTTTCCTCACCAAGCTAAGTTACTCTCTGAGGTAGGGGGAAACTTTCATATGACTCGAGTTAGGAATTGATGGAATGGATAAGAATACACTTGATGAAATTATCAATGTTGTGTGTGGTTGAAAGCTCTTGAGAATTCCTCACTCTCTTGAGTTTATTGATATGTATTTGATATTGAGATTGATATGTTTGTTTATATTACTATGGTGCACATGTATGTGTGAAATTGTGTGATTAAATGCTAAGTTAAGCAACATTTCATGGTAAGTTTTAGACTTTTAAACTTGATGAATACCAAGGAGAATGGAAATTGTCCCCTACAACATAACACTAAATACACCAAAGCTAGTTGAATGAACTACGCCATAAATTGACATGTATATTCTATCACCTAGTAAAATCAAACCAAACTATGCTAGATAGAAACACCTAGGCAATTTATTTTTTATAATTTAGAAAAGGATATGACCTCTTGACTAGACTGTTGCTTAGGGAATCTAATGAACCACCGAGCCTCATAACTTTAAGTCATGCTAAGCTTAATTACACTAATTTATAATTTTAGTTTAAACAAGAAAATTGATAATAAGCAAGAAATTGGACAAGTTTAACAGATATTCCAATAATGGGTGAAAAAGGAAAGAGAAAATGAAGTCTCGATTTAGGTATCTAACCTTTTAGAAAATTTAATTGAATGTGGTGTAAGAATAGGAACAAAATGACTTAGGTTATATTTGATAAAATACTAGTCATGTTAACTATACCTGTGGATTTGGAAAATAATAATAATAATAATAAAATCTAAGTCCTTGTATATAGCAAAGTGTCTGATAAAAAGATTGAATGAACTACCATAAGGAAACTTAGACAAACCTAATGTAGGACGCCTATGAGGATAAAATCCACCTTTACTGGAGATCATTGAGGCATTGTGGTTTTGAATATGCTATTATTTGTATATGCATAAGCCTTGCACACATTGTGACATTTGAATATGAATGTGATGATTGCATGACTTTAAAGTCTGGTTTGGCACATGTGAATTGATGACCTATAACTGGTTGAAAGCATGTAGAGATGCATAGGTAGGTGAATTGAGGCCCCCATTGTGATTATGAGACCCTGAAAGGGTGTGTATGCGTTAATGAGAACGCATAGAGGGAATTGACATGTAAGTATGACCACACTATTGAGTCTAACCACTTGCTTGTCTTAGACCTAGAATTCGTAAAAGAACCTTAATGATTGAATCAAGGAAAACAAATGTTTGCGAAAATCTAACATCTTTTCAATCATAAGTAGTAAACTAACTAGGTGGATAAAAATTGGGAATTCAAAGAAAGAGACAAGGCTAGTGAGCTAGGGACCCTTAGTGGATGTGCTTGAAAGCATTGGTATAAATATATGTCAATCTCTTGTGAAAA
Source organism: Abrus precatorius (assembly GCF_003935025.1). Lineage (NCBI taxonomy): Eukaryota > Viridiplantae > Streptophyta > Magnoliopsida > Fabales > Fabaceae > Abrus > Abrus precatorius. The sequence continues at coordinate 14,916,149 of NW_020874292.1, forward strand.
TTGTCTGAATAGTTGAACATAGAATGTTGATCCTGGATTTAAACCAACGCCTGAGTGCGTGATGTGAAACAATATGGGATATTAATCCTGATTTGAATTGGCGCTTGTGTACGTGATATGGAGATTGAGCTCTAAAGAGAAATGAACTATTCAGATGGCAATGGGTGTGGATACCTCTCCCATGTGAAGGAAGTCATGAGGTTATTTTATAACTATTATTGGTGAAGGAATAATACATAGAAAAATGTACTGATCTGCTATATATACATCATTAACACTTTGTAGTGATCTATTTATTCAATGTTAATCATACTAAGGAGATAGTACGTGAGCAGGTGTGACAAGAAACGCATCCACTTCTCATGCTAAAGGATCTGGCTGAGGAATTTTGAAGTCACCATACTTTTTTTTGGGAAAGATTTTAGCTTTAGTCATTCTGTTAGTCTAGGTTTTAGTGATAGGTCTAGATTATTTAGTTACAGTCTTCAGGAATGTAATTATTATTTATGAATTTGTATTTTGAGCTCTATGTAGAGCAATTGTTGTAAATATATATATAGACACTTATATAACTTTTGAGTTGTATGAAAAAGGTCTTGGGGCTTTATTATTATGTTGAATGTTGAAATTAAATTTCTAGAAATTTTATCTTCTACCTTATATTTATTTTATTTTATAAATAAATCTATTCTAGGAGTAGTAATACATGATCATCGATCCTTTAAAAAAAGGAGTTGTGACATTTTAGTGGTATCAAAGCATGGTCTAGGTAAACCTATGGGGTGAGGTTACTAGACTTTAGTTGTGTATTCTAAGTAAGGAGTCTTAGCTATAGATCATATATTGTAATTCTCTAAGCATCATGTTATGAGGGAATGAGCTTGATCACCTTAATTCTCTAATGTGGCTAATGCGGAGAACTTCGACATATGAAGCTTGGGTGAGCTATAAGTGAATCAAGTTGTTGAGTAATGTGTTGCTGAGTTGAGCTGTGAAGAGTTGTCAAGAAAGTTGGTTTCGTTATTTGTATTAGCTGTGAGTGCTAACATAATGTTGTGCTGAATAAGTTAAAATGTTATGATAAGTTTGCTTTAATGCATTGTTGTATGTTGAGCTTATGTATGAGCTATATTGATATGTGACGAAGTGTATTGTTTTGTAAGTATATTTGATTTGGTAGATTAGCTGGATAGCTAAATAAATAATTTTGAGATAGGGTTTGCTGTGAACATTCTAAGTTGATTTTACTTTGTGTTAAGATGGCAAGACCACCTAGAAGACCTGCTCCAAATCCTCCTCCATCTGATGTGGAGGAGGAGGCCATGACAACAGCCGTAAGGCAGAGTTTAGAAGTGGTTTAACAACAATAAGTTGCAAGCCAGGCAACAGTAGCAACTGTTGCCGCAGCGATACCGCCTCCTAAGTATCAGGGGTTGTTTAAGTTTAGGAAGAGTGATCCCCCTTAGTTCACTGGGATTGATGGACTAGACACAGTTGAGCTCTGGATCTGAGAGATTGAGAAGATATTTCTCACCATAGGGGGTGTGCTGAAGATAGAAAGGTTGTGTATGTTGCATATATGCTAATAGCAGATGTGGAAATGTGGTGGCAAGTATTAAAGAGTGTCTATCTGGGAAGGTTCTTTCTACTCCACCTCCATGTTGCGAGAGAAAGAGAGTTCCTAAGTCTAGTGCAAGAGAACTCATCTGTGTATGAATATGCTATCCAATTTGAGGGACTTTACTGATTCTATTCACATCCAACTTCTAAAGAATGAAGATGCCAAAGGTTCTCTGATGATTTGGGGACATATATAAAAAGGAATTTGATTTCACTGAAAATCACGAAGTTTGTTGATTTGGTGGATCAAGCCACTATTATAGAGAGTCTTTGTGGCAAACAGGGCCACGATAGAGAAAATCAAAACAAAAAATGTGAAACAAAAGATGGGAAATAGGAAAAAAAATAGAGATTGATGGAGTTGCCACCAAGAATTTTAGAAAATCCTGGAAAACTTTGAAAAGAAAAAAAAGAAAAAAGAAAAGGAACAAAAAATGGTCTGCTAACTAGATCCAAGTTCGGGAGTCTAATTATGCATGGAAAAGGTATTTACACCCTACAATGAAAAAAAGCTTCTTTTCATTCCTAAATTTGATATTTTATTTGTTTGTATATTTTTTAGAATAGTGGGAAAAGAAAAAAATTTAAAATAATTAGACCTGACAGGTTTTGATTCATGCTCCTACGTATTCCTTAGTGCTCTAAGAAAATTAGGGCTACGTAGTTTTGAAAAAAAAATCCTTATTTAAAAAAGGTATTTGAAAAATGAGAGTTGATCCTTTAAAGGTGATTAATTTTTTTATTTTTGTATTTTTATAAAATGGAAAGATGAAATTTTCAAGGTGGTATATTTTGTGAATGAAAGAGTAATCTATATATCAATATGTTTAATCCTTGTGAGTTTAAAATTTGTCTTTATTCTTTATTTATAAGAAAAAAAATGGGAAGAAATTAAAAAAATAATAAAATACAAATTTAGGAGAATTCATACATACATGGTACTAGATAGTGTAGCTAAACTGATACCTTACAATTTTTATAACATACAGATTATAGTAATCTATACATCATTATTATATATCATTGTGTGAATTATGAAAAGACCATTCATTTATTTATTTTATTTAAAAAAAATTCTTTTAAAAAATTATTTATCTGAATTTTGACTTAACAATCAAATAATTTATTTTCTTTTGCCATAAGCAAATGAAAAATTCTTACACCGAATTTATAAAAGTTGAATGATAAAGTAATATACACATCACTATTATAAAATCATTGCTAATAAAGATTAATTCAAATTAATTATCAAAGGTATAAGAAAATTTGTTTGCTATTTGATTTTAAAACAAAATTTACTTTATGTTATGAATTTTGTATGAGACCATCACAATAGCTATCAATGACGTTGTAAGAAATGCCTCTAATTGTCATACATATGTGCTTTTAGAAGGCCAGAATCATTTAAATACCCTTTTTTTCTCACGAATTCTCGCTTGAGTGAGAAAATCAGACAAAAAAATTACTATTTTCCTGTTGATATTTTTGCTCGAACAAGGACATTTTTGCTTAAGTAAAAACATGTCCAAAAGCTACTTTTTCTATCACGAATTTTTGCTCGAGCAAAGATTTATTGCTTAAGGAAGAGATTTTCGCTTGAGGTAAAAGAAATATTCTTTTATTTTTTTAAATATATTTTAAACTCTTTCATTTTGTAAATAAAAAAATGCAATTAAAATTTAGGGTATTACAATATCTTTTATAAAATATTTTAATTTTGTTATAAAACGAAGGTAAAATTGTAAGAAAGAATAGAGAGAAGAATATGAAGAGGAAGAGAGAATCTCAATTTTATTTCACTACTCCTCAATACAAATGAGACACCTATTTATAGGCCTAAAACTATAACTGAAGAATCATATCTCTTTGAATGAGAATTAAACAAAACAGTTACAAAATCGTAAGTTACAAAGAATAAGGAGGAGTTATGAATATGGACATTCACTCATATAATAATTCATAACACTCCTCCTTGATGTCCATTATTTGAGAATATGTTTCATAAGTGTTAAAATGATTTTATATGGATAAATCACATCCTTTGTGTACTCCAATGGTTGTAAGGTCACTAGATGTGAACAAAGATCCTTTCAAACCTCGGGAACAGGATGAAGAACTACTAGGTCCTGAAGTACCTTATCTTAATGCAATTGGAGCATTAATGTATCTTGCTTGTCATACACGACCTGATATATCATTTGCTGTTAACTTATTAGCAAGGTATAGTTCTTCACCTACAAGAAGACATTGGAATGGAGTTAAACATGTATTTCGTTACCTTAAAGGTACAATGGATATGGGTTTATTTTATCAAAACAAATCTAAATCTGAGTTGATTAGTTATGCAGACGCAAGTTTTTTGTCTGACCCACATAATGGTAGATCACAAACAGGTTATTTGTTTACATGTAGTGGTACAGCCATTTCATGGCGATCTATGAAACAAACTATAACGGCTACATCATCCAATCATGCAGAAATTTTAGCATTACATGAAGCAAGTAGAGAACATGTCTAGTTAAGATCTATGATTCAACATGTGCAAGAAACTTGTGATTTATCTTCAGGAAAAATGACTCCAACAATTATATGCGAAGATAATGTTGCATTTATTTCTCAATTGAAAGAAGGGTACATTAAAGGAGATAGAACAAAGCATATTTCTCCAAAATTCTTTTTTACCCATGATCTTCAAAAGAATGGTGATATAAATATTCAACAAGTTCGTTCATGTGAGAATCTAGCAGATATTTTCACAAAGTCACTTCCAAGTAAAACTTTTGGACAACTAGTTCACAAGATTGGACTTCATCGTCTTCGAAATGATTGTCCACATGAGGGGGAGAATTAATACACTCTGCACTCTTTTTTCCTTAGCTATGGTTTTTTCCCATTGGGTTTTCCTGGCAAGATTTTTAATGAGGCAGCATGTAATAGTGTAAATAATAATGTATTTTTCTTAGGTTTTATCCCATTGAGTTTCTCCTAGTTAGATGTTATGAAACATATTCTCAAATAATGGACATTCAAGGGGGAGTGTTATGAATTATTATATGAGTGAATGTCCATATTCATAACTCCTCCTTATTCTTTGTAACTTACGATTTTGTAACTATTTTGTTTGAGGATTAAGATGAGATAAAGATAATTCATTCCAACTTATCTCTTTTTCCAAATGTTTATTTTCTCCTCCTAAAGTAGGAAAAAATGATTTATCAAAATGACAATCAGCAAATCAAGCAGTGAATAAATCTCCTATCATTGGCTCAAGATACTTTATTATAGATAAAGATTCATAGCCAACATATATTCCTAACCTTCTTTGAGGACCCATCTTAGTGCGTTGTGGTGGAGCAATAGGAACATACACTGCACATCTATAAATTCTAAGATGATAAATATTTGGTTGTTGACCAGAAACTAATTGCAAAGGGGATAACATATGATAGCTTGTTGGTCTGATGCGAATAAGTGTTGCAGCATGCAAGATTGCATGTCCCCAAGTAGAAATTGGAAGTTTTGATCTCATTAGTAGTGGTCTTGCAATTAATTTTAAACGCTTGATCAATGATTCAGCAAGTCCATTTTGAGTATGTACGTGTGCTACAGGATGCTCAATATCAATCCCAATAGACATACAATAATCATTAAAAGCTCAAGATGTAAATTCACCAGCATTGTCAAGGCATATTTTCTTAATTGGATAGGCCGGAAAATGAGCTCTTAAACGAATTATTTGTGCAAGTAATCTCGCAAACGCTTGGTTGCGAGTTGACAACAAACAAACATGTGACCATCTCATTGATGCATCAATCAAAACCATAAAATATCTAAATGGTCCACATGATGGGTGTATTGGTCCACAAATATCACCTTGTATACGTTCTAAAAATATGATAGATTCATTTCTAATTTTAGCTGGTGATGGTCGACTAATTAGTTTTCCTTGAGAACAAGCAACACATGAGAAATTATTTGATTAAAGAATCTGTTGGCTCTTCAATGAATGTGCACATGAATTTTCAATTATTTTTCGCATCATGATTGATCCAGGATGGCCTAATCGTTCATGCCAAATAAAAAAATTATCATGATTTGTAAACTTCTGGTTTACAATAATGTGTGTTTCAATTATATTTATATGTGTGTAATATAAGCCAAAAGAAAAAGAAGATAATTTTTCTAACACACATTTTTTATTTAAGAGAATTTTTGTGATATACATGTATTCTTCTCTTCCTTCATTTGTTGTTTCAACATGGTATCCATTTTTGCGAATATCTTTGAAACTTAATAAGTTTCTATGAGACTTAGAGGAGTATAATGCACTAACAATGTGTAATTTTATTCCACCAGGCAACAATATATTAACTCTACCGGAGCCTTCAATAATTTTTGTACTACCAGATATAGTACTCACATTAAATGAGAAAAATATTTTTTAATTTTGAGAATTGTGTGAGTTGTTGCACTATCAACAAGACATATGTCTTCATTGTTGGTGTCATCCATACTTCTTCATAGCAAAATAGATAAATAAATGAATAAATAAATAAATAAATTAGATACAAAAAAAAATAGTGAAAATATATTATTTTTCATTATAATTTATTTATAATGACTATATTAAAATTTAATTTAAATAACAATTATATCAATGAAAGAACAACTATAACTTATTTTAAACATAATTATTATTAATTTTTTTTTACATATATAAAGAGAAGAAGAAGAAAAATACATTAAACATAAATTTGCATAAAAAACACATAATAACTCAATAATAATAATAACTTATTTTTGGACACTTCCATCACCAATGAGATGGTCAATTTTTTCATCTGGATCAGCAAAAAAATCAACAACATCTAAGTGAGTAACGTCCATGTGATCATAAATAGAATCATTATCATCTTCACAAATAAAATTTGTCACTATCTTTTTTCCCTTGTTTTTAAGTGATTCTTGATAAAGATCAATAAGATTCTTTGGTGTACGACAAATACGTGACCAATGACCTTTGCTTCCACAACGATAGCATATGTTTTTTTATATTTTCGCTACTTTGAGTAGCTTTACCCTTTTCAATTTTTCACCATTTTTCCAATTCTAGTGTGAAAATGTATATTTCTGATTATCACCACAACCATGTCCATAACCATTACCACGACCATGACTATTGTTACATCCACGACCACGACTATTCTTACGTGCACGACCACGAATACGACCACGACCACGACTATAAGTTTGTGCATAATTATAGTAGTCACGAGTTGTTACATTCTGTTTACGATGAAAAATGATAGTTTGTAAACAAATAATCCAAAGATCAATCTGGGGACTGGATTAGGTCCTTGTCGGGTTCTTTTAAGTGTGTTATTAACGTGATGCTCAAACTAACGGCGTAAAAAGAGTATTAAGCAATAATAGGAAATAGAAAACGTATAGAATTGAATCAAACATAGAGGTTCTTTACAGAAAAGTGTGAAATAAGACACAAATTGCAGAAACAAGAACTAAATTGCGTACAAAGACATAAGCAGAAGGAATATAAATTAAAATGCGGAAGAGTAAATGTGCAGGAATGTAAATATGCTGGAATGTAAACGTACGACTCCTCACAACGGCGAACAGCGGCCACCGTGAGTCTCCTTGTAACTGGTGTCTGGCGCAGTGCAGGGTTTCAGCGTCTCAAAGTGTTTAGGTGCGGTGTCTAGGTGCAAAAAGTCATCCTTTGTAAAATGGCGCTTTGGAGTATTTATAGACATGAAGACCACCACCGTTCTCCTCCTTTTGCGGGCACTTCTTAGTAACTTCCTTCAACTGTTGATGCCCATTATCCACGATTGCTTGTGATCGTGTTATTGGTTGGGGCTTCTTTCGTAACTGCTATCACCCACGATCTCCTTTGCGTAGTGGTGAATGTTGATAACTGTTGGTAACCGCTATTGGATTTTACAATGACTTGACCTATCGAAACTCTTGCTTTTCGAGTATTTCTGGGAGAAACCTAAGAGACCCATTTAGTGTTATGGCCTTAGAAAAATTTCTTCTTGACTTCTCTTTTCGAGCAATTCTGGAGTTTTGAGAGTTTGTCTTGGTCTTGTGGACTTAGAATATTTTCTTTGCTCATTTCTGTTTTTTCAAGCAATTCTGGAGGAAATTTGGAGCTCAACCAAGTTTGTGGACTTAGAATATTTTCTGACCACTTCCTGTTTTTCGAGCAGTTTTGGGTGTCAGGAACTTAGAAACTCCTCAAAACGCCTCGAAAAGCCATCAGCTTTTGTAGACTTAGAATATTTTCTTGTTAGTCCTGTTTTTCGAGCAGTTTTGGGTGTCAGTGACTTGGAAACTCCTCAAAACGCCTCGAAAAAGCTCTTAGTTTTGTGGACTTAGAATTTTTCTTGTTAGTCCTGTTTTTCGAGCAATTTTGGGTGTCAGTGACTTGGAAACCCCTCAAACTACTCGAAAAAGCCTTTAATTTTGTAGACTTTGAATATTTTCTTGTCTTTCAAGCAGTTTAGAGAAAAATCAACAACGTGACAAAAAATCTTCTAAAATAGCTTGAAATGTGTCCCTTTTAATAAAACTAAAGGTCTTGGATGGTCTTTCAATATTCTCTTATGTTTAGGCTTATTTTTTGGCTCCTTCTTGACCCTAAAAACTTGTTGAAATGTAGTTTCCTTCAAGATGATTTTTAACTTAGAAAATTTTCCTTATCCCAAACACATTCACTTTTAGGAATGGAGCAATGCAAGTTGGACGAGATTCATGATTTTTCATCAAAAGCTCATTATTTTGTTCAGCCACAAGGAGACAAGAAATTAGTTCAGAATATTTTTTGAATCCTTTTTCATGATATTGCTGCTGCAGGAGCACATTAGATGCGTGAAAAGTGGAGAATGTTTTTTCTAACATATCTTCATCAGTGACCTTTTCTCCACACAATTTTAATTGAGATGTGATTCTAAATAATGCTGAATTATACTCGCTAACAGTTTTAAAATCTTGCAATCGTAAATGCATCCAATCATAACGAGCTTTTGGTAAAATGACTATTTTTTTGTGGTCATATTTGTCTTTTAAATTATTCCAAAGCATAAGTGGGTCTTTTATCGTGAGATATTCATTTTTCAAACTTTCATGAAGGTGATGACGAAGAAAGATCATAGCTTTAGCCTTATCTTGATTAGATGATTTATTTTCTTCTTTGATAGTATCTCTAAGACCTTTTGCATCTAAATGAATTTCAGCATCTAATACCTATGATAAGTAATTTTTTCCCGTAATATCAAGTGCGACAAATTCAAGGTTTGTAAGATTCGACATATTTAGTACTATCATAAAAATAAAAATAAGTTAGATATCATCTAAATATTATAACGATCAAAAGTAAAAAATAAAATAAAATAGTATGAAATTACTAGTAATTTACTTATATATATATATATATATATATATATATATATATATTTTATAGACACAAATTTATATATACAATAATTAAAATAAATAATGATATATTTCTATAAGAAAAATAAAAATAAAAGAATATCGTACCTTTATTCAAGATTGTTCCTTTCTTGCAAAAATGTGTAGTAGAGCCCTCGTGCTGATAATGTGTTATAAAACGAAGGTAAAATTGTAAGAAAGAATAGAGAGAAGAATATGAAGAGGAAGAGAAAATCTCAATTTCATTTCACTACTCCTCAGTACAAATGAGACACCTATTTATAGACCTAAAACTATAACTGAAGAATCATATCTCTTTGAATGAGAATTAAACAAAACAGTTACAAAATCGTAAGTTACAAAGAATAAGGAGAAGTTATGAATATTGACATTCACTCATATAATAATTCATAACAAATTTTAACTATTTATAATTTTTCAGCTTAAATGTTTGCTCTCATTCATTTAAAACAATGACAGTGGACACATTTCTTATCAATAGATAGATACATAAATAGCTAAACTATAATAAATATAATCTTAAATATAAAATTTAATATCAACTTTGTCTTCCAATTTTTTATTTGTTTATTTTGGCACCCATAAATTTAAATTTTTTAAATTATATTATTAGTGACTACATAATATGTATCTAACCATGTCACTTATATATTTTAATTAGTTAATACTGGAATTTTTTTACATTGATAATATAATAAAAATTTAAATTTAGATTAAAGGCAATATTTTTATGATTTATCCCGAAATTAAAAAATATCTTTGCATGAGTTTTCATTTTGGGAATTTCTATTGTTTTCGAAATTGGAGCAGTCGGGAATATTTTCTCAATCGATTTAGATAGTTACAGTTTTGGTGTAGCGAAGGTCTTCGCTAATCAGAGGCGTTGAAGAATTGATCTATTAAAAAATTAAAAATTAAAAAATTTGAAAATTAAATATTTTCTTACTTGGTTTCGTTTTTCAATTTTCATATTTAAACTCAAATTAAATTAAATCACAAATATATTAAATTAGTATTATTTATTTTCTATTTAATTCTTAGATAAATACTAACTTATTGTATATGGATTTAAAATTTGTATTTACTTAAAAATATTAAATTATTTAGTTTGTGATTTATAATTTAGACAAAGTTATATTTATAATGAGATTAATATTTCTTATAATTTTTTATATTTATACTTAATTTTTTATTTAATAAACATCATCTTTTAAATAAAATATTAGTTACTAAAAATATCATATACTAGTTTAAGACTCAGCTTGCTCTTTAACAAATTAGTTTTTATAGTTAATTAAATTTTATTTGTTTGCTAACCAAAATGTTAAAATGTTATTTCTTAAAAAATAAAAATTAAATTAACTGAGAGAATTGAAATTACACAAAGATTAATTTATTTTGGTTATATTTTAATATTGTTCTTAGATCAATCTAAATAGAACTATAAATTTATTTTCAATTAATTTAAATATTTTTACTTCAAAATTGATTGAAATTGTACTACGAACACTGTTATCGTTACCGGTCCAAAGTTCTAACAATGGTATTCATCTGCGTCAAAGCTTTGTGAGTTCTCACTTTTAAAAGTGCGCTATTTTAAATAAAAATATTTAAATGAATATTATTTTTCATTATTTTATATAATTTTTTACATTAAGTTTTTAGTTTTAATTTAGATTTTAAATTTTATAATTTATTTCTTAATTTGATAAACCTTATACTGTCATTATAATTTTATTTAATATAATAGAATAATTATTATTAATAATTAAAGCATTTAATATTTTAAAATTTAAAAAATAAAAATAATTACATAACACATTTTATATTTTTACTTAAAAAAAAATTATTTAATAATATTTATATATTGTGAAAAAAGTTCAATAACAAGGAAAAAAACTAAATCCCAATGATAGATCCTGATCTGTTGGGTCATAATAAAATAGATATACAAAGTCAAAGGCAAATTTGTACTTGTACGTCCAAGCCAAAGCCATGGGACAAATTGTTCAAATGTAGACTATTCAAATGCTTACTTTGAATTATGACTTTATTTTCAGAGTTTCTGCATGTGGACAAACGTCCATGACTCATATTTTTTCGTGTTTTTACTAAATATTATACTATTTTAAGTCAGGATTTACACTAATGTGTGTTTGTTGAACAATAATAATAATAAATCATAAGATTACATTCATTATTCTTCATATATCGTTTTACTTATTCAAAAGTAAAATGTTAAATAATTTTTCATTTTAATTTTTCTTTCATAATTTTATTAGATTATTTTAAAATATAATGACAGTATATTTTTTGATGAAAACTTCAATTGTAAAGAGATCATAGAGCACTATACAAATGTTTTAGAGGGACTTCAAGATCCTATAATTAAATCAAGACGTAAAAAGGTTAAAGAGATACTTAACAAAATTGTTGAGATTGTAAGGCATTTAGAAGAACTACACTCTTTGAAGGATGACATAAAAATCTATGCATATTTCACATTCACCATACTAGATACATAGGTCTCATGTACATCTTGCAAGATTAAGTCACATCTTTTTCTTTATATAATATCATGCATTAGTTTATGATTTTTTCTTTATATTTCATTAGTTAGTCTTATATTTTTTGAGTTAGTTACTTAGAATCTTTTAGACAATGTATTTTAGCTATCTTTAGTGAGATAATTTAAAAGCTTCTCTCTTTGTAATTGGGAGCTTTTTTCTTTTGGGGGGTTATGTATAATCCTTTTTGAGTTTATGAGTTTCATTCTTATTTCCTCTCAATTTTTCAAGTAAAACTACGAGCTTGAAGTTCGTATCAACATATCCTTCTATTGTAAAGAACTACACTTAGGCTTATCTTCACTGAGTAGTGTCTTCTCCTTTCCATTTCCTTTTCCTTCCATTATTTGTGCATTTTTCTTTCCCTTATTCTTCATTCAATTTGTTTAGATTACTGCAAACTGCACATTTGGCGAAGAGTTTCTTCATACAAAGAAGCATTAAGAAACAATTTTTCTCAACGATAGATCCACCTCCTACATTATTTTTTTTTTTTTGCATTATTATCTAATGACTTATTACAATTAAAATTATTTTTAATATTTAATTTAAAAATTATATTTAAGTTGTTTTTTCTTTGATAGGCTATCCCAATGCAAGAAAGTTAGTGTAAAAACTTGTTTAAAATATGTTGGGACAAATCATTTTAAATTTTAATGTGCTAAATCTTTGTTTATTAATGAACTACTACTTGAACTCTAGGATGGATCACACTTAGAGTGTAACAGTACAAGTATAAAGTTATTTTTTCTTTCTAAATTCATGGTTTAATTTTTTGTAATATAATTTTCTTTCCTTATAAACTAAATGCATTTTTTTCAATGACCAAGCTTTTAGCTTGATTTTATAAAGATTCATGAAAGTGTAGTTAAGTAGGTCTTCTAAAAGTTTAATATTGTAACTAAGTTGGCTATTTTTAAATGGTTATCTAGTTTTTTAAATTTTTTATCAAGAAAATAATTTTTTGACGTTAAATTTTTATCACATAATTTAATAAAATTTAAGATACTTTCACAAAAAATTAATGAATCACCAAATTATATTTTTGTGTCTCTTATTTTTTTAAAAAAAAAATATGATGATATTTTAAATTTTTAAAGTACTCATTTGATGAAAAATGAAATATTTAAAAAAAATTACTAATGTTGAAGCAGTTTAATTTTTTAAAATACTAATTTTTTTACTAAAACTTTGTTTAGATATTTAAAAATAATGTGCTTATTATTTTTTTATTTAAATATTTTTGTTTAAAATATATTTATTATTAATATATTTAATACTCTTTCCTATCTTATACGAAATAATTATTACTATATTCTTTTTTTTAAAATATAAAAACAGAAATATATTTTTAAAGATATTGATTGCTATATTTTTTTCTACATCTTTATTTATCGTAATATTTATATTATGAAAATACTTACCTATTAGCATATGAGAGAATTTATTTATTTAATGTATGAATTCTTAATTTGATCATTTATTATGATAATTTTTTAAAATATATTATATTTATAATATATAACTAATTTTTAGTCTAAATGAATTAATTTTGAAATAATAAATATTTAAGATTTATAATAAATACATTCAATTTTATTGATAATATTATGATACTAATGGTATCAATTAGTTATTAATAAATGCACTTAATATAAAGACATAATTGATGATAAGGGTGATGCCATTTAATTAAATATTATTAAAAATATGTTTAGTTGTATTTGATAAAACAAGTTAGAAGTTGTGTATTTATAGTTTTCATTTATAAGACAGATAGCTGAAAGCTTATAATATTAAATATCATTTATTTAATTTATTTATTTGATATTAATTAATTTAATAAATATATTTATATAAAAAATAAATTTTCTTTTCATATATGATTTTAAAAATAACATATTCTAAGATTTATCTTTAAATACATAAAACTAAGAAAAATGACTCTTATGATATTTGACGCATCAATCTTGAATAAAAATGTTTAAAGATTATCTTATTATTTTGTTTGAGTACTATTTACACTATTCAGAGTGTTGTAATCTGACTCTAAGTGTTTGGATTGCATGACTACAATATTTTACCATACTTTTAATATGATAGTTTATCATAGCAAAAGTATATTGAGAATGTAAAATTGTGTAGTTCCAAGATAGTTAGTACTTTACTTGTAGGTCATTTTAAGTTGAGTTTCAAGCAATGTCCTACTTGTAGGTCATTTTATATATCCATCTTTAGTAGTTTAATGTATATATGTCATGGTATGTGTTCAGAGGCAAGTGTACCCATTGAGAAGTAATAGAGAGTTCTTAAATTAAGTTCCTGAAATATCGTCCCACAATGATTGATTTTCAATTACTAAGAATTTTCTAATTCAATTGTTTAAGCTTCAAAGATACGAGATTTATTAAAAACAAAAATTTATAAAATTAATTATAAACTAAGAGTAAGGAATACAATGCACGTCTTGGTTAAACTTATCGGAGAGAAACTTAAGGCATATGAGTTTTCTCATTCAATCCTTTATGTTATTCTTCTGTTTAACTCTAAATCTGATTTCCTTGTGATTACCAATCATTTATACGAATACTATTAATACTCAATGGTCATGCAATATTAATATTCTTTTCTCTAAATTAACATTCTCAATGGTCATGCAAGACATCAATTTAAGAAAGCTTAAAGAACCTATGAACTTATTAATTTAATAATAATTAGAAGAGAAAGATTGGTTTGGTCCACCTAATCCTTTGTCTCGTTTTACCCTATAGATCTATTAATTAACCGAGGTACGGTCGCCTGATGATATAATTAATTAAGATTAAGAAAGAAGCACAATAGGATAAAATCTAATCACAAAACAGAAATCAAATTTAAATTTAACTATCAAAATTTCATAAATTCATGAACAATAGTTTCCATAGCCCTAGCTATAGACTTAGTTACTCATGCTAAAGAAAAGAACTAAAACAATCATAAACAAAGTCATAATCAAAAGAAATAGCAAACTAGAGTGTGAGATGTGTTCCCAGTCTTCAAGTACGATCGCTTGAAGCTCCAAGTGTCGCCAAGCATGTGCCAAGGATCCTGTGCAAGAGAGACGATATTAGATGATTTCTAGAGCCAAAGCCAAGATGTAAAAACGGTTCTTTTACGATGCATGAGATCTTCCCTTTTATAGGATTTGAAAACCCTAAAAACTATTCATAATTGGGCTTCCCGCAGATTAGCACAGCCGTGTAAGGCCTTAAGCACGATCGTGCATGGGCTCGAAGCACCCCGTGCTTATTGAATGGATCTGAGCGTGCTGACTGCTGCGAAACTCTAATCTTCCATCAATTTGGGCCCAGAATGCATCCAAAATCCACTTGCGATCTCTTTATACCAAACTGCACAATTAATATATAAATTAGTGTAAAACCCAAATAAAATAAAGGTTAAATATGAATATATGGGCTGTAAAAGAGGGTCTAATTACAGACTTATCAGTATGCACAAATTTTAGTAGGTTTTCTTCTAATTGAGAGCATCATTTTGGTATATTTTATTTGATATATTGCTTTTTTTTTTTTCTTGTTCAGTTAGTTTACATGTTGGAAGATTTTATTGTATTGATTTTTAGTTTATTGGTGAGGTTTACATTTTCTATTTATCCTTGGAGGTCAGGAAGACTTATGGTGGACTCATTATTGGAGAAATTTTATTAGATTAGGTTCGTGAAATCTTCCTTTGCAATGAGAGTTTTTCTGTTATTAATTTTGTGCCTTTTGTAATTTATTATTCTGTTATGAATGAACTCTTAGCTACGTATATTATTTGTTGCATGCAGATTTTGTGAAACCTATTTTAGTTACTCAAAGGACAAAAGAAGAACCAGATAGCTTCCATTTGTATGCTATTATTCATGATCTTTTCCCAACATTTAGGATCTTTGGGAATCAGGTTGAGTTAGACATGAAAACCGTATTGTCGGAGAAGCATGTACCAATATGGAGCTTGCACTCTGATCCTACAAAAAATGTGGGTGTAGGTTCTTTGGAGATCAACTCTCTATGCTATAATGTGCCGTAAAGATGGTTGTTGATTCTACATTAGTAGAGGGGACCTGTCCTTGTGGTATGTATAAGAAATGGATGGATGAAGGAACCTTGTAAAATAGTGGTGTTCACCTCTTACGACTATCATGGGATCAATGACTCGATGTTGGGATGCGCAAACAAAATCCCATATTTATTAAAATTGGAAAGAATCAAGGACATATAAGTATCTTACATTAGTATGAGACCTGGTGGATGTTAAAAACCAAAATCATGAAGACTTAACCTC
This sequence comes from Abrus precatorius, assembly GCF_003935025.1. Classification (NCBI taxonomy): domain Eukaryota; kingdom Viridiplantae; phylum Streptophyta; class Magnoliopsida; order Fabales; family Fabaceae; genus Abrus; species Abrus precatorius. Next base: position 14,932,138 of record NW_020874292.1, read on the forward strand.
ATAACAAAGATATATGTCATGTCCATATTAGACTAACAAGCAACATCACTGGGATGTGGGTGTGGGTGTGGGTGCGCAGTAGAGTACTAGTTCCAAGGAAAATTGTGGATGCGAAGAGCTTTAGATTCATTCTTAAGAAAATTGCATCCAAGTGTCATGGTTTAATTTATTGGCAAACAAGATTCGTTTTCTTTCCTCCATGATTAGTTATGCGGAACTTGATTTGTTAATTTTAAATTGGTATTTTTTGTACTTTACATTTTCGTATTGTCGTACTGTTTAGCGATTACTCGAATATAATTTGTCCCAGTGACTTTTTTTTGCTATCAATCTTGTACACAAGGGTTGAGAATGCACCCATCACTATGTTGTTGTTGACAACAATCAATTGAAGGAGAAATTGGAACGTTGTTATAAATTAATTCCATCATGCATCAATCAAATTAGTATGCAGACTGCTTACCAAAAGGAGTCAAGAATGATACTAGATTGAGAGAGAAAATTAGAACCAGAAATTGTTTGAGACAACCTTTTGTTCTATCTTTGACCTTTTTATTTATTTATGTAGATTAACTAAATAGAGATAGAATTAGAGACCAAATATTTTGAGGTGATTCACTTTTTTCTTTAAATTTAGTGTCTAATACATTCTTTTAGTAACTTTTTAAAAAATAGATACAAAATTTGAGACACAAATTATATAAAAATAGATATTTTTGTCTCTAACATCCATTTCTCTAATATGTTCAACATGTTTTTATTTCAAATTTAATTTTTATTTTTAAATTATAAAATTTGTCTCTACTTCACCATTTGTTAGTAGTGCTACTTCTCATGCATTAGTATTTAAATTAATGTTACCTTCAGTCTATTTATAAGAAACAATTACTAATACTTTCCACAATTACTAATATTCATTTTTAAATATATTAATTATTAATTTTTTATACTCTTATTAATTTGAAAATTTGTGTTATAAGTCTATTCACTATTTACATAAGTAGATATATTCATTTTTTAATATATAAATCATTAATTTAATTATTTAATACTATGAATATTTTTAAAATATAGTATAAATTTATAATATATTGGTCTTAATAATTTTTTAATATGTATGAGTAAAATATTAAATTGTAAACTGAATAAAATTTCTTTCATAAATTAAAATTATCTAATATTTTATATTTTTTAAAAGATTTTTAGTTTAACTTATTTAAAAAATTTAAAGAGATAAATTATTTTTAATTTATGTTAGAAGTTTCATGCATTTTTCATATTTATTTCTTATAAATAGGCATGACTAGTATTACAGTTATAATTGTCGCTTTATATATCCATAAATCATATTATTATGTTATTTTTTAATTTAATTAAAAGTTTCCTTAGTAATATATTATAATAACAATATGAATAATATTTGAATACTTTTTAATTGAGTTAGATATTATTATTTTAATTAATATTTTTATTTTGTTGATTTTATAATTGTTTATAATGTTAAAATAGATTGCAATTTTATTATTGTCAAAAGAAAAACACGTTAAAAGAAAATGTATTTTATTTTCTTAAAATGTGAATAGTAAGCTTGGATTATTATTTTTTTAGTAAAATCAAATCGGAGTATTTAAGTATTCATAAAAAATACAGAAATAAATATTTACACGGATTAGTAGAAATCTGAAATCAAATCCTTTTTAAAACACAAACATGAAGATAAAATACTCAAGTTGAATAAGTTTCTCTGAAAGAACCTGTAAAAGAAGAAAATTATAAGTAAAACAATTTAAATTATTTTTATAAGTTAAAATTACATTATACATCTCATATTAATATTTTTGAAATTTTTTTAAAATTAAAATAGTAGAAATTAATTTTAAATTCTTTTTTATATTTTCTTAATTTTGTTTAGTTTAGTTGGCCATTTACAGTCATGGGTAGCGAATGTTTGTCAGATGAGGAAACGCCTAAACTTGAGCAACATCCTCTCCTTTATTTAACCCTTTCTTGTTGCAACTATTCTCTCTCTCTGATCAAACTTTTAGACCTTTTTTCTTCTGGATTTCTGTGCATCTTTGTTAGTTCGTTGAGATTGAGATAATGGGATCATGGAACTGCTTATTACCATATTTGTAAATGTCACTTTTCTGGGTACATCTTTTCTTCAATCTTTTCAAATGCATTTTCATTGTTAAATCCTTTGTTTCATTATTATTAAAATAAATTTAATATCTTTGTTTGTTTGCCATTATTTTCATCATCTAGTATTTAATGTACTATATGGTTGCATACACCTTCTCAATTTGTATTATGTTCATCACGATAGTGCAATTAGTTTGTTTTTACAATTTCTCTCCCTCCTTTAAATGCTTTCTAAACCAAATGGTTTATTGAAGGCCGAACCGTTTTCAATAAACCAAATCGATATAAATAGGATTAAACACGTTGCATTGCCATTTCAGCAACATTTTATTAGGATATACATGGCATGTTTTGGGTTTTCTTGATATATTGAAGAACTGAGAATGACAATTTTCTTTTAAAATAAATTAAGAGATAACATCTGATTCTGTTGGGATCAAAATTTGCACATTCTTCAAACAAAATGAAGACGCGTGATTTTGTGGAACTTAAAACCTTTGTTATGTTACATATATGTTGGGTGCAATTTTATTTGGATTCATTAAAAATTAAAATTTTAATAGAGCCTAATGGGCATGTTTGATCCAACCTAAGAGGATTACATTACGGTTGGTGCATACTTTCTAGTAGACATACCTGTTTATGCTTTATAGTATTGTTTATTGACCTAATCTTTGTGTTCTCCCATCTTCAAGTGACTTCAATTTTTTCAGCTATAATTAAACCAACATCTAGGCTTTAGAGGGTTCAAAACGTAGACTTGACGTAAATGCTTGTTTCTCTACGTTTTCTCATTTGAAATTCTGGTTTTACAGAATATCCTGATCCTGAATCACTAGACATTGTGTTGGCTGAGGGAATCTGCACGAAATAGTGGATCTAGTGTTGATTTGAGAACTGGTCCTTCAACAAATTCAGATGAAAGATAACAATGCAACTCAGAAAAGAAGCAAGTATCCTCCTCTTCACCCTTTTCGTTAGAGTTTACATCACAAGATCACTTTCACTTTATGCCTAATGCAATAACCACTATGCCAATCCTAGATCTATAAGTGCAACCTCTCTTCCTATACATGACCAAGCATACTTACAGTCCGAAAGGCAACACATGCAATCATTGAGAGAAAACGGAGATAGAAGCCCAATTAATAACCATTTGGAAGCACATTTTGCTAACCCTTTTGGTGAAGCTCATCCTTCTCAATTCGGGAATAACTCAGCCACTACTCCATCATCACAAAACCCCTTTCTACATATGAGTGATGCCACCAACACCACACATGTGGGTGCAACTGAATCTAAAACTTTTCGTGACCATCTACCTTCATTGCCAAATGGGGACATGACTAAGAATAGTCCCAGTACATATCCTGTTGATGATATGCTAGGTGGCCTCCATTCACAATTGGCACCATCCAAATATGAATCATCACCAGGAAATCCCTTTGAAGTGCCAACAAGTACAACCAGAAAGGAGACCCCAGGACGGGCATCTGTTTCATGGAAAGTTGATGAACGTCATCATGATCATGGCAATGAATCACATCACACACTTCTATCCATGGAACAAGGACATCATAACGTGGCTAGTAGCAATTTGGGAACAGATAAGAATTTAGGTTCATCAGTGTCATCATTTTCTCCAGCTTTTGAATCTTCTACTCAAGACTCCAAGCATAATTCTGTAAATGCTTCCACTAAATCACCTTCAAAATTGGGAAAGGATTTGCTGTTAGCTTCAGAATCTAGTGATGATGACATCCCAGTCAGCTCTTTTCCTAAGAATGGACAACAACCTAGTGATGTTGCAGGACAACACTCATCAGTTGCAGTTGTTCCTGGCACCAACAATGGATCAGAAAAACAAAGTCCTCCAATTCAGGTAATGGAGCGTCCGGAGAATCCTGCTACCTCTTCCAAGTACAGGTTTCCATCACATGTGTTTTCTAGACACAAATCAAACACCCAATGGAGCACTGCCTCTAATGAATCTTTGTTCAGCATTCAAATGGGAAATATCAGTTTCTCTAGTGAGATGGCTGGGTTGGGTAAATCTGGTGAGTTTGATAAGCCTGGTGACACACATTCGTCTAGTGCTCTTCCAAATAATCAGCCCCCACTCCCACTCCCACCCCAACCTCAAGCATCAGCCACAAAATTCAATGACATCAGTGAAAGCACTGCTAAACAACATGAAGGTTCAAAAGTGACTGAAGAAAAAGCTGCTGAGACAATGAGAGAGGTTATAATGGAAAACAATCAAAACAAACAGAATACAAGTAAAGGGGATTTGACAGTTGCGGGTGAGGAAACAGATAGGCTTTCAAATTTTAATGACCATTCTCACCATTCAGATGGGAGCACAAAATCTTATGCATTTAGAGCGTAAGCACTGGCCATTAACTGCTTTTATAATGCATGCTTATTTTAGTAACCACTCTATTTAATATATCATATAAGTAGGTGATTTTGGAAACTGATTCTGGTATATTTTTGTTTATATCAATGTGAATATTTTTGACATGGCAGGTGTAAAATTTAGCCCATGTATATTCATACTAAAAGATTCAGAACTTTAAGCACATGATATAGGGAACATGAATATGAAAAATGAATTGAGAAGTAAATCTTACTATCAAGAGAATAAAAGTACTTGGATGATGATGCTTCTTTGTCGTGATTAAAGCTATGTTTTATGCTAAGTTTCTTGAGCAAATAGTTGAACTGTTTTTGTGATGTGAAGATTGACAGAGGGACACAAACCTCTTTCATCAAAGCATGGTGAAGAGAAGAGCAAGGAGCAGCACCAGCCAGAGCAGCAGACCCTTATAGTAACACCAGATGCAGCTCAGAACCCCAAGTCAACCCCAAATGCTTCTCAGAACAAATGGCTATGTTGCTTTACATGCTGTAGTTAGAACACATTAGGCAACCGTCTAATCACGGTCTCTCTTGGCTTGTGCCAAAACCATTTTGCTGTCTCTATTACCGTTTGATAGTTTAGTGTTGTGCACATGCACGCATGCTAGCTCTAACTGGTTAGTTTTTATTCATCTTTTGCCATTTTAAACCCTTACATATATAGTTTGGAAATCAGAGACAAATTTTCTTGTAAACAATGTATCATTATAGGTTAGCCTGATAGCACTGTTGGTAGATGTATCATCAACAGAAGCAAACAAGGGTCCAGCGATTTTGCAGCAAGTTTTTTTTTAGATGGCAAACTAAAACTCTTGCATTAGTGCGCAAGCTCGCACTAATTTTCTGTGGCACGTTAATAATAACAGTGGTTTGATTATTATATTATTCCATTGTGATTTGGCATGTTCACAGAAATGTAGTCAAGTAGCTGAAAGTGTCTGATAGAAGATACATATAATGTGATAATTGAATGAAGAGGAGCCAATTTATAAGTGGTAATGAAATTGAGTTTTAGGAAATCAATTGAACTATAAAACTACTAGTACTGTGTCTCGTTATTTACTGTTTTGAGGGTTAAAAAGTAAGAAATATGTATAGAAAAATCATTTCTGACAAGATTGTCATTGTCAACCCAAGAGGTGTCTACACCTAGTGAGAAAGAAGAATAAAAGAGAGAAGTGATATATTTGATAGGTGATGTGATATAACAGAAAGAGACAGAGAGAGAAATGAGAGGTGGTAAAAGAGTGGCTTTTTCCCCTTTTGGGGTTAATTTTAAAAAAATTATCAAAATAGGGCTTTATCGAAACAAATTCCCGGTCTAGAGTTGGCGGGTGACGTGGCAAGAGAATCGTCCAGAACAAGGATGACACCAAAAAGAAAAATCATCCAATTAACAGACGACACACGTGTTGTACCAAATAAAGGAAAACAAAAATGAAAAAAATGAAAAATGAATCGACGGGTGGGAAAAAACGAAGCCACGTGTATAAATCCTAGATAATCGTTTGGGTCAGAGCCGACATCAGTGTCGATGGGGTCAGGGACGATTCAAGACAGTCGTCTGGGTCAGGGATGACACTCCTTTCATTGGTCCACATGGTAGAAAAGTTTGACCGTTTGGGCGCGGGCTTCTTCCTTTCTTCCCTTTCTCCTTCATCTTCTTTGTTTCGCATTTGCAGAGGTTTGTCTTGCCTGAAAAAATACAGCGTTTAAATTAGCATTTTGTTGGCTTCGTGTATTAAGATTTTTGAGCAAAAAATTATTAAAAGGTAATGAGACAAATATTTTGAATATAATTTTCTTTTTAAATATGAAATTGCATGTATGTAATATTGAGATTGTGGTGCAGGTGGTGATTGTGGGTGAGTGGTTGGCTGGTGAGTGACTGGAGCTCGTGAAGAAGAGAGTTACTTCAAATCCATATCAAAGCTGCGGAGGTGCACAAATTAATTTTAATTTTTAAATATTTTATAAATTAGTTTATTTATTTTGTAAAAAATAAAATTTTAGATAAATTGTATTAGAAATTATATAATAGATATGTTATTATTTATAATTAGTTGTTTAAAAATGTAATCAATAAAAATTATAGTAATCCATAATATGTATTAATTATTAAATAAAAAAATTCTATTATCATAACTTGATAAATTAAGAGAAAAGAATAATATATATAAATATATAGTTTAGAAAAAAAATAAAAAACATGATAATGAAAAAATATGTATAGAATGCAGTGAAAATATTAAATAATTAATTTTGAAGAAATAATAATTTTTTATATTTTGATAGTAGATTGATATATAAATAAATGAGTGAAATAAAAAATATTAGATATAGTAAATACAATAATTTTATTAAAAGAACATATACAATTACATTATAGAATAGATAAAATATGAAAAGAAAAAAATTATAAACATATTTAAAATATTATATTCATAAAAAATTAACAATAAAATATAATAATTATGTCATCAAATTTATTTAAAACATTACATATTTAAAAAAAAAACTTTATGATTTAAGAAACAAAATAATTATTAAATAAATATAATAAATTAAGAAAATAATGATTTTATGAAAATTAACATAATAGAAGTTTTACTTTAAGTAAGAATGTAGTAATTAATTTGCTAAAAAATAATACATTATTATCTTTCAGAAATTTTATAATTTATCTAATTTAGTTGAAAGGATTTTAGAAATAAGGTATAAATTTGGTTTTAACATGTATTTTATTCTTAAACAAATCAATACTTAAATTTGGTTTTAACATGCATTTTATTCTTAAACAAATAAATAATTAAATGAAAATAATTAAATATTTAAAAGTTGTTAAATTGTTAATAAAAATAAATAATATAATAATTAAATGAAATAATTTTTTAGGTTAATTTTAAATTTTGAAATTGTTAGAGTTAAATAATTGTAATAAAACCCATGTACTAATAATGAATAATAAAATGATAAACTGGATAGAATTTTTAATTTTTTAATTTGAACGTACATAATTTAAGTTTAAGTTGACAAATTTAATTTCATATGGCATCATCTTCATTGCGGAGTAGGGTTTTAAATCCTGACCCGAAGGATAGTTCATTATTGAGGTATTAGTCTGTTCACGTATCGGAGCATATTTGGAATGGACGTGACCACCCAATTTTGAAGGTGAGAAGGAGTTATTTCATACTGGCTGGCATGGAAGGGGTTCCAGTGGAGATACTTCCTCATCTTACCTTAGCTGGATTTGTTGGGGTAGCTCAGTTGGCATGCTTTCCTATTGACCGACATCTTATTACAGCCTTGGTAGAAAGATAGAGGTCAGAGACTCATACCTTCCACATGCCTCCTGGAGAGTGTACTATAACTCTTCAGGACATTGCTATTCAAATAGGGCTTCGTATAGATGGAAAGGCAGTCATTGCAGCTGTAGGAGGTAATAAGGCACAAATTGTGGAGGACTTGCTTGGTATTAGGCCACCTGATGATGCATTTATGGGGAGCAGTTTGAAGTTGAGTTGGTTGGACCAACACTTTATACATGTTGCAATGCATAATCATAATGAACTTCAGCTGACTCGCTTTGCTAGAGCTTATATTCTGAGGTTAATAGGTGGTTTCATGTTGGCTGATCATTCCTCTAGTAGGGTCCCAGTTAGGTACCTTCCATTGCTTGAGGATTTTACTATCAAAGGAGAGTATAGTTGGGGAGCTGCAACATTGGCATTTCTATACCGAGAGTTATGCATGTCGACCAATATTGAGCGTTCTGGTATTGCAGGATTAACCCCACCCTACTACTTATGATGTGGGCATGGGATAGGTTTCCATTTTTACAACCTAATAATTCTATCCACACACGACTAGATCTTCCTTATGATGCACTGTATGTCTTGAATTATTCTATATGTAATTTATGAATTACTTTTCAAACTTGTGTCACCATGATTTAAATTTATATGTGCGTCTTGCAGGTGGTTAGTGAGTCAGAGTTATAGTAGAGGAAAAAGAGATCTCGCTTACTACAGATATAAGTTTGATCATTTGAAATGTGATGAGGTATTTTGTTAATATACATTGATACAACATCAACACGATGGGTTAATTATTATTCACAACAAATTTACTATTTTGCACAACTTTGAAAATGCAGATTGTATGGCAACCGTATAGTATGGAGTTGATGAATTCTTTGCCTGCCATATGCACTGAAGCATCGAATATTTGGAGGTCAGTTGTGCCACTTATATGTTTTCAAATTTTTGAGTGCCACCAGCCTGACTGTGTAATGCAACAATTTAGGATGGTTCAACATATTCCTCGTGCTCCATACCAACCTGACCAGCTACATGACATTACTTTAAGAAGGAAGACTGGTGAGAATTGGTTGGCTAAGTTCAAAGGCATAGTGGAGCTATGGGACATGCATCAGGCCTGGGTAATGACTAATGATCCTCAGATTGGGTTGTTAAGTTCTAACTCTAAATATATGCGATGGTACATTACTCACACCCGACGATGGATGACTAGGGATGCAGCTATATTTGCATTATTTGTAAGTAATATGAATGAAATTACACACTATTTGATTGTGTTTATATTTGGTACTTGTTAAAGGTTTATATTGTGTCATTGCAGGGAGATGCTCATGAAAGAGCATATTACTTGTGTAATGATGGTAAAGACTCATTTTCATTTGAGAAGATGAATGAGTTATGTGAGACCATGCTCTCACTACAGAATGAGCAAGAGCGCATATTAGAGCCTGCTTCTTCTTTTGACCCTCCTATTTGGAAATTCAGCTGATCCGGCCATTGACATTGGTCAACTTGCAGACCGTAAGGAAGGAAAAGATTTGCAATGCCGTCGAACAGAAGTGAAGGTAAAATTAATAATATTTCTTTTAACTATATTACATGTTGTACTTATGTTCTTACATGTTCCTCATGGTACAATTTGTAGGAGGCAAAGTGGTCACTTCCCTCTTTGCCAGAACGCAGAGACGACATCTATTATATCCCACCACAGTTTTCCTTCAACCCTTCCCAGGCCATGTAGACATCTTATTTTCATGCATAACAGTTCACTTCACAACCTCCTCCATCTCCATTTAACGGTGGTTAATATTATGTCCCCGAGGGTAGCCTTTACATGACACCTCCTCCATATGAGCCATCATTCTTTACTCCTGATGCACCGGCTATAGGAGGTCATCGAGTGGGCAGGGATGGGAAACATCATCAATGCAAGTAGGTTCGGACCATGGTATTGATCTTAATGCAGATTTTATTGTTGCTGCTGATGCAGACGTACAAGATGTGCGTCGGAACCCTCATCGTGAAGCACGAGATCGTCGTCGATAGTGCATCCTTACACCTCATGAGGCAAGGCATGCAGAACAATCGTTTGACTTAGATTGATGGGTTGTTATTTATGTATTTATTAACTTTATGTTGCACTTGTTATTAATATTAGTGGAACATGTTCTCTATATATAATCAATTTTGCTATATTACCCTATACTTGTAAGTTATTTAAAACATTAACAAGGAAATATGCGTTACACCCTTCTTAACATTAACAACAAGATACATTAATACATCTGGTAAAATTAACAACAAGATACATTAATACATTAATAACATTAACAACAACAATTCCTCGTGACACGCAACATGTTCTTACATCTGTTGTACATTACGATCATGATGTTAAGGACATTGACGTTGGTTATGACCAGGTTATCGACACAACCTACATCTTTGTCGTGGTTGTGACTCGACCAAATCTATTTCATTCCTAATTTAAGTAGCCTTTGGTCTTCCTTTACCTCGTGCTCTTTCTACATATGGTACTGGGCTAAATGTAGGGCATGATACTGGGCTATTCTCGCTGTAGCGAAAGGGCCCTGGGAGGAAGGACCAGAACTGTCGCCTTCTCGCTGTAGCAAAAGACATCTCGCTATAGCGACAGAGCGACAGTTTGGGGTGCATTTCTGGGTCCAGTCTTGCTATAGCGAGAGGGCCTCACTATAGCAAGATTCTGCAGAAACCAAAGTGCAGTTTTCTCTAGTTTTTTTGCTGTAGCGAGAGTGTCGCGATCAGAAAAGGATTTAAAAGGGGTTAGGGTTCAGGGAGAGTTATTTCTCCCTCTCCCTTCAATTCTCTCATTCTCCAAAATCCTATTCCACCGATTAATTGTCTCTAAAGCTATTCGGGAGCTTAATTGAAGGTTAAATTTGTGTGGGGAACGCTTGGAGGTGAGTTTTAATGGTTAGGGTTCCGTTTCTCATCCCCAATTCTCTATTTCTCGGTTTCTTGGGGTTCTCATGGAGTTCTTCCATGTGTTTTAGGCCGTAATCTGTGTTAGGAGCACGTCCGTGGTCGAATCCGAGTGTGGGCCTTGAATCTAAGGTGAAGGGGGACTCTATCCTACTCTTTTGTGCATGAATTGTTGTTGTTTTGCTGAATATTGTGTTGTGGCTGAGTTAGTGGATAGGAAATTGCTAAGAAATGTAATGTGGGTCAAGTGCCGTGATGTGTGAACATTATGTGTGTTGACCCGAAATTGATGGATTGTATGTAAATGTTGTGTGATAGAATGAGGGCATGTATGCCGAGTGTTGTGAATGGGTATGGGCACTTGTGCCGTGTATTTGAATGAATATTATGAAAATGTGGGCCCAAGGGTCGTGTAATATAAACGATAATTGTAGGCTATGTGTCATGTGCTGTGAAATGGAATGTGGGCTGTGTGCCGTGTGTAAGCATGATTATTGCATGCGTGAATGGAATATGTGTGATTGGGCGTATTAGTTTCGTTGTAATGTGCTGTGAATAATTCAGCGATACACTAGGGAAGTGGGAGATGAGGACGGTAGAAATATCTTGGGAAAGAGGGAATGGTAGTGACACTGACTGCGGAACGGGTGCACTCTCTTCCTGACTAGACCTCTGACTACTATCTTTATTGAGTGACCCGTGACTACCCACGTGGTATCCGTGAGGCGAGAGTAACCGGCGACCATTCACTGGGCTACAACCTAAGCCCTTAAATTATAAAAGCATGTCAGAGGGAAACCAAAATTCACTTATAGCTCAGCAATTGGCTAATAGCTATCCCTTTCTACTTCTCTACTATTATCTTGGGGATAGTTGTGATATGGAAAGAAAGAAAAAGGTCATCTAGCTATTACCACAAGCCCTAGAAACAAGATCAGTAGAAGTTTGCAAATAATTATTCAATGCAGGTTCTAGGCTCCAATTACTGCAATAAATTGCCTTATGTATTCAAAGTAACCATCAAATGTGATTTAAAGCATGTTAGAGGAGCAAAATTCACTTCTATAGCTCAGCAATTGACTAATAGCTATCCCTTTCTACTTCTCTACTAGAACATGATTGTCTTGGGGATAGTTGTGATATGGTTAGAAAGAAAAAAGTTGATAGGAGTCAGGGTCTGAGCCCGAATATCATTGTAAATACTAACTCAAACAAGGTCAAACCTTGGCTGGTTTACTCTATGTAAAAGAAAGTCGTTAATAATGACAGTTAGCAGTTAGGAGTTATTTTTAATTTTCAAGCCCCAACTATAAATAGTAGCTAGCAGAGTTAGTTAGGGGTCTTTTTTGAAAGTTAGTTTCTAAACTTGGTAGAGAAATTTCTTTGAGGAGCATTGCTCTAAGGTACAGGATTGTAGACTAAAAATTCATCAATTCAATAAAGATTTAATAAAGATTGTCTTTTCTTCTCTCTTTTCTTGTGAACATGACACTGGTCTGACCTGCCGGATAGCATTGAGGAAAAAATAGAAAAGTGTGAACCAGCAAGAATTTCAAGATGATGAATGTAAATAGAAAAGTGTGAATCAGGTTATCATCATATAAGTGTTAAGGAGGAAGGCACTAGTAAAACAACCTTTAAAACTCATAAAGGTCATTATGAGTGCCTAGTCATGTCTTTTGGCCTAATGAATGCACTAGCCACCTTCAGTCTACTATGAATCAGGTTTTCAAACCTTTCCTTCCTCACTTTGTACTGATTTTTTTTTTATGACATATTAGTTTACAATAGGGACTGGTCTGCACATATTTTGCATCTCCCTAAGGTTTTGCAAGTCCTTAGGGAACATCAATTTGTTGCTAATATGAAAAAATATAGTTTTGGTAGAAGTCAAATTGAGTATCTTGGGCATGTGATTTCTAAAAATAGGATGACAATGGATCCTGCTAAGGTCAACAACATCTTAAACTGGCCAACCCCTAAGAATGTGAAAGGGATGAATGGGTTCCTTGGGCTGACAGGATACTACAGGAAATTTGTTTTGAACTATGGGAAGATAGCTAAATCTCTCACTAAGTTAACTAAGAAAGAGGCCTTTGTGTGGAATCCAAGGGCTAAACAAGTCTTTCAAAAATTGAAGAAAGTAATCACTTTTGTTCCTGTGTTGAGGTTGCCTGATTTTTCACAAGAATTTTAGATTGAATGTGCTGCCTCTGAGAGTAGTATAGGAGTCGTTCTCATGCAACAACAGCCACCTATTGCATTTTACAGCAAGGCTCTTTCTGTTGGACAATTGTCTAAATCAGCTTATGAGAGGGAACTGATAGCTCTGGTCTTGTCCGTCCAGCATTGGCATCATTATTTGATTAGGAGAAAGTTCACCATTTTTTCTAATCAGAAGAGTTTAAAGGAAGTGTTGCATCAAAAAATTATCACCTTTGCTTAGCAAAATTGGTTATCCTAGTTACTCAGATACTAATTAACAGTAGTTTGCAACGCTGGTACTGAAAATAAGGCAACAGATGCCCCCTCACGAATCTATAAGAATGTTGAATTAATGCTATCTTATCCTATCCTTTATGGTTGCAAGGTGAGGCACTTCAGAAGGAGATAAAGGAGGATGATTTTAATCAAAAGATGAAGACTAATTTACAGAAAAAGTTCTGAAAAAAGGGCAGGTTATTCTATTCAAAATGGGATCTTAGTGCATAAAGGGAGCATAGTTATACCATCTACTTCCTCTTACATTCCTCAATTACTGGAGGAATTCCATGCTTCACCTGAGGGTGGACATTCAAGTTTTTTGAAAACTTATAGGAGGATTGCACGAAATATTTATTGGGTGAGCATGAAAAAGAGGGTCTTGAAATTTATCAAAAGTTGTGATGTCTGCCAAAGGAAAAAGTATGTAGCCATTTTCCTAAGCGATTTACTTCAGCCCCTACCTATTCCTTCTATGGTGTAGGATGACATTTCATTGGATTTCATTACAGGGCTACCAAAATCTAACGGCTATAAGGCGGTTTTGATAGTAGTAGATAGGTTGTCCAAATATGGGCATTTCATATTGCTTAAACATCCTTATACAGCCAGAACAATAGCTAAGACTTTTGCTAAAGAAATAGTTCGTTTGCATGGCATTCTCTCTTCAATTGTCAGTGACAGGGACCCATTTTCCACTTTTTATTAGCTCTTTCTGGAAAGAGCTCTTCAGATTACAGGGGACCAAGCTGAAAATGAGCTCCTCATATCATCCTGAAACAGATGCTCAGACAAAGGTTCTAAATAGGTGCCTTGAGACATACTTAAAGTGTTTTGCTTCTAAGCAGCCAAGGAACTTGTCCCTATGGGTGCATTGGGGTGAATTCTGGTATAACATGTCCTTCCATACTGCCACAGCTACTATTCCATTTGAAATTGTTTATGGCATACCTCCTTTAGGACTTACTTGGTTCCTTCTTGGAGAAATCAAGGTACAAGTTATAGCTAGTGATTTACTAGACCGTGATGAGGTTTTATTTCAGCTGAAGTTTAACTTACACACAAGGCCCAGCAGCAGATGAAGCATTTTGCTGACAAGAAAAAAAAAGCAATATCCTTTGTAGTTGGAGAGTTTGTTTTCTTAAAGATACGCCCCACAAGCAGCAAACAGTGGCCAGGAGGATCAATCATAAACTTGCTGCTAGGTTCTATGAGCCGTACAAGATTTTGCAGAGAATTGGTGAGGTAGCTTATAAGCTGCAACTACTTGAGACCTCAAGAGTGCATCCGGTATTTCATGTTTCTCAGTGAAAAAGGGCCATTAGCAATTATACTACCTCTCCTGACCTACTTAGTGGATTTGAAGTTGAACTAGAAGCTACAGTTGAACCTGAAGTTGCTCTAACCCAAAGAGAAGTTATTAACGGTGGCACTCCTTTCAAGCAATGACTAATCAAATGGAAGCACTGCCCTCTAGAGGACACCACATGGGAAGATGAATTTGTGCTGCTGAGCCAATTTCCTCACTTCAGACTTAAGGGCAAGTCTATACTTCTAGAAAGGGATAATGATAGGAGTTAGGGTCCTAGCCCTAATATCATTGTAAATACTAACTCAGACAAGGCCAAGCCTTGACTGGTTTACTCTAGGAAAAAGAAAGTTGTTAATAGTGACAATTAGCAGTTAGGAGTTATTTCTTTGTTTCAAGTCCCAGCTACTATTAGTAGTTGGGAGAGTTAGGTAGGGGTCTTTTTTGAAATCTAGTTTCTAAACTTGGCAGAGAAAATTCTCTAAGGAGCATTGCTCAGGAGCATAAGATTGTAGACTGAAAATTCATCAATTCAATAAAGATTGTCTATTCTTCTATCTTTTTCTTGTGAACATAACAAAATTTAGCTACAATTGTGAGCCCTGAAAACAAGATCAGTAGAAGTTTGCAAATAATTATTTAGGCTCCAATTACTGCAATAAATTGCTTTATCTAGTCAAAATAACCATCAAATGTGATTTTCTCATATGAGTGCACATAAAAATTATTTTAGTGTATGAATATATATATATATATATATATATATATATAACATGTGCATATTACACAAAATAAAAAATTATATATAGTAAGTTTTTTTTTAAATTACATAATTTAATGTAATTAAGTGCATTAACAATATTAAATGCTATAATTTTTTATGAAAATTTACCGTATATAACTTCTTATTATATTCAACATTGCACAAGTAAAATAAAAATCTTGTATAAAATAAAATAATAAAAATATTTTTAAGAGTCTTTGTATGCATTTGTCAAAGATTTACAAGATGTGATAAAAAAAAAAGACTTCTTTTACACTAAAGGGATAAAAATACGAAGAGAAATATAACATGAATATGATAAGTAAGGCACAAAACACGTTGTATTTAAAGCTAAAATAACTCACAACACAAACCGTATTTAAATCAAAATAAGTTAAGGTACACAAGTTGTATTTAAACAAAAAATTATGTCCATAATCATTCACCATGCAAAGAAAGTGTTCATATTTATTATCATAAAATATGATTAACAATTAGGGTTTAACACTTAAACCATTTTTGACACTCAAACTATGAATGTTTCATGTCTTATGGAACCCACCAAATTGCAGTTTTACTAACATAATTGCAACCTACATATTGCAAGCAATTTGTACTAAAATTGGAATAAACACATAAGACAAATTATATCATAAAAAGCATTTTTTCAAATTTAAAGCATTGCAAAAAAATAAGCATGCTGTGAAAACTAAAAACACAACACCATATTGCTATAATGGAATTATGTTCAAAAAAGGCAAAATAGTTTTTGCAAAACCCTTTTTGCAAGAATAGAATAAACCAAATATATGACAAATTATATAACTAAGCTAAAATTGTAACACCCTCATTTCTATTGCCTTTGTTTTTTAAAATAGAAAATTTGGTGTAAGGTATCTCGTTCAAGCGAGACTAGATGAGTCTCGCCCAAGCAAGAAGGCACAAGTGAAGGTAGAAGCTCTCTGACCAGGTCTCACTCAAATGAGAAGGCATCTCACTTAAGCGAGATTATTAGATAGGGCAAAAATATTTTCTGTATGGCGTTCTCATGCAGTTGGCGAGTAGGGTCTCGCCTAGGTAAGAATGTTTCTCGCTCAAGCAAGAATCTGCTTGCTTAAGCGAGAATTTGTGGGCCAAAGAAGATATTTAAGGAACTTTATGTTTTAAAACTTGTATTGTAAGTCAAACAACTTCCGTTCACATTTCTTTGTGTTCTCTCACCTTTCCTTTCCAAAAAAACCTCCTCAAACTCTAAATCTGTTTAGATCTAAACTTGAACGTCTATTCTATTCGAATTTAAGTAAGTTTTTCAACGTTTAGCTCTCAAACTTCATTCATTTTCTTTTGTTTTTCCTTCCTCACAAGTTTTTTTACCTGTAGTACTTAAGAAAATTTTGGTCTTTTAGTCAATATCTTCCATCCAAAACGTGTATCTTTCTTTTAGATCTCAAGGAAAACTTAGCCTTAAAAACACTACTTCTCAGTTGAACAACTAAGAGCACTAGCGGCAAATTTGGTAAAAATATAAGGTTGAACTTAAATATACCTTGTAACCATTCTTTTCAGTAATAGCTAGAATCAACTAAGCTTAATTTTTTCAATATAGTATCAAATCTATTCGGTTAAAATGTTAAGTCATCCTCGTTTGTTCAGTTGTACAAACTTCATATATTAGATGTTCACTTCTAATTAACGTTTCTACATTAACTAAGAATAAAGTAAAAATATTATTACACATACTCTTTACTTCTTATAAGCTAAAACAATTATTTCTACAATCAGTTCAAAATTTCCTTCAAAATGACACTAAATAATTTAAGAATAAATTATCTGTGAAAATAATATGATAAATAATGGTATCCATCCAACCAATGTAGCTGTAATAAAGACAAAAAAACTAAATTCAATATTTGATATTTTTAATTATTTTTAATTAAATTAATTTTACCATAACAATTTACAAAATAAAAGTACTTATTATGAGTGTAAAAATATTAAAAAACTTATAAACATAAATAAATACAAAAGTTACAGCCGTTAACGTTAAAGTAAATATAAATTATTCAAACGTAAAAAACAAAAGACGCACTAAATCATCACGTTATTAAAACAAAACACTAATTTTAATTAAAAAATTAACTCTAACTCTAATTTTAAAAGCTTTAATTTTTTTTTATCAGTAATCTATCTGTGCTACTGAACCTCGTGTTTAGGAAAATAAATTTTGTTAACTGTAATATACATCCTATTGTTTATGTTGAATTCATTTGGTTCCAGTTCCTTAAAGCAACATAGCGAGGGGCAAGTTTTGACCTAAATTAGATAATTCTGTTGTTTTTTTACCTTGTATTAGAAAGGTTAACAAAAAGGACAAACAACCTTTGATGAAAGTTTCCTTTTACACAGACCACTTGAACAAGAGATGATAAAATTATGGAAACAAACTAACCAAAGATAGTTTCATTGCTTCCACATTCCTCTACATTCCAAAATGGATATAAATTATAAAGTCATTCCCATTCACCTCTAAAATGAGTTAGAATAAACAGTGATATGCTTCATGGGATTGGCCACTTCCTTGCCCCCAGCATGCATCACAAACTCTGCTGGAGTGAGGAAGTTACCATGGCAGACACATACAATACAGACTTGACCAGATCTATACTTGTACAGAAACCCTTCTATTCTCTTACCACTGGGACCATCTCCAGTAGTAGTCACACTTGGCATCTGTCTCAGGATCTCCATTACATCACCCTTAAGACTACAGTAGTTCCCAAGTTTATGTTTTTTGGCTGGATTCTCCAGCATAGTATCAGCAGGCCTGTGTGGAATTTCCTTTGCCATTGTTTTCTGGGAAACCATGGAATCATTTTCCTGCTTGGTTGATGTCTGGATGGTTGAACGAACTCCTTTAGCAGAAACTTTGGGACCTATAAACGGAATGTCATATGAGCCACCTGAGAATGTATCTTTCAGATTGGAAAGCATGCATGAAAGATTCAGGTTCAGTTAAGCAAGACCAAATGAGTAAACAGTGTTAGGAATCCAGACTATAAACTAGAGAGAAATAAAGAAAGATGGTATTTATTGATCAATTGAAAAAGGACAGAACACAGGACAGAGAACTTTCCTCCAAGGGTGTCCCCTTCATAAAGGATTTCTCCTTTCACAAAGAGCAAAAGATCAATCCTCAAATCATAAAAGATTGAATGAATTCTTTCACCTTCATCGTCTTGTTTATTTAACTCACTAACCCCTTAACAAACTAATTAATATCCTAACTGTCTTAACTAACTTCCTAACTCCCAACACAATCAAGTATGAGTAATTGAGTTATCTGTTATATCTGCACACAAAATGTGAAAGTTATCTTCAAGATAAACTTACATCGAATGGATTTAGCAAGGAAACTAAAACATACTTTCAGCAGTGCAAAGAATTCTGCTATACAAAAACCCTTACAGCTTTAATTTATGTCCTGCTCCATATGTGTTATCGCACATGATTAGCACAGTAGAATAAAACAATCACACTAGACAATCAGGCAAATGTTATGTCAGAATTACTGCTAAATGAGAAAATCAGTTTCTAGTTTTTGTACTTTAAATCACACGACTGGTTTTTCATGAGCTTAGAATGTCTAAAAGCAAAACCGTAACATCTCACAAGGTTTCTTGTAAAGTGGTTTTCCAAGAAAAGAAAAAATGATGGTATACTTTTGGACATCTTGTTACATTAAAAAGCCAAGGAAGATGCAGCTATAACACACCTTATGCTTATGTAGAAACCAAACTACCAGGAAAGCTATGAAGAAATTGTGAAGAGAAAGAATCAAGGGCCCGAAATTACAAAATTTAAAAATAAAGCAAAGAAATTGTGAATAGAAAGAATCAAAGGCCCGAAATTACAGAATTTAAAAATAAAGCAATTATGTTTGATGAATAATCAGAGAAACTAGTGATTCCAGGTTTACTGTCATAAATATTAAGCCTGGCTGCATGTTTGCAGCATCCATTATAATTTATTTGCATGCCGTGGGAAAGTAAATGAAAATGAACCTGGTTTCAGAGGACACAAAATCATGAAATCAAACAATATAAACAAAAGTCTAGTCTAAACGAATTGTACACCACCCAACCAATTTCCATATATAAATGGATTCAGGATATAGAGTATAATGTGACCTTACATACTGACATATCAATGATGCATAAATTATTTCTTGGAAGAGTATATGTGTCAATGAATATTACTTGCACAAAGAATAACAAAAGCCCTTCATACAAGATTAACTTAGTTGTGATATCACTGCAGATTTGTACAAGGAACAAACTGATGTTGAGGGAGAAAATTTACACAGTTAAACATAACTCCAGAAGAAAAAATTGAATATGTAAAGGCATCAAAAGAAATTTTCAAAAAACTCTTGTTAACTTTTTTTCCTATGGGAACATGTTAAAAACTTAGGCATTTCTTTTGTATTTTTATTTTTTACTTTCTTAGGGTCAATTTTCCCCTTTTACTTTCTTTAAGTGAAACCATTTCTTATTTCAGTAATTACACAGCATTTTGTGGCTCATCTAATACCAAGGCAAGAATACACTATCCTGGTTCCTGGATAATACAAACATTTATAAAGATGAAGCATTGTAACACTTCTAAGCAAAAAGGAATATAGCTTCCTCCTTGTCTCATTGTTTGAGATTTGAATGACCCCTCAGCCTCCCCATTTTGTTTCAACACTAACAGATAAAAGAAAGAATATTAAACAAGAAGACTATTCAGAGAAAAAGGGAGTGATGTGTGTGTGGGTTGGGGGGGGGGGTGTTCACGTCACTGAGTTACAAAGAAATGCAGTGTATCCAGTACTACTTCAATGTGAATAAATTTGTAACCAGAACTGAGAAGGAAAGAGTATATAATGATGGTTTAACAAAGGAAAAGTTAAGAGTAATGTAAGTCTTATAGTATCTCAACGTCATTTGTAATGGTAATATTTGATTACTGAGGTGAGCATTAAACATATGCAAGCAGTAAACAAAAATAATATCCTCAGACAAAATTGCACATGCACTAAAAAGTAGTTTCTCCCTATCATATTTATTCACACAGTGTTCTGATCTTTAGATGTTCCTATAATTTAGAAATTTCAGTACCGCTTATGTCATCTTAGTAAGATATGATATGATTTGCTGTTACTAATAAGGAGAAACTCGGTTTACTTCATTGGGTTTAAAATCTCTCATATACATCATACATTTTCATTTTTTTTTTATTTGTTACAAACTGCACATTATGATATGCAATTCTGTATATTAATTATTTAAGATGTTTATTTATGCAATTGATTTGTATATCTTTTCTCTGTACCTAGTCAAATATAGTTTCTTTACATCATGCGATCCATGGCTGAATTCGAGCACTGACCAGGTTTGGCTCTTTGACTATCAACAAAGGCTAAATGTGCGCTTTTAACAATGTCCCCACTCATTTTACCCTACAATATTTCCGTCGCAGTTTTTAGCATCTTCAATTTGCTTTAAGCTAGTATTTTTATTGCTTCAGTGCTCCATTTACCCTTGAAATGAAATAAAACATGAAATTTTTGTTATAATTTATGAGAGTTCATCTCTCCCCCTCTTAAGTTTTCAGTCATACAAACTAATCTTGCAAAGATTATGCAATCTCTTCCGCAGTCCCATAACACCAAGATAAGAGATTAATAAAAAAACTCTAACATAAAAAAAGAAAAAAAATTGATGTAGGAACATATCTCCTAAAACAAAAATGGAAAAAGTTTATTTTTTTAAAATTATTTAGTCACAATTTAAAAAGAAAACATAATTTATTATATTATAACCACTAAGTTCTCACAAGAGAAGTAAATGAAACATATTCGTTACCCTGAAGCTCTGAATAATCCTGAAAAGGTTCTCTGAGTTTATGAAGTGTTGGTATCTTCACATTAGCAGCAGAAGCAGCGACCCAAGCAAGAACTTGAGGTGAGAGTATTGTCACCCTCCTCTGCCTCTCCCCCACCATTCTCTCACACTCAGCTGGCAGTGAGCAAGATCTGTCAAGAGATGGACCCCACTGGGCCCCATTTCCCACCAACGACGATGACCTTGTCAACCTACTTTCTTCTGCATTTTCATCCCAAGATGAAAGCTTTAGATTAAGATCTATTTTTTCGCAGCTGTATTGAACCCTCTGCACCAGAAGAAAAATCTCACTAGTCTTAAAATGTTGCATGATGAAAAAAATCAAAAAAGAAAGACACTTGATCAACATTTCTTTTCATTTTACCTCCATCGAAACAAAGGAGAAAGAGAAAGTTTTTCAACAGATAATTGATGTAAAACTTACGAAAAGAAAGAAAAAAAACAATGGGGGAAGTTGGCTTGCAATGTTTGTCGTGGAGGTTATATACATAAAAAAAGAGAGAGAAACGAAGGAAAGTGAGTGGAATGTGAAAAAATAAGAAGGAAACAAAATCTCGCAGAGGAAGAGAGAGGTTTTGGAGTTCGATGGTTGTTCATGAATGAATGTTATGAGAAAGCGTTTGAGAAGTTCCACGTGGAGGGAATAGACGCTCACATCACCTACACTTACACTTGTGCTGCATCTCTCTGCAATTCTCAGGGACACACCCTCTCTCACACCTTTCTTTCGCCCCCGCCACGTAATTTTCAACTGATCTTAGGGGTAATAACGTCAATTTATTGCAGAATGTACCCCCTAACGTCTTCGTGTCTTTCACACTCCGTACTCGAGAGGTTCGTGTTCCCAAGCTTTTTAACTATTTTAAAATACTTAATAAATGTTAGTCCCTTTAAATTTACCTTTTAAAAGGTTTAAAATTAATTTTTTATAAAAAATATTATTATATTCAAATTATAAAAATATAATATTTTTATTTTCTTACACTTATTAATCTTAAATAATATATTTTTAAACATTATTAATTCTTATGAAGTTGATATTTATGTTTTTTTATTTTCAAAGAAAAAGAAATCAAGATGTTAATCTCATAGTAATATTGAAAGTATTTAAAAATAAAAAATTTATTTAAGTATATTATTCATGTTTAATGTAATTTTAATAAAAATACTTACTTCAAACATTTTATTAAATTCTCTTAACAAAATATTTATATTATTTACACATTATTTCAATTAAAAATAAAAAAATGGATATTATCTCAATTTAAATATTTAAATATATTTAAATTAAATATTATTTATTATATATTTCTACGTTACTCCTTTATTTTTTTTATCTATAATAGAAGTTATCATTGGTACAAAGGATTTATTTACTTAAATCAATGAATTATTATTAAAAATTAATTTCAAATAAATATATATACTTATTTATATTTTTTTGTAATTAATATTTTTTATTAAAAATTATTTAATAACTCAATAATATAAATATAATTATTATATTTAATTTAGATATAAATATAAAAAAATAAAAACACTCTTAATTTCATTTATGATGTTGATTATGTATCATCTTCAACAATCTCAATTTAAAATATTTTATTTATGTTAGAATTGAGGTCACTGTCACATTATACAATAATACAACTATATTTTAACATTTTTAACATATGACAACCTTGCAATAGTCTTAATTTTTTATTTAAAAATAAATAATTTTTTATAATAAAAAAGAAAAATAATTTTTTTCTATTATAACTTAAATAATTGAATAAAAGTGAAATTTACACTTTCTTATTAAATTTATAAAATTTAAAAATTTTTTAAAATTTTTGAAAGAAATAGTTTTAGGAATTGAAAGTGATAAATAGAATAAAATTTAACTTTGTATCTAAGAATTTATTTAGTTCAAATTATATACATATAAGTTTAAAACAAAATTAGCACTACTTCTTAAATGAATAGATTTTATTTAAAATTGATTGCAAATTACAATAAAATAACCAATTAACAATATTACAGATACAATTTAAAATTATTAATTACAATAAAATTTAATAAAGTATTACAAATTTTAAAACTAATACTTAAAATATTTATAGAACCTGAGCAACTTAATAAAATATTACAATTTTTTAAATTATTTTAAACCCTAATAGAACAGTCATTCCTTACAGTTCACTCAGAATATAATTTTAGATTAATTAATTTTTTTTAACTTTTTTTAATTTCAATTCCTAAAAATAATTAGTAAGGATAAGTATCTTGCGCCTCACTAAATCTCTTTTATTTATAAATCAATCAAAATAATA
The DNA here is from genome assembly GCF_003935025.1 of Abrus precatorius. Classification (NCBI taxonomy): domain Eukaryota; kingdom Viridiplantae; phylum Streptophyta; class Magnoliopsida; order Fabales; family Fabaceae; genus Abrus; species Abrus precatorius. The sequence goes on from NW_020874292.1 coordinate 14,955,801, forward strand.
CAAGAAACATAAATTAGTGCCAAATATAGTAAAAAGTATTATTTTCAATGTCAATTTAACAAAATCACGACAACAATAGTTGTATCCTTCATACTTTAAATCGTATAATATACATTGAGATAATATTAATTCATACATTATATTAATTAGTATTACAACAGTTCAAACAGACTATTAATAATTTTATTTCACACATTCCCACATCGAGCAACATGTCATAATATGAGCGTTATAACTATATTAATTAATGCATTACAATACATGTATTATAATTACACTAATCAATCCATTATGACTCACCTATTACAAACACAAATTTCACAATTTCATAGTCATTGCCTCTGGAATCCCTTGAGGTCTTATATAAGCATAGATAGTCGTTGTCTAGCCTGAACAACATGGATACAACATGTGTTCCTCTAGTCCATTTTAGCAAAGGTATAATTAGGAGTCTCGTCAAGAAATAAGTGTAAAGCTTGTGAATGTTTTTTATTTTTAGCAAATCATTGTACACTCACTTACAAATAGCATCCACTACCCTTATTTATCCAAGATTTCTCAAATCTTCTTCTGACTCTATACCTCGAGTGTATCTCTGTAACTATCTATACAGTGTCTCAATATTTCTCATGACACTTACTTTCTCAACATTTCACATAACATTTAATTTCTCAACATTACTTATTACATTTTCTTTCTCATGCATACCATTTACATCAGCCTTTATTCATCAAATTTTTCACTAATGAAACATTTTATCATAAATTCACCATATACCGATTATCAAACAAAATCCATAGTCATTGCTATATGTCATTCTAACAAAAAATAAAACATCCACATCACATATACTGAAGGAAAACATTTTAATCATTCTAGATTAATCAATTATGTATCACCCACTTTTACATATCAAAGATTTCATTCAAACACATATTGATGAAATAATGAAACACCTCATCTACAAATCAATACAATGTATCGAAGGTCGAACACCTCCAGACTCAAACCAACTGTATAATTTAACATACATAGAATTAAATTATCGGTATATTGCCAGAGATCACACTTTCTCTATCTTAATAAAATCATTTATCCTAAAGTTTAGCATCCTTTACTTATTTTCTTGCAACATATATATATATATATATGAAAACTCCTTGAAAACTTATTCATGTTCATAACTTTTACTATAAAATTCTATCTTAGGTGATTCTTAAACTAAACCATAGGTTTTTTGTATCAAAAATTCCTTTTTAACACTATAATTTCAAGAAAATCTTATAACTCTACTATTTAGAATAAAGTAGTTTGAGTTTTCCAAGTTAAAATAAATAAATAAGACTTAGGGATCGGGATCAACCCCCTTACCTGGAAACAGGTCTCTAAGACTATGTTCTTCGCAAGATTTAGAGAAAACGCAAGGTTATAATTTGGGATACCACCCAAGGACCAATATTTTTCCTAGATATCACAAAAGAGAGTACTTATAAGAAGAGAGAAAATAGAGAAAAAGAACGAAGTTTAGAGAACTAAACTCTGAGAAACTTACTTGAATTTGAACGGAATAGATGTTCAAGCTTCGATTTGGAAGAAGTTTGGGGTTTGGGGTTTGGGAGAGTTTTCTCTGAGGGGAAGAGAATAGAGAGGGAAGGTTGTTTAGTTCTAAAATGAAGGTTTCTAGGACGGAAGTTCTTTAAATACCCTTCAAACTCGCGATTTTCTCTCTACAGCGAAAAACCAAACAATATTTTTCTTTTACTGTTTGTCATTCTAGCTACAATGAGAGATACTTGCTATAACGAGAAAAATGTTAGGTTATCCTTATCTACTTCTCGCTATAACGAGAGGGCTTCAGATAGCCTAATTTTGAATTACTTGTCTCGCTACAGTGAAATATCCTACAGTTTACACCAATTAAACTCTCCTTATTTCAAACAACACATATAAACAACACACATAAATTGTAATAATAATAAATAACAAAATAAGGGTGTTACAACCTTATTTTGGTGCATCATGCATTGTTGTACAACGGCAAAAATGCACACCATATCCAACAACCCATGACAGGTATGCTAAATGACAAAATTGTCAAAATCCATATATAAAAAAGGAATCTTTCTAAGAAAGATATGACTTTTACCCTCATTCAACCAAATAACCTAAACAAATTCTTTTAACTTAGGCATTGAAGTATTTTGTGTCCATCCCTAAGTCAACACCGCTCAAGAAGTGCGATTAGAAGAATCAGCCAAATTATTGCACCTTTCACAATGGATATAGATACACTATTGATGAATGTCTTCAACTAAATGATGCAATAGAAGAACTTCTCCATGATAGAACACTTTGACAATACCTGCACTGTGATGCTCATCAAAGCTTAGCCAAAATTAAGGGGTCATCTGAAGACACATCAAGAAGATTAGGGCTGCAAGAGGACAATGAGTCTAATCTGACACTATGAAAGAGAAAAATAACTCAATAGTCAGTGAAGTGAACTGAACTCCACCTTGAGTCACCATTAACATGATCTCAAGAGAACTAGCTAGCGAAGGAACCTTTGTGAATTCAACTAAGTCTAGATGTATGTGACTTTAAATATGTTTTATTTAATTGAATGATGAGAAAAAGATGAAGGAAAATGTTTATTAGTGAAAAATAATGAAAGAAATTGATGTGAATATTTGAGAATTGTTGAGAATATGTGAGTAAAAGAGAAAGGGTGATTAATACATGTGTTGTAAATACATTGATTAGTGTGATTATAATATATGTCTTGTAATACATAGACGGGTTCGATTATAACACATATGTTGTGACATATTTATTAGAGTAATTATAATACATATCATGACAAAATTGATTGATGTGAACAATACGATCTTACTGTATGTCATTGTTAAGTTTTCCCATGAATAGTTCAGAGATATACTAGGGATATAGAGTTCGGAGTCGATTTTGAAAATTTAGAGGAAATGAGAGTAATGAATGCTATTGCTAATGTGTACACAATTGAAAGTGAAAGCATTCATAAGCCTCACATTCATTTCTTAACTAAATTTCTAATTATATCTTTGCTATGAGGGCCGTATAACACACACATTGTATCCATGTATGGTGGCTAACCAGAGACTATTAATGTTGGTGTAAGTCCTTCATTACTAGGAAAAATATGTTGGCATCGATTTAGAGGCCTGTGAGTATCGAGAGTACCGATAATTGATGAATTCAAGAATTGAAATGAATGAAGTGGCATGAATTCAAGAATTGAATGATTGTATTTGATTAAGTGTGAAATATTATGCATTGATGGTTTCTATTTGGTTCAAATTCTATAAATGAATTGTTCCTATCTTAGTGCATACTATATTAGATAATATTTTATGTATTATTTTGATTATTATAAGATAGAGATTTATTCAGGTAATGAAAATGAAGAAATAAAAGAAGGTTGATTCGTTCTAGGATCATACTCACAATGAATTGTAAGGAAAAAAATTGCTCTCTTAAGATGTAATTTATTTAGAGGACTTTAATAATATTGATTAAGTTTCCATTTAGAGTTAACAATGATATGCAAATATTTTAAATGTTAATCTTAGAATTTATAATATTTTGATAAATCTTGTTGTAAATATTGATTTTCATTTGTAATATTTGATTGATAACATTTTTAATATAAACTTACATTCAACCTTGGTTAGAAAAAAATTAATCTATTAAAATGCAATGTTGTTCATTATTTAGGGGCAAGTATACTTGTCGAAAAGTAATAAACGGTTGTAAATAAGTTCTCAGATTATACGTCCTACAAGGATTGTTCCAATTATCAAGAATTTCTTAATTTGATTGTTTAAGCTTAGAAGATGCAAATTTAAATAAAAACGAGGATTAAAAATAAATCAATTATCAATTAAATTCAGAACAAGTAACATTAACACACTTCTTGATTGAACTTATAGGAACGAAACCTAGGGCATATGGATCTACTCATTCAATCTTTTATGTTAATTCTTCTGTTTGACTCTAAATTTGATTTCTTTAAGATTACCAATCATTAATACAAATACTATCAATACTCAATGGTCATGTGATATTAATATTTTTTTCTCTGAATTAACATCTACAATAGTCATGCAAGATATAAATTTAAGAAAGCATAAAGCACATATGAACTTGTTGATTTAATAACGACTGGAAGAGAAAGATTGGTTTGGTCCACTTAATCTTTTGTCTCATTTTATCTTATAGATCCATTAATTAATCGAGGTACAGTCACCTAACGATATAATCAATTAGGGTAAGTTACAAGTGGTTAATTCACAACATACAATTATGTGCAATAGGAGAAAGACTAATCACAAACAAAAATCAAACTTAAATTTAAACATCAAAATCCCATAAATTCATGAATAAGAATTCTCATAGTCCTAACTATGGACTTAGTCACTCATGATAAAGAAGAGAACCAAAATAATCATAAATAAAGTCATAGCTGAAAAGAGAAAATAAAACTAGATTGTCTCCAAAGATTGAGGATGAGAAGAGTTCGTGGTCTTTAAATATGATCACTCAGAGCTCCAAGTGTAACACCTTATGTTTAATTTCAATAAATCATAATTTCACAAATTCAGAATAAAATAAATTTCATTTCATATAAGGTTCTCAACCCTTGGTTTCATCAAACATTTTAAAATAAGGAAAATGGTCACAATTCCTATCAAGTCACTACTACAGGACCCATTCAAATACATTAGTTTCAAATTAAAATCCTAGTCCTATAGTAGTTTCATCCGCCTTTTTCACTAAGTCCGGTGCTGATCGTCTTGATTACTTGAAAAATGAATGTAAGGGTGAGTACTCTACACTACCAAAAAATACAATTAAGCATCGAGTCTCACTTCCAGCACATTTCAAATACATTAAACAAACACAAATCCATGCATACGCATATCAGTCACACTCACTATAGTACTGTGATAATAGATTTACACCATAAATGGTCGTCGGTTACCCCCGCCTCACGGATACCATGTGGGCAGTCACGAGTCGCTCAACAAAGGTAATGGTCAGAGGTCTAGTCAGGAAGAGAGTGTGTGGCCTGTGGTTCCACAATCGGTGTTACCACCACTCCCTCTTCCCCAAGGTATTTCTACCGTCCTCATCTCCCACACCCCCAGTGTATCGCTGAACCATTCACAGCACATTACAACGGCGTTACACGCTCCAATCACACACATTTCAGTATATGGCACATAGCCCACATTTAATAGTACACGGCACTAGGCCCATATTTGTTCAACTTTACGGCACTAGGCCCACTTTTCATTTTCACAACACACACAACACATAGCCCACAATTCTTTCAAGACACACGGCTCCTAACCTATTTCCATTCATATTACATGGCCCTCGGGCCCACATTTTCATAATGTTCATTTAGATATACACACATAGCCCACATCACATATCTCAGCAATTTCCTACCCTCTACTCAGTCACATCACAATATCACACAAAATATCAGCAAATCACACATAAAGGAGTAGGGTAGAGTCCCCCTTACCTTGGATTGAAGACCCACGCCCGAACTCAACCACGGAAATGCTCCCCACACGGCTTTCGGCCTAAACACATGGAAGAATTCCATGAGAACCCCAAAAATTACCAAGAACAGAGAAAGGGAAGAAAAAATGAAAAACCTAACCGTTTAAATCTCACCTCCAAGCGTTCCCCACACAAATCCGAGCTCCAATCTCGCTTCCGAACGACTTTGGAGGCAATTAATCGGTGGAATAGGGTTTGGGAGTGAGAGAATTAAAGGGATTTCAAAGGGAGAGGGAGAAATTACTCTCCCCGAACCCTAGCCCCTTTAAATCCTTTTCTGTTTGCGACACTCTCGCTATAGCGAGATATTCTCTGTTGACACGCCCTCTCGCTACAGCGAAAAAACCAGAGAAAACTGCACTCTGGTTTCTGCAAAATCTCGCTACAGCGAGACCCTCTTGCTGTAGCGAGACTGCACCTAGAAATGCACCCCAAACTGTCGCTCTCTCGCTACAGCGAGAAAGTGACAGTTTCAGTCCTTTCTCCAAGGGCCTTCTCGCTACAGCGAGAATAGCCTAGTATCTCGCCCTGTACTTAGGCACTTAGCCCATTTCAGTCCAACCAGTCATGCATATACACAATACTCATGTCCATATACTTATTACAGACAAAAATATCATTATCAATTAAATCAACACACACACACACACACACACACATATATATATATATATATATGCATTTAGATTTATATAAATAACAATAATTAATATTACCAAAATTCGGAGTGTTACACCAAGTTCCACCAAGAATGTGCTAGAGACCCACCCGTGAGCTAAAATGTGTGAAGGATGAGATGAAAAGGTGTATTAAAGTGTCCTCCAGTGTTCATAAGGTTCCTTTATTAAGGTTTAAAACCCTAAAAGTTAGGATAGCCGCAGGTAAACATGATCGTGGATGATTCATTTTTTATACTCACATTTGTAGCCTTATTGCATCTTCCAAAATGTCTTTTCTTCTTTATTTATTTCATTTAGCATGTTTTTGCATTTCTTATATTAAATTAGAGTTTCATAAATGCTTGTTATCTTTACTTTAATTACATATTTTTGTTATTCTGACCTTTGTCCACTATTTCGACCATAACTTTTTCTGTAGATCTCCTTTTTTGCTGATTCTTTTTGCAATGGATTCCTTACTTCCTAGGCTTCAATTTGGACATATGGATCATGCTGTTTGGAGTTCAGATCTATTTTATTAATTTTTGAAGTTCACACTTTAAACATACTTTTTATATTTAGGGCTTTTATTTTAATTACTTGCGGTAGCCTTGGCCTATTTTATTTCTATTTTCATTTAAGACCAATATATATAGTGGTCAAAAGGTTGATTTTGGATCTCTCTTATTTTTCATAATTTCATTTTTTTGTAAAGACTTTTTCCCACTTTTGAGAGAAAACCTTTTTCGTTCCATTCACTTGTCTATTTTTGGATTCTGCTACGTTCTCAATTATTATTTTTTTTGCGAATCATCTCGTCACAAGCGTGGGTGCAAGATAGATTGATTGCTCCAAGTTTGTCTTTTTACTTTTTCGCAATTTTTGATTAAAATTGGTGCATGCATAATTCGATTGAATATAGTTTTATTCTTGAGTGTAATATTGATCAATTGATTTCTTTTGCATTTGAGATTTAGGCAAATTTGGTATAATAATCCTAGTTCGTGCCTATGATTCATGATTTTAATTGCGTTTATTCATTTTAATTTGCATTTGTTTTTCAATTTTTTGGGTATTGCTTTCAATTCGTTTTCAATTTGCTTTTTGTTTTTCTGGGTTAAATTATTTTTTGTTTTCATTTTTAAAATTCACTTTCGTTTTTAGAATTGTTTTCATTTTTTAAGATCTGTTTTCATTTTTTAATTTTGTTTTAATTTGTAGATTCGTTTTTGTTTTTAGATCTATTTTTGTTCTTTAAATTGTTTTTGTTTAAATGACTTTCATTTTAAATTGCTTTCGTTTTGCCTTTGCTTCGTCTTCAATTTCTTGGTTTAATTCGTGTTCATTTTAATTGCTTTTGTTCTTCCTTCAATTCATTTTCTGGGTTTTAAATTTTGTTTTCATTTTTTTGTGTTTTAAATTTGTTTTCATGATTTAGATTTAGGTTTTTGTTTCTGTTTAATTTCTAAAAAAAATACCCCCAATCTAATCACTGTTGCATGTTTAAAATTGGAAACAAAATGAATTTGTGTCCTTCTGAGATGACCTAGGTTTGCTCCCCATATTGCAAAATTATTTGAGGAATCTAGTTTTGTTTAAAACCATTATGATGTGGTTATCATCGTACAAGCCCATATGCACAGTCGTGCATAGGCTCAAAGCACTCTTGTGTTGGATGCTTGAATCTGAGCATGTTGACTACTACGAATCTCTATTTTTCAACCAATTTGGGCTCAAAATGCCTAAAAATCCAATTGTGGCCTTTTTCTGTTAAACTACACAATTTATATATAAATTAGTATAAAACCCAATTAAAATAAAGGCTAAACATAAATATATTAGCTATAAAAATGTACCAAAATATAGACTTACCATTTATGTTTTAAACTTATCTATATGTAACATGAGTTTAAGAAAAATGTTAAAATTGGAAATTTTAGTTTTACTCTAATTATAAACTTAGATTGCAAAACTATTTTATACTATTAATGAGATTTATGTATGGAGTTTTAAAGTTTTGGCTAAAGTTTATCAGTTCAGATTTATATACATGTAAAGTTTTCAAACTATTCATATTTTTTACAAATTTTATTCATATTTATATATTTAACAAAGAAAAATATTTAAATTATAAAAAGGATATTATACTGGTTGTTAGCTGTTATATCATAATGCACACTTACACTAATACTATCACTAGTACTATGCACACTACCTTGCAATTTATTTAATCTATGCAATATTCTATCTATTTCATGATCAAATTCATGCAATTGGTCATGATTAGTCGTAGTAATGCACCAAAGGGCAAAACAGCCAAAATTATACTATTATATATATATAGATATATAGACACACACACACAAAGCTCTAGAAAATGTAAAAACAAATTAAATGACTTTTAAAAAAATCTAAGACACCACCACAATTCATCTACTATGACTATTTCCTATTTTTGATAATTTTTTTGGTGATTTTTTAAAAATATTAGAAAAGTGGTCTAACGATTAAATTTAGGATTTTGAGCAACACAAGACGTTTATTTTTTTAGTAAAAAGTGTTTAATGATCCTTGATTTTTTTAAAGCCTACTGACAAAATTTGGAAGCAATTAGAGTCAGTTTTAAAAAAATTTACCAAACTACCCTTAAGTAGTTATACGAAGGATTCTGAGAATGGGCAATTTGTGAATTTTTCACTCAAAAGGCTCCAAATTGCTTCCAAAGTGGCACCAACCTCCTTGCACCATCCAAGAATGGCAAACTTTAAATACTAGTCGATTTTGATTTTACTTCTCCTCTGCATAATTCTGTAGCAAGCTTATTAATCCATTTTTTTTTTCAAATGATAAACAATTATCTTAATTTTTTTTTCTAAACAGACTAGCCATGCATACAACAAGCAAAATGAATAACATACTAAATCACAAAATTGCAAAAACATATAATAACAGAGAATACAGAATCACATGGAACATAGAACAAATGACAGAAACAATTATGCATAACTAACAAACAATTAAAATACAATTAAAAACTCCTAAAATGAATCAAAATTGACAATGTGTTCCCAACAATTACGCCAATTTGATAGCGATTGCCGAGTCGCTATCAAAACAACTAAGTTTTTTTTTAAGAATTTTGAAGTACAAAGTTCAACCTAGGTCAATTCATAAAGACACATATTCAGTTAACTTCAATTTTAGGATTGTAAATTTTGAATCAATTGAATGAAAATTCTAAACGTAATTAACTTGATGAAAAACATAATAAGAATTATCAATCTACAGATTCACAGAGACATGCAATTCTGGTTATCACATTATCTCAAGATTTTAATCTGAATTTGAACAATTATCCAATCTAATTATTAATTCAATTAAATAACCTAATTAAACTAAATTATGAATTTAATCAAATTATCATCTAACCTAATTAGTAATTATTTATCAAATCATAATATCAATTAAATCCTAATTTTAATTCTAATTGATAGAAAAATTAATCATGATCACGAATCACAAATCAGATATTAGAGAAAAGGAGAACAAACTCAAAGCGATTTGTAACATCCCTAATTTTGATTTACTCGTCATGGGTTATTTGTTATTAATTAGTGACTTCTCGCTTCGTCTCTTTTATTCTAATTTAGTCTCGTAGTGAGTTAAGATGTTTCTATGGTTGATTGAAAATTTTTATGTGAATCCTTCCAACAGACTTGTGTTCCTTGCTTGCGTAAATTTTTTATTTCCATAATACGTTAATGACTGAGGTCTTTTTCGTTTACATAAGCCTTCATGGTTATGTGGTGGAATATTTTGAGAACCCTAGGATAGCAAGACTAACCATAGGAAGAAATTGTCTTTTGGTCGAAATAGGTGGACCCCATTTTATTATTATGATGATTATTATTATTACTCATATTATCCTCCTACTCCATTTTATTTGTTGATGTTGTATTGTTATTTTTTTAAATTGAAAGAGAAATTACTCGTGTGACCCTTGCCCTTCCTAGCCATTATTGATAATTTTCTCTCTCTTGCATTGAATACCCACTTGACCCTAGTTAATATATGCATGAGTCTTTTCGTTTTCTCCTAATACCATGCGCCCTAAATTCACCATTTATATATTAAAAAATTTTCCCTCTTAATTAGGGCAACCAAATTTTGGTTTAATGCATATGGGAGGAAGAGAGAATCGGCCTTAATGGCCTGGATTCTGAGCCTAAATAATTGCACTTAATGCAATTTTTATTTTCCTAGTTACCCTAATTAAATGCAGCCGCCCCATCATAAACTGCCACACTTCACGTGGCAATTAATGGAAATTTCCCTCTTTATGATGCAACCAAAAAATGGAGCCTTTATTCTTCTCTTTAAGTGCAGAATTTTCATATTCCCGTGCATTTAATTAGGATTGACCATTCATCTTAAATTAGCATTAATCCCATGGTCATTTATTAAGGAAGTTTCCCATGTCTTTTACACTCACACGAGAAACCTTTCCCTTACCCTATTTAAAGCACCACTAACACCTTTAATTGCTTCCTACATGCATTTAATCCCTCGAGAAAATGAAGAGATGCGCGCCCATTCCCTCCTCAAATGACCCCAACCGCCGGCCTGCATTAATGGGCAATCCAATCAATATTGGAGATTACCACCTGGAGCATTTAAACCCTAGAAACTGTGACCCACATTAATTGCTTATTCCTTTCCTTAATTACGTTGCAATTACTACTCTTTATGGAGGCTTTTGCATGCACATGATTCAAAGAGGGATGTCGCCCTCTTCACGAGCAAACCAAGGGGTTTGACCACTCAAATGCTTGGAATATGAAAAGACTATTATTCCTTCCTTAAATTGATCCAAACGGCCATCTTGCCTTAATTACCACCTTACTACATTTATTGCCATTATGGGACCTTTTGCATGCACTAGGAAGCCAGGCAGGCATGACCTTTCAAGGAGAGACCAAGAGCCACGTCCCCCCAATTACTCTAACTATGACCCCTCGTGTGCAGCCTTAACCGTCATGCCCACTAGAAGCAAAAGGACACTAGCCTTTTTGCTCACATTATATAAGGACCTTACTTGTTTCCATGCACCCTTTTCACTCTTTTTCAAAAACTCTCTCAAACTCATCACACCCTGACACAATCACAACCATTCTCTCTCACTCTCGTGCCCCTTCCTTCCTCTCTCAAACATCTTCTCGCCCTCGTCTCTCAAGGAACTAATAGACGCAAAGGGACTCGTCTTCACGGCCTGCATCTTCACTTCCTTTGACAGCCTTCACCCTTACCTTCTCTGACAATCACACCGCTACCGAGGAGACACCGTGGACGAACTTTCGTGAGTCATCTGAACGAGTTTTCAACCTTCCTTTTTATCCTCATTTCTGACAAGGTAAATGGAGTTCTTGCTTGCGTATGAATGTGTGTGCGTGAATGTGTATTGTTGAGTGTGGTGTATTTTCTTCTCCCTCATCTTCATCTCCAATGTCGTTAAAAGTTCACATGCAAATGAGTCTCCTTTCATCTCCTAATTTCTTCACTCGAATAACCCTTAAAAATGATACGTTGTAACTTGAATGGGTGTGCATGAGTGAAAACGCTACTTAAATGTCGTTGATGTTGTAATCTTTCCATGATTCTTGGTTGTTCTTACTTTTTATTAAATAAAAACGATGACTTTGAATGGGTATGTTTTTGCATGTTAGGTTTCTACATGAATCATTCTCGATTCTTGTCTGCCTCTTTTCTTAATCATTTTGTTATGAAACCACTTATTTTTCCTCTATCCACGTCCTCCAAAAAATAAAAATATGTATATAAAAAGAAAGAACTTATTTCTTTTTCTTTTTTTTTTTGTTTTGTCTAGCCGAGAGTCAAGGAACCTTTTTTTCTTGATCGTAAATGAATTATTTTACTGTCTAACTATAAATTTTACTAATTTTTTGCTTAAAAATCTGATTGCATGTGGGGTTGAGCCTATGGTTGTTTTTATGAGTTTTTAAAAAAATGCTTATGCAGAAAATACACTTTTGATTTTGATATTCCGTTGAAGCTATTATAATAATTTTCATCTTCTCCCCTTTTCTTTTGCCTTAGACCGTGTGTGTATGACTACCCTTTTTCTTGAATGAGTTAGTTGTCTTCAGTATGGTTTGATTTCGTGGTGTATGATTTCCTTGAGATTGAATGTGAAATCTAAGAATGATGAGGTGCAGGTGTTATTACATGATTATTTATATGCATGATGTGGAGGATGGAGAGTCAAGGTTACAGTTTGGCACAACTGGGGGATGTTGTGTGTCCAGGTTCAGGGGAAGAACCTTGGAAGGGGATTGTCCCAATGGCGTGGAATAGCTCACCGTGGCTGGGATATGTCATTAGCAAACCTTCACTAATCCTGACGCGGACAAGCATTATCGAATATCATGGTAGAACTCATTCTTGAGGAAAAATGATGAAATAATGGAAAGGGAAGTCCCTGTAAGAATGTGTACTTTATGTGCTTGTAGGGAATAAGGGTCTCTGATCACCTTGACTGGAGGAACGAAGGCGAACCGAGGGAGTGGAAGTTTCATGAGCGACACACATATTATTGACATTTTTGATTGGTATTATTGTTTTCGTTTAATTTAATTGCATGAGATATTAATGTGAATCCTCAAGACAAGTGCTTTTTGATAGTATGACTTCTTGTTTGATTTTAGTTAACTTTTGTGTTGGACTCACCCTTTTTGTTCTTTTCTCTGTTGTTGTATTCTTTTGTGTGTTGCATGACTGTGTGGCAGATGGATCCTCAATGGGCAATGATTTGGGGAACAGACACCAGAGGGAAAGAGGTGTGGACGTATAATCCAGCGACTCATTGGCTTGCGTACAAGGGAATGATCACTATGAATTTGGGACCCATTACTGAAGACGGTTGGAAACCCTATTGGAATGACTACATCCTCACTGACATTTTCATACCTTTGCCGTCTGAAAAAGTATCATCATCCATCACCACCTCCCTTTACTTTATGTTCACCACCACCTACCATCGGTTGGATTGACAGCGATCCGGATGACTTGCCACCTTCACCCCGCCCTCAGCCAGCGAATGAATTGTCTGATTCTGATGGAATGGAATTCGATCCGAGTAAAGATTCTCTTCTGTTAGAATTTTATGTATAGACTGTTTATGTTTTTGTCATGGGTTGGCACTGCTCGTAAGACTCTGGTTGTTTCACTTTTTTTTTTTGAAATACTACACTTTAAGGGTTTTATTCTACTACTACTTTTCCCCAGAGAAATTGGTTTGGATGATTTGCCTTCTATATAAAATTTCTCGTTATATTTCTTAATTTTATTTTGAATAGTTATGCGATATTAAATGCATGTTTTATCGTTATTATGAAATTATATCATGGATGCTTAGAATGATGAATGGATTTGAGTAATACATTATTGAGATGATGAAATAGTTCGATATGTGATGATTTAATGAAAGGATTCAATGGAATCTTCGTATTGAAATGTTATTTTTCCAATTTAGCTCAAGTGGCTAAGATGAATTGGCTCATGGTTTAATCGAGAAAATAGAGGATTGATTTTGATAGTGTTAAACAGTATGAGAGGAAATTTTATTATGATTCCCTATGGATGTGCCTAGGGTTGGATGATGAAACTTGAAGGTTTGAAAACGATTCCCTCGTGGCAATGCTGTAAATAATTCTGTTATGATGATAATTGGAGTGATCATATGTACACGAATATGTTTGTGCACCATTTCACAGAAACCATTATTTTAACGTAGTAAGATTGAATCTTGGTAGAAATAAGGTGTCACACTTTAGTGGTTGGTACAAAACTTAAACCAATTTTATATCATTTGGTTTAACCCTCCATTGAAGCACTTAACACAGAGTGAATGAGAAGGAGATGAGAATTTAGGAAGAGGAGAAAAACAAGGATTTTGAGAGATGTTTGGAGCCAAATATGAAAATTCAAAAATAAAATTGTCTAACCAAAAATAACACCTAATTTAGAGCCTTATTAGTCTATTTATAGGTTATGATAAGTGTAAATGGCCAAAATTTAGGCTTCAACTGTAACTAAAAGCTCAAATACAAATATTAAATTACAAAAGTACAAATGTAATCCTGCATACAAAATTTAGCATATCTGCCTCAACTACAAAAAATTATAAAAATTGAAAACAACTCCGAATCTAGCAATCCATATACGCATTTTGAGGCCTTGGATGTGTAGAATCCAATGAAACTAGAATCAGTCAAAAATGATATATGTAGAAAAAGTTATGGTCAAAAGAGTTGGCAAATGTCAGAATAGTTGAAAATATAAAATTAAAGCATTTATGAATAACAAGCTAAATTTATTTCAATTACTAGAAAATGAAAAAAAAGCTCTAAATAAAACATATGAAAAATATTTTAGAATCAAAATAAAACTATAAATGTAAATATAAAATATGTCATCAAATTCTCCCATACTTAAGACTTTGCACTCTAGGATGTAAAGACCAATTTTTGCCTCCCAGGAGATTGCCTCCAAATATAAAAAAAAAATTAGGAATAAAAATAATAAGGTTGTTTAACAAAAAAAAAATGGAAAACTTTAGAAAATAAGCTTTGCTCTTTGAAACAAATCTTTCACTATGCAAGTTTATACTCAATACCAAGAAACAATTTTATATAATAGAAGAGGAAAAAACTAATAGATTTAGCATTTTGTTAAACCCCTAAGAGCAAAATAAGGACAATATAAATAGATAAATGAGAAATCTCAAGAAGGGGAGACATTGAGAAAAAGGGCACAAAGTTTTCGAAAAAGAAAGTAAGAATTTAGAGTAAGAGATCTGAAAAAAGAGAGAAATAAAAAAAGCAAATAAAGATTACAAATTGGAGATAAAAAGGAGAAAAATCACACCATTATCTACCATCGTATGTTATAAATTAATAAAGCCTACGTGTACTTACGTTACTTAGGCTTTATGCAATATTAATTTATCATATATAGTTTGTAATTAATTAAAAATTTATCTTAATAATTAATCAAGATATATTTCTCATATAATTACTAATTGACGCTAATGTGTAGCGACTTTACCTTCATGCGTTATACTTGTCAAAATCTTTGTGTACTAACGTTACCTTATACAATATAAATTTATCGAATGAAGCTTTAATCATTTTATTAAATAAGTATCTTCTTTAATCAATTCAAATATATTTATTCCTTTCATAATTAAAATTAATTTTATATTTTAAAATTTCTTAAGTTATATTTTTAATTTTGATAAATTAAATAACCAAACATTTGATTACTTAATTTTATTATACAAATTTTTATAACATTAATGTGTAATTTACATTGCTTTGATTGTTCAATAAATTATAAGAGATTTATGTATAACTCAGGATATCTTAAATTCTCCTTCAATATGAATATTCAAATTCAAGTATAAATTCAATTTTTTTTTATTTAAAAAAAATTATTTTTAAGTTATTAAAGTATTTTTAATGATTTGCAATATGACTATGTGATCTTCCTTGCCTTCTATATTATTTATCGTAGGGTATATGTTCTTTTTTTAAAAATAAAATAGCAACAATTATTGTTTAGGGATTAAATGAATATTTTTAAAAATTAAACTAAATTTGCACAATTAATTGAAGTTAACCGTTATTTAAACGTACGTTATAAAGTGCTGATACCTTCCCTATACATAAACGACTCATGAACTCATTTTTTATTTCAAAGATAATTTTTCAAAGTTTTTTCAATATTTTCTTTAATAAACTTTGGTGGTGACTCCTTTAATCTTTTTTAGATAACATTTTTTTATTCCTAAAAGATGTTTTTCTTAATACGTTTTCACCGTACCGTTGCAACCTCCCAGTTGTGACACAGGGCAAATCACAAAATTAGACCATAAGAACAAAAAAACACTAAACTATGTACAAAGCCAACCAAGTCCAAAATATTATGGCAATAATGGAAATCAATCTTCACACTCCAACTTGACAAAATAAACTCACAAATCAAGTAAATGAACCACAAGTGATAGAATTCTCACATGACATACTCTCAATCACTCAAGTGTATAAGGTAAAGTGTATCACTCAATTTATTTCAATTACTAGGAAATAGTAAAAAAAAAAAACTCTAAAACTAAAGCATATGAAAAGTGTTTTTGAATAAAAAATATAAATGTGAATATAAAATATGTCATCAATACACCTTGAATACAAAGACTTGTTCACGTCTACACACAAATTATCAAAAGTATGTGCTCTCTCAAAAGACTCTTACCTAAAATCATAAATCAAATTTTTCAGTCAATTGATCATTTTTACATCAATTTCAACTGTTTTGAAAATATTGGATATCTCTTCTAATTTATTGTGTCATATCCATTTTGTATAACTCTTGCAAAACTCATCATAAAGCACATGCTCTCTTATTTCCTTAGCACTTGACTACTTTAAATTCAAACACTTCACAAAAGGACAATAAAATTGCCCTTTATTATTAGGCATATTTATGTTAGGAGATTCCAAAAGCTTTTCTACCCTAGTTTCATATTTGTAATTTGTTTGACTAGAATTTATCTAACTAGGATCTATAGCTACTTAAATAAGAGAATTGAACAGTTGTCACCAAGTAAAAAACTTTTTCATCAAGCAATTATGAATTATATTTTGAATCTTGTATATTACACTAGATGAAATTTCGGTAACATTTTGCATTAATCTCCACGTACACAACTTGAAAGTGGTATGATGTACCATAACCAAGCATGCAGCTAAAGACAACATAAATTTTAAAGAAGCAAAAATTTGATATATTATACAAGAGTCATAAAACAATTGATAATTGCTTAATGAAAAAGTTTGTTCCCTAACTGTCTAACTTGGACAACTCAAGATTCATAAAGGGTATTGTACTAAATCTAGAACAAAAAACTAAGGTTTAACTCAAGAATGAGAAATGATGAAAAATTTCTAAACTTAGGAGCAATACATAAAGGGAAATGATAAAAAAAAATTAAATTTCAAAATTCAATACAATAACAAATGGGTGTTTTAAATCCTAGCTAAAGTTTACATTCAAAATGTTGGCAAGAATCAAAGATCATTTATCTAAAGTAAAAGTCCAAACTAAATCTTTATAAGATAAGAGAGTTATATTCTACGAACTATAATAAAGGCCAAGGGAACTTGATCACATAAGCTAGCATGTGTCTAAAGCAACAACAAGGAATGCACTTCATCCTTTCCCTTTCAAGACTTAATACCTTTCAACCACAAAAGTCACTAAATAGTCTTACCCTAACATGATTTTTCAACCAAACATAAGTAGTTTTCAAACCATTACCTACAATAGCCTACTTTCAACCCTAATATTTACTATAACTATAAACTCGGTCTTTGAATATTATACAAATTTTAAATACCTAAGGGACTAAAACACTATTCAATCTTTTCATCAAACATAGAGTGTGCAGAGTTAGAATTATCAAATAATATGCCATATAAATATCCACAATTTAGAAAACAAAAATAACAATAAAATAATAGGAACAACAGTATATCCACAGTTCAAAAACAATGCAACAAAGCATATAAATGTCTTCACATATTTGAATTAACTAGTTTTCTTTGACCTAGTAGCCATATCTTTGCTTTAAAAGTTAGAAACGATGTCAATATCTTCATATACAAAGATGTCAAAATAGGAGCACAATGTTTACGTAATACAAAACAAAATGCAGTAAGAAAACAACAAAAATAGAGTGATTTACATACTAATGATGAGTTTTAAACCAAAACCAACATAAAACCTTGAATTTTGACGAAAAAGGTATTTTGAAACTTGCACGAGAAAGAAATAGAAACCTTGGAATGTTTTGTGTGAATTGCTACGTGAGAAATGAGGCGTAGACACTATTTTATTAATTTAAATCAAACATATCAAAACTCCACAAAATTAACGCATCCAAAAATTACTTTCAATGCAACCGAGTTAATCCATTACACCAAATTCACCTAGGTCCAACTAAATGCAATGTGTCCAGACATATTTTTACAACATTCAATGTCAATCAATCAAATTCAATACAACTCGATTTTAACCAAAATAAAACATAATAAAATATCAATCAACCATTCAAAAATATTTGCAACATATCTTTTCACAAAAATTCTACATCACATGAAAATGTCATCTGATAAATCCTTTTACTAGTATTTTAGTTTAGTTTTTAGTACTTATTAAGTAGTTAAGTGATCAATAAAACTGAAAATCTCATAAAAAAATGCATTTATATTTAAAGTCCTTTAAATAGTTTAATATTTTATATTTGATACCAATTTTGATATAAGTTTGCTAAATAGATTAAATTTGTGCAGAAAATCTGAACTAGAGGTTATGAAGCTGAGAATTAAACGAAGAAAGTGGAAGAATTGGACCTAAAGAGTGAGAATCAATTAATGTAGTCTAAAAGTTATCACTCTGGATGCATAAAGTGACAACTCTGGAGTGTTTTCTCCAAGAATAGAGTGCAAGTGTATACTTTAAGTATTCAAAGTAAACAATTCAGACGTAAAAATTCAAGAAGACCATGCGCGTTAACACTTTGAGCGTTCAAAGTGAACACTCCCGCAGCAAAAATACAAGGAAGGTAGCATTAACACTTCAAGTGCTCAGAGTTATCACGCGCAAGCTTAATTCCTTAGAAAGAATTGTGCGTTAACACTTCAAACACTCAAAGTTAACATGCACACCATAAACAGCTAGGCATTATCACTTTCAACATTCAAAGTGTTCACTTCAAAGAGTTCTAGCTGAAGGAAGCTTATGCGTTAACATTTCAAACGTTCAAAGTGTTAACGCGTATGACAAAGTTTTGCATAATCACTTCAAGTGTTCACCTTAAGCGTTTAAAGTGCTCACCTCAACCCTGAAAGATTCCAGAAGACCTTCTACGTGTACACTTTAACCATTTAAAGTGTTAACATCAGAGAGGGCAAAAAAATTATAAATACATGTGCAGTTTAGGAATTGGGGATCTTTTGTCATTTTTTCTTTTCTGTTCCATTTTCATTTCTTGAGAGAGTTAGAGAGAGAGAGATTGGGGGCGACTTCCAAGCTTCAATTCTTGAAGAATCAGATTAGAGATTAGATTGTGAAGATGTTCTTCTACTCTTCTTCTTCTTCTCTTTCTTTCTCTCCTCCATCTGTAATGTTGTTCTATATTTCTTTTGTTAGGAATTTATGGATCCAAATTTGAGTTTGTGATTTGATTGTGGATCTAAACCTTGAGATTTTAATTGCATTGAGCATTTGATTATGTTCTTAATGCAATTATTAGACTAATCATTCAATTGAATTGAACTTAGAAGAATTTTCATCAATGGAAGTTGAGTTAGTTTCTCATATTTGAATCAGTTGCCAAGGTTAACGATATCTTAGGGATAAGCATTCATAATATTGTAATTCTATGATTTCTAATGCTTAATGCAATGTTTAATTTAATTACACCTAAGGGATTAGGGTAGTTAAGTTGAACATTAGAATCATTAAGTCAAGGAATTGTCCTTTGATTAAATAAGTGAAATCGATTATCAATCAGTTGAAATACTTAAGAGTTCCGAACATGATTGAGTTGCAATTGATAATTTGGTGAAGTGATTCTTAACTCCATTCCATATATCATTTCAATACAAAATTCATATTTCTGTTTTACTGCATCTTTATATTTCTTACACTTGTTAATTCTAATTTTTTATATAATGCAAACCTTCCAAACATTTGTACGGCCCAACTAGATGTTGATTTGTGAACTGATACTTGGAAAACCTAATGCATAAGGATGATACTTGGGACTCAAACTAAATTTCAAATTTTATTACTTGCTAGTTAGTGTTCTCTGGGCTATGTGACATCATCTTTGTGTATAGTTAAGGAAATTTCCCTCACATATAACTTGCTTAACAAAATTTAAGACTTAAATTATAAATTTTAAGACTGAATTAAATATGGGCTCTTTTCCCTTGATTTAATTAAGCTCGGTGTAGGCTTAGCTCACAAAAACTCGCTGAAGGACCAAAAAATAAAATTGAGTATTTTTTAGGCTTGGACATCATTTTATGCACTTGATTAAATCATGTATTTTTTGTTTTGTTTGCTAAGTTACAAAAGCCCATCACCCATACTAGGCCAAACTAAATAGGTCGGGTAGCTTGTTATGCAAACTTTATACATCATCTTCCCTTTCTAAAATAACAAGGTGAAAACAAGGAAGGAATATTTAATTTATTTTCAAAAGATTTTTTTTAAACTATTCAAAAGTAACTCTTTCAGAGCATGTAAAGTGTAGGAATTAGAAAAGAAGAACACATAATTTTTGCTAGTTCACCTTAAGATAATAGGCTATAGGTTGTCTATTTTTGAAGTCAGCCAAGACTTTTACTATATTTGAGATTTGTACATAGATATCTCACCATGCCAATTATTGTTGTATATGTTTCTTTAGGCTCAAATAAATTCTAAAACTTCTTTTATAGTTTGTCTTTTCAAGAATATAATCACTTCTAAAGTATTATCACTTAGGCTAACACCCTTTCTATATGCGAAAAAAAAATTATACATGAAAATAAAATTAAATGAATGATTTTACATCTCGTTTATGTTCTTGCACTACTTTTTGCATGGAGATGTCTCCGATTTATAGTAAGCTTATCCAAAATTTATGTTAAACACTATCATATGTACGTTAAACTTAATATACTTCTCTGCAAAAAGGTTTTCTAATATGTGTATAGACTTTTCTGAGTCTATAATGCTTCTTGTCTTTTGTCATTTTGTCTTTTTGCCATTTTAGTGTAAGACACATGGATTGTATCACCCTCCTTTTTATTGCCTAAAATTTGGGTGCAAGATATATCTTGTTGTAGTGAGAAAGAGCATTCTAGATTATGCCCTCTGGAGCATTCTTACTATAGCGAGAGAGAGATTCTCGTTGTAACTAGAATGATAATAAACAGGTAAAAACCCTTGTCAGGTCTTTTCACCATAACGACAATTACTCGCTATAACGAGAAAGGCATGATTTTTTGCGAGTTTGAAGGGTATTTAAAGAACTTCCATTTTGGAAACTTCATTTTGAAGCCAAACACCTTTCCCTTACATTTCCTCCTTGATCTCTCACCTTCCCTTCCTAGAGAAAACTCTCTCAACTTCAAATCTCTTTTAAATCTAAGCTTAAATATTTATTCATTTTAGATCCAAGTAAGTTTATTGGAGTTTAGTTCTTCAAACTCCGTTATATTTTTATGTTTTCTCTCTCCTTAAAAGTTCTTACTTTTGTGATATCTAGGAAAAATCTTGGTCCTTGGGTAGTATCTCCTTTCATAACGTTGCGTTTCTCTCTAAAGCTTACAAAGAACATAGTCTCAAATTCCTATTTTCAAGTAAAAGGAGTTAATCCTGAACCCTAACTTCTATTTATGTATTTTGGGTTAAAAATCCCAACTTTTCTCATTAAAATTTATAGAACCCTAATGTTTCTTAAAACCCCCAATGTTAAGAATGGACTTTTGAACATGAAAAACTTATGATTTATTTCAAAAAATACCTAGATAAGATTTTTATAGCTAAAGTTATGAGTTAAAACTAGTTTCTAAGAAATTTTCATGCTTTTGTTATTATTACGTATGTACAATAAATGTTGAATGGTTATTCTAAATAATATGTGTTAAAAGACATTAAACTTTAGGTTAGAAGATTTTATTAAGATCAAGAGAGTGTGATCTCTGGTAGTGTATATTTAAATTGTATGACTAGTTTGAGTCCGAATGTGATCAACCTTTGACACATTGAATTAAATTATGTGAGGTGAAAGTGATTGATGATTTATATGTATTAAAATGATATGTTACAGTAATTACAGTTCATTGCTTAAATGTTAAAGCATGTTGAAAGTGGTAAATTGATGTTAATATAAGAGAAGAAAAAATTAGAAAAAGAAATGATGTATGAGGATTTAAAGTTGTTTATGTTATCAAAGGAGGAAAGAAAAGTGTTGAGAAAACATGTGTCATGAAAAAGTGATAAGAATATGTATAAATAGTCATAAAGATACATTGGCAGTGTGGAAGAAGATGATTTTAGAAATCTAAGGAAAATGAGGGTAGTGGATGTTTTCTTTGATTGTGCATAATTAATGATATTAAAAGTACCATAGGCCGCACACTCATTTCCTGACCGAAATTCTTGATGATGCTTTTACTAAAAGGGGCTGGGTTGGCATACAATGAACAACTATCTATACTTATGGAAGACCTCAAGGGATCTTAGGGGCAATGATTGTCGAATTATGATGGATGCGATATAACATTGAGATTGTATGATTATAATATATTTGTTCTAGCATATTGATTGATGTGGTTATGATATATGCATTGTAATACATCGACGAGTATGATTATGATACATATATTGTAACATATTGATTGATGTAATATAATACATGTATTATGACATATTGATCAGTATAGAAATGTATGTTATAGATTATTGCAAATGTTATTAACTTAGTATTTGATCTATTGTAAAATTTGTTAGTAACTCATAAATTATTATTAATTGGTATATTGTATTAGATAGTGTTTTACATATCATTCCATCATTTCATCAAATTAGAGATTTAGTGGGGCGGAGAACACTCACTCTTAATAATTATTTTCAAGAGACAAAATTGAAGAGAATTAAAAGAAGGTTGGTCGATCTATTCTATGATCATAACCTAGTGATATTGTGAGGAAAGGTTGCTTTATAGGATTTAAATTATTTGAAGATTGTAATATTTTAATAAGTTTCTAGTTTAAGTTGACAAGGTTTATGTAATTATTTTAATATCAATTTTAGAACTTATAATACTTTGGTATTTTATTGTAAATGATATATCTATAAAATTGATAGTTAGGTATTTTAATAGTAGGTTACATTCATTAGATAGGAATTTACTCAGCTGGAAAAGCAATGCTGTTTATTTTCCAAACTTATATGTATGTATTATAAATTAAGTAAATTTTTAAGATAAAAATTTTAATTTTTATTCTATTTATAAATTTAAAATTTAGAAAATATTTCCTTTGAAATTTTAGTAGCGGCGAGATTTTATAAATTGAATAATAGAAATATAAGTTTGACTCTTTATTCAATTCCTCAAGCTATAAATATAAAGAAAAACTCACTTTATTTTCATTTTTTATTAGAAATTATTTTCTTTGTTGAATAAAGAAAATAAGGCTATTATAGGGATGAGAAGAAAATTACATTTTTTTATTAATAAATAAATATAATATTGTTCTTGTTTTAGTGCATCCTTAATTTTGAAATCTTCAAGCTTTAGACTAGTAGCTTTCTAATTGAAGACACTTGCTTCAAAATTATCCTTTAAACTCAAACTATCTTTTAAATTTATCTTGACATTTCTACCATCTTTTAAGTTGCAGTAACTTAACTGATCTAATCTTATATAATCTTTTAGATAATGTGGCTATTACTAATTATTTGGTCATATCGGCTTATAGATATTATTGAAATAGTTGAACAAATAGATCAATAATATCAAATATTTCATCATAGATAAAAGTTTTTCATTCATAAAAAAATATACTCTTAGTTTCTTGAGAAATTTGCTTGAACTTGTTCCTTTCACAAAATTGAAAAATAGTAAATCAAATGAGAAAGATATTTTTTTATTTTTTTCCTTTAGGAATTACTTCTCCTTCCTCCTTAAGCCAAACTTAACCAATAATAAAGTACGAGTCTTATGAATTTTAGAGAAAACATTAGAAAGGAAGTCAAAACCAAGTCAAATGAAGCAAATCCATAGACTAAGTGCTGCAAACAAAAAAAATCAAGAGAGCAGAAAAGAGAGAAAACAATATTTATGAATGGGAAACTCTTTCCTACGAATTTTTCCTGCAAGTTTTTTTACCAGGAAATTTCTACAAAATTTCATGCAAATTTAGAGATATTTTGATTATTTTATATAAAAAAAATTAGTATAAAAATTTACAACAATTTATTAAGTTTCCTACAAATTTTTTTAGAAAAAACAAAGCATAAGTAAAGCTCATGGTTTCCTATAATTTTTTTTCACAAGAAAAATTTGAAAAATAAATTGCAGCAATCCATAAAACATTCTACGTATTTCCTAGGAATAAAAATAATAGAAAAAGTTTAATATTTCTTGCAAATTTTTGTGTAAAAATTTTTATAGAAAAAAATTGTATGTAAATTTGTAAAAAAACTTAATGATCTTATAAATTTTATTGTCAAAATTAGTCAAGGAAATATTTGTAGCAAAATCGATAAAAAATATTTTTTTTAAATTTTTAATAAAAATCTCATTTTATTCACAAAACTTAATTAACTAATTTTATCATTACAAGAAAATAAAATTAATTTTTTTAAATATAAAATTATTTGAAGATACTTATAAATAATTTAAGGAAATTTTATATTAATTTAAATTAAAAAATTTATATTGACAAAAGATATTAATTGATTTTAAGTTAAATAATTATTTTAATTTTTTACATGATTTACTTATTATTTTAGTATTTATGTGAAAAAAATTTATATTTTGACTCTCTTATAATTTTGTTAAAAGTAATTTTTATCATTATTAAAGTTATAAAAGAGTATTGATATATTTTTTATTAGATATTAAAATAAAAAGTAATATATTGTATGTAATATTAAATTATAAAATTTTTATAAAAGATTAAAAGCTAATTGTGAGTAACTTTCTCTTATCTTCACCTTTTTCACTCTTGTTTACCCTCACACTCACTCTCCTAATGTTCTTACAAATTTTCATAGTTGCTCAAATTCTTACAGCTTCATGCTGGGATCATAATCTAGGTCTCTCCATCTCTTTTGTCACTTTGCTTTTTCTTGTAATGCTTTTAGATTTAAGAAACTTTCGAATTCTATTCTATAGTTTTCAAAATCTTACTATACAGTTTCATCTCAGCTTTTATCTTTGTATGTTGAATGCATTATTATTATTATTATTATTATTATTATTATTATTATTATTATTATTATTATTTGTATATTGAATGCTGCTGAAAATCTTTGGATGTAGAAGATGTTTTGAGGTGTTTATGTCAACATATGTCGCTGAAAATCTTCTCCAAATTTAATTGTCCAATAATGTCCTCTATTTATTATTTCACCTTGCAAAGTAGAAAGAGAGGAAAGAGGAGTATGTAAAGGTTAATATTAGAGGTGAGGGAGGGATAGAAAAAAGGAAGGAGAGATTGAGAAAAATAGCATATGAACAAAGGGATGGGAAATAAAAAGGAGAATAGGAGTGGAATAGAGCATAGATTTCTATCAGGATATGCATTATGAGAGGTCTATTAGATTGGTGAGAAAGGAGGAACAATAGAGAAAATTAATAATAATAGGAATACTAACTCTTGGAAGTGGTGAAAGATACGAGCCATAGGTTGCCGAGTCTTCCATTAGATTCTTTTGCTATATTGATAAGGAAAACAAAAATACTTAATTTTTTTTGTAACCATGCTAAAAGGTTTAAAACAACTATACTAAAATTTCATATTTTATATTCATCACTTCATTTTCAAAAGAATTGTTTTCCAATCGTAGCGTCACAGGGGAGAATGACTTGCTTTACTTTTTTCTTCCTCTTTTATTTACCATTTTCAAGAATTGTAAAAAGTAGATTATATTGCTTTTAAGAATCGTAGCATTAGTGCTTTTGAGTCATGGTCATCTTGTGGTGTGCATTTACCTAGAATATGATCTCCTCCTTTTTTATGGTAGTCATGAAGGGAAGTTCTCTGTTTATATGCATGTTTTTGAGACCAAACCAGTTCATATGAGCCATTATTTTGTTAATTGGGATATACACAGTGATCAAGTACATATATTCAATCTTGTTATTTTTCATTTTATTATCAGTTGTGATTTTTCTTGTCTTAAATATATGTCATCTTATGCAATATGCAAATCATATTTCGATGACCCATTTGTTTCAGTTTTTTAAGAAAAATTGGTTTTAATTAAAATATGCATTTTAATTTTTTAATAATTATATAATTTTTTTAAAATATTCAAAACCTTTTATAAATTTATTTTAGTATTTTTATTTTATTTGCTAAAATTGTAGTTCTGATATAAAAGCTCTAAAAACTTGTATCCCACCACAGAATTACTCTTGTTTTTATTTTAATGCTTAAACAAATAGGCCCTAAATGTATTGGACTTAATAATTTTTCTCTTGTGTTGAACTCACTACTTTTGATTGTAGGAAAATAGGATACTAATTTTGTTACATTTATTTCATACCAATCTTGTCGATTAGATTTAGCATATTTTGATCATTTCAAGATGATGACTTTGATATCTAGATAATAAGAAATGATAAATTATTGCATGTTGAGTTTGACAGGTTGGTTTAAGTAGGTAAAGAGATTGGTATCTTGCAATAATTCACAACAAATTTTGGTGTGTTGACTTGCATTTTTATTTTTAAAAAGAAAAGTTTAGAATCAAAATAATCAGAGATAACCTAGGGGGAGGTGAAAACTATAGTTCCGAACAATGGGTCCAGAGCAATTTTTAGGTATTTATAAATTATGAAAAAAGAATTAATTATCTAAAATTTGAATAATGAAAGAAAGGAAAAGAAATTGATTGAAACAAATTGTACTTCTCACTCTATAACGCTCCAAATTTTGTAATAGTGTTTTGAATATTAATGTAAATTGTGGAGTTCTATATGGATGTGAAATTTATGTATATAATGATGTGATTATATGTGTGGTGACGTGAATATGTGTGTAAATACGTATAGATGTGTATATATATTTGAATATTATGGTCGAAATGTGAGTGTGGACTTGTGATTTGACTGAAATTGATTAAAAAATAGGCTAAGTGTGATTAAAAAATAGGCTAAGTGTGTGTTGCATGGGCATTCTCGCTGTAGCAAGAAGGCCTTGGGCAAAAGGCGTGCATCTGTTGCGTTCTCGCTATAGCAAAAAGGCAACAAAGGGGGTGTAATTCTAGCGTGCAGTCTCGTTGTAGCGAGATTCTACAGAAATCAGAATGCAGGTTCATATGAGATTTTTGTTGTAATGAAAGGGGGTCTCGTCGTAGTGAGAGGTGCCTCACTGTAGCGAGAGTGTCACGAATCCCAAGGTATTTGAGGGATTTAGGGTTCCGAAAACTTATTTCCTACTTCTCACTTCAAATACTCTTTTGATTCTCTCGATTTTCAACTCTATGTCACTAATTAAATTGCCCTCAAGGTCGTTTGGGTGCAAGATTGAAGGTTGGGATCACATTTGGAGCAGTTGGAGGTAAGTTATAAGAGTTAGAGTTTTGGTTTTTCATACCTTTCTTCATTTTCTTGAATTCTCATGAAGATTTTTCATGTATTTAAGATGAAGCACTGTGTGAGGAAGATTTTCTACTGTTAATTTCTGCTGGATCTACAATCTGAGGTAAGGGAAACTCTACCCTATCTCGTTGTACTTAGAATTCGTTTATTGTGTTATGTATTGCAATGTGATTAAGATAAAATGTAGGATGATGTGTATTTGATAAGAATGGTTTGGTTGTGATTGGATTTTGATGGAAATTTGGTGCATAACATAATGTGATTAATATTGAGAAATGTGTGTGATGGAAAGTGGATGTTGTGTGTGATGAAATGACTTATTTGTAATAGGATGGTGATGGAATTTGTGTGCTTGAGTATAATGTGGTTGATATGTGGGAATATGCTATTGGGTGAGAATGAATGCCATGACACGATTGAGAATATGGGTGAATATGCGTGAATGGCATGTGATTTTGATTGTGGTTGTGTTTGAATATTGGAAACTATAAATTGTTACCGCGATACACTGAGGTGTGAAAGATGGGGGCTGTAAAAATACTTTGGGGAAGAGAGGGTGGTGGTGACACCAACAGTGAGCGTGGGTGCACCAGCGACCATTCATGGTATGAAATTAAGTAAGTTCCTGAGTTTGAGGGCATCAGGAGTTTGTTATCACAGTGTCATAGTGAGTGTAGCTAATGTGCAGTGAGCGCACATGAGTGTTGTATGTGAATTAATTGATGGTGCAGTGAGGGTACCTACATGTGAAATGGAATGGAATGTTGAAATGTATTATTTTATGCCTATCTAATGCATGATTTGAATAAAGTTAGAAAGGTGTGTAATGTGTGAGGTAAGTCTATGTGCTTGTTTGTGATAGTTTAACGTACTCACCCTTGCATTTATTTTTCAGGTGACCGAGACGATCAGCACCAGACTTAGTAAACGGGAGGGATGAAACTGTTATAGAACTTAGGAAGTTATTTTTCAAAATTATGATGTATTTAAATTGGTCCTGTAATGTTTATTTTGATGCAAATTTGTAACCCTATGTTATTTTGAAATACTTTATTGAAAACATGCATTGGGAACCATTTGAATGAAATTTTTATTATTCCTATTTTATTGTGAAATTATTTATTTGGAAAATTAAATTAAAGCGTTACGCACTCCACCAAAAGATATGAAAATGAAAAAAATAAATAGCCTTCTTCTCACGTTTGCTTATACAAATTCTAGTTCAGAAAAAGAATCTTGTACGAACAACAGAAAAGCCTAACTTGGAGGAACTTAACTATGGGTCCTTATGTGAAATCTGCTTATGTAAGTCTCATGTTATTGTAAATTATGTTAACATATGCTTTACTATGACGTTTGCACTCCTTGATTATGTGTTTGTTGATCATTAAAGTTAGTCGTTACCTTAAATTAATTTATTTTTATTCCAATTTGATGCAAAAAAAAATTTAACAAAGGAAGCTTGAAGTATCTTCTCAACATTTATCATTGGGAGGGGATAATATTAGTGGTAGTGAAAAATTGATAAGCATGCCACTTGATATTAATATTATTGATAGAGTCTGTTGGTGGAGAGAAGAAAGGGAAAATTTTTGGTCTTAGATCTATAAGTAAGACTTTAGTTGCATCTTCAAGTCAACCAACAAATTTAGAGGATGTTGATGCAATTAGAAGTCAAGTTCAAGAACTAAATGGTCAGTACAAAGGCAAAAGCAAGAGAAATTAGAGATGAGAAAGGAATTAAGCAAAATTAGAGAATTAAGGAAAGAGTTAAGTTATATTAAAAAGCAATTTGTGACTTTAATGCAATATTTAGGATTTTTTGCGTCTAGCTCTCATCCACTATTGGTGAAGATAGCAGTGATGATTATAATAATATTTGATTGTAATGATCATGATAGTTTTAAGAATTGCACGTGATATAGCATGTGATTGGTTTTTTTATTTACATTTTTTATACTATACATGAAAATACACAAAAGTAAACATTGTGATCATTTGTTTTAAATTTTAGTAGTTTAATGGTTTATAAGATTTCTATAAAAATTATTAGGAATTTGTCTTAAAAATTTTATCTATTTTTTATGAATTAATTTGGATTTATATTAATTTGATGACAACAAAATAAAGTTACAAAACTTCCTACAAACACAAAATAAAGTGATACTTGGAGAGCGGTTATATGAACCGCTCTTCGAGTGCATCCACTTTGGATAGCAGTGCTTGTTAACGCATTTTGAACCGCTCTTTAAAATGATGCGAAATTGCTCTCTAATGTCTTCTCTGTTCTAGTGACCAACCATTGCACAAACACCTACTCATCACCTAAATACTTTAACACATTGTCACCCTTATTAGATGCGTCTTGCAAAATTGTATAGATGTTACACACACTTCTGTACCAAAATGGTTACAATTAATGCTAGTTGTTCATAACGACGAATCTACCTCAAAATGGTTGAGATCACTAAGGTACCATGAATCACCGTTACTAGAATCTTGCATCGCCGTGTATCAAGGGCTCGGGTCACCCACAACCCCTTAATACACTTCATTGGTATTGTTTATAGAGTTGCTAAATTCATTCCTAACCTACCATGGAGCACATGCCATGCCAACCTCATTAAGAATCACTACTAAAGGACATGTGGAGGAGACTCTCTCCAATGGAAACCTAACTTATCAACCTGAGAAAATTCAAACAAAAGAGAATCTAACCTATACATTCAACCTCTCTCAAATACTAGCATAGTCGTGTCACTAGAACCTTACTCACCACAATATGGAAAAAATCGTTAACAATGGAGGCACGCTACCATTGAGCCCAATGATGAGATGATTAAACTTCTGCAAGCTTAGATACAAGAGTTATGAAGGGCTCTACCACCATCACCACAGCCTAGTTAAGCCACCTCCTCACAACCTTAAAGACTAGATGTAATACTCTTATTTTATTATTCAATTTTCATTCATAATTTATAAAGAATTTAAAATATCGATTGAATCTTTTTTTATTGTTATATGGGAAAATTTAACAAAAATTCAAACTCTCACTTTCGTTATTCAATTCATGAAAAGTTTATTGGTATTCAAAATGATGAAAGTTAAAATATAAATAACTATTTACCATTATAGTGTAACTTGCTAAATAAAAATTAAACTTAAACAGTAGGAAGAATTAACATATTAGATATTACTCAAGTACATAAGTTTAATATTGACAAGTCATAATCAAAATACATTAAGACTCAATTTAATTAATTACATGGCCAAAATACTTAATAAGCAAATTATTTCACACTAAAATCTGAAAAATATGATCCTAGTCATCATCAAATCAGCCCTTAACTTTTTTTCATCTCTTCTTATGTCAAATCTTCATCATATTGGTCTTTGATGTCAGCTATGACCTCTATACCAGTTATCTGCTCTCTAATAAACCTAACCGATCTTCCCATATGATAATGATCATGGAAAGTATAAACATAATTTACTGCAGCTAGTGTTCTAACAATTTCTCTATATATATTCAAAAGGAATATTGTACCCTACAATAGTCTTTACTATTATTATCTCACTAGGTTCATGCTCACTAGTTATTACAAATTTACAGTGACAGACTGTCATTTTCTAAATACATATTTAGTCTACTCCCAAAATTTCACTCAGTCAACCTAATGGGTTTATAAGGAGTGGTCATTCTTGTTTCCTAAAATGCTAGTAAGGATGAGTCTTCTCCTCACCATTTAATTAACTAAGTAATCAATTGATAACTTCACAATGACAAACACAATAAAAATTTCATTACACATATACTATAATCATATAATGCAATACATTATGTATATGCATTCACAAGTTTTCATACACTGTGATCACAGCCTTTTAATACTTTAGATATTCTTTGAGCCCTGTACATAATCATTGCCCCTAAGATCCCTTTAGGTCTTCCATATGTATGAATAGTCACCGATTAACCATCACAACACATATACAATGTATGCAAACTCATCCCCTTAGCAAAAGTATAGTTAGTAGTATAAGTTAGGAAATGAGTGTAAGGCTTATGATGCTTTTGCTTTCATTAATTATGTGCAACCAACGAATAGCATTCACCATCTTGCATTTCTTCCAGTTTCTAAAATTGGCTCCATCTTCCATACTTCTAGTGTATCTCTATAACTATCCACACTAATTTCCATCACCTTTTGTAATAGTACAAATTCCAATTTTTTCATTTTTCATCATAATGGGATCTCACCATTTTCATCATACACTCATCAAATTACACCAAAGGTCGGACACCTTTGGACTCAGTCCAAATTGCATATTTCATTAAATCATATTTCAATTCATTCAAAGAACAATCAAACACACACCATTCAATTCATTATCTTAAACAAATAACCAAAATCTCAATTTCTTCTTATTTTCTTTGGAAAACTCGATTTCAAATATATCCCTGAGTCAAATACAGAACATTTAATGGTGAGATAGAACTCTCCTTACCTGAAGTAGATGATTCACAAAAGGTTTTGTGAAAGATATTGTCTAAAAGATAAAGTTCTCCCTAAGTATTAAGAAGTAGAGTAACTTTTAAGAAAGTGAGAAAATGAAAAAAAATAGGAATGAGATTAGAAGTATAATCTTAAGAAAACTTACTAGAAATTTGGTAGAAAGGACGTTCAAAATTGGATTTGAGAGAGGTTCAAAGTTCAAAGGTGTTTCCTCTGAGAAAGAAAGTTAAAGAACATAAGTAAGTTTAAAACATTGAAATTACTTAAATATCTTTTTTTACTCGTGGCTTCTCGTTTGAGTGAGACCATTCTCGCCTGAGCAACACAACCAAACAGAAATTTCTACATATCTGCTGATTTTCTCACTTGAGCAAGTGACTCCTCGCTTGAGTAAGAGGACAATTAAGATGTTCTTATCCATTTTCACTTAAGCAAAAACTATCTCACTTAAGAGTGAATGCTCCAAGGGTGTTCCTTACAGATCAAGCAATCTTGCTTAAGCAAAAAAGTGCTGCAATAAAACTATTTTATTTTCAAAACAAATGCAATAAAAATTAGGGTGTTACACTAGAAGCGTTGCATCTTAAACTTGAAGTGCTCTTTTTCCCTAGGTCATCACTCACCTCAACATAGTCCCTATGAGAGAAGTTTAAAGTCAAAAGAATATTTTGTACGCTCAAGTCAAAGCCACTCTATTAAAACCCCATGAGATAGAAAATGGATAGTCTTATTTGCCTCTGTTCCACCATCATTTATCGAGAGTCTAGCAAACACCCTCATCCCGAATTGTTTCAAGACTTCCCTCCCAATTTAACCCTATACAAGATAAATGGATCCTAGAAGACACTTAGATGTCTTTTGTAATGAGATAATGTTTTCAAGAACATCAAAGAATGTCATTTGCAAGTTTTTCCTATGAACAATCAAAGTTGAAGCCTTGAATTGGTTCTAGGCACATCCATTGGCATCCATATGTAGTTGGGATGATTTAGGGTCAACATTTTCCACACATTTCATTATTACACATGAAAGACCTCATATCATGCTCACACTGGAAAAAAAAGTAGGCAAAAGCACCACAAATTGCTAAGAAGTTTTCTCTCACAATTCTACAAAGATGTAGCTTTAGTCCCAGACCTACCAAAAGTAATTCAACTCCACATCATTGCAGAATCTATTAAAAAAGGGACATCATTTACACTTTAACTTGCCAAAAATGGACCACGGACAATGGAGAAATTCATGTCCATAGCATCTAAATACATTGGTTTGAAAATTCACCTTTCTAATATTAGGATGGCTCATAGTACTTGAGGTGAACACCCTAAAAGTCATAAGAAATTTGAGAAGAACCTAAAAACTCATGAAGACCCCCAAAAAAGCATTTTGACAAATATACTCCACTAAATAGATTACCTAGTTGGATATACCAAGATGTGATGCACACATCATTCGCCTTCATCCCTCGTCCTGCACTCTTTAAGAAGTGAAACTAGAAAGATTAGTACAAAAACTATACTTTCTTGGATGGCTTCTGCCATACTACAAACAAGTGCATCGACCTAAAAAACACAATTTAGGAGCTTATTAGGGAAGGTAGGCTCAAGCAATATTTACACCACGATGAATATCAAAACCCTACTAAAAATAAAGGATGTTACCAACAACTATTCAAGTTGTAAGAGAACCAAAAGTCCACTTGACGGACGAGAGTGAGGTGGACAACGGAGAGGTTAAAGACACTGCACTCTGTTATGCATCACAATCAACCTAATCAATAGAGAAGGTTTATTGACTAAGCTAAGATAAAGGTATAGGAGAGAAGTGATGACCATCAGAATCACAGATCCCCTAAAAAGCAAAATCCACCATCACCTTTAGCAATAAGGACGTGAAATAATTATAAATCATGACAAACTCTTTGTCATTCATTTCTTAATCACTAACATTGATTTTAGTAGAATATTTGTGGATCAAGTGAGTTCAACATACATCCCGTTTTATGATGTTTTCTGAAAGATTAAATTCACAAATGTTGACCACATTGCCCACAATGATACCTCATTGCATTTGCTAGAGATCAGATGCAACCAAAAGGTTAGGTCAAAACTTGGCTAACTCTCTGTGATTGGTCTAGTTCCAAGATTATTAAGACCAAATTCTTGGTAGTCAATTTCTCCAACTCTTACAATGCAAATTTGGGCTACCCTTAATGCTCTTAAATCAATTATCTCAATAAACACCTTGTAGCAAAATTTGCAACAAAAGAAGACAAAGTAATTGTAATAAGAGGGGATCAATTGACAACTAGAAATTGCTATGGTCTTAGTCTTCAAACTGTCAAAGGGCCAAGCAAACAGTCAAAGTCGAAGCAATCCCTCAATGCCCAAAATGTGTTAATAATTGACCTCAACATCAAAGACAACTTGGAAGAGGAGCCTGGACTCAAATGAATAGTGCACCTCAATTGGTCCCAACCTTGATAAGATCTATAGGTGCAACTGAAGCAGCTCTTGACATACAATAAAGATTTGTTTGTATGGACCACTGCAAATGTGTTGGGTATTGAGTTAAATTTATGTTGCCACAAGTTGATCATGAACCCTTCCATCAAGCTTGTAACTTAGAGAAAAAGGAAAATGGGAACAAAAAAACAAGCAGCAACTTCCTAGATCAATGAGTTGCTCAAGTTGGGTTTCATAAGAGAAGTACACTATGCATATTGGTTGTCTAATGTGGTCCTCATGGAAATGCATAGAGAAAAATGGAAAAAGTACATTGACCTCAACAAGGCTTGCCCCTAAGATCTTTTTCCTCTACCTAACATTGACAAGTTATTTAGTTTGGCTGACTCAATATATGATTAGAAACAACCTCAACTTAGGAGCAATCCTTAAATTTACAAAACTTTGTGCACTCTCAACAATGGTCTTCCTCAACACATATAAATGCCAAAAGCTCTGATCTTAAAATTTGAGAAGGGAACTCTCACCCCAATCAAATCAATAGATAGTCATAAAGATAAATAAATTCGTTTGAAGTCTCTCCTACCTCACACACTTGACCCCTAGGAGGTGACACCTCAATCAAGTAACTTATTAAAACATTCATCTTCCTAGAGTACCAACTACTCCCACAACATTGGCTCACTCTCCTTGGTGTAATAGTTAGTCATTCCCAAAATTCCTTATCAATTCAACTATAACGGTCAATCACACCACTGTGTAGGGAATCAACCACCTAAATTGTTGACTAGGCTCAGTTTGATCCTACTTCTTCATATGACGCCATTAACAAATTATCTATAGTGTCAAAATAATGGCTCTATAAGTTTGAATCTATTAATTGATATTCCTCATTAAGACATCTAATTTGTCCCTTGTATAACAACAATAGCCTTAGGCTCTAGACCCCTCTAACAATAATAAATGAGCCTTAACAATCCTATGCAAAGAAGCCAAATAGGCAGTAGAAGAACCCCACAAAGAGCAATAAGAACCACCCCAACACTACCCTTGTGGTGATGGTGAAGTGTAGATTTCAACACAATTATTGGTTTCACCACTATTATTTCCCCCATCCTCCACCCACTCAACTATCCTATCCATGACCCGTTAAGAAAAAGGAGGAACATACAACAACAAAAAATAGAAATAAAGTATCATAAATACCTGGAGAAGACGAGGAAGTTTAAAACAACTATAAGCTTAAAAAAGCTACAAACATACAACCAAAAGAGAAAGATAATGCATGCATATAGTAAAGAAATAAGCAGAGGAACATATAAGAAGACTAAGAAGAAATCTTACACCATTGAAAATAAAAATTTGAGGAGCAAAAATGACCTTTCAAGGATTTAAAAATCCAATTACCCTCACTCTCTAGTATAAAACAAAGGGCAATGACATAATTTCTCAAGTTCATAAAATCCTGCATTAGACCATAATTATGTATTAACTGTGCCTAACACGTGAAGGTAGTTGCACCAATAATCGAATGACATGTCACCGTCTTTACGCCAATGACCGTTTAAAATTTAAACCCTAATCGTACATGAAGTGCTTAAACGATCTTGAATGAAAACATTTGAGCAACATTGGACACAATACTAACCAAATCATCATCCAATACTCATACTTAAACGGTCTTGAATGAAAACATTTGAGCAACCTTGGACACAATACTACCAAATCATCATACAACACTCATATTTCAACCTTCTCACTTCATGGCAAGGCCAAGCTGGGGGGGGACTGATTTAGTGCCAAATACATGAACTTGACAAAGTACTATACTGATGTTATTCCGTTTGAATTTGCAATGACAACCCATTGTGTTTATCATTGACCGTGGCCATAAACCCCAAGAACACCAACCGTTACACAAATAACTCTTCACCACCTGACAACTTTGACACATTATTGGTCTTATTGGTCGTATCATGCATATCGAACAAACACTAGACATATTTATGTACCAAAACAGTTGTCATGCTAGTAGGTATGCATAACGACAAATTCACCTTACCCACCAACACCCAAGTATATATACATATGAAAGGAACCTTTTGGTTCAAGTACGTTATCTCATAACTCTATACCTTTACCTTAGTTAAACTTCTATTGACTTAGGTGTAGAAGTGTTTCTTACAGAAACACCACTTCATAGATATTATTGGAGCAACGTAAACCACTGTTGCCTGTATCTCGCATCACCCTATATCAGGGACTTAGATCACCCTCAACCCCTGGTATATTTTAAAATATAAGTAGAATTAGAGCAACATTAACTATACATATGATACTGTGTCTAAATTTTATCCTTTTAAGAATTAGTAGTTAATGGAATAAATTTAAAAAAAATTATAAAAACTCTTTAAAAATATAAATAAACACCAATAAAATTAAAGTTTGTTTACTTTAATTACATTTCTCACAAACGTGCAAAACTTTTGGTATATTACAATCATATGAGTAATATACTACTCAATTTTATACTTACTAACATAAGATTCGGTATTATATATTTATTTTATGATTAAAATTTATATAGTTTAATTTAGTTAAACAAAATATACTTAAAATGTTTTATAATTATCAATTTCATTATTTTTTAATATTTTTAAATTAAGTTATATTTTAAATTAAATAATTTTTTTTTATTTTTATCATTATTAATTGTTAGAATTAAAACATCAAAGTTTTATTAAATTAGAAAACAAATGTGCCACAAAAATTACATTGAAGTTAATTAAAACATAAATAATATAGATATGAGTATATAAATATCAATTGAATGAGGATACATTTATTAAAATTGTTATTAACGTAATTGTAAGTAAATTGGTTCTCACTCAATTATGAATTTGAGTATAAACATTTTTTTTAAAAGAATTTAATATTACTTTACATTGTTGTCTGATTATAGATTGTCATTTTTGTAAGAATCGCTAAATTTTGTAATAATTTATAAAAAAATTATATTTATAATATATTTTAGTTGCTTAATAAATGGAAATATAAAATATTTATATACCAAAATTTAAATATTTTTTAGAATAATTATAAAAATAAATAATATAATATCTTGTTTATGTTTTTTTTTTATAATCTAATTTATTTTAATTTAAATAAATTAATTTTATATTACATTGTTATCATGTGTTAAATTTAGACACTTACCAGTTACTTAATATTTTTTCATAAAATGCGATATTAATCAATCTACCTATTGAATCACATAATTTAAACCTTGTTGTTATATTATCTAAACTTTGATACTTGTTTAGTTTTTAAAAAATATTACACATTGAAAAAAAGTGATTATATGAAGTACTTATTTATTTTTTTAATGAAATTTTATAAAGATGATCAATTTTATAAAATTTTATATAAAAATAAAATAAGTAAGTATTTCATCTCATGGTTTTATTTTAATGAGTATCATCACATTATTTTATTTTAATTATTGTTATATTTTTAAGATATAAGTAAATATTAAATTTTAGATAATAAACTTAAAAATGTTTAAATTATATAAAATTTTATATATATATATATAATCATAAAAGTAAGATAAGATGATTCAATAGGTGAATTAATCAACGTTTTATTATATTAAATACTATTAAAAGATTTAAATATTTAAATTTGACATCTGATATAGTAGATTGTGATATTCCCTTTCTCATATATATATTATAAATTGTAATCTTAATTTTGTTTAGTGAAAAAATGAAGGAAAATATTTAAAAATAGAAAAAATTATTATTAAAAGTTTAATGGTTTTTTTTTGCTTTTATTTTTAATTAAATAATTCATCTAAGCTAAATTTAAACATTTTTTCATCAATGAAAAAAATTAAATAATAAATTTTATTTATTTTAAAATAATAAATTGTATACTAATGTTTTGAAACCCTTTCCGGTGAATGAAATGCGAAAAAGAGAGTTTTTAGATCATGGGTTGGTCGGCAAGAGGTGACGTGGAATTCTGAGGCTGAGTGATTTGATATGACACTAAAAGCACCCCATCAAAGCTACGCTTTTAAAATCGTCAAGTTTTGAGAAAATGAATGAACGCCACGTGTTGAAGATAACGACGGAGGTCAACTAACTTTGACAGCTTCACATGCTAACGCGTCAACAGCTGCTTCGCCATCACGTCATTCTCCATTGCCTTTTTCAAAACTTCTATAAGCTGTTCATTAATTAAAATCAAAATTTTATTCTAAAAATATGGAGTTTTTTTATTATATTTTAAAAAAATTACGTAATAAATAAATTGAGTAAATAAAAATTAAATTGAGATATAAGATGCAAAGAGAAACAAGTAAATTTGAAGACTAAAATGAAAGTTAAACAATGAGATTTATAAAAGATGATAAATAATTGAACAAAAGTTTTAGAACAAGTAAATCCAGTTTAGTATCTTAAATTATAATTATGAATTATTTTATTTTTTGAATTTAAAAAATTCATTTTAATATCTAACTTTATGAAATAATAAAAAAAAATTCTTAAAACATTAATAAACGTGAGATTTTTTTATAGAATTAAGAATTAAATTAATTGACATTTACAATTTTATGGACAAATAATAAATGAATATTTATTAATTTTAGAAGTTTTCTTAAGACTGCTTGTTCAGAAAATGCTTGCTTTTAATTAACAAGAACTTCTAAATTTATAGAAAAAAATGAATATAATTACTGAATATTTGAAGATTTTCGTGGACACCTTTGTGTATTGCAGAGAGATGCATGTTAACACCTTAAACAATATCGAGAGATGCTTAGCTTGTTGATATTATAATTCAAATAATAATCGTCCTGATACTTTCTTCCCAATAATCCAATAAAAGATATTGATCATCTTTCAACAAGAGTAGTTGAATAATCCAATGTAAAGATTTTATGGATTTTGACCCAAGAGTAATATAACTTTAACTCCTTCATCATGCTCATCTATTAATTCTAATGATCGAATGTGTCAACTAAAATTAACTCATTAAGAGTTTGTTTTTTTTAAGGGAAAGGGAAATATATTAATCTCTTTCAATAACGAATACTGAGATTGAATGCTGAATGATATTTGACTATTTGGTCTTTTCAAGATAACATAAACTCCCATCTTTTAGAATACCTCTTTATCCTAGTTTTGATCCATATAATAATTTTCTTAATTCAAATTATAATTTTAAATATTTTATTACATCAAGTTGGAATTTTTTTTAATCTTTTATACAGAAGTATACATATAATTTTAATATTATAAATAAATTCTGCTATATAATTTAAACATCTTTGCAAATATTTTTTATCTATCATTTTATTTAAATATATTTTAATGTTCTTTGAATC
This sequence comes from Abrus precatorius, assembly GCF_003935025.1. Classification (NCBI taxonomy): domain Eukaryota; kingdom Viridiplantae; phylum Streptophyta; class Magnoliopsida; order Fabales; family Fabaceae; genus Abrus; species Abrus precatorius. The sequence goes on from NW_020874292.1 coordinate 14,995,919, forward strand.
GGTGTAATAGTTCTTTAATGTATTTCATATCCTAAAAATATTATTTTTTTAAAAATACTTTAATCTTTTGGATGTTTCTTAGACCATTTTCTTTTATGATTTTACAAATTGGTCTAAATGTTGAATATGTTAATTAATTTTTTAAGAAATAATTAATCATCTAAAAACTACATATTGATATAATATGTTGTTCATTATATATTAAAACTCACTTGGGTCACATTTTAATCCTCAAATCATTCATAATGTTTCAAGGTTACTACAAAAGTTGATTTATACTTGTCCTCCTCCGCCATTGAAATGAATACGAATAGTGAACAAATTATTATCCTTGAAGCACATTAAATAACAACATAAATTAGCTTAGGATAATAATTTCTTAATTTATAGTAAATTTTATTCTAAAATTTTATTTTATAAAGTTCTTGATTATCTTTTTCTGTAGTATTTGATATGCTTTTCTATAAAATATTCTAACACATGGGATTGGATTTTATAAGGCTGAGACTATTTACGAACTAGGTAGATTATTAGTAGGGTCTTTATTTTCCACTCTAATTAGTTGTTTTGACATAGTTTATAATACACAATGTTTAAATAATTTACATTTTGGTAGAATTTGCTTATAACTTTTTTATTTACAGGTTTTACTTCATCATTTATATCTTTATAAGTTGTTGCTTTAATTTCTAATTCATTTTAAACTTGTATTTTAATTTCTTCTTGAAATGGATTTATTTCGTTATGTTCTAAATATTCATAAAATATTGTTCTAAATTCTTCGACCTCTTAATTTTTTAATGTTTCATTGTAGTTATCATTAAAATCTTTTCTTGTCCAATCTTTATTTATTTTTAAAAAAATTATCTATTAAATGACTTAAAACCCTTCTAAATAATTTTTTTTTATGACCATCTATTCATTGTTAGTCTAATATTATATTATTTTCTTTTTGTGTAATTTTTTTATTTGAATACTGTATATTTTTTTCTTGATCAATTATATTCTTTGACTGACAATTTTTTGAAATTTTACTTATTATTTCTTGATGACTAAAATCTAATCTGGGTAAAATTTTAGAAAAAAATTATAAAAGAAAAATTAATATAAAAATAAATCTTTTTTTATAAATTAAAAACAACTTATTATTATTTAGTTTTTAAAAAGTTTTCTTATTTATCTTTTCTAAAATTTGATAAGTTATTTATTATTATTATTTTATACTTTTTTTTTTCATTGGCCATTTTAGACTCTAGCATTTAAAATTTTCTAAGATTTGTGTCTACTAAAATGGTTTCATCTTTTGGTGATGATCTCATAGCTTTAAAACTATAATTAATTTTATTATTTGAAACAAACTTATTTTGTCATCTAAAATTTTATAAAGAGAATTTATATATATTTAGATGTGGTGAGTGAATGTATTATTGAAGATTTTTTCATAAACAAGGACTTGAACCTAAGACCTTGCTTAAATAATCTCAACCACTTACTATTCGAATAAACCTCTATTGGTGATGATTTCTTTATTTTTAGATATTGGATAATAATCTTAAGAAATTTGTCTTATTATTATTTTGTTATCTTTTCTTCAATTTAGATCACTTAAAATTCATAGTAAAATAGCCATTTTAACCTCTCTCTTTTTTTCAGGCTTTGTTTGACTTATTTTGTTAATTTTTTTTTTTGTTTACTTTAACATAAATTCTTTATTTAATATCTAAAATACAAGTGATAAATCAAAGATATAAATATTAAAGTAACTATTTTTCATATTAAATAATAATGTAGATGAAAAAAGTAATCTAAAAATTAGAAATATAAATAAAAATTAAAACTAGTAAAAGATTTAGAAAGTAAATAATAGACATTTTGTAAATTATGAGTAGATCCTAATTTATACGAAAAACTTAAAATTAAGAGATAATTATAAATAATTAACTAAATACATAAAAAATTAAGTAGTTTAATTTTGAATATATTTTTTAAAATTTTATTTATGAATATAACTAATAATTATCATATAAATAAATTTTTTAAAAGAAATTAAAACTTATTAAAGCTGATATTTAAAAGGATCTTAATATATAATAGTTTAACAATATTATTTAGTTTTGAACACATTAAATTTAATTTTGAATGAATATAAAAAAATTGTCCCTTAAAGAGTAAAAATATCTTTATATGTAAGAGCAATGGTTCAAATTTATAATTTAAAATGATTAGTTTAAAAAAATTATTTAATAATGGTATTTTTAAAAAAAGTTAAAAATTCATTTTAAAGCATATATTTAAAATTTTAACAAACGTTATAAAGATTCATTTTTCATGTTTTTTTAATTAAATTATATTTTATTTAAGATTTATATTTAAAGTTGGCTAAATAGACTACTTGGCACATTGAAAATAGGCTTCATTGAGTTGAATTGAAAATGTCTAAATGTAATTTGAGCTCACAGAAAAAACATTTGTAATGGACAAAAATTGATTTTTTTTAAAGCTTTCGCCAGTGTTTGCATACTTAACCCACATCGAATTTGATAAAAAAACTTGAATTTAATTTGGCTTCAAAATTTAAAATACAAACCTTACATTTTATCAGACAAATTTGGGCTGGGATTGGCCATTTTGCTAGCTTTGTTTATTTCTCATGTTAATTTTATTTATAGTAATTTTAAAATATTTGTATTCACTTATTTGTGTCACATCAAACACCTCTATCGTCATCCTCCACTTGGCCTTGAGGAACTTGCAGGTGAATAAAGTGATAGCCAAAATCAAATAATGCTTGGCGACAATCTACTGCTACCATTCATGCTTCCTATCACACAAAGCACGTAAATTGATAAGTTAAATGGTAGTTTAATATTTAATTTTTTCTTTTATTTGTTGATTTATATAAATATTTTTTAATTATAATGTTGTAATGTATGTTTATGATTATTTATTCTTTATTTTATTTATGAAATTATATTGAATAAATAATTTATCTATATCAATATATCTCTACAAAATTCACTAAAAATCATCATTCAATATTTCATATATTTATATTTAAATAAATTTATTATTTATAATATAAATTATAATTAATTCATAATTATTAAAAATCATAAAATATAACTAAAAATTGATTATATTTAATTCTTGCAAACTATTTGATAGTCATCAAATTTTAAAAACAAATAAAATTGTGGATTGTGTTTAAGAAATTTTTTTTAGAATTGGTTTTACATAAAAAAAAATCATATTTATGGCCACAAAATGTTAGAAAGTGAAAACAAATTATTGTCTTGAAATATATTTAATAAAAAATTATTGAAATTGATTGTATATAAAAATGAAAAAACTAACTGTAGAATGTTAAAAACGGACAAAGTGCATTAATTATCTTAACTTTTTGTTTTAATTAATTTATTAAATTAATATCTTATAAAAATGTTTATTAAAAATTAAAATATATTTAAAAACTTAAGCGATTTATACATGTAACAATTAGTACTTACACTTACAGAAATCTTATTTTGTATATAATTTTTTAAAAAAAATATACAACCATCAATGATCCATAATTAGTAAATCAATTACATTTTAATGTGATAAATTAAACCTAAATATAAAATTCATGCATTATCAATAAATATTGAAATAAATAATTATAATACAAATAAAAAATAAATTTTATTAGATTAATTATTTTTCTTTTATTATATCACTAAATAGGTCTTAAAATGGTTATAAGAATAATTTCATTTTTACCTATATAAATTTTTTTTATTTACAAGGATGTTAGTACTTAAACGTTTTTCCTATTACTTTTTTATTTTTGTATTTTACAATGATGCTAGCTTTCAAGAGTTAATCTAAATAAGTAAGTGCATATATTTTTTTAAGTTGATATTTTTAATAAATTATTTATTTTTATATATATTTTTTTAAAAAATACATAATCTAATAAATATTAATCTATTTATTTTCATTTTTTCTTTTTCTTAGTTACGTGCCAATATGATTATTTATAACCAAATAACCTACAATAACATAAGTTTATATTATATTAATTTAACTCATTTAGTTTATATATGTTCATATTTTTAAATTTATAAAAGAAAATATTTATAAAATTTTCAAAATAATATTAAAAATAATAAAAGTTTATTTATAAATATTTTTTATATATTTTTAATAGATTTTAAATGTATTAGTGATGATAAAAAAATTATACATAATAAAAAAATTAATATTATTAAGTTTTATTGAGGTTACAGTATATAAAACCTTATAGTAGGATAATAGATCTGATAACGATCATGTATAGTTTTTCTAATTAATCTAGTTATAATATCTAAATCAATTCATTTTTTTTAACCAAGTTATTTTGATAAGATTCATATGTGAATCTAATTTATATTGATCACATATAATTATTAATTATATCTAAGTAAGTATATGTTTTATATTGATAATATTTGATAAATTTATTTATTTTATTTTTCTTTTATTTTAAAAGAAAGATATTTTTCAATATAGATCAATGAATTTTTTCAATAATAATTAATGTCCAATGACTTTTTATAACAACTTTTATTTAAGTTAATTATTTTTCCTTTAATTACATATTTTTTTAAAATGTTGTTTTATCATTTAATTATCATATAGTTAAATTTTTTACGAATAAATCTTAAAAATAATAAATGATTATTAAATTTAATTAAAAAAAATGCAAAACCTAAATTAATAATAGAAGAGAGTATTTTATAATATTTTTAATGTAATTATATCTGAGACATACTTATTTCACAATAATTCTTTCTTAACTGTCATCTCAATTTTCATGGTGAGTTTAGGGATAAAATTAAAAAAAAATATAATCACAATTCTTAATATAACACACCATAATAACATACATATTATGCTTTAAAGGCATCATGTTCATAGTGTATAATAAATTATTACAAACATTCTACACGTTTATTAATTATTTAAATATTCTACTAATAAAAAAAAGAAAGTGATTAGAAAAATTTTAAACACATAATATATATAAAGATAAAACTTCTTCTTTGTACTTAATCCCTTCCTTAATCATCTAGTTTATGGAATAATCAAGGGAGAACATTCTTCACTTTACTAAATTCTTAGTTTACGGAAAAATCAAATAATATAGAAAATATTAATTGAACATAAGCAATAACAATTCATTCATATAATATTTCATCCAAAAGTCACTAAGGCATAATAGTTCATACTTAACCAGATCCAATTATACCATCCTTAAATTCACACCACTTTGATTATTTCCATTTCGATGGATCCATCATTTATCAGTACTTTTGGTACTCATAGGCCCTTAAATCGCTATTAACATATTTTTCTTAGTTATAAAGGACTTACGCCAACATTAGATAGTCGTTAGTTAGTCACCATACACAGATACAACGTGTGTTATACAACCCTCATAGTAAAGGTATAGTTAGGAGTTTAGTCAAGAAATAAATGTGAGGCATGTGAATGCTTTCACTTTTAACCGTGTACACATCAGCGAACAACATTCATCACCCTTATTTCTCTCAAATTTCAACAATCGACTTCAAACATTATACCTCCAGTATATCTCTATAACTATTTATACAGAAACTTAATAGTGGCATACACTAAGATCATATTGGTTACACCAATCAATATTGTCATAATATATGTATTATAATCACATCCGTCGATGTATTACAATATATATATATATATATATATATATATATATATATAATTACACTAATCAGTTTTATTTACGACGTACTTAGTCACCCTTTTTATTTTGCTTACATTTTCTCAGCAATTCTCAAATATTCACACCAATTCCTTTCATTACTATTCACTAATAATCATTTTCCTTCATCTCTTTCTCATCATTTAGTTAAATAAAACGTGTCTAAGGTCACACATATCCAGACTTAGTCTAATTCTCATATACATAATAAAATATATTTCATCATTCAAGAGCGGTCAAATACTCTTCATCAATCTTATACAAACAACCTAAATTCTCATTTGAACATATTTATGACCCATTTAGACCCACTACTATGCCCAAAACATTTGGGCTTTTTAGGTTAGATCTTCAGGTTGACTCAAAATTCCTTTTTCCTCCAAATTACTTCACACCCATTTGGAATTTGTTTTATCTCTACATTTCATTTTCAAATGTCATTGCTGAATTCATCAATTGTAGGCGTGATAAGGGACCCATAGCTCGCATGCTTCACACCCTCTCTCAAATATCATCCCTCAAGCATGGATGAAATACTCAAAATATTGGTTGTCTGATGTAACACCCTCAACTTTATTACTCTTAGATAGGAAAAATAGAAATTTGGATAAAGGATATCTTGCCCAAGCGAGATAGATCTCGCTTAAGCGACGTAATATTTTCTAATAGAGAACGTTCTGGAACCCCTTGCTCAAGCAAGAATGAGATAACATTGGCCCAATTTTCCTTTCGCCCAGGCGAGAAAGGAATCTCGCTCAGGTTAGGAGCAGCTAGCTCAAGCGAGATAGAGCTCACTCAGGCAAGGAGTCGCAGGGAAGATAGTTGCTCTTTGGACTCAATTTCGCTTAGGCGAGATTGTATCTCGCTCAGGCGAGAGTATTCTCGCTCAAGTGAGAATATCAGAAAAATGGGTAGTCTCGCTATCTAGTTGTCTCGCTCAGGCGAGGAAGGCTCACCCAGGCCAGAATGAAAGCTCGTTCAAGCAAGAATTGTATCGCTCAAGCGAGATCGCGCGAGTTTAGTGGGATATTTAAGAGATCTCAACTTCAAAAATGTTTATTTCTCATCAAACGACATTCTCTCTAGATTTTCTTTGTTTTCTCTCCTTTCTCTCTCTAGAAAGAACTCTCTTGGGCTTCGAATCTCTTCTAGATTCGAGCTCAAACATTGACTCCATTCAGATCCAAGTAAGTTCTCAGAGCTCAGATATCTATTTAACTGCTTTTCTTCGGTTCTCTTCTCATAATAGAACATTCATCTTGAAATATTTAGGAAACCTCATCTTTCGGAAGATATCTTTGTTGATACCATGAAATTCCTTCGTAAATCTCTCCGAGAAATAGTTTTTGAGAAACTGTTACAAGGTAAGGGGAGTATTTTCTAGCTTTAGTTATATATACCTGGTAACAGTATATATATATATATAGTGGTTCTACGAGAAATCTGAGTAACCCACTTAGTAAGTATCTATAATTTTTGATGATATCGTATGATAAAAATATATTTTTGGTAAAAAGAAAAGTTTTGAGTTATTTAAAATTAATGAAATCGGATTCTTAGAGAAAACTATGGGTTAGAATAACATTAAGAAAATTTAAGACTAAGTTACTTAGAATGTACATGGGTTAATTAATAAAAGACACAAAGTATTGAACTTTAGGATATAAGACCATATTGAGATTGTACAATTTGGACTGAGTCCGAATGTATCCGACCTTCAGCATAATGTTTGATTGTATGTTATGAGATTTGTGGTAATTTCTATGTTAGATTGATATATTGTACTGATTTTATGGTGTGATATAGTATGATAACTTTCTATGTTATGCTGACATGATACAATAAGTATAGATATGATTTGATAACTGAAAGATATTTGAATTGGGTAAATTCATATGAATGGTTGAAGTATTGATTGATATTGAAAGTATATGATATATGATAGAGAAAGAATGAGATACATGATTATGATGCGTCGGTCAAAATAACTTGAAAAGGGTAATGACGATACATATTATAGTACATTTAAAAATGTGTTATAATATCTATTGTGATCCATGAATTTATATAAATTGTAACCCGCGTATTATGACATGCTAATTGATAGAATGGATGTGGAAATGAGAATGTTGAAAAAGAGAAAGAAAATGAGTATAGATAGTATAGCGATACACTGGAGTATAGAGTCTAGAGAAGATTTGAAAATTTTTGGAGAAATAAGGATGGTGAATGTTAACGATAAATGGGTGCACAATAATTTATTGAAAAATAGACATTCACATGCCACACCCTCATTTCTTGACAAAGCTCCTAACTATACCTTTGCTAAAAGGGGCTAGGGCGGCACACGTGTATCCGTGATATTGCGGCCAACCAATAGCTATCTATGTTAGGAAATCCTCAAGGGATCCCAAGGGCAATTGTTATGAAAGTGTCATAGATGTGAAATAATATAGAATTTGTATAATTATGATATATGTATTGTAACAAATCAATTTATGTTGTTATGATATGGGTGTCATAGTACATTAATGGGTGTGACTGAGACACATGTATCGTGACATATGAATTGAGACGAAATTATATATATATATAATAACATGTATGTTAATATAGAAATATATGTTTAGTGAATGAAGTATTGTATATGCTCTGATTGATGATTGTCTTATTGTATGTGTTTGGATGTGATGATTATAAATATGGACCATACATTATTGATAATGAATTAGAATAGAATATTAAGCAATAACTTAGTTTCTTTTAAAATAATTTAGAATAAAAGCAATTTAGTGGGGTGGAAAATACTCACCCTTACTGAAATGTTTCAGGTAATGAAAGAGAAGAAATGGAGATCGGTGATTCGTTCTAGGGTCATACTCGGCAAGGATTCCATTTATGTATTTTATTCCTTGATAGTGAAAGGTTTTGTTGAGAGACTTTGTAAAGTTGACAAATTGTATTAATTTGTATTCTTATATTGTATTATTTATTCAAACCTGTACAATTTCTTACCAAATTTCTTGTTTATATTTTTAATAATGTAAATACATTAAGAAAATTATTTATAGAAGATAAGGATGTTACATCCGACAGGTGCATAGCTTGAGTCATCAGCCTCTCAAATTTTTTTATGTACTCATCTACAGTCCTTATTTGTTGGAGAGCCATAAGCTGATCATAAACATCGTCATCTCCCACCTATCTACAACATTCCAGCAAAGCAATCTTAAATTGCTCCTATATTAAATTAGGTTTGGCAATAATAAGAGAATTAAAGAAATGGATCATGGGTCCTTCCATGCACAACTGTGCTAAGTTCACCTGATTTTAGGACTCTTCACCATCAACCCAAAAGTAGACCTCTGCACAAGAGATCCATCTAGCTGGGTCTTTGCTATCAAATATGATTAACTCTACTTTCTTCACCGTTTGGCAAAATTCATCAAGAGAGTCTCCTTGTAACTATTTAAACCTTGATCTTTTTAGCATTTGAGCTTTTCTCTCCCAACGATTTCTCTAGGATTTTGGTAAAAAGTGCTATCACTTTTGCTTGGTTCTACTATGTAGGTAAAACCATAGCCTCCATCATTGATTTCAATCCAATAATTTCTCCTTCAATCACTGTCATTCTTCCCTTCATGATATCTACGTTATTTCCCTCTTTTCCCTTCTTTGGTGGATTCACCCTCAAAGCTATGTAGCAGGTCGGACCAGATTGTTACAAATTGAATCTAACAATAAAGAAATTAAGAAGAACAATAATGAAAAAGACAGGAGGAATATACTAAATTTGAATTATTGAAAAGTTGTCAAATTAGTAAGGATACAATCATTACTGTCTAGAGCCTGGCTCTTTAGAGAGATATTGCTCTCCATCCATAACTATCCAAAAGATATTTCTCAATGTCCTCTCTACACACATCCCTCCCTGTATGAAAAAAATGCTCTATAATAACAAATTCTTCTTATTACTTTCTCTTTCTGCAAGCTCATCATTGATCTCTATATGTAAAGTGCATATGAAGTTTAATCTACCAAGGTTGAGGGTAGAGGGCTCTTGGTTTTAAAGTCCATATGTACTTAAAATACTAAAATTTTAAAAGATTGATTAGTTGAGTAAAGCTAGATACAAGCAAAGAAGCTGAGTGTATGTGACATCCAAAATTATTAATTAAAATATATTGATTTTTCATAATTTAATGGTTTTCATGTAACATTCAAATAAAAAAATTCTTTAAGTCATATTTAGTTTATTAATGTGTTGGAAAAAAAAATCAAATATATGTTCTAATTTCTTTTGTTTAATTATTGATTTTTTTAGAATGCATATATAAAATTAATTTATTGTAGTAAATTGTTGTGACTTTAGAAGTTTTAATCATACTTAATTTATTTCTAAATAAATTACAAATTTAATTCTTGATTTTCACATTGTCATATTGATTTGCAAATTTATAATTACAAAATAATAAATTATTCATGTGAATCAATTTATGAGATAGGTAAGAAAATCAAATAGTAAGTTATACATATGCATAATTGTGTGCCAAATTTACAACTATAGCTACTTTTTGAAAAGACTAGGAAGTTACAACCTTTAACAAAGAGATCATAAGAGTCATTAATTACACCACTATATAGAAAAACATGCAGAGAGTATAGAAAATTTCTCATCCCAACATATACAATAAAAGGAAATATCCTATACTCAAAGAAATTTACTCGAAAAGAAAAAGAACACAATTGTGCCTTAATGACGATCATCCTCAAACAAACTACAAATCTTAAGTCATCAAGGTCAAAGTCCCCCTCGTTAGCATGCATCTGCACTATTGTATCCCACTTAAAAGTCTGCCTAGTAGGCCTGCCTAATGCATAATGTTCGTAAAGTTGTTGGAGAAACCTCACAGGATTAGCTAATCTTTGAGTGCAATAGTCAATATAGTAGTACTGGGTGTGGTTAATCCTCACTCCCGATCTCCAGTCAAAAGGGAGCATATAAGATACATTAATCTCTATGGTGATATGAGGTGAAGATTGCCCTCCTATAGTGATTATCAAAAACTTATAACTACCTACATGTACATAAAGCTTAGGTTCCTACTTTACAGTGAAATGGTAACGATACTCAATCAATTAGATATTCCTTTACACAGTCATCATCACTTCAAATGGGATTGTAAGGATGAACATTTCCATTTCCTTAACACTTAAACAAGCTCATAACAACATACATAACACAAATCAGCAAGTAAGCAAGCACCTAGCCACTATGTGTGGTTATCTAGCAACTCACTCTCACATGTTTCTAAACAGGTTTCTATCACACTTAGTCATATTCTTAGGTCCATTCAATGCCACCAAACCTCTCTATTAATGGTGGTCTTATGCCATATGTGAATGATTACCAATGGGCCAATGCTTCTTACAGATACAATGCGAGCGAATATGAACCTCCTTAGCTAAAAAGTACAATATCAGAGTAACATTAAGAGTTGAATGCGAAGCCTATGATTACTCCCACATCAAATGAGTGCACCAAATGTCGGGTAGTTCATCATTCTCTAACTCTCCCATGTCCTAAACCTTCTCTTTTTTGTACCTCAGTATATCGCTATAACCATTCACATCACACTTATCGTTTACCTCATCTATCAAAATGACACTAAACATTATTAAAATCATAATTCATTCCTTTCCAATTTTATCCATATTTCCTTTATGCCATAAGCGACCTTCCAATCAATACAAAACATTTCTAGAGCCCTATCACTCGCATGCAATTTTGCATATAACTTTCCGTAATTGCATAACAGTTAAGACAACAAATGGATGACATAATGACTAAAATTCAAGCATTCCAAAGATTTAAAAATCAAATTTCACATTCACAACCACATAATAATACCCAATCAATCACCCTAACCAATTTGCTGAAGGTTAGACACCCTCGGACTCAACTAAATTGCACATTTCAATAGAAACAGAGAATAAAGTCGCACGCCACAGATAAATCGATGGAGGTCACACTCTTGCGGTCATAGCATTTGGTAGACTATCCTAAGGTTCCAAGACATTCATTATTATATCATAACCATCAAAATTTAGGTTTTACATAACATGTAAATTATCTCATTCAAAATCTCCAAGTGCAAGAAATTTACCGTTTTATCAATTTATACAATTTTACTGTGAATTTTATAGAAAAATATTTTAAATAAACCAATATACTTTTGCAAAGGTTTTTGATGGTTTAAACTCATTTTTTAAATAAAATTAGAAAAGTTAAATCACTGCCTAAGTCAATTTGTCAAAATAAGGCAGCAAGCCAAAATTGGTTCTAAAATTTCCTTTTTATTTTTTTTTGTTAAAAAATAGATTTTCTCAAACTTGTTTAAATCACAAAAGTGCTCAAAACTTGTTTAAATCATAACTTTTGTTAGGAAACTCTATTTTGAGCATTTCTTGAACCAAACCTTAGATTTTCATACCTAAATAATTCATTTTTGATATCTAAATTTTAAAATAAGCATCACAATAGTGCATAGTAGAACAGGACAGCCACAAAATTTTAAGGACATTTTCAAGTTTCAAGTAAGAAAAACAAACAACAAGTGCTTAAAGGTTAAGATTGACTCCCCTTACCTCTATGAACCTTAACACAACTTGGATCAAGAAAATAGAGTTCAACAACATAAATTTCTCCTAAAATAAACCATTTCAAAATGGGTCACAAAGAAGCAATAAAGAAAAAAAAATCACTAAAAGGTAGAAATCACAAAAATACAACTATTTTACCTTGACCAATGGTGGAAAATGGCTCAAGATTGTAAAGAATGAGAGAAGAAAAAGAAAATAGAACTTTCTCTTCTCCTATGTGGTCTGAACATGAATGAAGAGAGAAGAAAGTGAAGAGATTTGTTTCTAGGATTTTCTAAGCCTTAATGATAAAGCAAAGGGTGAATATTAAATTTTTCTCTTTCTATGACTCATTTTGACTCTTCCTTTTTTCTCATATAGATGTGAGTTGTGATAATTTGAGCCTAGCCCAATCAGTGTTTTTTTTAGATTAAAAAAGCTTAAAGAGAAAAGATTTTCAATGATTCTAAAATTTATGCTTAAGTTGTAGTTAAAAAAATTACTTGCACTAAATTAATGGTTATTAGAAAATATGTTGGAAAATAAATTTTAATTCTTATTGAAAATATTCTTTCAAATAATAATTAATCTCACTCATAAGAAAATAATTAAATTTGTGTGTATACGATAATTAATTTAAACCATATGTGTAAACAAAACAATTAAATTCTCATACCAAATAAAATAGTAATTTTATATAATTTTCAAACATAATAATTATGAATCAAATAAATATCTAATACTAAAATTTTAGGGTGTTACAGTGTTAGTCTAATTTGTGTTGCTCAAAGTGAATTGCGTGCATGATTATCTTGACTCACACTTAGGTTAACCAAGATTGGTAGAAGTGTGTATTGTTGGGAGTAGCCACCAGCTTTGATTTTGTGCACTATGATTGAAATGATTGAGACTAATGTATCTTACAGGATACAATCCAAATTGTAGATACAAAACTCTTAGTGTAACATCTTTATTTTTTGTATTCAAATAAACAAATTTTATATTTCCTTCTTATGAAAGTTTCATAAAATTCAAAAAAAAAAAGAGTCAAGCTTCCAAGGGTAAAACTTTAAAACTTTGAAATAATCAAATAAAACTTAACTTTGCTTCTAGCAAATCATTGGTTCACTTTGAATACATATAAATTTCAAATTTCCACTAAGAACATTTCTAAAATATTCTTTATAACCAAAATTTGCTCAAGGATTTAAATTCTAAAATCTGACATTAAAGTTATTTATAAACTTTGGTCAACACAAATTATAATTAGATAAAATAATACAATTTCTAAAATGGCTTTAGTCCCTACAGAGCAGTCTTCCTTCCAATTCCCTTGGATTATGATCCTAGGATGGACCAAACATTTTCATCTCTTTACTTTCATTACCTGAAAATATTAGTAAGGGTGAATATCTCCCGCCCCACAAAATCTCTGGTTTAATATAAGCAAAGTACTTACATGTATATGCCGTACTAGGAATATTATTTAACATGGATTAAATTAGCAATAACACTCAAATCATCCAAATTGCCATCACAAAGGAGCACAAGGACAAACAATCAATCATGTTCACCACTTTAGATCATGCATCTTTTTACTAATATGCACGTCATAATACATGTATTATACCATGTCAATCAATATGTCACAACACGTGTCCTAATCACACCCGTCGATATATTACAGCACATATATCATAACAACGTCAACCGAAATGTTACAATGCATATATTATAATTGTACAATTTCTATACCACTTCATACACATCACACTTTCACATTTATTTCAATTTCATATTCAATTTCCTTGGGATCCCTTGAGAACTTTACAGTTTAAATAGTCGTCGGTTAGCTGCAGCAACACAGATACACGTGTATCGACTTAGACCCTTCTAGCAAAGGTGTAGTCAAGGGTTTCGTTAGGAAATGAGTGTGTAGCCTGTGAATGCTTTTACTTTCAGCAAATCATTGTTCACGTATTTATACTTAGCATTCACCACCCTCATTTCTCTAAGATTTCCCAAATGTCTCTGGACTCTATACCCTCAGTGTATCTCTGTAGCTATCTAAACTCACCACTAACATTTCTCATTCTTTTCCACACCTTTTTATAGGGCAACGTGTCATAATACGTGAGTCTTGACTAAATAACTTGGTGTATTACAATACATATATTATGATTATACCCTTTGAGTTGTACCACAATACCTGTATTGCAATCACATCCATTCATCTGTTCTGACTCCTGTATTATAATCACTTTTCCTAGCATTTTATTTAATTCATTCACATGTGCGCTCACTGCACTTAGCCACCCTCACTGTGGCACTGTGATTACATCACACATCACACAGAAAACCTTTTCTTTATTTAAAAAGAGACAAACACTCGTATCGATAACATGGTTTCACTCATTTGGCATACCTCAATTATCAAATAGCATAAATATATTATACTGCACAAATTATCATCAATCAATCTCAACATGCCTCAATCATCAACGACATTCATCCCAACTTAACATACACATTTTCTCAGTGATAATAATAAGGTCGTCTATCTTAAGGTTTGACATCATCCAACTACCCGCAAACAACTTTTGCTGACTAAAATCATAGTATTCCTTCAAAAAATAGTTTTATTTACAGTCTTTATTACAAATTACCTTTAGATAGTTATCAAAAGGATTTTCCATTTTAAGCTTCCCAAGAGAGATTAAGGTTTGGGATTAACTCCCCCTTACCTTAGAATGAAGACCCTTCACGAAATCCACGATAGAATACCTCCCCACACGGATTTTCATTCCTCCAAGCGTCCCAAACTCAATTTCAACCTTCAATCTAGCTTCCAAACGGCTTTAAAGGCAATTTAATCGGTAAGAACGGGTTGGGAGTAGAGAGAATCAAAAGGATTTCAAAGGGAGGGATGAGAAATGAATTTTCTGAACCCTAAACCCTCCAAATACCCCTATGATCGCGACATGCTCGCTACAGCAACACACTCTCGTTGCAGTGAAGTATCTCTCGCTGCAACGACGACTGTTCTCGCTACAGCAAAAATCTCAGAGAAAACTGCACCATGGTTTCTATAGAATCTCGCTACAAAATGCATCCCTCACTATCACTCTCTCACTACGATGAAAAGGCGACAGTCTCCCACCTTCCTCCCAGCCAATTTTCCAATTCAACCAAACTAGCCACATAATTCAACATACATGCATTCATATGAATATATATATATATATATATCCTTACAAAATTTGGGGCGTTACACTTAGTCACTCAACCATAGAACATAAATAATTATGAAGTAATTAATTACTCCTTGTAGAATTTAAAAGAAAAAAATATCATACTTAAAGACACTTTGTTTGATTGGTTATGAGTTATTTAGTTTGATTATTTTCTTGTAAAATTGTTTATGAAATGTTACTCACCCTTTTGATAGTAATGACTTATTTTTATAAACTCATGAGAACAAAATGAACAACAACAGATAGTTATGCATTGCATAGTGTTCAATTTTGATACTGAGATTATAATGTAGTGAACTAGACCATTATTTTTCATTATAAATATGATATATATTATAAGGGAGATTAATAGTCCTCATGTGATCTCCACTTATTTTGGTGGTCTGTTGTGTGTAGAAATTTGTTTTATTTTAAATGTTGCTCTACATTATTTTGGCTTGAATTGGGAATTATAAAATGAGATGAAGGAAGACCTAAGGTTGGATGGAGCACCTTATGATGTAAATCCTTTTCTTCTTTTTCACTTTTGATTGTATATGTAATACCCTCTTTTTATTCTATTTATTATTTTGCAAATTGTTTAATATTGGATAGTGTTGGAATATGTTTTGAATTGAATGAATGAGTGTTTATTAGAGTTCTGGAGCAGGGAGTCTCGCTTAGCCAAGATAAATCTCGCTCAAGCGAGACTGAACGCCTAGAACCATATGATTTCAGGACAATTTCTCTCAGGCAAGATGGTTGTTGCTTAAGCAAGACAGGATAGACTTGGCCCAACTGTCCTTTTGCCCAAATGAGAATTGATTTAACTCAAGCGAGTAGAGATCTTGCTCAGGCGAGCTGAGTTGCTCAAGCGAGGACTCACAGGAAAAATGACCAACTCTTTGGACGTTTTCTTGCTTAGGCGAGAATGACCCTCGCTCAAGCGAGAATATCAGAAAATGCTTAGAAAGACTGCTGTCTAGTTTTCTCGCTCAGGTGAGATAGGACTTGCTCAAGCGAGAGTGACCTCGCTCAAGTGAGAGTCGCTCGCTTAAGCGAGAGCGCACGAGATTGGAAGGGTATTTAAGGGATTTTCAGCATGAAAATTTCATTACTTTCTATTTCTACGTTCTCTCTTAATTCTCTGTGAATCCTCACTTCCTTTTCTCAGAAAAACCTTCTTTGAACATTAATCTTTCCTCGAATTTGAATTTGGACATAAAATCTAAACGACTCCAAGTAAGTTTATCTGGGTTTAACTCTAATTTCCCCGTTTGTTTCTCTTGTTTTTCATTCTCAAAGGGTATCTCGTGTTATTCAGGAAAACTTCTATCGTTGAGTAAGAACCTTCATCAATCTCTCTCTAAATACTTATTTTGAGGTAAGAAGAGCTCTATTTTATTAAAGTGTATATTTTGTGTTTGTGGGAGCATTATTACATAATTATTATATGAAAATATATGTTTAAATAGTAGTATTTGTGAGAAAAAGCTGATGATATGCATGGTTGATTGTTTGGCTTGAGTGATTATGTTGTGGTTACATGAAATATATAATGAGTACTCAGTGTGGGGTGTTATGAAAAATATGATATTTGATTGATGATGTATTAGAAAGTTGGACATGATAAAATGTTATTCGAGAATGTTTAGTGGTTTTGGCATGACAATATACTCTAGAAATATATGGTGTTGAAAACTTAGTCTGGAATTTCTTTATTAAGCTGGATAAGAGAAGTGGTATGAAAAGAAATATGATATGAGTATAAAGTGCTGGATGGATCTAATGTAAATAGTTACAGAGATACACTGGGTATAAAGTCTGGAGACGATGGGAAATCTGGGGAAACGTAGGGTAGTGAGTGACATTCGCGTATATGTACACATTCTTTTGGAGAGCGAATGCATCATGTGACCTCACACTCGTTTCCTGACTAGAGTTCTGACTATACCTTTACTAAGAGGCTTGTTATTGTATACGTTATATCTGTACGCATGGGCTAACCGACCACTATTTCTTAGTTGAGTAATGTAACACCTTAATTTTAATTTCAAAATAATAAATTTCACAAAAATAGGAATAATAAAAACTTTGCATTCAAACGATTTCCCAATGTTTAGTTTAGCAAAATATCCCGAAATATAAGGATAAGTTACAATCTAAGTCAAATAATTTCTATAAGACTTAATTAATACATCTCAGTTTCAAAACAAAATAAATATTCTAAGTCCTATAGTAGTGTCATCCATCCCTTTACTGAGCTCGGTGCTGATCGTCTTGATCACCTGAAAAATAAATGTAAGGGTAAGTATTCTACACTACTTAACACACACAAACAAATATAGAGTCTCACTTCACACATTTCACATATTTTCTAAAACAATTCAAATCAAGCAGTCGCAGCCACGATTAACCTTCCATTTCAACTTACACACCGGTGCACTCACTACACCATCATACAGTCAATAAAAAACAACCACGTGTGCACACTGCACGCTAACCACAGTCACTGTAGCACTGTGATCATAGTCTCACACCATGGATGGTCGCTGGTTATCCTCGCCTCACGGATACCATGTGGGCAGTCACAAGTTGCTCTACAAAGGTAGTGGTCAGAGGTCTAGTCAAGAGGAGAGTGTGTGGCCTGGGGTGCACCCACGCTCACTGTTAGTGTCACCACCACTCTCTCTTTCCCAAGGTATTTCTATCGTTCCCATCTTCTACACCTCTAGTGTATTGCTAAACCATTTATAGCATTATTATAACGGCATTTAACATGCCCCATTCACACATATTTCAGCCACATACAGTATTCATTCACATTACACGGCACTTAGACCCACATTCGTTCACAACACATAGCACAAGTGCCCATATTTATTTGCGTTACTTCGATGAACAACATTTCCAACACACACACACACACACACACACACCAATTTCAACATAATCTACATCCATCAACGATAGGTAAGCACACTCATTCACGTTTCACATCAATTCCTCATCCAAATCTACTCATAACAGGCTCCAACATCATTAAAATCATACCCAACATGCATTATCTATCAAAACACGCCAATTCACATATCCTATGTCAGTCACATTACCAAAATATAGCAAGTAAACGAATTTCTAAACAAAATGAGATAGGGTAGAGTCCCTCCTTACCTCGGATTAAAGACCTACACACGAATCAACAATGAAAAGGATTTTCCACATGAATTTCGTCCCTAAAACACATGGAAAACTCCATGAGAACTCAAAGAGAACACATAAAATAGAGAAGAGGGACAAAAACCAAAACCCTAACCATTAAAACTCACCTTCAAACGTTCTCAACACGAATCCAACCTTATCTAACTCACAAACGACTTTGGAGGCAATTTAATCGGTGAAATAGGGTTTTAGGTCAAGAGAATTGAGGAGATTTTGAAGAGAGTAATGAGAAATAAATTTTTCAAATCCTAACCCCTTCAAATACCTCTCAGGCGCAACACTCTCGCTGCAGCGACGCCCTTTGTCACTACAGCAAAAATTTCAGCAGAAACTGCACTCTGGTTTCTGCAGAATCTCGCTATAGTCAGGCTGCACCCCAAATTGTCGCTTTGTCCTACAGCGAGGGACCTCTCGCTACAGCAAGAAGGCGATAGTTTCATGCCTTCCTCCCAAGACCTTCTTGCTACAACAAGAACACCCCAATATTACACCCTTAACCTGTTTCTCAGTCTAATCAATCCAATCCAATTGTATACGAATACATTTATACATATTAACATCATCATCATGCATTCAAGTATAAATTCCAACATCTATTTACATTTATACATACATACATACATATATATAGATATATAGCAATAATCAATAATACAAAATTCAGGGCGTTACAAGTAAAACCTTAAGAATTGCTAGAAGCATCGTATTTCTATAATTATAGTGAACTGGGAGTGTGTATTTAAAAGAGAGAAAATTAAGAATTCGTGATAAATTCATGTATTATGCCTATGTGATAATTATTGTTATGTTGATTGGTGATTGAAATTATTAAGTTTTATCGATTTTCATGACTATGATTATGCTATAATGTTGCTTTTTGAATTAAAGTTATATTGAATGATAAGATAGATGCTCGTCTTTACTAGACTTTTTAGGGAACCAGATGACAGCACCCTAAGAAAGAATTACATTGATAGATGGTTATGCATAGTGTAAATTAAATTATGTATTTAATGAGTATAAAACATTTTATTATTTTAAATTTGCTGTAGTTTATGATGATGTACCTTAGCTACATGTATACTTTAGAAATGGATATGGATTATAGTGTTCCTTTATATGTTCCTGTAAACAATAGGATCCACTATACTCTCTCTCTCTCTCTATATATATATATATATAGAGGAAACATGAAAATGCTCTTAATTTGCTTTCGAACTTCTGTTTTTGATAATATCCTTATAATATCCATATACTTATCATAATTGTTGGGAGAGACCCGAAGACATGGACACCCTCAGAATAGCCTATGCTGTTAGCAGGGAGTATCTAGCTCTGAAGTTTTGATAGAGATAGCAGCAGCACTTGCAGCCCCTAAACCCTAAACCATGTTGGTTATTCTTAAAGACTACTCCAAAGGGCTATAATGGTTGGTATATAACCGCTTGTCTTTTCTTAATTGTTGTCACATTTAATTTGGCACTATATACCAGCTTTTGTAGACTTCTTTTTTCACTATGGAATTAGGTTTTTGACTTTGCAGATAGATGCTATTAGAAATTGATACAAATTTCTAGAATAGTCTAGAAAAAATACTAAGAACAATCTAGGAAAAACTAATTGTATCTTCTAGTATGTAGATGCTTCTAGAGAAAGTTCTAGAATATTGTAAATCTTCAAGTTTCTAGATAGCTCTAGTATATTGAACCAAATGGTGGATGATGTCTATAAATAGGCATGCTACCTCATTGTAAATGCAATGAAGAAGAAGTAATCAAGACAACAATTCTCCATCTCTTGAGTCTTTTACTAAAACTTCTTCAACTACTATTTTCAACTATTCCTACTAACACATTTCAACTATCTTACTCATCTCACCTACACTAAAAACTATCAGTGGCATCAGAGCTACGTTCGGTCATCTACTGGGCGTAGAAATATTACCATACTATTTCAAAATTAAAATAAACTACTTCCAAGAATTTCCTAACCCATGGCTAGCACTACTCAACCATCATCTCTTCCCGTCCCCATTTTCAATGGCGAAAATTATGATTTTTGGAGCACAAAAATGAAAACATATTTCACTTTCCAAGATTTGTGGGATGTTGTGGAAGAAGGATTCACTACTCCCTCAGACATATCATCCCTTACTGCAGCTCAAAGAAAAGAATTGAAGGAAAATAAACAAAAGGATTCAAAGGCCTTGTTTACTCTACAACAAGCTGTGACTGATGCAATTTTTCCAAGAATAATGGGTGCTACAACAGCCAAAGAAGCATGGAGTACGCTGCAGGAGGAGTTTGAAGGAAGCGAAAAGGTACGCGCTATAAAACTCCAAACTCTACGACGAGAGTTTGAATTATTAAAAATGAAAGAGTTTGAGACCGTCAAGGATTACTATTCCAAAATAAAAGAAATGGTTAATCAAATGAGAGCTTACGGAGAAAATATTCTTGACAAAAAAGTTGTTGAGAAATTACTGATTACAGTTCCCCGTAAGTATGATCCAATTGTCACCACTATTGAGCAAACAAAGGACCTATCTACTCTATCAGTGACAGAGTTGGTAGGGTCCCTTGAAGCTTATGAGCAAAGGTTGAAAAGGCATGATGAGGACTCAATAGAAAATGTCTTTCAATCAAAGCTCAAATTACGGTCTCAGAATAAAGGGAATGAAGCAAGAAAGAATAATGGAGAAACTTCTAGAAACAAACAGAATTCTAGAAATTTCTCTAGAAACAATCAAGATAAATACTCTCCATGTGGTATTTGTAAGGGGACAAATCATGCTGAAGAAGAATGTCGGTATCGTGGAAAACCACAATGTCGACACTGCAAGAAATTTGGACATGTGGAAAAGTATTGTCGCAACAAAAACAAGTATCAAGCAAATTTCGCTGAAGAGGATGATCGAGAACCACATCTTTTCTATGCTACCCAAGATCCCAGTACTGAAACGAGTGGAAATTGGTACTTGGATAGTGGTTGCAGCAATCACATGGCCAAAGATATAAACATCTTCAAGGATATCGATGAATCCATCAAAGTGAAAGTTCGAATGGGGAATGGTACTATCGCTGAGTCAAAAGGCAAAGGCACTGTTATGGTGGAGACAAAGAAAGGTACGAAACTTATTACTGATGTCTTACTAGTCCCCAACCTCAAGGAAAATCTCTTGAGTATTGGCCAAATGATGGAGAAAGGTTATTCTCTTCACTTCAAAGGGGACACATGTAAGATATATGACAACAAAAAGCAAGAGATTGGCCAAGTAAAGATGGAGAAAAGAAATCGAAGTTTTCCAATAAGCTTTCAACAAGGCGCTAATATTGCCATGAAAGCAGAAGTTGATACTTCACGACTTTGGCATCGAAGATTTGGCCACTTCAATACTCATGCCTTAAAACTACTACATCAAAAGAATATGATGAAGGATCTTCCATATCTTGAAGAAAATAATGAAGCTTGTGAAGGATGTCTCCTTGGCAAGCAACATCGATTGCCATTTTCTACTGGAAAAGCTTGGAGAGCAAAAGACTTATTGGAGCTTATTCATACAGATATTTGCGGACCAATGCGGACACCATCACTACATGATAACAGGTATTTTATCCTTTTTATCGATGATTTTTCTAGAATGACTTGGGTCTACTTCATCAAAGCAAAGTCAGAAGTCTTTGGAATTTTCAAGAAGTTTAAGGCCCTTGTCGAGAAGCAAAGTGGTAAACAGATAAAAGTATTAAGAAGTGATCGTGGCAAAGAGTATACATCTCAAGAGTTTGATAAATTCTGTGAGGATGAAGGCATTGAACGACAACTTACTGTCGCATATACTCCACAACAAAATGGAGTAACTGAGAGAAAAAATCGCACGGTAATGGAGATGGCTAGATCCATGCTGAAGGAGAAAGAATTGCCAAATACTTTCTGGGCTGAAGCAGTTTATACTGCTGTCTACATACTTAACAGATGCCCAACTAAGGCTGTCCAAGATAAAACTCCAATTGAAGCTTGGAGTGGGCAAAAACCATCAGCAAAACATCTAAGGATTTTCGGATCAATTTGCTACATACACATTCCAGAAGAGAAGAGACACAAACTAGAAGACAAAACCGTACGAGGTATCTTCTTGGGATATAGCACACAGTCAAAAGGATATCGAGTCTACAACTTGCAAACCAAGAAGCTCACCATTAGTCGAGATGTTGAAGTTGATGAAAATGCTGCTTGGAATTGGAAAGATGAAAAGGTTCAGAAAAATGTTTCTATACCAATGCAGCAACCTCAAGAAATTGAAGAAGTCTCAGGTGAGAATTTTTCACCTCCACAACAACAACATTCCTCACCAGAGTCTACTCCAAGACGAGTTAGATCTTTGGTAGATATATATGAGACCTGTAACCTGGCCATAACTGAACCTGAGAACTTTGAAGCAGCATCAAAACAAGAAGTATGGGTCAAGGCAATGGAAGAAGAGA
Source organism: Abrus precatorius (assembly GCF_003935025.1). Taxonomy (NCBI): domain Eukaryota; kingdom Viridiplantae; phylum Streptophyta; class Magnoliopsida; order Fabales; family Fabaceae; genus Abrus; species Abrus precatorius. The sequence continues at coordinate 15,019,264 of NW_020874292.1, forward strand.
TAAAAATGATTGAGAAAAATAACACATGGGAGCTAGTAGATTGCCCCACAGATAAAGATATCATTGGGGTAAAATGGGTCTATAAGACCAAGCTTAATCCCGATGGCACCATACAAAAGTACAAGGCAAGGCTGGTAGCTAAAGGATACTCACAACAACTTGGAGTTGATTACAATGAGACATTTGCTCCAGTTGCTCGCCTGGATACTATAAGAACTCTGATTGCTCTTGCTGCACAAAAAGGATGGAACATTTATCAACTTGATGTAAAATTTGCCTTTCTCAATGGCATTCTTCAAGAAGAGATTTATGTGGAGCAACCGCAAGGCTTCGTCAGCAAAGGTAATGAAGGCAAAGTACTAAGACTAAAAAAAGCTCTATATGGATTGAAGCAAGCTCCACGAGCATGGTACAGCAAAATTGATCAATACTTTGCAGACCAAGGATTCAGGAGGAGCAAAAGTGAAGCAACTTTATACACCAAGATCCAAGGTCAGTATGATATACTCATTGTCTCCTTGTATGTAGATGATCTTATCTGCACAGGAAACAATGTGGAGATGATAGATAAGTTCAAAGAAGATATGATGAAGACCTTCGAAATGACCGACCTTGGCTTAATGAACTACTTCCTCGGAATAGAGGTAAAACAAAAGAAAGAAGGAATATTTATCTCACAGAAGAAATATGTTGAAGCACTACTCAAGAAATTTAAGATAAATGAATGTAAGACAGTCAGCACTCCATTGGTGACAAATGAGAAATTGAAGAAAAATGATGGTGCACCGGAAGCTGATGCATCACGTTACAGAAGTTTGATTGGAAGCTTACTATATCTCACAGCCACACGACCAGACATAACGTATGCTGTAAGTCTTCTTTCAAGATTCATGCAAAGTCCAAGCCAAATTCATTTTGGAACAGCAAAAAGAATCCTAAGATATCTACAAGGCACAAAAGAGTATGGTATATGGTACCGAACTATAAGCAACTCAAAGCTACTTGGCTACACCGACAGTGACTGGGCAGGATCGATCGACGACATGAAAAGCACATCTGGTTATGCCTTTTCACTAGGATCAGGAACAATCTCATGGGCTTCAAAGAAGCAAGCAACAGTTGCGCAATCAACAGCAGAAGCTGAATATGTAGCAGCTGCTGAGACTACAAGTCAAGCAATATGGTTACGAAGAATACTTGAAGAAATGGGAGAAAAACAAAATGAGCCTACTACAATCTACTGCGACAACAAATCAGCTATAGCAATGACAAAGAATCCAGTGCATCATAGTAGAACAAAACACATAGCAATCAAATATCACTTTATCAGGGAAGCAGAAGGAACTAAAGAAATCAAGCTCGAGTATTGCACAACCGAAGATCAAGTTGCAGACATTTTTACTAAAGCACTACCAAGACCAAAATTTGAACAGCTACGCACGAAGCTTGGAGTTACAGAAATTTGCACCAAGGAGGAGTATTAGAAATTGATACAAATTTCTAGAATAGTCTAGAAAAAATACTAAGAACAATCTAGGAAAAACTAATTGTATCTTCTAGTATGTAGATGCTTCTAGAGAAAGTTCTAGAATATTGTAAATCTTCAAGTTTCTAGATAGCTCTAGTATATTGAACCAAATGGTGGATGATGCCTATAAATAGGCATGCTACCTCATTGTAAATGCAATGAAGAAGAAGTAATCAAGACAACAATTCTCCATCTCTTGAGTCTCTTACTAAAACTTCTTCAACTACTATTTTCAACTATTCCTACTAACACATTTCAACTATCTTACTCATCTCACCTACACTAAAAACTATCAGATGTAGAGGATCATATAATGACAGTCTCGGACCGTGGGTATGCCCATTCTATTGTGATTTTGGTGGCTACCAGGTAGGACTGAAAATGGTGCTAAGATTAAAATGTTTTTTTTTTACAAACATTATATTGTCAAAATTTATATTTCTGATCCTATGATATTAGAAAAATGATTACTTAAAGTATCTTGTTAATAATAAGATGAATTGGTCTGGGGAGCAACATGGTTGTTCAAGGCTACTAAGTAGTAGCTCTCTTATTACTTGGATTACGTTAACGAAAACATTCATAATCTTAAAAACTTTGGTAATTTGGGTGAGACACAAAAGATGCTGGCATCAACGTGTTCGTTTCAAAGGTATATTTAAGCGTAATTTTTTTCTTTTAATATTATTATTTATTTATTTTTGTTCATATTTTGCGCTATTGTAACGTTTATGATCTGGCTGATGATTTATCTTTCCTAATTATAACAAGCAGCTTCTGATTAATAGTAGTTCTAATTCTAAGCCTTTCATACTCAATGCGGACAAGTTTGTTTGTGATGTTCTACCTGAATCACCTTTAGTATCAGTCTCCTATATTCTCCAGGTAAAATAATGACCCATAATCCGAAAGTATATAATTAACATTAAGTACATTCGATCATATGATTATTGAATGGAAAGATGATTTGATGTAAATAATATTGAGAAATTAGATTTGAAATCAATTTGGATTGGTTTTGTATAGATCTAATCTATGCAACCCCTAATGTAAATGAAAGTTTAGCATCTATATTTCCTTAATTGTTCTGGTATATTAAAATCATTAAATTTACGGTTTATCTTATCTTATTTCATCATGTTGGCAAATTTGATAAATAATTTTATTCATGAAAATATTTTAATTTACTCATATTTTTATATATTATCTGTTATAGATAAAATTTATATTATTTATCTCGTTTCTATATAAATAAAGTGTGTAATTTAAGAGTTAAAATTTAGGATGTTATATTGTATATTGCTGACCAAAAAATAGGTTTAACATAAGTACCGTAATAATAGTAGAATAAAGACGATGAGACATTGTTATATATGTTTAAATTTATTAGCTTATTAAATTAAAATAAAGTAAAATAACTATAATAAATAAATACAACGAGATCAAATAAAGGAGTGTCTCAAAAAGAATACTTAATTGAATTCGAATTGGTTAATTTGGATTTGATTAAGATTAATTAGAAGCTATTGCAGATCTATAATTTTAATTAATAGGATCGGAACTTAAATCAATATATCTAAATTTGATTTTGGAATTACTAATTAATTTAGGATTTAATTAATTGACACTTGAAGATTTTCACGTGCTTGATTCAAAATTAACAGAGTTGAATTTGAGTTAAATAATTAGTGATTTGTGATAATCTAAGTTGCACTGCTACTATATTCAATTGAACCCAGTGGATAAACGTGATTGCGACAAACAATATAAATTAATATAAACATATAATTTAAAAGTTGTTACTTTTTAAATAAAATAAAATAATTGATTTAGTTTTGTAATTTCTACTAAGAAAAGATAAAACTAAATTTAGTAATCAAAATATTATAATTATTAATAACTTAATCAATTTATATATGATTATTTTATTTTATTTTACTTACTCTTTCATATATTAAAACTAGTCTGTAACTTGTGCAATGTACTTGTATTTTATTTCAGAATAAATATACATATAATTTAATAATTAAAAATATAAAATTATATATTTTATAAATAATTATAGATACAATAAAAAATTAAATAATACTTTTAAAAAAATTATTTTGATTTAAATTAATACTTTTGTTGTATAGTGTAAAAAAATTAATTAAATATCAATTATTAATATATATTAATAAGTATAAATTTAAGAGAAAAGACTCTTTAGACTAAACTATAAATTTAAAAGTAGAAAATTAAGATAAATTGTATAAATGTAAAATAAGTATTTACAGAAAATATAAAAATTTATATAAACTTATAAGGAAAAGTTAAATAATAACTTTAATCTTCAAAATTTTGAGCAAAATTAATAAAAATATGACAAATTGTAAATGAAGTAACTTTACTTTCTATATAGTTGACTCTTGTTTATTGATAAAAAAATAATTTGCAATGGTATGCTTTAAGATCAATAGAAACAATATGTTATTTAGAAGAATAAAAATTTGATGTAATTTTTTAGGATTTTTTTACAATTTATCAATCTGTCAAATAGTTATGAATATGGTGATATTAGATTTAGGTTGTTATTTAGAACGAAGGTGAAAGTTTTATTTTTTATTTTTAAATGGATAAACTAACCCATATTATGCTTAAAAGATTTGTTATGTAATCTTTATAGTTACAACATTGTATGATTTCTCCACGTCAAAAAAAGAAGGAAAAAGTGTAATACTATGAGAATGTCATTTTTAAAGAGTTTAATTAAAAAAAATTATATTTAAGTGTGTTTATAACACTTAAATTTGATTAATAAAATATCTTAAAACATTCCACGTCATTCAAGTTTAGAATAAAAGAAAGAGGCTAAAAATATATATTGTCTAATGTTCTTTTTTTTTTTTTTCTTACTTCCCTAATGTTCTTTATTTCAAGTTATACTAATTAAAAATATTTTAAATTGGGAAATAATTTTCTTTTTTTTATACTATTATTTTTTTTAGTGTTCCGGGGTGATATCAAATATTTAATTTAAAAGTGTTTGTGTACTAGAGTTATAGGATGATTAAAAGAAAAGTTTATATGTTGTAAACTTTTTATAATATTATTCTTTAGTTGTTATTAGATAATGATGATAATTATTTTCTTTGATTATATATATATATATATATATATATTATTAAATATTTATAAATTTAAAATTAGAGAAGGAAGAGGGGCGTTAAGAGTCTAAGAAATAAAATAATAATTTTATTTTACATGTTTTTCTTTATATAAGTTATATAATTATATATGGTTGAAATTAATGGAAGCATCTCTAAAATAAACACGAAGCCTTATTCTATTAATATGACATGTAATTAGAGTTGGTAGCTTAATGACTTTAAATTGGCCTAATAAAATTGTAAGATTCAAACTTTAAATTATTGGATGTAATTAGGTTTGGTGCAAATTTAACAAGCATAAATCTAAATAGTTGGATTTTTTGGAGCTTAAACATCATTTTGTTAGGCCAAATTAATAGAATGTTACAAGATCTAAAACCCAAAAAATTTGTCCTCTCACAATGAAACTTAATGGTTAAAAAGAAAAAGAATGTATGTGGCTTTTAATATTTTCTTTCTTTGATTTGATGCTCATAATTTAGAACATCTATTATACTCTTTCTTTCATTTAAATAAATAGAAAGTATTTTTCTTCTTCTTATTTATGCATTAAAATAATCTTTATGTTTTACTACATTTCTTTTCTATTTTCTTCACTTATTTTCTAAACCAAACAACAAGTAATGAGTTTACTAGCGAAGCACAAAGCAAACTGAAGTATATGATTAGTGAAAACAATGTAAACAAAACATTTTGAGTGGAGTAGAAGGAGGGAGAGCATAGAACCAACCGTTGAGTGGCACGTGGACATGGAAGCAGCGGAAACCAATCGGTGATCTTGATCATGCATCATCATCATCCACGCAGTGCTTATGAGACCCTCTTCTTCATCTCAACCAAGCGATAAGGATAAACAAGCTTACGGTTATGGAAGCCTCAGCATCCATTTGCAGTTACTGCAGAGGAATACCCTTCTCTTTCTCTTCCGCAACACCAAACTCTGCTACTTTCTCACCTTTGCTCGTCAAATCCATGGCCACTCCCAAGCCCCTCCCCTCAGTCTCTAGAACTGTTGGCTCAAGAAAGGTTAGTGCAATACACTGTTACAAGTAGTATTTATCAAGAATGAAATTTTAATGGTTTTGAATCACACAATTATGTTAAATATTTTTCTATTTTAAGGTTACAAAAAATAATCTAAGAATTGATAATTAATATCAAGTCAAATTCCAAACATTTTGTCTAAAATTCCGAAACTTTAGGCAGGGACCTGTTTGCCAGGAAGAGTAGCACTAGCACTTATCAGCTCTTATAAAATTGTAGGACTTTGGGAATGACGTTGTTTTTGTTGAAATGGTTTGTTATGAAAAGTGGCACCTCCGTTGAGAATTACCTGTTTGGAACCAAAAAATACATAAAGAAAACGTTGTGATGGTTGTTAGCTCTTAAATATTGTAGGACTTGTTCAAGAAAGTTTTCAACATTTGAAGGTACAGCGGGTTAATGGCATTATGGGATAACAAATAACGTAACTTAAAACGTGTTTTTGGGGGTGAACTGGTGTTTTCTTACAATGCAGAATTCAACTGTGTTCCCACTGGGGGAACAAGGCCCTAGGAGCAGTCCTGGGATAACTGCACCTCCCATCAAGCTTTTGACAAGAATGGAGCAGCTGAAACTATTGAGCAAAGCAGAGAAAGCTGGGTTGCTATCTGCAGCAGAGAAGTTTGGGTTCTCCCTTTCTGCTATAGAGAAACTTGGACTCCTCTCAAAAGCAGAAGACTTGGGTGTGTTATCTGCTGCCACTGATCCAGCAACTCCAGGAACACTCTTAACCCTCAGTTTGGCTTTGCTGCTCTTGGGACCCTTGTTTGTTTACTTGGTTCCTGAGGATAACCTTGGAGAAGTGGGTTTGCAGATTGTTGTTGCCTTCATTTGTGTACTTGCTGGTTCTGCTGGTTTTGCTGCATCAAACTTTGTATCCAATTTGCAGAAATCAAAATAAACTTTATAACTTTCTAATTTCTCTTTAGGCCCCTTAAAGGTTGTAGTATGTTTGCTTTAGCATATTTTGGGGAAACAATGAGATAACTTTTGGCACAAAGAAAAAAAAAAATCCTCATAAATAATCTTTCCAAACTGGTTCTCTTTCCCTCAGCAGCTTGCCATCACCAACAATAATAGGTGCAGCCTGAAAATAATTTTAGCATATCTACAGATATTATTGGTAGATTATGAAATGTAGTGATTGATAAGTCCAAGCTATCTATCATTAAGATACCTCAACAAGTATGAATCATAAATAATTGTTCCTATATGCCGTGGAACAAAATCAAAATTTAACACCAACAGTACATCAGTATTATTTTCATTTAACTGGGCTCGAGTTTTAGAGAAAGTTTCAGGCCATTTGCTTCTGAATTGCAGTTAACGTATGCCCAAGATCTTTTTAATTCAATGGCTAGTAACCTCAAACTGTTATCAGGTGATTTTTGATTAAAGGAAAACAATGAAACCAAGAATTTAACCTTCTTGCCTGTGCCTCAAGCACCCTATGCAGGACTCAATTCCTCACATTCAACCCGAGCTCACTCTAGAATATAGTCTTGTTTGGAAGTGCAGAAAGTAATATTCACTCCTCAGTATTCCTCAGTTGGATTAAAAGTTTAATAAAGTTGACTGCATCATCCTTGGCCGGAGGGATTGAATCATGACCCACTTGGACTTGAATCATTAAAGGTCTCAAGTCACTTAACAGCCTTTTATCAATTAATAATCATTCTCTGTTATAAGTAGAAATATGGAGGATTTAATTATAATATTTTAGAAATTAGGAATAAAAGATAATTATTTTAACAGTTAATTAGTGTATCAAGAGAGTTAGTCATTAACGAAAATATAGTTGTAAGGGATTGGATAGTATAAAAAGACCCCTCCTTAATCATTTGAGGATATTATGAATGATATTCAGTATTGTGTTTCTTTCTTATTTTCTTGTAATTGGAGAGTAAGTCTGAGAGGGATTTTCAATTTCTTCTTTGACAATTGGTATCAAGAGATCTTGGTAACAGTGGTGACCACCAAAGAACTCGAGACTTGCATGAATTCACTGGAGAAAACATTCACAAATTCTCAAGATACAACACAGAAAACATTGTAGTTGTTACAAAAATCTATGGATGGCCTTATCGCATCAATGGCAGCGCTTAATACCGACAAAAATGGGGCGCTAGAGATGGAAGTTCACAGTGCGACACAAGAAGTTTCGTCTTCAGTTCTGGACAGAGCTCAAATTAATTTTCCTTCTTTCGATGGAACTAACTTCCGCCATTGGAGAGCCAACAATTCTTCGATTTGGAAGGGACTCCAGAAGACCACCGTGGCCGTTTATTGTTGCTTTCAATGGACGGAAAAGCGTTTGCATGGTAGAGACATTACGTGCAGACAACGGATTTCAAGAACAAATCTTGGAGTCAAATCCTTCAAGATGTGGGTTATCGCTTTGACGATGGAGCTTTCGACGATCTTGTGACTGAATTAGCACGACTAAAACAAAAAGGGCCCTTGATTGAATATTTGGAGGTGTTTGACAATTTGCTGGCTCGTGTCACTATCTCAAAAGAGATAGCTCTGAGTTTCTTTCTTTCTTAATTGAAACTTGAGTTAGAAAAATCTGCCAGAGTACATAAACCTTCATCACTTTAAGAACCAGTCCGTTTAGCGAGGTTGCAAGATAAATTTTTTCACAAGATGACAAAGAAATTTGCAATCGGAAGATCTGCAAACCCTGAGCTGAGATGTCCCTATTTTCAATAAGTATTTCTCAATGTCATCCCATTTCTTGTGGTGAATAAGGAACAAATTAAAGTGTTTAATAACTACTCAATTTCAAATGTATACACATCAACATGCATATTATATTTATGTCCTCAAACACAATATTTAGAGTACATAATATAATATTACATACCGTCTAGATTACTCTCAACATTATTTAACTATAGAATATTACAAGGAAGGATAACAGTCTAGGATAGTATACTGCACATAATACATAGATAAACTAAATTCCTCCTCTCCTCTTGACTCCTTCCTTATTCATCCAATCTCCCTGGAGGAGGGTCGAGATCAATGCCAAGGTATGCAGCTGCATGGCAGAGAGGAAAAGGGACCTCCACTCTAGCTTCTCCCTGTATAATAGTAGGACTAACATAGGGATTATTAACAGTAGATATAGTTAAGATAATAAAGCCTTGAAATATGATGGTCTGGTTGGAGTCATTGAAACTCCACTCTCTAGTCCCCATACTAAAGGTCATGGTACGCGCAGGAGTAATTGGTGCACCTTCATTCATTCCGCATCCATATACATTTTGGACACATCATAGAAAAAGATAGGGGTGAGTACAAATATTCATAAACAATCGAATAGACAATACTCATGTTTAAACGAACAAAACATCAATTAGACATCAACAATACCAAGCATTACACAATATGTTTGCTTAAATGAACAAAATAACATTCAAGCATTAAGCAATAATCATTTAGTATCTTTTATTTTCGAGTCCTCCATGGAGTAATTAATTTAATTATCTAACATTTTAATTTCAGGTTGAGATTGAGAGTTCTGTGCCTGCAATCCAGTTAGTGTCATAGGTACATTTTCTCCCTTCACCGGAGACAGAACATAAGTGCATAATTCTCACTTTATGATCACTACCAGCAGCCCACACTCAAACCAATCTTGGTATGCTCTAGTGCCTGTCAGGATAGGCTAGCAAAGTTACGACTGCCTACGACACAAGTTAGCTAGATTTGGTCCCGTGTAAGTCTTAGGCACTCTCCTATCTCCTATGATAAATACCAACACTATTTGCTCCTCGCCTGTATCGTGGCGTATTCAACCTCTTTCACAATCATAAACACAAATAATATCATAGCCATTGATTGTCCAATAGGCACATTATAATATTTCTATTTTAAGAGAACAATCAATTACATGGACATGGCTAACAATCAAATTTTTTCAGATTTCATGAACTAACTTGTAAAATTCATAATTAATTCGATACGAGTCCAAACATCATGAAATCACTAAGGTTTTCTTCCTTTAAATGTCTACTGTAATATAAAATTTCAGCCAAAATACAAAAGCTTCCAAATAATTAATCAAGTCTCAGCTTACCTCTAATGTTCTCAGATCATTTCACTAAACAGCTAGCATATTATAAAATTCATAATAAATTCAATTCTCATCTAAAACACACGAGGCCAGTGAGATTATTCCCATTAACATGTCTATGTTCATGTAAAAATACTTCCAAAATAAAAATATTTCCAGACATCAATTCGTGTTTTAATTTCTCAGTACATGTCATAGAATAGCACAATTTAACAACAGCATATTGGAAAAATCATAAATCATTCAATTCATCACCAAAACTCATGAAATTAGTGGCATCCTTTTAATTTGTTTATCTAGTTTCACGGAAAAATATCATTAAAAATTTATAACTTCCAGATTCCAAATTAAGCCCTAAACATTCTCTATTACTCACACTAACACACTTATCAGAATCAGCTAATTAGAAAAGTTATAACTATTTTATTTTAAGTCCAAAATTCATCAAACCAGTGAGAATATTTCTATTATAGTCTCTATTTTTACAAAACAATAACAATAAAATAACGCCACTTATACATTTTAAAACGAAAGGAGATTTCTCAGTAGCATGCACAAAATGTTACCCTCATACAACAGCACCTTGAGAAAATCATAAGTAATTCATTTTAATTCCAAAAATATCAAACTCAGTGAGCATATTTTCCTCATAAATTATAGTTTAAGAGAAAAATATAAATAAAATACAATTACACATGAATTATAAGAAGAAAATGATTTAAAGTATGCAGTTCTCAGAAAACATTTACACATAACCGAATATTCAATAATTCATAACTATTTTATTTCAATTCCAAATCAAGTGAAACCAGTGAGTATACTTCCATTGAGAAGTATATTTTCATAGAAAAATGTCAATAAAATAATGCTCCAAACACACAGTGAGACGAAAATAAGTCAAGATATACTGCTCCAGAATACCATTTTCATGCAACAGAAATTTATAAAAATCATAACTAATTAAATATAAACCCAAATAAAATAAACCCAGCGGGAAAATAATATAAATTTTACTATCTTCATGAATAAAATACTAAAAAAAACTCTTTTAAAGATTTTCTCATATTTTACATTATTTACACTTTAATCCTTATATTTTATATTAATTGAGAAAAGGTCATTGTCTCCAATTTGGTAAGCATCAAATTGTCCATTATGTCTTCCATGTGTTCAAGGTCATTAATTCATGTCCAAATATGGTTCAAATTATTCTCTTGGTCCTACCACACATGTGGACAAGGATCTTACATATCTAAGGTATTTTTGGTCCAAGTCTATAGTATCTTCCTATTTTTTTAGGTTCAATCTTTCAAATTTATTATTTTAAAGCTTGTTCTCATCATTTGTTCATGTAGTCCATAGGTCCAAATATGTCCAAAAGTCCAAGGGTCTTCATCATAGTCACTTTCTATTTTTAATCCATTTCCTTTTAGAAGTTTCTTTCATAATTTTTTTTTTCAAAAATATTTTAGAAATTTATTTTGACTCCAAAATAATTTCAATCAAAAGAAGATCATGAATCCAACTTAGATATCATCATAAGAATAAGTCACAAAATGAAACATGCAAGATTTTCATACAACCAACCACATAACAAGCAAAGTCATCATCAACACTTTGTGGTTCTTAGTAATTTCCATGCATTTATTTATTTCAATCAAAATTTTAATCATGGGTTCATCAAAACACACAACTTCAATCACAACCAAAAGGGTTAAGGCTCCCCTTGACTCAAAACCATTTAAACAAGGTATTCCCCTTGATTATGAAAAGTACCCTCCCCCTTACTTGGTGTTTTTGGATTGATCTTGCCTTGATCTTTGGGTGATCCTTCTCCTCTTCCCTTTTGCTTTATTTCACCTCTTGGAAGTGAGTATCTCCTTCCTTGGCCTCCTACTTCCTCAAGTGCCAAATAGTATACAAAAAGAAAGTTGGGGGCTTTATGGATCTAGTGGGGTATCTTGATGTTTTTGGTGGGGTTAAAGGCTTGATTCAAGATCCTTATGGTGGGGTATTGGGTGATCTAACTTGTGAGGTTCAAGTAAAGTGTTTGAGATGAACTTGGATGTGTATAGAGAAAATAGAGATGAAGAAGAAGTAAAGAGCTCTTTGTTGCATGAAAATTAGAATGAAGGGTCTTTTTCTCCTTTATGCATGGCTTTATATAGAAAATCTCTTCATGTTGGCCCACTCCCATGCATCTCACGGTTCCACCCTCTCTCACACAAGTTTTGATTTTCAATTTTGGTTCCTTTTTGGCTTTTTCTACAAGCTTACTCATGTGCACATTTGTAAATGTCCAAAATTGTCCCTTTCATGATAGTTTTGTAATTCTAGTTAGATTTTAACTTTTTTAGTTCCATTTCAACCATTCCAATTACTTTTTGAAACCTATTTAGTTCAAATCCAATGGCCATGGTCATGGTCCAATTAGATCCATTGGATGAGGATTAGTCCACAAGTTATTCATCATTAGCCTTATCTTCTAGAATACTTATCTTGTTGTTTTGGATTAATTTCATTGGTTCTTATGGAATATGCTAATCCAGCTGGCATTAAACCATAAATGACCTTATCCCTTAATCATGATTAGTCTCACATGGCTCTAAAGGATCACATGGCTCCTTACTACCATTCCTAGCCCACTTTCTTTCATATACACTTAGTTTTTGGGCCTCTTTTTGGGTGATTTTTGGGTAATTTCTATACTTGCTCTTTTGGCTCCAAACTTGCACGTACATAACCTCTACACATGGGCCATCTATCATAAAAATTTCAAAATTTTTCTCTTTCATTTGCTTGTCCAAAATGGGCCTCCATTCTAGGTGTTTCTAGGGGTATTTTGGTCATTTTAGTTAAATTTTTGAATTTTATTTATTTTCCATTTTTGGATCTTCCTACATTTCTTATAATTCATAAAAATATTTTAGATATTCTAAAATGTTAAATAAAATTTTTATTTCCTTTTTATATTACTCAATTATTTACTGATCGAACTTGTTTCGGTAAATTTTACTAAGGAAAAATTCTAGTTCTCAAGTCTTTTTGTACTACTTACTTTTAATTAAATGAGGTTAACATACTACAAAATTATTTATGAAATGAGAAAAATTTGGAGTGTTACAGGAGCCCCCAGTATGATATTCAAAAGCTTGGTCAAACACAACACAGCACTTTCGTAGCACACCTATCACAAGTCTACAACAAAGTCATTCTCAATCTTTTCCAAATTCTTCATCTGCAAGAGAATCAAAGGCAACATCTACACCTATTATTTCTAGAAAAGAAGTAGGGGATAGAATAGCTAAAGGACTATGTCGTTTTTGTGGTGACAAGTGGGATAGGTATCATAAACAAAAATGTAAGGTTTAGGGTAAACTAAGTTCTATTTTTGCAACACAAGGCAATTTTGAGATAGGCTCAAATTCTGACAATAAGAATGAAATGGAAAATGAGCTTGTACAAAATAGTATTAGATTGATTCAAGATGTAAGTGTTTATATCTCTTTTAATGCCTTGCAAGGAGTTACTGGAGGAAATACATTACAATTAAAAGGGTTGATTAAGAAACAAGAGGTTCCTTTTCTAATGGATACAAGTAGCACCTATAATTTTATATGTGAAAAGTGGTAAAGGTGCTTGGGTTGAAGACAACTCATATTAAGAACTTTCTTATAATGGTGGCTTCAGACAAGCAATTAATCATCACAAAAAATTGCACACAGGTATCATAGAAATTTAATGACCACACGTTCATAGCAGATTTCTTGGTTTTGCCAAGCAACAACTTTAGAGTCATTCTTGGCATGCAATGGTTAAAAACCTTGGGTGAAATTTGTCGGAATTGTGCCCAATTGACAATGTCATTCCAACACCAAGGTAAATCAGTGACGATACAAGGAGAACAACAATTGAGTGATATACTAGAGACACAGGGAAAATTAAAAGCTATTCCTGAACAGATAATGCTTTTTGGCAATACAAGGTCCTACTTGCTGGAGCAATTCAACACAGGACAAGCACAATCATTTAGCAACAATAGAACAAGCACAATTGGAGGCTCTACTGCAACAATATCAGCAATTGTTCAAGGAACCTACACAATTGCCTCCAAAAAGGATATATGATCACAAAATACAATTGACCAGTGAGGCCCCAGTTTGTTTGAAACCTTACAAATATCCACATAATCAAAAGGAAGAAATTGAAAAACAAGTAAAGCAACTACTATCCACAGGTTTTATCAGAGAAAGTGCCAACTATTATGCTTTTCCTTTGGTCTTGGTAAAGAAGAAAGATGGCTCTTGGAGATGCTGTACTAATTTTTAAAAATTGAATGCACTTACAGTAAAGAATAAGTTCCCTATACTACTAATTGAGGATTTGTTAGATGAGCTGCAAGGTGCTAGTTACTTTTCCAAGTTGGATTTAAGAAGCAGCTATAATCAAGTGCGAATGGCATAGGCGGACATACACAAGACAACATTCAGAACTCATAGTGGCCACTATGAGTGGGTGGTTCTCCCATTTGGTTTGAGCAATGCTCCAGCTACATTTCAGAATTTGATGAATGACATCTTCAGAGAATATTTAAGGAAATTTATCCTAGTTTTTTTTTTTATGACATTTTAGTTTACACCAAGACATGGGAAGACCACCTCAGGTATTTAAAGATAACTTTGGACATTTTACAGATGCATTGCTTAGCTGTCAATTACAAAACATGCAGTTTTGGACAAAGTAAAGTTGCATACTTAGGACATTTGATCTCAGCAAAAGGTGTGAAACCTAATTGTACAAAAATTGAGGTAGTTTAAAATTGGTCAAGACCTATAAATCAGAAAGAATTGAGGGGTTTTCTAGGACTTTCTGGTTACTACAGGAAATTTATCAATAGTTATGGGAAGATAGCAGCTCCTCTGACAATGCTCCTACAAAAAGATACTACATTCACATGGACAGAAGCAACTGAACTCGCATTTACCTCATTAAAGAAAGCTTTGGTTACAACACCTGTCCATTCTCTACCTGATTTCAGTCAGCCTTTTACAATTGAAACAGATGCCTTAGGCATTGGTATAGGGGCAATCCTCTTACAAAATGGACACTCTATAGCTTATATAAGCAAAGCAATAGGGCCTAAATATCAGTTGTTGTCTGCTTATGAAAAGAATTCTATGCAATCCTATTTGCCATTAAGAAGTGGCAACATTATATAATGGGGCAACACTTCACTATAAAGACTGACCAAAAAGCCTTAAAACTCTTGCTGGAACAACCACCTACCACATTATTGCAGAATTGGGATATGAAAAAAATGATGGGGGTTAGAATTTAGCATTGAATATAAAAAAGAAAGGAAAACACTGTGGCAGATGCACTATCCAGGTATGATCACCAAGGTAGTTTAGTAGCAATTATGTTAGTGACCTCACAATTAGTTAAGGCAGCAAAGGAAGCATGGAAACAAGACACCAAGTTAAAAAAAATAGTCGATACAATTGGATTACATCAGCAACCTCATAAGCACTATACTTTTGAGGAGACATTTTAAGAAGAAAAGGAAAGTGGTAGTGGGGAAAACATATGAAATTCGGAAGAAAATTATGCAGCATTTTCATAGCTTGGTAATTGGCGGACACTCTGGAAATGAGTTGACTTATAGGAGAATAAAAGAACAATTTTACTGGAAAGGGATGTAGAAAGAAGTAAGGCAGTGGGTGTTAGAATGTGAGATTTGTCAGAAGAATAAACCTATGCAACAACTGTCAGCAGGACTGCTCCAAACCATTACCTATTCCAGAAAAAGCATGGACTTCTATATCTATGGATTTTATAATTGGATTGCCTAAATCTAATGGTATGACAGTAATTTTAGTAATCATCGATAGACTAACTAAATATGGTCATTTCATAGCATTAGGACATCCATTTGGTGCAGCTAAAGTAGCACAAGTCTTTATGGATCAGGTAATTAAACTTCATGGGTGGCCTACTTAAATAATTTCTGATAGGGATTTAATTTTCCTGAGTACATTTTGGACTGAGTTGATGAAAACTCATGAAATCAATTGCTTTCCACCCACAGACGGATGGATAAACAAAAGCTCTAAATAAATTAGTTGAAGCTTACCTAAGGTGTGTAACTCCTAACAGGCCTAAGAAATGGTCTCAGTACATATCATTGGTAAAACTATGGTATAATACTAAGTTTCATACTGCTACCAAGATGACCCCATTTGAAGCATTATATGACTACCCATCTTCCACACCTACTGTATTGGCAAATGGAGAATCTCTAGTGGAAGCTGTGGAATATACAATCAGAACAAGAGAGCAGATAACTAAGGCATTGTAGGAAAATCTACATAAAGCACGGGAAAAAATGAAATGGTATGCTGATTTAAAAAGAACAGACAAAGAGTTTCAATGTGGTGACATGGTCTACCTCAAAATTCAACCATATAGACAACACACATTAGCAAATACTCAATTTCATAAACTCGCTGCACAATACTATGGCCCTTTTAAAATTATTGACCGCATTGGTAGGATGACATATAAATTGGAGTTGCCTGACGGAACTAAAATACATGATGTATTTCATGTTTCTCTTCTGAAGAAACATCTGGGGAAGCAGATGGCATCATCACAATTACCTCTTTTTGATGCAGATGGTGAATTACAAATTCGACCTCTAGTAGTGTTGGATAAGAGAATAAAGAAGGGCAATAGAGCAATCACGGAAGTACTGGTGCAATGGTCAAAAACAAATCCAGAAGATGCTATATGGCAGGAGTTGCACACCTTGCAGCAGAAATATCCAGACTTTCCCTGGACAACTTGATCCTCCATGGCCTTGAGGTCAAGGCCATACTTGATGAGGGAGACAATTGTTATAAGTAGAAATATAGAGGATTTAATTGTAATATTTCAAAAATTAGGAATAAAAAATAACTATTTAACAGTTAATTAGTGTATTAAGAGGGTTAGTCATTAATAGAAATATAGTTGTAAGGGATTGGATAGTATAAAAAGACTCCTCCTTATTTATTTGAGGATATTATGAATGAAATTCAGTATTGTTTTCCTTTCTTATTTTCTTGTGATTGGAGAGTGAGTAAGTCTGAGAGGGATTTTCAATTTCTTCTTTTGACATTCTCCCCTCTCTTGTTGTGCAGATGATCACTAACTTCGGCATTGTTATTAAGGTTTTCCACTTTTGTAGAAGTTCCAATCAACAAACTTATCACACCTTTCTCATGTGATTCCTGAAAATTTTGTAGTTTTTATTCTTGTTTTACAATACTCATAGTTAATTTTTTTTTCATTTATTGTCTGCTCCAATAATTATCTGATTTATTTCCTTTCAACTTTGTAAATTGCAAATAAGTCATAAATGGTGAGAGTTAAAGTAGGTGAAAGTTACACAAAGCATACATGATACACTAACGAGGGAAATCTTCGGAAACCAAATTAATTTTTACCAGGCAGCTTGTTAAGCAATATAAAAGCTACTCTAACGAGATATTTTACATCATAAAATTATTAGGCTACAATGACAAGATCATCTGTAATGGCAGTTGACTCACATCATAAATTCATAATCCTTCTTTTCTTGCCAATCCTTGTTGGCATTCATGTCCTTTCTCCAAAGATAGCAATACTTCATAACGTGTCAATTTTGTGACACCAAAAGCATTCAACAATCTTGTCCCTTAATTTGGATTTTCTATTCATTTGTTTGGATTGGCGTCAAATTCACTTTCTACCCATGTGTTTAGATTGACTTCAATTTCACTTGAACATGGATCCATTCTCATGCTAGAAGTTATAGTTATCATGATAAAACGTAATTTAGTTTAATTTTAGTAAATTTTCAAATACATGCTACTTTTACCCCCACCTTTTCCTTTGCCTCTCACTAGGATGAAAACATCCTTATTTAGAATACTATTCAGGTCAAGGTGCATGGTTACCACACGATTCAGCAACAATGCTTCTTGAATCTCATCATCAAATTTGATTCCCATTCTAGAAAATTAATCTAGAAGTCCTTGAAACTGTGTTAAATGATTGGATATGGAGAGAACCCTTCTGGCCCGGTAACTTCCTGTTTCTGTCAATGGAGAGATACGTATAGTACTCTTAGCATTAGCAGTGATCTGTAAAGAGAGTCCATTTTAAAGAGGGTGTAAGCTTTTATATCAATAAAGACATAAAGGGTTGCTAGGTGCGGTCAAGTTTGACTGTGAGCATACTACTTTGAACATGTTGGATCAAACATGAAATTGCATCGATGATTTGAAATTTGATAATACCGTGAACATTTCCAGAATTCAACATTTTTCCAGAGCAACTCGATAAACATGCAGCATTCACATTCTGAAAGCAAGTCTAAACATAAAAACTTAACTCAATGACATTAATTATATATCATCAATGTTCATTGGTGTTTTTATTGGTAACTTGTACAAAAAGTTGAAACAACAACTACGCATTATCCCACTAAATAAGATCGATTACATAGATGGACTGCATAGAATACACTGACATCATTAAATTTAGTTAAAAGCAAAGAGTTAAAACAAAAAACAAATTATTTGTTATTAATAATGAGGCTGATTTCTTGTTACATGATTTTTATGAGTAATGATATATACATATAAAGTTTTACAACTCTATCTTTTTTTTATTACATCACCTATCTTATCCATTACTTTTCTCTCTTTCTTAAATTGTAATTTTCTTTTGTAAAATTATATTACTTTTACAAATGTGTGAAATTAAAATGAAGTATACAATTAGTTTAACAACTGACATAATTTTGATTTAATCATAATTGTCTACTTTCTTTCCATAACAAGTGTATCAAAATTCAAATGGTAACCTCTTCTTTTTCCATTATTGCTTCCATATCTTGTCCTGCTTATTTACTAATTTCATATTGGTCAACACTGTTTTAATTATTGGTTTTTAATTCATCACAACACGCAAATGCTTGTAATGTCAGTTTCTGTCAGTTGTTGAAGAAAATTAAACATCTGGTAAATGTGATTGATTCATTCCTATTCCATGGTTAAGATGATAAAAAACCATAAAAAGAAGGAAAGGAAGAAAAGACGTGGAGCTCATAGTTCAATCATCCATGCTGAAAATCAGCTTTGCTTATTCCTTTTCCAAATGCGTGCCATGTGATTGGACCACATCCATTGTTTGTTCTTTCTGTTCCATTTATTATACAAGATTTCATAATTTTACAAGATATGATTGTTCTTTTGTAGAAATCATGGATAAGATAAAACATCTTTTCCCATATTTTCATTCACTTTTATTTAAGAAAGGAAAATGACTATCTTCACGCTTAAAATGATGAGTACACTAGACGGGTGTGAGAGAGAATATCTCGGATGCCAACTTTTAAAGGTTGGTATGTGTGTGGGACAGGGCATATTCAGTGAAAATAATTTATATATATATATATATATATATATATATATATATTGTTAAATGGATAATATTAAAATATAAATATAATGTTTTAAGTCATCGTGTGACTATAAAATTAATTTTTAATCTTACCATTTATATATAACTATATGATGTAGATTCATAATTATTATTATATAGATAGGTGATACATAAGAGTGAGAGAAAAAGACATTAATCAAATTAAAACAATACATTTGCAGCAAAGCGCTGACTGTTCCATCATCTAGTAAGGGCGTTCTAACACTGAATGCAATAGAAAAGAACTAAAGTATTTTATAGCTTTGAACATTTTAATGCCTATGTTGTGAGTTCCAATGACCATAGCGTGAGAATGATGTAATTTGGTTACAAGCATTTCAAAATTTTGGCAAAATTTTGGTTTCGAGCATTTTAACGCTTACATCAACTACAAATATATTGAATAATAGTTTACGACCATTTCAACACTTATTCCAGCGTCTCATCTAACCATTTTAACACTTATTCCTTCGTCTCAATGCTTAAGCATGCCAAAAAATTTATAAATAGATCTCACAAAACTCGTTTTTATATATATTATTATTTTAATTTTCTACTTTTAAGTTTAGAATTTTTTTAGTTTTCTTTTAATTCTTCTTATGATT
Source organism: Abrus precatorius (assembly GCF_003935025.1). Taxonomy (NCBI): domain Eukaryota; kingdom Viridiplantae; phylum Streptophyta; class Magnoliopsida; order Fabales; family Fabaceae; genus Abrus; species Abrus precatorius. The sequence continues at coordinate 15,039,181 of NW_020874292.1, forward strand.
CATAGAGTGTTGGAATACTTTCTTATGTCTATCCTATCTTTTATGAAGATTTATATTTCTTTATTAATTTAATAACTTTTTTCTAATGATAAATTAATTTTTACTCTTATCTTGATGAATCATTCTTGTTCCATGTATAGTCTAATCAAGTAAATATATTTTTAATGACAAGTAACTTGTGAGACTTTCTTTCTTAGTAGGTTTAGAAATTGACTTAACATTCGGACAATGCATAAGGCATCTCATACCACTTTATACCTTGTACTTCAAGGATCTAATACGTCTTACTTCACAAGGTCAATGTTAAATTTTTAACTAGTATCGTACCAATTTAGTAAAATTCAACATCAAAGAATTACTCACTCATTGACTTTAATAACCCTATATAACCAATGAAATTCTACACATGTGTAGGAATACCATGATCCAATTGACATAACTGTGTTTCTGAACGTAGCAATTCTGCTGATGGAATCTTGTTATAATTCTCCAATACACCTATGCCCCTAGACACAACATCAAAGATTTGCAAAAGAAAATAAAGAAGGGGGGTGAGACTTTTCAAATGCTCAAAAAGTAGTAGGACTTAAAAGGAAGGAAAGAAATAAACAAGAGAAAGAATAAACTTATATAAAACCTTGATTTTCTCAAAAAACAACTTAGTCAATATAATATAATAAATTCCATTCATCCATTCACAAGCACGCACTTCATACATTTTCAATTCAATGTCAAATTATGATGCATGAGACTTATGCATATGCTAACTTTTGGTTTGCTTTAAAATCATTTATTATGCTTATGTGACTCTTGGATCAATTCCTATCAAGTTGTTAGGAGTTTCACTAGCCAGTCAAATATTGTGCACGTAAGGTGGGGACTCATACCTCCACCGACTAATCTAGCTTAATTAACACGATATGTCTTAGGAGAAGAAGGGATAAAAAAGCACTGCATAGAGACTCAAAGTCAGAGCTCTTTGCCAAGGTCACTCATAGGACTATTAAAGAGACTCAAACTCTAATTATCCCGTAGGTCATCGTAGCGTCCCTTCATACCATTCATCTTGCATCACATCATAATACAATGATTTCCTTTTTCACAAGCTAGAGGTATTCATGTCCATTGTCATATGAATAGTTCATTTCTCTTCAGATTTCAATCTCCATATCGTGTATATAGGTGTTAGCTAAAATCAGGATCAATATTCCATATTCAACTATTTAGATAATCTCAATAAGAGATTAGCATCTACCCATACCAATGCTTTTAAACACATCTGTAACACCTTAAATTTAATTTCAAAATATTGATTTCGCAAAATGGGAATAATAAAATTTCATTTCTAAATAGGTTTTTCCAACCTGCGGTTCAACAAAATATTTCGAATAATAAGTGTTTACAATTTTTGATCAAGTAAACTGCTACAGGACTAATTCGAATACATTAGAATTTCAAAACAAAATCAAAGCCCTATAGCAGTCTCATCCATTCTTTCACTGAGTCTGCTGCTAATTGTCTTGGTCACCTGAAAAATAAATATACGGGTGAGTACTTTACACTATCCAACACACACAAACATAGAGACTCACCTTGGTCACCCTTCACATAGTTTCTAAGACGGATATACAAGTAGAATCAATCACAAGTAGCATTTTTAAACATTTCATTTCAATTCATGACCGATGCACTCACAACATCAATTATTTTACACGCGTGCATTCACCGCATGCAGCCACGCTCACTGTGGCACCGTGATCACAAATTTACACAATAGATGGTCATCGGTTACCCCCGTCTCACGGATACCACGTGGGCAGTCACGAGTCGCTCGGTAAGGTAGTGGTCAGAGTTCTAGTCAAGAGGAGAGTGTGTGGCCTGGGGTGCACCCACGCTCACTGTTGGTGTCACCACCACTCTCTCTTCTGCAAGGTATTTCTACTGTTCCCATTTTCCACACCGCCAGTCTATCGCTGAACCATTCATAGCATCATTTCAACGGCGTTTAACATGCCCATTCACACACATTTCATTCATAGCACATGACACAAGGCCCATAGTCATTCATAACACTCGGCACATATGCCCTCATTCCATTACACGACATTTACAACATAATTCACATTCATCAATGACAGGTACACTCACTCATTCATCCATATTTGGCTCAATCATTCCACTCATCACATTCAACATCAATTCCTCATCAAAATATACTCATAACAGGTTTCAACATTGTCAAAATCATACCTAATCATGCATTATCTATTGAAATACGCCAGTCCACACATCCTATCTCAATCATATTACGAAAACACAGTAATCAAGCGGATCCTCAAGCAAATAAGATAGGGTAGAGTCCCCCCTTACCTCAAATTGATGACGCACATACAAACAATGGTAGAAAATGTTCTCCACACAAGTTTCGCCCCTAGAACAATGGAATACTCCATGAGGACTCAAGGAGAACCCAGAAAACAAAGAAGAGAGACGAAAATCAAAATCCTAACCATTAAAACTCACCTCCAAGCGCCCCCAACATGAATCTAACCTTCAATCTATCTCACAAACAGCTTTGAAGGCAATTTAATCGGTGGAACAGGATTTGGGATTGAGAGGATCGAAGAAATTTTTGAAGGTAGATATGAGAAATGAGGTTCCCCAACCCTAAACCACTTTAAATCCCTTTCTGATAGCGAGACTCTCGCTACAGCGAGACATTCTACCTTCAAAGGGAATTACATTCTGTTTTCTGCAGATTTCGCTACAGCGAGATTGCACCTAGAAATGCGCCCCAAACTATCGCTTTGTCACTATAGTGAGGGACCTCTTGCTGCAGCGAAAAGGCGACAGTTTCACGCCTTCCACCCAGGGCCGAAATTCAAACAAGCACACATACGAGTTACACAAACAATTCCAGGTATAACTCTCTCATTCTACTCTTCGTTTCCCATGTGGCATCTCTCTCATCACTTGAGCTCCATATCACCTTCACCAATGAGATCCCTTTGCCCCTCAGCTGTTTAACATAATGGTCTGCTATCCTCACCGGATACATATCATAAGATAAGTCTTGTCTCACTTGAACCAGGTCAAGATTGATCACATGAGAAGGGTTCGACACATACTGCCTGAGTTGTGACACATGGAACATCGGATATAGATTTGAGAGACTCAGAGGCAACGCTATTCGGATGCAGCAGGACCAATCCTACTCAGCACTTCGAATGGCCTAATGAATTTAGGAGATAGCTTCTGAGATTTTAAAGCTCTCCCAACTCTGGTCACAGGTGAGACCTTCAAAAACACATGGTCACCCACCGGGAATTTCAACAGTTTCCTCCTTTTATCATAGTAGCTCTTTTGTCTATCCTGTGCAACCTTCATCTTCTCTCTGATCATCTTGATCTGTTCATTCTATTTCTGGATCATGTCTGGCGCACACAGAGTCGCCTTTCCAGCTTTATACCAACATAATGGAGTTCTACACCTTCGCCCATACAAGGCCTCAAATGTCGCTATCCCAATGCTGGCGTGATAGCTGTTATTGTAAGTGAACTCCATTAGCGGCAGGCACTCTTCCCAAGTTCCTTGTTGCTCGAGCACACAAGTTCTTAACAAGTCCTCCAAGGATTGGATAGTTCTCTCAGTCTGGTCGTCAGTTTATGGATGATATGCCAAACTAAGCTTAAACTTAGTGCCCAATGCCCTCTGCAAGCTCTCCCAAAACCTCAAGGTAAACCTCGGGTCTCTATTAGACGCCACACTGGTTGGCATTCCATGCAACTGACTATCTCCCTCACATACAAGTCTATAAGTCTCTCCAATTTATACTTCATGTTAATCGGGAGGAAGTGTTCAGCCTTAGTCAATTGGTCTACAATCACGCAAATGGCATCATGGTTGTTCTAAGTCCTTGGCAAACCGGAAACAAAGTCCATGGAAATGTTGTCCCACTTCCACTCAGGAATCTCCAACGGTTGCAGCAACCCTGGTGGACGCTGGTGCTCTACCTTTGCCTTCTGGCAAGTTAAGCATCTAGCCACATATTCAGCTACATCTATTTTCATTCCATTCCACCAAAAGCTCTTCCAGAGATTCTAATACATTTTGGTTGCACCGGGGTAAAAACTCATTCTGCTCTTATGTGCTTCCTCAAGTATCATTTACTTCAACTCATCCTCTTGGGGAATGGACACTCGGTTCTGGAACTTAATCACCCGTTCTCATCACAGTGGAACTCCAAATTCTTTCCCTCATTCCTCTGTTTCATCATATCTTGTCGAAAAACATCTCCCTGCTGAGCATCTTAGACATACACCAAAAAGTTGTTATGAATTGTTGTCGCCCCAAGGTACAAACTCCTCGGCCTTACCTCCATGGCCCGGTTCATGTCCTGAAACTCCTCAATCAACTCCATCTCCTTTACCATCATTGTTACCACGTGTAATGACTTCTTGCTCAATGCATCGGCCACCACATTCGCCTTACCAGGATGGTAAGACAATGTGAAGTCATAATCCTTGAGGAATTCCATCCATCTCCTCTGCCGCATGTTCAGCTCCCTCTGATCAAACAGATACTTCAAACTCTTGTGGTCACTGAACACCTCAAACCTCACTTTATACAGGTAAGTGCCTCCATACCTTAAGAGCAAAAACCACCGCGGCTAACTCCAAGTCATGAGTTGGATAGTTGACTTCATGCGGGAGTAACTGTCTTGAGACATAGGCAACCACTCGCTCGTCTTGTATCAAAACACACCCAAGTCCTTGCCCGGACGCATCACAATACACATCAAACTTCCGCTCTGGGTCGGGCAGAACTAACACGGGCGCTGACGTCAACCTTATTTTTAGTTCTAAGAAACTAACTTCACACCCCTTGGTCCACTTAAACTCCCTGCCCTTGCGGGTTAGTTTCGTTAAGGGCAAAACTATCTTAGAAAATCCTTCAATGAACTTCCTATAATAGTCTGCTAGTCCCAAAAAACTGCGGACTTTAGTCACATTCTTCGGCCCTAGCCATCCAGCTACTGCCTCCACCTTTGCAGAGTCTACCACGATTCCTTCCTTTGACACTACATGCCCCAGAAACTGAATCTCTGACAGCCAGAATTCACACTTTGAGAATTTCGCATATAGTTGTCTCTCCCTTAGAATTTGCAAAACAATCCTCAAGTGCTCGACATGCTCTTCTTGGGTTTTGGAATATATCAGGATGTCGTCAATGAACACCACCACAAACTTGTCCAAAAACTCGTGGAAGATCCTGTTCATGTAGTCCATGAACATTGCAGGCGCAATTGGTCACTCCAAACGGCATTACCAAGTACTCATAGTGACCATATCGTGTCCTGAACACCGTCTTGGGCATATCCTCGTTCTTCACCCTGATCTGATGGTACCCGACCTCAAGTCAGTCTTAGAAAACACTGCAGCTCTTCTCCACTAGTCCATCAATTTGTCGATTCTCAAAAGCGGATACTTGTTTTTTTATCGTCACTTTGTTCAGTTGCCAGTAATCCATATACATCCTTATGCTCCTATCTTTCTTTTTCACTAAGAGCACTGACGCTCCCCATGGTGACACACTCAGTCTTACAAACCGTTTCTGCAAAAAAAATTAACTTGCTTCTTGACCTCCGCCAACTCTATCTCCCTCTTAGGCAGTAACTCAGAAACATCTTCAGGAAAAACTTCCAAGAAGTCTCTCACCACTAGGATGTACTCTGGCTCCACTACACTTTCAGCTTCCATCGAGAACATGACCATAAAGGCCTTAGCGTTCACTGTGTTCTCCCATGCACCTTGGCTTAACAACCTCAGAACTTCCGTCATCGACGTACCAAAGATCAATGTCTTATCTCTGCAATCCAGCAGCACATGGTTGGTAGCAAGCTAATCTATTCCTAAAATTATATCCAGATGAGAAAGAGGCAAACAGATTAAGTTCACCTAAAACTCCTTACCATGGACCATTATTGAACTTCCCAAGCACACCCACGATGTCACAACCACCTTACCTGTAGAGGTAGTCACCACAACATTACATGGTAATAAGATAGAGCTCTCCTTACCTTAGAAAACTAGTTTGATGGTGAGAAAGCAAGAGAAAGATAGCTCACGAACCAAGGTAGTTCTACACCTTATATAGAAGAGTATTCTTTGAGTACAAAGGAAACAAAGAAGATAGAAGTGAAAATGAGAAGTTCGAGCTCTAAGATACTCACCGACGATTTTGTAGGAAAGAAGTTGGAGCTCAGATTCAGTGAAGTTTCTAAGTTTCTATGGCTTTTATCTATGATATAGGAAGAGAGAGTTTAGAAAAATGAGAGGGACGTGAGTTGTAGAAATGAGATGAATTTCTATGCTGAAAATCTCTTAAATACCTCTCAGCCCCGCGCTTTCTTGCTTGAGCGACAAACAACTTACTTGAGCAACAGCATCTCGCTTGAGCGACGAATCCCTCGCCTGAGCGAGATATGCAAACAATGGTTTTTCCAACGTTTTTATGATATGCTTGCTTGAACGAGAATGAGCTTTATCTTGCTTGAGCGAGATGGCGACCAGAGAGGGCGATATTTCTCCTGTGAGTCTTCACTTGAACGATACAGCTCGCCTGGGCGAGATCTTCATTTCGCCTGAGCAAGGTGACGGTTGAACTAATTCTATCATTTCTCGCTTGAGCGAGATTGCTCTGAAATTGGATATTTTTGGGGGCTCAGCCTCGCTTGAGCAAAATTTCTCTCGCTTGAGCAAGGTTCTCTGCACTAACCTCTTCTAAAACTCTTCTCAATTTACTCCGAACACATCCTAATGCTATTTAATATCAAACAAAACATAATTTCCTAAATAATGAAAAGAGGGTGTTACATTATGCATATACAAACAACTAAATTTCAAATTCACAATGACATTAATCATCACTGTAACATCCTTAAATTTTTACTTTCAAATTAAACAATATATATAATATAGAAATATGATAAATAAGATAAATTTCATTTATAACTGGTAATATAAAAAAATATGAAGAAATTAAAACTTGTCCATGAAGAAATCCATTCACAAAATTTACCAATATGATAAAATAAGATAAGATAAACTCCAATTTAATAATTATAGTATATCAAACAATTAAAGAAATAAAGGTACTGAATTTTTACTTACATTTAATCAGTGTAATAATTTACAAATTGTTAATCAAAAGCTGTAGGATTACATAGCCAAAATAAATTAAGTCCTAAGCGCAGTCATAATCCATATCTAAAATATTGAGGACTCAATACTAGTTGTCACCATATCACCCCTCTATCTTTGCTAGCTCCTCATAATCTAGATCCTCGTCCTCTTTGAGGTAGAGATCGCTAGAGTCAGTTGCAACTTCAATGTCTGTGATCTGATTAAAAGTCACTTGGGTCAGTCTTCCAAGAGAATCATAATCAAGATAAGAGCACAGATAGCTCACAATAGCTGGAGTCCTAATTGTTCCTTTATAGATATGACTACTAAGGGTATGGTGCATTCTATTATTTACAGGAAAATCTAAAGGAACACTATTATACAGGTCCATTTCTAAGGTATACATATGACTAGGTACATTATCATAAACTACATCAAACTTAAAATAACAAAACCTCTGATATTCGTTAAATATGTAGTTTGTTCTACAATTAGCATAATTATCTATTAGTCTAATTTGCCTTTAAGGTGTTGTCATTCTTGTTTCCTGAAATGTTTAGTAAGGATGAGCATCTACCTTATTATTAAATACAACATACTTACAATCATGGAAGAAAAAGGAATACAATCATATTAATCACCAAAACAATATATATAAAAAATTCTCATACAATCAGATATACTTTCCATCACAACCCCTAACATTTCTCTTTTTCAAATATGCACTCCAGTGCACTGAGATAACAGATATACGATGTCTCTAGCAGTTCTTGAGCTCTTATACAACTAGGTAAATAGTTGCCACTTAGCTTATATACACAGATACAACGTATATAATAATGCACCCCTTAGCAAAGGTACAATCAGAAGTCTAGTCAGGCCATGTGACACATTCGCTCTTAGAAAGAGTGTGTACAGATACGTGAATGTCACTCACCACCCTATGTTTTTCCCAAATTTTTCATCTTCTCCAGACTTTACACCCCTAATGTATCTATGTAACTATTCACACTAGATTCATTCAATACTTTATACTCATCCCATACTTCTTTCATTCATTCAACAACAAGATCGTGCTTAGTAAAGAACTTCCAGACTAAGTCCATATCACTCATAACGTCACCATACAATTTAAATCATCAAATCATTCAAATCAGTATCATTAATCTTTTATCATTAACATATAGTATAAATATTCCAGATCAACAGGCATTGTATCTCATTCAAATTTCTTCAAAAAACATCATTAAAGGTTACTTATTATATATTATTAACCTTTCATCACAATTAAACATTATCCAACTAAAATATTATACTTTCTCATGATATGTCCAAACTAAGTCCTCATTACATATTTCATAGAAATATAATACAAACATTTCAATCAACTGGTATACCTCATCAATATTCATAATAATCAAAGAACATTCAACCATTCACATTCAAAAATACTTAATATCACTCTCTAGAGCACACACAACATATATATATATATATATATACACACACACACACACACACATAAATACTATGTTGTAATGATGAAATAAAGCCCTCCTGTAAGATCAGTGTATTCATCATTCCATTTGAATTGTGCTGTGTATGCTTAAAGTGTATGAATTATTCATATATTGGAATGTGAATGTAAAAGTTGTATGAATGCAAGGTAATGAGCAATATATATTTTGAATGCTGTATTGTGATGTTGTTGAGTGTGATGGGCAGAATGGGTTAGAAATTAGTTGTTATGTGTGTTGTACATGAGATAAGCTAGGGGGTATGATCGAGAACTAATAAAATCTCATCTGAGAGATTGAGAGTTCTGAGTGCAGGGTGTTTCGCTCAAGCAAGAAGTTGTTGTGCAAAATTAGGCATTCTGAAGTGTTCTCGCTCAAGCAAGATCAATCTCACTCAAGAGAGAGCAGATAGGATCACCCCAACTATCCCCTCGCCCAGGCAAGAATGCTGCTCACCCAGGCAAGAGGCAGCTCTCATAAGCGAGGTGTTCCTTGCTGAAGCGAGAATAGCAGAAATCTGAGAGGTTCCAATGTCTGGTTTTCTTGCCCAGGCGAAGGTGACCTCGTCCAGGCGAGAGCAAATCTCGCTTAAGCTAGAGCACTCAGACTAGAGGGGTATTTAAGGGGGGCTTAGCGCCCAGAGATTTCTTTTTCTTACCAGACAACTTTCCTTTCTCGTTTTTTCTCTATTCTCTCACTATTTTACCTTAGAGAAACCTACTTAAAGTCAAATTCCTTCCCGATCAAAGTGAGATCATCTATCTCAGCAAGATCTAAGTGAGTTTTTAGAGCTCTATTTTTTGTCTTTACTTTGTTTCTTCTCTCTATTTCTCAAGAGACTTATACTGTGTTGTTCTGAGTAGATCTGAGTCGTTCAAGCTGTATTTCATACCTAGATGGTTGATCTATCCCTTCGGGACTCACTAGGAGTTTGATCTGAGGAAAACTCATTCCAGGTAAGGGGAGCTTACCTGATTTAATCTAGTTCATTTAGTAGACATCGAAATGTTTATATAAATCATTTTATTCTAACTGAGAATAGTGAGTTGTATAAGTTGGCTAAAGCCCAGAGCCTGTGTAGTTAAGTAGATTTCTCTATTGTTTAATGATTGTTCAGAAAGCTATAATGAAATATAACATGCTAGAATGTTGTAATATATGAGCCGAAAGTGTAATTATATGCTGGAATATTTAATTAATATTTTAAGCTGCTTAGTTTTATTGTGTACTATGTACTAAAATGCTTGGTTTTGCTGTGAAAAAATATATATAGCTGAGTTGTTGAAGCTGAGTGAAATTGTATATCTTGTTGTAATGCTGAAGTTGAAAATAAAAATTTGTTGTGCTGTAAAATGTTGATCTCGTTGTGCTGTATCATAATAATTTTAGAGCTGATTAGGATGTTGAGCTGTGCTATGTCTGGATCCAGATACTGGGATAGAACATTCCCAGACCGAAAAACAGTTCCTCTGGATTACTAGGCTGTAAACCCAGATGGAAACTGAATCACTGCATTTGCATTAGATGGGCTGGGAATGGGCTGAACATGCTGCATTATTTGATTTAATGTTGTGTAAGCTATGTGTTGATTGTTATGAACGATATAAGTTGTTTAAATAATTGTATCTATATTCATTCATATGTCATTATTAAGATTGTTGATTTTATATGCTCACCATTGCATTTTTGTATTGTGTTGGTATGTATGCGGCAATGATCGTATGGTGGTACCTGAGCAAAATTGACAGGTAATACATCTACTTCTCAAGTTGGACGATCTGGCTGAGAGACGTTAGAGTTGGCATATGGGGAGATCGTAGTGTTGATTATGTTGTTAGTCTACATTTTGGTATTAGTTCTAGACTATTGGGTTACAAATCCTCCAAGGAATGTAAGTTATGTATTGAACACTTATATTTGACTTCCTCGCTGAATTAGCTGATGTAAATGTATAAATTTATGTAAACTTTTGATATTGTATAAAAATGCCCTTGAGGCTTGTTATTTTGTTAAATTGGATGTTGAAGTTTAGTTGTTAAAAAATTTATACTCTTTTACATATATATATATATATATATATATATATATATATATATTATCTTATAAATGAATTAGGAAGGGTAATGCAGAATGTCATTGATTCTTTATAAAAGGGGGTTGTGACACCTCCTTACCTCAAGATGAAGATTTTGAGAGACTGATGAAGATTATTGCTCAACAACAAAAGTTTTCCTAGATATCATGAGATACCCTTGAAAAATAGAAAACGAAGAGAAACGAATAGAGAATCTAAAATCAAACTTAAAGAAACTTACTTGGAGTCGCTTAAATTAGACGTCCAAGTTCGAATTTGAGCAATGATCAGAGTTTGAAGAAGTTTTATTTGAGTAAAGGAAGTGGAAGTTTAGAGAGAATGAAGAGGGGAATGTAGAAATGAAGTGTAATGAAATTTTCATGTTGAAACCCTTTAAATACCCCTTAAATTTTGTGCGTTCTAACTTGAGTGAGGTGACTCTCTCTGGGCGAGAAAACCAGACAGTGGTCTCCCCAAGCATTTTCTGATATTCTCGCTTGAGCGGGGTCATTCTCGCCTGAGCGAGAAGGCATCTAAAGAGTTGGCCATTTTTCCTATGAGTCCTCGCCTGAGTGACTCATCTCGCCTGAGCGAGATCTCTGCTCACTTGAGTGAGATCACTTCTCACCTGGGTGAGAGGACAGTTGGGACAAGTCTATCCAGTCTTGCCTAAGAAAAACTTATCTTGCTTGAGCGAGACTCATCTCGATTGTGTGAGACTGCCCTGAAATCATGTGGTTTTGGGGCGCTTAGTCTCGCTTGAGTGAGACCTATCTCTTTTGAGCGAGATCTCCTGCACCAGAACTCTATTAGACACTTATCAATTCAATTCAAAAAAGATTCTAACATTACCCAATATTAAAACAATTATTAAACAATAAATAAATAAATAATGATGTTACAATCACCAATAGGGGTGGGTATGCTCATAAGCGTGCTACGTGAAGTTTGCCTAAGTCTTTTTATGGCAGTTCATTCAATCTTCTGATGAGACACTTTGATGTACATAAGGACTTTTAGATTTTTTTTTCTAAATCCACGAGTATACTACGTGTCTAATATTCTATGAAACAGAACCTAAGTCATTTTGTTCTTGTTCCATATCATATTTAATCAAACTTTCTAAGCATCAAATGCTTGATTGTCAAGACTTCATTTTCTATTTTCTTTTTCATCCATTATTGAAGTATTTAAACTTATCTAATTTCTTTCTTATTATCAATTGCTTTTTGTACTAAAATTGTAGATTAGAGTAATTAAACTTAGCATGAGTTATAATCATGAGAGTTGGTGGTTCATTAGATTGCCTAACCAACAGTCTAATCAAGAGGTCATATCCTTTTCGAATTTATCAAGAATTAAGTGCTAGGTATTTCTATCCAACATAGTTTGGTTTGATAGTAATAGAATATACATGTCAATTTATAGCTTAGTTGATTCAACTTGTTTTGGTGTATTTAGTTCAATGTTGTAAAACAATTTCACACACATATGTTCTCCACAACAACACAAGCATAGATATCAATCTTATTTTCAAATACATGTCTATAAACTGAAGAGAGTGAGGAATTCTCAAGAGCTTTCACCTATACATAACATTCATAGTTTTACCAAATATATCCCTATCCATTCCCTCAACTCCTAACCTGATTAATATGAAGGTTCCCCCTCCTCCATTATCCAATCTTGTTGATTTGTACTTGCATTTCTCTTAATGGGGATGACAATCATATCTGTCAAATAGTTCTTGCAGTTAGTCTTGTATCTCAAGCGCTTAGAATTTGAATAAAGCATGTGAAGTATAGACATGTTCCAAATTAAGCATAACTGAGTGATATAAAGTCCAAATTAAGGTCAAGATAGCTCTTTGAAAAGCTAACACGACAAGAAATAGTGTTATTTAGCTATCATGCAATTAGGAAACTCAGAGTTTTCTACAGAACAAGGGTAAGGCTATTGTGCTGCAACAGAGTCCAAAATTGAAGCAATTATATGATTGAAGTGTAAGTTGTTGATTCGGTATCCAAAATGAGTCAAACTAGTTTTTTTAAAAGATAAGTCATCAAGGATTCTAAAAATGTGCCTACACATTAATTTCCATGCTTAGAATATTTACAGTACTCAATTATGCAGATATGGTCTAATTAGGATTCGAAGAGAGAAATACTTACTGAGTTCAGTCTTCTAAAGGTGCAATCGGAGGTCAAAACAAGCTTATGATATCTTGTTAAAAAGATAATATTACCTAAAATATAGAAACATGATTAGGAAAGATTTTCCATACATATTTTCCTAGAAATTGAGAGAAAGTTGTTGTTGCATGTAATTTCAGAAAAATGCTTTCTGCAAAATTTTGCATTGGGCAGCTTGTGAATTTTGGACCAAAAGTAGAGGAAATGATCTCTAAATTGAATTTCACAAACAGGATTTGAATGCTAACATCCTAAAGATTACGAAGACGTGCTTAAAATAATTTTCCATGCTTGCAGGGGGTACAGAATAAGAATTTTACAGAGAGGTGTTTTTGCTATAAGAGATTGCTTGATAGATTTGAGATGGTTAGTTCATACATGTTGTTGAATGATCAAATGGACTCCAAATTGTGCACAAGATAGCTTGGTGGAAAGATTATGTCATAAGAAATATAGATATGTGATTGAAGTCAATAAAATTATATGCAAGTGGTTCAAAAAGAGACTTTTAGTGCTATTAGCAGAGAAAAATGTATTTTTGAGATAGTTTCATTAAAAATTGTATATCTCATTGATTTGTGATCCAAATCACCTTCAACAAATATTTTTTGGAAATTAAAACATTTAGGTTTCTAAAAATATGCTCATTCAAAGTTTTGGAAGTGTAGATTGATCCTTTAACTCACATTTATTCAAATTGTGACTATGGATTTTTGAAATGAGGTCTCCTCTTATCCCGAGTTTTTGACTTGGCGAATGAGATCCAAAATGGCTTAAGATACCTTGTTAGAAAGCTAAGCTTAGATAGAATACATGGGTGGAATTAGAAAAGTCATCCCACATGCAGATTTGTCCAGAATTTGAGAGAAAATTGTTGTTATAACTAATTTTTTTCAAAAATTAGTTCAATAGAATTTTAACTTGGGTAGTTTTTGAGCTTTGGGTCAAAAGTGGGGAAATTAATGTTCAAATATAATTTTGTAAAAGAAGGTTAGGAAGATAACATACTAAAGGTTATGGAAATATGTTTAAAATAATTTTTTATGCATGTATATGGTGCATAATCATAGTTTTACAGAGTTATAACTGTGTCACAAAATGCATGACAACTTCAAGTGGCTTATTTTGTGCGTGCAATTGAATGATCAAATGAGCTTCAAATTGTGCAGATGATAGCTTAATAGAAAGATCTCATTATAAGGATTTTAGAAGTGCACATGCATGTTGATAAAGTTGGATGAAAAGATATTTAAAAACATATTCTTTTCATTATTTTCAAAATCTGATATAGCATGGTAAAAATTGTTTTTCTCAATGATCCTTGGTCCAAATCTTTCTTTGAAAGTGGCCATCAACAGCTGATAAAGTGTTCCTTATGAAGGAATAAGGTTAAGTTAGAAAGAAGGAGGTTTAGCAGGAAAAACATGCAGAACAGATTACATGCATGGTGAAAAACGCAAACTTTTTCAATAATTTTTTTTAACTTTACACGTCTCACCATGTTGCACATATCTTGATGAATCGAGGTACGATTGACAAGCCCCAAAGTGTGTTGGAAAGCTTGGACCATGATCAATCCAAAAATGCACCTGAGTGTAGTAAACTTAATCATTTAGGTAGTCAAAAGTGGCACAACAAAGAGTATATGTGCAGAAAGATTCAATTTTTTGCAAACTTACAGTTCAGAGAGTAACTTGGTGATTCGAGATCTGATTAGAGATTTGGAAAGTGCGTTGGAAAGCTCTTTCTATGAAAATTAGGGAAATAAGCCTGCATGTCAATTTTGATCATGATTTGTGTTTGAAAACTTCAAGAATAACCATTATTTTTTATGAAAATTGAGAAGTTTTTAAGAATGAAAGGAGGGATTGAGCTACTCTACCTTGCATGCAGTGGTTGAAAGGTGCAGGGACAGTACCCACCCCTCAAAACTATGTCAAAACCTACCTTTAAGCTTAGAAAAACCTCCTCCATTATAGGTTCTTGAGTCGGTTTTGGTGAGAAGGATAAGTGTTTGTTCTTAGTCCAAGCCTTGGCACCGAGAGGAAAAGTGAATCTTTGTGGTTTGGAGGTGTGTGTCAGTTGGACTTAAATGGCAAAGATCTCATGTACAAGGGCAGGATGATAAGAGGATAGAGAGTGGGAGGGAGACTAAGAGAATGGTGTAACATTCTTTCTATAATTAAATATTTTCCTATAATATTTTGAATAAAACTTAATGAAATTCGTAACAAATTTGGATAGTTTTAGAAAGTTGTACAAATGTATAAATATAGACTAATAAAAATTAGCAAATTTTTAAAAACTTCATCTGCATAAAATCTCATTCATGATAAAAAATAAAATACATTGATAAAATGAAAGATAAAATTTCACATATTATATATATATATACACACACACACTTACATATTTCGAGTTCATGATACGAATAAACTATTTTTAGTAAAATAAATTTTTAAGTAAAACTGAATATACATTAAAATTCTAACAATTAACTATTAAATATTACACATAAATCTTGAATCATTATTTACAATAGGATTTATCAAAATATTATAAGTTCTGAATGGAAACTCAATTAATATGATTACATTCCTCAAAATAACTAATCCTAATAGAATAGTTCCCTTTCTTACAATCCACAACGAGTATGATCCTACAATGGATCAATCTTTTCTATCTCTTTATTTTTATTACCTAAAAATTTTAGTTAGGATGAGTATCCTTTGCTCCAGTAAACTCTCATTTAATTTAAAACAATAAAAAATAATGTAGAAAATTAATATTTAATACAACATGTATCAAAGTAGAAACAATTCATTTATACCATTTCAAATAGAAATCATCTATGCACGTTAATTCACACTTAATCAAACACCATCATTCAATCCATAAATTTGTGTCACCTTATCCATTTTAAAGTTGCCACCAAATAAGAGTACTCTAGATACTCACAGGCCCCTAAATTGCTGTCAACATACTTTTCCTAGTTATGATGGACTTATGCTATAACATCCTTATCTAAAAATCCATACGATGTATAAATTATTCTTAATCATTTAAAACCGAACATCAATTTACTTAATTTAATGGAAATAATTATATCAAATCAATGAAATTTTTCTATAAGGTATAGTACCTTGTACAATTAATTCGATATAAATCAATATAAATGGTATGACAGTAATTTCAAAATGTTGAACTAAAAACATAATCAAACAATTCAAGTTAAGAAATTTAAACATGCATTTCATAGATTAAGTATATTAATTTACACACCATTAGTCAAAATATATGGGACTTAAATAATAATTACATCATCAAAATATTTACAACACACAAACATATACAAATGCCACAACAATTTTTCCCTAAACCAACTACTGTAGACCGGTCCTACTCATCTCCAGCACCCCAACTCTCTATCTCAGCTAAGTCCTCTGAATCCAGATCCTTGTCTGATCCCAAGTAGCGATCACCTGAATCAGCTCTAACCTCTGTGCCAGTTACACGTTCAAAGGTCCATCTGGACAGTCTTCCAAGATAGTCATGGTCGTGATAGGTAAATAGGTACGTGAGGGCAGCTGGACTCCTAATAGTACCTCTACACATATATACACATAGGGTCTTGTGTATTCTACTTGTAGGAAAATCAAAAGAAATGCTATAAAAGTACTCCAATTCTAACATAACAAAAATTCTAGGCTCATTCTCCACAAGGACAACAAATTTAAAATAACACAGTCTTTGATATTCATTAAATACATAATGAGCCTATTATATACTGATCTATCTAATAGTCTAATTCTCCCCTGAGGCTCCATCATCCCGGTTTGCTGAAAATTTTAGTAAAGATGAACATCTATTCTGTCCTTTACAAACATTTAGCATACAATCAAAATTTTAACATAAATACAACACATTCAATTTAATAAATTCATATTCACAAACACATTCACATCACACATAACATTCAATTAATTTATTATTCATTTTCTTTCTCTTATTTCAAAACGCACTCCCAGTGCACTGTGATCACAAATATCGATGCCTCCAGTACTTCTCGAGGTCTTACTTAACTAGGTAAATAGTCGCCGGTTAGCCGATACACACAGATACATGTATAATAATCGGGTGATAAATCCATATTTTACAAGTATTTTACCCTAGTTTTTAATACATTTGATATAGAAAACATGATGGAGAAAGGTGAAAAACTCATAAAAATAATAGAATGTTCAAATTCTTTTCTAAATAGCTAGTTGTTTAGATTTTGTGAATTTTCTATGTAAAAATTAATGATTTGATCATATTTTGTAGGAAATTCTAAGCTAAGTTCATAAGGCTGGAAGATCAAGAGAAAGATAGAAGAAAAGTAGCAAATTTGGAGACAAGGAACAAGAATTGATGAAGCCAATGTTGGGCGTAATCACTATTTTAAAGAAAAGTGATCATTCCAGAGCCTAATTTCAAGGATTGATTTGTGCGTTATCACTTTTATAAAGAAAAGTAACCACGCCTATGATGAACTGACCCTGTGTTATCTCTATTTCTCCAAAGCTAGGTGAGAAGAATAATTTGTGCGTGATCACTATTTTGTGCAAAAGTGATCATGCGCATGATCCATAAGCAAAACAGGTTGCGCGTTAACACTTTTGCAAGAAATAGTGAGTGTTCCAAAGAGCTTCTCAGCAAAACTAGTTACGCGTGGCTCCTATTATGAACAAAAGTGAATAAGCGTATGACCAAAAGGAAAAACAAGCTCTACGTTGCTACTTTTATGAAAAGTAGTGATTGTTCCAGTCATAAAGGTTACAAGAAAGGCATCTGCGTGGTTACTTTAGTGACAAATAGTGATTACGCCAGAAAGGCGAGAAATTCTATAAATATGAGTTAGCTCAGATCTTTTGTATCTTTTGTTCATTTTTCATTTTCATTTCATTTTCTTGTCTTGAGAGAGTCTAAGAGAGAGATTAGGGACGGAAACCAAGCTTCACATCTTAAGGAATCAGATTGAAGATGATTCTTTGCTCATCTCCTTCTTCTCTTTCTTTCTCTTTTCATTTTGTAATGGCTGTCTAAACTCTTTGTATTTGATTGATTCTGGATCTGAACTTGTATTTGATTGGATTGAGTAGTTGATTCTATTAATCAAGTATTTATTGAATGGAAATTTGATTTACTAATCACATAGAAGCTTTTATCAATGGAAGTTGAAATTGTTTCTCATATTTGAATCAATTACCAAGATTATTGATTTCTTAGGGATAACTCATCTTAATCTTGTAATCTTTTGGTTTCTAATGCTTAATGTAACATTTAATTGAACCAGATCTAAGGAATTAGGATGATTGAATTGAATATTAAAGTCATTGAGTTAAGGAATTAACCTTTGATTAATACATCGCGAAACTAATTGTCATTCAATCCAAATGCTGGAAAGTTCAGAACTTGATTGAATTAACACTGAAGGTTTGGTGAAATAAATCTCTAACTATGTTTCATACATCTGTTTTGATACACAAATTCGTATCTTTGTTCTGTTACATTTTCTGAATTTTGTACTGGTTTATTTGCTTTTAAACATTACAAATTCCAAATGAATTGCATTAGGCTCAACTAACTGTTGAATTGTGAAGTGATACTTGAGAAAACTATTCCCTGAGGACGATATTTAGGACTCAAACATAATTTCAAGATTTTATAACTTGCTACAACAATACTAGTACACTTACTATTCAATTTTTCTTTTAGTGCAACTGTTAAGAAAGTAACATCCGGCCCCTTAGCAAAGGCATAGTCAAGAGTCTAGTCAGGAAACGAGTGTGAGGTCATGTGACACATTCACTCTTAGAAAGAGTGTGTACACATACGTGAATATCGCTCACCACCCTACGTTTCCCCTAGATTTTCATCGTCTCCAGACTCTATACCCCAGTGTATCTCGTAACTATTCACACTAGATTCCATATATATATATATCCAACTCTTAGGTCATTCTCAGAGTTATTCTCTTTCTCATTCATAAGATCGTGCTTAGTAAATTACAACTCCAAACTAATTCCATTCCACTCATATCCTCGTGAATATAGGTACAATTTCAAACTTAATCATTTTATCTCATTCATACATACTCCATACAATCACGTAATAATCATTCAACAAATTCAATCATCGTCCATATTAAGTACTCATCATATAATACATATACATATATCTCAAGCACTTAATCCAAACAAAAGATATTATTCATGTTTTCATCCATTATTCATACAAAAGATATCTTAACCACATATTCTCATAAAATATTCATGTAATCGTGCTCTATGAGCACAAAAGAAATATTGTAATATAACGATAAAATAGAGCTCTCCTTACCTCGAAATAGAGCTCATAAAAAGATATTGAAAAGGATCGAGAGTCAACTATAGATGTTCTCCTGAATATCAAGAGATATCCATAAGAAACAAAAACAGGAAAATGATCGGAGAAAATCAAGTTTAATCCTAAGAAACTTACTTGGAGTCGCTTAACTTCAACGTCCAAGCTTGGATTCGAAGAGTGATCGGAGTTTCTGAGGCTTTAATCTAAGTAGAAGGAAGAGAGAGTTCAGAGAAACTTGAGAAAGAGACGTGAGTGTAGAGTAAATGAAATTTTCATGCTAGAAATCTCTTAAATATCCCTCAGCCCTGCGCATTCTCACTTGAGCGAGATACAACTCACTTGAGCTACAACAACTAGCTTAAGCAACAGGCATCTAGCCTGAGCGAGATATGCAGACAGTGGTCTCGCCCACTATTTTCTGATATGCTCGCTTGAGTAAGATCGACCTCGCCTGACCGAGATGGTGTCTAGAGTGCATGCTATTTTTCTTATGGGTCCTTGCCTGAGCGACCCATCTCGTTTGGACGAAAACCCAGCTCGCCTGAGCGAGATCACTCTTGCTTGGGCGAGGTGATAGTTGGGCAACATTTATCTTATCTCACTTGAGCGAGAATCATCTCGCTTGAGCGAGATAACTCTACAACTTTGTATTCCTACACGCTCAATCTCGCCTGGGCAAGATCTATCTTGCCTGAGAAAGATCTCTTACACCAAAACTCCTCTAAAAATGCTCCAAACTTACATCTAATTGCATTCTAATACTACTTAATATTAAAGAAAACATAAATTACTAAAAAGTGAAAAAAGGATGTTACATACACTAGCATGGATAGTTGTCGTCAACCATCACACATGAATACAACATGTGCTTTATTAAGCATTCATAGCAAACGTATAGTCATGAGTTTAGGTCAGGAAATAAGCATGAGGCCTATGAATGCTTTCACTACCAATTGTGTACACTAAGCTATTAACATTCATCACCTTCATTTCCTCCAAATTTCCCAAATTGCCTCTGGATTTTATACCGAATGTATCTCTTAATTATCCATACAGAAACTCAACAGTGGCACATACCCACACAAAGATCATACTGTAATGTCTTAAATTTTAATTCTTAAATTACAACATTTATTTATATAAAATTAGGACAAATAATATAAATTTTGTATATAACAGTTAGTATGAAAATAATCTACAAATAAATTAAAACCTTTTCACAAATAAGGCCATTTCCAAAATTTTATTGTCAATATGATATGAGAAAGAAAATAAATTGTAACTTAATAATCAAAACATGCCAAAATAATTAAGGAAATATAGATGCTAAAGTTTCATTTACATATAACGAGTGTAATAATTTACAAACTATTAATCAAAAGGTGCAGGACTTAGACTAATCATCACATAATCAAAATAACCAAGTCCTAGAGCAGCCATAGTCCATATCCAAAATATTAAGGACCTGGTACTAGTCATCACCATGCCATCCCTTAATCTCTGATAGATCCTCAGAATCTAGATCCTCATCATCTCCATGATAGAGATCGCTACAATAAGTTGCGACCTCAATGCCTGTGGCTCGCTCAAAAGTCACTTAGGCTGACTTTCCGAAATGATCATAAGCAAAATAAGTGCACAAGTAACTCATAGCAACGAGAATTCTAACCGTTCCTTTATAAATATAAATATAAATATATATATATATATATATATACAAAGAGTATGATGGATCCTATTATTTGAAAGAAATTCTAAAGGAATAGTATAGTATAGATCCATCTCCAAAGTGTATATGTGGCTAGGTACATTATTACAATTTAAAGCAAACTTAAAATAATAAGACCGTTGATACTCGTTAAATACATAGTCTAATCTACACTATACACAACTATCTATCAATCTAATTCTCTCTTCGGGTGCCATCATTCTGGTTCCTTGAAAAGTTTAATAAGGACGAACATCTATTTTACCATTTCATAAACCAACATCATAGAAATTTTAACTTGGATTAGAGTTTTTAATTATTTTTAACTTTTGATTCTAATTATTTATTCTATAAATCAAACCCCCTCTAAAAATTTTATAATCGTATAACGTTATCATCGTTGGGAGATGACTCAGATTGCACCTCTTACTACATAATTTTATACAATTCAATTTTTATTAATTTATCCGAGAGCGACACTTGCGATAAAATTTTGGCGCCATTGCCAGGGATGATGATGTTATTTGATTATATCATTCTGTGTTAATTTGATTGCATTGCATATTCTGTGTTGCGTTTTACATCTAATTAGGATTATGCATAATTAGCATTTTTCATCGAATTAAGATTCTGCATAATTAGCATTTTCATTTAGCATATTGTGTCTATGCATTCTGTTTTAGTAGCCTTTGAATAGCATAATAGGTCATCATCTATCCTTGCTTAGTATTACATCATTCAATTCTCTACATTCTGTGTTGTGTTTCTGCATTTTTGCATTCTGCATTCGTCGAAAAAGCACACGGCCATGTATATGATCACTACCCAAAAATTCCAAAAAAAAAAAAAAAATCTCACATAGAGATGTACATGGTCAAGTACACAGCCATGTACATGACCATGTAGATCTCTGCCTAACAATTTTTGAAAACTACACAGGCGTGTATTTGAACGTGTAGATCTCTGTCCAAACTTAAAAGTGGCATAACTTTTTACATACAGCTCTGATTTCTTATTGTAATATATGCATTTCATATAGCTCAA
This sequence comes from Abrus precatorius, assembly GCF_003935025.1. NCBI lineage: Eukaryota > Viridiplantae > Streptophyta > Magnoliopsida > Fabales > Fabaceae > Abrus > Abrus precatorius. The sequence continues at coordinate 15,061,287 of NW_020874292.1, forward strand.
CGAGATCTACGCAATGGCAACAGGCCAGAGGCCGGTTGGTGGTTTTTGAAAAAAAAATATATTTCTTTTCATTCTTATTTAGATATTATGGCTCAGAGAACTTTTTATATGGTTGATTATAGAAGACTAGAGAACAAGCTAGATGATTTAGCTTATTTGATCGAGCAGTTGACATTGTCACAAATGGCTACAATGTTGTGTGAAATTTGTACTTCACCTGAACATCATACTGATTTTTGTCCTACATTGCATGAGCCTGCAGGTTAGATGAATAATTCAAACTTGGGATGGGGTAATTTTACACAGCAACAATATAAACCCCCACAACAAACTGCTGCACCTTCCAAGAATGAGCCTTCCTTGGAAAAGTTGATGAGAGAAATGACAATTAACGATCTGAATTTCCAGCTAAGAACAGAAGCATCTATTCAAAACTTGGAAAATTAGATTGGATAGTTGGCTTCCACTTTGAATCAATTGCAAACTCAAGGTCCTGGTAATCTTTCTGCACAACCAGTTGTTGATCCAGAAAATGTTACTTTGAGTTTAAGAAAGACCATTCAAGACTCGCAAGAGCAGCAACCAACAGATGAAGATCTTAATGCTACTGCTCTAGCAAGTGATTGCAGCCCAGCAAGTGTAGAATTTGCTCCTACTGCTCATGCCACTTCTACCAATGCAGCAGAAAATTTTGAGCAACCTATTCCTCTTCCATTTCATTTGGTTTTACATGATAATTTGTTGAATGATGTAGTTGATTATAATTTGGCTGAGTTTTCTGAATTTTCAAATTGTATTAATTATCCTAACTTAGCCAAGTATCCTAATTCTTTTACTTGTAATGCATGTAATAATTCTGCAAAATGTAGCATCTGTGTTGAGATTGATACATATGTTTATGGTAATTTTGATGCAGCTATTGCAGATTCTAAAAAAGTAAATCATGATGCATCCACGGCAAATCCAGCTCTAATATTTACACTGTCTCCTTCTCTAAAACTGCCTCTTGCATCTGAGTTGAAGCCATTTCCTAAGCAGTTGAAGTATAGATACTACATCACTATATGTCCAAGAGTGCAGCAGCCAACATATAGCAAGAGTACACAATATTCTGCACATAAAAGCAATCAAGAACATGGAAAGAAGCTCATTGAGTTTATCAAATAGTTGGAAGTCTATCCACAGTTATTTCTTCCATGTTCCCAATTAAATGAAGTGCTACAAATTTATGAGAAAAAGGAGGAATATCTAGGGATACAACTGAAACTGCTGCCATCAAAAGTATCTCCTAGAATTAAAGATCATAAGGCGTCAAGCTAGTGACGTTAAAAGAGCGTTGTGTGAGAGGCAACTCACAGTTATTTTATTTTTATTTTTTATTTTTTATTTTTTAGAAGTTTTCAATTTATTTTCTGCATTTAATAATGGTCTTACATTTGAGTTGTGATAATTCATGAAGTTGCTACACATCTTTGATGCATAAACACTTCATGTTGCATGTTACCTTATTATTTGACACGCGTTTCTGCATAATTCTAAAATTTTGCAGTAGGAGAACACAAATTGTGGAGACCATTGAGGACATACCCTTGGAGACCATTGAGGAGGTTCGCTTGCTAGCGGCCACTTATGCTTGAATAGAGAGTTCCACTTTCCCTTTCCTTACTACATTTTACTTATATTTCCATTATACATTACATTGAGGACAATGTAAAGTTGAAGTGTGGAGGGGGAGAGTAATAGGTTTTTATTATTTAGCATTGTTTTTGTTTTGTTTTATTTTTCTTTGTTGAATTGGAAGTTGTTGAGTTAAGGCATTAGTCATTAAGGAGGATAGAGTTCCTACATGATTTCATTTTTGCTTCTTCCTCTTGTTATATGTGAATTGGGTGATTGATTTTGATTTGTATGATTGAGTATGTTAGACTTTACCTTTGTGAGCTTTTGAGCCTCATTTTTGGATGGTTGGAATTCATGCCATTCTTTTCTTTCTTGTGTGCTTTCCCTCTTAGATTTTGTCATTCTAGAACTTGTTTTGATTCTTCTTTAAGGCTACAATTTTCATATGCAATTATGAATATGATAGAGGCATTTCTTTCAAATTTTTACCCACTTGGCCATATAGCTTACCTTGCATTTTGCCCTTTGTTTAGCCCCTTTGAGTCTTATTGATAATTCTTTGGCTTCTAGCACATTATAAACTTTAAGTGAAAACCATGTTATACCTAATCTTAGGGAATAGGGAGTGCATTGGTTTCATTAATGTTATTGCATTTTAAGTGTGGGGGTTGGGAAAGAATGCAAGAAGAAAAAAAAGGGGGGGGGAAGAAAGAAAAAAAAAAAAAGAAAAATAATAAAAAATGATTACAAAGAAAATGGGAAATTTTGATGAAGGGAAACGGAAGTCCAAGGAGAATAAACGTATGTTATGGCTTGATTTGTCTAAGAACCAATGTTATTTCTATTCTCTTTGGTTGTATCTTGTTATATCCTCATATTTCCCTACCCTTACCTTAGCCCCATTACAACTATTATATAAAGTTCTCTTGATTTGTGTTTGCATATGATTGTAAGTAATGAAGAAGTAGAAGATTAACAAGCTTATGGTAATGCATTGTCTTTTGAGGTGACCTGAGTGAAACACTTTGAACCATACACTTGAGAGTTAAGTTGTATACACCATCTTGTGAGATCTTTCATTCTTGATCTATATACTTTGAATGATATTGCTTGGCTTGCATTTTTGAGAGGTTGGGAGTTGGATGTTTGATTGTTGTAGAACTCTTGATGCTTTATTTGATCTTGTGTCCCTAAGTTCAGCACTTCTAAGGATTCATTGGAGAATTTATTTATTTTGATTATTCTATGATTTTTTAGGTTACATGTTTTTATTTGCTTGATTGAGTCTTACATGAGGACATGCAAGAGCTAAGTGTGGGAGAATTTGATCAATTGGATTTTTATAACATTATTTCCTCTAATTCCTAGCTCATTAATCCTCTTTTGTGCCTAATTGGTTGAATTGGATCATTTTATGATGTTTGAATTTTATTTGGGCTTTATTTAATTTTTCCAGTATTTGGCAAATCCTGATACTGTTTTGGTTTCTGGACCATATCTTGAGTTGTAGAACTTCTTTCATTGTGATTCTTGATTTGTAGGAAAGCTAAGAGAAAGGTACACAATTCCTATGAAGAGGTCAGAAACTAATTCTTATGATAAGAAGCTGAAACTGAGCCTGGAAAAAGTTAGAACGCTGACATCCAAGGCTACAATTGTCCTTCAGGCCACGAACCAAAAAGAGGTCGTATTCATAGCCGAAAAAATGGAACAAAGTGCGAACAGAATTTTGAATTTTAAATTTTGAATTTAATTTTTTGGCTCTTCTCTTCTCTTCTCTCTCTCTCTCTCTCTTAGCCCCTCTCACCTTTACGACTTGTTATGTTCCTCCATTAATGGAGGCTTAGATTTCCATCTAATTCAAGGATTAAAAGGGACGTGACACTCTTGAGGATTGGTCTCACATTGGCATAAATTCAATAACAAATTCCGTTTCATCTCTTCCTTATTTTCTACTTTTACTAATTATATTTTTGAATTGAAGTTATTCGTTTGGATTGATGATTATGCATCTGATTGATTACGTATTATTCGATTGATGTATGTAATTCAGTTTTAAGGAACGTGAATTAGATTTTCAGGTTTGAGATCTAAGATTAATGGCATTGGTGAATTAAATTAACACAAATCGGTTAGTTCTAGAGGTTTCTGAACTTTGAGCGAATTGTATGTTAATCGAATGCATAAGGGTTCTCGTGTGAATGCTTAATTTGAATTGAGGTTTCATTCGAATTTAATGTTAATCACTAATTTGTTGTTTGATGCATCTTCTTGGAATCCGGTGATAGAGTGGTCGTAGTTCTTCTAAATTCTTGGATTAGAGTTTTTAATTATTTTTAACTTTCGATTCTAATTAGTTATTCTATAAATCAAACCCCCTCTAAAAATTTTATAATCGTATAACGTTATCATCGTTGGGAGACGACTCGGATTGCACCTCTTACTACATAATTTTTATGCAATTCAATTTTTATTAATTTGTTCGAGAGCGACACTCGCGATCAGTCCTCCCAATCACCCTTCTGATCAAACACAAGCACGCAGTAAATCTTCTAATGTTTGAATGGTTCGTTCTGACTGACCATCAATTTTAAGGGCGATATGCTGAACTCAGTCTCAGCTGGGTACCCAAAGCTTCTTGAAAACTTTGCCAAAATTAAGAAGTGAAGCGAGGGTCCCTATCAGAGATAATGCTAGAAGGCACCCCATGTAACCTAACAATCTCTCCAATATATAACTGAGCAAGTCTCTCCATGGAATAAGTCATATTAACTGGTAGAAAGTGAGCACACTTAGTAAATCGATCAACTATGACCCATACAACATCATGGTTTCTAATAGTCTTTGGCAAATGGGACACAAAATCCATAGTTACACCATCCTATTTCCATTTAGGGATCTTCATGGTCTGTAATTCTCCAGGCAAACAACAATGTTCTGCTTTTTCCTTTTGACAAGTCAAATAGGCCTTGACAAATTTGGCTATTTTAGCTCTCATGCTCGGCCACCAAAATATCTGCTTCACGTCTTGGTACATTTTTGTTACTCTAGGGTGCAGATTTAGACCGCTCTCATGCCCTTCCTTTAAAATTTTCCTCCTCAACTTAGCTCCCCTAGTGATACAAACTCGGTCATGGTATCAAAGAATACCATCAACACCTTGATTAAATCCAATTCTACGATCTGTGCCCAAAAACAATACAATCCAGCATAATCTAGTATCCCACAGCTATTTATCCTTCTCTTACAGGAATTCATTAGTCACTACCAGCTTGCCACAACTGATTTTTCCAAGTACTGTCTCCATGTGTAAGTTCAGATTTCCAAATTGTTCAATCAAAAGAGACTCACTAACTCTTAGTGAGAAAGTTTGAACTGCACTTCTGCTTAGAACATCTGCTACTACATTAGCTTTTCCTGGATGGTATTGAAGTTGAAACTCATAATTTTTAAGAAATTCCATCCAACGCCTCTGCCTCATATTCAATTCTCACTGATCAAACAAATATTTAACACTTTTATGATCACTGTATACATTAAACTGTGCCCCATATAAGTAGTGTCTCTAGATCTTTAGAGCAAACACTATTGTAGCTAATTCCAGGTCGTGCGTGGGGTAATTTTCCTCATGAATTCTCAATTGGCGTGATGCATACGCCACTACTCTCTAGTCTTGGATCAATACACATCACAGCCCTTGATGCAATGCATCACAGTATACATCAAAAGGTCGACTGGTATTAGGAAGAATCAACACTGGAGAGGATGTTAACCTCTGCTTCAGCTCATTAAAGCCTCACTCACATTCCTAAGTCCAAATGAAAGGTTGATCTTGGCGAGTCAGTCGTGTCAAAGGTGAGGCAATCTTTGCAAATCCCTCTATAAATCTTCTATAGAGGCCTGCTAAACCCACAAAACTATGAATTTCTGTGGCTGTTTTGCGCCTTTCCCACTTCAACATCGATTCTACCTTGGAAGGGTCAACTGCAATCCCTTCAGCTGAGATCACATGACCCAGAAATTTCACCTCTTCTAGCCAAAATTCACACTTGGATAATTTAGCATATAATTGCTTCTCTTTTAGGATCTCCAAAATAATTCTTAAATGTTCAGCATGTTCATCGTTTGAACTAGAATAGATAAGGATATCATCAATGAACACCACTACGAATCGGTCCAAAAAAGGTCTAAAGATCCGGTTCATGTAGTCCATAAATATTGTTGGGGCATTAGTGACTCCAAAAGGCATCACCACATACTTATAATGCCCATACCGAGTACGAAAAGTTGTCTTTGGTATGTCCTCCTCCTTCAATGGAATTTGATGATATCCAGACTTTAAATCAATCTTAGAGAATACCTTAGCACCTATCAACTGGTCCATTAGATCATCAATTTGTGGCAGTGGATATTTATTCTTGATAGCTAACTTGTTCAGCCGACGATAATCTACAGAAAGTCTTGAACTTCTATCTTTCTTTCTCACAAGAAGGACCAGTGCTCCCCAAGGCAACACACTTGGCCTAATCATCTTTTTCTGCATCAGATCCTCAATCTGATCTTTCAGTTCCATCAATTCTCTCGGTGCCATCCAATAAGGTGCTATAGATACTGGCTCAGCTCCAGGTACTAAGTCTATGCCAAACTCAATCTCCCTGGGTGGAGGTATCCCAGGAACATCATTAGGAAAGATTTCAGGAAAATCCCGCACCATTGGTATTAACTGAAGTTCCTGCTCCTGCTCTACACTCATAATAGCTAGAAGAACAAAACATGAAGCCCTTTCACCAATAGCTACCTCCACTTGGCTTATAGAAATTGTTTCCGATAAGTCTTATTATTCAGGGAAAATTATACGTCGCTGGGCACAATCGATCAGAACATAATTGGCAGTCAGTCAATCCATGCCTAGGATTACATCCAAGCCCGATATAAGGATACTAATAAGATTAACCCTATACTCATGTCCCTCAACTACTACAGGGCATCCAATACAAACTGTCAAAATCGTTACTGAATTCAACGTGGGTGTTGTCACCACTAAGTCACATCTCAGATCGCTAACAGGAAATTTCAAATCTTTTACGCAAGCATCCACAATAAAGGAGTGCATGGCTCCGAAATCAAAAAGCATGGAAAGAGATGTACCTGCCACCACTCTTGTCCTTTGCACAAGATTTGTAGCTTGAGCAGCTTCTGTCCAGAGGTAGTAAACACACGGGCCTCAGCTCTAGGCCTAGTTACCTGTGGAGCTCTAACTGCTCTGGGTCTCACAGCATGTAAAGCACTAGCAGTGGATGATGCCGCTCTACTGCGAGAAGTAGGGCAATCCTTAGCAAGATGCCTCGGCTGTCGGCATGAAAACAAACCCTGGTGTTAGCCTGCTGGCATTGATTCAAGTAGTGTGGTCCTCCACACCTAAAGCATCTCACTATTGTAGGGGCTGGAGCTCTAAAAGATGGCACACTTGTTCCCCTAGGCTGAAGAGCAGAGGTGATAGTACCCACCGGTCTAGGAGCTAATGACATTGCTCCCTTAGACTAGAAAGGTCAAAACTGTTGCAGACGATATGATCTGCTATAAGGGCCCTTCCTGGCACCCCTATTTCCTCCATAACTACTAGCCTATTTGCTAGACTGAGCTTTCCCTGCCCCACCAGCATCCTCTAAATTGAGGCTCTCAATAATTGTTGCTTGATCCACCAAATCAGCAAATTTCATAATTCTCAACAGGATCAAAGTTTTCTTTATATCTGTCCTCAATCCATCAAAAAATCTCTGGCATCTCCATTCCTCAGAGGTAAGATGTGAATAAAATCTATAAAGTCGTTCAAACTGGATAGCATATTCGTAGACAGATGAGTTCCCTTGCACCAAACTCAGGAACTCCCTTTCCCTCGCAGCACAGACATGAGGTGGAAAGAACTTTTCCAGGAAGCTACTCTTGAATACCTCTCAATTAATAGCCTCACTGCAAGCCTCTAACATAGTACAACCTCCTTGTCACCATATCTCTGCATCTCCTACCAGCATATATTCAGCATAAATAACCTTTTTATCCTCAACACATGCCATGGTAATAAATATTTTCTCAATCCCTCAAATTCAGAGCTCAGTTGCATCTAGTCCGTCAACTCCAGTGAACTGAGGGGGTTCACTCTTCCTAAATTATGATAGCCTCTGATACTCAAGTGGTGGTATTGCTGTGGCAGTAGCTGTTGCTACAGCGGCTGCTTGGCTTGCAACTTGCTGCTATTGGACTACTTCGAGACTCTGCCTCACGGTGGCTACCATAGCCTTCATAGAGTGAGCCATTTAGTTCACGCCAGGTGAAGGAGGATTTGAAGCAGGTCTTCTAGGTGGTCTTGCCATCTTAACACAAACAAAACCAACTTAGAATGTTTACAGCTAACCACATCTCAATTTAACTATTCATCCATTTAGTTAATCTATTTGAACAAACATATTTACAACAAGATATACTCCATCACACATTTCAACTCTACCAACACAGCATCATGTTATCATTTATAATTTAATGCAGACAACAAAACACAACTTATTTGACCATTTCTCAAAGCTCAGCTTAGCGACATCTTACTCAGCCACCTAACCTACCTATAGCTCACCCAAGTCTCATAAGCCAAAAATTCCTTACGTTCATAATGTTAGAGAACAGAGGTGATCAAGCTCGTTCTCCCACATAATCAACTGATTAGAAAACTTTGGCTCATGATTCACAACTAAGACTCCCTGCTCAAAATACACAACTGGAACCTAGTAACCTCACCCGTAGGTTTACCTAGACCATTGCTTTGATACCACTAAAATGTCACGACCTCTTTTTATAAAGAATCAATGACATTCCGCATTTGCCATTCTTAACTACTAATTATATACATGAGTTTAAAAGCATGGTCTTATACCAAAATTTAATTTCGGCATTCACATCAACAAAATAAAGAATCTTTTTGTATATTTCTATGTAACACCAGAATTTACATAAAATTTATATATTTATAACATAGTAATTCATTGAAGATCTCAAAATACAAGAATTTAACTTATAATTACATCTATTGACAAATTAAAAATACACTAGGCCAGACCTAATACTCAAATCTAGACCAATAAAAATAATTAGCTCCATGCTCTTCCAAAAAAATGCTAATTCTAGAATCTCTCAGCCAGACCTTCCAGCTTGAGAAGTGGATGCATCCCCTATACCTTCTGCTCACGTACTATCATACGATCATCGCAAAACACATATATACCAAAACAACAAAATGCAAGGGTGAGCTTATGAAATTGACAACCTTATTAATGAAATATGAATAAATATAGATGAAATTAATTGAACAGCTCATATCAACCAGCACACAATGTTACATAGCTTCAATACAATAATACAGCATGTCCAGCCTATTCCCAACCCATCTAATGCAAATGCAGCAATTTCAGTTTCCATCTGGTTTCACAGCCTAAGTAATCCAAAGAAACTGTTCCGGTTTATAAGCGACCCATCCCAGTATCTGGATCAAGACACAGCACAACTCAATGTCCTACGGAGCTCTAGGATGATAATGATAAATGCGATGTATTACAGTTAAATCAACATATCACAGCACAACAACACTTCATTTTTAGCTTCAGCATTACAGCTACATATATATTTTCACAGCCTCAACAAAACAACAATACATATGTTCACAGCAGAACTCAACATTTCATGTATTTTAATATTCTTAGCGTATACAACACAGCATTACAACACAACATATTCTACCACAGCTATTCAAACAATTGTCATACAACAAAGAAATACACTCAATTATACTTACTTTGGGCTTTTACCCTAAAACTTGTCCATACCACCAATGATTCTCAGCTAACCAAAGTTATTCATCATATGAGCTAAATCAGCTTAGTTAAACAACCAAGAAAACTACTCAGCTATACTGCTCTAAATTTTTGTTCAAGAATATGGCAACTTAATAACTTATTTCTTGGTTACATCAACATCAAATCCATAACTAGCTCCATGTTCACTATAGAGATAAATCTCCTCAGATAAGCTCCCCCTACCTGGAATGAGTTCCAAGATAATGATCCTAGTAAGTTCTGTAGAGAGAGATTGACAGTTTGGATGTGGAATACAGCTTGAACCATTCAAATCTACTCAAAACAACTCAATTTAAGTCCCTTGAGAGAAAGAGAGAAGAAATAACGTAAAAACTAAGAACTGAGCTTCGAGAACTCACCTAGACTTTAATGAGATAGAAGATTTTGCTTTGATCGGGAAGGAATTTAGCTTCGAGAAGGTTTTCCCTAAGAGTAATAGGAGAGAAAATTTGAGAGAGAAAAGTTGTCTAGTGAGAAAATGAAGTTTCTGGGCACTGAGACCCTTTAAATACCCCTCCAGCGCGGGCTCTCGTTCAAGCGAGCTACTTCTCGCTTGAGTGGGCTCTAGTCTCACCTAGGCGATCCAACCCTCGCTTAGGCGAGAAAACCAGATAGTGGAACCTCTCAAATTTCTGATATTCTCGCTTGAGCGAGAAACTCGTCGCTTAGGCAAGCAGTATTCTCACTTGGGTGAGATTGCATCTAGAGAGCTACCTATTACTCCTGCGACATCTCGCTTGAGCAAGAACCTTTCGGTTGAGCGAGATCACCTCTCGCTTGAGCAAGACTCCTCCTCACCTGGGCGAAGGGGCAGTTGGGGTGATCCTATCTTCTCTTCACTTAAGCGAAACTGATCTCGCTTAAGCGAGAACACTCCAAGATTCCTAATTCTGCACGAAAATTTCTCACTTGACTGAGATACCCTGCATCTCGAACTCTCAATTTATCTCTCAGATGAAATTATATTGGTTCTTGATTATATTCGCTAGCTTATTTCATATACAATACACTTAATACAAATTTCTAACCATTTTGCTCATCACACTCGACAGCATCATAATATAACATTCAAACTATATACAGCTCGTCATACAACATCAAATATATATATATATATATATATATATATATATATATATATTTCATACACTTTAAACATACCTAACACAATTCAAATGGAACGATAAAGACATCAATTTGACATATTAGACACATTTCATACAAATTATTAATATTTATAAAAGAGATTAGAATTAATATGATAAAATTAGATAATTTTTATATTAAATTTGTAACTATTAATTTCATTAAAATTATCTAAAAAGCATAGAAATAATTTATAAAAATTATCAAAATATATTTAATAAATAATGAAAACTAATATGATAAATAAAAAAGATGCACGTAAAAAGATAAAATTGATAAAATGCTTAATTATATAGTGCATATAAATTGATAAAAAAAATAATATTTTTATTTTTATTTGTAATTTTAAATTTTTTTGGCAAAATTATTTTAAATCAATAATTATATATAAAATTAAATACATAGTAAATTAAAATTCACATGCATATATTATATATCATTTGATTTAAATTTCATTTTTTATGCATTGATTTATGTGAATATTTATCATCTTTTTCAGACCACGGATGTCTTTTATTTAAGGCAACTATGTTTAAGTCGAATAAAACTACTTTAAAGAGTAAAGTTTTCCTTCTATGTATTGTAAATGTAGATTTATAATTTTATTTTTCTTATAAAATTATTTTAAACAATATATCTATCCATATAATCTATATATCTACATATAATTCATAAAAAATCATCATCTAATGTTCTACATATTTATATTTATATTGAAATAACTTTATTACATATAGAACTTAATTATTAAAATTCATAATAAATAAATTGATTAGATTTAATTCTTTTAGACCATCTGTGTGGTTATAAATCCATAAAAATGAATATATATATATATATATATATATATATTCTAAAAATTCTTATACTTTATCTAAGCTTTTAATTTAACTTACATCTAACATATTATAATTTATTACTTCACTGACCATTAGATGTAAGTTAAATAAAAAGTTCAAATCGAGTGTAAGAGTTTTTATGAGAAGGTTTTTCCTATATATTATCTATGCATTGTATTTATATGCACAATAGTCTTTGTAAATTAATATATTTTCAAATCATTAAAAAAATCTCAATAAACTTTTAATATATTTTTTATATTTAAAATATAATTATTTCTAATATTTTTAAGCAAAATAATTCAATACAAGAATATAAACAAATACACGTGCATATTTCATAAATTTCTTAACACATTTAATTAGTTGACTTGTAATTTTATTAAATCATTAAATAATATTAAATATATTTTCTAAAATTTTTAAATTAATAAATTGTATATTATTTAATCTACATTAATTTATTTTTGAAACAATAAAAAAGTATATTATATATTTTATAATTTAAAACAAAATAACTTAATAAAAATATAAACAAATAGTGATATATTTAGCAGCTAATTCCACTAAAATTGAGTTAGCCTTTGTAACACCTTCAAATTTAATCATAGCAATTTATTTATTTATTATTTGTTGATTTTAAATAGAAACTTTCCATTTTGAGAAGCTGCAAAGGATCTCACTCAAGCGAGACAAGTTGTTTTGGATCAAGAATTTTAGGGCACTCTCGCTTAGCCGAGATGGGTCTCACCCAGGTGAGAGAGGATAATGTCATCCCAATTGTCCTCTTGCCTAGGCAAGCAGGCACAATATAGATGGAGAGCTATCTAGACTCATTCTCGCTCAAGCAAGAATATCATAAAAAGCTAGAAAAATTCATGATCTGATTTTTTTCTCAAGCGAGAAAGGCCTTGAACAGGAAAAAATGTCCTTGATCAAGGGAGAACTCATGAAAGGTATTTAAGGAATTTCCTATTTTAAAAACTTACATTATAATCCAAGAAACTTTTTCTCACTTTTCTCTCTAAACTCTCTCTTCTTTTTCTCTCAAAGAAAAACCCTTAAGCTCCAAACTTCTCTTGTATTCTAACTCGAATATCTGCTTTAGTAAATCTCAAGTATATGATGTATGAAAAAGAAAGAAAGAGATGCATGATTATTATGCGTGGGTCAGAATGACTTGAAAAGGGTGATTACGATATATATTATAACACACTGAATGGTGTATTATAATATATATTGTGATCCACGAAATTATATCAATTGTAACTCACGTATTATGATATGTTGATTGATAACAAGAATATGAAAATGAGAAATGATGAGAAATAGAAAGAGAATAATTATAGATAGTACAGCGATACACTGGGGGTATAGAGTCTGGAGAAGATTTGGAAAATCTTAGAGAAATGAATATGGTGAATGCTAATGACAAAAGGGTGCACAATATCAAGTTCTTCCTCAAATGAGTACTTCTCCTCACACCAGTCCACCATAGTACTCTCCTCAACAGGGAGACCCACCACCTTCTCTCATTTCCTGACAAAGTTCCTGACTATACCTTTGCTAAAAGGGGCCGAGGCGACACACGTGTATCCGTGATGTTACAGCCAACCAGTAGCTATCTATGCTAGGAAGTCCTTAAGGGATCCAAGGGGCAATGATTATGAGTGTTATAGATGTAAAATAGTATAGAATTTGTATGATTATAATATATGTATCGTAATAGATCGATTTATGTTGTTATGATATGTGTGTTGTAGTACATCAACAGGTGTGACTGGGACACATGTATTTGACATATTAATTGAGACGATATGATACATGTATAATAAATAACATACAGATCAACATAGAAATGTATGTTTAATGAATGAAGTGTTGTATATGCTTTGATTGATAGTTGTATTATTGTATGTACTTGGATGTGATGAGTGTTAATATGAATTGTGCAATATTGATAATGAATTAGAATAGAGTATTAGACAATAACTTTAGTTGCTTTTATAATAATTCATAATAAAAGAGATTTAGTGGAGCAGGGAAATACTCACTCTTACTGATATGTTTCAGGTAATGAAAGAGAAGGAATAGAGATGGATGATCCGTTCTAGGGTCACACTCGTCAAAGATTGTGAGAATAGAATTTCTTAAATATAATAAATTTAATGTAATAGATGTATAAATCTATTTATGTATTTTTATTCATTGACAGTGAAATCTTTTGTTGAGAGATTCTGTAAATTTGTCAAATTTTATTAGTTTGAATTCTCATATTGTATCATTTATTCAAACCTGTACTATTTCTTACAAAATTTCTTATTTATATTTTTAATAATGTAAAAATTTAAAGAAAATTAGTTAAAGAAGAGAAGGACGTTACAATCATGCTCGCTTGGGCGAGAGGACAATTAGACCAAGTTTATCCTATCTCGCCTGAGCGAGATTGCCCTAAAAACATGTGGTTCTAGGTGTTCAATCTCACTTAAGCAAGACTCCCTGCACCAGAACTCCAACAAACACTCATTCAATCAATTTAAAACATAACCCAATACCTCCCTATATTAGAATAATTTATCAAACAATAGATAAATAAAAGAGGGTGTTACAAATGACATCTTGATAAATACTTAAGAGCATAGTTAAACAATGAATCATGTAAAAAAAATAATTATGTTTTGATTGTTCATTTGAAACATTTTATTTTTTAGAGCAACTTTCAAGTTTTTTTTTTTTGTAACACCTTAATTTTATTTTCAAATAAATAAATTTCACAAAATTGAAAATAATAAAAATTTTCATTCAAACAGTTCCCAATATATAGTTCAATAAAGTAATTCAAAATAAGGATAGATTACAAGTTTATATCAAATGATTGCTACAAGACTAGTTCAAATACATTAGAGCTTTCAAAATAACTTTCTAAGTCCTATAACAGTTTCATCCATCCCGTCACTAGGCCCAGTGCTGATCATCTTGGTGATGAGAATCAAGGAAGGCCCATTGAAGACAAAGACTTGAAGGCATTGGAAGAGCTTCAAGGACCAATGACAAGGGCAAGGGCAAAAAGAATAAATGGAGACTTAGAAAAGATTGTTGTTGTCTTATTTGAAAGGGAGCTCAATTTAGAGTTAGAAAAGCCCAAGATAATCAATTACATATGCTTAGAGGATTTGAACTCTAACGAGTTTTATTAGGATTTAATTATTATGTTTAGTTTATTTATTTTAATATTAGTCATTACTTATTTTGAGTTTTTATTTAGGATAAAATCTTGTTATTTTATTTAGTTTATTTGAATTTAGGCTTGTTGGTATAAGAAGCCCATTAGGGTTTGCGTTAGTATTAGTTTACAAGCATTAGGCATATATAAGCTCTTGTAAACACACTTTTAATTAGTTTTGAATATAATTTGAGATTGAATACTCTTGTGAGAGCGTGTGACTCTAGGTTCTTGAGTGAGCCAATTTTCTTTGATCTTATCAAGAGGCAAAAACTCTTGTCGCGATCGTTCCTTGGCTTATCAATCTTGCGATTGTGGCGTCATTTTCCATCTCTATTCTATTTTTACTTTTTATTAATTTTCTTCTTATTTCAATTCTTATTTGTGCCGTAATAATTTCGTTTTTATTGTGTGAAATCCAATTCAAGATCGTTTAATTCGGTGACACGGTTTGTGGTTGTCATCACTTGGTCACTTGAAAAATAAATGTAAGGGTGAGTACTCTACATTATCACATACAAGCACAAAGATTCACCTTTGCACGTTTCACAACAATCACTAATATCATGAAATTACATTTAAACAAGCATCAATCCATTCTTTCAACAATGTTCACATATATTTACACATCCATTCATACACACGTACGCTGACTGCACCCTCAAATATTTCATACACACATGTGCGCTTACTGCACTTTAGCCACGCTCACTATGACACTGTGATCACAGATTTCTGACGCCCTCAACCTCAGGGACATACTCAGTTTCACACCATGGATGGTTGCTAGATAGCCCCCGCTCCACGGATACAATGTGTGCGGTTATGGGCCCCCTAAGCAAAGGTGTTAGTCAAAGGCCGAGTCAGGAGGAGAGTACGTGGCTTGTGGTGCACCCACACTCACTGTTGGTGTCACCATCACCCTTTCTTCCCCCAAGGTATTTTTATCACCTCCATCTTCTACACCCCAGTGTATCACTGAACCATTCATAGTTTTTAACATTTCAAACACAATTACACTTAGCATGCCATTCACACATATTTTCACCAATTTCATAATATCCAATAACCAATGGCATGTCTAAGCATTTCAATCACATTCTTAATCATATCATGATAGTTAATTTCACACATGGCACGTATGCCCACATTCAATCATATTACACTTAAGCACATAAATTCCACCACCATCTTATGGTAAACAAAGTCATTTCATCACACACATTTCTCAATATCAATTACATTATATCACACACCAAATTTTCATCAAAGTCCAATCACAATCAAACCATTCTTATCAAATACACATCATCCTATGTTTTATCCTAATCACATTGCAATACTTAGCATAATAAATGAATTCTAAGTACAACGAGATAGAGTAGAGTCCCTCCTTACCTCGGAATGAAGACCCAACACGAAACTCAACAACAGAAATGCTCCCCACATGGATTTTGTCCTAAATACATGGAAGAATTATATGAGAAACCAAAGAGAACCGAGAAAATAGAGAAAAGGGACGAAAACAAAACCCTAGCCATCTAAACTTACCTCTAAACGCTCCAAACATGATTCCAACCTTCAATCTACCTCACAAACAGATTTGGAGGTAGTTTAATCGATGAAATGGGATTGATGGTTGAGAGAATAGAAGAGATTTCGAAGAGAGGAATGAGAGATAAATTTTTCAAATCCTAAAACCCTCAAATACCCCTTTGGTCGTGATGTTTTTGCTACAGCGAGACATCTCTCTCTACAGCGAGTCTTTCACTGTAGCAACACTCTCTCTTGCTACAGCGAAAATATCAGAAAAAACTGCACTCTAGTTTCTGCAAAATCTCATTACATCGAGACCCTCTCGCTACAGTGAGACTGCAACTCAAAAATGTACCCCTTTCTGTTACCTCCTCGCTGCAGCGAAAGGCTATAGCAAGGAGTCTCTCGCTACAGCGAGAACACAATAGTTTCATGCTCTACGCATAGGGCCTTCTCGTTACAGCAAGAATGTCCTTGTAGCACACACTTAGCCTATTTTCTAATCAATCCAACCCAATCACATCCATATGTATTTACACATTAACACCATAATATACATATATCTTCACGATTATATTCACATCCAAATCATTACACATTCAAACATCAATTTACACATTCATATTAATAAATCAATATAAATTGTTATAAAATTTAGGGTGTTATAATTTCCATGAAATTAGTATTCTTTTGCTAATAAGTGATGAAACATTTCATTTGAACCAAATTGATTGAAAATGCATTAAAATGATGTATTATTATTTAATTTTTTCTTAATGATTGAAAATAAGAATCAATTCATTTAAATGTAATATTTTAGTTAAATTCATGAGTTTTTTTATGATTTTCAAGATTGGAACTCAAAAAACAAAAATTTAGTTGCTTTAAGTGAAGAATGAAAACAATTTGGAATGAGAATTGCAAGAAAAAGGAAGCCAGGAAGCACAAGTCTAAAATATTGAAATTTAGAGTTAGGCGTTTCATTCCAACATTGGCATCAACTCAAAAAATTTTGAGTGACGATTTCTGCACATTCTAATGCTCATTCTAGCATCAAGTTTAAATATTTAGATACGAAGTGAACTTCCTTGATTTCTTTTAATTTCCTAGACATAGGGATTGGAGAAAATTAACAAGATCCTTTTAATTCTTGTTCATCATGATTTTTTTAGTTAAATTTCACCAAGACTTTGGATTTTTCTCTAAGAATTAAGGTATAATGCCAAGGTTTACTACAATAAAAATTACATCATACAATTAGATCTTGAAATAAAGTTAGAAACCTAATTTTTTACATGAGTGAGAATATGGTTGAAGTCTAAATTCTAATCACTTTTATCATTGTAATTTCATCCTCAAATTACCTTTCTTAATTCACATTTCTAGAGTTTCATTTTTAACTTCATATCAGTCTACAGACTTTTTCTAATTTTCATTAGTTTGAACTCTTCAAGTCCTATATTTTTACACTACTTTTGCTAAAACGCTTTTCCATTTGTATATTATCACAAAACCTTAAAAACATGCTCTTTGAAATGATTTCTTCTTGTTCTATATTAATTGTTGAATCTTAATCACATTCCTTGTTCGAACTTACCTTTCTATACACATTAAAACGATTGGTATACTTATCAAAATGATATATATTAAAATGATAAAAAGTTAATAAAATTAAATAATTTTAAAATAATACCTTTATTGTATAGTGTCAATTTTTTAATTTAATGTCGATAATTAGCATATATTATAACTGTAAATTTAAGAGACAAATTTCTTAAAAGTAAACTCTAAATTCACAAAAATTAGAAAAAATTAATATAATTTTGATAAATATAAAAATAGGTATTTACCACAAATATAAAATTTTATATAAGGTAATTAGATAAATTTAAATAACAATTTTAATCTCTAAAATTTAGAACAAATTTAACAAAGATGTGGATAAAAGGTAAAATCACAGAGAAAATGCATTTTACACATCATTTTTAATCAATTTTAATCTTAAAACATACATGTGACAAATTGTAAAAGAGAGTAATTTTCACTAATGCTACACTTTCTAAATAATTGACTCTCATTAATAATATATAGTTTGATGAAAATATAAATTTTATTAGATTAATTAGTCATCTTCTATTATATCACTAAATAAATTTTTAGTTTCACTTATATAAGCAACTGTTTTATGATTTTTAAAAATTTAGTAAGTGTTCTTTCTATTATTTTACTTTATTCTTATATTTTGTGTGTCTTTAACTCTTTATACTAATCTAAAAAGGAACATATACCTTTTAAATTAATATTTTTATTTTGTTTCCATAAATTATTTTTAAAGTATTTTATTTCTATTTATTAAGTAAATATAAAATTTCATTGTTTTTAAATGGTATCATGTATAAGATTTTATTTTAATTTGATTGAATTGTATTAAATCTGTCAATATTTTGTTAACTAATCCAACTTTCAATAATATAAATTTACAGTAAAAAAATTTAGGTCATTGAGTTGATATATTGTATATGTTCATATTCTTTAAAATTTTTAAAGAGAAAACTTTATAAAAAATTATAAAAATAATAGAATTTCAGGTCATAAATATATTTATATAATTTTTAAAAGATTTTAAACATATTGATGATAAATAAAATATAATTAATAAAAAATTAAGTATTAAATTTTAGTTATTTTTATTCAGTCATGATATATTTTTATAACAGTCATGATATGCACATTATCTATTTATAAAAAAATTCATAATTAATAAGATTTATAATCATTCATATTTTTCAAAAATAACTTTAAAAAAAGTACTATGAATTGATTTAGATATATTTCATAAAAATAATTAAAATTTATAAAATAAATATTAAAACTAACATATAAAATTAAATAATTTTTATATTGAATTTATGATTACTCTTTTTCATAAAAATTAGCTGAAAAATAAAATTAAAAATATTAATTAATTAAATGAAATTATAAAAATATAAAAATTTATTTAAAAATAAAAAATGAGAACTACTATAATAAAAAAAAGTACAAATAAATATATTTATTTTGTTATTAATGATATTTTTTAAAAACTTTTAAAAAAATATTGACAAATGATTAGACACATTTCATACAAATTATTAACATTTATAAAATATATTAGAATTAATATGATAAAATTAAGTAATTTTTATATTAAATTTATAACTACTGATTTCATTAAAATTATCTAAAAAGCATAAAAATAATGATATTAATTAAACTTAATTTATAAAAATTATCAAAACATATTTAAAAAATAATGGAAACTAATATGATAAATAAAAAGATAAAATTGATAAAATGCTTAGTTATATGTTGCATATAAGTTGATAAAAAAAATATTTTTTTATTTTTTATTTGTAATTTGTAAATTTTTTTGACGAAGTTATTTTAAATCAATAATTATATGGAAAATTAACTACATTATAAAATAAAATTCACATGCATATAGTATATATAATTTAATTTAAATTTATTTTTTAATGCAATGATTTATGTGAATATTTATATTTTTTTTAGACCACATATATTCTTTATTAGAGATAATTGTGTTTAAGTCGAGTAAATCTACTACAAGCACCAAAGTTTTCCTTCTAAGTATTGTAAATGTATATTTATAATTTTATTTTTCTTATAAAATTATTTTGAACAATATATCTATCCATATAATCTATATATTTATGTATAATTCATATAAAATCATCATCTTATGTTCTACATATTTATATTTATATTGAAATAAAAACAAATAAATAAATTGATAAGATTTAATTCTTTCAGACCATTTATGGTCATGAAACCATAAAAACAAATATATATATATATATATATATATATATATATATATATATGTGTGTGTGTGTCTACATTGTATATTATGATTTTTTAAAATTTATATTTTTATATTTAAAATATAATAATTTATAATAATTCAACATAAAAATATAAACAAATACACATGCATATTTAATTTGTTGACTTGTAAATTTTATTAAATCATTAAATAATATTAAATATATTTTCTAAAAATTTTAAATTAAGAAATCGTATATTATTTAATTAAATTAATTTATTTTTGAAACAATAAAAAGGTATATTACATATTTTAAACCAAAATAATTCAATAAAAAAAATATAAACAAACAGTGATATGTTGAGCAGCTAATTCCACTAAAACTGAGTTAACCTTTGACTTGTCTTTCTTTTATATCTTGACAAATGTTGTAACCAGTGAGTCCTATGTCGTGGGAAGGTTTGGCCCTGTCGCTTTTGCAGTTTTGCGGCACAGTGCAATTACTGCGTGGCTTGGCAGCAGATGCAAAAGAAATCGACAGAGAAAGAAAAAAAGACTAACATATGGCAATGTTTGTTGACATTTATCATCTTATTAATATATCGATACACATTTCTCCAACCGACAATGGGAATTTGTTAATTACTCCTCACAACCTCTCTAATTATCTCAGTCCATCCATCTGTCAGCGCACACATTTATTAATGGGTCATTATGCTGTGAATATCTTGCAGTAGCGATGGCGATGGAATATGCATTCATTCATTAGAGAGTTACTCTCCACCCAGACCACACTGCCGATCATCATCCATCATATACCGTTTTCCCTTTGCATCTTTCATGAAAATGCAACGACCATGTTCTACATTAAAGCAAATTCCTCTCTTTTCTTTCCCTTAATTCCCACCCTTTATCCACTGCTATATATTTATCTTATTTCCTTTCATTATTATTTTATCTTCTAATTTTATGAAATAACTTGCTTTAGTTATTAATTTTTTAAAGCTTCAAGATTAAATCAATCGATACTAATAATTTAAGGACTAAAATAGTATTTACCTGTAAATTTCATTTATTTAAAATAATGAGATATTTAAATACAAAAGTGAGAATATATACATATATATATAGTTTTAATTAAAGTGTTGTGTAAACTAAAATTAATAAGCACTATATATCACACTAGTTAATGCTTGACAACTATTATACATATGGGTTTCGTTAAAGCAATTTCTCAAACTAATAAGAACAACTCATCCTCATGTTTTACGTGCAAGTGTATCCAAATCAGCACACATTTACCGTACCTAACAACATTTTCAATCTGTTTGAATATTATGTATTCAATTTTGATTCATTATTAACATAAAATTTCTTTACCATTATTAATTATATTAGAATTTGCAACAATATGAAATAGGCTATTATAAATTAGTAAAAAATAATAATATATTAACATGGAATCAAACTCGTCAAATTTTCTAAAGATTAAGCTACGTACAAGCTGTGCTTTTTACATGTGTAGAACATGCATAATAACTGTTATAAAAATGGGTTCAAGTAATGAGTTACTAATGTTACTAAGATCCATGTATAATTTTTCCAAATCCAGTTTCACTATGACGGGTTATTAATTCGTTTAAAGTTATCCAATTATCTGAAACTTGAATATACAGTTTCTGTGTATCGTTCGAACCAAGTCCAATCAGATACTGTCTCGTTGTGGTCAACACTTCTTTAGCAATAGCTCGCTGACGGAAAGATAAATACATAAACACAGAAAACCCTTGAGCAACATACATAACAGTGCGTCAAATTCATAATCATTTTGTTTTCGTAAAAGGAAAAATACAAGCATTTATAAGTAATTAGCCATCTTTTCAAAGGACGAAAAGTTCAGTTATTTGTTTTTTTATTTGAAATTTAGGGTTTTATTTTTTATTTTTCAATTTCATATGATTTGTCTAAAGAATATATAGATAAGACTAATTGGGTGCTGAAATGATTTTCACCTTGAATGCTTGTATTGTTGGTAGGTTTCCGGGGTTCATAGGGTTTAATTCATTTAGGTTTTGAAGCTAAATCTATATCAAGTAGCTTCAGCTTTTGGCAAGTACAACTGCAGTTACAGTGTCCTGAGATGAATTTCTCAATTATTTTGTGAAAATTCCAATTATCTTTTTTTTTCTTACATATTGCTTAGTTTTGAAGGAAAATCTGCAGGCTCTTACCCTTTCTCACTCTGCGGAACAGCACAACCTTTTCAAGGTTTCTTGTTCTTAAAAGCACAGTGTTTAATTACCAGCTAACACTGTAACAACTTTTGTTGAGATATTCAGAATTGTGTACGAAAATTAAATCTATAGTTTTTCCTTTTCCTTTTGACAACTTTCTATGTCACTTAACTAGGGTTATCTTGGGCTGAAACTCTAATCTAGTACAAACCCATTTTTACCTATTTCCTCTTGATCAAGCCCCATTTGGAGTGTAACAAAAATCTGAATATCACTCTTTCAGAGGAGCAATAATTGTCTGTTAGGTTTTTTCATGTTTGGCAGCCTACAAATTACTCCAAATATTTAAAGACCTCTGCAAAACAACTACTTAAATGGGAAAGACTGGAGACTTTAGAATGCCAAATTATTCAAGTTATCGAGTCAAATCCGGGCACTCAAATTCTTGGTGCTTTCTAACACATATTGATCAATTAGCAATATATATGCATCTTATTGGAGAAACACATGCATCTTAATGAAGTAATAAAACACACGCAATTAGATGGCTAAACCAAACTTGTATATTTTTGTTACAGAATAATGAAAGTCAGATCTTCCAACTTGTGCCGTGCAAATCTCACTGCCATCTGCCTGTGGTCCCTCTTTCTATGAGTTGAGTGGATGCTTTTAAAAACCTAAGTTGGTCCCTCATCTATAGCGCAGCTACCTATGATCTATCATCTAATCCAACTGATGCACACTCAAATACCATACACCACACCTTTTGAAAGTTATTATGACTTCTCTAGTTGAATTTCTTCCATAGTTTAGTAAATTAGCTTTCTGTAACTGGCTGCATATCTTACTCTTATCACCTTAATTAAGAATATTTGATATATGAATAATTCTAAAATAATTCAACGTTTAACACACCAAAAGGATTTAATTCTTATAAATATGCTTAGATTTCGCTCTTGCATGTGATCTTGCTTTCCTACTATCAGAAATGCATTAATTCTTTTATTGATGTTATGTGGAATTCTCTTTCTTTCCTTTAATTTGGAATTTCTTGATAAAGATATATGTATGGTTGCACAAAAACTGCAAACCTTTTCTTTTAAAATAAAAAATCAAGTTATAAATGGACTTAAGGTCTTTTTTTCCCTGTGTTTTCTTTTTATCTTTCTCTCTTTGGGCCGGCAGTGCTTAGTCCAATATTCAACCTTGCATCTAGTGTGCTCTCCAACACTCAATTGAATAACTATATTGATAACAGTTAATCATTAGTTAAGCAAGTGATTGATCAGTATGTGGTATGAACAAATCGAGGAAATTACCATTGGTAGTTTGTTTGACGTGTCACTTCAAGAGGATGCCACGTATTCAATAACTTTACCTTTTACATTTACATGCAATAATAAGAATGCCGTAAAATTCAAACTTCTCTTCTTTACTAAAATTCTCAATTGCAGAGTGAATTATTCCCTTTGAATGAATAAGTTGAAATCTAAGGTTGGTTTCATCTGCTCAAATAATTAACATTTATGTTCTAATTTTGGAAAAGGCTTTAATTTTAGGGTATTTCTATTCCTGCTCCTTTCATTTCTTCTCTTTCTAGGTTATGGTGGAAGGCATAGAACAGAATAACCAGTAGCATCCAGCATTTTCTCTCTCACGTAAGTTGGTTCGTGATTACAATATTAACCTAAGCCTTATGCTTCTCATTTTCTAATGCTTTCGCTGAAATCCTGTCTTATATATTTGTACAATTTCCAACTACCAAGGCTATGGTTTTCTCTTCAAATTTGATTTCATAAATATTAATCGAGTGAAATTGCATATCCTTCACTTCAATTTTTGAGAACCATAAGACTTCAACAACAGTGGAAGTTCTCAAATGGAGCTAGATAAACTGATTTCAGTATAGATAATCCTTTTTTTGGAAACTACCTCTTTTGTGAACCTTTTTGCTCTCTAATTTTTAAATCTGTTTTTTTATTATGTACCAGCTACTGATAATGGGAGTGATTCATTGTCAAGCGTGTAACAAATTTTGTATAATCTTATGGTAAATTTTACAACAGAAACTGTATAATAATAAGACAAAAAGGTTTATAATTCTAATAGGGATGGATAAATTTTTTCATTGTTTGTCAGAGGGTTTGCTTGCAGCTCTAGCGCCATATATAGAGGAGGAAAGCAATTCAAGGGGAAAATAAATGATGTGAAGAGAAAGATGAACAGATGATGATAATGATGATGTCAAGTTCAAGAGAAGGTTATCAAGCCAAGCAAGAGGGTGACACCATTATTATTGACAAGTTCTCCAAGGCATCATCCACTTCCAGACAATGGTCAGGGTTCAGAAATCCAAGAATTGTGAGAGTATCACGTTCTTTTGGAGGAAAAGATAGACATAGCAAGGTTTGCACCATAAGAGGGTTGAGGGACAGAAGGATTAGGCTCTCAGTTCCCACAGCAATTCAGCTATACGATCTTCAAGACAAGCTTGGGCTCAACCAACCAAGCAAGGTAATAGATTGGTTGATTGAAGCCAGTAAATTTGACATTGACAAGCTCCCTCCACTTCAATTCCCTCAGGGTTTTTCTCAATTCCATCATCAACAAACCCTACTCCCTTTTCATGAATCAAGTGCCTCTCATCTTTCTCTTGGACCCTTTTGTGATGCTAACTCCACATTTGTAAGGGATGGCGGGATTCAAAACCTCATGGCAAGGCCAAGGTATTGGGATAATATAGATTCAATATCAAGAGTAAAAGGCAAGGAAGTTGAGAAAGGCAAGTGGATCAAAACAAATGAGCAAATAAATCAAGATGGTGTTGGTGGTTTCAACAGCTTGCAAGTTTCAACTCAGAAGCTTTTTCCAATGGGTACTACTGCTACTACTCCTCACTACTCTCCTTTACCTGTTGGTATGTTAAACAATGCCATGTCATATAATCCCTACCATTCTGAACCTTCTAGTCTTTCCTTATCCCAATTTGGAAGCCATGGATTGTTTCCTTCCCAGGTAGATCCGAATCCAAGCGGTGGCAATGGTGTGCCATTCCCATCTTCTTTGCCATTACCATCATCTGGTGGTTCCCAATTATTGTTTGGTCCATCTTCTGCTGCCACACCATCACTCTTCACTACCTATGCTCCATTTATGACCAACTCAGTGGACAATGATCCTAGACAATTCAACCATATTCAGTTCTTGAACTCAGGTTCTCAACTCTTGCCTCATCCTCTCATTCCATCTCTTCACTCATTCAATTCACCTGTCAGACCCTTCCCAGCAGCACCATTTAGTTCCAAGCTTTTGGATTCAGATAGCAACAACAACAATCGTAGCCAACAAGATAAGGGTAGCCCTTGTTCTTGAATCTTGAAGCTCCTCGTAATTGTTCCATTCACAGATGTTACATTGTTGGTTCTATGCGTATATTATATGACTTAATGTGTGAGCTATATTGAAATCACTCAAGCAGCTAAAGCACATTATATTTTATACGCTTTCAGCCAGGGTGAGTACGTGCACGTTTGTTAGTATGGCAACGCTATACATATGAGATGGATATATTTATTTTGTATTTGAATGTATTTGGTTTCAGCTATACATACCTTATTGACAAACCATTGTGGGTACCGATTAGAATAAGTTAATCCAATTAGAGTTCATTTACCTGTATGCATATTTATGAATTCCATCGATTAATTTAATTTATGTAAAAGGAAAAAAAATTGTTGTTCGTTTTAGTTAGTAAGTTAGTAAGCACGAGACCGCTCCGTGATCCCAGCTACTCCATGCATGTGACAAGGCACGCGCCATAGATTTGTAAGGGTTTAGCTAGAATTTCACTGTGATCACCACGAACAGCTGAGACTGATTACGGCATATGATGGGGCTAGAGAGGATGATCATAAAATAAAGTTCAAGAACAAATGTATTACTCCTTCTGTATGGATTAAAATTTTTATCCTTGTTTTCCATCTCTTTCCCTGGCTCTCCATTGTTTGGCAGAATTAGCACCTATGTGATTTAGAATTAATCTTACAAAAGCTCGTGGGTCTGTTTCTTATTACTAAATATTTACTTAGTAATTTTCTTATTATTGTATCAGCTTTTTCTGAATTATAGATTGCTATGAACATGATTTTGCCAGGAAAGAAATGAGACGCAAATCATTGTCAGATGCTCCCCGCAAAAGTAAGTGCACACACATTCTAACACTAATTTAAAGGGACAAAGTTATTAAGCAGTTTGAAAGGGAATAAATTGATCAAGCTTTGCAATATTTAAGTGTTACTGCTAGATAACTCATTTTGTGACATTTTCGTTAATTAGTGTCAAACTTAACATCAAGGAAATGTGTTCACGGTGTATATTTGCATGTCTATTACGATGTCATCAGTCCTTTTTTTTCACTAAATTTTTCGGTTTTTTTTTTTATTAACAACGCTGTTTTAAATATGGATTTTTTCTTATTGGACAAGAACTGGAATTACTGACACATTTATTTTTACAGGTAACATTAAGTTATATTTTGATTTTGAGTTTTCTAAGGCAAAAATACTTTGGAAACTTTATGATATGGTGGGAGGATAACAATCTAACTTGCGAGTTGCGAAGCTGGTATATATGTTATGGTTTTGTCTTGCAACAGTAGTGATGGTCGGTTTGCTTGTTTCATGTTTTGACATAAATCTGTTGTAGTTCCAGGATGCACGGTTATTTTGTATGCTACCTAAATGTCACTACATTAACTGTGAAAAGATATATAAATAAACTGTGCCTTGTTGGTGGTACGGTATTGAACATAAAAAGATATGTTACATTTAGTGTATATATAGCTCACTAGCGTGATATATAATTTACACGCAATCAGGAAAGATGCATGACGAATTCTTAATAAATATGTGTGTACCTTGTCCTTGCGCATTAACATATAAATAGTAAGATTCAAAAGCTAGTAATGCAGGCTAAATTTAAATCAAAGTATACGTACAATATTGTTCAACTACATGATGAACAGAAAATTCCTAAAGTATTTGTAAAGAAACTTCTTTAGGTGCCCTTTGTTAATGACTTCCCGGGATTCTTTCTCGTGCATGCAGCTGCTAGCAATGCATGCCGACCTATTGCATGTGATAGTGTGCCGCAAGCTTATATAGTAGGAAATAGGAATTAAGGATAATATTCAACAAAGGCAAGGCTTGGAGATGCAACTAACCATGAGCCCCTATATACAGCAAGAAGAAAAAGGAAAAAGAAAGAAGCCATTGCCAACGCAAAATGTCCCTTGATCAAAAAGGAAAAAAAAAAAGGTTATCATTTAGTATTTTGGAATGATAAATACTTTAAATTAAAAAATTATTATTTTAAATATTTAAATTTAGTCTTAAGAGTTAACAGTGTAAAATAATAACTATACATATATAGTATTATATATGTTATTAATTTTTTGTTTTGAAATTAATAATGAAAGTGATTACCAAATGATGATAAAAAAGCATTACCTATTATATATGTTCTCTTGAAAAATAGAAAAAGTAAAAAAGCTGCGAAGTTGCATGCTACAGTCCAAAGCTCTTTATATACATAGATGTGTGTGAAATAGTAGGCAAGGAGTCTCGTGTCTATCTTCATCTTTGTACCCTATTTGACAGCATCTTGATGAAGGCATGGAAGCATCCATCCACACAAGGTGTGAAAAAGTGAGAAAAATGTTTCCAAATCTACTACAGTTCTTACTGACAATGAAAAGGAGGCAACATAAAATCACAGGCAGAGACTGAATTTGAAAGCAGCCTCTGTAGTAGACAATAATATATCACAGGATCCAAGATAAAAATTAAATTAAGGGAGACTCAGTGGTGGCAGCAAGTTAGGTTTTCAAAGGGTCCTTTAGAGGTGGCCACTGGCTTCAAAGAAAAATGACCAAAAGTTTTATATTTGCCTATGTGTGGTCCTAATTACTTATTCTGTGGTTTTGAAACATAGTCACAATTTGGACTTGACAGTACATGATTATGGAAAAAAATTTATTTGTTTACATTATGTAGTTAGCAGTATATGCTACATTAGCCCATCTTGATTTATATGGAAGCTTGTAAACTTGCAGTTTCTGACCTCACTACGTACCCTTCAATTAATGAGTGAAAGAAAGAAATCAGATTTATAAGTAACAATTTAATATGTGCCAGTTATGAAACTTTTGACCACACAACCATTGTCGGTGTTGACGCAGTGAGAGCTAGAGATTAACATTTTATTATATTAAATAAGATTAAACTTTAAACAGTTTTTGAAATGGATAAAGTGTCCATGTACACATTACAATATTTAATTAAAATTTTAATGTATCTGTACATTCTTTTCTTAAGTTAATTTCTATTACAGTAAAAAGGTTAATTAATTATGTCCATGTTTAAACACAACACATTTTGAGTTTGTTTATATCAGTATATGAGAGTAATCTTATATCGATCAGCATCCGCTTTGTATACTACTATATTTATTCCCGAAGCAAAGTTTTATATCTTGATATATAATTTATTTTTTTATTTTATTATGTTAATTGAATTTTATATTATTTATTTATTTATTCCATATTAATTTAAATTTTATTTAATATAAAAATTATTATTATTAGTTATAACATTTACTGTTTTTTAAAACTTGTAAAAAATAATTATATTTAAAAAAAATCCTATAATTTTTTTAAAATTATTTATTTCAAAATTTGATTTGCGTACAGAAAACTACTAATTTTTAAATTGAAGTATCTCTTATATTCTCATGTGATAAAATTAATTTTTTAATAAAAAATTATAATATTTAGAAGACGTTTAAATTGACTTATTTTAAGAAATTAATTGCATATCAATAATTTAATATTTAAAAAAATTGAAAATTAATAAATACTATTTTTTTAAAATTATAATATTTAATATTATTAATATATTAATTTATGTAATTATACGAAGAGGATATCCAAACCCTTCAAATTATAAGAATGCCAGAACAATGCCCTAACTAAAATTTGCAAAATCAATAAATTGCATGATTAATTAAAATAATCAGACTTCAAATAAAAGTTGAATATATAGCAAATTGAAATATTAGTATTGCTGTATGGTTGTGTTTCTAAAACGAATTAAATGATGGATGAGCAAATTCAGATTGTAAGATGTTACCATTTCTCATCTCGGAGGTAGTTGAAGAATTGCTCAGTAAATAAAAGTACTATATAGCTATCTAAAATGTTTCTGTAACATGAAAATATGCGTAAAGTAAAAAAAGAAAATATTATTAATTTAAATTAAATATGTTATTATTATAACTAACTTTAAATTAATATATATAAGATTTTACATTTTTAGTTTACATATTATTTGTTAAACTAACTTTTAAAAATTAAATGTTAATTTGTGACATTATAATGTAATTTCTGATAAAATAAGTAATGCCCAATCCACCGGACATATAATAATGATAACAAAAATGGCACCATAAGAAAATAATTTTATCAATTTTAATTTTAAGAATTGAGTCTAAATACTTTTAAATAATAATTTTTATTAAAAAGTACTTATTATTTTGTATATCCCTAATTAAATAATTATTTTTTTAATAAGTTTATTGTTTCTAGAAACTTAAATTTAGTTTTTAAGGGCTAAAATTAATTTACTTTTAAGGGTTGAAATTGAAAAACATAACAAGAAAGGCTTAAGGAGTTGAGTCTAATACTTGGATAGGGAGATTGCTATTTATATTATTCGTGCTACTTTTATGTTATTTTAAAAATAATTTTAGGAAGTAAATTTAATACATTTTAAAAATTAGATTATAGAAGTTAATATAAATGACTTCTAAAATTTTATTTTTAAAGGATAAAATTACTTTTAAAAATTAAATTTTAAAATTAATTTACCAATGAAATTTAAAATAAAAAATATAATTTTAGTTTTAGAATTTGATTTCTGGAAATAATTCATTAATCATTTCTAAAATTTAATTTTTAGAAGTACATTAAATATCCTCCTAAAACATGAATTTAAAAAAATAATAATAATACTACTAACAAGAATGACTGGTGTAAAAGTTAATCCCCATAAATTGGGATATGTTTAAAGTCTATTATATTGATGAGCTTAGTCCAGAGTACACAAGAATACTATACGTTGAAATTACATACATATTCATACGTGTGTTGATTTGTTTGATAATAATGTTTATGTGTATTAAGTATATGTATGTGTGTATTGTGTATATGCATGATTAGATAAGACTGAAATGGGCTAAATGCCTAAGTGCAAAGCGTAACACTAGGCTGTTCTCGCTGTAGTGAGAGGGCCCTAGGAGAAAGGATCAGAACTGTCATCTTCTCGTTGTAGCGAGAGACGTCTCGCTGTAGCGACAGAGCGATTGAGTGTAGTCTGTAGCAAGATTCTGCAGAAATCAAAGTACAGTTTCTCTGATTTTTTTGCTGTAGCGAGAAGGCATGTCGTTGCAGCGAGAGTATCTCGCTATAGCGAGAGTGTCGTGACTAGAAAAGAATTTAAAGAGGTTAGGGTTCGGAGTACAAATTTTAAAAGCTAAAGTAAACATGCAAATGACTCAACTTTAATACTGTAAAACTTTTGTTTTAGCCTTTAAAAGGTTATTATATTTATTTTAATGACCATTTAACTAAAAGTGTTATCAAAACCACTCTGTAAATAAAATTGCTAACAAATTACTTTTAAAAAACTAACATTTATTAACAAAAAAAATACAAGGCATTAAAATTCTCTCGAATATATAATATAATTTTTATTTCAAAAAATAAACTATTAATAATAATATTATAGATCTACATTAAATATTATAATATATCATGCATGCTGATATTTTTTTTTATGTATAAACAATACATTTCAATTTCTTTATCAATAAAATTATAAATTAATGTAATATATTTATTATTAATTTAGACTATAGATTAATATTTATAATAATAATAATACTTGAATTTTTGTAGACAATATTTATGTTAGCTTAACTATCCAATATGTATATGACTTTTTTTAATAGGAAAATTTAATGTAAGGCTTTTATTAGTGTACATAAATATGGTGTGTTGTGGTCCTTTACAATTTTTTTTTATGGGTACTATACTTAAAAAATTTATACCAATAAAAAAGAGACACATAGTAAGTTAAAAAAATATTATTATATATAATTTTTTTAAAATTATATTATTTATTGCATAATCCTATTATATTATATATATATATATATATATATATATTATATTAAATTTATTATTTTTAATAAATTTTTAATTTTGTTCATATTTAAGTAATTTTTATTTATTATAAATAACAAAAATTATAATAATATATTAATTTAATAATTAAATATTAATAATAATAAACTTAAGAATATAA
Source organism: Abrus precatorius (assembly GCF_003935025.1). Lineage (NCBI taxonomy): Eukaryota > Viridiplantae > Streptophyta > Magnoliopsida > Fabales > Fabaceae > Abrus > Abrus precatorius. The sequence continues at coordinate 15,093,034 of NW_020874292.1, forward strand.
AAAATATATTAATATAATATTATTATTTTATTTTTAAATTTTAATTTATTTAATTTTAATTACATTTTGGTCTTATTTAAAAATTTAAATACCTTTTCACTTATTCAAATATAATAAATATAATAATTTATTATAAAATAAATTTATTATTTAAATATGTATCTAAATATTATTGATTAAAAAATTTTATGTACAGTAGTACCTTGAAAATTTTTTAAAGGTACCACCAAATTTTTCTTTATCTAAAAAGACTTCAAAACACACAATTTTCTTTAACAATTTATTGAATTTTTTTATTTTTATCAAAGTTTTCTTTAGTTTTTATTATATTATATTATTTATTACACTGCTAAGCATTGTTTTAATTTTAGTTATATTTTTCAGCGATTTATGGTTGATGAGTGCAAAATAAAGATCGCTTTTGAGTGCATGCGGTTTGTAGGCGTGCAGACGAGTGCGTACGTCATGCCTACTAAAGAAAATTGAATGGCTTTGTGGTCCAATTAATACACATTTTACGTTGTACAATTCATTAGAGAGCATGGACCAATTCTTATCTTCTTTACCTTCTTCGCGTTTTCTTAAAACCAAATCACAAATTATATTTTATTTATATTGAAGATAAATATTAAAAATAATCTTTTTTATTGAAGAATTTTCACTTTAAAAATATAAAAGTATAATAAAATATCTAAAATATCTAAAATATCTAATTCTAACTTACATATATTGAATATTTTATTCAAAATAAAAAATAAACAATTTAAGGCTATATTTAATCATTGAAAAAAGTTATCAGGAATTACTAAGAAAATTCTAGAATATAATGATAACCTAATTCTAATTATCCAAATATTCTTCTCGTAAGTAATTATAGATTCTAATACAATGCATTCTGTAATCAAGCTTCCTAAGCTTTTATTTTTTTTTTTATTTTGTGAATGAAGAAAATAATAGAATAGAATATGGTGAACCTGGATAGTTGATATCAGCTCATCTCTAATGATATCAATTTTTCATTCTCTTTATTTATTTTTGAACTTCATCGAGAGAGATTATATCAATTTTGTGTGTTCATTCATATTACAGAGCATAGTTTTTTATCCTCCAAAACTTGACAAGAATGGGAAAGTAGGTCACTCTAGCTAAAATATTTATTTTGCCGTATCTACTTTTGCATCAAAAGAAGATATTCAACCTTTTTTCTTTTGTTCGTTCAAGACTAAGTTTTAATCTCTAAGCCCAATCTACATTTTTGTTTTTGACAGCCCAATCAGCAAGTTTGGTACTTGTAGTTGTTTCGATTATAATAATAATAAAAAAAAAAGGATCATTGGAAGAAAATGACGATTTGTTGAAGCATCCCCACAGCCATAGCCCCCGGCGAGGATCGAACTCGCGACCTTTCGCTTACGAAGCGAACGCACTACCACTATGCTACGGAGGCAGAATTAGTCAATTTTAATCGTTTTCTTTATACCAACCTTATAAACATCAAAAAGATTTTTATTCTTTTTATTGCTATTCACTTGAAAATTAATCCCAGACTCACAGTTAGGTCCTTCCTTAACATACCTTATTGCTCAATCTCACGTGCTGCCTACAAAAATGATAAGAACTATTCATACATTTCAGTGTTTTTCACCTTAAGGTTGTGTTGTATAAAATTAAAGACTTATAAAACTAGATAAAAATAAATGTGCATTTGTTATTAATTTATTTTAAATATTTTTTAATTATAATAAATTAAAATATAAAAATTAACATATCTTTACTTACTTTACAAATAAAACCCATCATATTAAAAAATCACATGAAGTCTTCTTTTCCTATGGTTGTTAAAATCTAAGCTACTAATATCACTTTTTATAAAAGTAACAATATTGATATTTGTTGATTATCTTTTCTAGACTTTTCTCATTTAGAATATTATTATATTTAAAGTTGGTAAAATGAGTATATCCAATTAAGCTAACCTAAACTCATCCAATCAAATGTATAGCTTGAGTTTTAAGATTTTAGCCTGTATTAAATTTGAGTATTTTAACTTTATCCTTGAGATAAGCTTAATCCACAAAAAGTTCAAAAATATTGAACTTAGTGAGCTCGAACACCATTTTTACGAGTTTGAATCTGATTCGATTTTTTTTTTTTTTTTGGATTACCAAGTCCATTTTGTCAGCTATAATTGTATCGTAAGAAATTCATATAATATCTATTATGTTTAAAGACAATATTTTTTTTTCTTTGTATCTTATTTAAACTATTTAACTATCAAAATTAAAGTAAAAAACAAAATACAAGTAGCATAGGTTTGTGAGAAGAAAACCATTTTTTAAAATAAAAAAATGACTTTAGAGTCTAAATAATTAAAATTTATGATAAAAAAATTATTAAAAAAGTTACTTTTATCATTTTAACTGTTAATTGTTGTAATATGATCATAAAAATTATGTATGTAAAACATTACCTAATTCAAACATTCATAGAAATACAATTTAGTAGAAGTTATTTGCTGATATTTCAAATAATATATAATTTATTGAAATATAATAAGACAATAAAGTATCAATTAATATTTAAATTGTGTGAATTTTGACATACTCAATCTATTTTATAAAAACTTTAAATTGGTTGAATTGATAAATTCACTTTCAATAAAAGAAAGTTAATTAGATATGTTATTTTGTAAAATATGACAATCTTTATTTAATCTTGACCCATTTATAATAATAAAACTATTAATTTTTATTTTAAATTTAATATGTCAAACTATTTATAGATTTAGGATGGGATGGAAATTTTGACCTTTTTATTCAGTAATTTTCTTGCTACCATGAGGATATTTTACAAGTACCTAATAAATCTAGATTCAACTTACTTTTTTTCATGTGTTTGTTTATGTGTGATAAAAATAAAAAATCTTAGTCATATAATTAAAATGAACAATTAAATTTTGTTAAAACAATCTTAAATATTTATGTATGACTGTATGATCAAAATTTATTTTATTATATATTATGTATATTCACTTGTTGAAATTTGTTTCAACTTAGGAACAATTTGGGATAGATACAAGTTTATATATTCTTGTGTTTAAAAAAAGAGTTCAAACAAAACACATTTTAGTTAAAATGATCATGAATTAAGTTTTAACTTAATTTTAAAATTAATTTAACCTTGTGTTTTATAAAGTTATTTTAATTATAAAAATAAGTCATTTGATTTTGTTTTCTCTTCTAAAAAACTTATATGTTACCCTTCCTACCATTGTTATCGTCTCTTGATTCCATTGTTGTCATTACTATCATTATTAATTGATCATCCTCTTTAGTAACATCACCATCGTTGCATTATTGTCACCACTACTATTACTCTCGCTATTATTACTATCGCAACCATCACTATCATTAATTAACATTGTAACCATTGTTATTATTATCATAGACACTGTCATTTATCATTTTCTCTTATAAAAGACTTATATGTTACCATTACTACCATTGTTATTATCTCTTAATTTCATTGTTGTCACTATTATCATTACTGACTGATCATTCTCATTAGTAACAATATCACCATCATTGTATTATTGTCACAACTATTACTACTCTTGTTATTGTTACTATCACAACTATTAGTAATTAATACTATAATCATTGTTATCACCATTATAGACACTGTCATTTATCATTACTTTTGTTGTTATCCCACAAGCCTTCAAACCACCTACCACTATTGTTATTTCTACCATTATCATTGTGAATGAATCTTTGTAGATGTCACCACTAAGATTGACCATTATTATTATGACTACTATTACCTTCACTATTGATATTACCATAAACATTGTTATTATTAATTGCCATCATCATCATCAATGTTGCTACAATTTTTATTATTTTTTCTCATTTTTCCTAACTATTTACTACTATCATTATTACTACGATCATTGATGTTCATACTACCACTAATAATCATTGTTATTAGTATTACGTACTCTCATTGTTTTATTACCATCATCCATTGACATGATTGCATTATCACTACATTTATTATCACCCTTGCTGTTATTGTCACCATAATCATTAATTACTATGTTAATACTATCATCATGATCATCATCACATTCATAGTTAGATTGTCAATAATAATTTTAACCATTTATCACCAGTGTTGTCATTACTACCACTAGTTGCCACCTCATTCCCAACAAATAAATTCAAATGTATTGAGTTATTTGCATGTTTTAAATTTAATGTTTGATATTAAAATTTGAAAACTAAAAACTCTAAAAAATTAAAATGAAAGCTATAAAAACTGAAAGCTCTTTATAGTTTTTAAAATTTTTAAAACTTAAAAAACTAAAATCACCCTTAATGAGCCAATGATTCCGAATTTGAGTATACATATATCATTGTCCAATTGTTTTCTCTAGCTTCCATGAGGTGGACAACTCTCAAGTCGTGACGCATTCATGGCATGAAAGTTGAAGGAATTGAGGGAAGCCATGGCTCAAAAATAATATGGGTGAATAGTGAAAGATAAAGATGTATCATATAAGGAACTTTTGGTTTTTATGTAGTATATAGCCATAAATCCATGGCAACTTAAATTTCTTTACAGCTTACCCAAAAAACAAAATTATCAAAGCTCTAGTGAGCAAATTTATATGGCTTGACATAAGAAAAATGTGTATGCAAATTATAAGAATCTCTAATATAAGTGAGAATGGGAAGAATTGAACAACAAACTACTTTCCAAATAGCTTCCTGCGCCTAACTGATGACTTGACTCGCAAACCAGCTGATTCGCCAATCACAATCTCATCGACCAAGTCCTTAAATATGAGTCTCTCAATATCCAACACAACCGCAGGTAAATCACCTTGAAAATCTGTCCAACTTTCGGAGCCATGCGTAACATCTTCCCACAGCATATTTTTCAGACCATCATCTTCGTTATCTAAGCAGCATTCTGGCTTCTTGGCTTGAATTTTCTCTATCTCAAAGCATAGTTCTTTGAGAAGCTTTTGAGCACTGAGGGGTTTCTTTGTGAGTCTGTTATTGTTAGGCTGAAACCACGGCTCCAGGGAGGAGCCTAATTTTGCACCAAGAATCTCATTCACAGCATCAAAGATGAGTTTCCTGTGAAATTTTTCTTTATTTAGCTTCAAGTATGCAACTTTTCCAGGGCTGGTTTCTTCCTTTGAAAGTAAACTACTTGCCTTGGTCTGTTCCAAGACAAGGAATAACTCCGGGTTAATGGGATAACCCGACGAGTGAATTTGAAATGATAGCAATTCGGAACTCAGATCTCTTAGTAGGAGACCTGAAGCTAATAATATCTCAGAGATGTATCTGTGGTCTGGATTTGTGTTTTCGCATAGGGAAGCAATGTAATCGATTCTAGCTTCATCGTGACTGGAGTTCAGCCGTCTAAGCTTCTGAACAAGGTGATCTATGCTCTGTAACTTTTTGCGATTGATCTCTCCAGTTCCTGTGCTGTTATATGTAAGGCTATCTGCAGCGTTCCACTGATCATTAATATCATTTTCTTTAGATTCTTGAGTATCATCACCTGCAGAATTTGATCTTATAATGAGATAGGTGAAGAAATTCACATATTTTTGAACAATCATATGACATCTACAAGCAAGATCTATTGACGAATCTTCAGACCAAATTTCTGGACAAACAGATTAAGCAGGGAAGAATGTACAAAGCCTAAGGTTTGTCAGTGCCAAGGCCCATAACAATTTAAATTATTGTGTAATATATGTTTTTTCTTCTAGCTGGTACCAACACCATTATTGTCTTTGACAGTGATTAATGCTTGACTTGCATACACATCAAATATCATTTAAGGTTTGCATAAAACCAAAAATTCTGGTCCAATAGATAGCATCATATCTAGCATCGACAGGACAAATCATACATTTATTTTGATGCCAAGTGCCAATGCAAGCTTGATCAACTGAAATTCTGAAATTGTTATCACTTGTCAGTCCCTCATTTAGAAAAAATTTCAATCTCTTACTTGAGGAAACATTTTAAAAAGAAAAAATCATAGATTTTTCTTTATTTATAAAATTATGATAGATCCTGATGCTGAAACAATAATGATGCTTGAATTTATCCTACAGTTTTTTTGGACTATGGCCATTATAGACAATCTGGATCAGGTCTTTTATCCTTCATGAGAAAACAGAAACTATACCTTTTGGATCTTCAGATATCTGCTTTACTGGGGATGGCATCTCATCTCTGTAGACTGAACCATCAAGAACTGAGATAGGACTAGGATGTTCTGGGGCATTTGTTGCAAGTTCTGCAGTTGTTTCATCCTCGTCCAATCTTGAAGCTGATTTCTGGAACATTAGGCACAATATACATTTTATTAGCAAACAAAAGGAATATGTTATTTGCCAAAATGTAAGATTTTATCAGATTGTTTTAAATAGAAAGCTTTGTTATCAAGAGCTGAAAATGACTCATACTTTCTGGACTGTTTCTGAAACCATTTGCTTCATAGCCTTTAAGGATGGGCTTTGGCTGTTATCAATTTCAGCAGATTGTAAACTACTAGTGACTTCCACATCCATCTTTGAGTTGACAGAGAAACTGTCTGATTGCAGAGAAACTTCATCCCCATGGCAGCTTAAACTTCTTGATTCATTGCTCATCTCACTCAATAGTTCATCACTATGCTGCAAGTTGGGGGTTTTGGGTCTTAGTTTTCCACCTGGTGAACCTGATTCTGTTACCTTCTTACCAGATTGCCTTCTGGGTTTATTAGAATCTGATGGGGGGGCAGGTGGACGAGACCGCTTCTCTAACTCCAATTTCTTGGGATGCAATCTTGGGCTCACAGATCCTGAGTGCTTCACTGAACTTTGGCTATTTTCTTTGGGAAATTGTTGAGACCTAGACTGAGAGTGTACTGATCTTGTAGTCTTACTACCACTTGCTTTCTTATCAGTGGAACTCGCAGAAGCATCCCGGTGAATGTTTCTAGGGGACTGATCTTTCGCTACTCGAGTAGATATACTGTTCTTATTATCTACATATACAGCACCATTTTGGTGTTTATGGGATCCAGAAAAGCCACCAATTGGAATGACTGGAGAAGAACAAATCACGGTCTTCTCAATAAGTTTTGCAGGTTTCATTATCACTATTGGGGATTCAAAAGCCCCATCTGAGTCAGATCCCTTGAGCGTGGAAGATAGAAAATTGTTTCTCTGATGATTTTGTTGCCTTACTGACCTGGTATTCTGAATTAGATTGGTAACTTTTGGTTCATAGTCACTTTGACTTGCAACAATATTTGGAGCTTGTTCTTCTTTTCTGCTCTCCAAGAGCCCCTTTTCTTGCATTGCTTCCAGTATCTGTTTTAGTGCTCTGAGATCCCTTCCAGATTGTTTGAATTCGAGATCCTTCAATCTCTTCTCTATCTCACTATAAACTGAGGGAAATGAGTCCGGTGCCCTTGCTGGAACTTTTGTGGGCCTTAAACTTGATTTTTGTGAGTTTCGGTTTCCCCCATCCTGCTGCTTCCACGGCGCTGGTTCAATGGGGAACCTTGAACTTGAAATGGGTTTCATAACCAGATCAGGATTCTTTCTCCGAGGAGAAGTTGGGTCTTTCAGTGAGATTTTTGGAGAACCAGAAACTCGGAGTGGCCGGGTGAGTCCATTTTTGGAAGGAAACTGACCATTACTTTGAACTGAGTAAGTTTCAGTTGAACATGATTGAGTTTCACCAGCCAAAGAGGACTCTGGTAATGCTTCCAAGCCCATTAATTTTGCCACAACACTAGGTGGACGACTTGGGGTTGCTGAAGACTGATGTGGGCTAGAGAATTTGTCATTTGAGGTGGAGGCAGAGGTGCCACCATAAATGTTTCTTGAGCGCAATGAACCTTCCTTACTATCCAGTGAAAGCCTAGGAAGCTCTTTCAGCTTTGGTGTGGATTTTATGGTATCTCGTGATTCAAAAGATAAACGGCTTATTTCTTTTCCTTCATAAGCAAACCAAGGAGCTTCCTTTGGGAGGGAATGCCAGTGTCCATCTTTTACTTCATATGATGATCTTGGATGTTCTTTGGTTTCATAATACCAAGGTGCTTCTCTAAGTTTAGCAAGGACCCGGATAGATTCCTTTAGATCAATCGACACACTTTGTTTTCCATCTATTCCAACTCCATAAGATCCATCAACTGTTTTGGACAGCTGAATAGGTCGCGGGGAATCCTTGTGTTTCATGGCATGAATGGCAGATTCCTCTCTGCCTGTAGTCTTCACTGACAGTCCTCGAGCGTCTCTATACATAGAGTCCTTCACTACATCCCTCAGGTCAAGGGAGTGACGTCCTAAATGGGGAGAGATGGTTGGTTGGTTCGTAACTGTATCCCTTGAAGGAGTTTCAGGAAAAACAATCCTGTCCATTGCAGCCTCTGCTTCAGCCTTACAGTCCAGAGAGGACACTGATGATGAACACGAAGAGAACGATGCTCTTGATGATTCTGTTGAAATTCTTTGCCTTTCGTTCACACCCTTGTTTAAGCTAGTAGTATCCTGCAATTAATTCACTAAGCAGTATGAGCCCATTTTTGTGTGCAGTATTTTCCATATTGCATGATTGTATGATAGTTACAAATAAATGATAGTATTTTCCATATTTTCCATATTGCATAATAGTATGATAGTTACAAATAGAAAGTATCAATAAATGAAACTTTTTCAGAAATATATGTGCTGAATTCACATGACTGTGCAGAATTTCAGGAGATGGTTAAATCATGAAAATGATTCTCAGGAAGCTCAAAAACATTTTCAATCTTCTTTGTCTCCTATAGATGGCAGTCAAATTCTCTCGTAAGTGAAGAATAATATATCACAGGATCAGCAAATGCATCCTCCATATGGTAACAATTAACAAAACATTCATTCCTCAATTCATATCCAAATTCAAACATTTTTCAACTGAAAAACAGTACAATTTTTTTTTTTCAAATGAGGGTAAAAAGAAGGCTCTTACAGTAGCAGCCTGGGGATGGTGTATGGTATCCGAATCTCTTTCTAAGCTGCCATCACTGAAGTGCGAAGTACCTGAGGAAAACAGAAGTATTAGACGAAACTAAGCTAATACTCGAATGAAATTGAGATTGGGAACAAACAGTAAGAAAACTAAAATCTCTTTAAATAAATTATCAGAAGCATCTTATCCACACCTTATACTGTTATTGAATACAGTGCAAATTTGAGTACTACTTAATACTGAAATTGAAAGAAAGAAAAATGCAGAACATCCCCCCTCCCCCCTTTCTAAACCCATGAAGACCTTAAATATCCTTTACACACTCAAAAGCTAACTCTTATTTGAAAAAATTTATCTAAGAATATGCAAATGCAACTATGACTGATATGAGAATGGCATCCATGTGATAAATCAGTTAGTAATCAGAAGTATCAGTAAACTCAACAGTTTAAATGATAAATCATTTCAGAGATTGACCAAAAATGATAAAAGAAAAGAGATAGATAAATCACATTCGTGCAAATTGAATTACTAAAATTGAACGTGTTCCTAGGTAGGGAAATACCAGAAGGAAGCCTCTTCTGGTTAATGCGGCGAGCCGTGAGAATATGGTGCCGATCAAAGAGTTGGAAAATCCCAGTCATACATCCTATCTGCTTCTGCAGATCTGGGTTGTCATCTGCTAAAGAATGCAGGAGTTTTGCTGCCATATCAACCTTTCTTCTCCAATTAAACTCAAACACACCAACCACCACAATCAATCAATTGCACCCTCTTCAAAAAGCTGTATGATTAGTTACCCTTAAATCTACTCACACAATATTGCAAAGTCCACACCCTTTCTGGGAAATGATCATGATTTTACTACCAACGCAACAATACAGAATCCAGAACTTCACAGAGCTCACACAGAGATATCATCTCCATATCAAATCAAAATCCGTTGTGAATAAAGATAAGTAAATGAACCTCCTTTTTCTCCCTTCACCGTTTAATCTTAGTGCAGGCCTCAATTTGTGCTGTCTTAACCCTGATAACTGAAAAAAGAATGAAACAGTTTCCACAGCTCTGTAGTCCCAAGCATTCAGAAAGGTGTTTTAACAGTTGCAAAAAAACAACTTCTTGATAAATTACAAAAAATACCCTCCAGCGAATTGCATCAAATTATATAGATTTGAGTTCTCACAAACCCGAAAAGTGAAAACTTTATCTGAATGAAGCTAAAAGTCCAATTTTTGGTTGTCTCAGATTTTCCCTTAACTTCCTCAGCACTTGCAAATGCCAAGAAAAACTGCAGGATGAAAAAGAATACCTTAAATCCCAGAAAAGTTAATGAATTGGCATCCTTGGTTGAAAGAAAACCTTGTTGGGTTTGAAAAATCAAACCAGACAATATGACAATAGCCACAAATAATGCAGATAAAGAGAGAGACGGGACCTAACACCCTCTTACAAGGCCACAAAATAAGCAGAGGGACAATGGTTTGCTTAAACCAAAACTGAAACTAATGCCAATGGAAACAGCAAAGTGTGTCAATGAAAGAAGAGAGAGAAGAGAAAAGGGTAATTTTATTTATTATTTATTTTTGTATGATAATGCAACAACAATCTGGTTAGAGCTGGCAGAGAGGTTTCCTTTATTTTATGTTTTTTATGAAATTGTTCAAGTTATTGTGAGGAGGAAGAGAGTGAGAAATGTTTGCGTGGGTCAGATGTCACGTAGGCTCTAAATCTCTCAAGTCCATCATCCATGTGGAATGAAGATATGTGGGTGTGTAGCTGTCTGCATGTGCATGTGATATTGTCAGTACAGAGAGAGTGGGTAGAATGTGTGTTGTGTAAAAACAAAGTAGAATATTTAATGATACATTGCTTTGGTATATCACTAATTAAAATTTAATAATGTCAGATCTATCTTATTTTTCAGGTCTCCTAACAAATTTAATTAACAATAAATAGTTTAAGTAAAATATACTAACTATAATTTAATCATAAATTATCATATTAAACTAATTTTAAAAATTATTCTTGTAATATAATTAAATTAAATTTTAATCATATTAAAATTAAGCTTGTAATAAAAGATGTAATTTAAAAGAGTATGGTTCTTGAAAAGAAAGATGTGAGAACAAGTTACATAAGCTGTAGAATTATCTTTTATATAAATACTACACCACACACACAAAAAAAAAAAAGAGAGAGGTTAGAATCAAAGTAAAAGGATGTTTCTTCTCTCCTCTTGTTATTACGAGTTACCAGCTGCAAAGCGCAAAGTCCAACCTTTCCTTTTCAAACAGTTGTCAGGTACCGAATTACTATTATGCCCTTCCACCCTTCAAAATTATTCACTCCCCCAGCCTTTACTTCTATGCAAGACGTTGCTATTTATTTATTTATAATTTTTATTGAAAAAGATATTATACTTATTGATTATAAATAATATCATCTTTTTAAAAGAAAGTTATTATTTTTACTTAAATTTAGTCTTAAAAATTATTTTATGTAAAAGAACAAAAATTAAATACAATTATTTACATAATGACATTGTTTATTAATTAAAATTAGAGTTTTATCATGATAATATATAATAATATTAAATATATTTTTTAAAATAAGACAAAAATTGTTGTAATTATTTTTTTTATAAAAAATCATGTAAAGTATTTTATTTTTTAAGTTCAAATTAATTCAAATTAAATTTAGTAATTTATTTTATAAAATAAATTTTAAGATTAATTTTGATATAATATTAGTATATAATAACTTTTACATTATATATAACAAAAGAAAAGAAAAACGACGAGAATTAAACTACATGACAAAATCTATCTAAAGTAACTAGCTCCTCCGCCATCATCCAGTAAATTGCTTTAACCAACTAACCTTTACATGATATAGTAAGCTTCTTTTTTTTTTTTATCTAAATAATATAATTTTTAAAAATAAGATTAGTAAAATACTATTTCTCTATCAGATTTTTACGGACAATAGTATTTTTTATTATTTTTTAACGTAAAAAAAGTATTTTTATTCTTTGAAACTTTAGATCTTGACATGTAGCATGAATTTAAAAAATTTTAAAATTATAAATATAAAAAATATTTTAATAAATTAATAATTTTAAATATATTTATAATATTTAAAATTATTAATTTATACATATATAATATTTTATATATATTATAAATATATTTATAATGTATAAATTAGTAATTCAATTAATAATTTATAATATATTTATACATAATTTTAAATATAATTTTAAATTATAAATTATATTTAAAATTATTAATTTATACATATATTTAAGATTATAAATATAAATTATTAATTTATAAAAAATATGTTTTATATTTATAATTTTAAATTTTTTAAATTCATGCCACATGTCAAAATCTAAAGCAGTATCTAAAGAATAAAAATATTCTCTTTGTCTGTCACATGTCATTATTAAGATGAGTATCAAATTGAAACTTTTGATATTAATTTAGAAAATAATAAAAAAATATTATCGTCCATAAAAGTCTGAGTACACTCTTTAACATGATAAAAAAAATCAGACAATTTTTTTAATTAATCCTATTTTTAGAAATAATTTTAAAAATTATATTATTTAGATAAAAAGGCTGATATATTATGTTATAAACTAATTAAAATATAAATTAACTATAACTTTTAAGTTAATAGTTTTTATTAATATAATACTTTATAATTAGGAGATACTGTAAAAAAATTTATATCATTAATATGTTTTAATTAAATTCATATATTTTTACAAAACTTATTTGTTTCATTTATTAAATTTATAGTTGAAGTATCATTTAAAATAATTAAAGTTGAATTGTATATTTAGTTTTTGCACATTTATTTAAAGTAAAAAAATTAAATTTTTTTCAAATAAATAAATAAATATTTTAAATAAACTTAAAATATAAATTATACAAAATTTAGATATTTTGTAAATTAAACATAAGTCACACTAAACTTGCGCGATTTGCATATGAATACACTCTTACTAATATTAAGTACCTTGCTCAATTGCAACTCATTCAAGTTTTGTACTACTTATGATTAGTATATAAATTATTTAAATTGAAGTGTGACTTATTAATTAGTACGAGATATGCTACTAATGAGCAGAGGATTTGCTCGATTGAAAGCAATAATGTAAGTCATTGTAATTTAGTGTAATTTATAATATAATTTAAATCTTTAAATCATTCAATATGGTGTACCTTAATGTCTATCATTGTATAAATATTTGTTAAGAATATTTAAGGTTATAACACATTTTATTCAAATCCTGAAAAAAAATGGTAGAAATGACAAAAATATGTTATATGTTCATTACAATGACAAAATTACAGATACTACACTGGAGGTTATTTTCAATAATGAATGGCCAATTTACATTATTGTCTATCCAATTATAAATTTTTTTGTAGTTACAACTTATAAAGCAACTTATTCCAACAATTAGATCAAACAAATAATAGGTATAGATTATGCAAATGTTTATAGAAGTTACCCATAGCCATAAGTCAAGGTGTGTGATCAATTATACAAGCTATTTAATTTGAAATTGTAATGATGTGAGTATGATGTTTAATTATTTAGATCAAACAAATAATAAGTAGATTATGCAAATATTTGTAAAGATTTGTGTAACATCATATTTTTTACCTTATGAGTAGGCAAAGTTACAACCAATTAGTTATTAAAAAAATTATTTTCTTACTAATATATATATATATATATATATATATATATATATATATAGGAACATGATCTTCTCACACTAGTGTAAGTTTAAAAACTCTTATACTTGATCTGAATCTTTCATTTAACTTATATATAATGAATTATAATTTATTACTTCACTGATTATTAGATGTAAATTAAATGAAAGGCTCAAATCAAGTGTAAGAGTTTTAAACTTAGACTAGTGTGAGAAGATTCTCCTATATTATATATATATATATATATATATATATATATATATATATATTTGACTTATCATTAGTACAAGAGGATTAATGCTACAAAATTAGTTCCAATGATTTGTCTTTGCAAACTTTATTAGTGATTATTTAGAACTAGCGATTTCTAATCTCTATTTTTTGAAATGTCCTAATGCAAGAACATTGAGTGTCATAAACACTTAATCCCAAACTATAGGAATATTGTCCATTCCAAAATTGGTAAATTAGTACAAATCCCGTACACTTCAAAATTTAGAGAATTTCATATTCACTTCATTATTTTGGACCCCAAAGACCTAAATTTCAAATGGACATCGAATGCATAATTTTGCCTCCAATGCACAATTTTTTTTACCTCAAATGGACATCGAGTGTCATAATTTTGTTTCCATTCTTTCCTTTGATGCAGCCAAGAAAACGTTGATTTTGCTACCTAAGTACAACCAAGAAAAATGTGAAAAATTTCTAAAATCCTATTTCACAGTGTAGCCAAGATGCATGTGAAAACCACTTTGCATGTTACCTTGTTTTAGCCAAAATTTATAAGTTTTTATGACCATGCCATGCATGTTTCTTTTCTAGGTGGAAGGCCACACAAAAGCCAAAGGTCTCCACTATATTTCCATGCATAAACATTAGTTTAACCACCAAAATTCTGAGTTTGGAAGAACGAAGGCTTTTCACTTTTTTCACCACGGATTACACTTTAAACCGATGTAATGGATGGTTAGATTGGTCAAGCACTATGTCTTGTTAATCACTATTAAAAACATGCAATTACAAATAAATTTTACAAACGAACTTCTTTAGTCTGTATTACAAATGGATTTATAGACAGTAAATCAAAGAGTATGTTTTTTTTTTTATTAATTTTTTGGGTAAATATGTCTGTAAAATAGACAAAAATCTGTGTATAAATAACCTACCATTTGCCAACATTTGGCGCGTAACATCATAGAAAGAAATTATAGACAAAAATTTCTATCTGTAACTTGAATTTGAAGTAGGAAATTTTGAGCAGGAATTATAGACGAAAAATCTGTCTGTATTTTGAGAAAAAAATTTGACTTTTCATATAGCTCGTTGCAAATGAAAAAATTTGTCTGTAATTGTATTTAATAGATTTAAAGCTGGATAAATTTGTCTGTAATTGAACTTGTAAAACACTTTTTCAGTAAACCAGTTACAGATAGAAAATTCCATTTATAATGTGCAAAACAGATAAAAAATGTGTCTCCTCCTTCTTCTTCCTCACTTTCCATGTTTTCTTGTCTCTCTCATCTCCCTCTCTCTAGCATCTTCAGTTCTTTGCCCATTGCTATGGTTGGAGCATCTATTAGAAAAATAATTTGCATCATTGTATTCCTGGTATAATATTCTAATTTTTAATTCGTTTAATTTTTTAATTTTTGATATAGGATAAAGACTTATGATTCTAAGATAGAGTTGTATGACTGGAGATTGTGCTTGCAAAGATTGTAGAATATGCATGTTGTGGAGTTACAAAGGGATGCGCTCAGAACGATTTAGGATTGTGATGTGTATGTTTATGATTGATTATTAACATATTTTTATATAATATATAGATTATGTGTGAAGAAAATGTATATCTTTGTATTAGATGTTAACATACATAAGGAAATGTTCATAAATTACGAGAGATTCTTTCAAAATTTACATGATAATTTTGTGTAATATAAAATAAAAGATATTGATACAGTATTGTGTATTTATATTATGTTTATATAGTTCTTGATCGAGATGTTCTTTAGAAATCGTTCATGGATGTATGATAGTTACACCTAGGTTAAGGAGGGGAATGAAACTTGAATTTTATGAGGGTGTTGAGGAATTCATATATGTTTATTGTAATTCGCAACAATTCATTATTGACTAGAAAGTTAGGTGTCCATGTTCCAAATGCAAGTGCAGAAATTTTTTGGATATTGATTTAATTAGGTATTGATTTGTATAAATTTGGTTTTAAACTTGATTATTGGATATGGACTAAACATGGGGAAGTGGTAAATATGGAAAATCAGTTTGGAATGGGTTATGTTGGAGGTAGTTCAAGTATATCGCAATTAGGTGAGAATGTAGGTAACATGAGTGTTGGGAAGAAAGCAATGGTTGTTATAAGAAATGATTTATGATGTTATTGGTCATGAATTTAGAACTTTTCATGATTTTGAAGTTGAACAAGGATCTAATGGAGATGTTGTAAGGTTTTATAGTCTTTTAGAGGCAATAAACAAGTCTTTATGAGATGGGTGTGAGCATTCAGAATTATCCTTAACAGCAAGAATGTTAAGCATTAAGTTAGAAGAAGACAATTCAAGTCAAAGTTCATTTGATCAATGAGATACATTAATTAGTGAGTTTAGTCCCCAACCTAACTCAATTTCAAAAGACTTTTACCAAGTAAAAAAAATTAGTTTCCAAACTTGATTTATAAGAAGTCAAAATCGATTGTTGTTTAAAAGGATGCATGCTCAATATCCTAATCGTGGCAACACTCTTTTATCGACTACTCTTACTTTCACCTCGACATCAGCTGCAGTGCAGAGGCTACGGGGCAAGAGCAGTTTATCATGGTGCCCAGCTTTGGGTATGTGCTTCATTCTCCTTCAGTATAACAAGTTTCATAATTTTCATCCTGACTATACATGCCACACAATCCCCCTCTACACAGTGCACAGGCGAGGGATCCATTGTTGTTGCAAGTTCTTGTGGCTAGCAGTCATCACAAACTCAAGCATCATCGAGATTGCTGTTAGGTTTGAGATGAGATGGATCCACTTGGTAAGTTATTTACAAAATATAGTGCAAAACTCTATTTATTGTGAATGTTATAATAATTATATTATTTTATTATTTTTCAATTGTTATCCATTGTAGAAGGATATTCACCAGGTAACAAGTAACATTAAAAAGATGTATGATGCGCATTACACAAGTTTTGTTAAGGTGCCTAAGGATACAAAATTGGAGTGGTTTAAAGATTAGAAGGTAATAAAAGTTAATTAAATTATTTTAAGTCTAATTAAATCTCTATTTCTTGTACGTGTATTAATTAATTTATATTTATGTAGAGTAACTTCTCCATTCCTCCCAAACAAGAAGTTGATGTTCAAGGCCTAGAAAAAGTCGCACTATAAAGCAACTAAGACATATGTATATTGAGACTCATCAAGATCCATCATTTGCCGATTGGAAACACCCTACTTCCTTCATGCCTTGTATAAGTATTGGCATATGGATGAGTTTAAAAATCTCTCTATAAAGAATAAGACAAATAAGGCATAAAAGAAGGATTACTACATATTGATAGCTCTACAACTTTGGCTAGCACTAAGGTCAACTTGTTATGTAATTTTTATTTTTTTTAAATTTATGTTATTCAATTTATAATTGATATTTGAGAGGTTTAATAATTGAAATTGTAGGAAAAGTCATTAAAGAGACCTATGCATAGAGAGGTATTCAAGAAGACACACACTCGCAAGAGAAACAAAACTTTGTGGGTTGATAGATGATCTCAGGCCACATATATAAGTATAGTTACTGACATTATATTTTATTATTAAAAATTTATAAAATATTTCTCAAGACTAATATATAATTATCTGTACTAAACTGTAGGATAATTATGTTCAAAGGCTTGATGAGACATCTTCTTAAGACCTAAAATTCATTGATGAGGATGTTATGTAGTCATAGACAGTAGGCGACCTTTATAAAAGGTGCATTTATGACATGAGGGACCATTTTGCAGACTCGATGTCCCTTGCACTTGTCACCGGATATACCCTTTCTCTTACGTCTAAGGAGGTAGAGAATGTGACATCCTAACATTACATTTCCAAATATAATAGGCGCATGCCAAAAAAATGCAATATTTTATCATAATATTATATATATATATATATATATATATATAGTTAACGTGCATAACTAAATATAATTTAGTTATTTATGTATATATTCAAAGTATATGTCATTAACATGGTGAAGAAAACAATTTTCACATAATAAATCCAAGTTCAAATTAAATACTAAACGAGTTGTCATGTAACATCTGGAACGAGCTAATTCACAACACATAGTCACATACAAGTTTTTAGGAGACTAAAGGAAATAAAATGGGTCTCAAACACTTATCACGCCCCAGGGAGAACATATCATACAACTTCCAAAAGAACCAAAATGCAACTATCATTTCCTAGCCGTTTCTTCTAAACAGTCCCATCATGCAAAAAGAACACACACACACACATACACATACACAAAACAATATCAGTCCAAAGGAGTGTATTCCTCTAAGGGGTCAGAGTCTAGTGAAGTAGATAGTGTCGCATCAGGGTCAGTAGGCAAACTGGAAAAGTCTTTATCTATATCTTCCAACCAACTAGAAGTAGGTGGAAGTATGCGAGAAAGTGGAGAGGATAAGGGTAGTGAGGGGGCTGCAGTGTAAGGGTCCAGCTTCGTCAATAGGTGAAAGTTGGAGAGAAGAGTTGGCAAATAGGGTCAGACAGATGACTCAATTACCTGAATGTCAACGCACTCAGGTTCAATATGAGGAGGAGAAGAAGGCTGAGGTACATGGGAGTCAAGGGTACTATCTGGGATAGGTGCAGGAGCATGGACATCAGTGTCCATAGGAGGTAGTGCAGTCCTAGGAGTGATAAGAGGAAAAGGTATAGTAGTAGCATATAAGGACAGGGGAAAAATAATCTCAATAGGTAGGTGTGTGGTACAACGGGGTTACCAACCTATCTCAGTAACCGAACTAAGAGCCATCGTAGCAGACCCTTGGTAGATGGTTTGCTAAGTAGTGTCATCATAGATTCACAGGTCATTCGCTGTTAGGAACACTGACATCTTGATCATGTTGGAACCCATCTGCACACAACACACAAAATACACCAACCAACAAACACACCAAACAGATGAAAGGAAAGAGAAAATGGTGAGTCATATAATTTAATTAAACTATGCAATGTGTATATGAGAAGACATTATACACTAGATATATACATATAATATTATTATATTTAAAGTAAAGACAGTGAGATCATTTGTAATATGAATGAAATGATGCATGATGCAGGCTAATTATTTTCTCTTCATTTAACAATCTCTTATGCAATGCATGGGAATCCTGTGTTCTTTCATCCAATTTGCATTAATTTCGAACATCAAGGCGATCGAAGGACTTCATTCCTTACTATCACATCCAGCATATTTGAAATTGAAAACATTTGTTATTTCTACGCCTCAAGGATGCCATTCAGGAATGGGCCTACTGTAATCCTGATAACGGGTGTTCATGTCAGGTTTGACAAGGGTTTGCTGGCGATGTGACCCAGTCACAGTGAGCTACTCTGCGCTATTGGGTCATCCCCCTCTTTGCCATTCCTAAGGCTCATCATTGAACCTAACACAAAGCACTCCACAGCTGTGTCAACTGTCATCTTAATTTCTTTCTTGTTTATCTTCGAGCATGATCCATGATTACACGATGCATGTACTCTTTTAATCCTTTACAATTTATTTCAAAATTTAATTCAGTCAATACAACAAATACCTATCACACTTTATTCTTCCTGGGAGGTATTTACGATTAGTCTCCTCTCATTACTCTCACATTGTAGCTTCTTTGATTTATGGAATTTGAATTCTAAAGTTCTAAGTGTCAAGGGAACTTGTTAGCTGCACTCTCCATTATTTAATTTCTATTCATTCCTATCTATTAATGTTTATTAACCCAAAAATTGTCTATGCTGAAATTATTTACTAATAGGTTGTTTTTCCTAAAGGTCCCCAGAATTGAGGTTTCCTAACAAGGGAATTTAGCTGGTTAACAAAATAAAAGTATGGTTGTCTAAATCTAAGTGTTTTATTGGTTTCTTTACTTCGCTCTTGTCTCTCTTTTCATTCCTAACTTAATAATTCATGTTATATGTGTATATTTGGTCTTGATCCTGCTGGACGTTTTAAATCAGCTTACTAGCATATATATACATATAAGGTTTACTTGTCATCCATGTGTCTATGATTATGCTCTAGTAGGAATTCTTTACCCTTATTCCTATTGTTTGATTAGATTGTTACGCATTGATATTAAGTTTCCTAAAACTAAGTCAATGTGAGTAGTTGTCGAAAAGGGTATTAAGGCTGTACAAGTTATAAGGTTTTTCTAGCATTTACAATTTCTATTCATTATGCAGTATTATAGATTCATTGTGTGTATACTTTTTATGTTAGTAGCTAATCTTATGTGTCATATGCAGGGGAAAGTGGGAATAAATAGCATCTTTGGTTCACAGTTTTTACACTAGCTCTATTACTTGACACGTCTTCATACAAAATCATTTAATTGTACTCACTAAATAGTTCCTTCATGAAATAGAGAAAACATATATAAGTTTTTACAAGTATCTACACTATTATCCTTTTACATAATGACAGAGATATTGCATCGCAATTCTTCACAATCAAAGGGCTAATATCGTCCAGTACCACAATAATTACTAATGTAGCAAAAGTGAACTAATAGTCGAGTTACGTATTATGCAGGATAAGGTGCAAATCATCTAACCCTTTTGGTTAGTCTCAGCTCTATCTCCCTCAACACACACACCTCACACAAAGCATTTAGCACTAAGATAGAACACTTAAATGTATTTAAAAAAAAAATAGAGTTGCCTATCAAACACACATAACATCCCACACATTAAACACATACAATATAAAATACGGTCATCTGATATCCTTATCAAAATTTCGTTCAGTTATTTGACATGTATATGCTTTGAACGAAACATCCTACATTTCAACCTTTACATGCAAAAGCTAAAGAAAGTTGTCCAACATTTTTATGATCCCGATTCAAGTTTTTCATGTCAAACAATTACCGTCATTCATCATTTCACAAGAAACAAATTTTCAATCACATGCGAACAGAGACTTTACAATATATCAAGCAATATGGACTTCCTCTTTACATTGGTATTGAAGAACCGATGATAAGGAAAGGAATAGAGATTCTCAATGATAAAACTCTGCTGCATGATGATGGTGAATACTTTAGAATAGGAGTAGAAGAAATGAGAAAGGAACATTAAAGGGTAGAAATGTAGAACCGGCAAATGGGCTTACCTTAACAAAGTTTTTGGCCCTTTTTCCTAGTTGAAGGGTGGATAGAAAGAGAATGATAAGGAAGATAGGGAGATGTGCAAGTGTTGAGTCTAAAGCCAGTGGACTAAAACAGAGAAAACTTTAAGTTGTTCCCCTTTTAGATGACGAGATTCTTCTTAAAACGAACAAAGAAAAGTATGTGAGTTACTTCTTGTTCTCCCTCTGTAAGCATTTATTTGGAAGGGTTGTAATGTGATTGCTCATAAGGTTGATATGATCATTAAACAAAGTCATTCATCTTTTCCAAGGCCACTTAGCTGACGTGAGAGGCAAAGGGAGTTGTTGGTTATTAATGCTGAAGTGAAATTTCGACAATTTGGTCTTTTTCTAGATTGAAGTGAAGTACTTTGTAGCAGCAAAGCAAGAGGAGATAGTGGACATGTTATGATGATTGGAAAGATGGTTCTAATTCATATCTATATGTTGTCATATCCACGAAGCAAGGTGGCAAATCTTCATTCCCTTTTTAGAAGCATGCATGTACATGCTCGTGTCATTTTAAGAAGGTGCCACTGCCCCCTTTGCATGCAGTTTGAAATGGAACTTTACGAGCTCCCTTTGTGTCGCAACATGTATTAGATAAGTTGAGGGAATGAGTTAGCCTTTGAGGTTTTAAGCCCAGGGTTTGGTAGGTAGGGAAAGTGTACGTGGGATTTCAATAGCAATGCCACCATTTTCATTTCATATATCTAGCAAATGGTCTTGAGGTTTAGGAAAAAATTAAGGGGAGGAGGAAATAATATAGCTACATATTATGTCCTAAAAACGTATATGCATGTATATGGGGAAATTAAATTAAGGCTACGCAAGGAAGGATAAAAATGTCATGCTAGAGTTTGGGAAATTTGGTTTAACCCTCCTAAGTAAGTTTGGGCTATTAACAAATATGGAAAGAAAATAATTTAATTAGAACATATTTCAATTTCTCATATAATATAAAATGGGAAAATTTCGCACTCAAATCTATGCCCTAAATGAAGAGTTCTAGAAGTAGAATGAGGAGATATGGAAGACTAAGGAGAGTACATAAAAGAAGAAGTGAGTCAAGAAAATGGAGATGAAGATAGAGAAAAAAGTGATATTGAGGATACAAAGGAAGTGCAGCAACAGGTGCAACAACGCATATGCAGATGCATGTATACTTCAAGCTTGTGAGAGCAAACAGCTCCACACCTCTTCTTCCTCCTCCACTAGCTTTAATACTACCAGTCTTTGACTTGATGTAACATTTCTACTCCTCTACTAATGATGATATTTCTACCAACGATGATCACGTTGAGTACTCATGATAAATATTATTATTTTATTTTTAAAATAATTTCTTTAAATGATTACTTCTTTAATTGTAATAACATTAATTTAATATTTTTAAATAATTTTAGATTTTAAATTAAAATTTTATAATTTTTTTTAATGTTTACAAATTATAATAATTAAGAATAACAAAAAATAATTATATACATAAAAAAATATAAAAATAAATGATATAAAAAAAATTTAAAAATCCGTTTATATTCATTTATCGACGATGATATTATATATCACTCTAACCCGTTTGTAACGGTAAAATCCTTCAGTAAACTTTTAGAAATCTATCTGTAATTTGTACGTTTTTAGCGGTGAATGGAGTTAAGTGAACATACAAAATTGCTCTTACCAAGGTCGAGAAAAGCAAGCTCTAACTTCACCATTATGGTCTTGCAAATTTTGGATACGATATACAAGGATTTAAAATCAATTTGCACCTTATTTTCTTTCTAGAAGCCTACTTCCTCTCTCATATTTGTACCCCTTTCCTTTGCATATACATCCTTTTGAAATAAAGACCCTAAAACCAATAAACATTTACATTCTATTCTTGGTGACAAGGCTAAACCGAGGCGACCCACGTTCACGCAAACACTGTCACTCTTCTAAGGAAGCACGTTATACACCTCGTTTTTGAAGACGAAGATCTACATGAAGTTTTGAACTTTGAGGAGGGAGAGAACCAGGCGAAGATGTCACATAACTCAGCCAAAATTCAGACCAAAGTGAACTTTATTAAATATTTTATTATATTAGATAAAATAAATTAAAAATATGAAAATTAAACAAGTTCTTTACCTAAAAAATTTGCATATAGGGAAAGTGAACAAGCATTACCAGCCCACGTCAAACTAGTTATTTTACATTTACATCCACATTCACTCCATTTTCTATAGTCATGCTGCATTTCTACATTTCTGCACATATGTTCCTAATGCCAGCCAATACAATTTATTGTGTAGTTGATGAGTTTATTCATCATTAAAACATGTCACCATACATGGAGGCTATTATTCTCAATGCCAGTAAGTAGAAGATGGGCCCATGTTGGCATAGTGAAATGATAATTGAAGAGTGGTGTACACATACATAGATACATCCATTTGAATTATTGGATTGTATGTGCATGAGGATGATACAGTATTGTATCCACTTATCTGCAAGTGATAGTGACAGTGATATATGGGGACAAGTGATAGCATTATAACCCCACACCCACAAATACAAAGGAACTCACATGTGCTGTGCCGGACTCTATCAGGCAGGACCAACTAACCTAACCCAATCATCACTAACCCTTCCTCATTCCTCTCACAAACATTGCTCTTTCGTTGCCACATTGTGCCTCTCCTTTTCTGAAGAGAGCATCCCCCACCTTTATCATATTTTCTGTGCACTTTCAGATTCACCTCAATCAGTATCACAATTACCCTTCTTGTGTTTCTTTCATAAATTCATATATTTTTTATACATGAAAAGGAGCTTAAAGAAAGAGCTAAAATGATTGATGTAATGAAAGAGCTAAAAAGAAGAAATAATATTATAAAAATGCTGTTTAATGAATTGTAACTTGCAATGTATAAATTAGTTTATTCAATTAGAAATGTGAAAGTCATTATGAGAGAGAGAGAGGCTATAGTATCCAAAAAGCACATCCATTGTGTAACCAAGAAACAAGAATTTATGCTTAAAAAACTGCTGAGGTGCATGGCGTAGGGGGAAATGGCGCTTTACTTTATCTTTTACTTTTGAAGGCTGTGAATGAAATGGAAATTGGGATATTTTAGATCCAATCTTGGATTTGAAGTAAAGTGGCAGCAAATAAAATAAAGCTGAATGAGTTATTTATTCAGCTCTTTTTGCTTTTAGTGTTTGAGTCCAAAAGAGAAAGTAGTTGGTACGTTGATTCTCTGATATTCTAATAATAATAATAATTTAAGCAACTCGATCAGTGTTTTGCTCAAATGCGCTTCACGTCCATCGCCAGAATCATTTCATATGCGCTGCCCTGCTATTAGTTTGCTAATGAATCATTCCATTTAATAAACAGTATTTAATGTAATATATTTCTTAGAAAATAATGTTATCAATATATTTAATTATATATTTTTTTTATAAAAATTATTATTTATGAATTCTTATTATATGCTTTAAAATATATGTTAAAAGCAAAATTTTATATTGATTTGCTCCCTGGAACTCATCATACTACCACATATGTTTAACATTATCTTTCTATTGGTTACTAAACATTTATTCATTATGAACAATAGATTCATTTCAAAGTTATTCATAATCAAAGTGGTCTAAAAGTCGTGCACACATACACTTTTCACTTTTCTTATTAGTTTATTGGAAGTGTCTTGACACCCTATATAGGTATTAAATACAATTCATTAAGAATGAGCATAAATTGAGTTTACACAAAATTAATTAATATTCATTTTAAATTTAATTATATGAATTGTCATTTAAACAACCTATTTTATAATTTTCAAAATCAGTTGAAAATTGGTTTTAAAATTAGTTTTAAATTCAGTAAAATATACTATAAATATTTTCTATACTATTATTAAATTATTATATATAGAATGGATAAGTGAGTGCAACAAAAAAGTATATAAAAATATTTTAATCTTTGTCAAAATTTTAGTTTTCATTCAAATAAAGATGGCCAAATACTTCTCTCTCCCATCCTTCCCCTTACTAAACAACAGAGGTAATATATTTTTACTCTATTTCCATCTAGTTCATATTTTTTTATCACGTTAAAAAGCATATCAAGACCAAGGGTTTAGTATAAGTTTAGTAATAGATTATACTTTGAAGAAATAATTATTTATTATTTTGTAAAATTTCTCCCAATAAGTTAATAAAAGTAAATCATTTTTCTTGAAAATAAATTAAGCATGTAATACTTACCCTCACTTAATTTGACCTCGATAATTAAATCAAAATTTTATTTCTTTTCTTCAGTCAAGGTAGTTTGATTTACATGCCCAAACTCTATATCACTCCTATCTCCACCATTTTAAAGTTGAAACTTTCTTTGCTTGTCAAATTTTTTTATCACTTTTTACATATAAGTTTAGTAACTTGTAAAATGTATAAGAATTTTATTTTAAAAAATGTATATATAATTTAATAATTAAAAATATAATTTTATAAATATTGAAATATGTAACAATTAAGAATTTTTTTGTATGATTATAAAATCAATCAAAATATAATACATTAATAAAGATTAGATAATTATAATGTATATCTTAACAAAAGTGTAATTTACATATATAATATAATGTTAAAAAGATGTAAATATCAAAATATTATATGCACTTACTATAATAAATAGAAAGAGTAAAATTAATTTGTAATAATTAATTAAAGAAAGGAACGTGAAATAAAGTATTTGAAAAAAAATATGAATTTTGAAATAAAAAAGTAATAAACTTTGAAATTTGCAATAAAAAATGTTTTTTAAACGAATTTACAGATTTGTAATTTTTTAAATTTTTGACTGAGAGTACGGTAAATAATAAGTTAAGTATTATGAATTTTATAAATATAAATATTTATGAGAAAATTAAAATTTAAATCAGATGATAAGAAAATTTTATAAATTTAAACAAATTATTTATAGGAAATTTGAAAGTTTTGTATAAGGTAATAAGTAATTTTTTATAAATATAAAAATAGGTATTCATGAAAATTTTAAAATTTTATAAAAATGAATAAAGACAATTTAAGTAAAAAATTTGATCTCCAAGATTTAAAAAGAAATTAATAAAGAGATGAGACGAGTAAAAAGTAAAAGTATTAAAGATTGCAATTAACATCAATTCACATGTCTTTTTTAATTAATTTTAATCTTAAAGTATCTTTAGAAATTATATCAAATAAAAATAAATTTAAGAGTTGATATTTTTCTTCAATCTTAATTTAAATTTAAATTTTTTAGTTTAACCTTATTTAATAATAATATTTACTTTTTTTAAAAATTTATTAAATTTAAAAATATTCTATTGAATAATACCCTTGTCCTGCAAGACAGGAAAATCACGGGTAAAATTAATTTTATTTATTTAATTCTTTGATAGAAAAGTGGCCTTGTCATTTTAGTTCACTCAACAACTATTTTTAAATTTGGTTTTATAATTTGACTGGATTCTTTTGCTTACATGACACTATTTTATTAGATAATAAAAGAAAAAAATGTTAGTTGTAATTTTTTTGTTATATTTTTTATTCTAAAAATTACTTCAATTTTAAGATCTTGAATTTCATTTATCTTACACAATCATGACCTGAATCTAGGAAGAGAATATATATTTTTTATTTGAATTTACTATTATATTTTCACTTTAGATAACTCCATTTCTTATAATTAACAACATTTCCATTAAATTTTATAATTAGAGTTAGACCATTAATCGTTTATTAAATTATTAAATAATCTAACAGAAAATTCTGAAAAGAGAAACAAAGAAAATCCAAAGCCATTGAGGCTGTCGTACCACTTATTCTATTAAAATAAAAAATAAAGAAATGAGAAAGCGACCAAACTTTGCCTCAACATATTCTCATGTGATTGGCTTCAAACATATTATTGGTGACTTCAGCTTT
The DNA here is from genome assembly GCF_003935025.1 of Abrus precatorius. NCBI lineage: Eukaryota > Viridiplantae > Streptophyta > Magnoliopsida > Fabales > Fabaceae > Abrus > Abrus precatorius. The sequence continues at coordinate 15,120,188 of NW_020874292.1, forward strand.
CATTTTTAATGAACTTTGGCACTCTTTCATTTATTTTTTGTCCACTAAATCGATCGCGTAAACATCTTATATAGACACACATACTGTACATCCACACCTTCCTATGCATTTAAATTTCTAAGTTGGTTCTTCGTATATCCTTTTTATTCAATATAAAGTGGGTTGCACACTTATCCTAAAAGGGTATGTGAGTATAATAATATGATTATTAGTAAATTATACTACAGTATTACATTTTAAAGTTGTAAATTTAAGAGATGAAATCTATTTTATTTCACTTATTTTAATGTAAGCAAATTCAAGAATCAACCAACTACTCGTGTTTTTAAAGTTAACTGTAGTATAATTAGCACATCCTTTTACAATTTTAAGAGAGAAATAACTATTTGGATTGGTGCAGAGCATACTCAAGGGCATTTGGAAGGGTGATGGTGTGGGCTAAGGAGAATAGAAGGTGAAGCATTATGTCACATCCTGTATTTGGTATTTTGTTGATTGCATAATTAGTACCAAAAATGACATTTGAATATTTGAATAATTTATAAGACAAGTAATAGAGTCAGGAGTGCATCCATAGCACATGCAGGTTGATGAGAATTGTAGAGTGAAAGTTGCCAAATACTTTATAATAATGATTAATTGGGTCAGGTGTGTGTGATGAGAAGACTCCTAAGAAACCGGAATTTTTCCAATCCACATATTGTTGAGTCATTCTAGTTTGGATTTTGTGGCCTTTTTCTTAGCTGTTGTGGGAGAAACAAACACAACTTGTCACCATTTTGTAGCTTAAAGAAAAGGATCTTATAAATCTGTGGTCCTATGCAACACATTCTCTTTTGAAAACAAACACACACACCCCTTCTTTTGGAAACCAAGGAATAAATATAAGAAAAATACTTACCAACATTTTTAGTGTTGCTCAGTTAAAATTGAAGTTTTACTTTGATAACATATATTAATAATATTTAATACTTTAGACACGGGTAGATAGGATAGAATAATGATATTTTTGTTCTTAGTTAAATATTTGTTGAGCCACACAAATATGATTTATTTATTGTATTATTTATTTTATCTTATTAGACTAGTGTAACTGTCATAAAAGATGACTTGGTTAGAAGAGTAAAAAATATATAGCAATTATCTTCCTTCAAATACCCTTAATTTGTTCTATTATCTCTCTCTCATCTCTATGTTATATATTTTAAAAATATATTAAAATTTTAAAAAATATATTATATTATTTTATATATTTAAAAATATTTTAAATTATTTATATATTTTCTATAAATTAAAAATAAATAACTTAAAAAAAATAATTTAATAAATATAGACAAAAAGATAAATTTATTATTTTTTACATATTTATGTCACATTCTTCTATTTATTAAATTTATACCAAACATTAAATATAATAAAAGTTTATCATGTTTTTATTATATCATACTCTTATTCTATATACTTGCTATATATTTTGATCTTAAAACAAGAGACCTGAGTTCTATTCCAAGTATAATAATAGAATTGCTTTTTAAAATAGTTGCATAATTGGATGCACATGGAAATACAAGTCTAGCATGGATGGGGTGTAATGTGCCCCTAATGGATATGCCAAGACTGAGAAACACATGCCATTTTATTGGTGGCAGAAGCTCGAGGGAAAATGGTGGTTGGGTTACAGCATTGTTCAACTGTCATTGCCAACTACTCACATGAAAGTGAAGATTGTAACAGTGATATTGAAGATATTCGAAAATAAAATTATGGGACTTGATAGCCAAACACTGCCTTCTCTTTGGGCCTATAATCCGAGTGCAATACCTACTACTTTTATTCATAATAAAAGCTTTAACATGATGAATGCACTTCTTGGCTCTTGCTTTCTTGCTTTCTTGCTTTGCTTCTTGAACATGTCAACATGAATATATGACATGGACCTGTTGCTTAATTGAATAAAAGGCAATATAAACCCCCTTTTATTATTCCATTTTCTGGTTAAAACTGACCAATAAGTTAATTTGTCAGATAGCATAACAACTCTGCAGTATCTCCGACAGCCACATAGGTTAGTACATGTATGACAACTCAGACCATGTTCTTGTTCAACTTTTATTTTTTGTGTCCAACAACTTATGACTTCCAACAAGAGTTTTCTACTTTTCTTCCTCAACATAGCGGTTGGTTCAATGCAGTCAATAAAAGCCGACCACCATGTTCACTGTAATCGCTTGTGTAAACCTTGTTTAGTGCTTGGATGATGAATCTTAGATCCATTTTTGCACACAGTTATCCAATTCTATCTTAAAATTATTTTATCGTGTCATATACCCTTATTTTTAAAATAAAGTTATTTATTTATGTAAAATATATATTAATTTTATAATATATATATATATTCACATAAATTCGATTTGAAGTAGATTAGATTATTTTTTAAAATGGGATTCAAATCTAATTCAATCCAATAAAATTTTTTCAATTTTTGTGGTTTTCAGTTTGTTTGATTTTCTGTTAAGTTATTAATTTTACGATTTGATTTTTGCTGTTTGCATTGGATAATATAACCATGTAAAGCATAAGTTTACATCTAATAAATTCTGTATATTTTAAAATCAGTTTCTTTTTTTTTTCAGAAATTGAAACAAACTGGCTCTAAATCATACTCTCTATTTTGTCTTATTATGTAATAGGAACTACATATATTTTTCTTAAATAAAAAAATGTTTTAAACAAATGTTCTAAGAACTAGAATAATATTACTAAAATTTCTCCTCTATACTTACCTAATATTTTAAAATAAAGTTATCTTATTAAATCAAATACAGATCATGTGATGTTTTACACTAGCTGCCTCGTGTAGTCCTTGTGAATTGCACCAAAGCGTGCGATCAATTTAAATGTTCATCAACACGATCCATGCAAGCCGAAACAACTGATACAACTTCCTCGAATTGTGCCAGTCATGGTCTAATCCATATAAAGGCATTTTATATTTTATAATCCAGGCTTAAATATACTTATATTTTCTTTAAATATTGTAACCTTCATTTAACCTTTAGTTTAAAAAAGATGTAGACAATATGAACATTTTTATTTCGTTTCCCAAGCACCTTCCCATTAAGACTCCCCATTCGTTTTATCCATTTTTCATTCTTTGATTTTCTGTTTGTTTCCTTAAACATCACAGTTCTTTTAAAAATGAACCAAATGAAAAAACTCGTATACTATGTTATGGTTCAAAAGACAGGTGGGAAAGAGATTCCAACGAGAGGAGAGTTTAAATAATATAATAATAACGTTATTATACTCCTCTTATAAGTATTAATGGTGATGAAAAGAAATAAGTAAAACGTAATTTCATAATGACTAAATTTCCTAAAGTTCCTCTCCTCCAAAACTAAATTGAAATAGAATAAATTTTATAATGACTAAATTACAACTTTTTGAAAAAGCAAGGCTAGCGAGAAACTTATCATATTTAGAGTAATCAAAATCACATTTAAGCCTAAATTTATGTGATATTATGATAGTAACTTTCAAAATTTCTATCTATTGAACAAAACAGCTCATGACCAAGGCAGAAATGAGTTTAACACACAATACAGTGTGTGCACTACCCTGAAGTAGGTTTTAATCACAGTAGAACTATATGCGGCTTAACAGCAGCTATATACCTAACTGATATATTTTAGACACCTGACCAACCAAAACTCAACAGAGGTAAGAACTACGCACTGCTTGTATCAACACGAATGAGAATTGTCTTAACATTTTTCATTGTGCATTGTTCTGTTAGCAGTTGGCTCCCTACCTGGTGATGAGTGCCTAGCTAGCATTTTGGCTGTTTTAACAGCTTCAATGACTTTACGGTAGTAACCCCAAGATGGATTTGTTTCTCTTATGGGCCTTTGACCAAATGGATTTGCTGACACGTACTCTTGAACATTATCAGCCATAGCCAGCCCTTCTAGATAAACCCGAAGATCACCTTCTGGTCCTGTGAACAGAAATGGAAGGCTTAACATGAATTGTTAAGGCAAATAAAGATAATTAGAGGCACATCAATTTGCTTAAAGCATTTGATATTTGCAAAGAAATACGGGTGTAAGAAAGAAGAGGAAGAGAAACAGAAAACATCTCACCTAATGACGAGTCTGTGGTGTCGTAGTACCGGTAAGAATAAGGAAATATTGCTGTATGCCTCTGAAAATAAATTGATTATGGGAGTGACAATAGGAGGAAAAGTTATATAACACAAGAAAGTGAGGCTAATTGCATAAAAATAAAACAAAAAAGAAGCTTACAGGATTCACTAGTGCTTTGTATGGAGAGTCATCCAATAATAATGTGTTTGACTCATTAAACTCTCCCTTCTCCCATGGTAAACCAGGTTCCGATTTTTCCCACAACTTTACAAGTTCCTTCAAAACCAGCGGCTTGTTTCTATTCTCAACAGTGGTGAATTCAGTAATAGTACAGTGGGACTGATTCTACATAAAAGATTATCTAAAGATTAATAGTGTCTAGAGAAATTCCAAGTAGGAATGAACTTCTACCGCTAACCGTTTACAAGTTATAACTGCATCTTTAATGATGCTATGAATAACAAACTAATTTACTAAAATGCAATTATAGTTTATAACATCAAACCATTTCCATTTTGTCCAAACTGAAATCTCTGTCTGTGTCTGTGTCTGTCTGTCTCTCTCTCTCTCTCTACACACACACACACAATTGAAACTAATGACAACTAGAATTACAAGGCTGGTTCTGTTTGGTAATGATAATAAAAAAGCATTCAATTGATGGTGTGGAAAATCCTGCAGAAGGCATAAAAGTCAATTAGGAAGCAGAAGTATAACAAGTTTTATTGCAGGGACATGATATATTAACTGAGAAAAATTTTCCAGTATGCAATATTTTACTGATCACCAAGATTTCCCTTCATTCAAATGCAAGGAATGAACACAAACTAAACTCAATACCCATTCAACATCTGGCGTAAACAAAAGGCCAGCCATTTAGAGTAAAAATGTTAATACAGTGCAATTAGACAAAAAATGTAACTTAATAGGCTAATACCTAAAATTACGTTGAGGAAAAGAAATCATTCGTAGCAGACTAATATAGCTAAACAAAAGCCCCTAAAAATTATGCTAAAAGCTACAGAAGATTTAGAACAGATTACCCAACAAAAGAGCAGTTTTGATGCAGATTTCCCAATTAGAAATTCAATTGCTTCATCAACATTCCTCCTGCCAATAAATACGAGCAACAAAGCACAATAATAAATGTATAATGCTCATTTTGTGATACCGAAATGTAAACCAACTAATCCATTATTGCATCTTAAACTGAAGTCAAACTAAAACAAAAGCAATGAGATAATTTTAGTCGCAGATTGGCAAATACTTGGCTCTAGATGACCAAATCCCCACATGAAATTTGTCAAAGCAAAACTGTAGAAAATCATCACAAAAGGGCCTCTTGTAAACTGCAAAAGGCAAAAGTAATATCTGTCAAATCAACGAAGATAAAGATATGAAATCTATGGAATGAGGAAACACAATATTTGATCAGGTCACCTTTTCTCCTTTTAAGCCAAAAATCTGGCTCTGGTTCTGGTCCATATCTTCTACCAGTATCACTGACAAAATCAGCAAGAAGTCCATTCACATCAAGTATGAGAAGTTTATTCTTTGTGTTGCTGGCAACAGTTCTGTCCAGTAAGAATTGTGAAATCTTTGAATGACCATCTTTTACTTTGACTGAGCTTAAATCAGAAACATCACCTGCACAACACAGATCATTTCTTGTAATTTCAGTATGATCTAGCTGTCCACCACTTGTTTCAAGTTGCTCCCCAGGGGCAGGGATGTCTACTACAGAAGATGTAGTCATAAATCTTTGCTCACAAGTGTTGTCTGTTCTCAAATTCATTTCCTCAGTTGCAGCTCCACTTTGATAGGTAACTTCATCATTCGAAAGTTTTGTTTCTCTATCCATCAAGCCAACTGTCAATGGTCCATCAGAAAATTTATATGAATCATCCCCGTGATGGTCCTGCATAGTTGGTTCATTGTTACAATTTTCAAGACTTGGGTGGCCACTGCTTCTCCTACAATTGGAATTAACTGGTTTTCTCCTTGAATAGGTCTTAACACACTGTTTTTTATCAGATATGTCATAAACTGCTGGGTAGTGATAATTTTTCCTCACCAGACTTGTATTTTTTACAATACCATTCTTATCCTCAGGGTTGGAACTGTTATCATTTATACCTTGCTCTATGTTCAATTTCACAACTTCTAACACACTCTCCTTTGCAAAATGCTCAGGATTTGTTACAACTGAATCATGGTTGCAGCTTCCTTTTTGAACGTCACACTGTCCACAGCTGTTTCCTGCAGTCTTATTGATCATATTCTGCTCGTTTTCTTCATGATGTCCTTGACAAATACCCTCGTCCACACAAGATTGTCTTGCTACTGAATCAATTAAAACACATTGAATTGGATGTTCTGAAGGCATATCCAAACCAGATGTGGAAGATCTTGATGAAAAAGTATTTTCTGGTGCACTGCAATCATTAACATTGCTTTCAACAGCATTATGCTCTGTTTTCTTCCGTTTGCTCTCTCCATTTTTCTTTGTTGAATCACACACTACAATTGTTTGGCAACTTAACAAACTAGGCAAAGCTGCGGACTCACGTAATGGGTGCTTTATAGTCACACCCGCCTCTGATGCAGAATTATCGATTGAAAAATCAGGACCTTCATGCTCAACAACGTTACCTTGTTTCTTCTTTCTTACCATTTTCTGCTTTTGGTCTGTACTAGTTAAAGAATCTCCCAAACTGGTTACTGGTGGAGGCCCCATGTGCAACTCATTTACAACATCCGTCAATCCCGAATCTTCAAACGAAAAATCGTTTCCTAAACTAGGAAATATGGAGAATATACAGATCCACTATCACAGCAATTGCGATAATTCAAGATCAACAGCACAAACACGTTTCTCTGTATCTACATACGTTGTACAGTATTATCACCAAGCACTAACACCTTTCTCCATATCTATGTATATTTTACAGGGATTTTAACTTCATGTGTCGAAATTTCCCAATTAGATCATTCCCGCGTCGATTGCTGTCAAATCAATACTTGTATTGATTGATGTATCTTGTTTCAGTCCCTTCCCCTAAAAAGTCTGCAAGAATAGTCACTGTAAACAAGAGATCTGCCCAAAATTGCCAAACTTCAGAACATGATATCAAGTCACTAAATATTACCCTAAATTGACCAATTCAAACCTTGAAACGAAATTTCAAAAGCCAAAACACGAATGACTAAGATAAATAGAAACTCAAAACAACACAAAATGAAGAAAATGCTTCCGAGTCCATAAACAATAATATACAACTCTCCTCTCTCAATGAGCTTCGGGCATTGATCACAAGAATACATTTCTTTTCTTCATTTTATTTTTTGTTAAAAATAAATAAAGTCACTTGATTTCTTTCTGTTGAAAATGAAAATCAAGAGCACAGTATGGAAGAGGGTTCAGAGTCGTTTCAGATTTTAACCAGCAAAAGTAAAAAGAAGTAAATTAAAAAATAAAATTAAGAGCATAGAGATTGAAAAATTCATTGAGAGCCAAAGGAAGAACCTGGGTTGAGAGAGAGAGAGTGGCGTTTGAAGTTGAAACTACATAGCGGTTTTTGCAAATGAACGGTTTATTTTAGGGTTAGACCGCAAGTGTTAACCTCTTCTTGTTACCAAACAGCCACCAAATCGGCGTGTGGATTGGTATTTCTCAATTGCTTACAGCTGCCACTGATAGTAGAACATGGACTGGATATCATTTGATTTCTTTTTGTGCAAAGACAAGACTCAAAAGTAAGTCTTATAAAATGAAACAGATAAAGGAATGATCACAGAACATTGAATGGGTATTGTTTGAATAGATTAATCTATTTTTAAGACATTGTTTGTTGAAAATTATATTTATATGTGTTTAAAATTACGAGAAAAGTACATTAAAATTTTTTTTAAAATTTTCCCATTAAATTCTGAACTAATATTTTAAAATACCTTATAATATTTATCATACAATAATTAATATCATTTTTTGTTCATACTTATTTATTTGAACGATTTTTTTTATTTGCTGATGGAGGCAAAAGCTTACAATAATATTATTTTTATTAATATTTTTTGTTTATATAAAAATTTAAGTATAATAAATAAAATATCTATAAAATTTAAGAAATTTAAGAATTAAAAAAATGCTTGTTAATAATTTAAATATATATATAACTTTTTAATTAATTTTTAAAAATATTTTTAAAAAATACCTGGACAATTCTTTAACTAAATATACAAATAAAAGTATGATACTATATATGCTAATAATTTTTTGTTTCTTATTTTATAGAAGCAGTCTTCTTATGATTAGGACTCATGCCTATCTTAAAATTACCTTTAAAATTTGTATAAATAATTATCTCTTAAAAATTTATTATCTTGAAGTTATTGTGAATTTTTTATAAAAAAAATATTAAAAAAATATTAAAATACACAAATAGACCAAACAAGAAAATATTTACTCATATGAATCTATTTACTGTTGATAAATTCATATTTTATTATATTTTTAGCCTAATTTTTGTTAGTAAATAAGGAGTTAAATAGTAAATAAACTTGAAAATATCATAAAAATTGTATTAATATTCATAATTGCATAAATAGTTTAGAATTTTAAATTTTATTCTACTTTTGGACAATTTTGCTTAAAAAGACTTAACTTTATGCAAAACCTCAAGTTGAAGATGTCTAAGTTGAAGATTGAACTAAGGAAGTAGAGGAAGTGAACTTAAAAGATGAAAAATCAAGTATTAAGTGTTGAGAGTAGCCACGTACAAAATTGAGTGTCCACTTTAAGTGCTGAGAGTAATCACGCACAGAAGAGAGTGTCCACTCTAAATGCTGAAAGTAGCCACTCAATGTTGCGCATGGACACTCTGGCCACTTAAAGTAGCCATGCACAAGGCTTATTTGCACATAATACATGCGCGTGACACTCTAAGTGCCGAGAGTGTCTGTCTATGCAAAATAATAGAATTTTGAAAATCACTTCTAATTGTCAACTTTGGATGATTTGAGCTCCTATTTCAGTTGTAGAAGCTTCTAGAAGAACTTTCATGCTATAATCCTTAGAGATTAAAGTGTGGAAGTGGAAAAGGCGAGAAAAATATTATAAAAAGAAGTTAAGAGTTCAAAATTGGAAGTCTTTTGCCATTTTTGTTTTCTTTTCATTTCCACACCTTAGGAGAGTTAGAGAGGATGATTGAGGGCGACTTCCAAGCTCTGGACTTTGAGGATTAGGCTGGGGAATAGATTTATGAAGAAATTCTACAGCTCCTCTTCTTCTACTCTTTCTCTCTCTTTTTCTTTTAGGAACATGTTCTGATTTCTTTTTGTTAGGGGTCCATGGATCCAGATTTGATATTGTGATGTAATTTTGGATCTGGACCTTGAAGTTTTGATTGAATTGAGTATGTGATTTTGTTCTTAATGCAGTTGTGAATTAATCCTTCATTCAATTGAACCTAAAGGAATCTTCATCAATGGAGATTAAGTTTATTTCTCAGATCTGAATCATATGCCTAAGTTATTGAGATCTTAGGAATAAGTATCATAATCTAGTAATCCTACAATTTTCAGAACTTAATGCAATATTTGATTGAATTTCACCAAGGAATTAGGGAGGTTTAATTAGGTATTAGGATAAATGAGGCAAGGAATTGTCATTTGGTTAAAGAAGTGAAATTGATTATTAATCAATTAGAATTCTTAAGAGTCCAGAACATGATTACATTGCAATTGAAAGTCTGGTGAAGTGATTCCTAACTATTTTTCACATAGCATTTTAATACAAAATTTGTATTTCTATTTTGCTATATTTTTCATATTTCTGCACTTTATTGCTTTGTTTGTTAAATGATTGAAAACACTCCAAATTCGTTTGGGTCAACTAGTTATAGATTTGTGAAATAATAATTGATAGACCTAATCCTTGAGGACGATACTTGAGACTCACATTGATTTTCAAATTTTATTACTTGCTACAACTACCTAGTACACTTGTTAGTTAGTTCTCCAATTTATGTGACAAGTTTTTAGAACTGTTGTCGAGGATTATGTACTTTCAATATCATTAGTAGCAGAAAGATAGTTAGATTGAGCATTTTTGTTGTTGTTTTGCTTTCTAATTTTTTTGCATAATTTTTTTTTTTTGCATATTGTGAAGTTTTCTGCATATATATATATAGATATATATTGTGTTGTTGATTTTTGCATGAGTTATTTTGCATTTTTCTGCATAGCTGTTTAATTTTTCTCCATAATTTATTTTTGTTTCTGCGTTTTTTTTTTTGGGATAGATTTTGCATTTTTTGTTTGCTGCATAACTTTTCTGTATTCTTTTGCACTTTTCTGTATAATTTCATTTTACATTTGCTGCATAGTTGTAAATTTCATTTTGCATAATTTCTATGTTTTCTGCATGTTAAGTTTTGTAATTTTCTACATAATTTTAAAGTTCATTTTGCTTAGTTACTAATTTCATTTGAATTTTGTTTACTTCCTTTTTGTATGCAAAGAAAAATTAGAAAAATAAAGTGTTCTATTATTTGATGGTAACCAGCATGTATCAGAATTTCTATCAAAGCCAAGTTGTAAGAAGAAGAGCTTATGAAGCAGATGCTTTTGAAGCTTTGATTAATAATTTTCAAGCTAAAATTTTCCAAACTAACCCCATGGTGTGTGATTTTTACAGTGAAAAACATGTGCATGAAACCTATGATGTGGCTGCACCAGAATTTCAAGAAGAATTCAATTATGGAGGAAATTTTCAAAGACCTAAATCTACCTTTCCTCATATATATCAATATCAAGCTAACATGAGTCAGCCATATTATGATTGGAATCAACAAATGATTGCTGCAACAACACCATTCTTCAGTCCTTAATTTTCACAGCCTTGTTTTCAAGTATCATATTCTCAATCTCAAAGAGGACAACAGCCTTCAAAGACTCTTCCAAAAAGAAATAATGAACTTGAAGAAACTATGCTCCAATTCATGGAATTTACTCAGTTAAGTTTCAAGAATCAAGAGGCATCCATTGAGAAGATGAAGATGTAAATAGGACAAATTTTAGAACAATTGTTAAATAGGAATGATGAGAAATTTCCTAGCAACACCATTGTGAATCCAATAGAGCAATGCCAAGCTGCTTTCACAAGGAGTGAGCTGAAAATTTCAAGTCCTAAAGTTGGTGAGAAAAAGGAAGCATTAGATAAATATGAAGAAAACAAGATTCAAGATAAGCAACAAGAGAATTGCAAGGAAGAGCAGTTAACGATTTTAAAGAAAGAAGAACCAAAGGACTATAGCAAGACATAATCTGAAAAAAGAACCAAAAAGCGGTTGTTTGAAGATACTTGCAAGCCAATAGATGAAGCTAGATGCCAAAAGCTTCCATTTCCTCAAGGACTGCAGAATCCCAAGCAAGGAAAACAGAATGATGATTCTATACTAAGAGAGATCCTTGCTGCAGTAACATATCAAGACAATGAAAAGGAGGGAAATAAACTTAATGAGTATATCAAATTGCTGGAAGTCCCTCCACTTTTATTTTTTGCATGTTCTAAATTAAATGAAGAGCTGCAAGTTGGTGAGAAAAAGGAAAAACTTTAAAGATAGAGCAAGAGTCGCTATCATCAAAATCATCTCTTAGAATCAAAGATTAATAGGCGTTAAGCTAGTGACATTAAAAGAGCACTTTGTGAAAGGCAACTCACACTTCTTTCCCTTTAGATTTTGTTAATTTCTTGTTTTTTATTTCAGTTTTTACATGATCTAAATTTCTGGTTGTAGATAATAATTTTTTTTAGGAGTAAAAGTTTTAACCTATAGAGGAGTTTTCTGAGTTGGAGTGCTGAAACATCCATTTTTCTCAGCATCACCACATAGATACTTTAGGATTATTTCTCTGTTCCTTTCTAAATTTCTAACCTTTAAATTTTGATAGAATTTAGATTAATTTTAAATTTTGGTTAATTTTGAATTTTAGAATTCTGCATGATTGTGAATTTTTAGTATGATGGAGTAGTTAATTCTGAGTTTTCAAAGAATTGAATGTGTATAATTTGAGTTTTGATTTTGCAGGTGTTAATTCAAATAGAGAAGAATGAGACAAAGTGATGTAATTGTGTTTAAAAGAATGTTCATTAATTGAGTAATCATTTTGAGGAAGAAGAGTTGAGGCGCAGGGGCTATTTTCTGAAGTGTGATCATTTAAGTGAACACTTTAAGTGCATAAAGTGTCTATGCAAAAGTTCATTATTCCTGAATTTTGCAGCGAAGTTTTCAAGTGGACACTCTGACCACTTGAAGTGTCCACGCGCAAGAGCATCTGAAAAAAATTAAAAAGGAGGCGTCTGCGTGGCTACTCCAGGCGTTTAAAGTGTCCACGCGCAACTATGCGCTGCTACTCTCGCCACTTAAAGTGAAAAGACGCACCTGAGTGAAACTTTTATGTGGCTACTCTTGCCACTTAAAGTTACTACGCACACATTATATTTCATTTACATGACTCCAGCGTGTTCACTTTCCCCATTTAAAGTTTCTACCTAGTCTGCGTAGCTACTTAAAGTGCTAAGAGTGATAATGCAGAACCACAAAAACCTAAGCTCTCAAAACCCTAGCCCTAAAATTTGATTTTCTTACTTATCATTAGGTACATTTGTGTTGATTATCTACAGTACCATCACTTATAAGTAGGATTACATCATTATTGCACTCCAATTCCAGGTAATTCATCCTTTAATTTTGAATTTTCTGATTAGGGTTCTTGAAGGGGATGAATTGGGGAAAATTTGGGAATTTGGATTGAGGGTAAATTCTGTGAAATTGTTGATTCGAATAGGTAATTGAAGGGTGAGAGAGTTGATTCCCTACTGAAATTATCATTTTTAATTGAGATTCGACACTGAATTAGGATTTTCCACATGAACATGATGTTGTGTTTGGTATTTGAACATAAAGGTTATTCTCTACGAATTTTACTGTGATTAGACTGCATTGTGATGTTAGAAATTGTGTACATGCACTCTACATAATTCTGAAATAATTTTTGATAATTGTCTGTGCAGAAAAGGTTTTCATAGTGAATTTAGTGGGTGTTAATGTAAATTTTGGTTGCTGTAATGGATTGATTATGATGTTCTGAATTACTAGTTACTGTATTGCATTTCACTACTCTGAAATTCACATGTTTACCATTGAAATCTGATTGGAATATGGCCTGATCATAGAGCATTACATTACCACACTGTACATGATTGATTAAAATTTAAGTTAAACTTGAATGCTATTCTGCACTCTGTATTGCTGAAATTTGATGATTTGTACTTGATTGATGAATTGTTGATGATGCATACAGTCTGAGGACAACATATTCTCCATGTTTTGAGTTAGAAAAAATACTTAGTTTGCTGAAATATTTGTTGCAATTTTGATAAGTCTTGAAACTCATTCTTTCCACACTTTATTTGTGATTTCAGTTGAGATATGACAAGCACACCTAAAGGAAATCTTAGATCAAGGAGGCGCAGGTTTACAGGTGCCTCATTATCAAGGGCTGTACTTGATCATAATCCAAGAATCAAAAGCTTGAGTGATGACATTCATAAAATTAAAAATGACATTAAAAAAATTTTAAAGTAATAAAAGCAACATAAACCAATGGTGAGAACTAGAAGCTTGAGCGATGTTTGGACATGTCTTCCTTGTGTGACCAGGGGTATGATAATAAAAATAAATTTTTGTCTGACTTTGTTATTCTCTAATGTCCATATCTATTCTTATCCTATTGGACTTGAGTTGACCCTTTGAAGTTCTTTTCAGTTCTGGATTTGGACACAAAGTTGGGCCCGTGTAAGTTGGCTAATAGTCTTTGTGTCTAAGTTCTTCAAACTGACCTTCGTATACCTTATAAACTTATTGTAAGGTATACACGAGAGATATCTAGATGTCAAAGTTGTGGTGTGTGTGTAAGCATGAAGCAAGTACATGCGAGCATAGGATGTGAACTTTTTGGAACTTGCCACAATCACACAACATTTCATCAAATTGTACTGTAAATCTTCCTACGGGTCAAATTTCTATCGAATGTTGTGTTTCTTTGACTAAAAATCTAGTGCTTGTTCTGTCAAAGGTGGTGACTTTATAAGTGTTCGCCTTTGACTGTGCATCTTAAATTGCTTTAGTTGCAACCTCTGAGTACATATGTCCAGCATTAATCATTGCATCTACTTACCTACCACTCTCAATAAAGAACTTATTGTAACGGGTGTATGTTGCCATGACCATGGAGCAAATTGATTGACTCTGCTAGGTTTGTTGTCATGTGTTCCCAGCGTCGTCCGTTATCCTATGCTAGCGTCCATTTTTTCCTTGGGATGTTGTGCAACCATTTTGCAGCTTCAGGATTATTATCTTTTACTATGTTGTAATCGTAAAAGAATCTCAGTTCAGTAATCCTATATGCTGAAAAAAATATTACAAAATTAAATTAATATAACTAGTTAATCAATTGTATAAAATATTAATGATAATATAAAGTATGTAAAAAAATAAAATTACCTATATTGACGACATTTTTCTTCAGTGCAGTATTTTTGAATCGTCGCATGAAGTTTTTGTGCAATGTGTCTAATGCAATAGACATGGACAGAATTGTTTTCCATCCAACCACTTTTGTTTCTGGAGTATGCACTTCTTATGACCTTATGAAGATCCAAAATGAGGCATAATCCCTTTTGCGAGGTTATGTACCTTCTTAAGTTTCTAAAAAAAAAGAACCATGCATCGCTGGTTTCACCTTCAACCACAGCAAAGGCAATGAGAATTATGTTGTTGCAGCCGTCTTGCGTAACTGCCATTAATAAAGTCCTTTTGTATTTGGCATACAAAAATGTTCCATCCACTTGAACAATTGGTTTGCAGAAGAATAAACCATCAATGAATGGCTTGAAGGTCCAAAACAACCTTTTGAAGAACACATTATGCTCATCGACAAAGCCACCCTTGTATGCCGGTTGTGTACTCAATTTTCAGATGAAGCCCGAAACATAAAGTTGCATTGCAAGTAACTGTATAGGTAACTTATGGTATGACTCCTCCCAATTTCTGAAGATATTTTTAATGACATGTTGTTTCCCCAACCATCCCTTTCTATAGTTGATTGTGTAACCCATTGTGGACTTTATGTGGGCTAAGATGGTTGCGATGGGTGTGGATAGATTAGTCTTGATAATTTCATGAATTGTTTGACAAATCATGCGTGATCCCAACTTGTTATGATCCTGTGAAATGAGTGGGAAAACACATGTGTCCCTTCAAGCTTCATTATTTTCTAGTGTTTTTCTTTGATGCGCAATATAGCGTGACATCTCCAGGCACAATCGTTGTGAACGCATTCCATGACAAGCCTAGTTGTGCTTGACATCTTTACCTTGTAAGTGCAATGATTGACAATGTGAAATCTATTTATGACGTCTTGCACTTGTTCTTTTGTTAGGAAGCGCTGGCCAACAAATAATGTTTCAGGCGGATACACTACTATTTCACGATCAAGGACATGGCCAAACTCAGAGTCATGTTCTTGTATTTGACTGGGAAAGTCTAGAAAATATAGAGGTGGGTTGTATAATGGTAATGGTTGTGATGGTGAAATATTTGGGAGTGGGAGGGAGTCTTCTTCATCATCCTTCTATTGAGATAGAATTTCATCTTCGTCCTCGCTAAAAGGATCAAAGACTTCGATTGGGAGACCCACAACAACATGTTCTTCAATGGGGGTTTCTTCAAGAGGCTGAGAGGGTAAGATTTGCTCAAATGGTTGGAAGGGTATTTTATTAAGGTCTACGAATAGACTAGTTAAAAGTTGTATGTAGGTTTGAAGGTCATAATTTTTATCATATGTTAGAAAAGATGGATTTATGGTTTCATATATTTGGTAAGGTGAATGTGAAGGTGAAAGTTGTGGTGCCTGGATTACATTTGTAGCAAATGTAACATATAATTCTATACCTGATTGAAGTTGATTTGAATCGTGGATGTTGAACAGTGCCTCAACGTCTTCATCATCGTTCAACTCAGCACATGTGTAGTTGCTAAATTCCAGGCCAAGTCTAATTGAGTAGCAAAAATGTATGGTTGCCACCCTTTCATTTTCGTCTCGGTTGAGTTTTATGCGGATGACTTTCTTGAGCTTTTGTAGAGTCACTCCTCTCTTTAGATGTACCAATTTGACTGATGGTGAGGTGAACGTGACTCCTTCATTAGGATGTTGGTTAATGGCATCATCAGAGTGAACAATGACATAGATTGAAGACATTTTTAGATTAAAGAAAGTGAGTGATGAATAAGTTTAGAAGGAGAAGGTTCACACAAATAAGGAATAAGCTTAGAAGGTTGAATAAAGAAAATAAAGACGAATTGACTATTTATAATGGTAACATTGGGTTCTCAGTTATTCAATACTTCACCATATTTTATGAGTGATGGTGACTTGTCCATGACACCATTAAATATTTTACAATACCTGACACCGAATCCCCTCCAAGAGGTAATGTAAATGACAATGCTGAAGCCCCTGTTGTGTATGCGGCCGGTCCTGACGCCTCTGGCCCAGATGTTGGAGATGAAGGAAATTGAGTTTTTTTTTTTTTTTCTTTTGTATTCATGGGCCGATAGTGCCCAAATTTTGTAATCCTTTGACAAAGAAATAGAAGTTCTAATTCCTTTTTGTTTCGTTCCAAATTTTCTTTAAAACAAGTTAGCCAAAGACTTTTTTGTTACGTTAGTTGGCCGAATAAGGATACATGACGGTATTCGTTGTTAGCTAGATAGGTAATAGTAATTAATTCTTCTTTGGCCGAGTAGGGGTACTCGACAGAGAAATAATTTTAACTTTAGCCAAGTGATACTTGTGAGGAAACCTTAATAAGGATTCATCCTTGACCGAGTAGGATTACTCGGGAGGAAAATAATTAAATCAACCTTAGCCAAGTGATACTTGGGAGGGAATTTTAATGATAATTCATCCTTGGCCGAGTAGGGGTACTCAGGAGGGAAATAATTCAACCTTAGCCAAGTGATACTTGGGAGGAAATTTTAATGATAATTCATCCTTGGCCGAGTAGGGATACTCGGGAGGGAAATAATTCAATTAAATGAAGTGCTTGAAAGAAATCCTGATGCATAGGAAACCATATAGCTGAAAAGTAGTATTTTATTGATAAGGTGCCTCGTTAAAAACCTTCCCAGGAAAATCCCTTTTCACTTTCTTTTAAGAGGACAAAACCTGGGCGAAGAAAAGAGTACATCGATTACAAATTACAAGGCTTTAACTGTAATAATGCTTCAAGTGCGTAACATTCCAAGTTCTCGGTACAAGTTTTCCTTTCATTGTTTCCAACTTGTATGCTCCATTGTCTAATCTTGCCGTTACCCGAAAGGGGCCTTCCCAGTTAGCTGCCAGCTTCCCTTCTCGCCGATCTCTTCATGCCTCTCTGGTTACTCGCCATACAAAGTCATTCTCATAAAATTGCCGTGGATTGACTTTGGAGTTAAACTTTCTTGCCATCATTCTTCTGCTAGCTTCGATCATGATGGCTACTTGGCCACGCACCTCATCTATCAAATCTAGGTTGATGGCCAAAGTATCATTATTAGCTGATTCGTCAAAATTTTCTCTTCGAAATGACGGTTCTCCAATTTCTACCGGCACCATGGCATCAGTGCCATATGTAAGCCGAAAAGGGGTCTCCTTCGTAGTGGTTTGCGGCGTGCACCATAAGCCCATAGTACCTCAGGCAGCTTCTCTGCCCATTCTCCTTTTGCTAAATCTAATCTTCTTTTTAACTCATATAAAATCACTTTGTTTGCCGCCTCTGCCTGGCCATTAGTCTGAGGGTGTTCAACAGATGTAACTCTGTGTTTGATATGAAGACCTTCCAAAAATTCATTGAATCGTTGATCTGTAAATTGCAGTCCATTGTCTATAATCAATGCATGAGGGAGACCGAAACGTGTGATGATGTTTTTCCAAGTGAATTTATGTATGTTGCTAGCTGTGATAGTGGCAAAGGGCTCGACTTCAATCCATTTGGTGAAGTAATCCACAGCGACAAAGAGAAATTTACACTGCCCTTTTGCTAAAGGGAAAGGGCCGAGGAGGTCCATTCCCCAAATAGCAAAGGGCCAAGGAGAGCTAATAGGGCGAAGGGTATCGGCATGTTGGTGTAGGTGAGGATCGTGTTGTTGACATGGAATGCATTTCTTCACAAACATGTGGCAATCTTGGGTGAGTGTCGGCCAATAGTACCCTGCTCTGATTATTTTTGCTGCCATAGTTCGTCCGCCCGAATGGGTACCACATATACCTTCATGGATCTCCCTCATTACATAGCTGGCTTGTTCATCATCCAGGCATTTAAGCATAGGTGTTGAAATCCCTCTTTTGTATAAGTCTTTGCCGAGAAGGAGGTATTTAGCTGCATGCATTCGTATTTTCTTAACTGCGTCCAGATTATTTGGCAAGCTGTTATTGGTAAGGTATTGGACGATGGGGGTCATCCAATTGTGAGGCATATTTTCTATGTCCATGCACTCTTGTTTGGTGATGTTAGGTTGGAGGATTTCTTGATGAATCACACTTTGTAATTGCCCAGGTTTCCTTTGGCTAGCCAGTCTAGCAAGCCTATCGGCTCGTTCGTTCATGTTTCTTGGTATATGCTGAATAGATATTTCATCAAATTCAACTTTTATTTTCTTAAATTCTTGATAATATTGGAGCATAACCAAGTCCTTAACCTGATATATATCATTAACCTGTTCAGCCACAATTTTTGAGTCACTCCAGCCAGTAATGCATTTAATTTCCATCTCCTTTGCTAATCTGAGACTAGCAAGTAAGGCTTCATACTCGGCTTGATTATTGGACGCCTTGAACCCGAAACGAATGGATTGTTCGATGGTGACGGTGTTCAGCCCTTCCAATATAACTCCTACTCCACTGCCTAATCGGTTTGACGACCCGTCAACATGCAGATTCCACATATCTGAAGTAGTTTGTTTGTGAGCTGTGAACTCATTAATGAAGTCCGCTAACACCTGAGCTTTGAGAGGGCGTCGATTCTCGAAGTGGATATCAAATTATGAGAGCTCAATTGTCTATGCAACCAACCGACCAGCCAATTCTGGTTTTCTCAAAATTTTGGCCATCGGACAATCTATACGCACAACCACCCGATGGCTTTGGAAATAATGTTTTAACCGACGAGCTATATGGAGTAAGGCTAGTACTACTTTTTCCATTAGCTGGTAACGGGATTCGGGACCTTTGAGTATTCGGCTAATGAAATATACAGGAGCCGGTTCAGGTATTTCCTAGAGTAAAACCAAACTGATGGCGTTATCTGATACAGTCAAATAAACAATCATGTCTTGATCAGGTTTCGGTTTTGTTAACACAAGCGGCGCTGCTAGCATATGCTTGGATTGGACAAAGGCAACCTCACATTCGTTGGACCAAGCGAATTTTTAGGATTTCTTTAACAATTTAATGAAAGGCCGAGACCTCTCTGCCATTACTGGCAAGAATCTAGCAAGGGCTGCAATCCGGCCGGCAGTCGCTGAACCTCCTTGATATTCTGAGGACTGGCCATTTCGATGATGGCATTGCATTTGTCGGGATTAGCCTGGATACCTCTTTCAGATAACATAAATCCCAAAAACTTACCCCCAGCTAAACCAAATGTGCATTTCTCGGGGTTAAACCTCATACCGTGCTTCCTGGCTTCCCCGAATACCTCCTCCAAATGGGCGAGATGTTATTCCAATGCAAGGGATTTAATCACCATGTCATCCACATACACTTCCATGTATTTACCCACTTGTTTCGCAAAAATTTTATTCATGAGTCTCTGATATGTCGCCCCTGCATTCTTCAAACCGAATGGCATCACTCGGTAACAAAAATTGGCTAAGTTCGTGATGAATGCCATTTTTTCCTCATCCGGGGGATACATTCGTATTTGATTATATCCATAATAAGCATCCAAAAAACTTAATATCTTGTGACTGGCTGCACCATCTACCAAAGTATCAATGTTTGGTAGCGGGTACGCGTCTTTTGGGCATGCTTTGTTAAGGTCTGTGAAGTCTGTGCACATTTGCCATTTGCCATTAGCTTTTTTAACTATGACCATGTTGGCTAAGCAAGTCGAATATCTGACTTCTTGTATGAAGCCGGCCTGTAGCAGTTTACTAGTTTCTTCTTCTACTGCTTTTGCTCTATCACCGCCCATCTTCCTTTTCTTCTGAGCTATCGGTTTGGCCCCCTTATAAACCGATAAATAATGACATAAAAATGCCGGGTCAATGCTAGGCATGTCCGAGGCTGACCAAGCAAATAAATCAGCATTATTCTGCAAAATTTCTTGAAAGAGTTGCTTCTCCTGTACAGCCAAACCGACTCCTAAATAAGTAACTTGTTCAAGTTTTGAGCCAAGTTGAAAATGCTGCTTGTTCTCACTAGGATCAACCCGATATCCCTCATCCATTCTAGGATCAAGTTCAACATCCAATTCCTCTCCTAACTGAGGGGATACAATGTTGACATCTTGGTTACCCCCATGGAAAGGCTTAAGTCGTAGGCTTGCAAAGTAGCATTCTCTAGCTGTCTTCTGATCAGCGTGGACTGTAACGATTCGGCCCCTTTCAGATGGAAACTTCATGGCCAAGTGCGGAGTAGATACTATGGCCTTTAACTTGTTTAGGAATGGCCTGCCGAGTAGGATATTGTACGAGGTATTTGCATGAACTACCAAATACGTGACCTTGATGCGCTTTCCTTCATGTTCTGATCCAAATGAGGTATAAAGGTCAATACACCCACGAGTCTCCACTCGCTCTCCCAAAAAACTGACTAAGGGTTCTCGGTATTCTTTAAGTTTCTCTTTTGGTATCCCCAGTTGTTTAAAAGTATTCTAGTAGAGGATGTCAGCAGAACTTCCCTGATCAATGAGTGTTTTCCGGACTGTGCAGTTGAGAATGTCCACACTGATCACCATGGGGTCGTCTTGCACAGGGTCCACTCCTTGAAAGTCTTCATTAGTAAATGTAATAGGGGGGATCTGAATCCCACTTCCAAGTGAGATATTATTGACTGATCTGACTTGTCTCAAGTGTCTCTTTTTGGCCGAATGGGTATGTCCTCCCTTGGCAAACCCTCTAGCTATGGTATTAATGACCCTTTTAGGATACTTTTCACGTTCATCGTATCGTCTAATTGGAGGTTCCCGGGACCTATTCCTCTGTCATTCATGTCTATTGTCATATCTCCTTGATGGCTTAGGGTTACGATCCCTTCCTCTGTTGGATTGATCGACGGGACTTGTCTGCACAAAATCTTTTAGATGTCCTTCCTTGATTAATTCTTCAATTTTATCTTTCAAAGTTGTACATTTCTCAGTGGTGTGACCCCTGTTCTGATGGTATCGGCAAGCCTTGCTTTTATCTGCCCGATGAGGGGTATTGGCGCGTCTAAGCATTCTCAATATTTTTGTGGCCAGTGCTTGATCAAGTACTCTAGATCGATTAGTGTTAAGCGTGGTATAAGAAGGATACTTTTCATCTCTGTCACTTCTACTTTGAGCTATCTTAGTACAGCTAAAAGGCTCTCATCGGTTCCTCCTTGCATCACTACTTCAGGTGTCGGTTCATCTGGTGTAACATTCTCCAGCTGTTGTCGAGAGGTTCCTGCCTGTTGAACATGTCCTTCCTGCTAGCTTCTCGTTAAAACAATGTTTAATTCTGAAAAATGAGGCTAATCGTGCCCCATAGTGGGCGCCAAAATGTTCCTGCTAGAGAAACGGTAGTCTTCAAATCCCTGATCTGACGTCCTTCTAACAATTGCTGACGTAGGAAAGTACCTGCAAAAGGCACTTCGATGCTGAAATCAAGATTCGGCTCTGTAATAAATGGTATGTAATAATGAAAAGTCAACCCTTTTACCTGTACTTCCTACCTTCCTTTTATAGGCATTGTAATGGGCTAATGAACCTGTTGAGTCAGCCTTGACTTTGCCTCTTTTCTTGATTTAAATAATATTTTAATTATTACCCTTAATTAAGTTATTTACCTTTAAATCCTGACAAGATATTGGTTCAAATTGACCGAGTAGGTATTCAGTTTCCTTTTTCTATATGTAGGACCGAGCAGTTCTCTTATCCAGTACATATATAATACTGGGATTCCAGATATTCCAGAAATTGTGCACCTAGCCTGTGCAGTTCATTTCAGAGTAATCAAACTTTTGCTCCATCACATCATAGTTCAGAATCGAGCAGAGCTCCTCTTCGTTCAGCTTTCGCAGGCATAGATACAAAACAACGATTATCAAGTGCGAATAGGACCACCCTAGGAATAAACATGTTTTATTTATTTATTTATTTATTTATTTATTTAATAATTAATAAAAATACAATAAAGGTATAAAATAATATTTTTTTTACATTTTTATCT
Source organism: Abrus precatorius (assembly GCF_003935025.1). Lineage (NCBI taxonomy): Eukaryota > Viridiplantae > Streptophyta > Magnoliopsida > Fabales > Fabaceae > Abrus > Abrus precatorius. The sequence continues at coordinate 15,142,851 of NW_020874292.1, forward strand.
AATTATTTTTTATTTATATTTTGCCAACATATACAGATCGATGATAAATCATACTTGTGTTTTTATATTCTTTTATATATTAAATTTTTTTTATATATTTTCTTTTCAGATAAACAAATACAAATTATATACAAAGAAATTGTTTAAAAATAATATTAAATAAATAAAAAGCCAGATTTGTTGAGGGCTTTATCCTTTCGAATATTGTGTTGACATGGTACCACTACCTATTATCGTGGGACTCAGGTTTTAACTTCCACGTTAAGACATGATTTAATGTGATTTTAATTGTTTCCAAACACTGCCCCTTTCACTATGTTTCTTTATTATTAATAAAACACTCCACGTTCCTGTGTTGGATTTCATGATAATGACTAGCAATAGCATTACTACAATATTAAGATGGAACAATAATGGATTGATGCAGACCTAATATTCATCTTGATATAAGCTCCAGTTTTAGTTAACAATTGTCAGGATTCAAGTATCTATATAGCATGAACCTGAAGGGCACACTTTGATGTATCTCAGGATTTTGTTTATTATATTCAGATTCCAGATGGATATGTTTAGACTGAGGACTATTGTGTCCCAAGTCATTTTCTTAAGCTTCTCTCCTCCCTTGTGCCCTAAATTGTTTATTCTGCAACAAGCACATGTTGATTCCTGTACCAATGGAAAATGAAATGTTTTAGCCCACTGAACTGAGAAATGTCGTGAGAGAATTAAATGAATCTGAGTATATACTTTAGAACAGAAAGCAATGATGCAAATGGAGGCTAGATGCACACGGAGACAACAAAATTTACTTCCCATATCTAACATTAGCTTTCACTTTATAGAATAAAATCAAATCAAACCATACAAATTAAGCTCTCCCACCTCCTACTTGAATTATTCTGACATGTAGGGTTTACGATTTAAGATCTGCCTGAGGTATAGGATGCTTCTGAGAGGTGCATCAACACCCTTCCATGGAACTTGTCATTGAACTGGTTGAAATGGTACCTTGTTCCCCTTAAAAGAACAAAGATGAAGGATAAAATGATTGGTTTGGATCCCATAAGGAAATTTTAGAATCTATTATTAAGTAGATAATTGATTAAGAAAGCCTTTCTTTCTCCAATACCATCCAAAATTTCAATTGTTTACTCCTACAAAGAGGAAACACGACTTCAACCTAGAGAATAATGTGCATCAGTATGGCAAGCTTTGCAGCGAAGTGCTTAAGTAGTATGCAAAGAGAAATGTGGTGATTAAATATCAGAAAATGTACCTCTTTGAAGCATCTTAAGTAATCCGAAGAGAGCAGGAAGAATCGTTTTCTTGTTTCACCTGAAAGGACTGCCTCTGATGCTCAACGCGCTGCAGTTGAGATGATAGTTGAAGCAGGTCAATGGTGAGGCCATCATCACAGGAAAGACGGTGTTTTCCATTCACAAAATCTGACCCTTGGAAGATCCCATCTGCCATTTCAAAGTTGACAATTTCATTATTGTTTGGTATCAATATAGGACTAAGATAACTTCCATCTGCAGGGTTCAATTCAGATGGAAACCTATCTGAATTTATGCCTATCATCTTCTCAGAAACCTGACTCATGCTGTAATGGCTCTTGCTGCTTGGAATAACCAATGGGCGAGCCATGGGAATTCCTGATGAATGGCTTGAAGAGTTCTGGGATTGAGATGACAGAAGAGAGAGAGCACAGCCAGAGACAGAAATCCCTGATAATCCTTGAACTGCAGATTCTGCATCAAAAACATGCAAGTCCTCACTTCCTAAGGTGTCCTGGAACAGCGATTGAGACCCGGGATTTGGGCCACTGAGAGCAGGTGGATATTGGCTATTGTTTTAACAGAAGATGTTTCCTGTAGCAGATGTAGCACCATTTTCATGAAGAAATGGAAATTGTTTTTGGCTGTATGAAGGAAATAAAGATCTTGACTCAGAATATCCATTGGTAATTGGAATAGAAGAAAGAGGCCTGAAACCAGTGCTGTCTTCAGATTTTATAGGTTTCCACCAGTCACTTGTTCCATATTTCTCAGAAGACAAGACCCCACTGGGGAGTATCTCTTGGCAAATAAAAGATGTTGATGTTAGCATAGTTCCCTGGAATCTGCTATCTGCAAGGACAATACATTAAATTTTTTTCTGTTATTAATCTGGCAAGATTTGATCATAAGCAGATAACTCTATTCTTTGAAGGAATCTACCACTCAATAAGTCACTTGTGGTTCAAATTCGCCACTGGACCAAAGAATCCAAAGTAAAGCTATAGCTTACACCAAAAATGACAATAGATAAAGAATGGCACAGAACCAGCACACGTGGGAGAATATCAACGGAAACTAAGCATTTAGAAACAAGAAAAATGACAATTGTTCAAGAATGGCACTAAACTGTCCATGCTGTAGATGGATACCCCCATATCTTTTTATTTTAGATCTGTTTTTTTGGGTGAAAAAATAATGGTGCTACGGCATGACAGGGAGCTGGCAAAGACATGGCATCAAATGAAAATTGCAGAGAAATTTGTATGACAAATGGGCTGTCAGGACTAAAATTTCTTGGATATTGTATGGGCATATATATAATAGAGAAAACCTTTGAGAAGGTGGAAATGGACAAATGGAACCAACTTTATTATTCCATGCTTCTATTTCTATATATTTCATAATCAACCAGTCAAACATGAACTGTGAAGGATTAGTAAGTTACAGTGATTAATTAATTTTCTAATTTTGAACTTCAGAAAATATAATAAAGGAAAGTAATCAATGAGGAAAGCAAAAGATGAATATTCATGGACTGCTAGGAAGGATGGAACTTTCAAAGGGAAGAGAGGTTAGTTATATCTTGATACAATTTTAGAAATATATTATTACCACCATATGACTGAAGCAACCTCCCAGCTTTTCCAGAGTGAACACCCATTTGTGGCTTTCTTCGACGCTCATTATGGCCTGCAAGGCGTTTACGACAGCTACGCTTACCATCATCAAATTCAGCTAGCAAATGAAACCTGGATAGTAAGCTAAATATCACAGCAGCACTACATATCATAAACATACAGCATATGCCAAGCTTGTCTATTTTGGAAATTCTGAAGCTGAAATATTAGTGGAGTGAAAATAATACAGTTAATAGGAATGTTCAGGAAAGGATGGTTTCTTCCATTTCAGAAAGAGAAATAGGACCCAAAAGGAATAGATCTTTTAGCTAAAGAAGCAATCCAATAGCCCCGAATCAATAATTTGAACTATCTGATTATTGGTTAAGCCAATCTTTTTCTAAGTTAAGTTAGATTTGATATTAAGGTAAGGCATAGCCGCATAGGGTGAAAACAAAATCAGATAAAAGCTTTTAGAACTCATGACATGCAATTTAGGAGAAAAATGGTCACAGTTTAGCTTTCCAATTGGTGTGAAAAGGAGGTAACCTTTGGGAGGGCTAAGCCTGCAAATAAAAAGAATTGAAACATGAAAGCTAGGAAGATTGACCAACCTACTACATTGCTGACAAAACCTCTGTTCAATTCCATTCACAATAACTTTAGAAGTCTTGGAGTGAAGCTCACAAACTTTGTGCCTCTTGTGGTAGTCTTTGCAGCCACTCAGATCCTTGTTACAGCCATAGACTTGGCAATAAGCAGTTTGAGAATGGACACAGGAAGCTCTCACCCTCTTGGGCGGCGTTGAGGACACTGATGAAGACAAAATGGTCCCTTTGGAAAATGTTGGAACCATGGCATCTCCATGATCAGCAAATCCACCGAGTTTCAAATCAATGAGTGAATTGCCAGTGTTAGAAACAACAAGAAGAGAGTTTGAAAGCTTGGAATTGAAGTTCTCTCTCACAGAAAATGCATTTGGGACAGCCACAACAGCATCACTATCCACCTTTCTGCTCTGAACAGCACCAATAGGATCATCGCACAATTGTTTCCCCAACATTCCAGGAATACCCTGTTCCTCAAAACCTTGATCGTCAACGTTTTGCTGACTCAAAGCCAACAAGTCATTCGAAAAAATACATGGGGCTTTCAGTTCACAACCCAAGAAAGAGCCTTTGCTTCTATCAAGTGTGTTGGGAGATGAAAGTGCATCATTGGAGGCACACCCTTTCTCCTCAGCAGCATAACTCCAAGACTCCATGACTCACACACACACACACAAGGATCAGAGTGCAAGAGAAATCAAACAAAGCCACTTCAATGATAGCTCAAAAACATTAGAATCTCAATTTACATAGCTTTAGCAGACAACAAGGTTAACAAAGAGGAACCATTCAAGAGCCTCCAATGAGTGGCTGAAGCTGAGGCCACAAATTTTTTGTTTAATTTATGAGAAACTAAAAAAGTTAGAAATGGAAAAGATGAAAAAGGAGGTAGCCGACAGCAAAGAAACTACAAAAATGTCAGAATCCCACGTGATAAGAATCCAGAAACACGGTGGGAACAGGTTAATACGCTGAATGTAAAGAGTGTGTCAGCTTAAGCAGATCGAACGGAGGCAAAAACACAATCTAAATAATGAATGAAAAAGCCTTTCTGTGGCTTGGAAAAGGAAGACTCAAAAAGTTGCTTAAGTCATGAGAGAGAGAGTCGCTTTATCAGTGTACTTGCAATTGGGGAATGGGCTGAGGATGATTCAACTCAAAGCTGCTTCCCATACTCCATGAAAATTTTGCTGGTTGTTAATGAATACAAAGTATATTTTTATTAGGAATCATGTTACCGTGCATTATAAATTATGGAGGGTAATAGTAATTTTTAATCATTTTTTATTTTAAATTTCTTAACCAGTATTTTAACTATATCGATCAGCATTTAACAATTTTTTATCTATATTTATATAGTAAATTTGAATCTTTATTTCTTTTAACTATTATTTCTTTAATAATTTAAGTGATACATGTTTTATTTCTTGTGAGAATGATTGTGTTTAATCTTGTTTGTGAAGAATAAAAATCTCTTGAAAGACCTAATTTTACTATTTTGCAAATGTTTCTTTCTCTAAAGAATATCTATTATAACCTAATCTATAATAGTTGAATTGGATTATCTATTTTTTAAAATTATTTAAATATATGAATAACATAGTTTTTTTATTAATTTATATTTTACTGTAGGTTTTAATAAAAAATAATTTTTAAATGCAATATGCATATGATCTAATAATATGAGTTGTTAATTTTTTTTAGTAAGACTCTAACGCTCTATATTAATAAATTATTTCTTTCTATAATTTATAAAAGATTTATAAATTTTAATTAAATTTTGCTTATATGTTATAATTTAACATGTTTTTTTATTAAGTTATTTTTGATTTTTTTTTCACATTGTTCTGTTACAATTCCTTCTAATAATAAATTTTCATATCAACCAATACATTTTGCGATAAAAAAATTGACACTAATATTTTGTCACTTATTTTAAAACTTAGTAACCAATTATATTTTCAGTTCCTAAATTAATTTGCAATTAGTAAAATTTTAAGACTTTCATTTCTCGCTATTTGTTCTATAAAAGTTTAATAGCACTTGAAATGATAGAATTAAACATTTTTCATTGCAACATAATCAGCTACATAAAATACAATTTGAACAACAGTGAATAATTAATATATTTAGTATTACTTAAATTCAAGATTTCAATATTTACAAGTTATAAATAAAATACATTAAGATTTAATTTAAATAATTACAAGATCAAAATAGATCAAGTCCTAATAAGCATATCACTTCCACATAAATTTTTTTGAGAATATGATCTTAGTTTGGATTAATCTTCACCAAATCAGCTCTTAATTTCTTTTATTTCTTCTATTTCTTCCTATGTTAGATCCTCATCATAATGGTGTTAGGAAAGATCAATACTAGAAAGGTTGTCAATCCCTGCTTCAACTCAATAAAGCTTTGCTCGTAGTATTCCATCCATACGAAGGGTTGGTCTTAGCAAGTCAACAGTGTCAAAGGAGAAGCAATCTTTACAAATCCCTCTATGAACCTTTGTCAATAACCCGCTAAGCCTATGAAACTACGAATCTCTATAACTGTCATCGGCTTTTCCCATTGTAGCATCAATTCCACTTTCAAAGGATCAACTGCAATTCTCTTGGCAGAGATCACGTGGCCAAAGAACTTTACCTCTTTAAGTCAAACATCACACTTGCTAATTTGGCATACAATTGTTTTTCCTTTAAAATCCCCAGAATAATCCTTAAATGTTCCATATGCTCCTCCAATGAACTAGAATACATGAGGATGTCATCAATGAAAACTACTATAAATCAATCCAGAAAAAGGTTTAAAGATTCGATTCATGTAATCCATGAATATCGTTGGGGCGTTGGTAACTCCAAAAGGCATCACCACATACTCATAATGGCCATACCGAGTGCGAAAAGATGTCTTCGGAATGTCCTCATCTCTAATCGGAATCTGATGATACCCAGATTTCAGGTCAATCTTGGAGAACACCTTAGCACATATCAGCTGATCCATCAGATCATCAATCTACGACAACGAGTATTTATTTTTTATAGTCAATTTATTCAACTGGCGATAGTTAACACAGAGTCTAAAACTTCCATCTTTCTTCTCCACTAGAAGAACTAGTACTCCCTAGGGTGATACACTTGACTTAATAATCCTTTTCTACATTAAATCCTCAATCTAATCTTTTAACTTCAACAACTCCCTTGGCACCATTCAATAGGGTGTTACTGATACTAGCTCAGCCCAGGGAATCAAATCTATACTAAACTTTACCTCTCTAGGTGGAGGTATTCCAAGAACATCTTCCGAAAAGATCTTAGGAAATTCTCATACCACTGGTATCAAATGAAGTTATTGCTCCTACTCTACATTCATAACAGCCAAAAGAATGAAGCAGGAAGCTCCCTCACGCAAAGACCTTTTTACCGGGCCTATAGAAATCACTTGTACTAAACCTTGCTGCTCAAGAAAAATCAAACATCGCTGGGCACAATCAATCAAGACGAGATTGGTAGTCAACCACTATAAGGTTCACCTTATATCTCCTTCCCTCAACCACTATAGGACATCCAACACAAACCATCAAAGTCATCACTGAATTCAAAGTGGGTGTCGCTACCACCAATTCATATCTAGGGTCACTCACAGGTAATCCTAGGTCCCTTACACATGCATCCGCAATGAAGGAGTGTTTGGTTCTAGAATCAAAAAGTACAAAATGAGAGGTTTCTGCCACTACTCCTATCTCATGAATAAGGTCTATAGCTTAAGCTGCCTCTATCCCAAACATAGTAAAAAACATGTGTCTTTGCTCTAGGTCTCGTCGCTTGTGGGGCCTTGATTACTCTACGTTTTATAGCATGTAAAGCACTGGCTGTGGACAACGCTGCTCCACTCTGGGAAGTAGGGCAATCCCAAGCAAGATGTCCCAATTGCTGACACAAAAAATAAACTCTATTGTCAGCCTGCGGGCACTAATTCAGATAGTGTGGTCCTCCACACCTGAAGTATCTGACTATTGTAGGTGTTATGGCTCTAAAAACTGGTGCACTTGCTTCCCTAGGCTGGAAAGCAAAGGTAGCAATCCCTAATAGCCTAGGAGCTGATAAGGTTGCCCCTGCAAACTGAGAAAGCTAAAACTACTGTTGGTGTTACAAAGTTGAGAGAACACTAACTAGCAATTGTACTAGGTAGTTGTAGCAAGTAATAAAATTTGGAATTCAATTTGAGTCCCAAGTATCGTCCTCAAGGATTAGTTCTATCAATTACCACTTCACAAATTAATAACTAGTTGAGCCAAACGAATATTGGAGATGTTTTGAGTCATTTGAGAACAAAAGCAATAAAGTGTAGAAATCAGAAAATAATAGCAAAACAAAGTGATGAATTTAGAAATTAATTGATGTGTGAATGGATTTAGGATTGATTTCACCTCTTTATCAATTGCAAAATAGAAGTAGATCTGAACTCTAACTTCCTTAATTGATTGATGATCAATTTCACTTATTTAATCAAAGGACAATCCTTTGCCTCAATGATCCTAATATTCAATTAACTACCCTAATTCCTTAAGTGTAAATCAATTAAACATTGCATTAAGTATGAGAAATTAAGAGATCACAAGATCACGAATTCTTATCCCTAAGATACCCATAACCTTGACATTCAATTCAGATATGAGAAATTAACTCAACTTCCATTGATGAAAATCCCCTAGGTTCAATTCAATTGAATAGCTAATTCAAGAATTGCATTAAGGAAAGAATTAAACATTCAATACAATCAAGATCTTAAAATCCAGATCTACAATCAATTTACAATATCAAAATCGGATCCATCAATCCATAACAAAAAGAAATTAGAACATGTTACTAAAAGAAAAAGAGAGAGAAAGAGTAGAAGAAGAGGAGCTGCATAATTTTTTCATAAATCCAATTCTCAGCCTGATTCCTCAAGGTCTAGAGCTTGGAAGTCACCCCCAATCTCCCTTTCTAACTCTCCTAAGGTGTAGAAATGAAATAATGAAAAAAGATCCTAAGTTTCTGAGATAATCTCTTATTTATAGAATATCCTGCCTTTCTGGCATGGTTACTTTTATAAAATAAAGTAACCACGTAGAAGCCTTTTTGTAACCTTTATGACTAGAACAATCACTTTTGTTTATAGTAGCAACGTAGAGATGGATTGTCTCAAATAGCATGTGCGTGATCACTTTTATTGATAAGAAGAGCCACGTGCAACTTGTTTTTCTGGAATGCTTTCTGGAACAATCACTTTTATTGACAAAAGTAATAACACGTAGCTTGTTTTTCTCTTTACTCATGCGCATGATCACTTTACTGAAAAATAGTGATGACACACAAGTTGTTCTTCTCACCCCAGCTCTGGAACAATCATTATTATCAGAAATAGTGATCACATAGGATCTCTCTTCATGGGCGTGGTTACTATTGTTAGAGAAAGTGGTAACGCACAAGTCAGTCCTTGAAGTTAGGCTCTGGAATGATCACTTTTCTTTAAAATAATGATCACGCCCAACGACTAGCTTCATTAATCCTTGTTCTTTGTCTCCAAAATTGCTACTTTCTTCTACTTTCTCTTCTTCAATCCTTATTCTTAAGACTTTTATCTTAGAATCTCCTACAAAACTAACAGAATTACATCAGAATTCTATCAAATTTACATAATTTGAATTACTGATGAAACCACATTTTAACTAGTATTTTATTGTAGTTTTAATCCATTTGATAAAGAAAATATGTTGAAAAAAGTAGAAAAACTCATAAAAATAGAATAGTTAAGGTTTTATTTTAGATATATTGTCATTTTAGCATTTATGAATTTTCTGTGTAGAAATTAATAATTCAATCTTGCTTTTGTATGAAAATCTAAGCAAAGTTTATGAAGATGGAAGATCAATGGAAAGATAGAAGAAAAGTAGCAAAACTGGATGCAAAGAACAGGGTTTAATAAAGTTGAAGCTGGGCGTGATCACTATTACTAGTTAAAGTGACTGATGCAGAGCTTAAATATGGAGTGGAATCTGTGCGTAATCACTCTTATCCACAAGAGTGAGTGTTCTAGAGAGTCTTTCAGCAGAACACAAGGCGCGTTGTCACTTTCGCTAGTGAAAGTGAACGTTCCAGACAAGTTCCAAACTTAGCAAGTTGCGCGTTGACACTAATACTGGTGAAAGTGAATGTTCTAAAGGAACCTCATTCACAATAAAGAGCGCGTTATCACTTTCGTTGGTGAAAGTGGATGTTCTAGAGAAGCTTCATGTTTAGCAAGTAGTGCGTTATCACTCTCGCCAACAAGAGTGATTGTTCCAGAGAGACATGTAGCTATGCAAGTTGCGCGTGGCCACTTTTGCTCATGAAAGTGAACACGCGCACAACTCGACTTCCAGTGTTGCCACTTTTATGAAGAAAAGTGATCATTCCAATCTCAGAGAACACTAGATAAGCCTCTACGTGACTACTCTTGTGAAGAAGAGTAATAACGCGCTCATGGCGGGAAATCTATAAATTGAAGAAACGCTCAGATCTTTGGATCTTTGGTTCATTTTTCACTTCCACTTAGTTTTTTTGGTGTGGAGGGAGTCCAAGAGAGAGATTGAAGATGAACATCGAGCTTTAACCTAGATGAATCAGATTGAAGATTGATTGGAGATGACTCTTCTGCGTTCACTCTCCTCTTTTCTTTCTTTTCCTTTCTCTACTGTAATGGTTGCGTAAATTCTTCATAGTTAGTGATTGTGGATCCAAAATGAATGTGTTGAATCGATTCTGGATCTGACTTTTGAGTATTGGAATGGATTGAGTGATTGATTCGATATTTCAAGTAGTGATTGAATGGAAGTTTGATTAACTAAATACAGAGGAACTTTTGTCAATGGAAATTGAATTTGTTCTTCATATCTGAATCAATTACCAGGATTATAGCTTTCTTAGGGATAAGAGAACTTAATCTTGCAATCTTCTGGTTTCTAACACTTAAAGCAACATTTAATTGGATCAAATCTAAGGAATTAGAGTGATTTGATTGAATGTTAGGTTCATTGAGTTAAGGAATTAACTTTGAATAATAAAAAAGTGAAACTGATTGTCATTTTTTCTAATTACTTGAAAGTTCAGAACTTTATTGATTCAACATTGAAGTTTTGGTGAAACAACTCCCTAGCTATGTTTTCCACATCTGTTAATCACACGTTTGCATGTTCATTGTTCTGTTTCTCCTTCTGATTTCAATATTTGTCACTTTTATTTCTAAACTCAATCTGACATCTGTGAAGCTCAACTAATTATGGCCTTGTGAAGTGATAATTGAACACTTTTATTCCCTGAGAATGATACTTGAGACTCTAATACAGTTCTATCATTTTTATAACTTGCTACATCAACACTAGTACACTTGCTAGTCAAATTTACTTCTCTTTAGAAGTGTGACAATTACTAAAGACAACAATTTACTTCATTGACCATTTATATATTTTTGTGTAGTTTTCACTTTTAAAATTACATTTTCTATCAAAAACAACCTAGAAAACTACATAAAAACCTAGTAAACTCTGCATTTATGAGTTGGCGATATGATTTGTTATTAGGGCCCTTCTTGGTACCCTTATTTCTCTCATAACTATTGGTATGTTTGCTAGATTCGGCCTTTCTTACTCCATCAGCATCCTCCAAATTAAAAGTTTTTATAATGGTGGCTTGGTTCACCAAATCAGCAAACTCAGTGATTCTAGGCGAAATCAAGGTCCTTTTGATGTCTATCCTCAACCCATTTGAGAATCTCTAGCACATATACTCTTCCAAACTTGGATGAGAATATAATCGATTGAGTCGTTCAAACTGGATGACATACTTATAAACTGACAAGCTCCCCTATACCAGACTTAGGAACTCTCTCTCTCTTGCAACACAAACATATGATGGAAAAAACTTCCACAAAAAACTGCTTTTAAATATTGCCCATGTAATGACCTCTCCTCAGGTCTTTAGCATAGAACGGGCTCCTTGCCACCACATCTTAGCATCTCCCGTCAACACATATGCAACATATGTTACTTTTCGCTCCTCAGCACATCCCATGGTGAAAAAGATTTTCTCAATCTCTCAAAACCAGAGCTCAGCTGCATCTGGTCCATCAACTCTAGTGAACTGAAGGTGGATCATTCTTTCTAAACTTAGATAACCCCTAATATTTAGGCAGCGATGCTACTATAGCAGTAGCTATTGCAGCTCCTTGACTTGCAGCTTACTGCTGCTAAACAACCTCTAAGCTTTGCTTCATGGCTGCTGCTATGGCCTTCATAGCATTAGCCATCTATTTCACGTCAGGTGCAGGAGGGTTTAATGTGGGTCTTCTTGGGGGTCTTGCTATCTTAACACACATATAATTAATTTAGAACAATCATAAATTAACAGACCTCGCCACAAAGCAACACAACATTACACATAGGTTCAACATATGGTAATGTATTAAAATCAGGCACATCATAATAATCTAATCCATTCAACACAGCATCATATCAATATTCACAAGTAATACAAATAACAAACACAACTCTTTCAGCTACTCATCACAACTCAGCTTAGTAGTACATTACCCAAACATCATGACTGGCCTATAGCTCACCCAAGTCTCATATGCCAAAATTCGCTACCTTCATTCTAGAGAACTAAAATGATCGAACTCGTTCTTCTCATGACTTTATGGTTATGGAATTGTGGTATATTATTACAAAAAAGACTCTTTGCCTATAATACACAACTGAAGTCTAGCAACCTCACCTCGTAGATTTACTTAGACCATGCTCTAATACCACTAAAATGTCACAACCCCTTTTTATAAGGATTAATGACAATTTTGCTCAATCATAATATGTATAAAATTTTCCATAAAATAAAATAAAACTTAACTCGAGGCAATTTTTTAGAAATAAAATCCAATGTTTTAATGGAAGAACAAAACCTCTAGGCATTTTCATACAACTCAAAAATCATAAATATATAGACGTTACTCAACATGGAGCTCAAAATACATATTTACAATCCAATAATTATATTTATTGAAAAATGTAGCTAAATAGTCTAAATCCACCTCTAAGACCTAGACTAACAAAATAAATAAAGCTACAATTCTTCTAAAAAGCATAATAAACTCCAAACATCCCTAAGCCAGACCCTCTAGCATGGGAAGTAAATGAATTACCTTCACACTTGCTCATGTACAACTGTACGATCATCGCAATACACACACATAACACAGATAGAATGAAAAGGTGAGCTTATATAACAAACAGTCATAATCATAAGGTACAAAATACAACATAAATATTTATATAGCTTTCATAAATCTCAGGGAAACAGTGCAACAATTTCTACCAATTTATAACCTATCTAATGCAAATGCAACAACTTGAGTCCAACTGGTTTTACAGACTAAGTAATCCAAAAGGAACCTACAATTTTTCAGTCTAGGAGTGACCCATCCCAGTATCTGGATCCAGACACAACACAACTGAACATTTTTCTTACTGTTACGTGTCTACCCACCTAAACATGGAACTCAGCTCTAGAATGATGAAAATCATTTTATTTCTGCATGATACAACACAACCACAACTTTATATATATTTTTTCAGCCAGTCTTAGCATTTTGGTTTTACGACATATATCAAACATTTTCAACATATTATATTACAACATTTTAAATATTTATCTCAGACATAAACAATTTTGTACCATTCACAAAACAACAAAGAACCCCATCACAAATATTATGTGTTCTACCCTAAGGTTTGTCCATACATCAATCCATTCTCAGTTAGAACAAGATTTATATACAATATCACAACACCTGAGTGAATAGTAAAAGCTATCTAGGGTAAGCTCCCCTTACCTGGAACTTGGTTTTCTCACATCACAATCCTCATGAGTGCCAAAGAGAGATATGACACCAGAAGAACTCAGATTTCCTTATTATTATTACATAATAGAAAACTATTAAGAAAAGAAATCAAGAAACAAGGAGTGAAAATGGAGAACTAAATCAAGAAACAAGGAGTGAAGACAGAGAGCTAAGTTCCAGAAACTCACCTAGATTTAGATGAGATAGACGTTCACACTTGGATCGGGAAGAAGTTTGACTTTGAGAAGGTTTTCTCTATAAGAATATGAGAGAATAAAGAGAAAACAAGAGGGAAAGGTTGTCTAGTGAGAAATGAATGTTATTGGGGGCTGGGGTTTCTTAAATAACCCTCCAGATTTGGGTGCTCTCACTTGAGCGAGGCAACCCTTGCTTGTGCAAGCTCTACCCTTGTCTGGACAAAACCCTCCTCGCCTGAATGAGAAAACTAGATAGTGGCATCTACCCAAATTTCTTCTATTCTTGCTTGAGTAAGGCGTATTCTTGCCTAAGCAAGCGACATTTTTCCTAATTGAGAGGCCCGCTGGGCCAAAATGGGTTTAGAGAGTTCTCCATCTTTCCTACGGCTCCTTGCCTGAGCGAGCTCATCTCGCCTGAGCGAGATCCCTTTTTGCCTAGGCGAGAGGATAGTTGGGGCGATCTTATCTTATCTCGCTTGAGTAAGATTGATCATGTCTAGTGAGATCGCTCCAAAATGCCCAATTCAGCACGACTTAATCTCGCTTGAGCGAGACATACCTCGCTTAAGCAAGAAATCCTACACCAGAATTCCTAAGAATGAAGGTTTTACATTGAAAAGCTCTACTATATTTCCTACGCTAATACACATACAAAACACTTAATAATTAATCACATACCCCCAACTACATATTACACCAAATAAATCAACCACAAAGCATTGCAAACATACAACTCTTTATTTAGCAACTATTCAACTCACATATTTCATTTCAATGCATACAATCAAACAATTGCAACGCGAATTAAAGGAATAATATATATATATATATATATATATATGCACACACACACATAAAAATATAGGTCTGACACACTTTTTGCCAGTTATCTGCTCTTGAGTGAAACTAGTTGGTTTTCCTAAGTAGTCGAGGTCATGGAAGGTATAAACATAATTTACCATAGCTGTTGTTCTAACAGTTCTTCTATACATGTATAAATTGAGGGTATGATGGATCTTACCACTGGATGTAATCAAAAGGACTATAGTACCCTATTATAATCTTCAATCTCACTAACTATAATAAACTTACATTGACAAACTCTGTCATTCCCTAAATACATTATTTAGTCTACTTTCAAAACTCTACTCAGTCAGCCTAACTAGTCTCTAATGGGTGGTCATTTTTATTTCTTGAAAATCCAAGTAAGAATGAGTCTTATCCTCACCTCTAAAACATAACCAAATAATCAATTTGAAATTCCTCAATAAACAAATATATTAGCAATATCATAACATAGGTACTATAAATAAACAATGCAATATGTCATTCTCTTGTGCATTGTGATAACAGTCAATTGTTGCCTCTTGTATTCCATGAGGTCTTACATATGTAGGTGAATAGTTGTCGGTTAGTTTATGCACATGGATACAACGTATTCAATATCAGGCCCCTTAGCAAAAGTACAGTCAGGAGTTTAGTTAAGAAATAAGTATGTGGCTTGTAATGCTTTCGCTCCCATTAAATTACATGCAACCACAAATATCATTCATATTCTATATTTTTTCCAGATTTCCAAAATCATCTGCATTTTCAATACTCGTAGTGTGTCTTTGTTACTATCCACACTAATTCCTTTCATCATCATATTCATTGATAGTACATTTTCCTCTATTTATTTCTCATTATACATTCATACAAGTTATGTCAAAGGTGAAACACCTTTGAACTTGGCTCAAATTGCATATTTTAAGCTATCATATTCTATCCATTCCATTAACAATAAAACATACATCATCTAGTTCATCATCTGAAGGAATCTATTTTTAACTTTGATTTCTAAAACAAAAGCATGTAACTACAAAGAATGTATACAATATATATATATATATATATATATATAACTCTCCTTACCATTGGTAAACGATTAACATAGAAGTTTTAGGTAAAAGGTGTTGTCCGAAAGACAAAGTTCTTCCAAAGCACCACAAAGTAGAGTAAAATTTGAGAAGAAAGAAAATGATGAAATAGAAGTGAGATTGGTAGTATAGTCTCCAAGAAAACTTATGGGAAGTCGAATGGAAAGGATATCTAAGCTCAGATTCAAGAGAGCTTTTGAGAGTAAGATTGTTTTCTAGCTGTGGAAGAGAGTAAAGGAACTGAGAGTGAGATAAAAATGGTTACTTGCCTTGTAACTTAAGTTTTAAAATGTCAAAGTTACTTAAATAACCCTTTATTTAACAATTCTCGCTTGAGCGACATCCTTTCTCGCCTGAGCGAATAAACTAGGCAAAAATTTTCTACTCATTTATTGATATTTTTGCTTGAGCGAGATCACTCTTACTTGAGCGAAAACACTCTAGAGAACTCCTCATTCTGTCGTCTAGCAAAAGCATAGTTGAGAAATACTTATCCATTTTCACTTGAGCAAGAACTATCTCGTTTGAGTGAGATGCTCTAGATGCATTCTTCCTGGATTAAACAATCTCGCTCAAGCACGACATTTCTCACTTGGGAGAAAAATACTGCAGTTTTAAAAATACAACTCTTCTATATTAAAATCAAAAGCAATAAAAATTAGGGTATTATAAAGACTACAGTTGAAAAATATATATACCAAGAACAAATATGGCAAAGTAGCTCATTAAACACTTCATTGTACAATATTTAATATAGTTTTCATTTTTTAGCTACTTAATAAGAATGATAATATGATAAAGAATTAATATAACTTCAATAGTATCTTTGAATTACATGCATCTTCAAAAACAATCTTAAATTTGTTTTCATGATTGTTTCAACTTAATATCTTATTTGCTTAAAACTTTTTAAATTGAATCTAAGTAATTTTAAAAAAGTACAATTTTTTTAAAATATAAAGTAGAAGTTATTGTATGTTTGATTACATTAGTTTTAATAATTATATTTACTTTTATTCAAAAATTACTCAAAGTAACTTATTAAAATAAAATAAATTTATTTTTATATTCTTTTTTTTGAAAAGATTAAACAAACAGATTAAATTTTTTTTAATTTATTTTATTCACATTAAAAATAGAAAATAAGTATTAAGATTAAATTTTTGATATACAACAAAATTTCAAATAATTTAAAAATTATTTTATATGCATTTAATTTTGTTATATTCATATATTTTCATGTATAAAAATAAATAATATTTTTTAATATAGAACTTAATTTATAATTAGTCTTAATAATTTATATAAAGAAAAGTAGACATATAAACTACGAAATAAATTATTATTATTGTTGTTATTGTAATTGGTATTATTATTAGTAGTAGCAACAAAATAATGTATCAATTTATATATTTTTATATTATTATGAATTTATTTTAATATATTAAAATGTTCCTTATGACCTTATTTATTTCTAAACAATAATAAGAAATATAAAAATTAAGTACATTGTTAGGTGTTAAATTTTACAATAACTACATTTTTTATTTAGGAGTTTTAATATGTTATATAAATTTAAAATGTCATGCATTTAATACATATATAATATTTTAATAAATAAGAAAAAATAAAATTACATTGGTATAAATTAAAAAATAAAAAATTAAATATTTTAATAAAAATATATGATTTTTAAAGACCTAAACTAAACTAAAAATTGAGATTAATATAACTAATATTAAAATAGTCAACCAAATGGACATAACCTAATGCCTTCAATTTTTATTTATTTGGTCAAATTAATTTTTTTTAAAGAATTTTATCAATGTTAACTTTTAAAAGTAGAATTTAAATATTTTAAAAGATAATTTTTTTTATCCAAAAAATATAAAAATATAATAAATATGGTTTAATAAAATTTTAATATTAGTGATTTCTTTAACTCAACTCTAATTTCATTTGATAGTTGGACTTTGTAACAAAATATTCAATTTTTTTATAAAATAGTAAATTAAGTAAGAGTCATTGAGACATTTTTCCAAATTCAAAAGTAAAATGTAAGCTAAAATTTAGAAAAGTACTATAGGATAAATTAATAAGAATCGTGTTAAACTTCATTTGTTGGTTGACGTAAAAAATAAAGGAAGAAACCTTAGATATGGTAAGATATATTCAATATTCAATGTATATATACTGACATAAATTGTAATTGATAAATCCACATTTTACTATAGTTTTAGCCTAGTTTTTGTTGGTAAATAAGGAGTTAAATAGTATATAAATTTGAAATATCATAAAAATTGCATTAATATTCTTAATTGTATAAATAGTTTAGAATTTTAGATTTTTAGTCCAATTCTGAACAATTTAACTTAAAATGACTTAATTGTTGTGCAAAAGCTTGAGCTAAAAATTTGAGTTGAAGATTAAATTGAAGAAAGTAGAGGAATCGAGCTTAAAAGATGAAGAATCAAGTGTTATGTGTTGGGCATAGCCACTTTGAGTGCATAGAGTTAACACTTTGAAGAAGAAAATCCATGAAGACCAAGAGAGTAGCAACTCCAAGTATTCAGAGTAGCTACGCCTAAGGCCAATTCACTTTTGCACAGTGCGCGTGTCTACTCTAAGTGCTAAAAGTAGCTACGCAGTAAGCGCGTAGCCACTCCAAGCGCTGAGAGTAGCTACGTGTGAGGCTTTTTCCATGTAGAACACCTGCTCGTAGACATTCTAACCACTTAAAGTGTCCATGCAAAAGTAACAGAATTTTAAATATCACTTCTAAGTGTCAACTTTGGACAATTGGAGTTCCTAATTCAGTTATAGAAGCTTCTAGAAGACCTTTCATGCTATAATCGTCAGAGATTAAAGTGTGGAAGTGGAAAAGGCGGAAAAAACATTATAAATAGAAGTTAAGAGTTCAAAATTAGGAGTCTTTGGCCATTTTTTGCTTTCTTTTCATTTCTACACCTTAGGAGAGTTAGAGAGGAAGATTGGGGGCGACTTCTAAGTTTTAGACCTTGAGGAATTAGGTTGGGGATTGGATTTATGAAGAAATTCTACAGCTCCTCTTCTTCTACTCTTTCTCTCTCTTTTTCTTTTAGGAACATGTTCTAATTTCTTTTTGTTAGGGATCCATGGATCCAGATTTGATATTGTGATGTAATTTTGGATCTGGACCTTGAGATTTTGATTGAATTGAGTATGTGATTCTTTTCTTAATGTAGTTGTGGACTAATCCTTCATTTAATTGAACCTAGAGGAATCTTCATCAATGAAAATTTAGTTTATTTCTCAGATCTAAATCATATGCCTAGGTTATTAAGATCTTAGGAATAAGTATCATAATCTAGTAATTCTATAATTTTCAGAACTTAATGCAATATTTGATTAAATTTCACCTAAGGAATTAAGGAGGTTTAATTATATATTAGGATTAATGAGGCAAGTAATTGTCCTTTGGTTAAAGAAGTGAAATTGATTATCAATAAATTAGAATTCTTAAGAGTCCAGAACATTATTCCATTGCAATAAGAAATTTGGTGATGTGATTCCTAACTATTTTCTAGATAGCATTTTAATACAAAATTCGTATTCTGTTTTGCTGTATTTTTCAAATTTTTGCACTTTATTGTTTTTGTTTGTTAGTGATTCAAAACACTCCAAATTCGTTTGGCTCAACTAGTTATTGATTTGTGAAGTGATAATTAATAGAACTAATCCCTAAGAAAGATACTTGGGACTCATATTGATTTCTAAATTTTATTACTTGCTACGACTACCTAGTACACTTGCTAGTTAGTTATCTAATTTTTGTGATAGTAACATACTAATTTTTACTTCCTCTATGTTTATGAGTGTTTGCACAATTTTCTCTTTTTCAAAGGTAATTCAATGCATTTTGCAAAATTTTACGATGCTGATTAAATAAGTTTTGAGATAAAAGTACTTATTTTTATTTTGTTAAAATAATGTCTTTAAATACATGTTTGATTTATTTTTGAAAGATGAGATTTTTAATACTTTGAATTATTTAGAATCCCTTAAGTATAATTGATTTCCAAATTTCTTACATACCAATAAAGGTGGTGTAGTGGTGGATAGGCTACTCTTTTCTCTTGGACTTAAAGGATTTAGGTTCAAGCCTTACAAAGCTAAGTTTTTGGGTTTAGCAAGGTTTTTCTTTCAGATTTTCACGTGTGTGAAAAGTCCATGATGCCCTTGCATGATTTTAACATATGTGGCAATGAGATTTCATTACACGATCACTCTCCCTCCCTCATTGTGAGACACCTTAACTCTCACTCACTCACTTGCAGTTTTTCTCTCATCTTCCCCCCATCTTTTCTCTCATTTCCAGCAAGCTTAGGGCCAAAAACCACCATCCTCCACAGCCAAAAACCTTGAGCAATCCCCCCTCCATTCTTTAAGCAAGATTTTCCTATTTTTTCTTCTATAAAACTTGAAACCGCAACCTCCATTATAACAAGGAAAATCATTTTTTCACCCTTTCATGTTGAAAGGAGTGTGTTGATTACTCTCTCAACATCCAAACTTTCATCTTTCTTTCTCAACGTTTTCACCAATCAAAGTAAGGAAATGAAGTTTTTGCACATTCTACATGAAAAAGCATGGAGCTTTCTGCATCTAGCCACTGTGTGAGTCAATTTTGACCATCTGAACATATTTTGTATGGCCTAACCTCTGCATATTTGGATTGTACAGTGAAATATCTTTCAAACACAATTGGTTTCACTCAAAATAGACATCAAAATCACAAGTTATAGTGAAAATGGGGAGATTTATCCTTGTTCTACGTTTTTAGTGTTTCAGTAGCAAAGGAGACTATTTTTCTCATTTTTGTGATCTCCAAAACCTGACATGCAACATCCCTATGTATTCTTTGCAGAATTATCTTTCCAACGGTGTATCTTGAGCTCAAATCCGACATCGTTTGCCCCCTCAATCGTGTAGGATACGTGAGCACCTTTAGTTTTATGTTTTCTGCAGAAATAGTATAAAGAAATTTTTTTACACCCTTTGTACAGAGTTCTTTTCAACCCAAAGAATTGATTTTCATAAACTACATGAAAATATCTTTCCAACGCATATTTTGATGTTAATTTTGGACTTCGTTTGAATACCTTACGAAATGAATTACAAAAATGGTGCAAAGCTGAAAAACCTACTGAACAGCAGTAAAACTTGATTTTTCTGCACTTTGATAAATCCACATTTTACTATATTTTTAGCCTAATTTTTGTTAATAAATAAGTAGTAAAGTGCTAAGCAAACTTGAAAATATCATAAAAATTGCATTAATATTCATTGTGTAACTAGTTTTGATTTTTAAATTTTTAGTCCAATTCTGAACAAATTAACTTAAAAGTGACTTAATCCTTGTGCAAAAGCTTGAGCTGAGAATTTAAGTTGAAGATTGAAGTGAAGAAAGTAGAGGAATTGAGCTTAAAAGATGAAGAATCAAGTGTTATATGAAGGGCGTAATCACTCTGAGTACATAGAGTGAACACTTTGAAGAAGAAAATTCATGAAGATCAAGAGAGTAGCTACTTCAAGTGTTCAAAGTAGCTACGCAATTGAGCGCGTAGCCACTTCAAGTGCCAGAGTAGCTACGCAGTGCGCATAGCCACTTCAAGCGTCTAGAGTAGCTACGCAATGGAGCGCGTAGTTACTTCAAGTGTCCAGAGTAGCTACGCAGAGCGCGTAGCCACTTTAAGCGTTCAGAGTAGCTACACAGTCAGCGCGTAGCTACTTCAAGTGTTCAAAGTAGTTACGCAAAAATAACAGAATTTTAAATATCACTTCTAAGTGTCAACTTTGGACGATTTGAGTTCTTAAATCAGTTTTAAAAGCTTATAGAAGACCTTTTGTAACACCTTAATTTTAAATTTTTGAATGAATCTGTTTTCGCAAGGTTCAAGTAGTAAAAATTTTCCATTCAGATAATTGTTCAAGTACAATTTCATAAAATGTTTCAAATTAGAAATTAGAGAACAATTTGCATCATTACTTGCTATAGGACTTAAATATACATAAGATTTTAAAAATAAATTTCTAAGTCCTATAGCAATTTCATCCCTCCTTCCTTTAGGGGTCCCTGTGTTGACCGTCTTGGTTACCTGAAAAATAAACGTAAGGGTTAGTCCTTTACACTAGTATAAACACACAGATAAGCATTAGACTCACCGGACTCATTATACGTAAACTCTAATCATATTAGGAGCATACGTCAACGACCATCATGCATCCAAATTCTCAATCACCATAGGTGCGCTCACTGCACCAATTACAAATTCACACATTTACACAAACACACGTACGCTCACTGCACGTAGCCACGCTCACTGTGGCACTGTGATCATAGATTCCTGATGCCCTCGACCTCAGGGACTTACTCAGTTTTACTATGGATGGTCGCCCAATAGCTCACGCTTCACGGATACAACATGAGCGGTATTGAGCCCCCAGGCAAAGGTGTTAGTCAGAGGCCGAGTCAAGAGGAGAGTGTGTTGCCTGTGGTGCACCCACGCTCACTGTTGGTATCACCACCACCCTCTCTTCCCCAAGGTATTACTACCGCCCCCATCTTCCACCACCCCTAGTGTATCTCTGAACCATTCATAGTTTCCACATTCAAACACATCGCAATCACATCTAAGCATACCATCATACTCATTTTCAACCATTCAAGTTATTCAATCATTCACCCATAGTATGCCAACACAAATGTACAATCACATTTTACTCAACATTAATCATATTCTCATTTCTACCACATGCAACATGGGTTTCTCACACAATGCCTACTACATTCAACTTATCACACAATTCACACAATATGCCGGAGGTCGGACACCTCCAGACTCAACCCAACTCGTACAGTCCATCAAGATACATAACCTCACCTCCTATTTCTATCACATTACCATATTCATTCAAATAAACTTATTCCGAATAAAGGTAACTAGAATAAAGTCCTCCCCTTACCTCAAAATGAAGGTCCGACACGAAACGTTGATGAAATCGCCTCCCCACATGGATTTCGTCCCTAAAGCACACAAAAATCCCGAGGAAACTTACGGGGAACTTCAGAAAATAAAGGAGAGGGACGAAAACTGAAACCTTAACCATAGAACTTACCTCCAAAGACTCCAAACGTATTTCTAACCTTTAATCAAGCTCCCAAACGTCCATAGAGGGCTTTTAATCGGTAGAAATGGGTTCGGGTAAAGAGAATCGTGAAGGAGAGAGAGGGAAATCGTGAAAATAACCCCCTCCTTGAACCCTAACCCTTCAAATACCCCTCTGGTCGTGACTCCCCTCGCTGTAGCGAGGCGTCTCTCGCTACAGTGACGCCCTCTGTCGCTACAGCGAAAAACTTAGACAAATCTGCACTCTGATTTTTGCAGAATCTTGCTACAGCGAGACCCTCTCGCTACAGCGAGATTACACCTAGAAATGCACCCTCAACTGTTGCTCTGCCGCTACAGCGAGAAGGCGATAGTCACATGCCTTCCTCCTAGGGACCTCTTGCTACAGCGAGAATTATCTCGCTACAGCGAGAATGCCTTGCACCAGGACTTAACCTATTTCTTTCAGTCCAAATTCCAATCACACACACCTATATATACATTCACATATATTTGTATTCACACACACATTCCCATCAACTAAGGCATGCTCATATCACCATTAAGTCAATCAATACACCAACACGTGGCAAAACACGCATCCATCTATATTTACATACCATTAAATTATATTACAAAATTTGAGGCGTTACACTTTTGATGCTAGAATTCTCAGAGATTAACATGTAGAAAAGCAAAAGGCAGGAAAAACCATATAAATAGAAGTTAGAGGTTCAGAAAAAGGACTTTTGTTCATTTTTGTTATTTTTCACTTTGTAACTGTTTTAACTTCCAAGGGAAGTCAGAGAGAGAGATTGGGAGCGACTTTCAAGCTTCATTTCTAGAGGAATCAGAGTGAAGATTGGGTCTTTGGAAGATGTTCTTCTACTTCTTGTCTTCTTCTTCTCTTACTTCTCCTTTCTCCATTGTAATTTTGTTCTAAACCTTTTTGGTTAGGGATCTATGGATCCAAATTTGATGTTGTGATGTAATTGTGAATTGAGTCTTGAGATTTTAATTGAATTGAGTATGTGATTCTATTCTTAATGCAGTTGTGAACTAATCCTTCATTCAATTGAATTTAGAGGAATTTTCATTAATAGAAATTGAGTTTATTTCTCAGATCTTAATCATATGCCTAAGTTATTGAGATATTAGGATAAGTATCATGATCTAGTAATCCTATAATTTTCAAAACTTAATGCAGTATTTGATTAAATTTCACCTAAGGGATTAGGGAAGTTTAATTAGGTATTAGAATCAATGAGGCAAGGAATTGTCCTTTGGTTAAAGAAGTGAAATTGATTAGCAATCAATTAAAATTCTCAAGAGTTCAGAACATGATTATATTGCAATTGAAAATCTGGTGAAGTGATTCCTAACTATTTTCCATATAGCATTTTTAATACAAAATTCGTATTCTATTTTTACAGCAAGTTTATTACCTTTTATTGTCTTTATTTCTTACTTTCACATGTTACAAACCCCTCAAATGAATTGTTTTGCTCAACTAATTGTTAAATTGTGAAGTGGTAATTGAAATAAGATCCTTGTGTACGATACTTGGGGCTCATATTGAATTCCAAATTTTATTACTTGCTACAACTACCTAGTACACTTGCTAGTTAGTTCTCCAAATTGTGTAACACACTTTCCTCCACATTAAAATTTAATTTTTAAAATCTGATTTTTATCCTTAAGATCTTAGCTTTCTAACAAAATTTTTGAATCATGATTTGGGTTTTATTTGAATCCGTTACACTTAATTTTACAAACCCTACACAAATCTAAAGTTTTTTGGTTTTCAGCAATAAGTGCATGGCTGTTTCTGAAATTTTGAAAATACTAGCTCTTGTCCATTTTGGCTCAAGGGATTCTAGTATACTCTTCTTTGAACTAGGAATGCAACGAATCAAGAAACTGCAAATTCTGACACCGGGAAGTCCAAGAAAAAGAACCTACGAACTACCTCACTTACCAAGGTAAATGGGAGGAGGTATTTCAAGTAAACAGTAAGAAAGGAAATAAATCAAAGAGGGTTGTCCCTTAACCATGAGGTCTAGGACACATGTATTAGGAGGCATGTGGTGGTTGAATTACATGTTGACACTTTTGAATATTTACTTGAGAGTTTTGACGTTTTAAAACATAATTATGAGTATATTTTGATTTTAACGAATCTTGATCTTTGATTGAGAATTATTTTACACTTGATGTTTGAGTAAATATTATTTGTGAAAATTGTGAGTTATTTTAAGTGAACTATTTACTCAAAGCTTGTCGAAAACCAAAGATCAATTAAATAAAATGCTTTATTGAAATGTCCAATATGAGTAATATGCCTGGTGTATTTGAACATGATATCTTGTGTATTGTGCTCTTTGAAAACATATGGTTTGGCGCATGTGTTGTGTAAAGAACTAAGAATATGCATATAGGCATATGCAGGTTGAGTGGACACCATTTGTGAACTTGAGCACTTTGAAGGTGGGAACATGAGTGATTATACGCTGAGAGTAAATTGGTATGTAAGTATATGCGCTCTAAGGAGTTTGGCCATGGTTTCAGCTTCGATCTTAAGTTCAATAATTGAATCTAATGACTAAAAGTAAACCTTTGTGAAAACTTTGTTTTTTCCTTTTTGAAAATAAATGAGTAGTGTAACTCTAGTCAGGTAATGGTTGGAACTCAAGGAAAGCGATGAAAATAGTGAGCTTGGAACACTTAGAGAAAGTGCATTGAGGCACGGATATAAGTCCTTGCCAATTCTCTCTCTCTCTCTCTCTCTATATATATATATATATATATATATGGTTCTGAATAGTTGATGAAATCATGTGAAATCTTAAACTTGGCCAGCGCCTATGTGCGTGATTAAGGCAGTGAAACTCTAAAAGTGTGCATGACTATTCAGAAGACAAATGTGTGCAAAATCCCACTCCCCTATGAAGGAAGTCATGAGGTTATTTTATAACTATTATTGGTGAAAGATAGGGAAGACCTCGATGTCTAGGGGATTTAATGGAGTTGGGTAACTTACCAATAGCCTTATGAGTGTCCTAATCCCCGGAACTCTGGCTAAGAGTCTCCACGTGATGCTTCTTTATCCTGACTTTCTCCTAAGGCTTATCTTGTTGGTTGAGCTAGATCAGTCGATAGAGGTTCGAGTCCCCACCATACATGCATGCGAAATGTATGCTGGCTAGTGAAATTCCCAACAACTTCCGAACAATAGGATTGTTATGGATCCAAACTCGCATAAGCATAAAAATGAGAATTTGCCAAACCAAGAGTTATCATTTGCATTAATCATGCATCATGTAATTAGACTTGCATTTTGTTAGATTATAAAAGTTAGAATGGTATTAATGCAATATATGCTTGTACTTACTTTGTTTTGTTTCTTTTCCAAAGGATATTTACTTCAAAATATATCTCATTCCTTCTTTTCTTTGTTGAAATATGTTGTGGTGTTGGACATTTTCTTTTAGTATTCACATAATCTTGAGGATGACCTTTCTCTGTCTTATTCTCTATCTTGAGCTCAATTTGAGGAGGATCCTTCAGATACCAAGGAGATAGAGGAGGACCCTTCCAAGGAGTCCTGAGCGGTGTTTAGTTATTTCTTTTGTAGTCCGTTGCTAGGGTACTCCACTTGTTGTATGGTGGAGAATTCGATACTTTATATTTTATTTTGGTAGCTTGATGTAATGTACTTTTCTTTGGTACTCTGATGGTCCTGGATTATGTTTGAAGAATTTTGGATAATTTGTGGTTACTTTGGATAATTATGGGATTATTTATATGACCAGGTTTATGTTATCAGTTATCTTGTAATTTTTATTTGGATGGAATTAAATAGGCAGGAAATTAGTTCCTCAATGCATGTAGGTAATGAATGTGAACTCTGTGGGTTTGTCCCTTAAGAGAGTTCTAATTGAAGTGATAAACCATATGTTGTATCGCATATTATTAGTAATTAGCTCATGAGCAGGTGAAAAAGATTAGAGTCCACTTGTATAGTTATGTCAATTCATGGTCTGACTATATTATTCAAGTGGTACTTACTAATATTATGATTTTCTAAAGGTTCTAACTATGAGTAAATGAAGAAAAAAAAATCTCATGAGTAATTATTAGTACTAAGAGTATGACATGAATCTTTATAAACTGTTGCCTGTCAGGTGCATGAAGAATCAAGATCCATGCCATGACCGCGTCATTATAAAATATATTAAGAGCAAATCTCTCAATACTCAAGAATGATAGTGGTATCCATAAATCAGGTTGAATAATCCTATGCACTCATGTTTAAAAAAAATCTCATTTGGTCGAAGACTCTTATAGCAATCCGTATACATTACACCTCAAGTTATCTAAGATAAGATATGAAAAGCTCTTATACTAAGGACCAAAAGACCTGGATTTTTCTCGAGAATAAAAATAAAAAAGATACAACATGATGATACTTCATGGTATACTAACTAAGCATTTTCTTGATAACAAGAAGTGTTCTCGAACTATTTCTACGTGGGTCTCGCACTTTGCAAAAACCATCAAGTAGTAGGATTGTCGGGTCTTGGTCGTCGTTGTTACATAAATCATTTTTCATATAATTTTAAGTTGATTCTAGATTAATTAGATATCAAAATATTAAACCATATTGTTTAGAGTATATTTTGATTAATTATTGTCATTGAGCTTATATAAATTTATTGTTAGTGAATATAGTTTTATGATTATTGTTATTGGATTGAGGCATAATAGGTAGGTTTCGCCCATTCCGTTATTGACTAGAGGGGCCCTAATCCCTCTGCATTCTAGGCTTTGGTCAGTTTTCTCTCACAAGAAAAGGGAACACTTAGTCATAGACTCATCAATATCTACCATTTAGTGTAATTTTGACATCTAATCTTGATTATAGCATTTAATTTTCATTTTTCATATTAAGAATTAGATTAAATTTTCATCAAGTGGTATCAGACTTAGTGTAATCCTAATATGGCAATGATTTTACTATTCCAAATTAAGAGTTAAGAATGTATATTTATACATGTGATGAACTCGAATAGATCAATCTAGGAATTTCGGCTTTCACATATTAATTTCAAAATTGATTTAGGAACACGAAATGTTCAACCTATTAACACTAAAATCATGAATTTTCATCAAGTACTATGAAAGAATTTGTAAAAAAAATTGAGACTACTTATTCCTTTTCGTGGAATTATCTAAGATGCTAAAGATTACGATTTGAAACAAAATTACATGAGTCTTGTAGAGTACTGAAAAATAGAATTTATAGACACCAAAATCACGTCAAACTGTGATTTTATATGAGAGAAATTGGTAAACAATTCCTTTAAGAGCAAAACCAGTCCAAAAGCCTATCTCAAACCTAACTCAAGGTCAAGGATGTTGAATAGTTCCATCGGCACAAGGCCTAAGCGTAACCCTAAGTATATGAGCTGCGTGCGGGCCCATCTGAGACCTATTTTCACCTATTTTTTTAGTTTCAAATTCTTATTGTTTAAAAATTATTGGTGAATTTTATTTATTTTTTGGGCACTAGAAATAATTATTGCTTTTATTGTAAAATTGCTTAAAATATTAGATGAGTTCCTAATTTTGGTCTAAAATTTTTTGTTCATATATATGGCACTATTAGGCACATTATGTTTAACATACTCTTAGATTTGGTATTATTTGATTAGTTAAATAATTTTGTGCCTTATTATGTGCATATTATTGCTTATTGTGATTATGTCATATGTAACATCTTTATTTCTTATCTAATATAAATAATTATTTTTAACAACGAATGAAAATTAAATGAATTTTTTGTTATATTTATAATTCAATGACTTGAAAAAAAGTAAAACTTGTATCCTTATTATTAGATTCATGAAAACTCAATGACATTCAAAGTCTTTAAAATGAAATAGTTGTAAAAATTTCAATTTATCAATAGAGCAAAAACTATAATTTTCATATTAACAATTTACTTATTTCACATTATATATACTTATAGAC
This sequence comes from Abrus precatorius, assembly GCF_003935025.1. Classification (NCBI taxonomy): domain Eukaryota; kingdom Viridiplantae; phylum Streptophyta; class Magnoliopsida; order Fabales; family Fabaceae; genus Abrus; species Abrus precatorius. The sequence goes on from NW_020874292.1 coordinate 15,171,570, forward strand.
TTAAAACATAAACAACATTACTTTTTACAAAGTAAATTTCTATCTAAAATTTGAATGTAAACTAAAATCAAAATAATTAACTATTAATATTTCAAACGCTTCAAATCAATGATTATAACAAAATTTACCAAAGTGTTGTGAATTCTAAATTTGACATTAAAATAATTACATAGCGTTGCTAGCTTAAAATGGAAGCTTACTAAAATATTACAAACTTCAAATAATTCAAATCCTATACAGCAGCCTTTCCTCACAATGTTACTGAAACTAAGATCCTAGAACGGACCAATTTAATTCTCGTCATTTTTCACTAATAAAACAATTTATCATCCAAAGGCAGTCAAACACTTTTTCATAATAACATGAATTCACCAATTTCAACCTGCATCAACTACCAGACAAAAGTCCACACTCATTGTAATATATAATATCAATCTAACACATATAATCATTCATTACTTTCACATTATACAAATCAACATAATGTGCCAAAGGTCAAACACTTTCAGACTCAAACCAATTGTGCAGTTTAACATACTTTGAAACTAAACTATAGATATGTTGTCGGAGATCAAACTCTCAGTCTTAATAAAATCTTCTATTCTAGAGTTTGACATCATTCACAGTACACATATTATCCAAAATAATAAATAATGATCTTAATTGTACATATGTAATGATCAATAATAAAATCATAGGACTTCTTTAAAAGTGATATTTTTTAGAGCTTTTGTTGTAAAATTGCATTTAAATACTTTTGAAAACAACCATAGATTTTTCATCCAAAATTTTCATTCTTAACACCGAGATTTTAAGAAATATTAGGTTCTCAACCAAAATACATAAATAGGAGTCCTTACCTGGAAGTAGGTCTATAAGACTACACTCTTTGCGAGATCTATAGAGAAATGCAACATTATGATAGTAGATCTACCTAAGGACCAAGATTTTTCCTAGATATCACAAAAGGGAGCACTTTTAAGAAGAGAGAAACAAAGGAATAGAACGAAGTTTGAAGAATTAAGCTCTAAGAAACTACTTAGGATTGGAAGGAATAAGCGTTCAAACTTAGATTTAGAAAAGCTTCAAAATTTGGGAGGTCTTTTCTAGGAAATGAATAGAGAGAAATGAGAGGGAAGGTGGTTTGGCTCTAAATGAAGGTTTTTAGGACGGAAGTTCTTGAAATACCTCTCATACTCGCGACCTTCTTGCTACAATGAGTAGCTCTCTAATAGACGATGCTGAGTCGCTATCAAAACAACTAAGTTTTCTAAAGATTTTGTAGTATAGAGCCAAATTTGGTTGATTCAAGGATACATATTCTTAGTCAAATTTAATTTTACGTTTTCTTTTAAAAAATGTAAATAAGGTTTTTGGGGTTTTAAAAATTGCAAATTAATTGAATTGGATTACGAATAGAATAAAATTGAGTAAAAATGAATTAAGAAACATCAATTCACAGAATACCAAATGCGTGTAACTCCGGCTATCACAGTATCGATCTAAAGATTTAAATTTCTGTTTGAACAATCACCCAATTCAATTATTAATTTAATCGAATAACCTAATTGAAAAGAGTTACAAATTAAACCAAATAATCATTTAATCTAATCTGCATTAATTATCAAATCAGAGCATCAATCGAGTCATAATTTGAATTCTAACGACAGAAAAGTTAATTATAATGACAATACATAATTCTAAGATTAGAGACAAAAAGAAAATAAACTCAAAGAAATTTATCGCAGAACTCAAGTCGCAATTACAACGTTTTGATTCCGCGATTGAACGACAGGTTTAGGCTTCGATCGAAGCACTTAACCCATGCAAGAAAGAGAAAAGAACGAGAGAGTTCAAGAGAAAGTAAAACAAGGATTCTTATTTTGGCCAAGTCTCAAAATCTCAAAGTGTTTAATCACGTCTTCCAAGTCAAAACCTTATTAGTCTATTGATAAGCTTTTATTAGGGTAAACTAAATGGCCAAAATTCAGGCCTTAATTATAACTATAAGCCCAAATACAATTATCTAATAACAAAGGGTCCAAATGCAATCTCGCAACAATATTAAGCAAATCTGCCTCAACTTCAAAATAATCATAAAAAATCAAAATCAACTCCAAATCCAACGACCCATATATGCTTTTTGAATCCCTGGACGTGTAGAATCCAATGCAACTAGAATCAATAAAAAATGATATCTTTAGAAAAAGTTATGGCCAAAAGAGTAGTCAGAGGTTAGAATTATCGAAAAAATACAAAATTAAAGCATTTATTTGTAATAGGCCCAATTTATTCCAATAAGTAGAAAATGGTAAAAGCTCTAAAAAAAAGCATATTAAAATGTTTATAAACCAAAATAAAACTATAAATATAAATTTAAATTATGTCACATCACTCTCGCTATAGCGAAAAAAATCAGACAATGGTTTAACTTTATTATCTGTCATTTTGGCTACAGCGAGACTCTTTTGCTGTAGCAAGAATGCTCTAAAGTGCCTAGTTTAGAATGTTCTTTCTTGTTATATCGAGACATTTCTTGCAACATGGAACAAATTTATTTTTTTTCAAAACAAGGCAAATAAATTAAGGGTGTTACATCATATTGCTATTAACTAAAATTTTGTGACATATATTTCTTAAATATGTTGTCTTATAAAATTTTGTATTGTTATTGGTACTTTGTATTTATATTTATGGAGGAACAGTTAGGACTCCAATGGTTGGGAACTATTTGTACACAATATTTGATCATGATCTCTTTAGAAGACTAACCCGATTATCTGTTAAGTGAGTAATGCGTGACCTCTAGAGATCTTGGAAAGGATGAAGATTTGACTCCAGAGGAACTGGAAAAAATAGAGAGTTGGTGTTACTTTTCAGAATATAGCAATATTCTTTGTATAAAATCACTAACTAGCAAGTATACTAGGTATTTGAAGCAAATAATAAATTTTTGGAAATCAATATGAGTCCCAAGTATCATCCACAAGGATCTTATTTTCAATTACCACTTCACATTAACAATTAGTTGAACCACACAATTCATTTGAAAGATTTGTAACATGTAAAAAGATGAGAAATAAGAACAATAAAAGGTAATAAAATGCTATAAAACAGAATACGAATTTTATATTGAATTTCACCAGATTTTCAATCAAATACTGCATTAAGTTCTGAAAATTATAGGATTACTAGATTATGATACTTATTCATAAGATCTCAATAACCTAGGCATATGATTCAGATATGAGAAATAAACTCAATTTCTATTGATGAAACCTCTAAGTTCAATTGAATGAAGGGTTAGTTAACAACTGCATAAAGAACATAATCACATACTCAATTCAATTAAAATCTCAAGGTCCAGATCCACAATTACATCACAATATCAAATCTAGATCCATGGATCCCTCTAGCAATGAAGCTCGAAAGTCGCTCCTTTTCCTTCTCACTGACTTCCCTTGGAAGTTAAAACAGTTAGAAAGTGAAAAATGACAAAAAATGATAAAAGTCCCCAAATATGAACTCTTAACTCCTATTTATAATATTTTCTCCTTCTTTCCACATTGGCACTTCAATCACTGAGATTAATAACGTAGAATGTCTTCCAGAAACTTCTAAAGTTGAGATGGAAACTCCAAACGTCCAAAGGTGACACTTAAAAGTGATTTTCAAAATTCTGTTATTTTGCGTGGACACTTTCAGGAATAAGAGTGTCCACGCGCTTGTGTTCTGTGCAAATAAGCCTTGCACATGGCTACTTTAAGTAGGCAAAGTGAACACTCGCAACTGCGAGTGGCTACTTTCAGTGACTAGAGTGTCCATGCGCAAAATGTCTGAGTAAATTAGCCTTCGGCGTAGCTACTCTCAGTAGTAAAAGTGAACACGCGCAAGACTCTTCAGGATTTCTGTTGCTGGAGTGATAACTTTCAGCAATTAGAGTTGTTACGCACTTGATCTTCATGGATTTCTTCTCCAAAGTGTTAACTCTATGCACTTAAAGTGGCTACGCCCAGCACTTATCACCTAATTCTTGCTCTTTAAGCTCAATCCTTTTACCACTTCAATATCAACTTCAAAGTCTTAACTCAAGCTTCTGCACAAAAATTAAGTCTTTTTAAGTCAAATAGTCTAGAATTGCAATAAAATCTAAAATTCTAAACTATTTACACAATTATGAATATTAATACAATTTTTATGATATTTTCACGTTTATTTATTATTTAACTACTTATTTCCTAACAAAAACTAAGCTAAAAATGTAGTAAAATGTGTATTTATGAGTTGGCATGGTAATGAAGACTAGGACTGAACCCTCAAAGTCTTGGGTGTGGATAGTAACTATTGGTAAATATTAACCCTTTGCATGTAAATGGAGTTCAGTACACACACACACATACATATATATATATATATATATATATATATATATATATAATGTTTCAATGTAAATGTGATTACTAAAGGATAATTTACCTTTTATTATTCTAATACTTCTATAAAATTTTATGAATAGTCTTATTTATAGGAAGGTTTTAAATTTTATCATGCCCTTATATTACATATTTTGAACAAAATATGTTAAATTTCTTCATCATGTATAAATTATTACACTTCTAGATAGTAAATTATAGGATGTTACAAGTACAACACTGAAGTGCATACTTTCTATGATGAAGGTGGTTACATGTAGAAACCTTACATAAAACACAACTTCTAAAGTTTTGCTCCTAAAAGTAGCTTTGTGCAGCACAATTCTTCAAATAAGCTTGCGCATAGCCACTTTATGCCCAAAAAGTGTCTATGCGCATGACATTTTTTCAATAAAGCTTCTTTAGTTGCAACTTTTGCTCCTAAAGTAGCTACGCACATAACCCTTCTCCCTAAAAGTGTAACGCCTTACATTTCTTTCCTTAATATATAATAAATATTCATAAAAATTTAAATGGTAAAGTAAATTTTCTTTCAAAAATTCTCTAATAAGAAAGAGACATTGAAATGATATAAGATTCATAGAGTAAAATTTCATTAATTCATAAGTACTTTAGAAAAACAAAGACTTGAAAAGTTTTCATCAGCAACAAAGAGAAATAGTAGTTTTACAATTGTTTCAATAGAATACTATAGAACTGAAATTATCCATTACATAACTCAAAATAACTAAGTCCTATAGCAGTTCTCATCCATCCAAGCACTATGAGCCTAGTACTATTCGTCCTGTTTTCCTGAAAATGTTGTGTAAGGGTAAGTCTCTACCTTACCACTCATACATATCACATATCCATCACAAAACACATCTTATCACAATTAAGAAAACATCATGGCATTACATATCACAGTGTCATATAAAGCATGTTCTTATCTCAACACACAAACACATTATATTCCATAAATTCATAATTTCTTTTACTTTTAAGCGCTTACCGCGCCCTGTGGCTACAGTTATCCGATGCCTTTATCCCCAGGTCTTACACATCTATGTAAATAATCTCCGGATGGCCCAATGCAATACGGATACAACGTATGAATAGACGGCCCCTTAGCAAAGGTAATGGTCAGGAGTCAAGTCGAGAAATGAGTGTATGACCATGTGGTGCATTCGAACACAATATTCTATGCACAATCCCGTATGTCACTCACCACCCTGCATTTCCCCAAGATATATCATATCATCTCCATCTTCCACTCCCCAGTGTATCTCTGTAACTATTTACACATATCTTTTTTCCATCTCATACTTTTTCAAGTATATTTACATGTTCACATATTCCATTTCTCATGTTCACACATATTTTTCATTATATTTCCACATACTTTTCATCAAATCATGGCATATTCACAATTCACATCATTTTTACATGAAACACAATATATCCAAACATGAAACATCCATCTTTTTGTATATTTCATATCACAAAATCATAAAATCTTATCAACCATCCTCAATATACCTTATCATGCCCTATTTGAACATAATATCACATTTTCATCATGTATTCATCATAAATAGCCAATTATTCTCACTTTTCACCGATTATTTCTCATAAAACAAGGAGTATTCCACATATAATCACATACATGACAAGATCTATGAGAATACAAGTAATAAACATAACAAAATGATAAAGTAGAGCCCTCTTACCTCAAAACAGAGCTTTTACAAAGATTTAACCGAAAATTTAACTCTAGAACAGAGGTTTTCCTAAGAACATCGTGAACATCTTTAAGAAAAAGAAGAAGAAGAGAAACAAACGGTAAATCTAACTTCAAACTTAGAGAAACTTACTTGAAATCCTTTAGTATGGGAGAAAATGGCGAGATATGGCCTTAGAACCTTTGAGAACCTTGGATAGGAATGAAGAAATGAAAATTTCGTCTGAAACCCCCTTTTTATAGAAAATTTTTGAAAGTTACTGTTCACCGCCGGAATTTACTGTTCATCACCGGAAACATTGTTCATCGCCTTACTGTTCACGCTGGAAACACTGTTCGCGATCACTATTCACGCCAAAAACACTGTGCACACGTACTATACACGGACTGTACGCGGATGTGACGTCAGCCATGACATCATGATGATGTCACTGATGACATCATCGTCACTGTACATACGCGGTTTCACTGTTCATAGGCGGTTTCATTGTTCATACGCGGTTTACTGCTCATAGGCGATTTTACTGTTCACTCTTTTTAAAAATATATATATAAATTCTATCCAAATCTATTCCAATTATACTTTAACAAACCTCATTTTATTTAAATCAAAATGCAGGATGTTACATAAAGCCTTTAAAGTGGCTACTTTCACCATAAAAAGTAGTTACACACACAATGTTCTTACTTCAATACCTCTGTAGTGTCTAATCTTGACCCTAAAAGTGGCTACTTTCACCAGAAATTCCCTTTCCAACCCTTTGAAGTGCCTACTTTCTACATTAAAAGTAGCTATGCGCAGGCCATTTGGAGTTCTCACTTTGTGTGCTAAAAGTGACAACACTCAGCCCAATTGACCTTTTAATGCCTCTAACCCATGTCTTCTTCCTTAGAATCTCCTGCAAAACTAGTTCAACAACAAAATTCCATAAGATCTCTATTAAATCCAAACAATTTGAAATACTAAAAGCAAAAATTGAATTTGTTAAACAAAGTATATATATTTTTTGCAGTTTTCATCTTCCAAATTACTCTTTTCTATTAAAAAGATCATAGAAAACTTACTAAAAACCCAATAAAAATTTGGATTTATCACCTACTATAACTTTGACTCCAAGTGATGTTTTGTTCACTTTCTTCTCACTATCACCAAAGTCTCTGCTTGCTTGGAATTTTCTACTCTATCCTCTTTATTCTTGCATCTAAATTCTTCTTCAAGAATAGCTCTTGCAACATCATCAAAGTTTAGATAGTAAAAAATATTAATATATGTAATATTGATGATGAGTTGATCATACGAGTCTGGTAAACTTTGAAGTAAAAGCTTTGCATGTTCATTTTTTGCTATTTGGAAATTTGATGTTATGAACTCAGCAAATAGTGTATTTAAATTGTTGATGTGATTTATAATCAAAGCGGATTCACTCATTTGAAGAATGTAGAGTTTCCTATTTAAGAAATTATGTTGTGAAGAGACTTGACCTCATACAATTTCATGAGTGTATCCTAGATCTCATTTGCTAACTTTTTTTCTACAACACTAGACAAGACTAAATCTGCCATTGTCAAGTGTAGATTGGCAACAACAATATCATCCATCTCCTTCCATTTTCCATCAGTAATATTGTAACATCCTGAATTTTACTCCCTTTATGTTCATGTGTATTAGTACAATTTTATCTATTTTAAAAGTAATTAATGTATTTTACAAAATTTCAAGATTTTGGTTAAAGAAGTTTTGAGATGAAAGTATTTATTTTTATTTCGTTAAAATAATTCATCTTTAAATACATGTTTGATTTATTTTTGAAAGATGAAATTTTCTAATACTTTGAATTATTTACATATCCCTTAACTTTATTTGATTTCCAAATTTCTTACACATTAGCAAAGGTGGTGTAGTGTTAGAAAGGTTTATCTCATCTCTCCCCATCTTTTCTCTCATGTTTTCCACTTTTCCTTCTAGAAAACTTCAAACCGCAACCTCCATTGCACCAAGGAAAATGATTTTTGTCCTTGCATGTTGAAAAGGAGTGTGTTGATTGCTCTCTAAACATCCAAGCAAGGTAAAAACACTTTTTCATCTTTCTTTCTCAATGTTTTCACTGATCAATCAAGGAGATGAAGTTTTTGCACTTCCTCCATGAAAAAGCTTAGAGCTTTCTGCCTCTAGCCATTGTGTAAGTCAATTTTGACCATCTGAACATTTTTTTTAGCAACCTCTACATATTTGGATTGTGCAGTGAAAAATCTTTCTAACCTAACTTATTTTACCAAAAACAGACATGGGACCATTCAGTTACAAGGAAAATGGTAAAATCCCTTCTTTTTCTGCGTTTTCTGAGTCACAGCAATAAGGGAGAGTGATTTTCATTTTTTTTTGGCCTCTGAACCTTGCATGCAATCATTCCTTTATGATCCTCATGGAATTAGCTTTCAAATGCAAGTAGTTTCACTCAAAACAAACATAAAAAAATCACAAGTTATAGTGAAAATGGTGAGATCTCTCCTTATTCTGCATTTTTAGTGTTTCAACAGACAATTTTTCTCATTAATATAGTCTCCAAAGCTGACATGCAACACTGCTATGTATTCCTTGTAAAGTTATCTTTCCAACGGTGTATCCTGAGCTCAAATCTGACATTATTTGCCCCCTCTATCGCTAGAAATAATTTTTATGCCCTCTATACAGAGTTGTTTCAACTTGAAAAATTAACTTTCACAAATTACATGAAAGCAGCTTTCCTACGCATATTTTTATGTTAATTTTGGACTTAGTTTGAATACCTTACAAAATAAATTACAAAAATGGTGCACGGTTGAAAAAACTTGCGTAAATAGTAGTGAAGTTTGATTTTTCTGCATTTTCCTATGCATTGAAACTGAATTTTTAAAAGTTGACTTTGATTAATCTTAGCTTTTTAACAAAATTTGCAGATCATGATTGGGACTTTGTTTGAATCTGTTAACCTTAATTTTATAAACATTTCACAAATATGAAGTTTTTTAGTTTTCTACAGTAAGTTTTATTTTTTTAGTTTTTTAATAGACTCATCTCAGAATTAGGAACACAACAAACAAAGAAATTTCAAAATTTGACACCAGGAAGTCCAAGAAAAAGAACCTTTGGACTCACTCACCAAGGTAAAGGAGAGGAGGTATTTAAGTAAACATTAAGAAAGAAAATAAATCAAAGAGGGTTGTCTTTTAACCTTGAGGTCTAGAACACATGTATTAGGAGACATGTGGTATTTGAATTATTTGTTCATATTTTTGAATCTTTAATTGAGACTTTCGATGTTTTAAAATGTATTTATAAGTATATTTTGATTTTGATGACTCTTAATCTTCGGTTGAGAATTATTTTACACTTGATGTTTGAGTAAATATTATTTTATGAAAATTATGAATTATTTTAAGTAATTTATTTACTCAAAGCCTGTTGAAAATCAAAGATCAATTAAATAGAATGCTTTATTGAAATGCCCAACATGAGTATGTATGCCTAGTATACTTGAACAAATTATCTTATATGATCTGCTCTTTGAAAATATATGGGTTTGGCACATGTGTTGATTGTGTAAAGCACTAAGAATATGCATATAGGTATGTGCAGACTTAATAGGGCACCATTTGTGAATTTGAGCCCTTTGAGGGTGGGAAATGTGTGATGATACACTACGTAGAAATTGGCATGTAAGTATATGCACTCTAAGGAGTTTGGCCATGGTTTCAACTTAGACCTTGAGTTCAATAATTGAATCTAATAACTAAAAGTAAACCTTTGTGAAAACTTTATTTTCTTTATTTTGAAAATAAATGAGTAGTGTAACTCTAGTTGGATAATTGTTGGAACTCAAGGAAAGAGATGAAGCTAGTGAGCTTGGAACACTTAGAGAAAGTGCATTGAGGCACGAGTATAAGTATTTGCCAATTCTCTATATATATGGTTCTAAATAGTTGATGAAATGATATGAAATCTAAATTTGTCCAGTGCCTGTATGCTTGATTAAGGAAGTGAAACTCCAAAAGTGTGCATGACTATTCAGAATGCAATTTTGTGCAAAATCTCACTCCCTTATGAAGGGAGTCACAAGATTATTTTATAACTGTTGTTGGTGAAAGATAGGAAGGACCTCAATGTTTAGGGGATTTAATGAAGTTGGGTGACTTACCAATATCCCTACGAGTGTCCTAGGCCCTAGAACTCTGGTTGGGAGTCTCCACTCAATTCTCTTTTATCCTAACCTTCTCCTGAGGTTTATCTTGTTGATCGAGTTAGATCAGTTGGTGGATACTATCCTTGCTTGGGCGAGAAAACCAGATAATAAAACTACTCAATTTTTTACTATTCTCACCTGAGCAAGAGACACTCTCGCCTAAGCAAGCGGCATCTTGCCTGGGCGAGAGGTATTCTTGCCTGGGCGAGAATGGATCTAAAGAGCTCATTGTTTTTCCTATAACTCCTTGTGGATATGTGTGCCTGTCTAGTTTATATTTTAAATCTTTCAATCCATGATATATGGGGTGTTTTTTATGATGTATAGATGAATTAATGGTGGGTTGGGTGAATTGAAGGTAGATCAAGTAGAAAAACCAATAAAAGAAAGAAAATAACAAGTCTAAAAGCAAAATTCTCTAGGGCTTCCGTATGAATACACTACATGGACCGAATATTTAACTGTTTAAATATTATGAAAATATTTTTATTTTAAACTAGACACCTATATCTTTCTATACGTATAGAAATTGGATTAGTATAGAATTAGTTATGAATTTTTGAAATTTTCCCTAAGTTTTAGATTTTAATTTTGGGCAGGTAAGCTTCCGTAAGACATAACTCGTCTCACATAACTTGGATGGAGGTTAAACAAAATGTGTTAAAAAGATAATATCTATTTATTTATACTCTAAAAATTTTAGAGTCCAATTCAATTTAAGCAGTTCTTTAAATTTTTTCAAAGTTACCCCTGTGCTGTTGAGTCAGAAACAGAGCAATCTATAACAACCAACTTTAGAACCTTATAACTCAAGTTCTATTTAACCAAATGAAATGAAACTTTTTGAATATTAAAATTTCATCCTTTAAATTTAAAATGACATGGATTTGGTAATCATACACTTATAATTTGAATTTTAGTGGATTTTAACATTTTTGAGTGTTGTTCTAAATAATCACAGGATAGGTCATAGTAAAAAGCTAAAATCTTGAGCTATAGTTGTCAAAATTGAATGGGACCAAATAGGTTGGAAAATAAACAAATAGGGCTTCAACATATAAAAAATTCAGATCTATTGAAGTCATATAGCAATGAACATAGTAAAAACAAAACAAGGCAAATTTGATCCTTTTGAGGATAGAATCATTAATTCAAAGGTTTTATTTTATTTTATTTTATTTTACTTTTTTTGGCTACGATATATATATGAATGTCTATTTACTATGAAACTGTTGAATTATTGATAATGTTGTTGCTGGCACTATTCATGAAGAAGCAAACATGATCCATTATGCTGCCCAAATTTTATAAGAGCTATGAATAGTTTGTAAATTTCAAAGAGATATGTGAGCTACAATATGAAAGTTATGAAAGTCTAAGAAGGTTGAAAGTTATAAGAAAGTCCTACATCACTTGGACCAGCCCCAGATAAAATGTTAAGGGAAACAAGTCGGTGTGATCGTCGAGGAAAGTAAACCCGACAATCCTCTATAAGAACGAGCTTGGTCTTGATAAGCAAGCTATTACCCATGAGTCTTATAGCCAAGAACTCCAAGGGTACCAAGTATAGGAACTTGTATAAGAATTAAGCACATTGTTATGTGATTTAAAGTATTTTAATTAATAGTAGTTCATTTCTATGTTGCTTTCAATTACAACTTTAAGTATTATTATATCACATGTATGATTCAGGTCGAGTCTTTTGACTATTTATTTAATTGCTTATATATTTGTATCATAATCATTATGATCTTTTGTATTACCAATGTTAGACATAAAATTTACTTTGCTTCGGACCATGTTTTCAATAATCATAATTGAAAGATTTCCTTATTAGTTTAACAACCTTTTATTTAAATAAAAACTAAAGCAATTGATAATGAAAGCGATGTCAACATAGAAGTATATAGCTCTACTAAGAATTTTAAAAATTCTCACCCTATTTAGTTTCTGTTTCATTCTCAAATCTGCACGATAGATGCAATACCAGTGATTTACATTTAGTTCTCAGATATATAGCTACACTATGATCCTACCTTTGACTCCCTATATATAGTTGGCTCATGTCATTTTAGAGTTTTTTTTCTCTTAGTAATAGGGACTTTTCTATACCTCTTTTTCATTTTTCCTTTGACCTTGCTACTCCATATTTCACATTTTCGTTGTTTGCGACACATCCTACACTTGCAGATTATGCAAAACCCATATTCATTTCAGCTCTATGCATTATGCCAGAAATTAGCTTTTGAAGCGTTAACTTTAATAGCAGTTAGTAAAAACCGTTTTGTATAAAATACTAAGAGAGCAGTTCTGCCCTAACTGCTCTCCAAATTCAACTTCTTAGAGTGGTTCATTTGGAACCACTTTCTAATAGGTACTTCTTAGAGTGATTCATTTGGAACTGCTCTTGTAAGTGTACTTTGGAGATCGGATTAAATAACCGCTCTCAGAAGTGTTATACTTTAGAAAACAGTTCACACGTGGAACTGCTCTTAGAACTTTATAGAGCGGTTAACACGTGGAACCACTCTGAAAGGTGTAGATTAGAGAGTGGTTATTTCTTAACCGCTCTCAGATGTAGTATTTCAAATTAAACCTTAAGCCCTAAATTTGGTTATCCCTATCCCTGTGCCAAGTCTGTACCTCAAATTTGTTTTTGTTCATAGTTTTCTGAGAAGTTTTTACAGAAAAACAAGCACTGTTGGCATCGCATTTGCAATTTTAAGGTATATTCATAATTGTTTCTTTGTTTTATGGCTATGTTTGGACATTCGCACTCTCTCATTCTCTCTGTTCACTGAAATGCGCCTGTATTATTGACGTTGAACAGTTACAAACGTCCCTTCTCTATACTTGACTTTAGGTGAACTGCGACAAATTAGTGGAACTTCTTTCATTCCAGGTTAGTGTTGTTATGTTTGTATGAACTAATTATATTCAAATGTTGACCATTGCTGTGAGACAGAGAGCATGAAATTAGTATTTATTTTGTAAAAGTTAATTTGAAAAGGTTGAACCTTAGGTTAGTTAACCTCTGAAATATTGTTAGAATGGTTATTTAGGATTTGCTAAACATGATATTAGGATAAGAGTTGACTATAATGCAAGAGATTAATGTGAAAATGAAACCTGTGATATTGTTAGAATGGTTATTTAGGGTTTGTTGAACATGATATTTGGACACTGGTTGACTGTAATACAGGTGATTAATGTGAAAATGCATTTGATTGTTGTGGAAGTTGATGTTCAAAATTGAAGTCTCATGTTCTGTTGTGTTTTTTTGTTGTTGTTGTTGTTCCAATATAAACAGAAAGCTGGGAACATGTTATGTTGTTTTGGGAATTGAATTAAGTTTATGTATTGAACAAGATATTGTTGTTTGTTTTGCCCTGTTATGTATATTTGCTCTGTGTATGAATGAAATTGATGTTTTGCCTTATAAAATGTTATGAATACATGATTATTGTTAGTGATTGAACTTTGTAGGGTATGATTTGAAATCTAAAATTGAGTAAAGCCTTAGTTTCCCGTTTGAGATTGAAAATAATTATTTATTAATCATTATTATCAACTCAAATTGTCCAAGTTGGACAGTTTGTGAACAAACTTATTCATTCATTGGTTAACATTTGCTTCTCATAATGTTGTATTTAATACTTGACAAAATTTTAGTTTGGAGCATTTCTCATTATCTCTTGGTGCATGCTTGATTGAGGTAAATCATCTCATATTCAAGTTGTGTACTAGGAGACTAATGCAAAATACTGCCCAAATTTTGTCAAGTAAAAAATACAACATTTAAGTAACAATTGTTAATTAAGGTATAAAAAAGTTTGTTCTCAAATGGGATAAGGCCCTACCATGTGAGAGTTAATAAGACATTCACATTTGTAATTATCGTAACCGTAGTTAGAGCAAATATGGATCAAAGTTGGATGGTAGCTGATTGTTTAAGTAAAGAATACGAAGACAGAGTCAAAGAGTTTATTAGATTTGCGATTAAGCATGCAACTGATGTCAACCTTATTCCCTGTCCTTGTTAGTGTTGTTTGAATATGTTACAAGTAAATAAGGAAGAATTGGAAGAACATCTAATGTGCAATGGATAGATAAGAAATATACTTATTGGACAAAGCACAGTGAGATACAAGGTGGAAGTACATCAACTAACATGGAATCGAGTGTCAATTACTTAGAGACATTTAGAACAAATAAGAGTGATCATGCTAAACAAATTTCAAATGTTGTTAAAGAAGATTTTAGAGATTGTCCAAAGATGTTTAAGAGGCTGAAAGATGATGCAAAAACACCATTGTATAATGGATGCACAAAGTTCACAAGATTGAGTTCTGTTTTAAAGCTTTATATCTTAAAAGCGTGGAATGGATGGACTGATAAGAGCTTCACAGACTTGCTAAGTTTATTATATGAGATGCTACTAGAGGATAATGTGCTATCAAAGAGAACATACGATGCTAAATAAGTACTTGCTTCTATTGGATTAACCTATGAAAAGATACATGCTTGTCCTAATGATTGCATTTTGTTCCAAAATAAGTATGCATCACTAAGTCAATATCCAAAGTGTAATGTATCACGATACGTAAAGAAAGAATCAATACCTGTGAAGGTTGTGTGGTATTTTCCAGTAATACCCAGATTAAGATGCTTATTTCACAGTGTAGAAAATGCAAATCAGATGACTTGATATGCTGAAGGCAGAATTAGAGATGAAAAGCTTAGGCATCCAACAGATTCTCCACAGTAGTAAAAATTTGATGACAAATATGAAGAGTTTTCAACTGAAACAAGAAATATACGTTTTGCATTAGCAACTGATGGAATGAATCCGTACGACATGCAAAGTAGCACCTATAGTACATGGCTTGTGATTTTAATAATGTATAACTTTGCATGAAGAGGAAATATATGATGTTTTCTTTGTTAATCTTTGGTCCTAAACAACCTGAAAATGACATTGATGTGTACTTGTCTCCTTTAATTGAAGATTTGAAGTTGTTGTGGAATATTGGTATAGAAGTATATGACAGGTTTAGAGATGAATTTTTCATGGTCAAGGCAATGTTGTGTGGAACAATTAATGATTTTCTTGTATATGGAAATCTTTCTAGTTACAACATCAAAGGTCAATGTGCATGTCCAATATGTAAGGAAAAAATAGATTACATAAGACTAGAGCATTGTCACAAGAATATGCAGAACTTATTTAATAAGTAAGCATTCATTTATGTCAAACAACTATGATTAATGTTAAGTGGTTCAAATGTATCTAAGTTCTTTCATGCACCATTGTCAGTGCTCTTGTCACGTATCGAGCAAAGAGAGAAGTGTAGCCCTCTAGGACAAAGATGCATCAAACAAGATGGATCACTCACTGTACAGGTAACACTATATCATACAATGTGTTTTTAATTTTTAGGTTAATATTAATTGGACTGTATATCTCTTTGTGTTAATGCTGGTTTATTTGTTTTTATCTTCCACATAGTGTCTAAAGCAAACAAATAATGATGATTGTGGATGTTATGTGTGTCTATTCATTGAGGATGTTTTGCACCATGGACAAATTGTAATCCCAGTTAATGTAAGACCCTTACATATGCTAATTGTCTACCATTTGCGTATTATTTAACTTAATTAATTAAGCTTTGTGTTTTATTGTTTTGTATTCAATATTTTCAAGAGTTACAGATGCTAACTTTTCCTAACAACAGAATTCATCAAGTGCAAAAAGAGTTATATGCATATTTGTGCCATAAATATTTAAAGAACACATTAAGCACAATAGATTTGTAGTATTTTTTTTTAACAATACTTAGACAATTTTCTTTCAAGGCATTAGGCAAAAAGTGTAAATATCAGATTATTTTCTTCTTGTCAATGTAAACTCTGATTGTAATCTGTACATGTGAATTATAATTGAATAATGTAATGTGCAATTGCTTTGAAATTCTTGTATATGGCGCTGTTTGTAATTTATATTCTGGTTGAACTGGTTTTGAATACTATATGCTTTATCAGGTATGCTAAAAATTGAAATAATGACAATTTTATTAAAATAATTAAAAAAATTTCCTTAACTTCGGAGAGCATTTCATGAACAACCGCTTTGCAAAGTCCACTTCTAAGAGCGGTTCATCAAATAACCGCTCTCAAAAGTACACTTAAGAGAGCAGTTATGAGTGAATCGCTCTCAAAAGTGAACTTTTAGAGCGGTTATAAAAGAACCATTTTTATAAGTTCAAGATTAGAAAACGGTTAGCTGTGAACCGCTCTCTTTGGTCCAGCTTTTGAGAGCGGTTCACTCATAACCGCTCTCCAAAGTGTTATATATAAAAGCGGATATGCAGTTAACCGCTCTCTTTAGTGCACTTCTGAGAATGGATATGCGCGTAACCATTTTTCAAAATATACATTTGAGAGCGGTTAAATAACTGCTCTCTAAAATTCAAGACATTGCATATCGTGAAATTTTATAGCACTTATAACCGCTCTCTATGTTCAACCGTAACCGCTCTAAAATATCATTTCTAGCATAGTGGTGGGTTATCCCCGAGATTCGCTCAAATTCGAGAGTAACCCATCAGAAACTACAGACTCATCATCATCCTTCCTTGGACCTGATGACTATACTCCTATTGGCCCTGCAATGGCCAATGGCTTTTCGTCTAAGTAGTTAGTGAAGTAGCTGACTTTGTACAAAGTGGCCTTCTTTTGGTAGGATAGTTTAGTGGGCCATGATAGTACTTGTAGGACACTGTCCTCAATTCTAAATTGTCCTGTGAGGACTCGTTAGGATTGCATTTTAAAGATATAGGCCACCGATCTTTTTGTATGTAGTGATCCTCATATGTATTTCTGATTGTATGAAAATAAGATGGTGTAATATATATATATATATATATATATATATATATATATATATATATATAGTTATCTCTCTGTAACATGTATGAGTTAAATTAATTATTACATTTATCCAGGTTATTCCATATTCAATTTGCTTTTATTTTTATTTTTATAAGGTCTCGCTCTTTTACACATTTGACGATTACTACTAAATTAGTGTGAAATGAATTAATCACATTAAAATGTAATGGAATAAACGAATTTATTTTTAATATTGTAATGCAACTACTAGATTTAGCATTTATGACTTAAGCATAAATTGAATACAATAGGGTGTTACATAACCGAGATCCCTTCTCACCTAGACAAGAGAACAGTTGGGACAACTTTATCTTATCTCACTGGAGTGAGACTTAGCTCGCTTGAGCGAGAATGCTCCAGAAAGCCCAGTTCAGAAATATCTATCTTGCTTGAGCGAGAAACTCTGCACCAGGAATTTTATTTTTTTCAAAAGCAAGGAAATAAAAATGAGGGTGTTACAATGGCAGGAACGAAATGAAAGAATTTTTCAAGCACAATCATCCAATTGGCTTGGGAATGGAATTTTGTTAAGGGAACAAAGTGTTCTTACAACTTCCAATTTTGGCAAAAATATCCAAGTAAATGTTCGACTATGAAATATAATATTAGTGAAATTGGAGAACATACTAATTGAGGCTAATGTTGTGGGGTCCTCATAACTTAATAGGGTCATTTAAGCTTATTTGTTTAGTTGCTAATAGCCATTGGTTTATCAAAGTTCTAAACATAACAAAATTCTGCTCTTTTGATATGTTTTTGTAATTTATCGGTACCACTGGTACCTTATTAATTAAATAAATATTATTGTTGATAAAAAAAATAGGATATATAGATGTTTTATAATGTATGATATCATTACTCTTTTGGGTATGATTTTTTGCATTCTTAAGATGCTCATAGCTCATGTTGGCTTATTTTTTTCATCTTGTTATTACTACATGTTGTTAATTAATCTAGAATAATATGATGCTTTGATTTATGATGTTCAAGTGAAAGAATGTTAGATATTTTATGTGTGGACTGACATAAATCATTTTTGTGATTAATGTTAGATATTTTGTGATACTTTTAATTTGATTCTAGATTAATTGATCCCAAAATATTAAATCATGTTATTTATGCCATATTCTGATTAATTTTTGTTATTAAGCTTATTTGTAATAATTTTATTTTTATTGAATATGATTTTATAGTTATTGTTATTAGACTAAATCATAACAAATAAGTTTAACCCATCCAATTACTAACTAGAGAAGCTTATGCTCCTAACCACCTTATAATAACTATTTTTTCATTAAAACATAATACATGTTGTAACTAAAAAGGTGAAGAATTTCTATTTATATTTTATTTTTTGGTTGGTCTTTTCTTATAAAAAAAAAATATTGAGTTATGAACTCATTAACCTCTACTTGTATGAGTAATTTCTTACCTCTAATCTTAATTATGACATTTAATTGTCATTTGTCATATTTTGTCACAATGAGAAGATGGTCAATATAAGTCTAATAATAAGCTAAATTCCAAAGTGAAGAAAATATATTAAAATGTATATTTGTGTATATATTAATGTTTAAGAGCCAGTCAAGTTTTATTGTTGTACGAAAAAACAAACGGTAAAATGATAACACGAAAGCCATATCCTCTTCCCTGCCCAATGAGTGACTTTTATCTAGAGGCCCCATATATGAAGAATTTAATTTGCGGGAGCATTGGATTTTTCCCCTGATGGGTTGTGCTCGTTCCAAGCTTCAATCCATGTCACCATGGCATCTGCAAGCTTGTCGAAATACTCATCAACTTTGCCAAGCTTTGCCTTAACTTGCTTGGAGAGTTCAAGATAGCAATCCTGAGCAGTTGTGCATTCCTTTGGAAGACTTACAGATTGGAAAAAGGGGATCAGCTCTTCCTGCCAGAAAATTCCTTTGTACTCTTTCATAAGGTTCACAAATGGGCTGCTAGCTTTGCTGTGCCAAATGTAAGGCAAGCCTGTCTTCACCCCCAATCCCAAATGATCACTTACAACCTACAAACAAGATCAGCAATTAAGCACAAACATGTCTTCGATATAATAAATGCTTCTTTTATAGAATGAAAACTTTTGTATTCTGATGTTAACAAAACCAAATTTAATACAAATTTGGAATAGAGTACCTTTATGCACCAGCCAGCCCACATATCATCATAGCGTCCAATAGGTTGACCTTCACCCATGAGTCCAAAGTACATTGCAGGGCCAATTAATTCACGGTTGAATGCCAAATTCATGGCACACATGGGAAAGAGAGTTCCCTTTGGTATCGTCATAACAGCATCTACATACCTGAGAAAAAGGTTCCAGACATGCTATATCAGTAAGCTACCTCAACAAGACATGATGCAAATGTAAATGATATAAATACTTATTTTAGTGGTTATAATTGTAAGTATAGATCATATAGTCCCTCATAATACAAAAGTCTCACTTTAACTTTTATTTTTTAAAAACACTCATTTTATATCCTTTCTCCCTTTTTTCAATGTCGTTTTGTATAAAAAAGAATTAAAATAAAAGTCATATAGTTAAGTCAACAATTAAAGCGAAACTTGTATATATAATCAGATTAAAACACTGACGTTTACATATATTCTATAACATTTTCATACCTAGTGTTTCTTTCGAGAGGCTTGACAAGCTGGGTTGGGGCATCATAATCAGGAATATTGAGCCAGAGGCCATGAGAAACAGCTGTTGGGACACCTTCACGCAGACTAAATGGATATCCACGGACAAAATCAGTACTCTCTCTGTATGGGTCATAGAGGGTGTTGAAGAAAAATGGGGTTGATGGAGTCAGAAGGTTCTTAAGGTGCTGGTGCAGGGCATCAATTTCTTTGCCAGATGGATCTTTTGCAACCTGAAAAATTAATAAAGAAAAGAAAATAAAGGAAATCTCATCTTATAACCGGGATCTAACCCCTTCTCCAGATGCATCACTATATATATTGCAAATTTAAGTAGTGGCAGGCTAGCAGCTATGCTACGAAGGAATATATGTTACCACGAAAAATGAAAGACAGACTTAGCTGATGTCAAATTTATTTTTATGTTTTGTTTTTTGCAAGGGTATTTGATATGTATATTAAAAAAGAGATAATGGGGAATTGACGTGACTTACAAAGCAATCATCGTCGATGGTGAAGATGTACTTCTTCTTGGAGATGAGGAAAGCAAAGCAGCGACAAGCAGAGTCCTTGAAGGAAATGCAAGAGGCCTTAGGTCCAAGAATGCGCTTAATATCGTCGTGATTGTAGTAGTCGTAATCGAAGCCTTGGGGGACCTTGATGACTTTGGAAGGGTCACCATCTTGCACAATTATCAGATGGTATGGCTCAAAGAATGGCCTCCACGACTCCAAGAACTCAAGGCTCCTTATTGTTGGGATCACTATGTCCACCTCGTCCTTCAGAAGGGCTGTTGCTCCTGTTGCGCTCGACATGCTTCCTTCAGAGAGAGAGAGAGACAACTTTGTTGTTGCTGCCTTGTAGCTTCGGGGAGTACGAGGACGGTGCTGTGTGCTTGTGTTGGAGTGAAGGGGGGTTTTTGTATTTGAAACGCGTCATACTTGGCACGTGCCATCATAGATCCACGTGTGAGATAAAAATGAGAGCTTTACAATTTCATTTCATAAATGGTTAGTTGTTTATTACTACTTATTGCTTTTGACTGCATTCAATTACTCACAAGAAAAATATTAAAAAAAAAGATTTGGGGTTTGAATGCATTATGTTAGTAGAGAGTTTTTCGCAAGGTTTATTATTATTTATACAAAACTCATTAATTTTTAAAATTATTTTAAAAAGAATAATGCATTATAGAATTAATTATAAGTATAATTCAAAATTCTTTAAATCAAATAAATATTTTGAAAAATTTTTAATTTTAATTAAATGAAACATGAAATAAATAATTTTTAAAATTTTAGTAAAAAATAAATATCATTTTAGCATATGTTTGGAAATGTTTATGAAATTATGGCTGTCGAGACAGATTTTGACAGGATAATTTTTTTAAAGTGATGATTATGTATATCAAATTTTTATTAATATAAATATTCGTAAGTATGTTATTTTAAATTTAATATTTATTTATATTTTAAAATATTTTATATATTAAAATAAATTAATACGATAAAGTACTTATTAATTTTATTTTTAAATATAAAATTTTATAAAGTTAATTTATTTATAAATTTTTTTAAATCAATACTTAATTTTATATTTTATAAAAATAATTAAATAGTATAACTATTAAATACCTTTAATTTTATTCCTTTTCAATGTCTTAATGAAAAAGTTTTATACAACAGTTTAGCTAATGTTCGGAGGTAAACCTCAACATGAAATTAGGACTTTAACGACACAAATTTTCAAAGAGAAAATGTCATTGTTGTGAGAGAAACGAAAGTAGAAAAGTTATTCAATAAAAGTTTTGCAATTTGTCGATTTGAAAAATCTAATGAATTGAAGAAAGTTTATTTTTCATGAAAAGATATTATAAGTGTAGGAAGCGGTATTAATGCTAGGAAATCATAAAAAAAACAAGCACTTAAACAGAAACAAGCGCTGGATTTGGTCATATCACCACAAGATGAGCACTGCATTTTAGTTCACAAACAATGTATGAATGGATAAGATAAACTGCAAAGTGATTTACATTTTTGTAGTTAGAAATTACGGAATTTAGTTAGGGGAAAGGTTAGATTAAATTAAATGCTCAATATGGTCATAACAGTCCAAATGTGATGTATTTCAATAAATTTATGGAAATAAAAAATGGAACAATTTGTCGCTTAAAAACTTACGAACAAAGTTATTTTTTTTTTATGGAAGAAAATCCCATAGAAAACGCTCTAATAAATTATAGTTCTGAGAAGCATTCGTTGTGAAACGTACGTCATTCACAATGTCAATATTGCATAGGAGAAACCAACTACTGTAGTGTAATGATATTTTTTGTGCGTACGTACTTTACCTACTTCTAAGTTCTAACAAAATTCCAAGTCATCGTTATGATGTATTAGGAATACAAGCAGCGTGAATATTCCTTGCAAATAACGGTTAAATGGCCATAAAAACTTGTGGTACTAATAACCTTATCTAGCAGCCTAAAATTACAAAACTCATTGACCCAAATCATAAATAACAAATACTTAAACAACGTAAGTTGGTCCTTGATCCATTCTAGGAAATATCTTTTGATTATTGGTTAAATTTAAACAAAACAACAATAATAAAGATTTGTTTCACGGGATAAAGACTTGAATAAATATAAAATATTATTTTATGTATGATGTATATATATCATAATAGTAAAATAAGTAATATTATAATTGTTTTTCAAAAAACAACATATAAATATAAATAAGTAAATTGAAACTATTAAAGATACCTATGTAATATTCTAATTTATTTTCTTTATTTACGTAAAAAAGTCATAGAACAACATTGTAATATTCATATAAAGAAAATAAATATAATAAAAGTAATAGTATAATAGTGATAAAAACAATAAATAAAAATAAATTAATATTATAAATATTTAAAATAAAAAATTAATATATTTAAAAAAATTTAAAACTATGAAATGATTATAAATATTTTGTTTAAACAGTAATATATTGTAAAATATAAAATAGAATTATTATTTATCCTTTACTTTAAATAATGTTTTTTTCCTATAAATAGTAACCAGTACAAAAATAATTAATTTAAATCTTTAAATACTTTGTTTAATCACAATTTTAAAATATTAAATTAATGTTGTGTAAGTGTTTATTATAATAAACGTGTAAGTTGGTTGAAAAATAGCGTCGATAAAAGATATTTGACAGAGTTAAGATTTAAATTAGTTAAACCCTCTTTTGGGCTCCAAATGTTAAAACCGTTTGAAATCTGAAGTAACTTACAAAAAGCTGGTAAAATTTCAAAATTTTTTAAAAATAAACTATAATTAATTATTAGTTAAATATTAATTTTTATTAATATAAAAACATTATTTAAACATTTTTAATATTTGATTGATTTTTTTAATTTAAGCTTACTTTTGTGTGAAAGAACAAGCGAGGCAACTAACCCGTGTTTGGGAGAGAGAGAGATTGTTTTTTGGGGGGGGCGGCGGCGGCGGCTGACTTGCTATATCACCCTAACCAAATTTTACTAGAAATCATTAGAATAAATGGTGAGATGAGTGGGAGGTATAAAATTTGTTTATTCTTATAAATTTATTTTCCAAAAATTAATTTATCTTTAATATATTTATACATGTTAATGTTGTTTCTTAATTTTAGATTAATTTCTGTCTTTTAGTTAGAAAAAACTTCCAAAAAGATATTTTATTATTTTTATGTGTAATTTGTCTTAGCATTGCGATTTAAGATAACATTATTTATTTAATTGCAATTTTTATTTTTAAATAGATTTTAAAATTTGATATACTTTTATTTAACTACAAATGGTAAAGATAAATGATATCTTTTATTTTTTATATTAACAAAATTGATTATTAAGGTCAATCGGGTTTGAAGACCAAGGCCCAATAATTATTTTTCTTGTCCAAAATGGTCCAATAACTTGAATTGAGACCTCGCTAGCAACATTGCATTTGTTTAGGGAATCATTTTAAATGTATTGTTGCACCGTTGTACTACCAGTTTTAGGTTCTTGTTGGGTTGGGAAGCATTACATTTGTTGTCAATCAACTCCAAGATGGTAACTCTATACCATATTGCTCCCGAAGTTCATGAATCTCAGGCCATATTTTATAATGGTGATAACAGATGATTTCGCTATTTGCTCTGTAAGGTAAATAATTATATTCATGGATGTGGATGCATAAACCCCAGGTGGAAAAACCAAATCCAGATACACAACTATTTTTCAGGGCTAACTAATCAGATAACAGAACAAACCAAGGCTAAAAGGGTCCCTAGCCATAAAGCATAAGCATCAATCAATTTGAAGCAAATAGTTCCATGAACGAAAAGTAAGTGAAAACTGAACAAGTGGAAAACTGGTTACCCCCTGATGTGTCCCTGAGGCACACAGAAAATCTCTCACCAGCTCGCATGGGTACTTCAATTTCACAAATGTACTCATATCCCATTAGTACCAAATACCTCGAATATAATTACATTTGGATACCTATTAAAATTATTTTTTTTAGTAAAAATTCTATGCAATTTGTTATGTGCAGCTTGAGGTAGAGTTAGGTATGTCTTAAATACAAGTCAAATTATTTTTTCCCTAAAAATGACAATGATTTGGATATCTTTTCTCTGTTTTTCTCTATTTTTATATATTTATTTTTCTATTTAATTAAATCCACCATCCTTAAATGTAAATCTAAGATGCGCGTTTACTAATTTCTTTTATTATAGATATTCTTATAACAATTATAAATATTTTATATTCTTCATTTGTATTATTTAAAAACTATATTAACATACCTGTATCAAAATTTTTAAAATTGTCATATTCCTGTATTTATGGGTACAAGTAGAGTACCCGTATTCATGCATCATAGGCACCCGAATTTCTTCACTCCATTCCCTACGTTTTTGTTTAAACACTTAGATGTTGTAGGAGTGCTAGCTGCAACTGAGCAGGGACTGATTAGAGAGATGGAGACAGAATATTTCATAAGATGATATCACAAGGACCTAACAACTACTAGGTGATAACATACTCTAAAATCTAATAACAGTGCAGCACATGTTGCTATAAACACACTAGCAATTTGCTCACTTGCAATTTGTGTACCACACAAGAACTAGGGGTTCTGTGAACTTCATCCTCAGGCATGGAATTTGATAATGGTAAACAGCAGCAAAGGAAAAGCTCCACTTTCAGAGAGCTGAAGCTTGTTGCCGTTGTTGCTCTATGTCTCATTCTTATCTCTCCTGCTGGTAAATTACTTGTCTATATGCAAAATGTTGGAAACTACTGATGAGAATAAAATTTAGTTTCTCATGGATTTATTTGAACTTGTTATCTTGTGCTTGTAGAGTCATTTGATCCATTGGATCCAACTGGGAACGTGACAATAAGATGGGATATCGTGTCCTGGACATCAGATGGTTATTTGGTAACTTCTAATTCTAATCATTTTATCAGAACTTATATGGATAATTCATGATTGTAGCAATGTGAAATTATGAAATATGAAAATATCATAAGGTCTCTAGAAAATAGAAATTGCTGGCCTTGTGTGATTACCAAAGGGATAAACCAGCAGAAATTTGGAACATGATTTTCACCTAAACAATGATCAAATTATACTCAAACTGATGAATATGTTACTATATTAAAATTTGACAGGCCACTGTGACACTGTTTAACTTCCAACTGTACCGGAATATTATGAATCCTGGGTGGACTATAGGATGGACATGGGCAAAGAAAGAAATAATATGGGCCATGATGGGAGCTCAAGCCACAGAACAAGGAGACTGTGCCAAGTTCAAGTTGAAGATTCCCCATAGCTGCAAGAGGAACCCTCAAGTGGTTGATTTGCTTCCTGGAGCTCCTTTCAACATGCAGTTTACCAACTGCTGCAGGGGTGGTGTGCTAACATCTTGGGGGCAGGACCCTTCAGGTGCAGTCTCAGCATTTCAGATTGGTGTGGGCCTCTCTGGCACCTCTAACAAGACTGTGAAACTGCCCAAGAACTTCAAATTGTTGGGACCAGGACCAGGATATTCATGTGGCCCTGCCAAGATTGTTCCATCCACTGTCATCCCCACAGATGATCATAGGCGAAAAACTCAAGCTTTGAGTATGCATACTAATTCCCTTCATTCATTTTATGTGCATGGAGCAGTGTTAATATTTATGGTTACAAGATGCATTAGTTGTGTTTAACGTTTCTATTTTATGGTTTTCTATGCAGTGTCCTGGAATGTGACATGCACTTATTCACAGTTTCTTGCCTCCAAGAACCCAAGCTGTTGTGTTTCTCTGTCATCTTTCTACAGTGACAAAGTCACGGGTTGCCCAGCTTGTGCTTGTGGTTGTCAAAATAACGATACCTGCGTCACGTAAGCCACCCTTCTAGTTTTACATTGGGGAATTTAGATAGGAGAAAAAAATAGAAAGAGAAAATGAATTAAACTAGTCCTACGAATTAAAATCTACATTTTGAAAGACATACATGAAATGCACCAGTTGATTTTAACATGTAGAAGTTTAATTATTTAATTTTGTTTTTTAATATTTTTTCTTAAAGTATTTATTGAAAAAGTTACTTAAATTGGGTCTAATCTGTACTCGTGCTAATTAGTAGAGTCACGACGTGTTATATGTGTGCTACATTAACAGTAATGATAATTTCAATATCTTATGATGGTTGTGCAGGAAGGATTCAAAGTTACTGCAAGAAGATGATGTCTTACCAAAACATAAAAAAGATACCACACCAAAACCATTGTTACAATGCACACACCATCTATGTCGTGTCCGGGTGCACTGGCATTTGAAAGACAACTATAAGGACTATTGGCGGGTCAAGATTGCCATCATCAACTTCAACTATCGGTTGAATTTCACTGAATGGACTCTTGTGGTGCAACACCCAAATCTCAATAATGTCACCCAAGTCTATAGCTTTGAATATATGCCACTTCTTCCGTATGAATCCATAAGTGAGTTCTTATAAATAGACAAAAAGTGTTGAATCTTTTCTATGTTAGAGCTTCATGAAGATGTTGTTTTCTTTCTGACCATGTGCTTGCTGATTTGTATATGCAGATGATACTGGTATGTTCTATGGTTTGAAATATTACAATGATCTGTTGATGGAAGCAGGGCCTAGAGGGAATGTTCAATCTGAGGTGCTCATGAAGAAGGATAAGAACACGTTTACCCTCAAACAGGGATGGGCATTCCCTAGAAGGGTCTACTTCAACGGTGATGAATGCATGCTGCCACCTCCTGATTCATACCCCATGTTGCCAAACTCTGCTCATACACTACAAACAAGTGTTATATTGATGGCAGTCAATGTAATTTT
This sequence comes from Abrus precatorius, assembly GCF_003935025.1. Taxonomy (NCBI): domain Eukaryota; kingdom Viridiplantae; phylum Streptophyta; class Magnoliopsida; order Fabales; family Fabaceae; genus Abrus; species Abrus precatorius. The sequence continues at coordinate 15,198,942 of NW_020874292.1, forward strand.
GGCATTACTTTTTCATTTGGTTGTTACTCTTTTGTGACGTGTAAAACGGCTATTAATTTAGTTTAAGGGAAAAGGAGATTTGATAAACAGAGTTTCTTGTCTATATATATATATATACCATGATAACATTATGACAGCATGTCCCACGAATATGAGTACATTAGAATTGCCTATTTTTATTTCCGATTTTTTTTGTTATTAAAATATAACACATCATTTAAAATGTTCTTTTTTTATAGAATTATTTGATTTCAAAAATTATATTTTATTTTTACTTTTAATTATAAGAAAGTCATTTTATTTTGTTTTATTTTTTATTTTTACTATTTAGAGAGGCTAGCATTCAACACAAATAAAACCTCACGCAACATGCTTAGGAAACTTGCCCTAACGGTCTCAAATCATACCACCGCAAGCAATGTAACATCCTCATTTTTGCTTCCTTCCATGTTTACATGTTTAATGTGATTTCTCTTTTTTTTTCTCAAATATAATTCAATGTATTTTACGAAATTTTATGATTTTATTTAAATAAGTTTTGAGATAAAAGTAGTTATCTTATTTCGTTCAAATAATTCATTGGTATGTGTTTATTTTTTTATGGATCTCAATGTTTTGCATTATTTAGAAATCTCATAATTATATTTGAGTTGCAAATGTTATACGCACTAGCAAAGGTGGTACAGTAGTAGAAAGGTTAGTCCTTAGTTTGAAGTTGGAAGTCTCTAAGTTCAAACCTCAGCAAGGTAAATTTTGCTTCAACAAGGTTTTTTAGAAGGAAGAAGCCTTTGCATATGTGATGCCATGTGTGAGCCACGTGTCAAAGAAAGAAAAAGCCCTTGCATGCGTATTGCCATGTGTGCCTTTGCATGTGTTGAAGGAGGGAATGTCATGTGCTAAAAAAAGGAAAGAATATGGCATTTGGTGAGACACCTTTCTCCCTCATCGTGTAAGCTCTCTCTCGATTCTCTCTTCTCTCCACCATTTCTCTTCATTTTCTGGTGACCTTTGGATTGTAAACCACCACCCTTCACTGCCAAAGCCTTAAGCACTTCCCCTTCCATGCACAAGTCAAGGTTCTTGCACCTCCTCCATGAAAAGGCTTGAAACCTCCCTCATTGCATCCATTGTGTGAGACATTTTTGGCCCTCTAAACTTGTTTTTCTGCACCCAATAATTGCATATTTGAATTGTACAGTGGAAAAGCTTTCAAACGCAAGTAGTTTCACTCAAAATGGACATCGGATTCACAAGTTATAGTGAAATCAGTGAGATTGCTTTCTTGTTCTACATTTTCTGCATTTTAGCAGTGAAGAAGACTACTTTTTAATTTCTACAGTCTCCAAATTTGACGTGCAAATCTTCCTCTTTGTTCCTTGAAGAAATAATTTTCCAATGGTATATCATAAGTCCTAATCTGATATCATTTATCCCCTCAATTGCCTAGAGTACGTGAGTACATTCACTTTTACGTTTTTCTGTAAAAACATTGTAAATAACTAATTTTTACGTCCTCTATATTGATCTCTTTTAATCTTAAATTTTTATTTTCATAAATTACAAGAAGATATCTTTCCAACACATTATCTCAAGCTTGATTCGGTTTCACCACTCAACGACCTGATCTCATAAGTATGACCCAATCTGAATTCTACTGCTCCAACAGTCAAGTTCTTAAATTTCTGGGAAAATTTCATGCAAAGAAACTGACATGTAAACCTCCATCTTGTTTTCTATTGTCTCAACTTTCCAACGCACTTTGCAACTCGTCAATTGGACTCCAATTGATCAAGATATGCGCAAAATGGTGAGACATATGCAGAGTTCAAAGCTTCATAGAGTAAGCATGCGTTTTACACCTTGCATGTAATCTATTCTACATATTTCACTTGCTAAACCTCCTTGTTTTTAACTTGACCTTATTCCTTCACATATTACACTTCATTAGCTTTCCATAGCCACTTTCGGAGTAAGATTTGGAGCAAAGATCAAGGAGAAAAACTATTTTTACCATGCTATATCCGATTTTGAAAAATTTATGAAAATAGTGAAAAGAATAAATTTTTAAATCCCTCTTCATCCAACTTTAGATCTTTCCAACAAGCTATCTTAAGCTAATTTTCAATCTCATTTGCTAAGTCAAAATGTCAGGACAAACAGAGGTCTCATTTTGAAAATCAGCAAACACACTCTGCATTAATGTGAACCAATCTGTATTTCCAAAAATTTGAATGATCATATTTTCATAAACATCAATGTCTTAGCTTTCAAACAAAATTGATGGGACTTGGTTTGGATCACAAATTAATGAGATATGCAATTTTTAATGAAGCTGTCTCATAATTACGTTTTCTCTGCTAATAGCAACAAAATTCTTCTTTTTGAACCACTTGTATCTAATTTTATTGGCATGCATTCACATACTTGTGTTCCTTATGACATAACCTTTCCATAAAGTCATCTTGTACACAATTTTAAGTCCATTTGATCTTTCAATGACATACAAGAATTAAGTATCTTAAATTTGCTAAAACAATCCATGACAACAAAAACACATCTCTGTAAAATTGTTATTTTGTACCACCTGCATACATAGAAAATTATTTTAAGAACATCTCCATAATCCTTAGGATGTTAGTTTTCAAACCCCTTTTGCGAAACTTAATTTAGAGGTCATTTCCCCTATTTTTAGTGCAAAACCCTCAATCTACCTAATGCGGAATTATGCAAAAAATATTTTTCTAAAATTGCATGCGATGACAACTTTCTCTCAATTTCTGGAAAAATATGCATATGAAAAATGTTTCCTAACTATGTTCCTATATTCTAGGTTATATAAGCTTTCTCACAAGCTATCCTAAGTTTGAATTGAATTCCATTTGCTTTCCCAAAGAACGAGGATAAGTCAGCAATTCATTATCTAAATCGTCACAGTTTTACCTTTCCAAAGAGCTATCTTGAGCTCGATTTGGACACCATACCACTCAATTACCCTCCAATTGGTAAGTGTACCAAAACTTAAAATTCTAGTTGTTCAGAACTAAGCACCTTGTTGTATCGATACTTTTTTTAGCTAACAAAAATTTATTTGACTTAGTTTAAAACCTCCTATAATGAGCTTTGTGTTTGTTTCCTTGAATGAGAAATGTGTCGGTACCTCGAACGCTTCATTCACATTCTAAATGCCTAAGTTATAATCCCAATAGCAAGAACTGCTCGAAAAGGACGAGTATCAATCCCGTTGAGAAAAACGCGAGCACAACCCAAACAAGGCTAGAAGTGGAGCATCTTTCCTCACTAAACTGAGTTACTCTTGAAGGTGAGGGGGGAAAACTTTCATATGACTCAAGTTAGGAGTTGAGGGAATAGACAAGAATACACTTGATGAAATTATCAATGTTGTGTGTGATTGAAAGCTCTTGAGAATTCCTTAATCTTTTGAGTTTATAGACATGTACTTGATATTGAGATTGATATATTTACTTGTGTTACTATAGTGCACATATATGTGTGAAATTGTGTGGTTAAATGCTAAGTTAAGTAAAATTTTTATGAGAAGTTTTAGACTCCTAAACTTGATAAATACCAAGGAGAATGAAAATTTTCCCCTACAACATAACACTAAATACATCAAAACTAGTTGAATGAACTAAGTTATAAATTAACATGTATATTCTATCACCTAGTAAAATCAAACCAGACTATGCAAGATAGAAACACTTAGACACTTGATTCTTGATAATTTAGAAAAGGATATGAATCCTAATCAGACTATTGCTTAGAAAATCCAATAAATTGGCAAATCCTATAACTGTAAGTAATGCTAAGTTTAATCATCCTAATCTATAATTTTAGTTAAAATAAGCAATAAACAAGAAATTGGACAAGTTTAATAGATACTCCAATAATGGATGAAAAAGGAAAGAGAAAATGAAGCCTCGATTTAGGTATTTAACCTTTTAGAAAATTTAATTGAATGTGGTATAGAATAGGAACAAAATGACTTAGGTTATGTTTGATAAAATACTAGTCACATTAACTATACCCGTAGTTTTAGAAAATAAAATAAAAAAATCTAAAGTTCTTGTATATAGCAAAATGTTTGATGAAAAGATTGAATGAACTACCATAAGGAAACTTAGACAAACCTAATGTAGAACGCCTATGAGAATAAAATTCACCTTTACTAGAGATGATTGAGGCATTGTGATTTTGAATATGCTATTATTTGTATATGCATAAGTCTTGCACACATTGTGACATTTCAATATGGATATGATGATTGCATGATTTTAAAGTTTGGTTTAGCACATGTGAATTGATGACCTGTAGCTGGTTGAAAGCATGTAAAGATGCATAGGCAGGTGGATTGAGGCTCCCACTGTGATTATGAGACCCTGAAGGGGTGTGTATGCGTTAATGAGAACACTTAGAGAGAATTGACATGTAAGTATGACCACACTATTAAGTCTAGTCACTTGCTTGCCTTGGATCTAAAATTCGTAATCAAACCTTAATAATTGAATCAAGGAAAGCAACTGTTTGCGAAAATATAACATCTTTTCAATCATGAGTAGTGAACTAATTAGGTGGATAAATTTGGAAATTTAAAGAAAGAGACAAGGCTAGTAAGTTAAGGACCCTTAGTGGATGTGCTTGAAAGCATTAGTATAAGTATATGTCAATCTCTTGTAGAAATTATCTGAATAGTTGAACATGAAATATTGATCCTGGATTTAAACCAACGCTTGAGTGCGTGATATGAAACGAGATGGGATATTAATCTTGATTTGAATTGGCACCTGTGTGCGTGATATGGAGATTGAGCTCTAAAGAGAAATAAACTATTCAGATGGCAATTGGTGTGGATACCTCTGCCCTGTGAAGAAAGTCATGAGATTATTTTATAGCTGTTATTGGTGAAAGATAGGAAGGATCGACATCTAGGAGATTTAATGGAGTTGGGTGACTTACCAATAGCCCTATGAGTGTCCTAGGCCCCAGAACTCTGGCTGAGAGTCTCCACGCGATGCTCTTTTATCTTGACCTTCTCCTAAGGCTTATCATGTTGGTCGAGCTAGATCAGTCGGTGGAGGTTCGAGTCCCCCCAGACATGCGGAATATTGGCTAGTTAGTGAAACTCCCAACAACTTCCGATGATAGGAATGGATCCAAGAGTCACGTGAGCATAACAAATGATTTTAAGTCAAACCAAAAGTCAGCATATGCATAAGTCCCATGCATCATAGTCTGGTATTGAATTGGAAATATATGAGGTGCCTGCTTGCAAATAAATGAAATTATTTATATGATATTGGTTAAGTTGATTTTTAAAAATAAATGTTTTATATAAATTGATATTTCTCCCTATTTATTTCTTTCCTTACTTTCAAGTCCTAACTGCTTTGATAAGTATTTGAAAAGTCTCACCCTTCTCTTTTATCCTTGTTTTGGAAATCTTCAATGTTGTGTCCAGGGACACAGATATACTCAAGGATTATAAGATTCTTTTAGCAAGATTGCTACAACCAGAAACACATTTGTGTCAGTCAGATCATGGTCACACAAGGAGATTCTTATGCACATATAGAATTTCATAGGTTATATAGAGTTATTAGAGTCAATGGGTGAGTAATTCTTTGATGTTTGATTTTATCAAATTGGTATGATACTAGTTAAGGATTTAACATTTACTCTGAGAACTAATATGGTATGGAACACATTAGATCCTTGGAGTACAAGGTGTAAAGTGGTATGCGACGCCTTATGCCTTGTCTGAGTGCTAATTAAATCTCTAGGACTATTAAATAGGAGAGTTTGACAAGTTGCTTGTAATTGAAAGTGTATTTGGTTGATTAGAATATACATATGACAAATTGTATGAGAATGATTCACTAAGAATAAGAATCAATTTAGGTTGCGTAAAAAAAAATTGGCATTTTCATCATTAGAAAAAGGTCATTACAAACAACAATATCGTTGGATTTGGAAACTATCCCTATCAACATTCAATTTTAGTTGATCAACAAGGGGAAGGATCCATCTCACACTCCTATGATTAGATGTCAATTTAAATAGAGATGTAGAACTATTCCTGCAATAGAAAGAGAAAAAATTATAAACATTTAAGGCTTTTTAAGTTTAAATACTAGACTGAACAAAGTGATTATGGAAGATAGACTCATTTCTATCTTTCCACTGGTGCCAAATAACAGTACCAAACAAAATAGACTAGTTGTGAAACTTTCTAAGGCGGGTGTTAGCTAAATTAGATAGTGACCGATCATATAAACCATTGCTAAATAAATGCACCCACTAATTAGGGGAAATAAAATGATTCTAGACCCTCCTAGCATAAACATAGTCTCTCAACACAAGCATAACATATTCATGACTTTCTCCACACCTAGAGCAAATTGGAGAATCAAACATACCTCTCTTGAACCTTTCATCATTGGTTAGTAATTTGTCATGAGCTACTTTTCAAAGGAGGAAAGAAAATTTAGGGGGCTCTTCCCATTTCCAAATAAGTTTTAACAAATCTTGGCAAAGAATAGAATGATGAACATAATTATAAAGCAATTGGTAAGTAGATTTAATAATAAATATCCTATTATTTGTAAAATTCCAAAAAATAGTATCTGAGCTATTAGACCTATAAGGGGTATTAATCTGATTAATGGATTTACAAACTTGATCAAGAAGGATAATTTTAATTTTATTCTAGTCTCAATCTCTCTTAATAGAAAACAAAGATACATGTGTATCCAAATTAAAATCAGAAACAAGGGTCACAAAATAACTAGACTATTTCTCAATATTAAGAATCCAGTTATTGGTCCAAAATTTAATAGACATGTCATCCCTAAAAAAGCAACCTAAACCCTGAGAAAATTGAGGGCTAGATAAATGATAAGTCTATATTTTTGCATGCTTTTACAGCATATATATTTATGTGTGGCCATTATTTTATTATGATTTTGCACTAATTGCTATATTATCATGCAGTTTAACATAAGAAGACCACAATTGGATTTTTGGTGCATTTTGGGCTTGAATTGGGTGTCCTTAGTATTTCTGGAGTGGTGTTAGATTAATCTTTGTGGAATCCTCTTTCTCTCCTCCCTTTGTTCTCTTTCCCCTCTTGAAGGTAAGCTCCTTCTTCCCTTGATCTCCTCCTCTTCCGCGTGACTAAGGTGTCTAACAAGAAGGTTGATGACTATGTGAATTTTATGGGATAATCTAATGTTTTTGGTGGAGTGATGGATAATTTAGCTTGGTGAGGTTCAAGTAAGGTGTTGATGTGATCCTTGAAGTTTTCTTAAAGAATGACCAAAATTTGGACTGTCCAAGAGATGTTTCAGCCACAGATTGAACAAGGAGGATGAATAGCTCACGGATCTAGCACTAAGAAGAGAAGAAATTACAAGCAAAAAACAAGAAGATGAAAGTATAAGGCAAAACGCTGTAACGCCCCGATTTTCGTAGCCTAACTGTTATCTGATAGAGTCATGAATTTCTCGCAGTTCTGACCTGCCACTGTCGGAATAGATAGTTAGATATTAGACTCGAATTGATTGTCTCAATTCGTAGAGAGTCCTGCATTTTAGAATGACTGCATGCATGATACTCGGTCCCGACATCGTCCAAAAATCCCTAATCTTGTTCCGTTGTGAATTTTGAGAAAGTGCCTCGAAAACTATGCAAAAAAGTATCTTTACTTTTTACTTTTCCGAAAAGTCACTTTTTGCCTAAAAAAACGTGAGATTCATTAATCATTCCCTAGATTTAGTAATGATTGCTTAGCCGCCGCAATTGTTACACCTTTTTACTTTAATCATTACTTAGCCGTTGCAATTAATGCATTAGACCTCCTCGGATTTAGTGCCGACCAATCAAAATTCATGCACCCAATTTTGTTCCCTAAAGCGAGAACATCGTGATTACCCGAATGTTCCAAAATCTAGTTCCGGCCAATTACATTTCATGCAAGTATCCTCGTTTCCCGATTCGAGGATGCCTTGAATTTTGAACCTCCTTTGGTGTTTCTCGAGAAGCCGTCATCATAAATTTTATCTTTTCCGAAAATTGCACCGAGTCTTGTCGCATTTATTACGGCCAATCATATTTCATGCAAACTTACTTCCTATCAAAACTCGTGCAACCTAAAAGTTTGGACCCTTGATTCGTGTACGAGACATTGTACCAACCTTAGCCGATTTCCATTTTTGGTAGCCGACAATCTCACACTTATTTCTTGCCAAATTTGTTTGTTCTACCCTAGTTTGACTCAAAAAAAAAAAAACTGTGCACACACTTTCAATTTTTTACAAAGCTTTAAAACAACTATTTTGTGCCACTTTCTTAGAACGCCTTTCTTTCTTTTTCATTCCTTCTCGTGCCATTGGAACCGTGCATGAATTTTACTATGTTGCACACAAAATCAACACATTTTTCCTTGCTTTTGGGGTGATAGGAACCGTGTGGATGTTTTCAAAAAAAATTGCAAAGTCCTAGGTTACTATTTCATTTAAAATTTTGTGCCAACCAACTCTTTTGAATCACTCTCCCTTCACATCACTCATTGTCTTATGGAAAACATGAAAAATTTGATAAACACCAAACCAAAATCAGCAAGGTAACTACCTTGGTTGGCCACCCACACACTAAGACACTTACTCACAAAAATCTCCTCTAATTCACTCTCCTTTCTCCCTAACTGAGAAGCACCCCTCCCATCTCACTCTCTTCACTCAACCATTCCATCATCACACACAATCTCATTCTCTCATTCTCTTGCATGCAACCGTGAAGCCTTACCTTTCCAACACTACCTTTTTCTCTCAAATTGCCTAAACAAGACCGAGAGCCCTCAAGTCCCAAAACTCCACCACTTTTCACTCAAAAACTCTCATTTTCCCCTTATTTCTTCAAGAAAACCGAGAGCTTGTAAGCTCTCAAGCTCCACTCAAAATCCTCCCACCCTTCCTTTGTTCATTTCAAGCAAACCAAGAGGATTAACACTTCCGATTTCATCCATTTTTCACTCATTCTCTCAAGGTAACTGAGAAACTCATAGCCCTTTCTCTCTTTCTTTTTTCGTTCAAACCTTTTGGAGTTTTGTCCAAGTATTCTCCTTCTTATTCCCTTGAGTTTGATGGTTTCAAAGGATATTTTAGTGGAAGATTTTGAAGCTCTTGGAGCAACTCCTTCTCGAATCCAACCTTGCGTTTGGAGAGTTCAAGCTCAAGCTACCTTCCTCTCTTCATTTTCGTGCTACACTTAATGCAAGGGGGAGTTCTCACTCTTTTCTTGTCTATTTGCTTACCCTTGGCTATTTTCGTGATTTCTCTATGAAAAATAAAAGTTTTGCCCCTTGAAAATCTCTTTGTATTGTGAATGAGTTCCATGCATGTTGATTTCGAGACCTTTCTTGCTTGAAACCTTAAATTTTGTTCTTGCATGTGTGTTACCCCTTCAAAGTTCTCATTTTTAAGCATTACATGTTTATTTGGCCTTATCACTTGCCTCGGTTTTCAATTGTCCCTTGCTGGACTTCTATTTAAATTGTTCCTCTTGTGTTAAAGTGATGGACCATGAGTGTGTGTACAAAAAACCCACTCTTGCATGTTGATTCGTTAATCTAAAAGCTTTGATCTTTGGCCTTGCATGTATCAACCTCCTTGAAAGTTCTTATTTTGACCATTGCATGTGAAATTTCCTTGTGTTTGGCCTCAGTTTTTGCTAGTTAAAAGTCTAAAATCTTGTACAAAGGCATTTCTACCTTAACGTGTTGAATGTTTGTGGTTTCTCTAAGAATTTCAGCTGGTGTGACCCTTGACACTTGGACGATGTTAGGAAGCGATTGCATGTACATTTTAAGAGGGCGTAAGGGTAGAAAATTAAAGGAAATTGGATGAGTTTAGGGGCTGGACAGTTTGGGACTTTGACATAAAAAGAGCGTTTCCTTTGTGAAATTTGATGTGGTGACATTGGGGAAATATTATGTGAGTTTAAGGGAAAGTGTTGCTTGTTGTTTTCAAAAGTACATGTGTTGAGAACTTTGGAAATCATTGAGATAAGGCGCTGGACAGAATTGGAAAAGTGTTCAAGAACAAAGTTTCATAAAAAGAAATGGTAGGAAAAATCGTTTTAAACAAAGAGTAAAAGTGTGGTGAAATTCCTTGCTGAAAATTATTTGGACAGCCTTAGTTTTACCTTTAAAAACTTGTTAAAGTAACCCCTAAGGTTTGGAAAAATTGCCTTGATACGCCTTAGTTCAAATTAAGACTTTTTGTTAAAAAGAAAAGGTTTTAATTTATTTTTACCTTAAGAAAAATGGCGCTGGAATGTGTGAATGAATATGTGGAAGTGCTTATAACTCTAAGGGTAGCCCCATGTGAATGTTGGTTATATGCTCATGAGTTTGGCCGTGAATAGGTGTGTGAAAATGTTGAATTGCCTATGATCTAGGTGCTGAAAAATGTGTGAATGGTGTGTAATGTGCGTTACTACTTGTGTGTGTGATTTTGAATGGACAAACGTGAAGCATGAACGCATGAAAGACCCGGAACATGAAAATATATGTGGCTGGAAATTGATGAATGATATGCCCTTGTGATGGATTGGTGATGTGTTAATTAATTTGGAGTGTTCATGCATCATGGTATTCTAATAAGACAAGAATCTGATGAAATAAATATGGTGCAACCTTTGACTCTAGATTTATGATGTTGATAAGTTAAGTTACTCTTGGGATTTTGTAATCCAAAATGAACTTGTGGCTTGGTAAATGGATGGCTTGTGGCAAGTAAGGAACCGAGAGTGTAAGGAGGTAAATGGTGTGAATAACTTGTAAGAAAAGAAAGAAAACCAAGAGAGAATACTAGGAGTGTGTGGTAAGAAGGTTCAGAACGTGTGAAGGATTAGAAGTAACTAAGTTAAGTCCAAACTTCAAAATTAAAATGGGAAGCCGAGAGAATAGGTAGTTCGTATTCATGTGAGGAAACATACTTAAAACAAAAGATTAGGTGGAAGCTAGGCAAAAAGAAAAATAAAATAAAATAAAATAGAGGTTCCCTAACTAAAGAGAGCAAAACCAAGAAGAGAAACCTAAGTGAAAGTGTGATTCAATGAAAGTGAATTAATAATTTAAAAAGAAATTAGAGGTTAACTTAATGAGAAAGTCAAGATGGGAAAAGTAGCGGGCAACAAGAACACTTGAACTAAAATATAAAAGAGAGAGAGAGGATGTGGATTTAACAAAGGAATGGTGAATGTAATAAGCCACTGAGTCTTGATATACTCAATAATGCCCTACCCTAAGAATTGTGAGAAGTGGAACCTATCCACGAAGATGTTTGAAACCATGGAATCTATCCATGTCTCTGAGTCGTTTGACTGGAAACTTGCATCGTTATATTCTTTCCATACGATGCTGGGTTGTTGTGCTTAATTCTTTTGAAATAAGAAAACTATTGAATAAAATTGAGGATGTCACTTCATGCATCATGTCATTGTGTGAAACGACTCGAAGGCAATTACAAACACACAACTTGAAGGTGTGGTAGGTTCGGTCCCATGGTTGACCTCCTGGGGGTGGTGAAAGGGGATCTGGAGACTCAAGTGGTAACAGGTAAGAGGCGCGCCTGCAGCCGAGTCATGATCCACCTGCAGACCTTAGCCAAACCCGACAAGGACCGCGCATTCTATGGTCGTCGAGGTCCATTCCCGAAGAGACCCACTGAGGGGCCAAACACCATTGGTGTTCTTTGATGCTGAGCGCATCCGATATATGTATAAATTTTATACTGTTATGCAGAACGATGCAGGGAATGGAGTCCTCCGATCGCCTTTCCGACTCGAATTGTCTAACTCTATGGTACAATTGGGAGAGTCGCCAGTCATAGAGGATGAGATCCCCATGCATTCCATGTGCATATGATTGAAACATGAGAGGCAACCTCTGTGAGGCTGAAACTTGCATCATGCATCATTTGCATTACCTTTAGAAAATGAATTGATTGTGCATGATCGTGATTGAGACTCTTCGAAATAAATCTATGTTGTTTCATGCACATCGTATGTGGTCATGTCTTGAATATCCTAGAAATAGTACTTGCTGTGGTGACTGAAACTGATTATGTCTGAGATGCCGCCTTCCTTGGGGCATGGCAATTGCTTGTTGTTTGTATTTGGAGAACTCACCCCTTGGTTCGTTGTTGTCTGTGTTCTTTCTATATGTTTAGATGGCCAGGAACAGTGCACAGATGCTCATCATTCCCTCTGAGGAAGACATGTGGGTGTATGACGCCACGGCCCAGCAGAGTATATTTCGTGGCTTCGCTCGCCTCAGCTATGGACAAGAAAGTGAAGGCTCTTGGTTGACCCATCTTGGAGCCGATACTCCTATTGAGATTGTTTTCTCTATACCCCCTGGTGATACATAGTTACCCTATCCCGCTTTGAATACTACCCCCTCACCTATGTCTGTCGACCGTTCTCCTACCCCTGGACCTACTCCCCAGCCTGTACCATTCCCTCCTTTCCACACTGACTCCCCACCTGCACCTGCTGAGAAGGATGTCCATGTGGTGGAATCCTCAGTGAGGTGTGGAGCTAGACCATCGTACATGTCACCCACCTACCGATCGCCCCATTCCCCTTTTGTTTCCTCTCGCTCGCTTCCTAGCACTGCCGGTTGGATTGAGGACAGTGATGGAGAACCTGCTGTTGCTGCTGCTGTGTCTGCTTCACCTACCTCGTCCGAGGAGTCTGATCCTATAGAGGATTATTCCCCTCTCGATTGATTTGGGATAGTTTATCTGTTATTGTTAGGGAACTGCTCTTAGGGAGTCGACTATGTTATGTTTTGTAATTTCAGATTCTGCTATTTACTTCCTGCTATGCTTTAAGTTCTATGACTGACTTTGTGGAATCATTTCGCTTCTATTTACTGGGGAAGTAGCTTAATACTAGAGATATGTTGGCATGATTTCTCTTTAACTCAATTACTGTGATCTAAAGTAACGAACCTCTAATGAGGAAAGAATGTGTTGGTTGAAATGACGTTGTGCATGTTAACTCTCTCACCTTGCAAAAGAACTTTTACCAAAAAAAAAAAAAAAAAAAAAGAGGTCTCAAATTTTGGTGTTTTCTGTATGTGCAAAATCAGAGATATGTTTCTGCAATGTGTGGATTTGGGTCGTTACAAGCGCCACTCCAAAGGATTGGAGATAAGCACCAATGTACTCGCCACATGGAAGAATCCATGATAAAAGTATGGTTCTAAAATTTTCAATGAGAAAATTCAAAGAAAACTCACTCACTCAAGAAGAGAAAATGCTGAAAAATGCATCAAATAAATCAAAATCTGAAAAATACAAAGAAACTTAGCCTATATATAGACAAGCTAACTCAAAGCCTAAAATGGTCTATAATAGGCTACAAAACAAAGAAAAAGAAAAGGGATGGGGATTGGGCTAAATACATGCCCTGAAACATGGCCTAATATAAGCCCAAACAAAATACAAGAGACTTCATGGTCTTCGCAGGCCCATGGCCAAAATACAAGGCTAAAAACTAATCTAAACATGAGCAATGCAAGTAAAAAGTGTGTATATGTGTGATTCTAAAACCTCCATGTGGTGGGCCTCTAAATGTGGTACAAGTGTGGATAAGGCCTGCTGAGCCTTCTAGGCCCTAGCCCTAATCACAGGCCCATGGAAGGCCTCCAACTCCTTTGCCTTTACTGGCTGCTCAGACTGGATCACATCATCCCCTCTTTCTTGAGAAGAATTTGGCCATGAATTTAGTGTTAGGTAAATATATTTTTAAAACAAATTTATATATTAGTTTATATTTTAATTATATAAATAAAGTTAAATTAATATATTTTTTTAATTAGATTATCAATATTTAATAAAGATATTATGATGTTAATTATTAAAATTTTAATTAAAAAATTTGAAATTATGAAAACTTAATTAAAAATCTAAAATAAGCTATAGGAATCAATAGATTAATTTAACTTATAGATAATTAACACGTTCACTAATATAAATCTAAATTATAAAGGTCATTCTTATTTGTTAAATGCAACAATAATTATTATATATAAAAGCAACTAAAATAGAAAGAAAAAAACTTATTAAAAGATAATATTGTTGGATATTTTATGAATGGACTAACATAAATTAATTCATGCTGTAAAATTTTGTTTAAATTCAGATTAATTAGATGTCAAAATTATTGAATTATATTGTTTAGCCCATATTATAAATAATTATTGTTATTGGGCTTATCAGCGGATATGGTTGTATGGTTATTATTATTGGGTTAAGCCATAGTGGGTAGGTTTAACCCATTTGATTGTTAACCAGAGAGGCCCCTGCTCCTAACCACTTCAGAGTAACTGTTGCCCCATTGAGACAGCTTACGTGAAAGGTCTGAAAGGGTGATAGGAGGAGATTTCTCTCTCTGTTTTATGTCTCTTTCATCAATCATAGAAAGAACTCAGTCGTAGACTCATCAACTTCAACTGTTCCAGGTAATTCTAACACTGATCTCATTATAGTATTTCTTTATCACTTGTCATATTAAGAATTAGATTATAATTTTTCCTTCAAATGGTATCAGAGCTCGTCTAATTCTGATATGTCAGTGATTAATCTTGAAATTAATTTGGGGCTTTTGTTGCTGATAATATTGTGATAATTTTAACATAAAAATCATGCAAAACAAATTACTGTACAAAGGAGATTTTAATTTTGAAATTACAAACCCTAATTTTTTTAATTAATTAAAATTGTCGTCTTTCATCATGAATCCAATACTTAATCTTTTTTTTGTTTATCGTGTTTCCGGAATGGGTGAAACAATATTACATTAATCACTTTTGCTAAATCAATATTTTATGATAATTTTTTTTTCATATTATTATATATTGTCGAATCCCGGTTTTATAAGAATTTCTTTTATTTACTGTGTTTCGACATTGTTAATGTTACTCGAATCTCTATTGTCAAATTCACGTTTTATAAGAAATTTTTTTTATTACTTTGCTGATAAAAACCTTACGAGCGATAAAAGCTTTTGTTTATTATCTTTGCGGATGAAGACAATTGAGATGGAAATATTATATAATATTACGCTATATTTCATTAAGATAAATTATACATTCTGTGATGAAAGATTCAATTAAAATATCTATAATAATTTACTCAATTTGTACTTCATCGTATGTTTATTGTTGATTATTATAATTATGTCATATTGCTATTAAAGAATTTTTTAACATAATTTATTTATTTTTAGATGTGTTGATTCTAGACCATTTTATATTGTTGTTGAGTATTTATCATAATTGTGAACTCACCTTCATGGGATGGATTGTGATGAAATACTATTATATGAAAAATTATTATTATTAATGTGGCATTGGGAATTATTTTAAATAATGCACATACCCTATCAGTTTGTCTTTATTAATATAGTTCCTAATGATTAACAATTATATTTTAAAGTTTTCAGTATCCTCTCGATATTAGCTTTAAGAATATGATTATTTTTCTGTATTGTGAAAGTTAACTCTAGTATTATAATCTGGGACCCTTAGGCAGGATTATAATTGCATGAGGTAACCTTATTGTTGTCATAAGCTCTATTTTGTCTATTAGGTTTGCTTGACAAAATTCTCCCATTTATGTATAAACTCCAGCTTTGCCAATGACCATGAACTCTTTACCAAAGCTGAATGGTAGTAATTATGAGGACTGGGCTGATTCTGTTAAACTGTTCCTTGCCTTTTCTAATGTCGATGTTGCCCTTACTGAGGATGAGCCAAATGCTCCCACAGCTGAATCTTCCGCTGCTGATAGAAGAGAATATGATAAGTGGACTCATTCTAATAAAGTGTGTCTGATGACTATGAAGTTTACTATGGACAAGACCATCAAAGATAACATTCCCGAGACGAAGAATGCTAAGGAGTTTCTTGAGTCTATGGGCAAGAAGTTTAAGAAGTTTGATAAGACAGAAAAGGCCTATTATCTTTCCTTGTTGACAAAGACTAGATATGATGGTGTGTCTAGTGTTCGTGAACATGCTATGAAGCTTACTAATTGGTACAACAAGTTGAAATCTATGAAAGTGGAGCTTGGAAGTGATTTTCTAGTTTGGCAAGTGTTGGACTCTCTTCCTTCCGAATTTGATGTTTTGAAGACTTCTTATAATGCGCAAAAGGAAAAGTGGTCTATTGATGAACTTGCAACCATCCTTAATCAGGAGGAGCAGACTATGAGGAAGGGAAAAACTCAAGTTGCTCAGATGATTTCCCATAAGAGTTATGACAATAAGAAGAATCACTTTAAAGGGAAGAGTAGCAAGCCTCAATTCAAGAAGAAGGGGAATAATAATTTTGGACCTTCTACAATCCATGAAAATGGT